>NC_090266.1:500367173-501614048 GCF_040414725.1 Anabrus simplex
CCTGGGGTGGTGACTACGAGCCGTAAACCAGCTCTGCACCTTGAATGAGCCCTATTTCACCACCCGCATGAACGAAAATGGCTCTTTGGCCTACACTGCAAATCGCTATAACCCCTGGAACACCTTCGGGCTGCCAGCTCTTCTCGACTGCATAGTGGGTGAAATAAAGAATTTGTGTACACGACAGGCTTTTCAGGTCCATTTTTCATTCTGCCTCAAAGGTCGGAGAAATGGTGCGCGCTGTGCAATAGTATTACAACGCTCTATCAATATATGTCTCACATTTTTACAACCTTTAAATTAAACCCCATACATTTCGTGAATCTCCAGAATGTGTGACTCCATCCTGTCAATGGTTTCTTTTTCTTATGACAACATGAATAAGTCTACGTAAACTGGGGATTTTTCTGTCGAACTTTATAACATTCTAGAAATGTTCGGCGCACAACCCTCTTATCGAATCCGGGGAACTCTGTCTTCTTCCGGCGAGGACGACGTTTGCCTGCGGTACGAATCAACGTTCCACCTTCTGCAACTTTTTCACACTGCCTAGCAATATTACGCACAGTCCTTTCACTTCTAACGATAGCTTTATCAGACCACTCCACAGCTTTCTGAAGAAGGATTACGAGACACCTCATTTTATTTCTTTATTATTTATTAAACGTTCTGCTCTGAGATCAGAGAACTTAGGGCGATTTCTTCGGGGGCGTTTGTATTCTAAATACAATGTAATGCCATTTCAGACTGTGTATAATTTGCTCGAATGTTTACAAGCTTTCGAATACGGAATAGCAAGAGGCATTCAACGGGCAGGTTCGACCTTGGCGCAGTCTGATGGTACTTGAAGGTGCTCAAATACGCCAGCCTCGTCTCGATAGATTTACTGGTACGTAAAAACTCCTGCGGGACAAACTGTCGTCCCCTCGGCGTCTCCGAAAACCGTAAAATTAGTAAGTTGGATGTAAAATCCAATAACGTTATTAACATGCAGCCGAGCTGAGAGGCAGTGGCACAACGACACACGGGTGTAGACTGTACCGCGCGTTGTGATTCAACTTATTGCGCCACACACAACTGTTCATCCGCACGAATCCCGCCGGCGAAGACTCGTGCAACGGATAGTACGGTCGAGCCGTCAGAGATTCCTACACTTCAAGAAACAACAACTAATCGACTGGAAATAGATAGCACCGCATTCCTTTCCCAGAATTCCTTTCTGCAACAGACTCACAGCTGATCCTGCACTTTTTCCTACGATATTGATATTTCTATCCCAAGCTCATGGGAACGTCTCTATTACTTGTAGATATAAAATCACGTTCCGATCCTCTTCACTCAATACTAAAGTGGAAACTGTACAAAGTGAAATGAAGGAAGGTAAAGCTGAAATGACTGAACAGTTAGAGAACACTCAGACCACGCTTAAAACAGAACTTTCTGAAAAGTTAGAGAACACTCAAACCGTGCTCAAAGAGGAACTCACTAAAAACTTAACCGAAAATCTAACCGAACAGTTACAAAACACACGCACTGCATTGAAAGATGAACTGACTCAAAATTTAACTGAAAGTTTTACTGAAAAAGTAGAAGACACGCGGGTCATGCTCACTAGTGATGTAAAACTCTGTGAGGAAACACTTGACGATAAAATTTCTCATAGTCAGGGCGAATTGATGAAGGAATTTTTGGATAATCAGGAAAGTTGTTAAAACTTTGTGAAAGGAATAGGGCTCAGACTAAGCATGAACTACATAATTTAGCTGTCGCGCATAAACAGTTAATCAAGCAGATAGGTGATGTAGACATATCATTCACCAATAGCTTACAGGAGACTAAGGAGGAAGTACAGGCACAATGTGAGAAGATGTCCCAGAAGAATCTCAGGTTGAGGATAGGGTTAATGTGATTGAGACAGAGACACGTAATAACCTCAGTGTAGTCACAACAAAGGTTCAAGAAACCATGGAAAGGCTAGATCAGGGACTCAAAGCAGTAGAAGCCAACCGTGTGGCAGATCAAATGATGGTTACACAACAGTTCCATGGAATGAAACGAGGCATAGTAGAGTGGCAGAAGGACATGAATACAAAATGGGAAAGATTAGACAGAGATCTTATCCTTAGTGAAGAAGGGGTACGAGAAGAGATGAAAAAGGCTATGAGTAGTGAATTACATAAACTACAGGTGCAAGGCGAAAATCTGGCAACGTTAGTCAAATTTGTGACTGAGGAACAAGCCCAGATAAAGAAACATATACATCAAACCGTGACAACACCCAAGTTTTCGAATAATAATCCTTTTCGTGAAACATTCATGAATCAGGAATCTACTACTCAAACAGTCTCTGCGGAGAATGGACAAACAGTCGTTACACAGGCTAGTCTTATTAACGTGTTGAAAATCACAGATGAGCAACCACGGAAGTTCAATGGGTGTAATTCATTAACTCCAAAAATGTGTTTGCGGGATCTTAAATCGTATTTCAAAGAAATGCAGATACCTGAGGGAAAGAAGTTAAGGATCGCGGAGAGATACCTTTAGGGAAGTCCCAAAACTTGGTTTATTGGATTCAGATTTCTATTCGAAACTTTTGAGGACTTTGAAAAGGCTTTTCTTAATCGTTTCTGGGGAACGGATGCACAGCAAAATTTGAGACTTGAATTATATTCAAGGAAATACAATTCAAGTATGCCTACACGCTACAGTGACTACTTCTTACATCAATTGGTTAAAATGAAAGAGTTAGATAACCCTCCGTGTCAGCAGGAACTTGTACTGTGTGGAGATGAGAAGAATGCACGAATGAGGAATGTGGTCTGCAAGCACGAACTTCCTGTTCTGCCCAGACAGAAGGGCTCTTATCTGTTGTTATCTGCTACACGAAAACATTGACTCACACTTTGCAGTTTTCTGGATTACAACTGACAAGAGCGAAGAGCTACTAGTAGAAGTTAATATAAAGTCACCTGGCTAGTAGCGGAGTTACTATGGTAACCACTGCGTTACGGGCTCTGCTGATGAAAACCCCTTCGCCCCGTGCCTCACCGGGCATGTGCATTCTTCTGATATCCCAACAATACAAGCGATAGTAAAGCAATTTCCTCCCGATGTTCAGCGTATGATGATTACGGCTAAGGTACAGAGCCCGTAAGAAGCTGAGGGAATCTTGCGGCAGCTCGATAATACAATAAATTTGAGTATGCCTAGGCAAGCTAAAAAAGGAGAACATAGGGCATTCGTGATAGACGCTGTTAAATCCAATGGTAGCCAGGAAAGTAAAGGTCAGGATACTGGAGCAATTCCAAGACGCAAGCAGGAGGAAAGAAAAGGAAGGAATGGTCGGGAATGGTCGGACAGAACTATTTGTCATTGAAATGAAATGCTATGTTGAGTGACGATAGCGGTCAGAGATTTGTTGAGGTCCATATTTAACAGAATAGTGTGATATGTGATGTCATTCTCAAAGGAAAATTGAGAGATATGCATTAGCTGTTGACTGGAAAATGTAGAGAAATTAGCGATGCAACTGATGTGAGTTGAACGCCGGCATTATGAAGCCGAAGTAACATAGTATTGAAAGGCAGATATGCTAATGAACCAGTTGAAAATATTAAGTAGTTGAAAGGACCTAATGACGCTTTTGTAGGCTACTTGTGACGCAACATCGATTATTGATAGGTAATACTTTAGTGATCCGCCTCTGTGGTGTAGTGGTTAGCGTGATTAGCTGCCACCCCTGGAGGTCCGGGTTCGATTCCCGGCTCTGCCACGAAATTTGAAAAGTGGTACGAGGGCTGGAACGGAGTCCACTCAGCCTCGGGAGGTCAACTGAGTAGAGGTGGGTTCGATTCCCACCTCAGCCATCCTGGAAGTGGTTTTCCGTGGTTTCCCACTTCTCCTCCAGGCAAATGCCGGAATGGTACCTAACTTAAGGCCACGGCCGCTTCCTTCCATCTTCCTTGCCTATCCCTTCCAATCTTCCCATCCCTCCACAAGGCCCCTGTTCAGCATAGCAGGTGAGGCCACCTGGGCGAGGTACTGGTCATTCTCCCCAGTTGTATCCCCCGACCAAGAGTCTGAAGCTCCAGGACACTGCCCTTGAGGCGGTAGAGGTGGTATCCCTCGCTGAGTCCGAGGGAAAAACCGAACCTGGAGGGTAAACTTATGATGATGATGATGATGATGATGATGATGAAAACTTTAGTGAATGTTTAGATTGCCACTGAAATATTGTGTTGATACGTGGAACACCCAATTGATTTATTCAGATTGTTAGATTATTGCTTACCTTCAGAAACTACTTTTTGCGTGACACTACATATTATTATTATTATTATTATTATTATTATTATTATTATTATTATTAAAATATTTTTATATTTTATTTTCGGCATTAGTCATTAGTGTTATGAACCTCATTTTATGAGCTTATATAATGATTTTCACTGTGTATCAAGTTGAATTAACCACGAAAGTAATTGGTTTATGGTCGTGGTCAATGGTTGTTTCAGTGAGTTTACTATTACTTGGACACTGAAATTAACCAATAATCAGTTGAACTAAATGCGATAACCTGATATGATGAAAAAGAAATGAAATATCGTATGGCCTTTAGTGCCGGGATATCCCAGGACGGGTTCGGCTCGCCAGGTGCAGGTTTTCTATTTGACTCCCGTAGGCGACCTGCGCGTCGTGATGCGGATGAAATGATGATGAATACAACACATACAACCAGCTCCCGTGAAATTGGAATTAACCAATTAAGGTTAAAATCCCCGACCCGGCCGGGAATCGAACCCGGGACCCTCTGAACTGAAGGCCAGTACGCTGACCGTTTAGCCAACGAGTCGGACACCTGATATGATGATTTTCTTTGAGAAAAGTTGTAGATACGACTTTCAGTGTATATTTGTAAATAGTCAGTGATAGTTAGTTGTTCCAATTATTTTTGTTAACGTGTTAGGCTATTTCATTTGGCTGTGTCTCTTGTTGTAAATAATACAGTACTTTTAGGATTTATTATTTTTTAAGTGGGAGAGTTGTTTCTCTTCGATTTAAGTTATATTCATTTAGGGTAGGACTCGCGTACAATATAAGGAGATGTTGTATATTCTAATGCAACAACAACAAACCCCGTGAATTTGATGTGTTACTGAACTGGATGGTCTGAACTAACATGTATGTATTTTACAATTGTATGTTAATGGAATATGAATTATAGTTGGACGGTTCAGTAACTATTTGGTAAAGAAATTATTATTATTATTATTATTAATTTGGAAAAAATATTCTGTAGGCAGTTGACTTTTCTTTATTTTACACAGTGAGCAGTCTCTTTCTTTTGAATAGAAGCATGTCATGGCAGCTGTCATTAAAAACAAGTGTTTAATAAAAGTATGTAAATGAGAGTAAATTGTAATCACCGGTGGTGTGATCTATTGGAATGTGAACGTTCTGAATCATTAATTTCATATATACAGTGGTAATGAATTATAGTGGACACCAGTGGTTAATTATTATTATAATGGTTATTATTATTATTATTATTATTATTATTATTATTATTATTATTATTATTATTATTATTATTATTATTATTATTATTATTATTTTCAGTATGTTATTACTATGATTTACCTAGTATTTTGGAAGGCCTAATATAATGATGGAGGCATGTTATCAATCTTTTGAAGCGGTTAATTATGCATTTTTGGAATTAATTATAATTTTAATTAATTAGAATATGAATATATTTATTTAATTTTAGGCAACTTCTGAGAAATTGTACTATCGTTTTTAATTGAGTTTGGTGTATGATTGTTAGCACTTCTGATGCTTGACTTTGGTTAGCCACTGGAAAGTCATTTCGATAAAATTATTATTATTATTATTATTATTATTATTATTATTATTATTATTATTATTATTATTATTATTATTATTATTATTATTATTATTATTACATTTATACATGGTTACTATTACCATATTACCGTGCAAGTGTGTACATTTACACAAGTATTTAATGAATTTAAGTAACAGATTTGGTAATTAATTATAAAAAATTACGATTTAATTAACAAATTATTTATCATAAGAATTAATCAGTGATGTGATAACATATTTTATTTTATAATCATTACTCTTGGATATTGTGACATCGTAACATTAAAGGTTTGAGTCTAAGTTTACATCACATTCACTAATTATGGATTAATTACATTACTTCATTTTTCTTAATTATGATTAATACATTTTTTTTACAATTTTGAAAATCAGTCTGTGTTATGATTTTATTTAGTTAGATTACTATCCTTAGTTTAGTTATACCTTATGCATCCCTAAAATCGACGACAGGAACTGATCGCGACTGAGATGGATCTCACAGCTTCGGTAAGTATATTCTTTTCAGGGGCAGCCGTGGCAATAGTGATCTTCAAGTTAACACCGAAGCAGCTCTAAAAGGGTGCAGTAGAGCCCATCTGGTTACCTGTTTCAACAGCACAGGAACCCATTTTTCACTCAAGGAATTCTCCCTCATAAAGTGACACCGAATTCCGTTCTTCCGACGAAGGACTTCAATAGCATTTCACAGCCATGTGTTCCAACACGTGTTTTTAACTTCTGCCCAGGCATGCAGATGCTAGTAGTACAAAGAATGCAGATGGACGATGTATGGAAGACACTTTATCGATGGCTGACTTCTAAACCCTCGTATTTCCCAATGCTCTTCCTATCACTTATTTTTGTTAAGAGTGATCACGCCTCCCAACCACACATGGATATGCAACCCATTAGAACAATTTTCGTTGTGCTAATTTTCCTACGGCAAAGTGTAAATGAAAATGAAACTTAAATACATTATACTGTAGGAGTGTGTAAATTCGCCATGCAAACAACGTCCCTAAAATACGATATCGTAAGGTCCATTTTCCTTTACACACCGGCATAGGGAAATGAACACTACGAAAATGAGCCTATTCTGACGGACTGCATATTCGTATGTGGATAGGAGACGTGACCAGTCTTAAGGAATATAATGGGTAGGAAGAGCATTGGGACATACGAGGTTTTAGATAGATAGGTAGATAGATAGATATGGTTTATTTTAACTGGCAAAGTTAGGGACACGTGTCCCTGTCTTACACTTAACCAGTGAAATACATAAATAACATAAAAATACATAAAATACTGAATAAATGAAAAAAGAGACTGAAACAAATTACTATGGCACTATGCTATCCTGCTGTACATAAAAATATCTATTATAATGCACAATATAAATTAACGTTTTGCTACCTACGAAGAAATAATAATAATAATAATAATAATAATAATAATAATAATAATAATAATAATATAGATAAACCTCCTAATATTTACAATTAATTTGTCCAATTCCAGAAATATATCACATTGACGAATGTTACAGTTTTCGTGTGTTTACAGTGGGTGCAAAACATCACAAAATGGGGATTCGGGATAAGGATAACTATGCAGGAAAACCACAGCTGAGTACTCTCTAACACTATTTATGACTAATAATAGGAAGAAGAAGAAGTAAAAGGACCATGAGGAGAAGAAAGCTTAGAAGAAGAAGAAGAAGAAGAAGAAGAAGAAGAAGAAGAAGACTGTCGCACTACGAGCTCGCTTCATAAAGATATTTTGAGCACATACTTTTAAATCTTCCGTGGTTTGATATCCCTCTGACCTCTTGCGGAGGAAGTTCCATTCACGGCTGGCCACAACAGTGAAGGAATTGTTGTAGGTTGAGGATTTATGCTTAGGAATAGCGAGTAATGTCGAGCTCAGCACTCTAGTGTTTTTATCATGGTGTTCAGAAAGGCTGTGAAATGTCCGACTCGTTGGCTGAACGGTCAGCGTACTGGCCTTCGGTTCAGAGGGTCCCGGGTTCGATTCCCGGCCGGGTCGAGGATTTTAATCTCTCTGATTAATTCTTCTAACCCGGGGACTGGGTGTTTGTGTTTGTCCCAACACTTTCCTCTTCATATTCACACAACACACTACACTACCAACCACCACAGAAACACGCAATAGTGATTACATCCCTTCATATAGGGTTGGCGTCAGGAAGGGCATCCGGCCGTAAAACAGGGCCAAATCCCCATGTGCGACACAGTTCGCACCCGCGACCCCACAGGTGTGGGATAAGCGGTAGAAAAAGAAGAAGAAGAAGTTCAGAAAGGCTATGAAATCGTTCATACAGGTAAGATGGGGATTGTAAGGTAAGGATTCGGTGCAATGAAGTCAGGGTATGCAGCTTGCGTCTGTCTTCAAGGCGTAGCCATCCGAGGTCGACAGTAAGCCATCGTTATATTCCCAGTGTTTAATAAATATTTTGCCGTGAAATACAAAAGCTAGGATAGACAGAGTGTTACTGTATCTGTGCAAAACAAACGAATATTATAGAATATTGCAGTTGCTTTCAGCGATCACCACAGTATAATTACAAATTTTTCAGGCATGAAGTCGAATTTGGAAAATGAATAAACAATTTTCTAGAAATGAGCAGAGTATTCAGCGACTTAGCGCTATGTATCATCATTGCTAAAGCGTTATAGAAATATAATGCATTACTGGATGGAGGAATTGAAACCGGTAATTAAACTAGGAATATAGAATATGAACATCTCTTTGAATTTAATAGTAATTTAGAAGTTTATGTGCTAATAATGTCCGACTCGTTGGCTGAATGGACAGCGTACTGCCCTTCGGTTCAGAGGGTCTCGGGTTCGATTCCCGGTCGGGTCGGGGATATTAATCGCTTCTGATTAATTCTTCTGGCTCGGGGATTGGGTGTTCGTGTATGTCCCAACACTCTCCTCTTCATATTCAGACAACACACCACACTACCAAACACTACAGAAACATGCAATAATGATTACATCCTTCCATATACGGTAGGCGTCAAGAAGGGCATCCGGCCGTGAAACAGGGCCAAGTCCACATGTGCGACGCAGTTCGCACCCGCGACCCCACAGATGTGGGAAAAGCGGCAAAAAAGAAATAAAATAAGAATGTGTTACCAATGTGCAATTTACAATCCGAACGAAAAACGTGGAGATGATGAAAACCTACAACCTGTTATCCAGTCAATGACCGGGCCAGGGATGGGATGAATGAAGCCCCCAACTTGCGGCGAGGATAGGAATTGTGCCGGATGCCGAGGCTTTCGCACTCCACTGGGGCAATGATTAATGACTGACAGATGAAATGAAATGATAGTGGAGAGTGTTGCTGGAATGAAAGATGACAGGGAAAACCGGAGTACCCGGAGAAAATCCTGTCCCGCCTCCGCTTTGTCCAGCACAATTCTCACATGGAGTGAACGGGGGGGGGGGAAATGTGGAGAAAACGTCTAAAATGGAATGAAAACGATTAAACAGGCCATCTTACGACTAAAGGAACAAAATCTACATAGTTCTCAGCAACACTAAAAGATCTTCCCACTTGGAAAAGGAAAAGATCGATGGCTTACTTCTAAAACCTCGTTTGTCCCAGTGCTCTTCCTACCCATTACATTCCTTAAGACTGGTCACGTCTCCCAGCCACATATGTATATGCAGTCCATCACAATAATTTCCGTTGTGTTCATTTTTCTGTGTAAAGGTGTAAAGGAAAATGGACCTTACCAAACTGTATTGTAGGGATGTTGCTTGCAAGCGAATTTACGCGCTCCTGCCCTATAATGCATTTAAGGCTCATTTTCCTTTACACATAACAATAGGAAAATGAGCACAAAGAAAATTGTTCTGATGGGCTGCATATCCACATGTGGCTGGAGGTGTGACGGGTCTTAAGGAATATATTGGATAGGAAGAGCATTGGGAGATACGAGGTTTTAGAAGTAAGCCATCGAGATGTATTTGTACCTCATTGTGAATGTGCTTATATCTGCTAACCAACAATTTATCACAGTTCCGGCAAAAGGTTATACTTCAAAATGCCCTTCGTATCCATTATTTTCCTTAAGACTGGTCATGCCTCCGAGCCACATATGGATATGCAGTCCATCAGAACAATTTTCGTTGCGTTCATTGTCCTATGCCGGAGTTTAAAGAAAAATGAACCTTACCACACCGCACTCTAGGAATGTGTATTTGCACGACTTATTTACGCATTCCTACAGTATAATTTACTTAACGTTCATTTTCCTTTACAAACCAGCATACGAAAATAAACACAACGAAAATTGTTCTGATGGTCGGCATATCCGTATGTGGCTGGGAGGCGTGACCAATCTTAGGGCAAATAATGGATAGGAAGAGCATTGTGAGATACGGCCTTTTTCCCGAACTGCGACGAATTAATACACCAGTGGATAGATCTGAAAGGAACATTCATAACTTCAAAGATATGCTTCTCCGACATTTACACGAAATGTTCGAAGAAGATAACGTATCTGACATAAAGATGAAAAACATGCTTTCCTTTATAAAAATGTACACGGATACAGAAGGTAGTGCCTTCCTCGCATGACCTATCACGAAAGCTGAAATAAAAGTTTCTCCGAAAAGATGCCGCCAAGAAGACGCCCGGGATGGATGGCTTCCCTCACGAACGTTACAAACGCTTCTGGCGTATCACTGGAGACGACCTTACCCAAGTCCTTAATTACACATTCTACGAAGGATTTACGCCGGCAATTACGGAAGGCATTGCTATAATTACTCCTAAGAAAGCAAGCTACCGATATGTGTCGGATTATAGACAAATAACGATAATAAAACATTATAAATAATTTGTCAAGGTAGTAGCTGAAATGAAATGGCTTTTAGTGCCGCGAGTGTCCGGTCCCATGCTCGGCTCGCCAGGTGCAGGTCTTTTGATTTGACGCCCGTATGAAATCTGCACGTCGTGATGAAGATGACATATACACCCACCCTCCCGTGCCAGCGAAAATAACCAATGATGGTTAATGTACCGTATGTACACCAACTCCGCACATTTAAACTAAGCGCCTTTTAGAAGGCCATCTGTAATATGAACAGTGTAACTTCTAGCGAAAGAAGTTTCGACAATTATCATCAGATGTCTCTACTATCTACGTATGTGCCTCATCTGGCGGGAAGTGGAACGATTAATTTTCAAAGAAATTTGTAATTTCGAGGTTTTCAGAACTGAAATATTGTTAATTATTTTGTTGGTCTTAGGTTACTAGCCCTTCTATCTCTTCCCGACGCCTTAATATTTTAGTCAATAAGGAATTTTATACATTTATTGAATCAACCAACAGGAATTGTGGGTGTGTTCAGGGCTTCGGCCCGGACAATTCTGGAACCTTCCTCTCCTCTGTAAAAACTGGGATATTTTGGGCCATGTTGTCTTTCGATCGCTTCAGTCAAGAGGTTTATTCTGTGTTCATAGAGGCAGGGGGGGCTTGCCTCGTCCACCTCCGATAGGCACACCATCTCAAGATAATGGCCGACATTTTTTAATCATTTAAGAGCTTCAGAAAGCAAACTCGAGGGGAAGGCATCTAAAACCCTTTCTTAACGTAAATCTTTGAACAAGTCTAAAGACCTTACTCTAACTTAGGGAATAAATACTGTAAACCCTCTTTTATTACCCTTCAACTTGGTATTGAGTTGACTACGATTTCGTAAACTTTAAAATTTATCTCGTCCTTTCGTAATTTAAATATTCTCTCCATCCAGTCACTTCCGTGGTATAGGCTTAGCCTCTGTAACTTCGGGCCATAAGCCCATTTAGGGTGTTAATGATGTGAATTTCAAAGGAGTCCATCTTTTCGACTCCAAACATTTTGATTTACGGCCAAGAAATTCAACCTTTTTCCTTTTTTACTAAGGCCATGTAGAATGGGCGCTTAGTGCCTCTGTTAAAGTTAACTTCTCTTATTTAATTTCGTATTTAAATGTAACTTAGACTGTTGAGCGGGTAGGACAGTGGAAACTGTTTGAATTGATCTTATGTTAAAGTTAACTCGTGCCTTGGAGAGGCTTGAATCTTGTAAAATTTTGGAGACTAGCCTCCTAGAAATATAAGTGTATTGAGAAAAGACGCTATTTTGGACGTAGTGAATTATGGAGCACAGTCCCCTAGAGGGGTAATTGAATGGAGCAGTAGTGCTCTTGTGAAATTTGTAACTTGGGAGCTTCAAGCTCATTATGTTAAATCGTTGTTGTCTGATTGTTCTAGGCTTTTCTAAATTGTTACTCGAGCTCACGAGCTAACTTTATCTATCCAATGAAAAATAAAGATAGAATTTTAGAGTTTTAAAATGAAAAATTTGATGTGTTCTCCATCCATTCATGCCCGCACCTTCTTTCACCTCTGTACACCACGGTATTCCTTAACAGTTCAAGTTCCCGACCCCGCTGGTAAACGAACCCGGGACCCCTGTGACTAAAAGCCAGCACGCTAACCATTTCGCCATGGAGCCGGACAAGGCAGCAGTTAATAGTGTAAGACAATGAACCTAACTGTTTCATGTCATTGCCATACGAATATAATATAATGTGAATAATATTAAATGAGGTAGAGTTCATATTTGAAGCAGCATATATGTAGCAATCCGGCCTGCTGAAATCCTTAACGGCACACGTGTAAAGGAGCAGCGGAAGTTGCATCAGAAATATGGTCATGGAATTTTCCAATCTGAAGAGAGAGAAACGTGAGACTGATATAAGACAGTGATAATGGGGTAGTCCGCCTCCGTGTTGTAGTGGTTAGTGTGATTAGCTGCCACCCCCGAGGCCCGGGTTCGATTCCCGGCTCTGCCACGAAATTTGACAAGTGGTACGAGGGCTGGAACGGGGTCCACTCAGCCTCGGGAGGTCAACTGAGTAGAGGTGGGTTCGATTCCCACCTCAGCCATCCTCGAAGTGTTTTTCTGTGGTTTCCCACTTCTCCTCCAGACAAATGCCGGGATGGTACCCAACTTAAGGCCACGGCCGCTTCCTTCCCTCTTCCTTCTCTATCCCTTCCATTCTTCCCATCCCCCGCAAGGCCCCTGTTCAGCATAGCAGGTGAGGCAGCCTGGGCAAGGTCCTGGTCATCCTCCCCATTTGTATCCCCCGACCCAGAGTCTGAAGATCCAGGGCACTGCCCTTGAGGCGGAAGAGGTGGGATCCCTCGCTGAGTCCGAGGGTAAAACCGACCCTGGAGGGTAAACAGAAGAAGAAGAAGAAGAAGAAGAAGAAGATATTGAGTTAAGTTGGCAAAATTTTCGAATCAACGTGTCACGAGGTAGCGCGCGAAGGAGGAGTTGATGCAGTTACAGGAATACCAATGTGAAAACACTGTGATATAAGTCTCAATCCAGAAGATATTATTATTGAAGGCAAATAAGACGTTCATATATTTATAAAAATGTAGTTAAGATATCCTGGGAGCCTCCGTGGCTCAGGCGGCAGCGCGCCGGCCTCTCACCGCTGGATTCCGTGATTCAAATCCCGGTCACTCCACGTGAGATTTGTGCTGGACAAAGCGGAGGTGGGACAGGTTTTTCTCCGGTTACTCCAGTTTTCCCTGTCATAATTCATTCCAGCAACACTCTCCAGTATAATTTCATTTCATCTGTCATTCATTAATCATTGCCCCAGAGGAGTGCGACAGGCTTCGGCAGCCGGCACGATTCCTATCCTCGCCGCTAGATTGGGGATCCATTCATTCCATTCCTGACCCGGTCGAATGACTGGAAACAGGCTGTAGTTAAGATATCCTGGCAAATTTCTGTGATTAGATATGTGGTTACCAGAGACAGGACGTGATGCAATCGAGCCAGGGAATCCCTGAGATCTTTGGTCTACAAAGGCACAAGGACTGGACGACGCCAAGCACTGAGGAGGAGAGCCACTCTATGCTTCGGGATCGAGTATGTCGGACGCGTGTTGTGATCGTCGCCTTAAAACGTGCATTCTGATCATTTCTTGAGAGACGAACAATAACTTTCTTTCGATTCTGGACTTAATCCGCAGGAATTGTCCCCTAAATGAATTAACAGTATAAAATAGTCACAGATTATTAATTATAATGGTTAAGTACCGAGAGACTTTCTTCAAGCAGCATTTGAATTAGCTAATAATAAAGTTGCGGGGCTCGCTGGAACTTGAACTAACATTGAATACAATACAGATCAAACTGTTACGTGAATGGAGTGTTTTTGAGAAGAACTATTTATTGCATTTTGTAAATTTTTTATAATAATTTATTGTATGCTTAATGCTCAGTGAATCCCTGGATCGTACGGACACGAGTGTATCGATTGTGCCATAAATAAAATTGTGTCGGGACCATGAAATTCAAGACGAGATTCATGGAGGAGAGCCCTAAAGACGTAATGGAGTGAGCACCGCATCGATGAGCCGACCCAGTGGCTGAGATGGTACATTGCTAAATCATAGAGCGGAGCAGACAGGGATGAGTACATCTGATTAATTTCATTACATACATGACTAGCTGCCTGTGTACTGTACATTTGTAAATAGTAATTTCTTGCATGTAAAGTTTAAAATTTATTTCATTTAAATATGTAGCTGAAGTCAACTAGATTTATTTGGTTCATTTGTGGTACTAATGCCTTGGGGGTTTGTATTTGTGTTTATAATCTTCGTGTGACAGTGTTCATTTGATCTTCAGAATCTACTCTTAAGCCTGTGTTATATAATCTTCAGAAATAATATCAGCGTGTATTAATGTAATGTTCGTAAGATTAGATGGCTTTTAGTACATTTTAACTTGTTCGTGGGTTAGCAGTATGGCATGTTGCATGATTTTTCGCTCTTCGAGAGATATTCATCAATGTTGTGCTACGCATTTCAACCAGTGACCATCAGTGAATATTACAGTTTATATTTGGAGTCAATGTTCATGGATAAGGGATTTGATATTTATTCAGGTTAACGATATGTACCGTGAGTTAGTTCACATTTTTCAATATTTCGTTATTGAGTTTATTTTATGCCTTGTTTGAGATATGGTACTTTAACATTCGGAACGCTAGTGAGAGGAAGAGAACCAGTGATAATGTGGAATGAAACATGACGAAGTTGATATTTGAATCCAAGAGATTAAAGTATTTTGAGAAATAATATTTGTGAATCCCGGCGAGATTTGAACCTGTGGATGTTATAATTGAAGGCAAGGTATTGTGCATTCCTGAAGGTAGATTGCAAGGAATATTTTGTTACGAGCCTAAGGAGGCCAGTTAATACATGGTATTTGAAAGAGTCTGGGTGAGCTCTCCGTGTACGGAGATACCTCGGAGCGCTGAGAGATATATTAAGCCAAGGTGCGAAGAAACAGATGTGTTTATTTTCAATTCAAGACTCCCCACGGCATAGCGTTCTAATGTTAAAGCTTATACCTCGTTGAGTTACTGTCATTGAAATCGAATTACTATGTTATCTGATATAAGTCCAATTGATCAGGTGGGACCACAGCACAAAGCCATTTACATATTTAACGTCATCTGAGTGTCACTTTAGTTAAAGGTTAGGGAATTGCATGTTACTGTAACTGAATATCTTGAGGGACATATCTTCGACTCTCGACCAGGTCAATGGACATGAGGTTCACTGATGTCCATCATTTCTGGACTTATTTTGTTGTTATGTGTGAGTTATATGTTTATTGTGTACTTGAAAACTCAAATTCTGTTTTGTGGTTGTTGAGATTGTATTGATTGTGGGTTCAGTTCCATATGGTTGGTATGTTTGACGCAGGGGTTCCATTCCCACTGCAGTAGAGCCACTGTAGAGGTAAGATTTTGAGGATTTGTGTTTATTTATATTACATAGGGCCCTTCGCTGCAGAATGTTTTATTCAGTGTGATTATCAACGTGTAGTTCTTGTGTTGGTGTAACTTGGTATTGAGACGGCTGGTTATGTGTGTGTGTGTGTGTGTGTGTGTGTGTGTGTGTGTGTGTGTGTGTGTGTGTGTGTGTGTGTGTGTGTGTGTGTGTGTGTGTGTGTGTGTGTGTGTGTGTGTGTGTGTGTGTGTGTGTGTGTGTGTGTGTGTGTGTGTGAAGTAAAAAAATCTAATCAGATTTTCTCATGTAGTAATTTGATTGGATGTATCCGTTAGTCCGCGTCCGTTTCGTGATAGTTATTGTAGATTAAATTCGGCAAGCACAGAAAGATGGTGATTTAATAAATTGTAAATGGAATTAATGAATTTAATACATTGTAAATAGAGGTTCGATGGAATTAATGAATTTGATAATTGATAATTCGACCATTTAATAATTTGCCTTTAATTTTATAAAATTTAATTTAATGTTTTAATGAATGTAACTTAAATTAATTTGTCAAATTTGGTTTGGAATTAATGTTCAGTAATTTAATAATGAAACCCAATGAAATAATTAAGAAGAAATTAATTAATAACTGAAGTCGGTAAAAATTTGTTGTAAGGAAGCCGTAAATATGGATTGATCAAACTATGCAATAAGGTTTCAACCACTCAATATGTATTTTCTCAGGAGTTTGAGATTAAGAAAATTTTGTTTTCTGTCAGTCATTTAATGAGCGGAATTGAATTAAATTTTAAACAATCCGACCTATTAAATATAACAAACAAAGCAGTTGTGCTTATTGGAAGAGAATATTCAGAGGATATAACCGATTTTATTATATTGATGAATAATTATGGGTTTCAGGTGACTAAGTGAGAGCTGAGTAATAATTTTTATTTTTATAGTGTTGTCATGTATTTTCGTTATCGTTCTGCCAAAGACTTTTAATAAATTTGTTTGAAAAAAGGTTCTCATTCATACTATTTTTATTCGTTTTTGCACTTTTATCCTTCCTGCTTATTAATTTAAGATTAGTTTATTTTATTTTGTAATATCACCGGGGTCCGCCTCTGTGGTGTAGTGGTTAGTGTGATTAGCTGCCACCCCCCGAGGTCCGGGTTCGATTCCTGGCTCTGCCACGAAATTTGAAAAGTGGTACGAGGGCTGGAACGGGTCCACTCAGCCTCGGGATGTCAACTGAGTAGAGGTGGGTTCGATTGCCACCTCAGCCATCCTAGAAGTGGTTTTCCGTGGTTTCCCCACTTCTCCTCCAGGCAAATGCTGGGATGGTACCTAACTTAATGCCACGGCCGCTTCCTTCCCTCCTCCTTGCCTGTCCCATCCAATCTTCCCATCCCTCCACAAGGCCCCTGTTCAGTATAGCAGGTGAGGCCGCCTGGGTGAGGTACTATCATTCTCCCCAGTTGTATCCCCGACCCAAAGTCTGAAGCTCCAGGACACTGCCCTTGAGGCGGTATAGGTTGGATCCCTCGCTGAGTCCGAGGGAAAACCGACCCTGGAGGTTAAATAGATTAAGAAGAAGAAGAAGAAGAATATCACCGGGGATCACCCGTGTACGACAATGGAATTCTGACCGGCAAAAAAATCATACGCTGGAAGGGTAGAGAGAAGTTGTCGCCGAGAACGTGGACCCAAATTGATTATGGTGATGATAGAAATTTGAGGAAATTTTGAAAATACCTTAATTTCGTGTTTCACGATTTTTATATATATATTTTAGTAAGTGACGTGTAAATGTAATTTATTTTAGCGAAATGAATGAAAACAGATCACGAGTACCAAATTATATGAATACAGTTTTATGACTGTCACATAGTAGATATGTCCGATGAATAGATAGATTGTGTTAAATCCAAATGAGGTTAAAGTGTCTAGTTTATTCATCGAATATACTTAGCCAGGAACAGTAGTTAAATGATATTCGCAGTTTTTCGTGGAATGGTGCGATGACCTCGGTCTCATTTTGTGGAAAATGGCAGTAACAATTCTCTGATATCAGTTTACGACGGTACAGGCCTTTGGTTAGGTCGTATTCACCGTAATGCTGAGAGCATGTGTTTGTCTACTGGCATGTACTGTATGTAAAGTACGTAATAAATCGAGAGTGTCGCGATATTCGGTTATTCTGTTTCGTAAATCATTTTGGGGCGTAAGTTCATAATATATATTTCGAAAATTTCTTTCGGTGAATGTAATTATATAACTTTGTCAAAATGTAAGTTGAAGAAGGGAAATCTTCTAAATGGCAGTATTATATGCCTGAGCTTGGACTGACATAGTTTAACGTAAAGTAAAGAAGCTGGAATCAGAGTTACAAAGTATTATTTGGTGGAGATATGAAATTAAATTATCATCCTTCAATGATAATGCACCGGTAGGTCAGAGGCGATGCCCATTTTCTCATAGTAGCATATGGTTGACGTAAAAGAGATGAAGGGTCTGATGACCGAATTTATGAGGGAGATGATGACGGATATTAATGTACAGTTTCAGAGTGTAAATGATCAGTTTAGGGAAGTTATGGAAGGCGCAAATGAACAATTGGAAGGCATTAATGAACGGTTTAGGGAATTTATGGATGGTGTAAATGAACAATTTGAAGAAGCAACGGAACGTGCAAATGAACAGTTTCGGAAGGCAAGGAAGGTGTTAACGAACAATGAGAAGTTAGGGATCAGATGGAAAATATTAAAGAATAGCTGTCAACAGAAATAACCATAGCTAAGGAAGGTTGTGATAGAAATGCTCAAAGATTTGAGAAACAGATAGGGGAAGTACGAGTGGAAGCCAGAACTCGCAGTGACAAGTTAGAAGAGAAAAGAGATCAGTTTACCATGACAGTAGCACAAGATGATGCCAGTTTATCTTAGAAATTATTTCAAGTAGAAACTAAAGTAGTGGACCAACAAAAATTCGTGAATACTTTTAAGGATAAGATAATCGGCGTGGAAGAACGATTATTCTAACGGATGCTAAAGTCACGAAGTTGGAGAAGGAAACCCAGGAATCTTTTGTACAGGCTGGTAATGAATTTAGTGACCGGCTACTGCAGTTAAGGGATAATGATCATGGAGAAGTTAAGAAGGTGGAAGACCAGGTCAAAGAGGTAATCGCAATGAATAGAAAGGAAGTATTGGAAGAAATAAATGGAATTCGGAAGGATCGTAGAGCTGAAGGAAACGAGGTAAACAGACGGGTTATTGAATGGGCACACAAATATCACAAGACTGAAGTGAAGGCGGATATTCATGAAGCTCTAATGAAGGAGATGAAGGAAGAAACAGGACAGATAAAAGGAATATACCGTATTTTGAATTTATGAGGTTATCAAAGAAAGTTCACTGGCGGACCCGAAATAACTCCCAAAGGTTTCCTTAAAGAAATAAAAGAATGTATTCAGGACCATGGGTTTCACTCAGACAGGCAATTGAGGACAGTGGAACGTTTTGTTGATGAACAGCTGTTGATTTGGTTTAAAGCTTTTAAATACTGTTTTGAAGATTATGAGGGATTCATGCGAGCGTTATTACAAAAATACTGGGGACAATATGTTTCACAGCGCCTTAGACTTGAGCTATATTCACGCAAATTCCAGAGTACAGTACCCACAAGGTACGCAGTTTACTTCAGTGGGCAGCATTTGAAACTTCGCGAATTCGATAGTCCGCCTCGGGTGGAAGAGGTGATAGCATCTATCGAAAGACAATTACCAGTAGATGTACAGTACAAAGGACACTGATAGCAGCTAACGTCAAGACACCTGTGAATGCAGAAATATTTTTGTGGCAACTGGACCAGACATCAAATGTATGCCATTCGAGGGGTAGGAAATATCGATGTAGTCCATACAGTTGATTTAACTAACGGTAACTGCATGTCGGATAGGATGACCCAGGGAACCAATACTTACGACAAGAGAAATTATGGGAATCAAAATAGAGAGGATCGTGGGGGAAACCAAGGCAGGAATTGAAGAGGACAATCATTCGGAAGAGGAAGATTGAATGACAGGTGCCTTGAACTTAACTACAATCCGAGCTATGGAGGGAACAGGAGGCAAGGATACAGATATAGATATGGAAGGTTTACATACATGAAACGACCATATCCACAGTATAACGGATAAGGTGATGGGAGAGGTAGACCAAGAAGGGAAGAAGATGACGGATCAGTTACCCAAGCAAGGAGGAATGAATCGACGAAATACGTTCAGGAATTGGCCACAAAAGAAGTATCATCGGACCAATGGAAAGACGCAATTCAGCAAGGAAATAGAGAAAGGAGTCATGAGGCTGAATAGCTATGAATATCATACCCAGAGACAGAGAGAAGAACCCAGGTGCTTAAATGTGAACGCTCCGAGGTTTTCAACAGAGGGAAATGGAGCTAACAAAAGCTCAAATGTAGAACAACATGATATAAATGTTTCACGATTAAATGATCGGGATGAGAATGGATGGACAATCGCAACTATCGAATATGGATAGCGATATGGTTTCAACAGCGAGATCAGAAGACCTTGTGGAAGACAAGGCTATATTTGTCAGTAATTAAGTTAAGCAATTACCAATCATTCATTTTCGAGTTGCCAATTTGAAGATTAGACGTTTGGTAGACACTGGTCCAGCGTTAGCGTGACTTCTCAAGCTTTGGTTAATGAATTACGGAAGAAATGCCAGTTACCAATTATTCCTGTAGCGTCAGTCAAGATCCGAGGCATCATAACAGACAGAGTTACGAGATGTAAAAATTAAGCATATGTGGATGTCGAGGTTGGAAATGATACCATGCCTCACCCATTTATCATCATGCGTCGAATGGAATTTACCAGGATTATAGGGGTCTATTTCCTCCCAGAGTTTAAAGCAATCATTGACATGGAGAAAAACATAATAAAATTTAATTTCAGTAATTACCAGTCAGAAGTTCAACTAAAACAATCATTAAACTTCGGGGGAGAAGGAATGATTTAGATGAAAGTACATTCAGTCGAAGACACATTTGAAATGGGCATCAAAATAAGGAAGCTATTTTAGAAGAATTCGGGGAAATGATTTTCGCAATAGAGAATGAAAATTATCTACCAGATTTCGGCGACAAAGTGGAACCTAATTTTCAGAAGCCATGATAGGGGATGAATATAAATCGAAAGTGAAAGGAATTTTAGGCTACCATAAGACAGTATTCGGATCGAAACCAGGCAAAACTCCTTATTATCAATGTGAATTAAAGGTTAACAGCAGAAACCTTTATCCTAAAGTCAGGGATGTAATCAAGGAAATGGAGGTTAATGGCCTCATATCTAAAACTCCTACTCCATTCCTAAATCCAGTAGTAATTGTAGAGAAATCTAATGGCAATAGACGTATTTGTTTTGATGCAAGATCCATCGACCAACCACTCGTACCAGAATATGAACAAGCACCACTCAATGTGGAATCGTTGAAGAAATTTAGAGGAAAATATTACTTCAAGACCTTCGATTTGACATGTTCGTTTTGAACACTTTAAGGTACTTCGTAGGATACCAACCTTCCTTACCTATTAGCAAATCGGCATGAGATCCTTCTCTTGGGTCATTTATGGGTTCGATAGCTGCAGTCGCTTAAGTGCGGTCAATATCCAGTATTCGGGAGATAGTGGGTTCGAACCCCACTGTCGGCAGCCCTGAAGATGTTTTTCCGTGGTTTCCCATTTTCACACCAGGCAAATGCTGGGGCTGTACCTTAATTAAGGCCACGGCCACTTCCCTCCCACTCCTAGCCCTTTCCGGTCCCATCGTCGCCATAAGACCTATCTGTGTCGGTGCGACGTAAAGCCAATAGCATTTATGGGTTCTTCGTCACTTGCTTATGGAAGAGGCGGGTTTCGGAATTTTAAACTATTTTCTATAATGAAAGGACTCCAGTTAAAGAAATTGATATTTATTTATTATTGACGATGACGTCGAAGGAACTTGTGATATTATTTTCATCTCTAAACAATAAACTCAGTCTTGTCCGTTAAAAAATAATAACAATAATAACGACTATGAGAGACGCTGGCTATGGATACCTTAATTCAACTGCCCGAGGGGCATCCTTGCTAGAAACCACTGTCTTAATTTAAGAATGAAATTAAGAAAGTCTGGAGATCACTAAGATCGGATTCCATGTGAGACTGCATGTACCACCATAATGATTCGTGATGATCCAGCCCCCGTAACACGAGCTCTGGATTCTTGGTATAATTAAGGCAGTCCAGTCGGTATGTGTCACACAGTGGTTGTACGGCATGGATCCTTGATTGAATCGATGTGACCTGCAACTATGTCAGGGACCGACATCTAACTTTGTGATTTACGTTAAAGTCATTGTGGAAGATGACCGCAAGGAAAATGATGCTATAATGGCACATGGCCCTAACCTAAGTCACTGAGGTTGATGACTCCATGACCATCCAAACTTCTAAGCTGAAGGTTGAACACAATTAAATTACAGTAGTCGATGACCAAGGTTTCCACATTAATAAATCCCCAGCACATCTGGTTCTGAACAAACCAAAATAAAAAATAATAACAACAAAAAACGCTCACGACACTTGTGGCAGTAATGTCCCTTGCTATCGGACATGTCCCCTTAAACGTTACGTTAATAAAGTTGAGATTTCCCAGCAAATAAAACTAAGATTTCCTGAATACATTTTTCAAGTTAGCCACTTGGTTTTAAGCCAATTCCCAAAACACGATTCCACTGAATTTAACAAATTAATAAATGAAGTAAACTCATAATCCTAAATAACAACAAATTTTATCTACCCCGGACGAATGGTTTCTTTAAACTCCCTAACAGTTTAACTTCATTTTTATTATCACTCGGATCTGTTTATCAGAAACATTCCTTTGTTGAAAATAGTGATCTAATATTGTTTATGCTCTAAGTTTTCTACACCGCAGCTAAAAACCGGAATACATTGATATAATTGCCAGTATCATTTATTTATTTTATGAAGTCACTCAAGTTTACATTATTACAGTAATAATTATTAAGATACTAACTTGAATAACCCTAACCGTAAATTCTATAACTTTATGGAGGACGCAAAATAAAACAACCCATGTCAATTCGCTTACAGCGCCTACGGTTATCCCATAGACTAACTCCGGCAATCCCTACATTATACTTTCAGGTCGATGAGATTGTGTGTCGTAATGCACCTCGCCCAACTCCAGGGTGGATGGACTCCTGCATCCCATGTACTCCACAATGTGCCATTTCACTGTTTGCAGTGAAGTTTATCTGGAGCAAAAATGGTGACTGCCGTAAGAACGCCAGAAGTAAAACGTCAACATTTGCATAAAGACGACATCGGAATATTGTTAAAATTTATTATTCAGAAGGAAAGATTCGATTTCGCTAGAGACATATCAACAGAACAATACACGAAGCATTTGGAAGAAGGCTGATTGAGAAGGGAGAATATATAGAGCTGAAGATAAATAATAGTAAACATCTTCGCAAGTAGTACAAGTCATCGGCGATATAGAATTTATAACATTTCATGATATAAAACTGCACGATCTAATTGGCAAAGTACCTCAGTGCTCACGAGATACCGGCAAGAAGTCGTATATAGCGAAAGGATTCAATATCAAGAAGTCGCGGAATAATAACCACTGTCGCGCAAGAAATAGAAAGAATATATTACGGTTAAACTGAAGCCTTACTAGACATATTGAAATACTCTAAAACATCATAAGATATCATAATAAGAAGCAGTAATTACAGATGAATAATACATCGTAGTAGGCTTTGTTTCCAGAAAATGACGAAAATGACCATGTTGATCTGCTTTTCTATTTTCACTGCGCAAGAAACCGACTACGTCATGTGCTAGACGTGCAGAGGCGGAGGCTACCAAGATGATGGTAACATGATCGACAAGTCCAGCCCATGAGGACCGTAGATGAGCGAAGACCATCCCTAACATTCCCGAGAGGCTAATACGATGCCGTGAACCCGAGCACTGCATGTCCTAGCCAGCTGGACATGTGACAGCAGCAACGAGAGCAGGAGGAATATATAAGTCTTGACTAAGAACATTCTTCCAGTAAGTAATTCAGATAATATTTATTTGGGGAGTGCCATTTATATGTACATTCCTTACTTGAAAGATTTATATAAAAGTGCTATTTTAAGTGTCCTATAAGAGTGATGTTACGTGAATAGTCAACTGAATTCACAGTATCAGAGGTTATTAGGTAATCATCTAACATGAAAGACAAGTCCATTGATATAGGAAGTGATTAACCAGTGATAATTTAAATTTTGCGTTCGTAATGTTGCCAATGGTGAATGAAAAGAGCTTAATTCATGTAAATGCGATATTATGCGATATTGTGGTTAACATTAGGTTTATATTAAGGCATGTACTATTAAGCTGAAATGAAATGAGATCGTATATAGGTTACTATAACTTCATAGGAAGACATAATAAGATAATTTTTGGAATTTGAAGAAAATTTGAGAACAAAATATGATCTTTAGATGAATGATTAACGATGAGAGAGTAACATGCTTCAAGTTGAGATGAATTATTATGTTGTTATATATTAGGATGAGACATGAGATGTGTTGTACGAAATAAATGAGTTATATATGAAGAATGGTAGTATGGTATGAGGAATAATGATGGTGATGATTATTATTACGTCGCAAATGAAGAGATAGATAATTTCTAGAAATGAAATTATGTTAATTGACGCTATTCGTGACAAATAATAATTATAATTGGTTCTCAAACATATGTTATTTCTTCAGGAAGCTTTACATAGTACCAGTAACGATCCATATAACATGCCTAACATAACTACTTAGGTAATCATCGAAAATGATTCCATACATAGATGATAGCATGAATGTAACCTATTTATGTACATATTCCTAACCACAGATATTCTTACTTTGATAAGACAGGCTTAGAAGATTATTTATTTACATTATATGATATCACTGGTAACATTATTCATATTTGAAGGTTGATGGTGGCAGAGTCTTCTTACAAACCAGATTTCTTAATGTCTAGTTGAATTATATTAGATACTTGTTAGATGTGAGTGATAGCTGAATGTTAGGGCACATATAATTACTTAACTATCACATGAGAGTATATTTTTTGAAATTAATATTTATTTAATGGCCAACTCAACTAATAACAGTAATAACATTTCGGTTGTTTTAAATAGAGGAATGACTTAGAGGGTTATTTTTTCTTCAGTGCCAATGAAATACCGCATTGAGAACTCGGAAAAGTTATAGAATACATGTGAAATGTTTGTGATATTTGAGAAGAAAGTTTTCTTTGACAAATAATATCGCTGATAGAATGTGTTAGCTACTGACAAATGAGTTTGTCATACTGCGAATTGAGTAGCGAATAATTAATTAAATCAAGTGAACGTTTGTAGGACCAGATTATGTGATAATGAGAGAAGGTTATAAGCGTGATTCTGATTTTATATGTATTTAAAGCAATGTAAATTTCAATTTGCTGCCAATTAGTCTGTTTTTTTTGCTAATTAGCTGGAGGCCTCTAATTTTAAAATACTTTGAAAGCATTTGATGAGATGTGACATCAATTGATTATTATTCATTTCTTTACTGATATTCAAAGCACTTAAAGTACTTTCTCAAAATTTTCTTCATTTTAATCAAAAGTATTGTATAAAAGTAATGAATCTTTCAATGACTTCCTGGGATAAGCATTTAGTTTTTAAGTGAATATAGATTAATAATTATGCTATAATAGTTGGAAACGAACCGGATTCGCTACTAGGAGACGTCCGTTGCGTAGGTTTTGTTTACCCGATAGTTTACCACGATGGTGTTTTCTCTCGTTACGGAACAAATAGCCCGGAATTTCGTCCGCATTTTGGAAATTGATGTTGTCTTCGAGCTAGTCTGGATCTTACGCGACCCAACCTGGACGCGGGAACAGCGCAACAAGCATGACCTATCACAAAAACCTACATTTGTGCCTTGGAAACCAACAACAACATAACACAATCATCCATCACGAACTCTATGGATTTACAAGCTATCGTGAAGTTCAAATAAAATAATCGCGAACTTTGTACATCCCTCTACAACAAACAACACCACTAGCGATTGTCAAATTTTTACATCCCTGAAAGTGGTTATTTGCAACATAACGTACCATCGTGTCATTTCCATCGCTTCGCTAATGAATTCAAGTTTCTACTAAAACGAATCTCTTCAATGAGAGCTTATACCAAATAATTACTGAAAATGAGAAATCTTATTTACAATTTCTTTCTAGCAATAAACAGGTTCGACCGCCTAACAGTTGGCTTGCATAAAGGGAACACGACCCTCCCTCGATACCGCTTAACAAAAACACACATGTTACCTTAACTTGCATCAAGTGAAATCCTCGCCTCACTGGCAATTCACGTGAAATATCATTCTTGACCCACATAGATTATGCGAAGATATTTAATTTAAAACGTCACTTGAAATATTCTTATTCATCACGGTCCTACGGTTTCACAAGGAATCCTAGCTATGGACGGACTCTATTCCCATATCATTAAATTGCACAAAATAAATCTCCGGGTTCCCTACAATGAAAATCCCGGCATAAAGTCTCTTCAACACTGCAGGATTTCAATAACCTGATCCACATTCCTCCCCATTTACGCAAGAATCATTCCACTTGTTATCACGAATTATATACACAATAATATTAACAATATGGAATAGCACTCTTGGGTAACACACTATGATGTTACATGAAACATTCTGTGACAAACTAATCATCTCTCCTCGCATGACTGAGATTGACAACACAATATTTCCAAACCGAAACTCACAGCTTGACTTACAAAAATATTTATAGTTATTTTCATCTCATCAATTCTACACAGATTTTAACAGACTTTTGGAATAGCACCCCCTTTAAGAAATCACACCGGTCTCGCCTTGTAACTTCCCTGACAAAATTTACATCGCCGAACACACTAAGGTGTGCCTTCCTCAACCGCTGACACTCCACTATTATCGCTATTATCGCACACTCGCTCTAAATGGTCAATCACGGGCAACACTTACAGGAAATTTATCTTTACAATGAACAGAATATTGTGATAAGTTAATGTCTTAACTTTAGCAAACAAAAAATATAGGAAATAGACGTATGGAAATGACACTCTGCTCTAGACATTATATTCGCTTTACAACCATCAAATATACTGCTATACAACACTTCACACGCTAGTTCCGCGACTTTCCGATTATTCAAGAAAAATAAGAAATGACCTATTGTCATATTCGTCTGACATTTTCACGAAATTAAAGGGTGACCAAAGTGCGTCCCAGATACACAAATAAATGGTAAATCATGAAATAAATACATGCACTTTATAACAAACGTAGTTCACGTACCTGTAGTCGTACGTCATCTCTCATCTTAACAGGCCCACAGACTCTTTCAATCTTTATCTATCCAACTCGACAGACAGCGGCTTTACACATATATTCTTCATTTCGATTATTTTTTAACATCACTCATCTGAAAAAATGGCATAAACAAAACATGCCCTTCACACGTTCTCTTCCTCGCGAACCGAACACATTCGTCAAAACACCGATCCGCACATGCAATAGAGTTAAATAATATAAGGTAATTTAACTGCAGGACTTCGGCATTATAATGCCTGAACTTGAATTTATATTACGGTTCCACGTGGGAATACCGTTAATTTGACTGACAATCTCTCTCCGCTTGGATAAATAGCCACCTTTGGCCAAACTGCCTTCCCTTCTTTGCAAGGCTTAGTTTACACAACCGATATTAACCGTTATTGTGAGAAGCGTGCGGTCGCTTCAGATTCACTGAACAAAATGCGGGGTTGCAAAATGGTGCATCATTCTTTTATAACATTTACTCCCACTCCCATGCCATTAGCATTTACAGCCAAAAATTTACACACATTTTCCCACCCCATAGAAATGTACTTATGGCTGATCACGACATAACACATAATTGCTTAATTTAGTAGCGGTGTTAATGATAATCATTTAAGGGTTTCTCTTAATCTACTGAGTTGTTTAATTACATCATAAGCTAGGCGCTGTATTTTTGGTCGATGTAACAAAGTTTAAATGAACAGGCGCGTCTTTTGACAATTTTCCTTTTGTAATCATTTGGGGATCTAATGTGTTTACAATTAAGAATCAAATTGTTTCGCTTACGATTTCCTGACGTTTACTACGGTAGTTTCGTCGCCAATTCTTCTTAAAATGTACTTCAAGTAAAAAATAGTTCCGCCGAGCTACTTCGTATCCCTGCACATTCTACACGTGCGAGTGACGTAATTTCTCTAGCGTGAGAATGAGGACCACCACCTGTTCTCCACGTGCCTTCTCTGAGCAGAGATAAAATTGCAGATAGAGCTCATGACGTGTAATTTATATGGGGCCAAATGTAATAAATTTAGTACTCTGGCTCATTATGACGCAAAAGTCATGGGTTCATATCTCCCCAATACAACGTATTCCTTTCGCGGAGAGGTAAGGAATTCTACTTTACCATAATCCAGATGGTGAAATTTCTAATTTCGACGTCAGATGAAGGGATGGCCTTTGAACTATAGCTTCCACTCAATAGTTCTTCCCTCTTCTGCGGCTGTTACCTCCTGGCGTGAAGATACTGGTTGATCCGCTCAGCTTCTTCGTCGTCCTGCGTCATCATGTCCACCTCCAGTTAATTGAACTCGATTAATACTGGCAACTCGGCTGTTTATATCTATCATATGACGAATTTAAGTTTCCGTCAAAATGAGGTGCGTTTGGATTAAGATTTCTATTGTGATGGTACGTCTTCCGTATTGCTCCTGTATTAGACAGATCTTGGATTCCTACACAGTCAGTGTTCACTCCTCTCTGCTGGATACTCTCCATCCACTTGTCTCGTTCCGTACGTGGTCTAAGTCCTGTAATTAGTGATGGGCTGCGAATGGACTCGCGAAGACTCGAGTCTGGGATCATAAAACTCGAGGTACTCGAGTCCGGACTCGAGGCCGAGGACGCTGGCTGCGTTATCTGCGACCCGTGTATGGAAACAACACGATGCTTAATATTGTAGGTAGGCCAAGGACAAGTATTGGGTCCGTTTCCCAATAATGCACAGTAATAATGTACAAACTGATGCTGCGAATCGGTACTTAACATTACTTTAAAGAAGTGTGTACACAGTCACCCTTTGAAACAGTCGTTAATCCCGAAGCATACACACAGTACCTTATCGAAAAAATAACCACGATATTGTACGGCAGGACAAAATACCGGAGGTGGAAACAATATAATTGTTATTCTTGGATAACTCACCAAATGCCCAGAGCATTCCTTCAATCAATTGAACGTTGTGGACGTTCATCTAGGGCATTCGCTCTTCTACTGCACAACAATATATACAGCCGAACATGTACATTATGCCGTATTCACATGAATGTATATGCCTACATAACAAAACCATATTGTAACGTAAACTAAGGAACGTATGGACACAGGTGCTTATGAAGCACAGTCCGCCTCCATGGCTGAATGGTTAGCGTGCTGGCCTTTGGTCACAGGGATCGCGGGTTCGATACGCGGCAGGGTCTCGAATTTTAACCATCACTGGTTAATTTTGCCCACACGGGGGCTGGGGTGTGTGTTGTCTTCATCATCATTTCATCCTCATTATGACGCGAAGGGCGTCGACGGGTGTCAAATCGAAAGAGCTACATCTGGCGAGCCGAACATGTCCTCGGACACTCCTGGCACTAAAAGCCATACGCCATTTCATTTTACCGGCGCACAGTGTGAAATTGAAGAGATCAGGCAGGACAAAAGTACTTTTTCGACTAATCTATTTATATTATAAAGGGCATTATTGTACGCTCGTGACTATAAAAAGAATACCTGACCGCAAAGCTTTTAAAGCTGTGTGTGGTATTTCTGATCTCTACAATTTTGTGAACATTGCACCCCTTACCGAACCTTGCGTCTCGCACTGTCAATTGTCTGCAGTGTGTTCAGATGAATCTACGTAACTAGCGATTGTGTTAAGATATTTTTAATGTGAAATAGGGATGCAGCTAGATTGTTATCATTCTTTCTTAATCTGCTTACCCTCCAGGGTTGGTTTATCCCTCGGACTCAGCCAGGGATTCCACCTCTACCGCCTCAATGGCAGTGGCCTGGAGCGTGAGACATTGGGTCGGGGGATACAACTGGGGAGAATTACCAGTACCTTGCCCAGGCGGCCTCACCTGCTATGCTGAACAGGGGCCTTGGTGGGGGATGGGAAGATTGGGAGGGATAGACAAGGAAGTGGGAAGGAAGCCTACAATGAGTAGTTAAATTATGTTTCTAATCTTCACTCCGTATCTCAAGTTACTAAAGGCTAACCTACTGGGCAATATAATGCAAATATGCAAACTCATATACTCACCCCGAGGTGGTGCAGCTCCTTTCGGGAAAGCCCCCATTGCAGGTGAGCTGCATGTACCATTTCAATCACATACCAGCCTTCCTGACATTCTAAAATTTCTGATGGTACCGGGAATCGAACCCAGACTTCCAAGGATGGGAGTTTAAAAACTACCCGTTACGCTACATCGGCGCTGTAATGAATGGGCCCAAGTAAATATAGACGAAGAAGGAAAGGAAGATGTCATTGTGTGACAAACTAAACGAATGGCATTTCGAAACAAATATGTTACGGTCTTACATTCGCGTGTTTCACGTTATGGTCATCATTTACATAGCTGTTGTAATAGTGCTTAATGATTGGGGCATTTCTTCCGACTGCTCGGCAACAGGTCGCAGTTACGGATCGTGACGTCACAGTGGACACTCGAGTACTTCGCACGGGTTACTCGGCGAGGCTTGGACTCGCCAGACTTGATTCTCGCGAGTCCAAGCGTCACTCGCACACATCACTACATGTTAATATACAGACACCTCCCCTTTTTCTCTCCTCAGATTCATGCCAACGATCAGGACGTCTGGAATTATCATAACTATTCCATCTCTTATTCTGCCCTAGCCCTTTTCCATCCCATCGTCGAAATAAGTCCTAACTGTGTCGGTAAAAAGGATGGAGTTTATCCGACAAAATTCATTAAACTCAACCACAGACATCATGAGAGATTAGGTTCACTCTGCCATCTCGTGGTGTATAATATAAACGAAACATCGGAAGTGATGAGCAGACAGCCAGACTGCGACAAATTAAAAATGACCACACACGGTAGCTGAGGCCATTATTATTATTATTAATATAATTATTAGTAGTAGTATTATTCGTGCAGAAGAAATCGGCATCCCCACAACAAACAAATGTAACATCCTACATACCAAATTCTGCATAAACATACTTACTTCTAAAACCTCGTATCTCCCAATGCTCTTCCGATCCAATATATTCCTTAAGACCGGACACGCCTCCAGCTGCATGTGGATATGCAGCCCATCTGAACAATCTTCGTTATGTTCATTTTCCTATGGTTATGTGCAAGGTAGTTAGAGTAAGAGGTAGGGATCACGCGCAGGTCTCCCCACCACGCTTGGCCGTCGATGACGTCAACATGAACCCTCAGCGCCTTGTCTTCTGCATGAGGTAGGCTAATACACTGCTGTAAGCTATTCTGTTTTAGCCACAAGATAACTTCATTGATACCTTAACATCACCTAAGAAAATGCATTACACTTCACTATTACAGTAGAGTAATAATAGGAGATAAATACAGTGTGAATCCAGCTGCGTTTCTGAAGTATTTAGATCTGTATTAAAAGGTTGTAACAATGCTAAGACTGTGATCGCAGTGGAATGACCATTCCATATGTTCATGTTCTCAACACCTATGATAACAATAACAAGGGGCTCTAATTGTTACAGACTCGAACATTAAAGCTTGATGACTGCAAGAAATATGTCCGTTGTTACAAGCAATATTGGGAAACTATATACACTGTCAACAACACAAACAGCAAATGTTAGGAAACTGTCCACAACACAAACAGTACAGTAAATGTTCTTCTCCAAGTACCAGGAAATGACAAATTCCACGTTAACATTAGATAGGCCATATTAATGAACCTTTATGTTAACATTCTTAGCACTGGTTTCATATACAACGTAATAAATTGCCTTTCATAAAAAAAATAACAGGTATGTTATACACAAAGAATAATGCTGATATTAAAAAAATAATATCAAACACACTTATCCACAGCATCAGTGGAATTTCTTTGCTCTTCTTCTTTCTTTATCGGTGTTGTATTAACTGAAACCCGGTCTCTTCAATGTCTTACTTTTGTTTAAAGCGTCCATTCGAATAAAAGAACGGCTTCTCACGAAGCAACTTGCAAGCTCATAAATTTCGGGGAATTTCTTTTTCAGGATACCCGTAAGGTTTGTGATGATGTTAGAACCCTCTTTCAGTTCTTTCCCGTGGTAAAATTGAAACTACCGAGCTCGATAGCTGTAGTCGCTTAAGTGTGGCCAGTATCCAGTATTCGGGAGATTGGGTTCGAACCCCACTGTCGGCAGCCCTGAAGATGGTTTTCCGTGGTTTCCCTTTTCACACCACGCAAAAGCACGGGCTGAACCTTAATTAAGGCCACGGACGCTTCCTTCCCATCCTAGCCCTTTCCTGTCCCATCGTCGCCGTAAGACTTATCTGTGTCGGTGCGACGTAAAGCAACTTGAAAAAAAAAAATTGGGACTCTGTTTTGCAATTTAATTTCCACCCCTTGTATTTTGACCTGTTTTCTCTCCGTAATTACTTTCTATATCGAGGTTCTTCTTCTTTATCCTAAAAGCTATATAGCCAGTGAAGTCTTCAAGCAGCTCCTTGGTTTCACGACTGTCCTCCAGCTGTTTTACTAGATCTTCAAGGGCTTTAACGAACCCTTGCTTATCCTCCGATAAAAAATAGGATGTTGTGGGCTCAACACTGGCCTTAGACTGGCACACGATATCCGAGTTTTGATCGAGATCATTAGTACATATTTGGGCATAATATTTCATAATCTTCCGGAGAACAGTTGGAATTTCTTATCGCCTCGGAAGCATTGAGGCTAGAAGCAATGATTTCACCTTTCGCGTCACAGCTGTCGGAAGAGGATCATCATAAAGCCTTCCGAACCCTCAAAGCTGAGAAAGATAGCTATCGATAATGTCTTGATTACTTCTGTCACCATTTATTTACGTCAGTGGTTTTAGGGAATACATGAAAGTTGTTTCGTTCCTTCACGTGCCTGCTATGATTTGTGCAGCCTGCAATGGCATGACAAAGCATACTGAAAAGTGTACATTGTTACTGCTTTTTACGTTTTATCTCATAAAATAAACACACACGGTTTCTTATACACCACAGATATGTTACTACCGTGTATTATTAGCACCTAGCTTCTGCGTGCACAGCGATTCTTATTCGAACTACCTCTACCTCATTCAGGCAGATTCAACGCGAGGGTCCTGCGTGACGTCACAGCTCTGCTTCGCCACTGCGCACCTCTCTCGTGATCCCTACCTTGTATTCTACGTACCTTGGGTTATGTGTAAAGAAAAATGAGCCTTAAATGCATTATACGCTAGGTGCGCGTAGGTTCGCTTGCAAGCAACATCCCTTACAATACAGTATGGTTAGGTCTATTTTCCTGTACACGTTAACACAGCTAAATGAACTCAACGGAAATGATTGTGATGGACAGCATATAAATATGTGGCTGGGAGACGTGACCAGTCTTAAGGAATATAACTGGTAGGTAGAGCACTGGGATATACGAAGTTTTCGAAGTAAGCCGTCGACATGCAAAATAATAGAACTAAATTGGACCGCTCTATTGCACGGGATTCGCTTCAAGTTTGCAGAAATGCTCTCGCGAACGCTAAACGTCCTTGAAATACTCGGTTTGTAAACATTTTCGCCTGATCTAATGGACGGTACAATGCACAAATATATACTAACTGTTCCACAATGGATGTGTCCGACTCGTTGGCTGAATGGTCAGCGTACTGGCCATCGGTTCAGAGGGTCCCGGGTTCGATTCCCGGCCGGGTCGGGGATTGTAATCGCTTCTGATTAATTCTTCTGGCTCGGGGACTGGGTGTATATGTCCGTCCCAACACTCTCCTCATCATATTCAGACAACATACTACACTACCAACCACCACAGAAACACGCAATAGTGCTTACATCCCGCCATAGAGGGTTGGCGTCAGGAAGGGCATCCGGCCGTAAAACAGGGCCAAATCCACATGTGCGACACAGTTCGCACCCGCGACCCCACAGGTGTGGGAAAAGTGGCAGGAAAAGAAGAAGAAGAAGAAGAAGAAGAAGAAGAAGTTCCACAATGGGTGTGGCTCTACCGAATTTATAATATCAAGTGAGACTCTCGAGGTACTCATGCCAATTGCGACCAAGAGGCCTAAGCCTCTCTTATATATCAACTTACCGGACAACTGAGTTGATATATCACATGTTCCAATCATATTGAAGTTTTCTCTCCCTCTACTACATCAATCAATCAGTGCATCATGTCCATTCTAGTAGCTTCTTCTTAATAAGTCGAGCTTTCCCGCTTCGTACATAGCGTCCCACGCTAAGAGGCTCATGGGGTGTTGCGGTATTCAAATTGAAACGAACATGGAAAGTCTTAGATGTTGGTCTTGGCTGGCTGCTGTCTTGAAATTCCAGGAGCAAGGTAGCCTCCGCCTGGGGTGATTTAATACAGCTTCCTGTAGTCGTGAGCGGTCAAGTAAATCGTTAAGTTAATTTTAGCGTGTATCTTGCACTATACCAATTGTATGAAACATTTCTTTTCAGGTGTCGCTAATATTAATCGTACAATATAATGGAATGAAACGACCTCGATGTTACACCAGGATATAAAAGAAGGTTGGGATAAATTTCCCCATTGCGGTGTTTTATACAATTGTACGTAGCTTTTTCAAGAGTACGCAGATTCGTAGACGTCAAAGTACAAATGCAATCAATTTGGTTTGCAAGGAAAATCTACAATACCTGTCTTGATTCCATTCGAATGCCGTATAAAACCTGGAAACATACCAGGAAAATGCTCGGGCTGCACCTTAATGAAGGCCACTGCCGCTTCCTTCCCACAGCTTGCCCTTTCATGTCCCATCGTCGCCATAAGAAAATACTTCCATATGCTGTCAGTTTTGTGTAAATATTTCTGAGATTTTGTAAATACAATGAAAAGTTAGTAGAAAATCATTTTACCGCTCAGTCTGCTGTAAGTCATCCGTACATTGTGACAATTAAAGAAGCAAAGTCATCTCCGTACAGCCATGAAGGCCCTGAGAGGGGTGGAAGATGTAGGCTTCCACTATCCGTACCCTCGGCACTTGGTGGGATAGAGTGGTTATTTCTACGTCCGGTCGCGTTTGCCCCCAGGAATTAATCTGGTACTCATTTTTGGTGTATGCTGAGTGAACTTCCTGATGGGGAATCGAACCCACATTCGTCCGTGTGAATCGAGCACGCCTTTATCGCCTCAGCCAGGCAGCCCCTATTGGGACAATTAACTAAGAATGTACTGAAGAATACATTAGGTAGGGAAGTTCGATAAAACAATTGTACTAACAAAATGTAAGTGGAGTATTGTTTACAACTTTTATTTTGCCATTCTAATTTGATACATAACTGGTATCTCAACGCCGTACATGAACAGCTTAAATATACTTCCTTATGAATTATTAGCACTCAACTATGTGATCTCTACTACTAATATAAAAGGCACACATTAGCACTGAAATATCTCTATTACTAATTAAAAAGGCACACAATTATAGGATCAAACCACATTACAAAAAACGAACTGTGGTGTGTAGAATTCTATGTTAGAGACTATCCTCTAATATTTATATCAACTGAACGTTGGCATGTGTACTGTTATGGAAGTTAGAAACCAATAGCTCGGCCACCACCATCCCCTTCTGCCAATTTCTCATGTATATTTTAAAATATATGTATTGAATTCTTTCATGCTGAAAATAACATAGTACGTTATTTCCTGGTGAAAAAGCAAGGAGACACATATACAAAAATTCTTGCTTCTGAGTGCAGTAATTTATGGTACATGCATTTTCTAGTAACGCAGATTGCACTTGATGCAAAATTAGTAACTTAAATACGTACTAAAATTTAATAGATAAGCAAGGATATCATGATATCCCTGGAGTTAAAAATCATGTATTATTATTATCAAACACGTAGAAAACTACATAACAGCAAACAGGAAACATGTAAACATAATACTACAAATACAGTAAGTTTATCAGCCAAAATATCATGAAAAGGAAAAAAGAATAAAATACAAATTAAAAGTTACTTACAAGTAGTTTAACATAATAATCACATGTATTCGCATTAGGAAGCAAATTAAATTTTCATAGGAACGTAGAATATTTCCCAAACATAGAGTAACCAAATTACAACGCCTGGAGTTTTTGTACACTGTGCATTGTGTGTAATGTGTGCATTATATCGTCCAGCCGAGAAACTTGCCTCGCATGACACTGTGTCAGTACTTGAAGGCTTAAACAGTCGTCTATAGACTTCGGTACTTGATATTATTTGGGGGCACATTTTCTAATAAGTATTGTACTAGCAACTCAAAAGAGAAATTGTCTGCCAGGTCCTGCAGGGGTTCGTTTTGGTCTCCAAAGCTAGGTTGCGATGTTGACGGTTGCTGTTCTTCTTCTCCCACAAAACTTTTTGAACGTGTAATGCTTGAAATATCTTGTTCGACGTCCATAATTGTTGTCATTGTCCCGTTGGTTCCAGCAGATATATTTTTGTTTCGACGCTGCGTTTTCAAATGTTTGGATTTATTGTTTATAAAATATTTCATCACCCGTTGCACTCTTTCTGCCATTATACGTAAGTCACAAAGGGGAACGTCCACAGAAGGTTCGTCCAGGTGGGTACGTTGAGAAACAGGAAAACAATCTCGCAGCAAATTCATCATGGTTGCAATTGGTGTTTCCTCATTAATTCTCCTTTTGAGCCCTCTTAACATCGCTCCCCGGCGCATTGATCTGTTTCCTATGCTTCTTATGAAAATCTCCTGAAATTCTTCACCATCGGTGATAAATTTATTATTATCATCTGAGTCCTGGGCATTCATAGTTGTTTTAAATCGGTTACCAGATTTAGAACCAGCGGATATAATTTCTCCAGTTACTTTCAAGTCATGAACTCCTCCACTACTTGGAGATGTTGACAGTATTCTTACTTTTGTACCCGAAGCCTTCTTTAGATGCTGAAATGGGCTAGAACACGAAGGTTCCTCTGAGTTATCGGATTTTCTGGCTGTGAGATCGTTAAGTGTGGCATAGATATCTGGAGAAATATCTTCTGTTTCAGAATCATGAGAGGCTTCATCCTCTGGAATGTTTTTCTGCATGAAAAACTGAATGATTTTCACAAGTGCTTCAGAAGTTGTTAAAGGAATATACACAGTCACTTCGGATTCATTTTGAACAGAATAGTCATATACCTGTTCTTCACTTCCTAAATTAGAATACGTCGAAGGTGATTTATCACATCTTCTAAAACAGCCTTGATTGTCGGAGATGTCACTTGTCGTTCTGGATGACGCAGCGATCTGAGGTGTTCCGTTCTCTGTAAGTGTCAAATGGAAAAAATATGACATTATACTTACTAAAACTATATAAAAAGTCATTATTCATTTATTATTTAGCTATACCTTACCCGTCCCCCTTGGGTTGGAAGATTTGGAGCGACTGCCTTGATGGGATGTTGTTTTGCGTTTTGTCTGACTTGTCGGCATGAGGTTCGTTCGTTCCAAGTAATTCGATCCATATGCTTCCTCCTCCATTTTCTCATCCGGCGTTTTTTCTAAAGAAAATAAATTTAAGACATTAATAACTAATCTTGGAGGAGGCGCATGTAAAGGAAGAGAAAAATGAAGCAAGAGAGGCACGGGTTAAAGAAGGCAATGCAAGTGAAACATTTGTCATAAATTGAGAGGAATAGTGAACTTCATTTAAGCCTTATTCTCCAGAAGGAGATAAATTTAAGTAAATCATGATAACTGTTATGGTGATGGTCAGGAGAGTTTCCTCTAGCACTCGTTACAAATTCTTCAACTCATTTGTGATCACTTTCTCCGGACGTAGTGTGACCGTATGGGTCATACACGTAATTAATTAAAAATTTGATTTAGGCAGTGGAAACTTTTGTCAAGCTCCTTTGTCCATATTGGACTGAAGTTGGATCAGGTTGCATCAGTTTGCACAACACCTCCGACTTGGTGGTGTAAACACGAGTCCGTCATAGCTGTAGAAATCACCAGAAAGAGAGCGAGCCATGAAAAATGACAAGGAAGGAAAATATATAGTAATAACTCCGCCCACTAAAAATGGCCGAAACAGGATAATGCCAACTTGTAAGCTTGATTTGTATTGTAAGATTTCGAGATACGCATATTAATTAGTAAGGGAAAACTAGGCATGTCATATGTTTTTATAGCAGACCTCTGCAAAAATTAAAATTATTTATAAATTTTTAACGTGTGGAAAATTACGCCCCCAGTTGCTGAGTACGCGGACTCCGGATGGGGGACCCCGAAGAGGCATCATTTTGATAATAAATTTCAGATAAACTGTCGATCGATTTGTTTTTCGCACATAACAAAATTACTTAAAAGTCTGAGTCACACATTTGAGCGCACTGTCAATGTCACACAACTCGTAGAACCACCGATATGCAAAATATGGTGGGGACTGTTCACCGTCTATTGTTCATGCAGGGGTGAAACTATATAAGGGCCCGTCTTGTTGAGGAAGTTATTACTTGACGTGAAGGATTGGATTGGATTGGATGCAGACACACGGCCCGCTGGTGTCCTGCCTTACCTGTATTCGGGAGTGCTAAAATACATTGTGCCAGTACTCTGTGTGAAAAACTTTGTCCAAGTTACAGATAAAGTTAAAGTACAGAAAGTAGGCCTATGTGATAATTTTGACTAACGGGACAAGTATATCGCCGGAAATTCGATGCCGGGAACCGTGATAAAGTTTCGAAAATTGTATTAGTGAATGACGTACTTTAATCGAACGTCATTAGACTTGTTACAGTGAAGAAGAGGTCCCTAGGATTATGAAGGTGCTCAGCAGGACCAGAAGAGGATTCGAACCAGTGATCCACGCCTGCGCTATAAGGGTTTAAACGGCGCCAAGAGCCTTCCAATGCCCGAACCATGGATTTCTCGACATGACGATGAGTACATCAGATTTAAAGTATTATCCGAGTTAATTGCACGGTTATTTTCATGTAAATATATAGATCACATAAGCTAGGTTAGTAATATAAATTGCATGTATTTTTGAATCAGGGAGAGACTTGTGAGTGATCTTGATATTTTATTAAATAATGTTTACCTAGATGCGAACGGAAATTCTGTAATATGGGCTAAATTTTCGGGCCTGTAAAATGTAAATTTAAAGTAACGCGTGTGCATGATTTAATGATGAAATATCATAAAGGTTGAGAGTGCTTTAGATTGAGAGGGTAAATATAGATTTGTTTTATTGAAGATTCCAAACGTTAAAATTAATATCTTCCCTTATATGGAATATTTTAATCTAGAATATATTGGTAATGCATGACGACAGTGTCTTCAAAATGCCAGTATTTCATAATAATCATGCTCGTAGGAAGGCACTCTGGCTTTGAAGTAAATTTGCATGAGTAGAATATCGATGGCCTAGATTGAATACCTCGTATCTCAAAAAGTTCTTCCTATCCATTATTTCCCTTAAGACTGGTCACGCCTCCCAGCCACACACATGAATATGCAGTCCATCAGAACAATGTTCGTTGGGTTTCTTTTCCTATGCTCACGTGTAAAGGAAAATGAACCTTATAAAAATTATACTCTAGGAGTTAGTAAATATCTCACACAGACATACTTTCTTATAGTTCGGTACGGTAAGGTCCATTTTCCTTCACACTTCGGCATTGGAATAAAGAACCCAACGAACATTGTTCTGATGGACTGCATATTCATGTGTGGCTGGGAGGCGTGACCAGTCTTAAGGGAAATACTGGATAGGAAGAACTTTGTGAGATACGAGGTTTTCATTCTAGGCCATCGATATAGAAATTTGTGTAAGTTGTGACAAGCCTGGACACTAACGAACGTCCTCCCATCTTTAGGTAAAGTTTTCCTTCCATGTCAAGAAATGGATGCTTTTCTTTAAAATGAGAATAAAGGTATGGATACGCTTAAATCCGTTTGAGATGTTCGTCTGAGTTCAAATTTATAGGAAAACATAGGCTGATAATTCTGTGCGATCGACTAGGTGTGAACCTGGGTATTCCAAGTCTGTGGATGTGACACTGAAAACATTAATAGTGGCTTAATGTGAGTTAAATAATTGTAAGTGGGCAGAGAATTAATAAGCCCATGAAGCTTTTGAGTATGATAAGAGGATATCAGTTGAAATGATATGTACACTGACTGACAGAGCAAATGCAACACCAAGAAGGAGTGGTTCGAAAGGGATGAAAGTTGGGGGAAAAACAGAGACGGCACGGACGAATAATTGATGTTTATTTCAAACCGATATGCAGGTTACACAATGCGCACGGCATCGACTCAGTAGGATGTAGGACCACAGCGAGCGGCGATGCACGCAGAAACACGTCGAGGTACAGAGTCAATAAGAGTGCGGATGGTGTCCTGAGGGATGGTTCTCCATTCTCTGTCAACCATTTGCCACAGTTGGTCGTCCGTACGAGGCTGGGGCAGAGTTTGCAAACGGCGTCCAATGAGATCCCACACGTGTTCGATTGGTGAGAGATCCGGAGAGTACGCTGGCCACGGAAGCATCTGTACACCTCGTAGAGCCTGTTGGGAGATGCAAGCAGTGTGTGGGCGGGCATTATCCTGCTGAAACAGAGCATTGGGCAGCCCCTGAAGGTACGGGAGTGCCACCGGCCGCAGCACATGCTGCACGTAGCGGTGGGCATTTAACGTGCCTTGAATACGCACTAGAGGTGACGTGGAATCATGCGCAATAGCGCCCCAAACCATGATGCCGCGTTGTCTAGCGGTAGGGCGCTCCACAGTTACTGCCGGATTTGACCTTTCTCCACGCCGACGCCACACTCGTCTGCGGTGACTATCACTGACAGAACAGAAGCGTGACTCATCGGAGAACACGACGTTCCGCCATTCCCTCATCCAAGTCGCTCTAGCCCGGCACCATGCCAGGCGTGCACGTCTATGCTGTGGAGTCAATGGTAGTCTTCTGAGCGGACGCCGGGAGTACAGGCCTCCATCAACCAATCGACGGGAAATTGTTCTGGTCGATATTGGAACAGCCAGGGTGTCTTGCACATGCTGAAGAATGGCGGTTGACGTGGCGTGCGGGGCTGCCACCGCTTGGCGGCGGATGCGCCGATCCTCGCGTGCTGACGTCACTCGGGCTGCGCCTGGACCCCTCGCACGTGCCACATGTCCCTGCGCCAACCATCTTCGCCACAGGCGCTGCACCGTGGACACATCCCTATGGGTATCGGCTGCGATTTGACGAAGCGACCAACCTGCCCTTCTCAGCCCGATCACCATACCCCTCGTAAAGTCGTTTGTCTGCTGGAAATCCCTCCGTTGACGCCGGCCTGGCATTCTTAGCTATACACGTGTCCTGTGGCACACGACAACACGTTCTACAATGACTGTCGGCTGAGAAATCACGGTACGAAGTGGGCCATTCGCCAACGCCGTGTCCCATTTATCGTTCGCTACGTGCGCAGCACAGCGGCGCATTTCACATCATGGGCATACCTCAGTGACGTCAGTCTGCCCTGCAATTGGCATAAAGTTCTGACCACTCCTTCTTGGTGTTGCATTTGCTCTGTCAGTCAGTGTATCTATGATGAAACTCCCTCTCGCCATTTAGAGGCTAGCTACTATCACTGGTCACCTGTTAAATTTTATTCTTTAGGCGTGGGATGGAAGCGGACGTGGTCTTAATTAAGGTCCAGCCCATGCACTTGCCTGGTGTGAAAATGGGAAACCACGCAAAACTATCTTCAGGCCTGCTGACAGTGGGGTTCGAACCCATTATCACTATGTTGCTCGGTGGAATGTTTGCTTGCATGACTGTCTGCATGACAGGGGAGACCGGGGCTAGTTGTTACAGGGGCAGGTTGTTACAAACATCTTTTTGAAAGAACCAATAGGAGCATCGCACCCCTCTGCATACAATGCGTTGACCTTGCCGTCCCTCACAATCCAAGGGAGTCTCAGGCTGCGTGTGGATCTGTGAAATTTTTAAAATGGAAAAGTTTATTTTTGCTGTGTGTTTTGGCAGCGTCTTGCACCTTTCCGATCTTTAACAACGTGATCAAATATACAGGTAAAGAGATTTTTTTTTATGTTGGTGATTTAAACCCTCAGACATAAGCCTTTGTTTTCTAATGTAAGATAATTCTGTCTTTCCTCTGTGATTAACTGTAACACAAATTATAAGATGGCGGCTACTGGGGATAGTTGTTACTTACCACGCGGGGCATGTTGATACATGTAACAACGTACCCCATGCTGTTGTTATTGCGATTCTCTCGTTTCTTACAGAGAACGTGGTTCGTTCCCCCTAAGAAGACAACTGAAAGGGGTAACACAGACATGGAGACATTCGAAGCAGCCGCTTTAGAAGTAAGATCAGATAAATCTTCCATTAGGAAAGCTGCTATAGCGTTCGGAATTCAATTAATGACTTTGCATCATTTCACAGTATCTCGAAAGTATTTCCTCGGGAAAAGGAACATGTGAGGAACAGAATTACCAGCTGCGCTAACTGCGAACTAAATTTCCCCTTTCCCCTGATGTTACTGCACCAACTTGCTTTACACCTTTTACTGCCAAAATGTTGCTGGGACCCTGAACTCTTGTGACAGCTGTTTCATCGCAGTTCCAAAGATCTAACGCAGACGATTCTTCGTGGAACAAGCCTGACTCAAGCAGATCCACAGTTACCATTAGCACGGATAGTCTCAAATTACCAGAAACATTAGAAGATTCAAATTCAGCATTACGGCATGTTTGAGACATAAATGATTTTAGAGAGGCATATTTTCATATTTTTTGTCTTCACTGTAGGCTATGTGAATGAACTTAAGCTCAGACCATTATAAACTTAGTAGAGTATTGGTTTAAAATGATGTTAATTAGGTCATAGGGGGAGGTGATAACCTATTTAATTGTGTGTGTACGGCCAGTCCTAAGCCATAAGCCTGGTTGGATCCTGAACAACTCCGCCATCAGCTGTCATGGATGGTCTAGGCATCACTGAAGAGGCGTACAAGGGAAATGAGGAGTGAAGTAGTTTCCCGTTGCTTTCCTCACCGAGCCAGGAGTCGCGATTACATATCAGTCTGCCAAGCCCACTGAAATGCATGCACCAACTGACCTGATGAACAATATTTTCACACCATTCATAGCAGGGACTGGCTGTATAGGCCTAAGGAATGATATTACTAGCATCGCTCATACCTAAGTCACTTTTCATATTGTCAAAGCCAAGGATAAGACTGAACAGATAATTATGTTATATTTAATGAATGGGCTAAACATATTTTGAATTTAAAATGAAAATTATAAATATTTATCATATTTTCAGTGACATTTTACTCTATGTAACAACGTGCCCCTCGCATGTAACAACCTGCCCCGTTGTGGGGCATGTTGTTACAGAATACCTAGGGCCTAAGCAGATAAAAATATATTATATTGACAAATGTGTGCAAGAATTAAAATAAAAATGTTTAAGGTTCCACCTTGTTCAATACAAATACACTGTTGTTAGCTGATGATGGTGCTTTAATAGAGCGCCGAAACTAGTACTGCAATAAAATATATCGTTCGCTTTCTTTAAAAACCTCGTATGTCTCAATGCTCTTCCTACCCATATATTCCTTAAGACTGGTCACGCCTCTAAGCCACATATTTATATGCAGTCTATCAGAACAATTTTCGTTGTGTTCAGTTTCCTATGCCGTTCTGTAAAGGAAAATGAACCTTAAACATACTATACTGTAGGAGTGCGTAAGTTAGCCATGCAAACAGCATCCCCACAGTACGGTATGGTAGGGTCTATTTTCCTTTACACTTCGGCATAGGAAAATGAACACAACGAAACTTATTCTGATGGACAGGATATAAACATGTGGCTGGGAGGCGTGACCAGTCTTAATGAATAGACTATAATTAGTAGGAAGAGAATTCGGACATACGAGGTTTTAAAAGAAAGCCATCGATATGTTGTAAAAAGCCATCGAACAACAGTGTATTTGTATTGAACAAGGTGGAACCTTAAAAAATTTTATTTGAATTGTGATCTCAGTTCAATACGGGCAAATAAGATGAAGTTCCTCACGTTTAATTAAAAATGTGTGCAAGTTCTAGAATTTTTCAACTCCTATTCTTATGATAAAAGTTTGCCATTTCTATCAGCAAAATTGAAATTTAATTTACTATTCACCTTAAAATTTTAAAAAATGAAAACCAAAAATCGTAAAAACATGCCCCGGTCTCCACGCACTCCTACGTACAATGTAGGGCCTACTCTTCCTATCCATTATTATCCTTAAGACTGGTCACGCGTCCCAGCCACTAGTGATGGATTGCGACTGGAATCGCGAAGAATCGATTCCATATGCCTGAGGAATCAGGTACCCGATTACGGTAGGAAGAACATTGGGAGATAGGGCCTACGAGGTTTTAGAAGTAAGCCATCGATATGCAGCCCATTAGAACAATTTTCGTTTTGTCCATTTTCCTACACAAATATGTAAAGGAAAATGAAAAAGCCTAGCCTACATGAATACATTATAGCCTACTGCAGGAACTAATGCAGGAATGTGTAAATACGTCATGCAAACATATATTCCTACAGGGCTATACGATAAGGTTCATTTTCCTTTATATACACACTTATACGTAAATCAACACAACGAAAACAATTCTGATGAACTGCGTATCCATGCGTGGCTAGGAGGCGTGACCACTCGTAAGGAAAATAATGGGTAAGATAAGTATTGTCAGATACGCGGTATAATTTAGACTGTAAGTAATATACTATACTGTTGTTCAGTATTCTGGTATGTAGCAATGGACCAGGACAGAATGTTTAGAGATAGTCAACACGTCGAGAAATTTTCGGAGATCGGATTATGTTGCACTACCATCACATAAGCCCATTCGCAGAATAATTCAATTCAAATGGACATGTTTACATTAAATCCCTGAACATTGCCATCTAAATTTAAGGACGTTATAAATCTGGTTCTGTGTCATATAGCGGTCCCTAAACGAACGTTTTCTGTCTTCACTGATTGAGATAATTGTAACAAGAGGAAGTAGAGGTTTGAGAGAAGTTTACCTGGCCACCGCCATCTTAAATAGGAGGGGGAACTGTAGTGGTTGGTTGCACGTGATCTATACGCTGGGGAGGAAGGCGGGCCTCACATAATGCACCTGTTCAACGTTGCCAAAGGATTCTCTCAAGACATTCAATTCATGGTCAAACGACAATTTCTTTCATAGTTTATTGTTGCACAAACATAATAGAGTTTAACTGTTAATTTTTTACAAATTATGACATAACCCTTTCTAGTGCAGGACCGAAATGTACGTTAGGGTTCATCTATATGTACAGTGTGGCCAAGTCGAGTCCAACCGCCATGTTTTAGCTAACTACTCAATCAGCTGATAGATAGAGACGGAGAAAAAATAGGTAATGCGCTTGATTTAGGCTGTTGCGTGAAAGATGTGGATTGAAGTAGGTACATGGATAGCCTACATTTGCACTGATAGGCCCTAAAAGACTATGCTAAGTCCACTCAATTATGAAGTGTTTGAAAAGGGATGTAACTGAAACTACCTCACTTCTTCCTGGTCTTTTTCCAACTACTTGGGATTACTTGTGGATTAAGTCCAGTTTTACGGCCGGATACCAACCCTATGTGGAGGGATGTAGCTATTCACTATTGCACGTATCTCAGTGGTGTTTTATAGTGTGGTTGTGTTACGTGTATTTAAGTATGTATTAAGACGAACACTAACAACCAGCCCCCAAGCTAGGTGTATTTACCAGACGCACTTAAACTCCCCGATCCGCGGCCGGGAATCGAACACAGTACCCTGCGAACCGAAGGCCAATACGCTAACTACTCAACCAAAGAGCTGGTCATCGGTGCTAAATTACTGTTAGTTGCATATGCTGCTACCTTTCCGTTATTAACCGTAAGTACTGTGCTTGTACGGTAACCTATATTACGTCAAGTAGAAAATCGATGGCTTGCTTCTAAAACCGCGTATGCCCCAATACTCTTCCTATCCATTATTTTCCTCCCAGCCACATAGGGGCATGCAGTCCATCAGAACAATATTCGTTGCGTCCATTTTCCTATGCTAAGGTGTAAAGGAAATTGAGCCTTCAATAGCTACATTATATTGTACGAGTACGTAAACATCCCTACAATACGGTATGGTAAGGTCCATTTTCCTTTACACATTGTCGTAGGAAAATGAATATAACGAAAATTATTCTAATGGACTACATATAAATATGTGGCCGTGCGGTTAGGCGAGCCAAGCTGAGCTTGCATTCGGGAGATAGTGGGTCTGAATCCCACTGTCGCCATCTCGGAAGATGGTTTTCCGTGGTTTCCCATTTTCACACCAGGCAAATGCTAGGGTTGCACCTTAATTAAGGGCACGACCACCTCCTTCCCACTCCCAGACCTTTCCTATCCCATCGTCGCCATAAGACCTATTTGAGACGGTGCGACGTAAAGCAGATTGTAAAAAAATAAAAATAAATTAAATTAAATATGTGGCTGGGAGGCGTGGCCAATCTTAAAGAATATAATGGGTAGGGAGAGCATTGGGACATACGAGGTTTAAGAAGTAAGCCATCGATATGTTAAAATAGGAAGACCTGTTTTGTCAAGCCTCATTAACACTCTGGATAGGCCTATTACAGGAATCATGGTTGCAGCACATAAGACAGGAAGTTGAAAGCATGACACAGGATTTACATTATGACACGTTTATTCACAAAATATGTTTCATACTGTATCTTTCACATAATTTTGTTTTACATAAAGTTTTTAGTCATACAAAATTCATTCACACGTCAGTAGATGAACCCTTCACCCAGACAGCTTTTTCAGTTTCTTGATCCTTGGACGGTGAGTTCTGAAACATACAATCATACAGTTAAATGTCTATGGTTATACACCGTTCTTTGCAAAAAATGTACACATATTGCTAACATTGACTTGCCACTGCATGTAGGCCATCGGGGGAACAGGGATGAAGATAAATGGAACAGACTGTAGTAGATCAAATCTTGCTGGTTGTAAATACGCCCTACGCATGACCGCTTTGCTTCTTTAAAGATGTACCGTCAAATAGGCGCTTCAGTACGTAGTTGTTGGTTCAAATCTGTGACTTGAACATATGTTTGGTTCTCACCCTCGCATAATGTGTTGTGGGAGTACGAACTGTCCGATATTAAGAAATTTCTGTTGGAGTGCAAGGACCAAAGATGGGGAGGGGAAGGTTCTCAGAGATTTAAATTCCTTACTATCCAAGCAGGCCTGTTGCCAGAAATGGCTAGAAATAATAGGATTTAAAACTGCACACATTATCGCTGTTATCAGTGCAAGGATGAAAACCACGGAACCCTGAAGAGAACTACTTCCCTGGATCGTTTATTTCACTCGTTGAATATTGTACCTCTAAAACTGAAACTCGAGGGGCTGCCTGGCCGAGGGGGTAAAGGCGTGCTCGGTTCACCCGGAAGGACGTAGGTTCGAATCCCCGTCAGGAAGTTGTAAAAATTTAAGAAACGAGATTTTCACTTTCGGAGGTACATATGTCCCTGAAGTTCACTCATCCTACACCAAAAATGAGTACCAGGTTAATTCCTGGAGGCAAAGGCGGCCGGGCGTAGAACTAACCACTCTACCCCATCACGTGCCGCGGTTAACAATGGTGGAAGCCTTTACCTTCCACTCCTCCAATGGCCTTCATGGCCTGTACGGAGGTGGCTTTGTCTCTTAATACTAAAACTCGGCTATATTTCAGTCTTGAAACACAATTTTGATTCATTCGTATTGTTACGTGTCAGTCCTGTCGTTCGGTAGGCCTACTTTCAGGAAGTGGCTACTGAGTCAACTGGAAGCTGACATCCTGAATGCATGGCCGGACTCTCCTGGTATTGTTCTCTTCGGTTGGTTTTACCCTGCACCTTCTGGAACACGAAACAGGAACGTTCCGTCTCTATCCGAGTCGTGAATATTCTAGTAACACATCATCGCGATATACATATAAGGCCGCCGCTCGTGAGTATTTGTTGTAGTGTTGGAGTATGAAGAGTGTGGTGGGTGTTCCAGCCGTAAGTGTTGGAGTTCAGTCGTCGGACTGACGCGACAGTAGTTTTGGCTGCCGTCAATGTCCCACTGGTTCAGAGTATCTGAGCGGAGTACAATTTGTAGGCCTATACTGCGTTGGAATCCTGACTGGAGTATTGGACGTGTACCGACGTTGGGTGAGCGATTGGAGCTTGTCGGCAGATATGCTGGTTGTCGTCGGTGCAGCGCCGGAGTCAGATTACCTTCGTGTACTTTTAATTTCGTGTGGCTATTTCTAGCCGAGTGCAGCCCTTGTAAGGCAGACCCTCCGATGAGGGTGGGCGGCATCTGCCTTGTGTAGGTAACTGCGTGTTATTGTGGTGGAGGATAGTGTGAGTTGCAGGGATGTTGGTGACAGCACAAACACCCAGCCCCCGGGCCATTGGAATTAACCAATGAAGGTTAAAATCCCCGACCCGGCCGGGAATCGAACCCAGGACTCTCTGAACCGAAGGCCAGTACGCTGACCATTCAGCTAACGAGTCGGACTCTTCGTGTACTGAGTTGAGTACTACCTGCGTACTGCCTTGGAGTATTGTGTGTGTACTGCCGTGGACTGAGGACCGACATGGAGTCAGCGTGTGGAGCAGCTGTTGTGAGTGTAATTGGAACAGTGCTAATGGTCGTTGTTGTGAGGAGTATTGTCCTTATTGTCCTGCTGGTTAGCTCTGTTGAGCTGATTCTGTTTAGTTGTGAGTGTTAAGTAGATCACTTTGGTTGACTGTGTGAATTTCTGGACTTACTCTGGAGTCGAACCAAGGATTAGTCACCATGTGTTGTTGCAGGTCAGCAGCCCTGTTCGTATCTGTCCACCTGTAGCTAGTGTGTGAGGTGACTGGACTTGAGAGCAAAAGTTCAAGTAAGGCGAGCCTGTCGGGTGTTATCGACGAGCCGAACCGCCTACTGTGAAGAGGACAGAACCCTGTAAATCAGGCAGCAATTCGTTAGTGTGGTCATTCATGGTTGAATAGCAATGTCTGTGTGTACGAATCTAGGCCATCCTAGAAATTAAATTAGGCCCTAGAGCGATTAAACAGACTGTGTTTTATTTGCAACAGTATTTTAAGCCCATGATTTTCAATACCTTATCTTTCCTCAAAGAGCTGTCAATTTAAGAAACTCTTCATAGCGTAGTGTAGCTTATTCGGCGCTCTCCTGTGATGTTCAGAATTATGGAATCGCATCTCGACATAATCAATTGACATTGAAATATGCTCAGCAATGGGATACCGGCGCCCGTGATTAGTCCCACTATGTGCGGAGCACCATGGGTCTGCGTTGCTTGTGAGTAGTACCCTTATGTGCGAAACACCATGGGATTTTGTTACCTGTGAGTGGTGCCATTGTGTTTGACATACCATGGGACTACATTAACTGTGGTTAATACAACCATGCAAAAACACCTGTGATTAGTAGTCTACCAATGTAGGAGGAACACCATGGTACTGCTTTCCCAGTGATTTGTAGTCTACCATTATGAAGGGCCGGCGACCTGGATTTTGGAACCCTTTAGATAATAATGCTTCATCCCAGTAATTCAGGCTTTGTGAATTGGATCCACTGATTGTTTTCGTTTCACTATCATTTTTTCTTCATCATTCGTTTTAGATTCTAGTCAGTGGATAAATTTTGAAGTTTCAATTTTCGTTTCGTTCACCTCGTACCATTATGGGGCGATAACCTAGCTGTTAGGCCCCATTAAACAAACAAACAATATCATCATTATCTTGATGTGATCGTTGCATTAGGCCTACATCGCAACCCACAACCGAGGCGCTGAAGTTATCTGCTTAACTTCGCTGCTGACGTGATTTAGAAATGAAGGTGCACCATACTGGTTTAAAGAGCCCGGGGACTCGTAGTCACATAGAGATCCAACGAGGGAACGTCTAAGTTGTCTTGCCTATGTGTATGGACGAATTATAACTTACGAGGGGAACCCGCCAATTGTAATAATAATAGCCTAATGTTACTTGCTTTACGTCCAACTAAGTACTTTTTTCGGTTTTCGGAGACGCCGAGACGACGGAATTTAATCCAGCAGGAGTTCTTTTACGTGCCAGTATATCTACTGACACGAGGCTGACGTATTTGAGCACCTTCATATACCACCGGACTGAGCCAGGATCGAACCTGCCAAGTTGGCGTCAGAAGGCCACCGTCTCAGCAGTCTGAACCACTCAGCCCGGCCCCGCCAACTGTAACAACCCGATCTGCCAGAAACTTCACTCAGTGAAAGAGGGGGTCGGCTTATCCGTACACTTGACCGTACCGGGCGAGTTGGCCGTGCGGTTAGGGGCGCGCAGCTGTGAACTTGCATCCGGGAGATAGTGGTTTCGAACCCTACTGTCGGCAGTCCTGAAGATGGTTTTCCGTGGTTTCCCATTTTCACAGCAGGTAAATGCTGGGGCAGTACCTTAGTGAAGGCCACGGCCGCTTCCTTCCCATTCCTAGGCCTTTCCCCTCCCATCGTCGCCGTAAGACCTATCTGTGTCGGTGCGACGTAAAGCAAATAGCAGAACACTTGACCGCTTCCGAGAAAATGCCCGTCGAAGTTTCCGACGTGTTTACGTGCCTATTAGCGCGTATCAAGTTGAAGCGACTCGGGCGTAGTGGTTTTCGCCGCGGCTTTGCTCTTTTGCGTCCCGTGTTCAAATCCCGATGAATTGTACGGTTTTTTCATGTATTTATTTTAATCGATTGACGATTACTTCATAAATCGTTGTGTTGAATATATTTAGAAATATCGTTGTCCGTTTTCGTCTACTGATTTTCTGCGTGGTAAATTAATTTGAAACATCAACTGTTGTACACTCATCGCACAGCAAAGGGATGTGAGGACTAGACGCGACGCTATAAAAATCCACGCATTGCATAATCTATTGCAAGTGCCAGTTTTCAAAGAATGATCCGTTGTGCGTGGCTTGTCGCAGACTTATTGCTAACATGTGAAATCTTCCATAATGTTAACGACATTTCTTTCCCAAGTGACATTCCCACCCAGAAATGTAACTATGGCAAACCTGCCTTCGCGTGAAATTTTCTCTCGGAACTCTATGACCTCAAGGGCAGTGTCCTGGAGCGTGAGACTTTGGGTCGGGGGATACGACTGGGAAGAAGGACCAGTAGGGGTACCTCGCCCAGGCGACCTCACCTGCTATGCGAAATGTATATGTTTCAAATGTTTCTACGATCGGTATCATCCGAAGGAATTCACCGTATCTTCCTGAAGCGTTAATATAAGAATGAACTTGCAGAACATTGTAATCCCCGAAAAATACCATATATATAATACATACATAACAGTAGGCCTACGCCTCTGTGGTGCAGTGGTTAGTGTGATTAGCTGCCACCGCAGGAGGCCCGGGTTCGATTCCCGGCTCTGCCATGAAATTTCAAAAGTGGTGCGAGGGCTGGAACGGGGTCCACCCGGCCTCGGAAGGTCAACTGAGTAGAGAGAGGTTCGATTCCCATCTTAGCCATCCTCGAAGTGGTTTTCCGTGGTTTTCCACTTCTCCTCCAGGCAAATGCCGGGATGGTACCTAACTGAAGGCTACGGCCGCTTCCTTCCCACACCCTTCCACTCTTCCCATCCCCCACACGGCCCCTCTATAGCATAGCAGGTGAGGTCGCCTGGGCGAGGTACTGGTACTTCTCCCCAGTTGTATGCCCCGACCCAAAGTCTCACGCTCCAAGGCACTGCCCTAGAGGTGGTAGAGGTGGGATCCCTCGCTGAGTCCGAGAGAAAAAGCAACCCTGGAGGGTAAACGGATTAAGAAAGAAAGAAAGAAAGAAAGAAAGTCTACGGGTAAGCTGAAACATGTGTTCGCTTATTTCGACCCCTCTTTCGCCGAGTGAATTTTCTGGGAATTCGGGTTGTTACAGTACACTTGACGGAGTCCGCTCGTTAGTCGCATTCTTGCGCCTATTAAGAATCATATTCCTTCTTGTACTTCCTCCCCCACGCAGTTAAGAGGCTTGCGTGTGTCAGCGATCCCAAGAGCAATGCCAGCGGGAGTTTCTGCTCCTGGCAGGACCACCGAAGCCGGTAAGGTTGAGGAACGAGAGAGAATGACAGACTTTCCTTATCTATAATTGCCAGGTTTACGGTAATAAATAAATAAATAAATAAATAAATAAATAAATAAATAAATAAATAAATAAATAAATAAATAAATAAATAAATAAATAAATAAATTCATGGCAGCTGCGATAGGGAAGGATGGTGCAGTTGGCAGAAGAAACACTCCACTCTCTTGGGGCTAATAAAGACAGTAACCACTGCCTCGCGGAGGGGATGAATCCTCAAGGATTGAAGAAGAAAAAGAAACCTTACAGAAAATTAGCCTGCTTGGAGGCTTGGGTGCCAGCCTCAACTCCAACGTCGGGTCTGTGGGCTATTAACTTGCATACTTTAAATACTTTTACCGGTATTCATAAATATTTGCGAAGCGTTGCCGGACGGTCACGGTGAGAAGTATGACCTCCGAAGAGGCCTGGTGCGGATCTTTTTCTCGTAGACGACCTATTAGGCGACCTGAATGTCTGTGAAGACGAGGGCCCTACCTAGGATGATTTCTAATGCTGAATACGCCATACGCACACCCAGCCCCGAGCAATTGGAATTAACCAATTAAGGTTAAAACCCCCGACCCGGCCGGGAATCGAACCCGGGATCCTCTGAACCGAAGGCCAGTACGCTGACCATACAGCCAACGAGTCGGACACTTCATCAGTAAGAGAGTGGAATGGGATAGGTATTCACTATTGTGTGTTTCTGTGATGGTTTGGAGTGCGATGTGTTGTGTGTAGATGAAGATGTGGGTTGAGGCAAATACAAACACAAGCACCTAGCTCCCGAACCCAAAGGAATTAACTATACGCAGTTAAAACCCTCGACCTGGCTGGGAATCGAACCTGGGCCCCTCTAAACCGAAGGCCAGTACGGTAAAATGAAATGGCGTATGGCTTTTAGTGCCGGGAGTGTCCGAGGACAAGTTCGGCTCGCCAGATGCAGGTCTTTCGATTTGACTCCCGTAGGCGACCTGCGCGTCGTGATGAGGATGAAATGATGATGAAGACGACACATACACCCAGCCCCCGTGCCAGCGAAATTAACCAATGATGGTTAAAATTCCCGAATCTGCCGGGAATCGAACCCGGGTCTCCTGTGGTCAAAGGCCAGCACGCTAACCATTTAGCCATGAAGCCGGACGGCCAGTACGGTGACCTTCAGGCACGGAGCCGGACACTACTAATACTACATTATACGACACAATATTCTGTCCAATCACCCGTTAGGCTACTTGCGGAGAAATTAACTACACCTAGATTAGAAGAAAATTTGAGGGCTTTTTCCTGCAACATTGTTCCATTTACAACTAGGTTAATTTCTTAGCATGTTCTCTTCCTCGTGTGCCTGCCATTAACGGTTACGATTTGCAATACAGTTTTGGATTTTACTTATTCCGCACTTAAACTCATTTGCTACACTACATTGACATCTTCCTTTATCAGTCTGCTTTATTACAGAAATTCGTTCTTCCTATGAGAGAACATTCATTTTCTCTTTCACTGCTCTCTTATAACAATGAGAATCAGACATTCCAAGAATAGTGAATGTAGGAGTGTACAGGGATGTTCAAAACAGCAATGTAAATGTATTTTTCACAGCTTTCTGGTCGTCTGAAAGGGAATTTATAACCACAATTGATGGTAGTTGATCGGGGAAACGGGTGATCATCTTGAAGCGGGTGAAATGTGTTTTGTTCTTATGAGAATATTAGTCTACTCTATGTCCGGTAAAAGTTGTCGGGAATAGGGGTAGTTGTCTTAAAGAAGGGAGTGGGAGGGGGGTTATCTAGAGATGTTTCACTGTATGTTACTTGATTGGAATCCGCAGAGTGCTCGGAGCAGGGAAGGGCCTAAACATTCGTGGAGAGGATGAGGACGTACAACGGGGAAGGAGCTGGAGGGATGTGAAGAGGACAGCGAGCAACAGAATGAGATGGCGCAGCTTCGTGTTCTAATGGGAGCTAAAGGAAATAAGTAAGTCTTGCACTTACAAGACTGTACAAGGAAGCTGTTTATGTTTTAACCAATGGCCCTTGATATAAAAAATGATGTAGCAGGCGTTGAATGATCCATCCAAAATAGTAGACTAGCCTACTGTTACTAGACACTCACTGGAATAATTCTTTCCCCAATTTACGTCGTGATGAACCATCATTAGGCTACGAACTATGCCTTGTTCATTCCCTGAGTTATCCATCTAGGAACTTCTGAAATTAAGGGCTATGTAGGCATTCCACAGTCAACTCATGAGTCCTGTGATCCGGCACGTATTGGGTCAAAACAGTATCCTAGCTAACATATCAGAATGGAGCGCATGACGGGGTTAAGAAAATATAACACATGAAGATTTTTTGTTAACAAACTGTGATGCAGGTTAAACACTGGATGTGTAATTAAAACAGTGTGTAAGAAACATCCTACCTTCTACTTTGTGCGGTAAAGTATGCAAAAGCCCACTGTGGTACGGACGACCAAGCAACAGCTTTTCTTGATAGAAATAGCGCACACAACTCTCTCGCTTGCCATCAAGCACTGCCATGGTGTTTGTCGAGAAACCCTCAACATTTTCCTCACAATGTACGCCGCAACATTCTGAAATAAAGTAAATTTGATGAGCCCATTTCTGAAAAGAAACATTGTTTGAATTACACATGTGAATAATAAGACAATTTCTGTTCTCTACTAACCAGCCTTCTAACACGGTTAACCAGTGCCTTCCGGATCACAAACAAGGCGTAACGTTGCAGGGATGGCCTCATTGTGGAGTACATTAGAGTTACTTCCGGTAAATCCGTCCCTGAAACGAATCCAAATAAAACAATTATTTAAATTACTCTGTGCAATGTGCAATGAACGATCAGTAGTTCTGAGGGAATGATTTAAGTTGGCGTAAGTCCTGACCTTCATGACTGCGGGAGGAAGTGTAGGCTAATGTTAAGAAACCGCAGGTGGTTAGATGAGTTAGGACCCTTACTACCGTACTTTGATGTATAGGCGTACCGTACACGTGTAATTGTGGGACTTAGTAGGCTATATCTGTATAGCGTGCTGATTCAACAGGCGTTCTGCAAGAGTGGTTACAAAGCTGATCATCTTAAACGGTTTACCACAAAGAAGGAGTCTGATGGAGTGAACATTTGTGACCAGTGCAACCGGTAGTTATTCATTTACTGCTCATGGTGTTAGTTAAAATCTAATCTGAACATTTTTTGAACTCTGATGATGACTAATTTGTGCTCTTTTTTTTCTATTGGTTTTAAGTCACAGACTTTAACAGATCTTATGGAGATGATGGGATAGCACTGGAAAGGTGGCTCCATGGCTGAATGGTTAGTGTGTTGGCCTTTGGCACAGGGGTCCCGGGTTCGATTCCCGGCAGAGTCGGGAATTTTAACCATAATTGGTTAATTCCCCTGGCACGGCGACTGGATGCATGTGGCGTCTTCATCATCATTATTTCATCTTCATCGCGACGCGCAGGTCGCCTACGAGAGTCAAATCAAAGGACCTGCACCTGGCGAGCCCAAGTCCTCGGACACATCCCGGCACTAAAAGCCATACGCCATTTCATTTACTGGAAAGGAAACGACAGTGGCATTAATTAAGGTAACCTAAAGACCCAAAATTTTACTAGCGTGAGGATGAGAATGGGATGTGACGGAAAACCATCTTTGGGTCTGCCGACAGCGGGGTTCCAACCCACATCTCCCGAATTCAAGCTCACAGCTACGTTGTCTAAACCACGCAGTCATCTCGCTCGGTGGAGAAAGAAGCGACTGTGTTCTTAACAGAGGCACAGCTCCAACATTTGCCTGGCAAGAAAATAGGAAACCATTGTAAAACATATTCAGGACTGCCGATTGTGGGATTCGAACCACCACCTTCCAAGCGCAAGCTAACAGCTACACGGCCTAAGCCACGTGGCAGCTCACTCGGCATCAGCTAGATTCCATATTAGGCATAGGAAGAGTTACATTGGCCAAATTTCAATGTTATTAGTGGTTTTTGTGTTGTTTGCGTGTCGCTTTCGATCGCTGTATCAAATGAATTTACTAGAACAGCGGCTGCCTGTGTTAATATTTCCGCGTCATTAGAGCTGCAGCTGTGCCGTATCGTTAATCCTTCTGATCAGGTGTCAAGTTTCAGGCATGGAATTGAGTTTAGCCCACAAATATAGTTTACGGAATTATTCAATAAACCATAGGCTATTTGTGGGCTGGTTTCCAAGCGATCGGTCAAACTGTTTAGCCTACTGCTTTCTGTCAAGTTTCAGTAAATGATGGGTGCATACGAAAACAGTAAGGGTGAAAAATACAGCTCTATCTAACGGCTGTAACTGCTTTGAACCAAGAACTCAATCTATCATCAGTTCTCACTATGACCCGATGAAATGAAATGTCGTATGGCTTTTAGTGCCGGGTGCAGGTCTTTCTATTTGACTCCCGTAGGCCCTGCGCGTCGTAATGAAGATGAAATGATGATGAAGACAACACATACACCCAGCCCCCGTGCCGTAGGAATTAACCAATTACGGTTAAAATTCCCGACCCGGCCGGGAATCGAACCCGGGACCCTCTGAACCGAAGGCCAGTAGGGCTGATCGTTCAGCCAACGAGTCGGACCTTATGACCCGATCATCGACATAAAGGCCTTAATTACCTAATATAATCTACCATTGATCCCAAAATCAGCATGGCCAACACCATTTCACTTGGTATTCAGTCCCATGACTTCTCTAGTTCTGCGAATCCGTTTATTCCTCTCGTAGAAATTTTTATTGATGCATAGGCCTATTGAAAATCTAGTCCCGTGGTCCTCTGTAGTCTGAAACTGTTCTGGTGTACATACATACGTAGGCCCACACCATTGACTGTACCCTCTTTTCTAAAATGTCTGAATACCTTGACTAATATAGGCTACTGGTCAAATAAATACCTCGTTAATTATTGTAATTGTACCTGATTCAAATTCTATACGAATCTAAGAAGCCACTTCATTCTTGCCTTCCCAGTGTATATCATTGTTTCAGGTCTAATTTCCTTTTACAATGAACAGATTTGGAAAATATTCCTTCCATCTGCCCAGTGATTTCCTAGAATAGGCCGACACAATAAGTTCCCCCTGATTCAATAGCTACTTTTGACACTAGTTTATTTACCATCGTCTCCACTCCTAAGCTTAATTTCATTGCCATCATGTTCTGCTCCCTATGGAATTGAATGGCGTATGGCTTTTAGTGCCAGGAGTGTCCAAGGACATGTTCGACTCGCCAGGTGCAGGTCTTTTGAATTGACTCCCGTAGGCGACCTGCGCGTCGTGATGAGAATGAAATGATGATGAAGACGACACATACACACAGTCCCCATGCCTGAGAAATTAACCAATGATGGTTAAATTTCCCGACTCTGCCGGGAATCGAACCCGGGGCTCCTCAGACCAAAGGCCAGCGCGCTAACCATTTAGCCATCTGCTCACTATGAACTCGGTTGTTCCGGGCTTCAACTGATTCAATTTTTGCATTGAGAAGATTTTCAAAACATTCCTTCCATCCACGCAGTGATTTCCGAGAACTGTATTACAGTAGGCCTACATGTAATTTTGATTAATCCAGTTCGGAGGAAGACTGTTTGTGTTGCAACGAACCCTTTTCCACATCGACCATCACTCTAACGGTTTAGATACTGCGAGTGGATTGGTAGCCCTTGCCTCCTGAGAACAATGAGGTCAATGATTTAGAATATTTAGGGGAGACCGGGGAAGTTGACGATGATAAGCTTTCTTTCGACATTCCGCCGGAACATGGCGCGTTTTGCGGCGGTGATGACATGCTTATTGCTGCTTACCTTTTCGTGCAACAGTACTGCAATATTCAAAGTTCTTGTTTAAATAGCTTTTTCATAAATTAGGGAAGTTTAATATTATGTAAATTTGTCATCTTGCCCCGTGCCCGGGGTAAGTTGACAAACCTATTGGGGTAAGATGACGAGCACTCTTCTCAACTGTTTCAACACGGAACTTCACTGAAATATGTTAAACACACCATCAAAACGTGAAGTAACTTAATTTTAACTATGTAATACACAAGGAAATACATTTCTAAAGAACATATAGAAAAATGTTAAAATACTTTAAAATAAATTAAAAATAACTTTTAGAAGATTATGTTAAAATTAATAACTACTGTGCACTAGGCCTACATTACATGCAAGAACTCTGAAAGAAAACAGTTTTAAACTGGAATATACTCAGTACATATCACAGACAAACCGAACACTACCTTCATAAATTGAGCAGTCTTCATGCCACCACACTTTACAATTACAGTATCACACACTGATCCAGTCTTCATTTAGAGGATGAACATAGGCTAATTTTATTCACTGTTCTTCCATAACATCTTCCAGTTGTCACTGCTGGAGAACAATCTTCCTCATAAAATATTTGTGGGTTGAATGGGTCAATTCCACATGCTTCAAATCTTTCAATAACGTTGCTCATAGTTGCATTACGAGACATCTGAGATTCTTTGACAGCATGCATTGCGACTATCATGCTAACTTCATCCCAGTCCCGTCTATCCATCTTCCGTTGATAATTTCTAGGTATTTCTGTAATTAGCGTAAGGATACCGGTGACTACGTGTAGCCTATACCTGGCTTGGTGTAAGATGACGAATTCGACATCTTGCCCCAAGCTACTTAGGAAGCGGTTTGCCCTTATAATAGACAGGCGTCTTGCAATCAAGATTCGGTTAACACTGAAGTAAGTTGGAAATACATTGACATTTAAAGAAAATAAGACAGTTAATTCATTCTGTGAGCACACTAGTAGTAGCAGCTTCCTGCACATACCTCAGATATTTTAGTGTGACAGCGCCAGACACCCCCCTACCACTGCCTGTTACAGATTGAAAGAAATTTCCAAGGTCACACGGTAGCTAACTTAGTGAACACAATACTACAAAAGTTATGGTAGATTCGTCATCTTGCCCCGCTCGTCATCTAGCCCCGGTTTCCCCTACCCAAATTATATTCATTCCCCTTTACCTTCCTTTTCTTAGATACTTTATTACAATCCAGAAAGGCTTTTCTGCCACCTGACCTAGTCTTTTTGGGTCATTTCCAAATATTCCTATGATTTCTTCTTGAACTCTACAAATATTTGTTTTGCTCTACTTCTTTCCTCTGTGTACAATTCCCTATCTTCATAATTTCTTGTTTGGAGCGACAAAAAACCCTTTGCGTTTACAAGTTTCCCTGCGGTTTTCATTTCACCAAGATTTTCATTTTTCAGATATTCATAAACAGTCATTCCAAAGTAGCCTATTTCCCTTAATGTTCCTATCTCAGTATCCTTGTATTTCACCCATTGACTCTCTATACCCTCAATCTGATTATTCCCTATTCTTTGGAAATTTCTACAAATCGTATCTAGGCCTATGTAACATACTTCTAACTTTCACCTTGGAGATTTTCTGCTCTTATCCGCCCGCAGACGGACTTGACTTTGTCTATCCTAGGCTTCGTGGGACTCTACACCATTGTCTGTATCCTCTTTTCTAAAATTCCTGTAAACACCTTGTCTATTATAGGCCTATGATGCTGTGTCATCGGAAAAACTCCAGAATTTTTCGCTACTTGCTTTACGTCGCACCGACACAGATAGGTCTTATGGCGACGATGGGACAGGGAAGGGCTAGGAGAAGGGAAGGAAGCGGCCGTGGCCTTAATTAAGGTACAGCCCCAGCATTTGCCTGGTGTGAAAATGGGAAACCACGGAAAACCATCTTCAGGGCTGCCGACAGTGGGGTTCGAACCTACTATCTCCCGAATACAAACTCCAGAATACTGGTAGGCCTACATTTTTCTAGATTCAAAATCAGTTATGATTATGACATATCGATGGCTTTCTTCTAAAACCTCGCATGTCCCAATGCTCTTTCTACCCATTATATTCCTTGAGACTGGTCACGCCACCCAGTCACATACTAATATGCAGTCCATCAGAATAACTTTCGTTGTGTTCAGTTGCCTATGCTAATGTGTGAAGGAAAATGGACCTTATCATACAGAATTGTGGGGATATTGTTTGCATGGAGAATGTACACACTCCTGCAGTATAATGTATTTAATTGAAGGTCCATTTTCTTTTACACAGCAGCGTAGGAAATCGAATACTACGAAAATTGTTCTGATGGGCTGCATATCCATATGTTGCTGGGAGACGTGACCACTCTTAAGGAAAATAATGGATAGGAAGTGCATTGGGAGATACGAGGTTTTAGAAGAAATCCATCGATATTAGGCGAAGTATCCGGCACTCTATCCATCGCCATGCGTAGTGGTGAAAAACTATGGTATAACTTTACATCCCGCAGCCCAACGTTTATAACATTATAAGGAAGTGAAAATAATGCAAATCTTACTTGGAATTTCTTTTAGAGGAGAGATGTGTTCACTGCGATATGCATATACTTGGAGAATGCATTTATTATTATTATTAGACTATTATTATTATTATTATTATTATTATTATTATTATTATTATTATTTGGGCCCCATTAGATGGCAGTAAATCGCCATTGCAGAGCCACCCAAGCGCTGGGGGGAGATGTGGGCGTGGCGTTTCGTTGCGTATTTGCCGATGGAGAGAGGAAGCTGCCACGATTGTCTAGCCCAACGACGAATCACGTGAGGATCTAGTCTATCGACCTCTACTTGCAATGGCGATCAACAGGAAAGGCTAAGAAAGTACTGAATTTCCCAAGGGTTGACCATTTATAATTGTATGTATGTATTAGTGTCGTGCATTGTTCGAACTTCAGACGGGTAACCAAGACAGAACATCTTGTCCCTTGCTGCATATGCAACCAATATCATGCATGAGTGGAGCGTGTAAGCTAAAATGCCCGAGTTTGCTCCAATTCGTTCGACAGGGCATGTTCGAAGCGAAGCTTGCTGACTAGGGAGGATGGCCTTGCTTGCTTTACTGACGGAGCAAGCCATGTGGTTTTTCCAGATATAGGAAATCACTTGTTTACATAGAGCAAAGCCCGGGAATTCGAAGATATAAACGGGCGAAGGAAAACCATCTTCAGGGCTGCCGACAGTGGGGTTCGAACGCACTATCTCCCGATTACTGGATACTGGCCGCACTTAGCATACCTATATATACGAGGCCGCCCGAGTTTAGTATATTGTATAATCACAGTCTAAAAACACGAGTTTAACTATTGACAGTTACATGCCCAGTCATAAGTCCACCATTGAGGCAAAAGCGAATCTTTTGATAGATAAAGGTGCGCGAGATAAACAGCAGAGTACGGCTAAACAAGAATGAGGGTAAGCGAGCACGTCCACCTGTGCCTGAGACAGCGCATGGAGGTTACGTCTCACAACTCACGAGTCTCAAAACTCACGTGCTATAATTAGTAACAAATAGTATCAAAACTCACGACTACAAACTGGTAGCTAAAGTAAACATTCTAATGATTCTCAGAATTCACGAATCCTGACAGCAGGTGCTTGCGATGACTCACGCTTCCCTTCAACCCATGTTTTTCCACCGACTTACGGCAGTCACCCCGGTGGCAGATTGCCTATCAGTTGTTTATCTAGTATTTTCTTAAATTATTTAAGAGCCTCTGGATCCCCTTCTTAGTCGCTTCTTACGACAGGCAGGGGATGCTGTGAATGATATTCTGCTACCCCGACCCACGGGGGAAAAATAATGGTTAGTGAATGAAAGAGACCGAGGTGTATAATTATCATTATTTTTAAAATATTTTGCTGTTGTCTTAAAGTTAATATAATGAAATTCTTACCTTTCACATACATTTATAATACTGGCGTGTGGTCTCCGAAGAGATCTGGTGCAGGTCCTTAGGGTTGACGCCGTATAGACGACCTGCACGTCTGTGAGGATGAAGCCCTACCGAAGATGAAGTATATTGTTGAAGACGGCACGAACACCCAGTCTCCGAGCCAAAGCCATTAACTAATGAAAGTTAAAATCTCTCACCCGAACGGAAATCGAACCCGGGACCCCCTGGGCCCCTTGGACCAAAGGCCAGCAAGCTACCAATTTATGCATGCAGCCGGACGACATTAAAATTAAAGTAGGTAGATTGTCCGCTGCTAGTTAAAAGAAACTGCCAGTTTTAGTATTGGGGCTTAGTTCCATAATGCGGTCAAGACAGTTAATTCACTCTTTAGTTCCAACATTTGGAGATTCATTTGGGAAAAATGTGTATTTCTAATTTTCGTAAGCGTTCATCTATTCGCTTATTTCAATTGGTTATCTACTCGACACACATAAACCGAAAAATAAATATCTATGACGCATCCTATTATTCCGCGCGATCTAACGGAATGATATTTGAAACTCATTCGATCATTTTATTTGATTATTCATTCGATTATTTATATAATCGGATGGAAGTTATTTGATTATTAAAAGTATTCGATTATCCCGTCACTAATACGGTGGACATTTATCCATTCAAAGAAGGACTGGCCCTGCTCGTAAGTTTTGAGACTGGCGCAGGTAGAGACACTTTCTCTTTCTAATCCTCTTCTAGGAATTCGTGAGTTTTGACACTGGCCCAGGTAGAGAAACTTGTTCTTACTAATCCTCTTCCTGGAATTCGTGAGTTTTGAGACTCGTGAGTTTTGAAACTCGTGAGTTTTGAGACGACACCGCGCATGAAGGAGCGAGTATGAACGGACAAGTTCGAACGAACATAACTCGCCTCGCCTATGAGAAGCCTGGTTCGGTCATAACCATACTCGCCAAATATGAACCGAGCATAGAGCGTGTGTTGCACGACACTAGTATGTATGTATGTATGTATGTATGTATGTATGTATGTATGTATGTATGTATGTATGTATGTATGTATGTATGTATGTATGTATTATTGTTGTTGTTGTATCTGTATTCTTCTTATAATTACTATTATTATTGTTTGATTCAAATCTGTAATCTGATTTCGCTATGTATTAATTATCACTTGCTTCATTGTATTTAACCAGTATTCGGGAGATAGTAGGTTCGAACCCCACTGTCGGCAGCCCTGAAGATGGTTTTTCGTGGTTTCCCATTTTCACACCAGGCAAATGCTGGGGCTGTACCTTAATTAAGGCCACGGCCGCTTCCTTCCCACTCCTAGCCCTTTCCTGTCCCATCGTCGCCATAAGACCTACCTGTGTCAGTGCGACGTAAAACAACTAGCAAAAAAGTGTATTTAATTTATTATGTATACACTGACTTAGCTAATATCATGGGATAGTCACCTAATAGCGTATGGGGCCTCCTCTGGCCCTGCGAACTGCAGTGAGACGCCGTGGAAGTGAGTCGACAAGTCCCTGGTAGTCCTCTGGACGCAGCTGACACCAAATCATTTGCAGAGCGGCCGCCAATGCTGGTCTGTTCGTGGGTGCAGGATCCATGGCACGGAGCCTGCGTTCCAGGTCTCCCAGATATGCTCGATAGGGTTCATATCGCGGCTCTTGGTTGGCCATGGCAATCGTTGGATCTCCGCTGCATGTTCCTGGAACCATTCCCGGGAGACGCGGGAGCGATGTGGTGGCGCGTTACCATCTCGAAACATCGCAGAACCGCTTGGGGGCTCGAAGGTCAAAAATGGGTAGAGATGGTCTCCGAGCAGCTCAACATATCGCGTACCATTCATAGTCTCTTCCAGAACAACTAGGGGGCCATTCCATACCAGGAAAATGCACCCCAGACCATAACAGAGACACCAGCGCCCTGGACCTCACCTTCGAGACAGGCGGGATCCATCGCTTCATGTGGTCTGCGCCATACACGGTGCCTCTCATCGGCATGTTTAGAAATGGGCCAATGTCATTCAAAAATACCGACAGTTAAATTATCATATAATTAACATTGAGAGATAAACCTGAATAACTTTAAGTCGTTCATCTGGGGATCTTCCTGTTTCTGATGATGAGGGTAATGATTGTGGTTTAAAGGAGCTTAACATCTATATCTTAGTAGTCTGTGAGAACGGAAAAATTGGAAGATTTCCATCTAAATTCGTATTTTCTGGAATATTTTAAAAATCGGAAGATCTTCCAAAATTTCGGAGGTTCTGGCAACACTGGGCGTGTGGCCTCCGGAGAGAGCTGGTGCAGGTCTTTCGAGAGGACGTCGTATTTTGTCGGGTTGAGTAGCTCAGGTGGAAGAGCGCTGGCCTCCTGAACTCAAGTTGGCAGGTTCGATCTCGGCTCAGTCCGGTGGTATTTGAAGGTGCTCAAATGCATCAGCCTCGTGTCGGTAGATTTACCGGCACGTAAAACAACTCCTTCGGGACAATATTCAAGCACCTCGGTGTCTTCGAAAACTGTAAACGTACGCGTAGTTGATGGGATGTTTAAACGATAACATTAAAGGGGGCTCATAGACCGCGAGATATTAAAATTTCCGTTTTTTCTTTTTTGCATTTATATGAAAGACCGTGCCTTTCTTAGTAGGCCTACATCTGTCAAGTTTCATAGCTAAATTCGGCATTTTGGCAGAGATATAGCATATTGCGTGAGACCATGTGCGCATCTGTCAATGGAGTGGGTGTGGCATCAACTGTCAGTGTCCTCAGTATAAATTCTCGGTTACTGTTTTCGTATCACCGGACCGATTGCAGATTTGTTGTGGACTAAAAATGGCTGCCTGTAGTTCGAGAGACTTTGGGTGTAGTCAAGAAACCATTAACAGGAAGGTACAAGCTTCTTTTGTTTTGATATGTATTCCGGTTCCGATGTATTCCATGTGGTGAGCAGCAGTTTTGTGGTGTGTTATCTTTGTGAGTATTTATATGTTATTTCGGAATAACAATGGGAAAGAAAGGTAGTGTGGCGAGGTCCAGAAAGAGGCGTTTCCTTGGAAATCAACATACAAACAGGGATAATGAAGCCAGTGATCTTCAGTGACCTGGAACTTCAAAAAATAGTGAATCTGCCAGGAAGCATGATTTGAAGGTTAGGAAGGAAGTACACCGACAAGTGAAGAAACTGTGCATAGTCTACATAATGTTGGTTACAGGATTATATATCTTCCTAGTTTATATACTGCTATAAGTGAGAATCTGTGTTGTAAAGTCTGCCATAACAACATTACGTTGGTATGCAAAACGCCAACGAATCCTTCACTAATAAAGTGTGGACAATTTGCCCAAAAACACAAACAGTGGAGGAAAAATCGTGAGCATTGCTGCTTTTAATGCTGTGAATTCATTCACTGATGGCAATGCTAGCAAATTACAAGTGTTACAGAAACTGGATGTGACTGCGGGGAAGATATCAAAAACTGTTCTGAATCAGCGAGATATTCTTCGAGTGAAATCTGCAGAGAAGAGGCATCGACAGCCATCCAAGGAGGCAAGGAGAACCCGGAGAAGACTCAGACTTGAAAAACGAACTAAAAACATTGAGTTGGAAGGTGAAACATATGCTCCAGGAGCTTTTTGAGCACAGTGTAAGTCGATAGGAAGTGTTGAAATTTCAAAGCTATTTTCCCGAAAGTTTGTTTTTTTGGAGGGGAAAACACAATATCTCCGGAACTTGGCGCTTGGCATTAATATCCCTGTTAATGATCTCTACAGGATGAAGCACGTTCATGAAGTTATACTTTAAAGTAATTAAGATATACTTGGAAAATAAAGCAAAAAACGGTTAAATTTTTGAGAGAGAGTTTAATTTTTTAATTTTTTAAAAACAATTTCCATTATAACACTCATAGTGCTTCATTCTTGAGATTTAAGAATCGTCTTCACAGGAAAAAGAATCAATCAATTCAGATCAGTATTTTTTGTTAAATCGTGTTTTTGTGCTTTATAAAGTTAAAAAAGTCACGAATATGTTTTTTGAATAACTCATATAATACTTAATAGACTGTTCCCATTCATATATGAAATGGAAGCTCTATGTGTGTACTTTTTTTTTGCTAGGGGCTTTACGTCGCACCGACACAGATAGGTCTTTTGGCGACGATGGGATAGGAAAGGCCTAGGAGTTGGAAGGAAGCGGCCGTGGCCTTAATTAAGGTACAGCCCCAGCATTTGCCTGGTGTGAAAATGGGAAACCACGGAAAACCATCTTCAGCGCTGCTGATAGTGGGATTCGAACCTACTATCTCCCGGATGCAAGCTCACAGCCGCGCGCCTCTACGCGCACGGCCAACTCGCCCGGTTATGTGTCTACTATAAGTATGTCAGTTTTTATAATTCTATGTTACATATCAGTGAAGCTATAATGTAATATTTATCTGTATGCGCAAACCGACTCTCGCGGTGTACGAGCCCCCTTTTCCGGTGGTATTTGAAGGTGCTCAAATGCATCAGCCTCGTGTCGGTAGATTTACCGGCACGAAAAACAACTCCTTCGGAACAATATTCAAGCACCTCCGCGTCTTCGAAAACTGTAAACGTACGCGTAGTTGATGGGATGTTTAAACAATAACATTAAATTATTACGGCGTATTTTACAAATATCTTCTAGAGGAAAATTACCCCATATTCAAGAACTTGCATGGAGTTTCTCACTTCGTCGCTGCCGGGACAAAACCTCCTATGTGAAATATTTTAGCTTAGAACTTTGGCCGGTAAAGTTCTGTCATCTAAGGTGCAATATTGTGTGAATATTGTCAAGGCATTCTCGCTCTTCATAATGTATGTGCTGCGGGTCAGTAGGCCTATATCTCCAAAAATATTATCACATAGGAGGTTTTGTCCCGGCAACGACGATTTGTTTTTGGGACTAGGCCCTACTTATTGTTGCCAGTAAACCTTTTCATTGTTGAACTTTACAAAATCACAATACAGAGATAACGTGAGTGACCAATATTTGAAATAACTTATATTTAATTTATGCACTGAATAAAAAAAATGTTTCATTATCTCCCACTAAAATACATTGTAGCCTACACTAAAAGAATTCATAAAGCCTAATAACCTACATAAGGTAAATCCGGGACAGATGCCGCTCCGGTAGAGATGCCGCATACACTGTAGCTAAACGTTCCCATCGTTACAGCTAGATGGCAATATGTGTGGTTTTTCAGTTTCTAAGGAAGAACTAGGCCTACTGTCTGCGAGTGTGACGAAATTCGCTCGTATATTACGCCAATTATAGCCGATATCTTGAGGCGAGTAGGCCTACATGTTTCCTCTTGACCAAGTTTTTCCGTGTGTTAATTTATCGTATATTAAGTTGGTTTCAAATGCTTAAATCAGACGTTTTTAGTACAGTAGAAGTCAGAACCATAACTGTAATTGACAGTAAGCTAATTTTGGGCCATGATACTCTTCAGGTACGACAACAGGAGGGTGCGGCGTCTCTACCTGATAGTTGGGAGAGATGCCGCACAACGATCCGACTGAGATGTCTCATTGCTATCAGATTCTACAAGCGATCTGGAAACATTCAATACTATTCATAGTGTACCGGTACTTTATTTGAATATTTTATTGTCTCACGATTCTTAATATACATAATCTATTTTTATTGCTTTCATGGTAACATTATCTTGTTATATAAAATTATATTATTTTCAGAAATAAAAATTTGCGACATGCCTACTCAGTATAAAAGTAAGGGCACTGTTAAAAGACCTCAATGGACAGAGGAACATTTAAGAGAGGCTGTTAAAAGACTGAAAGCAAAGGAAATACTGGTCAGGGTGGCAGAATGATACTACACTCGTAGAATTCCGGAACGAACACTGAAACTTAGTATGTAGTCAGGAAATCTGGAAAAAGGCTTTCTGGGTCCAGCAGGTATAGCTACTTCAATAATCACCAAAGTCAAAATTATATTTAAAAAAAGGATGACTGTATCCAGTGTTTGAGTTACAACCAGTGACTGCATGCATCTTGCTCTACATATAACGACTGTTGCAGCAAAATTACTAGAGAACAAAGTTTTAAGAAATAATCTGTAAAAATTTGTAAGAGGATAAACATCAGTTCTTGATTCAAGAATCCTGCTTTAGACATGTTTTCAAATGACTGTGTCAGGACAGAATTACATTCATTACGATTTTGATGTTTCCTTTATATATCACGCCGGCCCCGTGGTGTAGAGATAGCGTGCCTGCCTCTCGCCCGGAGGCCCCGGGTTCGATTCACGGCCAGGTCAGGGATTTTTCTCTCGACCTGAGGACTGGTTCAAGGTCTACTCAGCCTACGTGATTAGAATTAGGGAGCTATCTGACGGTGAGATGGCGGCCCCGGTCTCGAAAGCCCAGAATAACGGCCGAGAGAATGCGTCGTGCTGACCACAGGCCCCTCGTAATCTGCAGGCCTTCGTGCTGAGCAGCAGTCGCCAGGCAGGCCAGAGCCATTTCAAGGGCGGTAAGCGCCGTGGGGTTTTTATATAACACCGTGAAGAATCAATTGCACATGCACATTCATAGTAAATCGAAATTAAAATAAGATTAATTTAATGTTGTAAATTATCAGCTAGATTCCTTTACATTGAATGATTATATTATATGGATGTAATTGTCTTGTAGTACGTTCTAATATTCGGTTATATTAAAGTTGAAGAAATTGGCTTAAATTTGATTTTGTCATTAATTATTTTACTTGCGGCATCTCTCCCGAGCAAAGTCGGCGTCTATACCGGATACCAGGGAGAGACGCCGCTGATGCAACAATTCCTTTGTTCTCTCCTTTCTCCCATTTACTTTCAATTACCAATATTTTGTTCATCTCTGATCAAATGTACATGTTCTCAAATTATTGTCGAAGAATTTGCAACAATTTTTAAAGTAAATATACCGAGATTTAACAAAAGACATAAAAAGTGCGGCAACTCTACCGGAATTACCTTACTTCTTAGGGTTTTTCTTAGCATTCATCGACCGGAAGGTCTTTTCAGACAGTTCGGTGTCATCGTATCATTGAGATACACCACCCGCGGGTCACGTGTAGGGCACTTTCAAGTAAAATCTACAGATATGAAGTAAGTCCTCATTCAGCGCCAAAGCATGAAAAACTCAGCGAAAACAGTCGTCAGTTTTCAACAAGGATCTGATTGGAAACCATGTGTGTACTAGGCTTCGACCTTTCCAGATGCAAGTGGAAGGACATCATCCGGATCCGCATAGGACAAGGGAGATATCTGCATAAAAGGAGCTGGACTGCTTTTGCAAACTGTGAGAGTATGACCAACCTAAAACGTTACAGCATATAGTGGACGACTGCCTCATATGAGAATTTAACTGCTGAGATGTGAACATTCATTATGCATCTGCTGAAGCGGTAGAATGGACTGTGAGGTATTAAGATTGCACCAATTTAATACTTACACCATTTGTATACATTCTGTATACATATGTGTGTGTGTACTGTATTCAGTAGTAGGGATGGGTTGCGAACGGAGTCGCGAAGAATCGAGACTGTTGCCTCTGGAACCGACAATCTTGACTCCAGTGTCAACTCTACAGATGCACTAACGCCATCAAACAACTGTTTTCGGAACTGCTTGGAATTATAGTTCCACGTTCCTCCCTTGATAACTTGTGATACGATGAATACAATATGATTACAAGCCAGCAAACATTAAATATTGTTTCGGGTTATTATCATCGTTATTGTTAGTGTTGTAGGTCTATTTTAGCGACGACGATGATGATGACGATAATGGTGGTGGTAATAATGATCTGACAGTATAGGCCTACTTTTAAATAATCGCCAATATTAATTTCAGTGACTATGATTTTACAACAAATATTTGACCAATTAGGGCCTATTGAAAATCCATAGCCTGTTTCCAGTCATTCGATCGGGTCAGGAATGGAAGGAATGAAGAGCCCATCTAGCGGCGAGGACAGAAATTGTGCTGGCTGCTGAACCCTGTCGCACTCCTCTGGGGCAATGACTAATGAATGACAGATGAAATGAAATGATATTGGAGAGAGTTGCTGGAATGAAATATGACAGGGAAAACCCGAGTACCCGGAGAAAAACCTGTCCCGCCTCCATTTTGTCAAGCACAAATCTCACATGGAGTGACCGGGATTTGAACCACGGAACCCAGCGGTGAGAGGCCGGCGCGCTGCAGCATGAGCCACGGAGGCTCTTTTTACCAATTGTTGTGCATCATAATAGCCACCTCTGCATTCTAGGGAGGCCCAGGAATGGATTCCTGCCTAGTCAAGAATTTTTACCTGTATGTCAGCTTTCGTGATGACGGTGAGGTGGAGGCCCTAGTCTAGAAAGCAAAGAATAACGGTCGAAAGGATTCGTCGTGCTGACCACACGTCACTTCGTAATCTACCGGCCTTCGAGCTGGACAGAGGTCACTTGGCAGGCCAAGGCCCAACAGGGCTGTCGCGAAAAGGGTATTTTGTATATAATAATAATAATAATAATAATAATAATAATAATAATAATAATAATAATAATAATAATAATAATAATAATAATAATAATAATAATAATAATAATAATAATAAATATTCTGACACAATAATCTTCAATAATCACCAACGTGGACTTGAACTACACAATACAATCAACTTTCATTTACTAATGGAGTATTACAACACATTTTTCACCAATTATTGTTTATAATATTAATAATGTAGTGTGACAGAATCTTAAGTAGGCCTAATCGCCAATATGAATTTCAAGTTCATAATAACAAAACACCGGTGAGCGTATTACGTAGACTATAATATAGCCTAACAACAAATTATTTTCAGTTATTGTTTCTAATAATAATAATAATAATAATAATATATTCTGAGAAAATATGCTTAAAAATCACCGATATGTACTGCGATTACACAAAAACAAAAACACTTGAGTACATCAACTTTCGCGATGACGGTGAAACATGCGCGAATTATAATATGGGCGTCATTGGTGTAGTTCAATCATGAAACGTCTTTTGTGGAACGAATATTAGGCCTATTTAGTGTTCACTGTCCGCTAAATAGCCATCAGCATGTATGCGAGACAACATTGGCGGGTTTGGTTAAGGCTTCATTCACAGTGTTTATTTTTTAATGGTTTTATCTATGTTCGAATTACGTTAGTGGCTTTACCCATGTTAAATTTGTTTTCATCTTTCATGTGTAGTTTATAATGGTTTACCGTCGATATCTGTTCATCAATTTCCTGATCATGACAAATAAAGACGAAATTAAATTCCCGTGGTCTGCTATGCCGGTACTTTCTGACTTGACATGTTTTATTTTATTTCAACTACACCATCACGGTACAATCTTCGTCTTGTTAACGATACCGTACTTCATTCTACAATACTCTTATAAATTCCCAGTGGGAAAATGAGCATTAACATGCATGATATTCCATGTTATTTTCCACGCTTCGACATACTAGCGGCCCCGCAACCAGCGTAAAGTTAGCTTGGAGTCGCGAGGCTTCATGCGAAGCGACCATGCGGCCCCGCAATGCGCATGAGATTAACTTTGGAGTCGCGAGGCTTCATGCGAAGCGGCCATGCGGCCCCGCAATGCGCATGAGGTTGACTTTGGAGTCGCGAGCTTCACGCGAACCGAGCCCGGTGTTCGGAGTCGATGGAGTCGGCACTCTCGATTCCAGGCTTCAGTCGCGCCCATCCCTATTCAGTAGAGTTTCGGTAATGTGAGACTACCTCGAACTAGGCCTATAAATAACTTGGACTTACGACATTACGCGAAATAGCCGGTGAAGCCTACATGAAAAGTTTACGTACCTTAAACTTTGCAGCACAGTAGTTTAGAGCACAAAACATACAGATTGCCTTACACTAAAATAGACTGTCAAGTGTCTTTTGATAAAATAAAATAAACTACTTAAGCTAAACATTGTAGAGCCTGTTTCAATAGTGATGAAAATCCCCACGCCCATACGCATATTTCATTGCATTAACAAAACTGTCAAATGTCTTCTGGTTTAACGAAATGCACCGTTACCGACCAGCAAAGTCATACCACGGACTATGGTCATACCACAGTCTAAAGACGAGGTTGCGTGCTGGTCGAGGTCGCCTCGGTCTATTGTTCGACATAATGCAACGTGCACTTCGCTGTGCTCATCAGCGGTACAATATCTGCCACATCCTCGTCACTTTCACATTGTGTAGCTGCACTCATCATTTCTATTATAGATTCATCCGTAATTTGCAACTTCTAGCTGTTCATCGCCCTTTAACTACTCCACGATTTCCGTCTCGTCGGTGCTTTCACAAACTGAAGTCCTGTAAGTTAGACAATGGCTGGTCGTCTTCAATCGTTGTTCTCTTCTGTAACGGTTCAAATCCCGTTACAAGATGATATCTGTATTTGTATTATTATTATTATTATTATTATTATTATTATTATTATTTCATCTGTGATATTATTACTATTACTGTAACTATTATTATTGTTCAATTCAATTCTGCAATGCTTGTCGCTTGCGTGATTGTAGTCAAATTGTTACGTATATATGTGTGTGTAGATTAACACTAAAAAGTTGTACAGTAAGAGTTGCTGTATATCAGATGTGGATGTAGTGTGTGCAATAACTTCTGACATTGTAATATTGCGAAATACTGCTGGAGTAACTGTCGAGTCATTGCTACGTCATCGTGAGCATTTAGCGGTGAGCTTACTTTCTTGGAGATACCCAAGGTGCCGCCGGCGGTTTCACCATAGGGTGTAACATTTGTCGCGAGGTGGGAGTAGATCATAGTTATTCCTGGAGATAACGGAGGTGTGTCAACTAACGTCTATATAAGGTGGCTGTATATTGTAGCGTCAGTCATTGAGTGAACGAGATGGAATGCCTCAGTCGGTCATTAAGTCAACGAGATGGAGTGGCCTCAGTCGGTCATTAGTCAAACGGAAGGTGAACTGTGAAGAAGTCAATTGGAAGGAGAGGCCACTGTTGGTCGGTCAGTGCAGTTGGATAGAATAGGCTTGCCACGAAGTCATAGAAGGTGTAATAAGTTGATGACTACTGATAAATAAAATCATGAATAAAATATATATAAATAAAATTACTCAAAAACTTAATAAAATTAATAAGCATAATTAACCGAAATGACCGTAGTATGGGCGCCAGAGTTCACCAGAATGGATCCCTCGAATTTAGATAAGAGCTTGATAAACTTTATATCCCGGGACGTGTACATAATGCTGCGTACTGGTACATCTGCTGCAGGCCTTACCTAACCTCCTGAAAACGACTATATAGGTAGGAACTGCACCTAGGTTCATCAATAACACTGATTCTAAAATAGCTAACTATATTCTTAACAAATTCCGTGCATGAGCACCTCATCAACATACAACATTATACATATAATACACACATAAAATATTGCTGGAAGACTCCATATTTACAACAACAACAATAATGAAAATCGTGGGAAAACGAAAGCGAGAACTAAGCTACCATTTGTAGATGGTCCGATGAACAATGTACATGTATGAAGATAAATACCCTTCACTGTCTCTATATCAATTCGACTTACCGATTCTCATAATCGGCAGTTATCACATCACACAGATACTGTACCTTGTACTACTGTGTTCACATATTTTAACACTTGTTGTAAAGATATATACACACGTCTGTCGATCCTCAACATAAATTATGGAAAGTCTGAGATAGCTTTCACCAACATATAATGCTAGGCCGCCACAAGTGCTACCATACTTAATGCGCAAGCACTCTCCACAATCATCCACTTTACACGAACATAACAAGACTACGCTCCACGAACGTTTGAAGTCCAGTCCATTGCAGCCGTGTCACTCCAGTACCGTGTATCAGCACTACTTCCTTCCCGTAGTTGTCGTTCAGTTGTAGTTGTAGTTATCTTCCTTCTCGTTCCTTTACAATCACCCTTACAATGTTTTTTCATAATGTCCCAGGTTGCCGCCGTATGATCCTTTATAGACATAAACATCCCCCTCCTCTCAGATGATACGTCTGGATTGGTGCTTGCCCGCCAATCATGAGTGATCTCTAGTCAAGACCAAGCCCTGAACTACTTCTTCCTCCCAAGACAATAACAAACTCTCGGGAGTTTTACATGAATCACCAAACTTCCCTGGTACAACAACAAGCTCATCTCATCAGGCTGGGATATATACATGACTAATGGAATTTCCTGACACAAGTACATCACAACACACACTGGGGTAGCCAGATGACTCATTCAAATTACCAGAGTTATTAAAGCAATGTTTTCCCACTCGTGCAAAACAAATTACTCATACCTACATATGTGGATATCTTCCAGCTTACCAATATAAATGGCAAAATATATAAATGAAATACTAATAATAATAATAATAATAATAATAATAATAATAATAATAATAATAATAATAATAATAATAAATCGAATACTGACAATAATATCTCTAACTTCTACATATAATTCGGGGGTGTGATATATGTACTATCACAAAGGATAGACTTTCCATGAAGTCATATAGGACATACTTACCAAGAAGTCATCACATGGATACTTAGTCGTCAGTGAAACAAAGAGGATATATCACCAAATTAGGCTTGATACATCTACAGCAAATACCAATTCAAAGGAATACGTCGTCATTACACTCAAAGTGTTGAAGGTACAGTCAAGTGAACCAGTGAGGGATAAATTTCGTGTATAATTGTTAAATGTTCGCTCGAGAAGAATTCAAATTCATGCCTAGTTTCTTTCAGTTGCAATGTCATACTTTTATATTCTCATCTGTTTCATCGCAGCAAGACTTACTCTTTTTTCTATACAATTTAAAGAATATATTTTGTTCTATCAAATTAATTTATTGTTTCATTTCTAGAGTAGAATTCCTTAACCTCAAATTTAATGGGGAAACCGAACGCCAATCTCCTTTTCCCAGAACTTATATGGCATGTTGTCAAAAGTAAGCTTATTACCTCACACCCTAGAGATATTCAAGATTCTCATTCTATTATTGCTGCACTGAGTTGTAGCTGGCGTCCTTCAAATAACGTATGTCGATGGCTTTCTTTTAAAACCTCGTATGTCCAAATGTTCTTCCTACCTATTATATCCCTTAAGACTGGCCACGCCTGCCGGTCATATATTTGTATGCAGTCCATCAGAATAATTTTCGCTGTGTTCATTTTCCTTTCCTATTGTCTAAAGGAAAATGGACCTTAACGTACCGTATTGTAGGGATGTTGATTGCATGGCAAATTTACACACTCCTACAGTATAATGTATTTAAGGTTCATTTTCCTTTACATATTGGCAGAGGAAAATGACCATAACGAAAATTATTCTTTTGGGCTGCATATAAATATGGGACTGGGAGGCGTGACCAGTCTTAAGGAATATAATGGATGTGAAGAGTATTCTGACTTACGAGGTTTTTAAAGAAAGCCATCGATGTGTAAGTAATCAGGTAAGAACCAAGTGTGAGTACAAGGTCCAACGATTGAGTATTTTATTTAATTTTCATATTTTCATTTATATGCAGATTAGTACGTTTTTATGTAAGTAAGCGAGTTAGGAACAACTACACTTCCTCACTTTCTGCACTTTCTTTCTTCAAAATTTTGTTCTATGACTTGACTCCCGTGTGTTGTTCTCAGCATTCGCCTTGTATAAGGCACCCGTGCACTGAAAACTGACAATATATTATATTTGTTCATTCAAATTTTTTAGCTCGTTTTAAAGGGAGGTGGTACCCCCTATCTTTGCAATGTTAAATTTACCTACTTCATGTACATTTTGTGATAACTGTCAGTAATATCACTTTGAAATTTGGTATTCATACAGCTTACGGGCTTTTGCGACAACAATTGTTTTTAGACTTTGAATAATAACCCGACTGAATTTTTATAATTTTTTAACGGACACCTATTTTATTGATTTTTTTACAAATTGTAGACAAATAAAATTTTATGAAAACACAGAAATGAGTAAAACACCCAAGAGTATAAGCGATTAAAATTGTTTGCTCATACGCCTAGTACTACCTGAAATATTGGTACCTTTTCTTAAAAAACCTCAAATGGAGAAAACGAAGGAACAAGTTAAGATTGCCTTTTTAATGCATACCAGCACCATATTCTGGATCATCGGGGTCATCAGCATCTTCCCTAGACCTTTCCTGGCTTCTCTGCACAGTTCTTAATGCTTTGGAGATAACAGAAGCATCCAGGTCAGAACTTTTCCTCCTCATATTAGCAATTTCTTGAAATGTACTGAGAGTGTTCACTCCTTGCTCGATCCCTAATTGCTGCATAACTTTCATCCTACCAGCACGTCCCTCATTGAAAGTAATTACAGCATCATAAACACCAATGCACAATGACTGATATCCTAAAAACACTGTTTTGGAACCCTACTCCATACGACACTTTTTAAAAACTGATTTCTGTCTAGGCATTTTGAAGACTTATTTACAACACGTTTTCATATGAGGGAAACATACAATGAACAGAAATGAAATGGCGTATGGCTTGTAGTGCCGGGAGTGTCCGAGGACATGTTCGGCTCGCCAGGTGCAGGTCTTTCGATTTGACTCCCGTAGGCGACCTGCGCTTCGTGATGAGGATGAAATGATGATGAAGACATCACATACACCCAGTCCCAGTGCCAGCGAAATTAACCAACGATGGTTAAAATTCCCGACTCTGCCGGGAATCGAACCCGGGACCCCTGTGACCAAAGGTCAGCACGCTAACCATTTAGCCATGGAGCCGGACACAACGAACAGAAGAGCGAGAATATGTGACACAGGCTAGCCACAACACAAATGAACACAACAAAAATATTCCCTTTGGTGTTCAACAACATTACTTTCACCACAGGAAGTAGAATATCAGAGTATATTTAAGCATTCTAACTCAAACTGAAAAGGGGGCGTAACCTCAAGTATCAACTTGACATTTAAATTGTATTTCAGGGCGTTAGGAATGATTGTGGCTAATCCTATTACTCATACATAATTAAATAAGTTACACTTCATTATTTAAAAATCCAAAAAAATATTAATGAATTATGGAACCAGAGGGGTACCAAGTCCCCTTAAGAGAATATCGAACTACCGAGACCCGAAATACTGAGACTCTACTGTAGTCCCTATATGTAATACCGTTAGCCTCTAGAATTCATACATTGTACGATGAATAACGTAATAATTGTATTCATTTCTTTATAGTCTTTTATTTCTGAAAACAATGTCTTGATCCGGCTTGCAGTGACACTTACCTGTAATTCGTCCATTAATTAGGACTACTGGCATAGGCCAAACTACTTAGACCCGACTATATTTGCACCTAACTGAATCCGCCGGGCTGAGTGGTTCAGACGGTTGAGGCGCTGGCCTTCTGACACCAATCTGACAAGTTCAATCCTGGCTCAGTCCGGTGGTATTTGAAGGTGCTGAAATACGTCAGCCTCGTGTCGGTAGATTTACTGGCACGTAAAAGAACTCCCGCGGGATAAAATTCCAGCACCTCGGCGTCTCCGAAAATAGTAAAGTAGTTAGTGGGACTTAAGGCAATTATTATTATTATTATTATTATTATTATTATTATTATTATTATTATTATTATTATTATTATTATTATTATTATTATTTCCGGCTCCATGGCTCAATGGTTAGCGTGCTGGCCTTTGGTCCAGAGGGGCCCGGGTTCAATTCCCGGCAGGGTTGGAGATTTTAACCTTAAATGGTTAATTCCCTTGGCTCGGGGACTGGATATTTGTGCTGTACCCAACATTCCTTCAACTCACCACACACAAAATTATCCTCCACCACAATAACACGCAGTTACCTACACATGACAGATGCCGCCCACCCTCATCGGAGGGTCTGCCTTACAAGGGCTGCACCCGGCTAGAAATAGCCACACCACACGAAATTATTATTATTATTATTATTATTATTATTATTATTATTATTATTATTCAACTGAATCCTTCCTTGCCACTTTATACCATTCAGTAAATAATCCATATATAGTCTGGACCTACTATGAACAACAAAGGTGAAAGATTATAATCTTATCTAACCCCTGTAACTACTTTAAATCAGGAACTCATTCTGCCAACAATTCACACAGCGGCTCGATTGTCAACATAAATGTCTTTATTAATAGCCTATAATGGTAGTGGCTTTACGTCCCACTAACTACTTTTACGGTTTGCGGAGATGCCGAGGTGCCGAAATTTAGTCCCGCAGGAGTTCCTTTACGTGCCAGTAAATCTACCGACACGCGGCTGACGTATTTGAGCACCTTCAAATACCATCGGACTGAGCCAGGATCGAACCTGCCAAGATGGGGTCAGAAGGCCAGCACCTCAAACGTACGATAAATGTCCTTAATTTACTGTAATAAACTACTGCTAATCCCATAATCCTTCAGTACGACCAACGTCCTTTCCCTTAATAAAGAACTCTGTCATAGATCCTATGGCGTCTCTAGGTCTACGAAACATACATCGACGTTGCGCCCTCGAAAACTGCAATGTGAGGATTGCTCGAAATTCAGCGCGCAGTATTGAATTTTAGACGGATTCTTATCAGGCAAAGTTCTAAGCAGAAATATTTCACATAGTGGTATTCGAAATATAACTGCCTATTTCTCCCGTAACATTTTTCAATTACTTGGCGCATACCGAAAGTCTGGTCCTGACAGCTTCTCTGTGGTCTGAAACTATACTGGATTTCATCCAACTTACTCTCCACCAATAATCGCATCCTCCTTTCTAAAAAGCCTGTGATCACCTTGCATGATTAGTTTATAGCCTACTGATCAATGAAATAAATATAGCCTAGCCTAGTTGTTGCAATCCTTCCCATTCCATTGCTTATACTCTAGGCCTATGACTAATAAATGAGCAAATACTGTTTTCGTCCAGTCAGAAGGTACCTTGCTAATCCTATTACTCCATGAAGCCATTTAATTCCTGCCTTCCTATTATATTGTATTACTTTAGGTCTAATTTCGTCTATTCCTACTGCTTTATGACGCTTTGTGGGCTGTAATCACGGCCTACTTCGTGAACCATGAGCAACGGTTGAGTGGCCTCGTAAATGGTCCTGAGACAGTAGCGTAGCCAGGCTCGGCCGATGGGAGCTTATAGTTACAAACTGATGATAGAACACGCTGAAGGTGCTTGTGCGTGTGTGGTGCGCGCATGCATGACTTGTCATTATAAGGACACTGATACAAGTGAATTGTGCTGATATTCAGATTGCAGTACACTAAAAAATATCATATTAAAATACAGATCAATCACAATGCGATCAAGGTCAACAGTTCTACAGCCAATGGTATGTTCAGTTTACAATCCAGAAGCCAACATTCGAGGCTTCTTAGAAAATAGATTCAACAGATCTGTTGGTTCTACAGTTATGTCTCTGAATGTTTATAGCCAGTTTCTGTTTATTTTGTTTTTGTAAATTTTCCAATTGGGGGGGGGGGTTCTAACCCCTCCCCCCTCGCCCAGTAACACCCCAACCATCTTGTCTACGCCCCTGTCCTGAGAGTCGAGATACCGTTCACTATGGGTTAGAGTGAACATCACGCACGTATTCTGAGCCGTGACACTCTGTGTTTAGGTGGCCAGGAATATAGCCTAATGTCACTCAAAAACAGAACGAGCGCATGGTATTGTATTCTCCTCGTAGGCCTACCTAATGTTTTATCAGAATTAATTTTCATTATTATGGAAATATAATCTTCCACGTTAAAAACGTATCCTGTGGGTACTTAAAACTAACAAAATATATAGGCCTAAGTTACATAAGCTAGGTTCAATTTTTTTTCTAGTCGGGCTGAGTGGCTCAGACGGTTAAGGGGCTGGCCTTCTAACCCCAACTTGGCAGGTTCGATCCTGGCACAGTCCGGTGGTATTTGAAGGTGCTCAAATACGACAGCCCCGTGTCGGTAGATTTACTGGCACGTTAAAGAACTCCTGCGGGACTAAATTCCGGCACCTCGGCGTCTCCGAAGACCGTAAAAGTAGTTAGTGGGACGTAAAGCAAATAGCATTATTATTATTATTATTATTATTATTATTATTATTATTATTATTATTATTATTATTATTATTAATTTTTTCTAAGAAAATGTCCCTGCCAGGAACTTTTACAGTACTGTAGGTACAATGTGCTCAATCTTCTTTTTCTTGAGCGACTGTACAAATCACCGATGATCCATAAACCGTCAAATTTGAGACACTTGGGCTATGTGTAAGCAGGGTAGCATCCCAGTTCACAGAAAATATGCTAAACGCGCTCAGAATGTTTTAAGCACGCCTCGGATCTACTGTGTGGGAGTATCGGATACAATTTCCACCTGATAGGCTCTAAATGATAATATAAAAAAACCATGGTGCAACAGCCCCGAAGGGCTTTGGCCTACCAAGCGACCGCTGCTCAGCCCGAAGGCCTGCAGATTACGAGGTGTCATGTGGTCAGCACGACGAGTCCCCTCGGCCGTTATTCCTGGCAGATAGCTCCGCAATTGAAACATGTAGGCTGAGTGGACCTCGAACCAGCCCTCAGATCCAGACCTGGCCGGGAATCGAACCCGGGGCCTCCGGGTAAGGGCCAGGCACGCTAACCCTACACCACGGGGCCGGCTCTGAAAGATAATAATAATAATAATAATAATAATAATAATAATAATAATAATAATAATAATAATAATAATAATAATTTCATGTGGCATTTCTTGAAAGGCAGACCCTCCGATGAGGGTGGGCGGTATCTGCCATGTGTAGGTAACTGCGTATTGTTGTGGTGGAGGATAGTGTTATGTGTGGTGTGTGAGGTGCAGGGACGTTGGGGACAGCACACACACACACAGCCCCCGGGCCATTGAAATTAACCAACGAAGGTTAAAATTGCCGACCCGGCCGGGAATCGAACCCAGGACTCTCTGAACCGAAGGCCAGTACGCTGTCCATTCACCAACGAATCGGAGCAAAATTCGTGTTCTCGTACCGAGGTGGTGCAGCTCTTTTCAGGGAGATCCCCAATGGAGGTGAGCTGAATGATGATGATAATAATAATAATAATAATAATAATAATAATAATAATAATAATAATAATAATAATAATAATATACAATTTGGTCCTATTGGCAGACTGTACTGAAAGCTTGCTGTCTAATATCTCGGAGTCAGAAAAGAGATGCGGCGAGTTGATATGAAAATTAATATTTCCATAACTAAGGTGATGTTCAAAGGAAAGAAACTTAAGAGGCCGGGATAACAAAACTGGAGCAGGTGGATCATTTCAAGTAGTTAGGATATGTATCATTTCAGGATGGTCGTAGCTTATACTAAGTGAAATTGAATCACCGAGCGAGCGGCTGCGCGGTTTAGGTCACGTAGCTGTCAATTTATATTCGGAAGATAGTGGCTCGAACCCCACTGTCGGCAGTCCACCAGATGGCTTTCCGCTGTTTCCCATATTCAACCCACGTAAATGCTGGGTCTGTACTTCTATTAAGGCCATGGTCACTTCCTTCCCACTCCTAGATAGGCTATTTCCTATCCTATCGTCGCCATGAGATCTATCTGGGCCGGGGGGAGAAGAACAAATGAATGAAGGTGCAGTAAAGCTAATGCAGTGAGATTGCAGTTGTGATCAACGGTATTCTGTACGAACGAAATGAGTTCTCGGACGAAACTATTTTTACGTCGGTCTGTCTTCTTTCTTCAGATCCTCCACAGAGCGTTGGCGTCAGGAATCATCCGACCTCAAAATTGAGCCAAATCATCATCAATTGCCGATCCAATTAATGGGGAAAAGGCCAGGATTAAGGATAAGATTGTTGCCGAGGTAAATAGCTCAGACTGTGGAGTGCTAGCTTTCTGAGCGCAAAGTGCCTGAGATTTACGGGGATATTAAAGAAATTATGCAGGGCCAAATTTTCAGCAACTTGACGTCTCCCAAAGGTTTAAGAGAAGGTATTTAATAGAAGGTAACACCATTATTATTAGTAGTAGTAGTAGTAGTAGTAGTAGTACGTCTCACTAAGTACAATTTTACTGTTTTCAGAGCTTTTACTCAGGAGATATTGGGTTTGAACCCTACTGTCGGCAGCCCTGAAGCAGGTTTTCCGTGATTTCCCATTTTCACACAAGGCAGAAATGGGACTGTTCCTTAATTATGGCCGCAGCCGCTTCCTTCCCACTCCTAACCCTTTCCTATCCCATCGCCGCCATAAGACCTGTCTGTGTCGGTGCGTCGTAAAACAAATATTGTAAAAAAACTGTTGTTAGAGACGCCGAGAGGCCGGAATTTTCTCCCGTGGGAGCTCACTTAAATCTGTCGACACGAGGCTGACTTATTTGGGCACCTTCAAATACCATCAGAACGAGCTGGGATCGAAACTGTAAACTTGAGCTCAGATAGCCAGCGTTTTACTATCTGAGCTACCCATCCCTATTATTATTATTATTATTATTATTATTATTATTATTGAGTTTATTGCCACTAGGTGGCACAATGTTGGACAGTTTTGAAATACAAGAGTGCTTCTGCAAATAGTAGGTGCAGAAGCACCATTATGAAATAATATGGATAGTTCAATTGAAATGAGGGTTTGATCATTTTAATTGCTTAAAATATTATTTTAAAATTGCACAAAAGAGTGAAATTTAGAGCCGGGTTGAGTGACTCATACGGTTGAGGCGCTGACCTTCTGACCCCAGCTTGGCAGGTTCGATTCTGGCTCAGTCCGGTGGTGTTTGAAAGTGCTCAAATACGTCAGCCTCGTGTCGGTAGATTTACTGGCACGTAAAAGAACTCCTGCGGGACAAAATTTAGACACATCGGCGTCTCCGAAAACCATCAAAAGTAGTCAGTGGGACGCAAAAATAATAACATTATTACTTAAAATGTGGATTTTAAATGTTTTAAAATCAAAAATAATCTGTTGAGAACAAGTGAATACTTGAAAAGAGGAACTAGTATTAAAGAATAATTAGTTCTGACTTGGGTCTATAAGGTGTATAAAAATTAATACGTTTTAGAATGAACTAATAAATGTTTTTGTGACATTTCTTCACACATCATTTCTTACAGTGCTCTCTTGGGCCGCAAAAAAGGCTTCACGGGCCACATGTTGCCCGCGGGCCGCCAATTGGAAACCCCTTTTCTATAAGCTGAGTAAAGGCAGTAAACCCCAAGATCATGAGCATCTCTAGGAGAGGAAATCTCTTTTTAAAATGTTTCGTTTCCTTATGGGAATCGATCCCAAATCAGTTCAGATGAAACCAGCACGTCCTCACGACCTTTATCAAGTGGATCCAGCAATCCAGCAAGCACCTACCTTTTCTAAATTAAACGATCATCAGCAATAAGTAACGTTATCTAACATTTCGCTATTCGTTATTCCTATATAAAATACAACAGTTCCAATTAGACCTATATCAACTTAAAGTAATCGAAGATTAGTCTGGTTCTTTGGCTGAATGGTCAGAATACTGATCCAGAATGCCCCGAGCTCGAACCCCGACCAGACCACGGATTTTAACAGAGTATGGTTGATTCCTCTAGCTCGGGGATAGGACGTTTGAATGCGTCTTAACACACTTCTCTCCATCTATATAAGTTTAAAAAATCCACCTTACTATCTACCATCATAGAAACGCGCAATAGTGAATACATCCCTCCACACAGAATTGGCGACAGGAAGGGCATCTGGACATAAAACTGGACCAAACCCACATCGAGTACCTTCTTCTTCTTCGTCTTCGTTTTCTTCTCCTTTCCTGGCCGTATGTGTGCCCGCAATGGACACTCCCAAGTATCACTCAGGGTCGGCTCTTCTGATCCGTAAAGAGTAGGCTACTCCCTCCGGTTGGAGTACCAACCCCAATAAATTGCGAATAGGGCCAGGAAGAAGAAATAATCCAAAATCAAAATTATGTAATATACATTTGCAATAATAGCCTAATAAAATACAGATTACAGACTGATCTCTCACAGAAATTCTATAATAATCTTATTGGATCTCGTTTCGAGACGAGCATTATATTTCTTTTGATGCCCTGGACCCAGTACAACACTGACCTTTGAATAATGGTGTTAGCGTTGTCTGCATCACATTTCATTATTTTCTGTTTGCTCTGCCACAATTTGAAGCCTTTTTATTTTCATTGAGTTCGTGCATTGTTCGCCAGGAATGTTTTGTCTACGTGGCACCACTCGAACTTTCCCAGTTCTGAGAACGCACGTGTGGTATTAATAATCAACTGATCTTGACTTGTACGCGTCATCACTCTTGCTTGTCTCACATCCTCACGTCCACTAATTTACTTCGAGGACAAAAGAATTAGGTCTTTTCTTTGCGAATATACATAATTCTAATCAATATTAAATAAATAAATAAATAAATAAATAAATAAATGCATACATACATAATTTGGGCAGATAACCCTTTGGCATTCTTTCGTTAGAATACACTTGTGAACACGATTTACATCTTCTTGATCAGTCTACTTAAAACTGCTACTTTTTTTTTACCAAGGGCGAAGGTAGTCTAGAAATTGCGGAGGACAGGGAAGCTAGAATTTTTAAACAAAACCCGTTCTGTTTTCACAGGCTGAGGTGTCGGGGAAAGAGGCCCCCATTATGGTGCACCATTACTGGACCTGTGATGATTTTTAATTTCGTTGCATTAATTCGTAATCATTATGTTTGGCTCCTTGGCTGGATGGTCAGACTTGTGGCTCTAGCTTTAGAGTGTCGCGGGTTCGAGTCAACGCCGGGTCGGGAATTTTAATTCCTCTGAAATGCCTCTTCAAATGCGCACAACACACCACACTACCAACCACCACATAAATGTGCAATATTGAATAGATCCGTCCACATAGTGTTGGCGTCGGGAAGGGCATCCGATCTTAAAACAGGACGAAGTCCATATAAGCAACACAGTTAACACCGCGACCCCACCAGGGTGCGGGGGAGAAGTGGCGGAAGAAAAAGAAGAGGAGGAAGGAGAAGAAGATATTTCATTGTTGAAGAGGTTATCAAATATATGAAACTCTAGAGCCTACTCCTGGCTATGCGGCCAGTATTGAAAGACTCGGGGAACGCGTGGATCGATCCCCACTCATGACAGTATTCATATATTCAAATAATCTTGCTGTATTCTATTCTACGCGAACGCAGGGACGGAGACATTCTGATAGGCTCCAGTCGCTTTCCTCCCAGTTTCTTACCTTGGCCCTTCGCATTCCTGAAACACATGAAGACGCTGGTGGCAGACCAGTCCGCTGTCACCTGCTCTGTTCCGAATCACAGTGATACCAAGATCTATCACACTGCGCGTATGAAGAGTTACGCCGCATTGGAGGATAAATCAAGGAAATAAAAAAAAGCTAATTAGTAATTCTTCCGGCCTCGTGGTGTAGGGGTAGCATGCCTGCCTCTTAACCGGAGGCCCGGGGTTCGATTCCCGGCCAGGTCAGGGATTTTTACCTGGACCTGAGGGCTGGTTCGAGGTCCACTCAGCCTACGTGATTAAAATTGAGGAGCTATCTGACGGTGAGCTAGCGGCCCCGGTCTAGAAAGCCAAGAATAACGGCCGAAAGTATTCGTCGTGCTGACCACACGACACCTCGTAAACTGCAGGCCTTCGGGCTGAGCAGCGGTCGCTTGGTAGGCCAAGGCCCTTCAAGGGCTGTAGTGCCATGGGGTTTGGTTTGGTTTGGTTTTAATTAGTAATTCTGTGTTCTGAAATTATGTTCGGTGATATAGCGTTGTTTACACCTTTAGTGTTTTCATTTGTTGCTAGAAAATACAGTACGGTAGTTATCTTCTGTTCAATATCGCTGTAATACAGAGTGTTCAGTTCAGTAACATCAATGATGTTCATTATTTGGTACCACGACTTCATAGCATGTAGGCCTACGTGTTCAAAGCTTGGTAACTCTGTATATCAAGTAATAATAATAATAATAATAATAATAATAATAATAATGGCGTGTGGCCTCCAGACAGGACTAGTGCAGCTATTTCGAGTTGACGCCTGATAGGCGACCTGCGCATCTATGAAAATGGGGCCCTACCTATGATGAATTCTAATGCTGAAGACGGCACATACACCCAGTCCCCGAACCATCGGAATTAACCAAAGAAGGTTAAAATCCACGACCCAGGCGGGAATCGAACTCGTACCAAAGGCCAGGGCGTTGACCATTCAGCCATGGAGCCGTACGTCTATCAAGTGAATAAGTTCAATAGACCTACTTAGGAGAAGTAATTCAGCCATTAGGCTTGAATCCCGAAGCAAACAAGGAGAGGATCTCCCAGTTTCTTGCCGCTTCTCATTCCTGAAACACATTAAGACACAGGTCGCAGACCAGTCCGCTGTCATCTGCTCTGTTCTGAATCATTATGATAACAATCCTTTATTTGTAACTAGCAGCACTGTGGCCTCGTTTAGTTCCATACCTATTATCTCTAAATCATTACATACTGAGTCAAAACCACCGTCGTCGTAGTCTTCCCCTACTTCTCTTACCCTCCATGACCGAATCCATTATTCTCCTAAGTAATCTATCCTCTCCCATTCGCATCACATGACCTCACCACCGAAGCCAGTTTATTCGTACAGCATCATCAATCGAGTTCATTACTAACTTAGCCCTTATCTCCTCATTCCGTATACCCTTCTCTCATCGTTCCCACCTGTTCATACCAGCGATCATTCCCGCTACTTTCATGTCTGTTACTTGTAACTTGTGAATAAGGTATCCTGAGTCAACCCAGCATTCACTCCCACACAGCAAAGTTGATCTGAAAACAGGCCGGTGCAAAGAGTTTCGTCCGGGAGCTGACTTATTTCTTACAGAATACTGTTGATCACAACTGCGAGCTCACTGCATTAGCGTTGCTGCACCATGATTACTACACTACCATCCTGACAGAATACACATCCTAAATAGGCTACTTGAAATGATCTACCTGGTCCAGTTCGGTATTCCCAGTCTGATATTCAATTCAATTTTCTTCCCTACTGGCATAGCTTTACTGTTGGAAATGCTAATTATCACATCACACTCATCGCGCCTGTTTTCAGTTCCAAGATAATAGATTGCAGGCTTTCAGCACAGTCTGCCATTAAGACCAGGTCGCCAGCATAGGCCAAACTGTTTTGTCTATTATATTTACACGTAACTTAATCCATCCCTACCACTTTATATCCTTCAGTAGATGATCCACCTGAACTAGGAACAACAAAGGTGAATGACTATAGCCTTGTCTATCACCTCTAAGCACCTTGAACCGTCCGGCTCCATGGTTAAATAGTCAGCGTTCTGGCCTTAAATTCAAGGGGCCCGGTAGGCCGGGGACTTTAACCTTAATTGGGTGTTCGTGCCGTCTTCAGCATTAGAGAGGTAGTGTCCTATTCTAACAGACCCGCAGATCGCCTATCAGGCGTCAACTCGAAAGACCTGCATCACGTCTCTGCGGAGGCCACACCCCATTATTATTATTATTATTATTATTATTATTATTATTATTATTATTATTATTAGTAGTAGTAGTAGTAGTAGTAGGCCTACCTTGAATCAATAACTCAACTTACCATCAATTCTCACTGCTACCAAATTGCCTTTGATTGCTTTTAATAATCTACCCTAATTCCATAATCCCCCAAAAGCAAAATCAAAGTCATCTCCGTACAGGCCATGGAGGCCCTTGGAGGGGTGGAAGGTAAAACCTTCCACTATCCGTAACCTCGGCACTTGGTGGGATAGAGTGGTTAGCTCTACGCCCAGCCGCCTTTGCCCCAGGAATTAACCTGGTACTCATTTTTGGTAAAGGCCGAGTGAACCTCAGAGCCATGTGCACCTCCGGAAGTGGAAATCTCATTTCTTAAATTTTACGAATTCCTGACGGGGATTCGAACCCACGTCCTTCTGGGCGTCCATAATCCCCCAGTACGGCTAAAATCTGTTTTCTTAAGTACGCTGTCATATGCCTTCTCTAGATCTACGAAACTATTGTCTATTTCCATCATAGCATTTTCCAATTAAGTGGCTCATACCGCTTTGCACTGTGGTCTGAAACCACACTGTTTTATGAAAAATTCTACCCGTATTCGTACTTAGTTGAATGCACACCAGATAGTTGTCTGTATCATCGAAAAGTCCCCGGAATACCAGCTCATTCCTGACAAATTTCCTGAATTCAAAGTCACTAACGGAAATTTACCCATCGCCTTTCCGTATCTTTCATTTCTACTTCTAACTCTCGCTTTGAAATTGACCATCTAGCGGCGAGGATAGGAATTGTGCCAGCTGCCGAAGCCTGTCGCACTCTTCTGGGGCAATGGTTAATGACTGGCAGATGAAATGAAATGATAGTGGAGAGTGTTGCTGGAATGAATGATGGCATGGAAAACCGGAGCACCCGGAGAAAATCCTGCCCCACCTCCGTTTTGTGCAGCACAAATCTCACATGGAGTGACCGGGATTTGAACCACGGAACCCAGCGGTGAGAGGCCGGCGCGCTCCCGCCTGAGCCACGAAGGTTTACACTGGTTTACATCCAACTTATTTACCCTCAACAATTGACTGCACCTTCCCTTCCGAAATGCCAGTGAACAACTTGCCTGGTAGACCTATAGGCCCTACTGACCGGGCGAGTTGGCCGTGCGGCCCGCTGTGAGCCCGCATCCGGGAGATAATGGGTTCGAACCCCACTGGTTTTCTGTGGTTTCCCATTTTCACACCAGGCAAATGCTGGGACTGTACCTTAATTAAGGCCACTGCCACTTCCTTGCCATTCCTAAGCCTTTCCTGTCCCTTCGTCGCCATAAGACCTATCTGTGCCGGTGTGACGTAAAGCAAATTGCAAAAAAAAAAAAAGACCTACACTGATCAATCAAATACCTCGATAGTTGTTGCAATCCTTCCTGGACATTCTCTTGATGTTTCTACTTCGGCATCCGTGAATGCTACCCATTCTCTTTCTATATCCTAAACTTTCTTATTTGTGTATTGTTTGCAGATCAGGTAGTTGTCTGTATCATCGAAAATTCCCCGGAACACCAGCGCATTCCCAACACATTTCCTGAATTCAAAGTCAGTAACGAAAATTTATCCATCACCTTTTCGTACCTTTCAGTTCTATTTCTAACTCTCGCTTTGAAATTGACCATTAGCACTATCCTCTCCTTGCTGTTGACATCGACTGCGATTTCACTCAGTGCTCCATAAAACTTGTCAACTTCATCCTCATTTGCACCCTCACATGGTGAGCAGACTGAGGTAATTCTCGTCCTAATTCCTCCAACAATTAAAAAAGCCCACATCATTCGCTCATTTACGTGCCTAACAGAAACTACGATGCGTCCAATAGTATTCCTCATGAACTGTCCTTCCTCACACTCTGCCCCTCCCTTTTTAACAACTGTTAAGAATATTTTATACTCTATCTCTCCCTCGTTACTCCCTCCCCAAACCTCAGCTGACTCAGCTAGTTCTGCTTTCTTTCTTCGATAAGCCCCATTAATATTAATAGCTCCCCATGGAATTCCAATTCGATCCCCAAGTTGTTTCCATGTAGTCCCTCACCTGTCACATACAAGTAGGACTCCGTTACTTCTATATGTCCGAGGCTTACTTAAGACGTTCTGAGTTCGGCAAATTCTATGAAGCAGGATGCTACCCTACCTGCACACAGTTCCAGTGAGAATCCCTCCTCTAATGGGTTAGGGAACACCGATGAATTGTACAGTGCTAGCCGCTTGAGCACAAGGAGGGCCATGACTCAGAATATGTCCGAGATACCCACTGCTATTCCATAGCAACTACTTCCCGAGTCTCAGGACCATTTACTAGGCTACTCAGCCGTTTTCACGAAACCAACTCACAGGCTTCTGAACTTTAGTCATAACGCTCACTCTCAGTCATACCTTTACATCACTTTTATTATTATTATTATTATTATTATTATTATTATTATTATTATTATTATTATTATTATTATTATTATTATTCATTTACTCACGCCTTTACACTCAGAAACTACTAATAAACAAATCCGACAGGCGCATAGTCCAAACCATAGAGCAGGCGCATAGCGCCACGTCGTCCATGTTGCAGTGTGAAACCGACTCACGTGGGGGTAGTTCGAAGTAGGTTCTGAGAGGATATAAGGAGAATTCTGAAACAGTTAGGCCTACATTCTAAAAGGCCAAGAAATCGGAAGGTGAGCGGTACCCTGCTTGGCTTTTGTGATTAAGCGTAAATTACAATAAAACCCGAGGGCATAAATGGGTACCTATTTATGACGGAAATACTTAAAACCGAAAGGGACCTTCCATAGGTTACAACCTCATTATGATCGTACTTTTTAAGTATCACATCCCCGTGAGAAACACTATGATTGTTTGTGAATTATTTGTTATAATGTAAGGGACATATTTATTCCAGTTACCGCAACATATCGATGGCTTACTTCTAAAACCTCGTATTTCCCAATGCTCTTCCTATCCATTATTTTCCTTAAGAGTGATCACGCCTCCCAGCCACATATGTATATGCAGCCCATCAGAACAATTTTCGTAGTGTTCAATTTCCTATGCTATTTATGTAAAGGGAAATGGACCTTAAATGCCCTACAATGCAGTATGATAAGGTCCATTCCCCTTTACACAATGAACACAACGAAAATTATTCTGAGGGACTGCATATTCGTATGTGGCTGGGAGGCGTGACCAGTCTTAAGAAATATAATGAGTAGGAAGAGCACTGGGACATACGAGGTTTTAGAAGTAAGCCTTCGATTATAGCCTTCAGGACAATTATAGAAAGAAAAGAACACGAATGTCATACTTCAGTGAACCGTATAGGCCTACCATCAACAGATGGCAACAAACGTGAGCTCTCAAGGGCAAAATATATACACAAATTTCACTTATAAGGAAAAATTCACTGAAGATCAATTGGCACTAGTAGTACCTATCAGTGAAGCAGGGGTGTTTTATAACGTAAGCAAATCTAACTTGCGTAATCGGACGTACTTTTAAAATCCCTTATCCAACAATTTAATTCATAAAAATTCGCCATTAGTAAAGATGGGTAGTACGTTTAATGACTTATTCAAAAACCACGGTATAGATATCTCAATGTCACTAACAGACTTCAAAAAAATGTCTAGTGAATTTCTTTAGTGAATATACTGAAACAATTCACAAATAGCATCTCATAAAAAGAAAATAGTTTTCATTACACTATCTCTTTGTCAATAATACAAATGGAATTCAATTGTCTATAAACTTCGAGATATTATTTTTTACACTGTTAATCATGCACCTGACCTGTTCGCATATGTGTGTGCCTGCACATAAAGTTTTAGTTCTTCCTACTCATGTAATCAGGAGCCGGTAATTGCAGCACTATCTAATCCTGATCTGTATATAATCTATTGGTTTTTTGTCATTTTTTCTTCTAAATTTGTTTATTATAATTTTTCAAAATCTGTTGTTAATTTTTCGTGAACTTTTTCTGTTTTGCAACATATATCATTGTACTATATTTTGTAATGTCTGTTGTAATTGGAGCGCAACTCTGTTACAGACATGTGTTATAAATAAATAAATAAATAAATAAATAAATAAATAAATAAATAAATAAATAAATAAATAAATAAATAAATAAATAAAATGCTGCTTCAACAACAAAATAATAATCATAATAATACAGGGATGCATAAAAAGCAACACAGGTAAAATTTCACTAAACTGCCACCTACTAAATTAGGCTTAGTTTAAAGCCCATCATAAACTAATGCACATCCTACATTTGAAGTAGGCCTACAAATAGGAGGTAAATCGGAAGAAAAGAAAACATCCTGCTGGTAAAAGGTGGGGTGGAAAAATTAAACATTGTTAGTACTGAATCTGGCTTCAGTTTAACTCCCACATCAAATGCTTCATTATCAACATATTCCGGTAAAAAACGTTTAGAGCACAATCATGAATGCTTTCCGGGCAAGAAATTCTCCTTAATGCAACTACCCATTGTTTTTTTTCCTTGTCTCATCAGCAGTAATACTGAAATCAATTAAAGCACAATATTCAAAATTGCAGTACCCGGGAACCAGGAACTGTAACCAATAAAATAAATAACCGGTACACGTAATTGTACACATTCTACAGACGTGACAATGACTTTAAAACCCTTACATCATCATAGTTTGTGACTGTCTAGAAACCACAGATTAATTTAGGTAAATATTAACTTATCCGTGAAACGAAACACCAGATCATTTCTTGAAAGTCTCCTTGCACGCATACGCTACGCAATAGTGCACCATCGCTTCATTAACAGCAGCTAAAAGTCACTTTTAAATACGCTAATCACACTATTCCTGCCTATAACACAATGTTTAAAACTCTCGCACTGTTTGAGATACTTGCTTCAAAAATGTGACCTGATCAGTCATCTATTGGATACATGATCGTATTTCCAAACACATCTGCTTTCTGGCATCGACTGTTGTTTCAGTATTATTAAACAAACTAAAGTGGCGGAGGACAATCCCTAAACTAGAACGACCGTGGAAAAGTTGCTTATATCAGTCTACAAACATCTCACTCAACGTTATCCACACACACCTGTACAATCAACTCAAAAACAAGGAGAAAGCACGTCAATCACACATCCTAATTTTCTTCTCGTTTGTCGATGCGACGTAAAGCAGATAGTAAAAAAAAAAAAAGCTCTGCACGTTGGTCTTTTCCTTTTGTAAATCTGGTGGTGTAAACCTTAATGAAATCCATAAGCTATGCATACCAACAAGAGTGGTACAAACCATGATTCGATAAATCTTTTCATTGCACCTTGCCTTGTTCATATAAGAAGAGAAAATATAAAACAATTGCTTACTTACCGATAGACATCCTTGAAAGCAAACAAAACGCTCTTTTCTTCCTCAAAAGTTCACTAAGTCAGCCAGTAATTCAAAACGCGTGCGTACTGCTCGCTGGGTACCTTGCAACTGGCTCGGAACTGGCGCGCTCTAGACTCCAGTGTCAGGCTTCTCGTCCACTGGAAGCGCAAACCTGCGAACTGCGAGTTCGTCCGAAATCGTGTGTACGCTATTGTCCTTTGGATGCGTAGGTGTATGTGTGAGATGATGGCGTCTCCTGAAGATTTGTGCGAGCGCTATGCATTAAGATACACCTCTGTTAGCGAGAAGAAGAGCTCAGAAAAGGAGACGGAAGCGGGTAATGTTGTTATCGAAAAGGCAATTGTTTGGTGAATTTTCACATATATGGGCTGATCTGGAATAGGACGAAAAACAGTACTTTGGCAATGCTCGCATGACATGTGAAACATTTCGATACATATTACAAAAAGTACAATATTAGTTAAAGAAGTACACTAACATTCGAGAAACTGTTTCACCTGAAAAACGTCTAGCTGTAATTTTGAGGTAAGCAATGTTCATTTTGAAATGGGAAGCTGGAGAATTTCTCCCCTTCTATTTATTTTTTTCAATTTTAACATTCATTTCCTAATTCCCATCCATTCAAAGGAAATCCTCTCTTATCCAAGAGTATGTTTTGTAACAGTCCGCCTCTGTGGTGTAGTGGTTAGCATGATTAGCTGTAATCCCCGAAGGCCCGCGTTCGATTCCCGGCTCTGCCACGAATGAAAAAGTGGTATGAGGGCTGGAACGGGGTCCACTCAGCCTCGGGAGCTCAACTGAGTACAGGTGGGTTCGATTCCCTCCACAGCCATCCTCGAAGTGGTTTTCCGTGGTTTCCCACTTCTCCTCCAGGCAAATGCCGGGATGGAACCTAACTTAAGGCCACGGCCGCCTCCTTCCCTCTTCCTTGCCTGTCCCTTCCAATCCTCCCATCCCTCCACAAGGCCCCTGTTCAGCACAGCAGGTGAGGCCGCCTGGGCGAGGTACTGGTCTTCCTCCCCAGTTGTATCCCCCGACCCAATGTCTCGCGCTCCACGACACTGCCCTTGAGGCGGTAGAGGTGGAATCCCTCGCCGAGTCCTTGGGAAAAGCCGACCCTGGAGGGCATGCAGATTAAAAAAGGAAGAAAGATGTTTTTGTAACAGCGAGAGGTAAAAATAGCGGAAATGATTCTCACTCATCAGTGCGATAAAGCTTGGTTCGAGCGGCCATAGCACACGGGAGTAGCCTATGTGTGGAGTTTCGCCGTCAAGTCACAGAACGATAACATTTATCTGAAATGAGAAACTGCGTCTTTATTTTCAATAATTCAAACACTGGAGCCACTGATTTATTCTATACGGCATTTTTAGAACATATTTTACAAAAAATAACAGTCGTAGGCATGAAATGATTGGACGGTAAAGTATAAATATTGCTAGAGGCTTTTAATAAGTAAAGTAAATTCGTGTCCTAATCCGGAGGTGGTGCAGCTCTTTTCAGGCACACCCCCAATGGAGGTGAGCTGCATGTACCATTTCAACCACATACCAACCTTCCTGTCATTCTTAAATTGCTAGTAGTACCGAGAATCGAACCCAGGCCACCGAGGACGGCAGCTAATAGTGTTAACAGTTACGCTACGGAGGCGGACAAGTTTTTAAATGAAAATTACACTTTGAACTTGTGTTGTAAAGAATCTTCAGATACAAGAATCAAGTAAAGTGGTATAAAATGACGACCTATATAAAATTTACCTGGCTCACCCATTTCTCTCGCCACCTCATTCCATAACAACGTTTGCACATCCCACATGTGGTAATGAGATTATCGCTGGTCCCACAAATACTTCCCATCTTGTACCGGAAGTATCAGCCTTTCAGCACTGATGATAAAACGCAGCTCTTCGGCCGAAAAATCCAAACCAATCTGGATAGTTCGCAGTTCGCAGGTATTCGTGCGTTCACTGACGAACAACGCCGGTTCCAATGGATGCAGTCCCGCTTGAATTCAGCAGTTTGGATCGTTCGTCCGTTTTCGTGCGTGTTCGTACGAATTCGTCATCGCAGCTTTTTGCAGGTTTCCGCTTCCAATGGACGAGAGCCCTTAGTCATGGCTGGTAAATAACGTAACGAGTATTTCTAACAGGTACGCGCTTGTAACGGTTACAGGAGATATCCGGTTCCTGAAATAAGTGCAACTCGACAATAAAAATCCACAGCCTGTTTCCAGTCAATTGACCGGGTCAGGGATGGAAAGAATGAAGCCCCCATCTAGCGAAGAGGATATGAAATGTGCTGGCTGCCGAAGCCTGTCGCACTCCTCTGGGGCAATGATAAATGACTGACAGATGAAATGAAATGTGAATAGAGTGTGTTGCTGGAATGAAAGATGACAGGGAAAACCGGAGTACCCGGAGAAAAACCTGTCCCGCCTCCGCTTTGTCCAGCACAAATCTCACATGGAGTGACCGGGATTTGAACCACGGTATCCAGCGGTGAGAGGCCGGCGCGCTGCCGCCTGAGCCACGGAGGCTCTGCAACTCGACAATACTGGAGTGAACTCGGTTAACACCGGCAACGCAGGGCCGTACTCGCTAGCAGTAGCCGTCTCTATTAACTATTAGTAATTTACTCTTGTCCGACTCGTTGGTCGAATGGTCAGAGTACTGGCCTTCGGTTCAGAGGGTCCTGGGTTCGATTCGCGGCCGGGTCGGGGATTTTAACCTTAACTGGTTAATTCCAATGGCTCGGGGGCTGGGTGTGTGTCGCGTATTCAAAATTAGAAATCATCCTAGGTAGGGCCCTCATCTTCACAGACATTCAGGCCGCCTAATAGGCCGTCTACGAGAAAAAGACCAGCACCAGGCCTCTCCGGAGGCCATACGCCTTTATTATTATTATTTTACTCTTAACGCGGATTTTTATCGTCACAGAAACTCCGGCAATACCCGAGTGAACTCGATTAACATCGGCAGCGCGTAGCCGTACTCCCCAGTAGTGAACGTCTGGTCGTGCAGGTTGCGGAAGAACTGTCAAATGGCGTAAAAGATGGATTTCAAAATATTGAATTCAGTAAAACAATTGCTCTATGTACATTCCTCGACCCACGCTTCAAACTCCTTGCCTTCGAGTATCCAACCGCTCGCCAGCATTGTAACTGAACGGTTTAATGTGGTTGCAACATGGGCACACTGCGAGATAACTTTTTTCAAAGCCGGAGCAGTACACGCCTCAGCTCCACGAAAGTATCACAGGTCATCTTCTTAAGTGTAAACAGCCACTAATATTGTGTTCAGAACTTCATCGCTTTTAAGCTTGTACTTTGCATTCATTTACAGTAATGAAATGAAATGTCGTATGGCTTTTAGCGCCGGGAGGTGTCCGAGGACTTCGGCTCGCCAGGTGCCGGTCTTTTGATTTGACGCCCGTAGGCGACTTACGCGTCATGATGAGGATGAAATGATGATGAATACGACACACACACCCAGTCCCCGTGTCAGGAATTAACCAATTATGGTTAAAATTCCCGACCCTGGAGGGAATCGAACCCGGGACCCCTGTAACCAAAGGCCAGCACGCTAACCATTTAGCCATGGAGCCGGACTCATTTAAAGTGTTCTTATATTACGTAGGGTTAAATTTGTTGTATTTTTATTATTGTTAAAACTGTCCGACTCGTTGGCTGAACGGTCAGCGTACTGGCCTTCGGTTCAGAGGGTCCCGGGTTCGATTCCCGGCCGGGTCGGGAATTTTAACCTTAATTGGTTAATTCCAGTGGCACGGGGGCTGGGTGTATGTGTTGTCTTCATCATCATTTCATCCTCATCACGACGCGCAGGTCACCTACGGGTGTCAAATAGAAAGACCTGCACTTGGCGAGCCGAACCCGTCCTGGGATATCCCGGCACTAAAAGCCATACGACATTTCATTTCATTGTTAAAACTTAAAGCCCATCAGTGCCTTGGCTTTTCTGTAAATAGTCACCGTAATTAATGTTGTATCTTGCATTCATTTACAGTATTCTTATATTATGCAGGGTTAAATTTATAGTGTCCGCCTCTGTGGTGTAGTGGTTAGCGTGATTAGCTGCCACCCCCGGAGGCCCGGGTTCGATTCCCGGCTCTGCCACGAAATTTGAAAAGTGGTACGAGGGCTGGAACGGGGTCCACTCAGCCTCGGGAGGTCAACTGAGTAGAGGTGGGTTCGATTCCCACCTCAGCCATCCTGGAAGTGGTTTTCCGTGGTTTCCCACTTCTCCTCCAGGCGAATGCCGGGATGGTACCTAACTTAAGGCCACGGCCGCTTCCTTCCCTCTTCCTTGCCTATCCCTTCCAATCTTCCCATCCCTCCACAAGGCCCCTGTTCAGCATAGCAGGTGAGGCCGCCTGGGCGAGGTACTGGTCATACTCCCCAGTTGTATCCCCCGACCAAGAGTCTGAAGCTCCAGGACACTGCCCTTGAGGCGGTAGAGGTGGGATCCCTCGCTAAGTCCGAGGGAAAAACCGAACCTGGAGGGTAAACAGATGATGATGATGATGATGAAATTTATAGTTCTTTTATTTTTATCATGATACCGATAACACTTGAAGTACCTATTTAGTATTTGTCTTGGTTTTTCTGTGAATATTTATTTACGTTTGTACTTATCATTCATTTATAGGAGTCTTAAATTACGAACGGTAACATTTCTTGCATTTTTGTTATGGTACTGTTAAAAGTTTAAGTTCTTCTTTAGCACTTACCTTGGTTTTTCTGTAAATAGTTATTTAAGCTTGTATTTTGCTTCAATTTTCAGTACAGTACCTACTGTTATATATTTTTGGCGTAAAATTATGTTTTAATTTTTTACTATGGTAACTTCAAGCAGTTAGTTATTAGTTATTTAAACTTGTATTTTGCATTAATTTACAGTATTCTTACATCATTTAGGGTTTAATGTGTTGTATTTTTATTACAATATTGTTAAAACATAAAGTTCCTATTCAGCAGTTGCTTTGGTTTCCTCTAAATAGTTATTTAAGGTTGCATTTTACATTCTTCTCCAGTATTCCTATGTTATGCAGGGTTAAATTTTTGATTTTCTTATTATGATATTGTTCAAACTTCAAGTTCCTATTTAGTAGTTGCCTTAGATTTTCTCTAAATATTTATTTAAGCTTGCATTTTTCATTCATTTACAGTATTCTCATACTATGTAGGGTTAACTTTGTTGTATTTTAACTGCAGTATTTTTAAAACTTCAAGTTCCTATTTAGCAGTTGGCTTGGTTTTTCTCTAAATATGTATATTTATTCGGGAGATAGTGGGTTCAAACCCCACTGTCGGCAGCCCTGAAGATGGTTTCCCGTAGTTTCCCATTTTCACACCAGGCAAATAAATAAGGCCACGGCCGCTTCCTTCCCACTCCTAGCCTCTTCCTGTCTCATCGTCGCCATAAGACCTGTCTGTATCGGTGCGACGTAAAGCAACTTGTAAAATATTTATTTAATCTTGTATTTTGCATTCATATGCAGTACGGTACCTACTCTTAGATTACTTAGGGTAACATTCTCTTGTATTTATTAGTATGGTTAAAACTTCAAGTTCCTATTTAACAGTTAGCTTGATTTTCTCTAAATGGTTATTGAAACTTATGTCAGTCCGATCCATGATCGTCCAGTCTGTAGGGTCTGGCATCGTGGTTAACCGGTTCGACAGTCGGTGATGAAAAATGAAACCACTTTTCCCTTTGCGAAAATCATATTATCATAAAGTTATGTCTCGCTGTCATGGCCATCCATCAACGGCTGCTAATAAGACAGCCTGTACGGTTGCTAAGTAACATTGTCTGACCCTTCATCCATACCTTAGATCACGCCTGCACGGTTACTACGGTTACACTTTCTTCGCAAATTTTGTCGCGTTACGTTACAGTTACGTGCAGTGAGCTCGCAGTTGCGATCGACTGTATTCTGTAAGAAGGAAGTCAGCTCCCAGACGAAACTATCTTTACATCGGTTTGTTTTCAGACCAACTTTGCTTTACGGGAGCGAAAGCTGGGTGGACTCAGGATATCTTATTCATAAGTTAGAAGTAACAGACATGAAAGTAGCAAGAATGATTGCTGGTACAAACAGGTGGGAACAATGGCAGGAGGGTACTCGGAATGAGGAGATAAAGGCTAATTTAGGATTGAACTCGATGGATGAAGCTGTACGCATAAACCGGCTTCGGTGGTGGGGTCATGTGAGGCGAATGGAGGAGGATAGGTTACCTAGGAGAATAATGGACTCTGCTATGGAGGGTAAGAGAAGTAGAGGTAGACCAAGGCGACGATGGTTAGACTCGGTTTCTAATGATTTAAAGATAAGAGGTATAGAACTAAATGAGGCCACAACACTAGTTGCAAATCGAGGATTGTGGCGACGTTTAGTAAATTCACAGAGGCTTGCAGACTGAACGCTGAAAGGCATAACAGTCTATAATGATAATGTATGTATGTATGTATGTATGTACGTTACACAAATTTTCGGAAGACCCCAGCCACAAGATATTTATACCAAAAAATCACCACCTGAATGTTGGCCGGCAGGGTAGAAGAGGTGGTGGTATACAATGTCTAATCACTAGATTGCGTGCCAGAAGCCTGGATTCAATTCCAAAACTCTCTGCAGTGCTCATATGGGGTGACGTCATATGACGCTGTTGATGGTGATTCGTCTTTCGGATGAGGACGTAAAGCCTTGAACAGACATCTTGGTGCTATTCGACAGGAGTAGGCTATTTGCCGACACCGGATATCACCCTCTCCCTTCCTACTATCATATATCACGTCATTCATTTCATCTCATTAATTCCTCTGTCCGGCTAAATGGTTAGCATGTTGTCACAGGGGTCCCGGGTTAGATTCCCGGGTTAGATTGACGTCGGGAAGGGCTTCCGGTCGTAAAATTGCTACGAAACTTCATCTCACTTCATACCCGACCGTACCGGGCGAGCTGGCCGTATGGTTAGGGGCGCACAGCTGTGAGCTTGCTTCATCCGGAAGACAGTGGGCTCGAACCCCACTGTCGGCAGCGCTGAAAATGGTTTTCCGTGGTTTCACATTTTCACAACAGGCAAATGCTGGGGCTGTATATTAATTAAGGCCACGGCCGCTTCCTTCCCACTCCTAGCTCTTCCCTATCCCATCGTCGCAATAAGACCTATCTGTGTCGGTGCGACCTAAAACAAAATAGTATTGTTTCTCTGAACATTAATTTAAGCTTGTATTTTGCATTCATTTGCTTCTTATATTATTTAGGGTAACATTCTCTTGTATTTTTTAATTATTGCAATTACCGTATTGTTAAAACATCAAGGTCCTATTCAGCACATGCCTCAGCTTTTCTCTAAGTAGTTGTTAACTAGCAATTACCCACGGCTTTGCTCGCGTGAATTTCGTAATTTTATCAAAATAATCGTTCCTCGGCATTGTACAAATAGAATATATTATCTGAAAATTCCGAAAGTACAAAACGCACCCAAAAATTGAGTTTCATTTACCCCAGAAATTCCTTTTAAACCATGTTTGTGGTATTATCTTTTGCGGCTAAGACGACCATGCGACATAGAACTGTACATGTGAGAAACAGTCTTTTCTCAAGACGAAAAATAAATACATGTATTTTTTATTTTTAAAGGAAATTGCGAATACCTATTCCTACATCTGTAATATCTTCAGTTTTTGAGATATACATAAGTATCCCCATAAAAATAATTCAACCCCTTGATAAGTCCTTCCCCAACCCCACCCCATCTAAATGTATTTTCCGAAAACAAAAATACATGTTTCCTTATTTTTAAAGGAGATTTCCGATACCAATTTTCACGTCTGTAACATCTTCAGTTTTTAAGATATAAGTATCCTCATAAAAAATAATTCAACTATTTTTCACTTCTTTTCACCCCCCGTTTAGTGCATTCTCCGAAAACAAAAAGGTACAGGTTCCAGTATTTTTAAAGGACTTTCCAAATACCAAGTTTCTTGTCTCTAACATGTTAAGTTTTTGACATATAATGTAGATATACCAGTACTCATTTAAAAATTCACCCGCTTTTCCAAATCTTTCAGTCTCTTGAATGGATTTTCCGAAAACAAAAATATACGTGTTTCATTATTTTTCAAAGGAGATTCCAAATACCAGTTTTCATGTCTGTATGTCTGTAACCCCTTCAGTTTTTGAGATAAATGTACAGTCATAAGAATAATTCAACTTCTTCAGCTTCACTTTTTTCGACCTCTCTCTCGCCTTAAGTGGACTTTCCGAAAACTAAAAAAAAAGTGTTTCTTCATTTTGATAGGAAATTCAAAATACCAACTTTCACGTCTCTAACAGATTCAGTTTTTAAGATAAAGTATCCTCATAAACATATTTAAACTCCTTGTTTACTTATTTTCAACTCCACACACTTTACGTCGATTTTCCGAAAAAAAACAACAAATGCGTGCTTCTTTATTTTAAAGGAGATTCCAAATACTAATGTTCACGTCTGTAACAGCTTCAGTTTTTGAGATATAAGTATCCTCATAAAAGTAATTCAAATCCTTCCTCCCCCCTTTCCTACCCGTTAAGTTGATTCCCCCCACCCCAAAAGTGCGCGTTTCTTTATTTTGAAACGAGATTCCACATACCAATTTTCACGCCTTTAACATCTTTAGTTTTTGAGATGTAAGTATCCTCATACAAAGAATTCAACTAATTTTTTAATTCATTCACCCCCTTAAGTGGATTTTCCGAAGACAAAAGAACACGTGTTTCTTTACTTTGAAAGAAGATTCCAAATACAAATGTTCATGCCTCTAACACCTTTAGTTTTTGAGATATAAGTATCTTCATAAAAATAATTCAACTCCTTTTTCACCCCAGCCCGTTAAGTTGATCTCCCCACCCCCCTCCAAAAATACGTGTTTCTTTATTTTTAAAGGAGATTCCAAATACAAATTTTCACGTGTGTAACCTTAAGTTTTTGAGATACCAAGATATAAGTATCCTCATAAAAAATAATTCAACTATTTTTCACTTCTTTTCACCCCCCGTTTAGTGCATTCTCCGAAAACAAAAAGGTACAGGTTCCAGTATTTTTAAAGGACTTTCCAAATACCAAGTTTCTTGTCTCTAACATGTTAAATAATTAATTTTTTTCACTTCCTTTCACATTCCCCACTCAAGTGAATTTTCTAAAATCTAACAGTACCCGTTTCTTTAAAAGAGCTTCCAAATACCAATTATCACGACTGTAACACGTTCAGTTTTTGAGATAGGCTATATGAATCCTCGTAAAAGAAATTCATCTCCGTTTCCATCCCCCTTACTACAAAGTTGATCCCCCCCCCATTTGCGTGTTTCTTTATTTTTAAAGGAGATACCAAATACCAGTTTTCACGTTTGTAACACCTTTAGATTGTTTGGTGTACAGTATATGCATATATTATCATAGAAATAATTTAACTATTTTTTCAATTCTTTCACACCCTCCCCCCCGTTAAGGTTTTTTCCGGAAACCAAAGAATACGTGTTTCCTTACTTTAATGGAGATTCCAAATACCAATTTTCACGCCTGCAACATGTTAAGTTTTTGAGATATACTGTAGATATGCTAATTTCAAAAATTCACCCTTTTCAGTTCCTCTTAATTAGATTTTCCGAAAAAAATATTTATGTTTCTTTACTTTCACAGGAAATTCCAAATAGCAGTTTTCAAATCTGTAATATGTTACGTGCCTGAAATAATTTGCAGATATAGTCTTTTTAAAAATTCACCCAGCTTGTCATTCCTGTTCACCCCCTATTCATCGGATTATCCAAAAACACAAAAATACCTGTTTCCTTATTTTCAATGATGAGTCCAAATACCAATTTTCATGTCTGTGACATCTTCAGTTTTTGAAATATAAGTCTCCTCTTAATAGGTTTTCAACCAATTTTCCCCCTTTTTCACCCCCCCCCCAAAGGGATTTTCCGAAAACAAAAAATACGTGTTTCTTTATTTTTAAAGGAGATTCCAAATACCAATTTTTACGTCTGTAAACGTTTAAGTTTTTGAGATATAGATATCCTCATTTTAAAATTCAGCCCTCTTTTCACCCCCTTAGTGACGGAATATCCAAAAATCCTCCCTTAGTGAGCACCTACACCCTAGTATAAATGTATCCCCAAAATTTAATTTCTTTATGTCCAGTAGTTTTGGCTGGGCGATATATATATAGATACTTTATATATATAGATAACATGTCCTGACTGACTGACTGACTGACTGACTGACTGACTGATTCATCATCGCCGAGCCAAAACTACTGGACATAAAGAAATGAAATTTTGGGGATATAATCATATTAAGATGTAGGTGCTCGCTAAGAGAGGATTTTTGGATATTCCGTCGCTAAGGGGGTGAAAAGGGGGGCGAAATTTTAAAATTAGTGTGTTTATATCTCAAAACTTTAAAAGTTTACAGATGTGAAAATTGGTATTTAGAATCTTCTTTAAAAATAAGGAAACACGTATTTTTTTGTTTTCAGACAATCCCAATAGGAGGGGTGAAAAAGGGTAAAAAAGGGGTTGAATGCCTAATCAGGATACCGGTGCTTATATCTCAGAAACTGAAGATATTACAGACCTGAAAATTGGTACATTTGATCTCTCTTAAAAATAAAGAAACACGTATTTTTTTGTTTTTGGAAAATCCAAATAATGGGAGGGTGAAAAGGGGGTGAATTTTTAAAATGAGTGAATCTATATCTCCAAACTTTTAAAGTTTGCAGATGTAAAAATTGGTATTTAGAATCTTCATTAAAAATAAAGAAACACGCATTTTTTTGTTTTCAGAAAATCACAATAGGAATCGTGAAAAGGGGTGAAAAATTGGTTGAATGCCTTTAATGAGGCTACTTATATCTCAGAACCTGAAGATATTACAGATCTGAAAATTGGTGTTTGGGATCTCTTTTAAAAATAAAGAAACATGTATTTTTTTGTTTTTGGAAAATACAATTAATGGGGGGGGGGTTGAAAAGGGGGTGATTTTTTAAAATGAGTGTATCTATATCTCAAAACTTCTAAAGTGTATGGATATAAAAATTGGTATTTAGAATCTCCTTTAAAAATAAAGAAACACGTATTCTTTTGTTTTCGGAAAATCCCAATAGGAAGGGTGTAAAAGGGTGAATAATGGGTTGAATGCCTTTAATGAGGCTACTTATATATCAGAACCTGAAGATATTACAGACCTGAAAATTGGTATTTGGGATCTACTTTAAAAGTAAAGAAACACGTATTCTTTCGTTTTTGGAAAATCCAAATATTGGGGGGTGAAAAGGGGGGTGAATTTTTTAAAATGAGTGTGTCTACATCTTAAAACTTTAAAATTTACAGATGTAAAAATTGGTAGTTAGAATCTCCTCTAAAAATAAAGGAACACGTATTTTTTGTTTCCTGTAAATCCCAATAGGAGGGGTGTAAAAGGGTGAAAAATGGGTTGAATGCCTTTAATGAGGATACTTATATTTCAGAACCTGAAGATATTACAGAACTAAAAATTTGTATATGGGACCTCCTTTAAAAATAAAGAAACACGTATTTTTTAGTTTTTGAAAAATCCAATTAATGGCGGTTAAACAGGAGTGACAAATTGGGGTGAATTTTTTGAAAGACTATATCTACAGAATATCTTGGAAACGTAAAATGTTACAGACGTAAAAAGTGGGTGTTTGGAATCTCCTGTAAATGTAAAGAAACATAGGTGATTTGTTTTTGGAAACTCCACTTAAGGGGAACTCAAAAGGGGTGAAATTTTAAAATGAGAATTTTTACAGTATATCTAAAAAAACTTAACATATTACAGAAGTGAAAAATGTTTTTTTTATCTCTATTAAACATAACGAATCGTGTACTTTTTTTTTCAGAAATACCACTTGGCTGGTGGGGGATGGGTAAAAGTGACTGAAAATGGTGTTGACTTCTTTGAATTAGGCTACTGATATCTCAAAAATGAAGATGTTACAGACGTGAAATTTGATATTTGCAATCTGCTTTAAATGTAAAGAAAGACGTATTCTCGGAAAATCCAATGAAGGGGGGGGTGCAAGAATTGAAAATTTAATTGACTTTATTGTATGAGAATGCATACATCTAATAAAAACTAAAGTTGTTACAGACGTGAAAATTCGTATTTAGATCTCCTTTAAAAACAAAGAAAAACGCGTTTTGGTGGGGAAACCATCTTGGAGGGTGGGAGTGTAAAGGAGTTGAATTCCTTTCATGGGGACACATAAATCAAAACTGAAGAAGTTAGAGTCATGATAATTGGTATTTAGAAGATCTTTTACTATTAAAGAAACAAGTATTTTTTGCGGGAAAATTCACTTAGGGGGGGGGGGAAGAGTAGTGTGAAATGAAGTGAAAAATGTAAATAATTTTTATGGGGATACTTATATCTCAAAACTGAAGGCAATAGACGTGAACATTGGTGTTTGGAATCTCCTTTAAACATAAAGAAACAAGCCTTCTTTTAATTTTTTTGGGGGGGGCGTGCGGGGGTGGCGGTAAATAAACTTAACGGCGGTGGGGTGTAGAAGGAGGTGAGACCAATTGATTTTACTGTTCCTAATGTACTTATAAGTATCCTCCGTTGCTCAGGCGGCAGCGCGCCGGCCTCTCACAGCTGGGTTCCGTGGTTCAAATCCCGGTCACTCCATGTGACATTCGTGCTGGAAAAACCGGAGGCGGGACCGGTTTTTCTCCGGATACTCCGGTTTTCCCTGTCATCAGCCACTCCAGCAACACATAATAGTAATAATAATAATAATAATAATGTTCCGGACCGTCGTCAAATGTGCGGACCGCGCTGGCAACGGCTCCTGGACGAGTAATGACTAAGAATGCAGTCCGGCCGCGGGTTCAGTGCCGCCAAAGCACCCAATATGACACCGCGCCGGATCTCCTGAAGGATTTTATACATATTACAATTATCATAGGAAAAGATGGCAAAGATTTACGGACTCAACTGACCGGGAGGAATACCTGAGCCTAGCCCGGGAAGTACGAAATCGATTGCTGGAAAGGAAGATTGAAAAATGGGAGGAAACGTGCCGTAATCTAATAGAAAACGAGTCAGATCGGGAATTTTGGTGGGTTCTCGCAGAAAACGAGGCAGATCGCGAATGTCGGTGGATTATATATCTAAAACAATAAGCATTCAATTATAAATTTCAGTATAATACCGTAGCGAAGCACGGGTATCTTGCTAGTTTTATATATATATATATATATATATATATATATATATATATATATATATATATATATATATATATATGTGCCGTTTACATTTATTTTACAGTACAGCTCTCTGTTATTGAGTAGGATTCCTTTTTTTTTTTTTGTATTTTCGTTCTTTTTTAAAAATGATCAACTTAATGTATTTCTCCATGGATGTCGGTTGTACAATGGTTACGGAGAAAATAGTACATAGGAGGAAATTACGAAGCTTAACCCACCCTACTTAGGTTTACCTTGCAGACGTTAACTTACAGGCAGGAAGTGATATTTCCATGAAAATTGTGCCTGGTAAATAACTTAACAAGGATCTTTCACCAGTACACGCTTGGGACTTGTAACAATTACAGGAGATACTCAGTTACTGAAATAACAGCGGCTCGGCAATACTCGTGCGTACTCGGTTAACGAGAGCACCGCGCGATCCTACACGCTACCAGTAACCGCCTCAAGTAATCAGTACTGACTCGTAAACGTTTAAGGCTGCTCGTCTACTGGAAGCGACTACACGCTATTACGACATGAGGCGACTACAGGCGACTTTGTTTCATGCGATTACACGTGACTGGGGTCGTCACTGCAGGCGACTTCGCGCGGCCGTCAGTTGGCATCTGTACTCCGTACAGGTCTGCGTGTGTTGCCGTAGTAGACGTTGCCAAGTTATTAAACGTATTAATATTCTGTGAGATGGATGATGAGGATTTAGTTTACATCCTGGAGAGTCCCTATCTGACGAGGCGTCAGAGGAAAAATCGCAAAAGAAGACATCGGTGCTGGGTAAACCCAATAGTAGCTGAAAGGAAGCCAATGGGATAATTCCAGCATCTGCACAATGATTCAGTCAATACTGATCTGCATTTAGGGCAGTCGCCCAGGTGGCAGATTCCCTATCCGTTGTTTTCCTAGCCTTTTCTTAAATGATTGCAAAGAAATTGGTAATTTATTGAACATCCCCCTTGGTAAAGTGATATGAATCGTTATTAAAATTTTTTATATTTATTTATTTTTATTTTTAATTTTATATTATTTTTATATTTATTTATATTTATTATAGAATCAAAGATCGAATTAAAGATTGTTTTGAAATTATAAAAATAATATTTTAAATAGTAATAAAGTTATTTGTTCTATGTACCGCTAACTACATTTTTATCATTTTTGGAGACGCCGAGGTACGGGAATTTTGTCCTGCACGAGTTCTTTTACGTGCCAGTAAATCTACCAACACGAGGCTGACATATTTTAGCACCTTGAAATACCACAGGACTGAGCCAGGTTTGAACCTGTCAAGTTGGGCTCAGAAGGCCAGCGCTCTACCGTCTGATCTACTCAGTCCGGCATATTATATCAATCAATCAATCAATCAATCAATCAATCAATCAATCAAGCAATCAATCAATCAATCAATCAATCAATCAATCAATCAATAAATAAGAGTACGTACCATTATCAACACCCACTTCCTCTGCATCCTTCGACCATAGTTTGCGTTGTATATCTCGAGAATGATAGCGTTTACCGTTCATATTCCATAGTGGTGTTCTTTCACAAACCGTACTTATCAACTTTTCACTATCTACAACCATGACAAATGTAGTAATGATGAAAAATAATTTTGCATATGACGACGACAGACAACCGGATGCTTGCAGGAACCGTGGAGTACAGGAGACTACACGCGGCAAATCCCATTCGAGTGGGATCTGTCGCTTGTCGCCTGTTGTCGCCTATAATCGCGTGAAGACAGCTGCTCGAGGTCGCTTGCAGTGGACGCGGTTCCGTTACAATCTTCGCTTTGGGATCAGTCGCGCTAGTACGCACGTAGTCGCCTGAAACCGTAATCGCGCGTATTATTAAATTATTTATTTATTTATTTATTTATTTATTTATTTATTTATTTATTTATTTATTTATTTATTTATATAATATGCCGGCAAAGTCGCGCGGCCGTACTCGCTACCAGTTTCCATCACAGTAATCACAGTTTATGCAAGTTATTTCAGCTTGTATTTGTGTTGTGTTCCTTGTTCATGCTCCTATTAAACACTTGCCGTGGTTTTCCTATAAAGTTATTTAAGCATGTATTTATTTTACATTTATTTACAGTATCCTTCTGTTATTTGGAGGTAGTTTTTCGTCATTCTTAAACTGATCGACTCCATGTATTTTTCCGTGAGTGAAGTAAGCCTATCTGCGGTAGAGTGGTATTTACATGAAAGGGAATTATGACTTAACTTACGCTCCTTACGTAAACCTTGCAGTTGGTACACATACTATACTTCCCTAATGCTTCCTGCTTCGAACGGCATTTGGCCTACTAAGAGACCGCTCCTCACCCCAAATGCCTGCAGATTATGAGGTGACGGGTGGTCAGCGTGACGAATCCTCCCGGTCGTTATTCTCGGCTTTCATGACCGAGGCTGTCATCGCCGTTGAAAATCCTTGACCAGCCCGGCACGCAACCATATTTCCTTTGTACAGCGAATATTAAGTACCACTCCTGTAGGCCTACTAGAGGTTATAATAATAATAGAAATAATAATACTCTTATTGACTTTACGTCCCACTAACTACTTTTACGGTTTTCGGAGAAGACGAGGTGTCGGAATTTAGTCCCACAGGAGTTCTTTTACGTGCTAGTAAATCTATAGACACAAGGCTGACGTATTCAAATACCACCGGCCTGTGCCAGGATCGAACCTGCTAAGTTGGGATCAGAAGGCCAGCGCCTCAACCGTCTCAGCCACTCATTTCGGCACTAGAGGTTATTTTTAACCGTTAACGTTAACGAGTATTTTTGAGTAACCGCTCCAGTTATATCCCTATCCAGTGTTACCACTACTTACCGCAAATGTTGCAATAGGCACTACCCAGAAGCGTACTTCTGACTTTTTTTCCTTTTTTTAAAATTTTTTTTGGCATTTGGTCCGTAAGACCATGCTGCCAGCTCTGTACATTTAGAAAACATGGACCGTTCATGGTATTGTGACTAATTGGTGATGGAAAGCCACGGTACGGGAACTTTGGTTGGATATTTTTTTTCCTTTGAAAATTAGTCTGTAGGGAGTGAGCACTGAATGCCACCCGTTGTCAGCGTTTATAAGTATGTAGAGAAGTGTGAAACGACAATGAGCTCTCGTGGCCTAATAGGCCCTTGACAAATTGACCGACGGCTGTTAGTCTTGCGAAAACACTGCATATATTGGATGAAAGTGATGGGGTCCTACTACTATTGATATCAATGTGAGGCATCGGAGCTGCTACTCTGTTTGGTAATATTTGGAGGTGTTTAAGTACGCCGGCCTTCTGTCGGTAGATTTACTGGCAGGAAAAGTAACTCCTGCGGGACAAACTTCTGGCACCTCGGCGTCTCCGTAAATCTCCAAAATTAGTTAGTGGGATGTGCTTTCCTCACTGTGTCAGAAAGTGCTGTTGCAGCACTGGTGACCCTGTGAGGGACACTTTCATAACACTCAGACGCACTCAGACGTACTCTGAATGTCACTACTCAGCACGAGCCATACCCCATCAAGTTCCATCCCGTCACAGGCATGGATGAGACTGGGATTTCACTGGAAGCTAGGCCTGTATTTTGCTCTGGCCTATGTCATGAGACGAATGCAAAACTACTCCATCCATCCAGAAATTGCAGTAGGCGAATAAACGAGTATTTGCCCTAATATGTGTTGAATTCCAAATTTATCTTTATATTATGATCCTTTCTACTTTTAAAAAGTTAATTCAAGCTTCTTCGTCGATTAATGTTAATCCACGCCACCTCTCCAGTGACAGACCGAAACATAACGCTTAGGCGAGCAGATCGCCTCCTTACTCCCAAGCCTTCCCAACCGAAAGTTTGCAGCATTTCCGTAACATTACGGTACTCCTTTTTGTCGGACACCTGGAAAATATAGTGCTGCTTTCCTTTCGATCTTTTCCAGTTCTCATATGAAGTAATCCTTGTGGGGGTACAATACACTGAAACCATACACTAATTGGTGTCTTACCAGCGACTTACACGCCCTCTCCGTTACATCCTTGCTACAGACCCTAAATACACTCCTAACCATGTGAAAATACCTTTATTTACAACGTCGTTAATGCGATTACACCAATGCAGATCTTTCCTTACGTAAACACCTAAGTACTTGCAGTGATCCACCCCATCAGCACAGTAATTCAAAGTGAGAGAACTTTACGTGGAAGCTACAACCTGACAACATCACACCTTCGTCTGCTGTCCATCTCACAACTTCGTCGAGTCATAGAGATATGCTGTATGGGCTGGGTGGAGTCAGGCCAAGGCCGTACCTTGTGGAGGACGTTAGGGGGTTTCAAACCTCTCTGAAATAAAAGCGAAGTTGACAATTTTAAACAGCATAACGATACCTCCCTTCTAAAACCTCGTATCTCCCAATGCTCTTCCTATCCTTTAGGCTATTTTCGTTAAGACTGATCGCGCCTCCCAGTCACATACGAATATCCAGTCCATCATAATACTTTTCGTTGTGTTCATTTTCCTATGACCGGGCGAATTGGCCGTGCGGTTAGGAGCGCGCAGCTATGAATTTGCATCCGGGAGATAGTGGGTTCGAATCCCACTGGTCGGCAGCCCTGAAGATGGTTTTTCGTGATTTCCCATTTTCACACCAGACAAATACTGGGGCTGTGCCTTAATTAAAACCACGGCCGCTTCCTTCCCACTCCTAGCCCTTTCCTATCCCATCGTCGCCATAAGACCTGTCTGTGTTGGTGTGACACTAGCAAATAAAAAATAAAGCATTTTCCTATGCTAAAGTGTAAAGGAAAATAGACCTTACCATACCGTACTGTGGGGATGTTGTTTCCAGTATAATGTGTTTAAGGTTCATTTTCCTTTACACCCCGGCTTTTCTGAACACAACGAAAATTGGTCTGATGGACTGAATATAAATATGTGGCTGGGAGGCGCGGCCAGTCTTAATTAGAAGAATGGATAGGAAAAGCATTTTGAGATATGACCTGCCCGAACAGCGACGATTTAAACACATAACGTCGTTGCGCCTCGAAATACCGCTATGTGACAGTGGTGAGGAGATAAATACTGACCCGCAGAACATGTATCGCTCAGAACGGAAATTCGTTGATAAAATTCATGCAATACGGAACCTTAGATGATAGAACTTTCTGGTCAGAATTCTAAGCTGAAATATAGTCACGTAGCAGGTTTTCTAGGTGCTATGACGATATAAGGTTGGCTATCCATGAAATTGTAGGCCTGCTTGGATTTTGCACAGTTTTAATATTTCTAGGTTCATAGAGTACGCTCACACACACACACTCTCTCACAACAAACACACACACACACACACACACACACACACACACACACACACACACACACACACACACACACACACACACACACACACACAAAAGCGCACTGCGACTGCTTTCGGTAACGCGAATTTTGTCAATACAGTTACACCGCAGACCTTATATTCCTGAACTAGCAAGATACCCGTGCTTCGCTACGGTATTATAATGAGATTTATAATAGAATGCTTAACGTTTTATGTATAATCCGCCGAAATTCGCGATCTGACTGGTTATCTGACAGAATCCGCCAAAATTCGCGATCTGACTCGTTTTCTAATAGATTACGGCAAGTTTCCTCCCATTCTTCAATCTTTCTTTCCAGCAATCGATTTCGTACTTCCCGGGCTAGGTCCAGGTATTCCACCCGGTCAGTTGGGTCCCTAAATCTTTGCCATCTTTTCCTATAAGAATTTTTAATATGGATTAAATCCTTGAGGAGATCCGGCGTGGTGTCCTCTTGGGTGCCTTGGTGGTACTGAACCCGCAGCTGGACTGCATTCTTAGTCATTACCCGTCCAGGACCCGTTTCCAGCGCGGTCTGCACATTTGACGACGGTCCAGAACATTATTATTATTATTATTATTATTATTATTATTATTATTATTATTATTATAGATGTTCTGGACCCCATAGCAAGATGCAAGATCGCTACTTGGCGGTAAATTACATCTGCTGCCACTGTCATTGTTAACAATGAGACCAGCACCATTACCGCGCGTAGCCAAGTGTGCGGGATTTCTGGTATTACGAATGACATACTCCGTGCGTTGTTGACCTTATTATAGAGGTGAACAATTGGACGGTCAATCTCATTCCTATCGTTTATTTCCCAAAGGTGTTTAAAATTTTATTTATATGCCAGGAGAATCTACTGTAATCTAAGAACGTTCTCCGAAGCAAAAGATGGCTATTGAAAACGAACCCAGGAAAGATAAAAAATGATCGGTTTATGATCAGAATAAGTACATCGGAAATCTACAGCCTGTTTCCAGTCATTCGACAGTGTCAGGAATGGAATGAATAAAGCCCCCATCTGGCGGCGGCAATAGGAATTGTGCCGGCTGCCGAAGCCTGTCGCACTCCTCTGGGGCAATGGATAATGAATGACAAATGAAATGAAATGATATTGGACAGTGTTGCTGGAATGAATGATGACAGGGAAAACCGGAGTGTCCATAGAAAACCCTGTCCCGACTCCGATTTGTCCAGCACGAATGTCTCATGGAGTGACCGGGATTTGAACCACATAACCCAGCAGTGAGAGGCATGCGTGCTGCCACCTGAGCAACGGAGGCTCCTTATAAGTACATTGTAAACAGTAAAATCAACTATTCTCACCTCCTTTTACACCCCACCGCCGTTAAGTTTATTTACCCCCCCCCCCAAAAAAAATAACAGAAAGGCATGTTTCTTTATGTTTAAAGGAGATTCCAAACACCAATGTTCACGTCTATTACCTGCTGTTTTGAGATATAAGTATCCCCATAAAAATAATTCACTTTTTTTCACTTCACTTCACACTCCTCCCCCTCCCCAATTTTATTTTCCGGCAAAAACCTTGTTTCTTTAATAATAAAGGATCTTCTAAATACCAATTATCACGACTCTAACTTCCTCAGTTTTTGATTTGTGTGACCTCATGAAAGGAATTCAACTCCTTTTCAATCCCGCCCCCCAAGATGATTCCCCCCCCAAAAAAACACGCGTTTCTTTGTTTCTAAAGGAGATCCAAATACCAATTTTCACGTCTGTAACAACTTTAGTTTTTATTAGACGTAAGTATTCTCATACAATTAAATCAATTAATTTTTCAATTCTTTCACCTCCCCCCCCCCCCCCCTCATTGGATTTTTCGAGAATACGTGTCTCTTTACTTTTAAAGCAGAATCCAAGTATCAAATTTCACGTCTGTAACATCTTCATTTTTGAGATATCAGTAGCTTAATTAAAATAATTCAACACCATTTTCAGTCACTTTACACCCCCACGCCCCCCCCCCATCCAGCCAAGTGGTATTTCGGTAAACTAAAAATACACGTTTCTTGAATTTTAATAGAGATAAAAGGTACCATTTTTCACTTCTGTAACATGTTAAGTTTTTGAGATATACTGTAGAAATCCTCATTTAAAAATTTCACCCCGTTTTTAGTTTCCCTTAAATGGAGTTTCCAAAAAAATCACCTATGTTTCTTTATATTTACAGGATACCACTTTTTACATCTGTAACATTTCACGTTTCTCAGGTATTCTGTGGATATAGTCTTTCAAAAATTTCACCCCAATTTGTCACTCCTGTTTAACCGCCAGTAATTGAATTTTCCAAAAAAAAAAAATACATGTTACTTTATTTTTAAAGGAGATCCCATGTACAAATGTTCAGTTCTGTAATATCTTCAGTTTTTGAGATATGTGTATCCTCGTTAATGGCATTCAACCCATTATTCACCCTTTTACACCCCTCCTATTGGGATTTTCCGAAAACAAAAAATGCATGTTTCTTTATTTTTAAAGGAGGTTTTAAATACCAATTTTTACATCTGTAAACGTTTCAAGTTTTAAGATGTAGATACACTCATTTTTAAAAATTCACCCCCCTTTTCCCCCTCCCATTAAATGGATTTTCCAAAAACAAAAAAAATACTTGTTTCTTTATTTTAAAAGGAGATCCAAAACACCAATCTTCAGGTCTATAACATCTTCATTTTCTGAGATATAAGTATCCTCATTAAATGCGTTCAACCCTTTTTCACCCCTTTCCCCCCCCCTCCTATTGGGATTTTCCGAAAACAAAAAAATACGTGTTTCTTTATTTTTAATGAAGATTCTAAATGCCAATTTTTACATCTGTAAACTTTCAAAGTTTTGAGATATAGATACACTCATTTTAAAAATTCACCCCCCTTTTCCCCTCCCATTAATTGGATTTTCCAAAAACAAAAAAACACGTGTGTCTTTATTTTTAAAAGAGATCAAAAGTTCCAATTTTCAGGTGTAATATCTTCAGTTTCTGAGATATAAGTACCGGTATCCTGATTAAAGGCATTCAACCCATTTTTCACCCTTTTTCACCCGTCCTATTGGGATTTTCTGAAAACAAAAAAATACGTGTTTCCTTATTTTCAAAGAAGATTCTAAATACCAATTTTTACATTTGTAAACTTTTAAAGTTTTGAGATATAGGTGCACTCATTTTAAAATTTCACCCCCATTTTCACCCCCTTAGCGACGGAATATCCAAAAATCCTCTCTTAGCGAGCACCTACATCTTAATATGAATGTATCCCCAAAATTTCATTTCATTATGTCCAGTAGTTTTGGCTCGGCGATGATGAATCAGTCAGTCAGTCAGGACAAGCTATTTTATATATATACTAGCAAGATGCCCGTGCTTCGCTACGGTATTATACTGAAATTTAGAATCGAATGCTTATTGTTTTATATATAATCCGCCGAAATTCGCGATCTGACTCGTTTTCTGAGAGAATCGGCCAAAATTCGTGATCTGACTCGTTTTCTAATAGATTATGGCAAGTTTCCTCCCATTTTTCAATCTTTCTTTCCAGCAATCGATTTCGTACTTCCTGAGCTAAGTCCAGGTATTCGACCCGGTCAGTTGGGTCCCTAAATCTTTGCCATCTTTTCCTATAAGCATTTTTAATATGGATCAAATCCTTCACAAGATCCAGCGGGGTGTCATCTTGGGTGCTTTGGCGATACTAAACCCGCGGCCGGTTCAATCGTAGTCATTACCCGTCCAGGACCCGTTTCCAGCGCGGTCCGCACATTTGACGACGGTCCAGAACATTATTATTATTATTATTATTATTATTATTATTATTATTATTATTATTATTATTATTATTATTATTATTATTATTATTATTATAGGTGTTCTGGACCCCATTGCAAGATGCAAGACCGCTACTTGCCGGTAAATTTTATCTGTTACCATTGTCACTCTTGAGAATGTGACCAGCGCCATTCTCGCGCGTACGCAAGTGTGCGGGATTTCTGGCCATACGAATGACATACTTCCGTGCATTATTGACCTTATTATGGAGGAGAAAAATTGGACGGTCAATCTCATTCCTATCGTTTATTTCAAATGTGTTTAAATTTTTATTTATATGCCAGGAGAATCTACTGTAATCTAAGAACGTTCTCCGAAGGAAAAGATGGCTGTTGAAAACGAACCCAGGAAAGATTAAAAATGATCGGTTTATGATCAGAATAAGTACATAAAAAATCTACAGCCTGTTTCCAGTCATTCGACAGGATCAGGAATAGAATGAATAAAGCCCCCATCTAGCGGCGACAATAGGAATTGTGCCGGCAGCCGAAACCTGTCGCACTCCTCTGCGGCAATGATTAGTGGATGACAAATGAAATGAAATGATATGATATTGGACAGTGTTGCTGGAATGAATGATGACAGGGAAAACCGGAGTATCGGGAGAAAAACCTGTCCCGCCTCCGGTTTGTCCAGCACGAATGTCACATGGAGAGACCGGGAACTGAACCACGGAACCCAGCTGTGAGAGGCTGGCGCTTTGCCGCCTGAGCAACGAAGGCTCCTTGTAAATACATTATGAACAGTAAAATCAATTGGTCTCACTTCCTTTTACACCCCACCGCCGGAAAGTTTATTTAACTCCCCCCCCCCCCAAAAAAAAAGCAAACTAAAAGAAGGCGTGATTCTTTATGTTTAAAGGAGATTCCGAACACCATTGTTTACGTCTATTACCTTCAGTATTGAGATTTAAATAATTCACTTTTTTTCACTTTCACACTCCTCCCCCCCCCCCCAAGTGAATTTTCCGGCAAAAAATACTTGTTCCTTTAATAGTAAAGGATCTTCTAAATACCAATCATCACGACTGTAACTCTGTAACTTCTTCAGTTTTTGATTTATGTGTCCTCATGAAAGGAATTCAGCTCCTTTTCACTCCCGCCTCCCAAGATGATTTGCCCCCCAAAACACGTTCTTCTTTGTTTTTAAAGGAGATCCAAATACCAATTTTCACGTCTGTACGCCCTAACAACTTTAATTTTTAATAGATGTAAGTGTTCTCATACAATTAAGTCAATTAATTTCTCAATTCTTTCACCTCCTCCCCGGCACTCCTTCATTGGATTTTCCGAGAATACGTGTTTCTTTACTTTTAAAGCAGATTCCAAATATCAAATTTCACGTCTGTAACATCTTCATTTTTGAGATAACTGTAGTCTAATTAAAAGAATTCAATACCATTTTCATTCACTCCCCCCCCCCCTCCACCCAAGTGGTATTTCCGAAAACTAAAAATACAGGTTTCTTTATTTCTAATAGAGATAAAAAATACCATTGTTCACTTCTGTAACATGTTCAGGTTTTTGAGATATACTGTATAAATTCTCATTTTAAAATTTCACCCACTTTTTAGTTCCCTTAAGAGGAGTTCCCAAAAACAAATCACCTATGTTTCTTTACATTTACAGGAGATTCCAAATACCACTCTTTACGTCTGTAACATTCTACCTTTCTCAGATATTCTGTAGATATAGTCTTTCAAAAATTCACCCCCAATATGTCACTCCTGTTTAACCGCCATTAATTGGAATTTCCAAAAACAAACAAAAAAATACGCGTTTCTTTATTTTAAAGGAGATCCCATATACAAATTTTCAGTTCTGTAATCTCATCAGTTTCTGAGATATATGTATCATCATTAAAGGCATTCAACCCATTTTTCACTCTTTTACACCCCTCCTATTCGGATTTACAGAAAACAAAAAAATACGTGTTCCTTTATTTTTAAAGGAGATTCTAAATATCAATTTTTACATGTGCAAAGTTTTAAAGTTTTGGTATATGGATATACTCATTTTAAAAATTCACCCCCCTTTTCCCCCTATCATTAATTGGATTTTCCAAAAACAAAAAATACGTGTTTCTTTATTTTTAAAAGAGATCAAAAGTACCAATTTTCAGGTCTGTAATTCCTACAGCTTCTGTGTATAAGTACCGGTATCCTGACTGAAGGCATTCAACCCATTTTTCACCCTTTTTCACCCGTCCTGTTGGGATTTTCTGAAAACAAAAAAATACGCGTTTCTTTATTTTTAATGATGATTCTAAATACCAAATTTTACATCTGTAAACTTTCAAAGTTTGGAGATATAGATACACTCATTTTAAAAATTCACCCCCTTTTCACCCCCCGATTAATTGGATTTTCCAAAAACAAAAAATACGTGTTTCTTTATTTTAAAAGGAGATCCAAAACACCAATTTTCAGGTATGTAATATTTTTTCAGTTTCTGAGATATAAGTATCCTCATTAAATGCGTTCAACCATTTTTCACCCCTTCCCACCCCTCCGATTGGGATTTTCCGAAACCAAAAAATAAGTGTTTCTTTATTTTTAATGAATATTCTAAATACCAATTTTTACATCTGTAAACTTTCAACGTTTGGAGATATAGATACACTCATTTTAAAAATTCACCCCCTTTTCGCACCCCCCCCCCGATTAACTGGATTTTCCAAAAAAAATACGTGTTTCTTTATTTTCAAAGGAGATCCAAAACACCAATGTTCAGGTCTGTAATATTTTCAGTTTCTGAGATATAAGTATCCCCATTAAATGCGTTCAACCATTTTTCACCCCTTTCCACCCCTCCTATTGGGATTTTCCGAAAACAAAAAAATACGTGTTTCTTTATTTTCAAAGAAGATTCTAAATACCAATTTTTACATCTGTAAACTTTCAAATTTTTTAGATATAGATACACTCATTTTAAAAATTCACCCCCCTTTTCCCACTCCCGTTAATTGGATTTTCCAAAAACAAAAAAATACGTGTGTCTTTATTTTTAAAAGAGATCAAAAGTTCCAATTTTCAGGTCTGTAATATCTTCAGTTTCTGAGATGTAAGTACAGGTATCCTGATTAAAGGCATTCAACCCATTTTTCACCCTTTTTCTCCCGTCCTATTGGGATTTTCTGAAAACAAAAAAATACGTGTTTCTTTATTTTCAAAGAAGATTCTAAATACCAATTTTTACATTTGTAAACCTTTAAAGTTTTGAGATATAGGTGCACACATTTTAAAAATTCACCCCCTCTTTTCACCCCCTTTGCAACGGAATATCCAAAAATCCTCTCTTAGCGAGCACCTACATCTTAATATGAATGTATCCCCAAAATTTCATTTCATTATGTCCAGTAGTTTTGGCGCGGCGATGATGAATCAGTCAGTCAGTCAGGACAAGCTATTTTATATATATAGATAGATGTGAGTCTTTTATTAACATGGCAATTGCTTCGTACACTTCTGATTGCGGGGAGGATAAAAAGTATGTTAAATGGGAGTTGTAATTTGAGTTTAAATAAAGTCTTTATTCATTTTTGCCGGTGCAAATGATAAACATGACATGAGAAGACAATGTGATTGAGATCAGCGATTGCTTGACATTGATAGAATAGTAGGGCGAGTCGAGGACTCCTATCCGGTTGGCTTCAAAACTGCCGTGGTTGAAACACGTGCGAGTAATAGAAATGACATATCGGCGACAGGCATTCCGCTTTCCGCTTGGAGAACCAATGGAAGTAACTTGTAGAGGTTATAGTTGTAGAACAGCGTGTGTTTTCTCCGCTGCATTTTTGTGATATTCCAGTCTTCTTCGACGTGTCTGGGAGCGTTGTTTGGATTCGTGGCACATAGTCTCTGACGGGTTCGCTGGTGAATCTAGGCGTTGACCCGTGTGAGTTGCTGCTCTAGCGGGATGGTTGACGTATTTGTTATGCTGATACCGATACCTCTATGGGTAGACATACAAGGGAAGTGCACCTCGATACTGAGACGTGAATGTTGACGAATTCTCTAAATGATTTGGACTTGATGGACCGTCAATTTGTATGTAGTACGTGACTATAGTGTCTTTGTAACTTCTAAAGGTTTGACGTTTAGACTTGTATCCCGGCGTGGACTGCGTGGATCCCTTGGTCGGCGGTTGCAGTATAGGCTAGCAATCCGACTGACCAATCAAGCAGAGAAGGTTTTGCCACGGCTCTACCGTGGTTCTACCCCTCTGTATTCGGGAGAAGGAGAGGGGCTGGCAGCCCGGAAAATGGTTTTCCACTGTTTCCTATTCTCCTGCACTAAGGCGAATGGCGGGACAGTTCCTAGTAGGCCTACAGGACATGGCTGCCAACCCATCACATTCTCCGAACATTTCCTTCACCGTAACAAATCTCCTAGCTTGAGAAATGGCGTCACCGTCTAGGAGGCCCGCTACCCCCTTCAGGGCGGGAATGAAAACACTGAATATTAGTGGTAGGATCCCAGGCTAGTCCAGTAGGTAAGTCGCACCAGACTTATGTCAGAGCTATTGTATTTCCTGTTGGTTGTCGGATATGTTTCCTAACTGCGCACGAGTTAAAGTTATTAATAGGATTAATTAAATTCGAATATCACTGAAATAAAAACACCGATAAATATATACTTAAATGTTGGTTCATTTTACTTTAATTTTAATTTCGTGTGGCTATTTCTAGTCCAGCGCAGCCCTTGTAAGGCAGACACTCTGATGAGGGTGGACGGCATCTGCCATGTGTAGGTAACTGCGTGTTATTGTGGTGGAGGATAGTGTTATGTGTGGTGTGTGAGTTGCATGGATGTTGGGGACAGCACAAACACCCAACCCCCGGGCCATTGGAATTAATCAATGAAGGTTAAAATCCCCGACCCGGCCGGGAATCGAACCCGGGACCCTCTGAACTGAAGGCCAGTACGTTGACCATTCGGCCAACGAGTCGGACGTCCATTTTACTGATTTGTATATAAATTCAATTGCCGCCTAGGATACATTGACAAATGTCAGAATCAGAATTTAGCACCTGATCCCTTGTATTTCCCCAATTCTGATGCAAAGAAAGTATCGCGGTAATCAATAAATAATCAACAGCCGATAGATCGAAAACTAATAATAAAACACGCTAAATCCAGTATTAATATCCAAATGATAACGCAATATCATTTCCAATTCTAGATGTAATCTTACTTCACATGACTGGAATCTATTTTGCATGAATTAGGCTACTTATCGTTCTTCCTTAAAAATAATGTAAAAATATTCCAATATTTTTTTTTTAATTTGCTTTACGTCGCACCGACACAGATAAGTCTTATGGCGACATATGCCTACGCTTAGGAAAATGAACACAACGAAAATTGTTCTGATGGGGTGCATAGGTATATCCATATGTAGCTGGGAGGCGTGATCATTTTAAAACCAAATAATGGGTAGGAAGAGCATTGGGAGATACGAGGTTTTAGAAGTGAGCCATCGATTTTTAAATACGCCAAAGATGCAGAAAATACAATTTAACAACTTATTAATATATACACATGCAGACATTCCACTCTATAAAACTCTATAAAAGGGTTGTTCATATGAAACCAAAACGAATACATATTATTATAGCGTCAAAGGTAACAAAATGAATGTGTCACACTTGCATCTACCAGAACATTTCCTTCTACAAATACACATAATAGATATGCTCAAAAATATGTCTCTGATGGTGCAGGCAGTGCTGAACACGTTTCGCAGCGTCTGCGCGGACACGTCTCAACATTTCAGGTGTCACTGCAACACAGGCCTCACGAAATCGTTGATGTAATTGTTAAGTATTTCCTGGCTAAGTTTCGTACACTTTCGATTTGATATAGCCCACAGAAGAATGGCCACTGTCAGGGTCCACTACGACCTATCCACCGTTTAGGATATCCTGCATCAAGATGTTCCCTAACGGCTCAAAAGTAGTGAGGTGGGGCACCATCATGCTGAACAAATGTTGCAGTACTAGCTGCAGAAGAATATCTTCTAGAAGGTTTCTTAGAGAGAAGTCGGTCTCTAAAAATTCCAGGTAACGCCTGCCGGTGAGCCTAGGGGCTATAAAAACAGGCCCTCTGACGTAGTCTCCCAGAATACCGCACCACACATTAACCCCCACTGGAGTTGCATATGCTGTGCTCGAACCCCGTGGGGGTTTGTTGGAGCCAATAATGGAGATTGTAAGTGTTGACGATGGAATCATACGAAAAGTAACATTCATCGCTCCACAGGATATTCCTGAAAAAATGTGGATCTTGCTATAATGGCGCGGGCTATTCTTCGGCAACATGTTATCCTGCGGTCAAAATCATCTCCTTATCTGTCTGTCTGTTAGGTCATCAGCCCAGAGGCTGGTTGGATCCTCAAATAGCACCACCAAAGGTTATGCGGTTATAAGGAAAACCCAAAAACAAATGGCAGCACCAAAATGAGGCGTACTAGGCAAGATGACGAGTGAGGTAGTTTGCCATCGCTTTCCTCACTGGGTCAGAAAGTACTATTGCAGCACGACTGACCCTATGAGCATCACCTTTCATAACACTCAGATGCACTAGTCATGCTCTCAATGTCATTACTCAGCACTACCCATACCACAGCAACTTCCATATTGTCACAGCCATGGATGTAGACTTGGATTTCGGTGGAAGCTACACTTTCCTCTGGCCTGTGCCAGGAGATGGATGTAAAAGTACTGTATCCATCAAGAAATGACAGCAGGCAGCATCTCCTTATATGGGTGCAATTTTCTCTCCTTCACGATTCTTTGTATTGACGTACGGGATACTCCACGTTCATCCGCAGCTCGTCTTTGCCCTAAGTAGCATTAAACATGTGCACGTTCTAAGAGTGATGGTTAGTACATTATTATTATTATTATTATTATTATTATTATTATTATTATTATTATTATTATTATTATTATTATTATTATTATTATTATTATTATTATTATTATTGTTGTTGTTGTTGTTGTTCAAATCTTGCGCCAATTGAAACTTCTCTACTGGAGAAACCCGGAACTTTAACAACTGAACTAACTCTACGGTTCATCAGAAGATGTCACTGAGTGTTTTTGATTTACTTTTGTTTTTCATTGATCAAGAAGTGTGGACATTCTCTAACAGATGTCTCTACCAAAAACTATGATAACGCACTCTGGTGTAAAGGAAAGAACCTTCTTGGAGAAATGTTGTATTCATAAGTTTTGTCTTTACTAAATTTTGTTCTGTGGTTTGTGGGTTGGCAACATTAATCCTTTCTTTCCGCCTGTTTTGAATTTAGCCAATCAGTAATTTCTGTAATTAATTTTCCTCCAATCATAGCTTTCTTCTTCAAATTTCCATGTGTAATTATTAGTCAACCAATAAAAATTGAGTGGGTGTGTCTACTCATTCCTGAAAGGTCTCGAATTTTCCACGAGGGTATAAAAACTGCTGATTTTCTTGTCTCCGGGCCACTTCAGTAACATCTAGATTAGGGTGTGGATATGTAGCAGGGGGCGGGAAGCGCCTCTTTCTACGGGCAACAGATCTCCAACAAGGTAATGGCCTTTTAACATCTTTATTTCGTGCTAGCTCAGCAGTTTAACTCTCGAGGAGGGTTCGAAACCTTTAATATGTAAACTATTAAACATGTAAACCCTTTTCCTGGTAAACTTCAGTATTCTTGAACTTTAATTCGGGGATAGAGAGTGCTTTACCCTCTCGAGCTCCCCTTCATTTGAAATTGAGGTGACTACGTTTTCGCGACCGTTTCTTTTCTTCCTTAATGTATTAAAGTTTTCTCATACGAGTCACCTCCCTAGCTTGGGATTAGCCCCTGTGTATCGGCCTAGCGCCACTTAGGTTTTAAAATGTGTATTTAGGAGTGCAAGTTCACGCATCCAGTCCTTTCTGTATTTTCGGCCAGTAACTTAACCTTTTTTTTTTCTTCATTCGAAGGCCCTATAGGTTGGGTACAAATACCCCTGTTTCTTGTAAGTGCGCCTTGAGGGCAGTTAGAAGTAAAGGTTGTTGTGGCCTTTGATAGGCTTGTAAAATCGAGAGCGGGTCTGCTCATTCTTGTATTTTGATGGGGGCCTATAGGAGGCTTAACATGGTAATTAGGAGAATGTGCTCCTTGGTATGATGGGGTTTTCTGCCCCTTAGTTCAAAATTGTACCTTGGTAAAGTTGGGCTAATAGCTAAAGGATTGTGAAAGTGGGGCACGAAGCCCAAAACTTGTAAAAATCCCTCAATTGGTAAAATTATTCTTGTACCTGCCTTTCATTATTATTCCATCCAATGGCAAATTGTTTTCTTCGTCTTGGACCGGATTGTTGGTTATTGGTTGACTTGCTGTTATTTGTTGAAGTCTAAAGCTCTTTGTTAAATCTTGTTAAGTTTTAGCATTTTTGAAAATATAAACTTTATTGAAATTTTAATTCATCTTTCGGACTTGTAGTTAGACCCATTCCAGCCCGCACCATCCTTCACCTCTGCTGTTCCACAGATACCTCGGAACAAATATTATTATTATTATTATTATTATTATTATTATTATTATTATTATTATTATTATACATACATTAGCATTAAAGACTGTTATGCCTTTCAGAGTTGTCTGCAAGCCTCCGTGAATTTACTAAACGTCGCCACAATCATCTATTTGCAACCAGTGCTGTGGACTCATTTAGTTCTATACCTCTTATCTTTAAATCGTTAGAAACTGAGTATAACCATCGTCGTCTTGGTCTCCCTCTACTTCTCTTACCCTCCATAACAGAGTCCATTATTCTCCTAGGTAACCTAACCTCTCCTCCTTCCGCCCCACATGACCCCACCACCGAAGCCGGTTTATGTGTACAGCTTCATCCATCGAGTTCATTCCTAACTTAGCATTTATCTCCTCATTCTGAGTACCCTCCTGCCATTGTTCCCACCTGTTTGTACCAGCAATCATTCTCGCTACTTTCATGTCTGTTACTTCTAACTTATGAATTATATATCCTGAGTCCACCCAGCTATCGCTCCCGTAAAGCAAAGTTGGTCTGAAAACAGACCGATGTAAAGATAATTTCGTCAGCGAGCCGACTTCCATCTTACTGAATACTGTTGATTGCAACTGCGAGCTCACTGCATTAGCTTTACTACACCTTGATTCAATCTCACTTACTATATTACCATCCTGGGAGAACACACAACCTAAATACTTGAAACTATCGACCTGTTCTAGCTTTGTATCACCAATCTGACATTCAATTCTCTTGAATTTCTTACCTACTGACATCAATTTAGTCTTCGCAAGGCTAATTTTCATACCATACTCATTGCACCTATTTTCAAGTTCCAAGATATTAGACTGCAGGCTTTCGGGACAATCTGCCATTAAGACAAAGTCGTCAGCATAGGCCAGACAGCTTACTACATTTCCACCTATCTGAATCCCTCCTTGCCATTTTATACCTTTCAGCAGATGATCCATGTAAACTACGAACAGCAAAGGTGAAAGATTACAGCCTTGTCTTACCCCTGTAAGTAAACTGAACCAAGAACTCATTCTACCGTCAATTCTCACTGCAGCCCAATTGTCAACATAAATGCCTTTGACTGATTTCAGTAATCTACCATTAATTTCATAGTCCCCCAGTATGGCGAACATCTTTTCCCTCGGTACCCTATCATATGCTTTCTCTAGATCTACGAAACATAAACACAACTGCCTATTCCTCTCGTAGCATTTTTCAATTATCTGGCGCATACTGAAAATCTGACCCTGTCAGCCCCGCTGTGGTCTGAAACCACACTGGTTTTCATCCAACTTCCACTACTGATCGCACCCTCCCTTCCAAGATGCCAGTGAATACCTTGCCTGGTTCACAAATCAATGAGATACACGATAGTTGTTGCAATCCTTTCTGTTCCCTTGCTTATAGATCGGTGCAATTACTACTTTTGTCCAATCTGAAGGTACCTTACCAACACTTCATGCTAATCTTACTACTCTATGAAGCCATTTCATCCCTGCCTTCTCACTATACTTCACCATTTCAGGTCTAATTTCATCTGTTCATGCTGCTTTATGACAATGAAGTTTATTTACTATCCTTTCCACTTCCTCAAGCGTAATTTCACCAACACCATTTTCCTCCTCCCCATGAGCTTGGCTGTTCGCAACACCACCAGGAAGATTTCCTTTTACGTTGAGAAGCTGTTCAAAATATTCCCTCCACCTCTCTAGTGATTCCGTAGGATCTATTATGGGTTCACCTGAATTACTCAAAACACTGTTCATTTCCTTTTCCCCTTTCTTCCTAAGATTCTTTATTACTGTCCAAAAAGGTTTCCCTGCTGCTTGACCTAGCATTTCCAGGTTATTACCAAAATCTTCTCATTACTTACTTTTGGATTCAACAACTATTTGTTTTGCTCTGTTTCTTTCATCTACGTACAGATCCCTGTCTGACTCGGCCCTTGTTTGGAGCCATTTCTGATAAGCTTTCTTTTAACGTTTACAAGCTGCTCTCACTTCATAATTCCACCAAGATGTTCGCCCTTTCCCATCTTTACACACAGTTGTTCCTAGGCATTCCCTTGCTGTTTCTATTACAGCATCCCTGTATGCCACCCATTCTCTTTCTATATCCTGAAGCTGCTTACTGTCTACCGTTCGAAACTTCTCACTAATCATATCCATATACTTCTGTATAATTTTCTCGTCCTGGAGATTTTCTACCCTTATTCGTTTGCAGACAGAGATACTTAGTTCACTACAGATCAGATAGTGGTCTGTATCATCGAAAATCCCCGGAAAACTCGTACATACCTAACAGATTTCCTGAATTCGAAGTCGGTTAAGATATAGTCTATTATGGATCTGGTACCCCTAGCCTCCCATGCGTAGCGGTGAATAGCGTTATGCCTGAAGAATGTATTCATAACAGTTAAACCCATACTAGCACAGAAGTCCAGCAAACGCTTCCCATTCCCATTAGCTTCCATATTTTCCCCACATTTACCAATCACACTTTCGTATCCTTCAGTTCTATTTCCAACTCTCGCATTGAAATCTCCCATTAGCACTATTCTATCCTTGCTGTTGACCCTGACCACGATGTCACTCAATGCTTCATAAAACTTGTCAACTTCATCCTCATCTGCACCCTCACACGGTGAATACACTGAGACAATTCTCGTCCTAATTCCTCCAACTGACAAATCTACCCGCATCATTCGCTCATTTACGTGCCTAACAGAAACTATGTTGCGTGCAATGGTATTCCTGATAAACAGCCCTACCCCATACTCTGCCCTTCCCTTTCTAACACCCGTCAAGTACACTTTATAATCTCCTATCTCTTCCTCGTTATCTCCCCTTACCCGAATATCACTTACTCCTAGCACATCCAGATGCATCCTCATTGCTGACTCAGCCAGTTCTACTTTCTTTCTTCCATAAGCCCCCTTAATATTGATAGCTCCGCATCGAACTCCATTTCGTTCACCAAGTTGTTTCCAAGGACTCCCTCGCCTGTCAAATGGGAGTGGGACTCCGTTACTCCCATAGGTCCGAGGCTTGCTTAAAATGTTCTGAGCTCGGTAAATTCATGAAGCAGGATGCTACCCTATTTATACATAGTCCAAGTGAGGATCTCTCCCCTAACGGGGTATGGACCACCGGTGGATTGTATAGTCCTAACCGCCTGAGCACAAGGAGGGCCATGACTCAGAATATGTCCGAGATGCCCACTCCCATTCCATAGCAACTGGTATCCCGACTCTCAGGACCACTTACTAGGCCACTCAGCCGTTGCCCATGGTTCACGAACTGGGACGTGTCTACAGTAATCCACACCATGAACCTTTATTATTATTATTATTATTATTATTATTATTATTATTATTATTATTATTATTATTATTATTATTATTATTAGTTGTATTTTATCAACACAGTAAGGTGAAGTTAATCTTACCGTGTAAAGTAATGCGTTCAAAGTATTGCAGTACATCGTGCACAACGTCAGTATTGTCGCAGACGTGTCTGTCCCTGCTCATACATGCCTTGAACGATCCATTAGCTCTTAATTGCAGCTCTCTTTGGCGAAATAACGTGTATAGAATTCAGCCGCCTGTTTGGAAACTCCTGTGCATACCACCTGCGAACTTCGGTTGCGTTCTGACTAGATTTTCCATGGATTAAATTGATGCTTGTGTACTCGTCGTTGCTAAACACACTAGCCATTACCGATATTGCACCCGTCCACCTCCCGAGTCCCAGACTAGCATTTATCTCAGGGGTGTCGGTTCATTATTTTAAGTCCACGCATATATAAATATAGAGGCATAATAGAACACGGGAATTAACGGAGCAATTAAAATTAAAATGGGGAAAGCTCGATTGTAAACTTGAATTTAAGGACTCCATGATAGGACTAGGAAGTTGCAGTTAACTTTAAAAAGGGTATCATCTAACTACAATAAAAAGATTATGAGAATGGTTTCCTTTGAAATAATTGCCAGAAGGAGCAGTTTATTACGCCATCCGACGTACGAAACTTTGATACATTTGGCAATGATATTTAAATTTCCACACATGTTACATAAACAAATCACTTGCTATACCGCAAGTGGTATCAATATGTTGCTGGGTTGCTTCTGAAAGAAATTACAAGTGGAGTATAACTTACGGATCGATTCCATTTGAATCGAACCGTTGTTCAAGGATATAGCTTCCTTCTATCGGGAGCCCGAGCATAACCCATGTTACGGTCGGCTTCTCGATTTAACTAAGATGACGTACCCCGGCTATATACATTTTTCCAAGACCGGTACTCGGACTGGGTAATGTTTCTCGTGAATTACGAAAAATGGATTACACGGACAGTTCCTATCTTACGATGTCCAGCTGATGCCATACCACTGAATTAGCATTTATATTTTATTTACACATATCTGAAATGTTACAAAGTAGCCTCAGTAGACTACTGCCACAGATGACATAACGAGAAGCGGTGGGAAATACCGTGCCGAAGACCTCCCCTCGCATCGCAAGCGAAGTAAACAAACACACAAAGTATTACTGTAACTCGTCCCGTGCGGAAACCGTACGATAACGAAGTAACAAATGACTATAATATGTATTATTCTTATTATTAAAACTACTCGAATAGAGGGATGTTGTCACCACTTATTTAATTCACTATCGTCAGAATATTCATTCATCCCCGAAATTATCATCCTTGAAATTATTATTATTATTATTATTATTATTATTATTATTATTATTATTATTATTATTATTATTATTATTATTATTATTATTATTATTATTCTCAACGGTTCCTGGCACTGCCACGTTTGATTAATATCGTCATTATTATGCGGGACGCAAACACAAATGGTTATTACTGTTATTATTATTGTTATATCCCTCTTGTAATTATTATTATTATATCCCTCTTGTGGTTATTATTATTATTATTATTATTATTATTATTATTAATGAATAGGTGACTCGAGATATTATCATTATTATTGAACCGGTCACTTCCGCAAAAATATATTAAGATATCGGTCGCGATTACAATTTTTTCGCTGTTCAACCAACGACATCATTACTATTATCATTTTGACAATTATTATTAATCTGACCGCGATGATTTATCATCGTCCTAATGTTGTTATTATTATCATCGGTTGCATATTATCATTTAGATTCCCGTTTAACATCTTTATCAACGCTCATTTAATCAAGGCGGTCCAATCCTTTATCTGCAATATTTATTATTATCATCACGCCATCATGATTGTCATCACTCGTCATTACAATGATTACAATATACGATCATTTATGTGGAATCTGAACTCTCATTATCCTTAGATCCGTAGTATCTCGACGAATAGCGGTGCAGTCTATTTATTTCGTACATGCTATCACGGGTTCGAATTCTACCCGCTACGTAACTCAGTATTTCTCTGTGACACTGCCCGTACATTTTACACTCATTTCAATATCCTAAGTGTCTCTCGTACGGAATTTATATCCCTTTCTATCTCAATATTCCTTGATTCATTTATTTCTCACAGAATTATCAACTGACTTATTTATTCCACTTCTGACATCGTACGACCTTTTATTATCTGACTGCAGGTTCTTTAACATTTTTCTATCTCATTTTGGCCTACGCCTTAATTCATTCTCCACAAATAATCGTAACATCTTGAAATTATATTTACCAAAATTTGACAATCATGGTTTCGTAATATTAGTCCTACGTGTTCCGGCTACTGAATTGCAAATTTAAGACACGACATTTATACGTAAAAAAATATTGGACCGTAATTTAAACCACACGTTCATTAACATGTACGGATTATTAGCACCGATCTACATTTCAATATTATTAATTTATCAAGTTAAATTACCACACACTTTAATTCCGAATTAAAAACGACCTCCCGTCATTAAATGATTCCCGACAAACTCAACACCTGATCACTTAAATTTTATTATTACGCACTGCTCACTAAAATTTCCAATATCTCATGAATCATTATTATTATAAATATCGCTTCTCACAAATTTAACAACTTCACTTTGAAAATATGAACACACTGATCAACAACAAAACACAACTGGTATGACAAGACTGGACTTTCCTTCAATGTCATTACATAACTCGTTAAAATGACAAACAGAAAAGCACATATCGGGTCTATTAGACTATGATAACAAAATCAAATGTTAAAAAAAAATATTCTTGACTACAAAGAAAATATGAATGCATGCATGACTTAACGTACTACCCTATATCTACAAAATTTACATCTACAACAAACTGAATACATAAAAAGACCCGATTATTTACATTGTTATTATTTAATACTGTCCGTGCTACAAATTTAGGATGGGGTCGTTAAGCGACTCATCTTGTTACAGAAGGTAACCAAGTCTAATCAAACCGGGCGAGTTGGCCGTGCGTGTAGAGGCGCGCGGCCGTGAGCTTGCATCCGGGAGATAGTAGGTTCGAATCCCACTATCGGCAGCCCTGAAAATGGTTTTCCGTGGTTTCCCATTTTCACACCAGGCAAATGCTGGGGCTGTACCTTAATTAAGGCCACGGCCGCTTCCTTCCATCTCCTAGGCCTTTCCTATCCCATCGTCGCCATAAGACCTATCTGTGTCGGTGCGACGTAAAGCCCCTAGCAAGAAAAAAGTCTAATCAAATTATTACCATTTTTCCAATCACGCTAACATTTCCCAAATATTATCTACATTTCAGTACTCATCTTAGTTATTGGTAATCCATTGCAGCTTGGCAGATGAGAGGCTCCTTTCGTCCCCTATCTGCCGTATTACTCCTCCATTCTTGATGGCGTAGTTCCACAAATGATTTCCTGGCACATTACCATTTTTACACTAATACCTTAATTATCACAATACTTCACCATTGACAATGTTAACACTGGAAACTTTACTTTTATAAAACAAATTAATACCCTAGACCCAAAAATTTAATATTTTACACTGTTTTAAGCTTCGTCCAATTACCGCACACATGGACATGGACACGAACGACGGTGTGTCGAATTTTACGCCCGTCGCGATTTATGTCGTCCGACGCGATACGCCTGTTTCATACGGCCCTCTTGAAGTGTTCACGATAGCGGTGCGATATTCCAAAGTACAGGCTATTATTCCCTCAAAGTACTGTTCGTCACACAGTATGTTATTTACGTACTTATTGCGGTGCAATTTATATTACTCACCCTTGCAATGCAATTAATTGACTTCACTATGATATTTATAACTGGCACACACTGTCCTAAGTTAACTACTTTCAGTTCATGTTGCTTGAGCGCGATCACATTTTATAAGTACTGGCGGATGCTCGCGCCATTAAATGTTGAGTTACTGTACGCCCGACGGATTTGAAGTCAGCTGCGAACGACGGTTCAGCTCCAGAGATTCATTTCAAGTGTGGTTGGCGAGTATCCCTTGCGCCCGTATATATGGATGAAGCTTTCCCTCGCGGATTCATTGACGTCATACCCATGAGGGAGGGGGTGGATTTTTAATATCGGCACTTGCACTCCGAATTGGACGTTAAAATTTATATCAAATTAATCCACTCCTCTAGCTTATTTGCTGGATTAAATATGAACTCCTGACGATCATAGATTTAGGAGATACGGGTGGATTTAGCTCCTCACATTTCGCGCCTTTGGGAAGCGTCCCTTACAACGTGGTTTTCGTCCAGCCAATGACATTCAAGCTGTCTGGTTTCCAAGAAATCCAGCCTTCAATTTATTTAATTCGCCAATAATTAGCGATTATTTTTCTATACGTGACATCTAATAAGTTCATTACATCGATCCGTGTACTCACAATAATTTATTACTGATTACTTTTGAAGTTACGAGAATATCTCATCCATCATTCCTTAAGATGGTATCCCTGAGTCTCCATCTAAATTTTCGTGATTGGCCTGCAAGTGGTCACGTGATTTAAATTTCAACCTGCGATTACCTAGGCTAGCGAATGTCCTCGCAACCACTGTACTTTTCCATTCAACCTTTCCTGGAATTCATGACGTCGCGGAAGTTTCCGTCCGCCAAAAATATCCCAGCGCACTACTCATGTTGCAAGCTTCCTTTGTGTCAAACTACCCCCTTCTCTTTCTGACCAAGACTTATTTGTGGACTTGTATTTTTCTGGTCGCCAACTAATGGGCTCTCCTGCTGTGAAGCAGCTAAATGTTGTTGTGTCGAGCTAATCCGTCAGGCTCCAGTCTGTCGTGTTCCTTAGCTCATATTTCAACACTACACAGATGAAATATTTTCAACTACACTTCTGTATTTCAATAAATGTACTATTTCCCTTCATAAATCAAATCATAATTGACTTTGGGCCTAAGTCACTCGGGTTCAATATGTAGACAGCAAATGTAATACTATGCGGTCGAAAACGAGGTTTACTAATGTAGGGGGTTGCATTAAACGGGTGGCGCTGAGAAACATGCTGCGACTGACCGTCCGGTTGATATCTCTTCGTTGGAAACTCATCGCATGCAGCCTATTTTTCATGTTTCACTCTGGCAAGTCCATCTGAAACCCACGAATAACTTTCCATTGTTCATCATTCTTGCTATAACAACCGATTTCAAACAAAAATATTTAAAATTTACATTTTTCTGGGGGAGGGAGGTAATTTACTTACAGGGGAATTAAATATCCCGTCTCCGCCGGTTACTGCCTCAAATAAACACTAGTAGTTAAGCCCCATGACCCTTCTCCCCACCTCACAACCCCCACCATTGCTTTCTGATTTCGCATTCTGCGGCGACACAGGACACCTAGCAGGGCCTAAGTGACCTTCCGCTTAGCTGGGGACACTGACTACATCACCAACGACCAGTGGACTAAGGCACCAAACGTTTCTCTTTTTATCATATCTATCATGAAACGAAGATTAACATATTTAGCATATAGGCAGGATAACATAGCTGATATGGTCAGTATTGGAGAAAGTTATTATGTTAAGAGTTCTTTGAGCTTTATACGCTATTCTTACCACCTCGTAACACCCTCTTGCATGCTACAGGCAGAATTACGTCACGCCACGCCACGTCACACCTACATCATCAGCCAATAACTTCTACTGACTTCATTTATAAATTATTATTATTATTATTATTATTATTATTATTATTATTATTATTATTATTATTATTATTATTATTATTGCTACGAAGATATTATGGAGAGCAGAGGTAAAAGAAGGTGCGGGCATGAATGGGTGGATATACGAAAATCGAAAGGTTGAATTAAAACATAAAAATTGGTAGTTTTAATTCTTTTCTTAACCTTTCCCCTTTCCTTCTTTTCAAATCTTAATACTTTGACAATTAATGAACAATTGGTTACAAAAGTTAGCTCGTAAGCTTGAAAAACACTTTTAGAGAGGTCTAAAATAATCCAATAACAATTTTACAGGTTGAGCTTGAAGCTCCCAATTACAAATGTTCCTTGAGCACTACTGCTCCATTCAATCAACAGTTAAAGAGACGGATCTCCCAGTTTTTACACCGAGGGTAAGAGCACCTTTGCTCTATCAATTAATTAGGAATTTATTTCCGAAATTCACACCTTCCAGGCCTATAAAAGGCACAACTTACGTTTAACAAAATTAAACATTATTCACTGTCTTGACTGCTCAACAGTCTGATACCTTTAACATAAAATAAAGGGAATTAAACAGGGGTAACCAGTACCCATTCTACATGGCCTTTGTTAAAAACAAAAGGTTAAATTACTGGCCCAAAAACCAAAATGGTAAGGAGGCGAACTTTTGCACTCCTAGAAATTTACTTTAAATACATAAAACCCTATTAGTATTTATGGCCAGACGTTACAGAGGCTACTGAGATGACTAGGTGGAGAACAATATTAAATTTACAGAAATTAAAAGATAGAAAAGGATACACAATCATAGTCACCTCAAAATCAAGTTGAGAGGGAATATGAGAGGATACCTCACTCTCTATTCCCTGATTTGGGTTAAGTTCTTTTCGACTGGTTGGAAATTTACATTTAGAGTTTGAAATTTACATTTTAGAAAACTAAACTTAAATTACTAAAGATCTGAAACTTTCCCCTCGAGCTTTGAAAGACTATCAGATTTTAAACTGGATCTACCATTACCTTGAGCTGGTGGACCTCCCGCAGATAGATAAGGCGGCCCCCCGCCTCCGTTACGAACACACTCTAGACTGGATTGATCACTAAGACAACCTGGTCCAAAAAGTGCCAGCTTCTATAGTAGAGGGGAAAGTTCCAGGAAACTCTGGGCTAAGGCCCGACACACCCTCAATTCTCGTTGGATAATCAAATAAATACCAGAAAGTTGGCGGGAAGAGATAGAAGTGTTGTAAACTTTAGCACACTGAAAACAAAGTATAAACAATTCAGTTTAGGAAACCTTAACATAAAAAAATACTCTAGAATTTTAATAGTTCATCTTCACATCAGAGGGCACATCATACAGTAAGTTTATAGCAGCGACATCTGTTGAGAAATGTTCAAACTTTTTGTATTACTTGTTGCAAGCCTCATATATCAGATGGCGTTCTCCAAGGCGCTTAATTTAAATGCGTGGGACGGGTGTACCTCCGGTACAATTATTATTATTATTATTATTATTATTATTATTATTATTATTATTATTATTATTATTATTATTATTATTACACTGGCGCAGAAATATTCGATTACCAAGAATGGGTTGTGTTAGATTAACGAACGTTGGTAGCCGTGTTTATACATCTGAAGGACGACGTTGATTCAAATTTCCCCCAAATCGCATTAGTGGGGCGCTAGTAGAGGCCCCATGACGTTGCACATCAGGTTTGCTTTAAATACGGTCTGTATTGTGCGCGAGGACGAGCTTGGAAGTCACAGCGAGAGGACGTACGTGCTTCCCGCTGACTCATTTTCCTCGCCATGCTATCTGCACTTCCCAAGTACTAGTCAGGCAACTGTACTAGTTGGTACATTTCCGAAAGTGCTTTTGTCTAAGCTGAAGCACTTCTCAGTGCTAGCATTATCTTTCAGGAGCTTTATTCCAGGACCAGGATGATTACGCGGACAACGGCGAGGGCAGCCAAATGAAGTGGGTGACGGCCGAGATAGACTTCCGGCGCTTAGTCCGAGACCTTTTTAGCCGAGTGCCATCAGCGCCGGAAGACAGCACGGGACCGGAGACACCCCCACCAGTGCCGGAGCCGGAGCAGGAGATCGAGGTGGAGACGGAGCCGTACAGGAACGGTTCTGACCACCCTGACGGCTTCTTCTTCTCCGAGGGCTACACGAAGCCGGAGTACGAGGCGCTGCTGGTCTACTACAGGCCGGGGCTTCTGTGCCTTCTGAACGTGGCCTAGTCCTGGACAGAATGCGGCGCCCTCTCCAAGAAGGCAAGATCATCTCGAAGACCATGTCCGTGGAGAGCTTTCTCCCAGGGGGCCTCATCATCAGGAATCACGATCAGGAGCGGATGCGCGACGTGGAGAAGGAATTCTCTACTCTGTTTCAAGTCATCCGACTACCAGGGAGGGACGGCGTGCCAGGGATGAACGCTGGCGCTCTCAGGAGCAAGGCCGAGACGGAGATGGAGACAAGGGAGGCATCACCCAGACGCCGAGGAGGATAAGGCATAAGGCGGTTAACACCGACTCAGTCCAAGCCACCTAGCCGGAGGCCAACGACGCCACCACCCAGGTGGTGCGCGCCGCTCCGCGGAGCAACGACAGTGCGACCCAGGCCGAGCGGTTCGGCTCTGCCAGGTGGACGCAGACCGAGGTCCCGAAACCCCCAGCGGTGAAGTGGACGAAGTGAACGCAGACCATGGCCTACCAGGCAGGGCCTATCACCTGGGCGCAAACCAGGAAAGCGCCCCAGATGACGGATGGCAGCACAGCAGGGGAGAAGGACTCCCCCTGGCGTTCGGAGGTTGCTATTCAGGCCTGGCCTGCCAGCGTGTCAGTCGAGATTCAGACATCGATATGCGCCCCACAGGACAGGGAACGCAGTCGGTTGTCAGCACAGACCGACGCCACCGCCGCAAGCCAGGAGGAGGGAGACGCCGTCTCTACAGCGGGATCACCAGCAACCCAAGGGTCACCAGGCCGGGAGGAGGGCCAACAGGGCGAGGCCTCTTCCCCTGCCGAGAAGAGACCCCCACCCCAGGGAAGAAAACGCCGCCCCCGGACCAGGATTAAGACGACGCTGGCCCACCAGGAGAGGGCCGTCCAGCCGCAACCCAGGACTGCTCCCAGGATAGCAGCCGACCGAGGAGCCAATCAGGAGAGGACTTCAGCGGGAAGCGGAAATTCCAGGACCGAAACGTCTCCCTCGGCAGCTCTTGCAGTGTTTCCGCTGTCTGAGATGGGGCCACCGGCAGGAGAGGTGTGGGCTCTTAGTGAGGTGCAACCGTTGTGGGGGTGATCACCCGGCCTCCCATCGAAGTTGCCCTGTTTACCAGGCCATGGCGCGGGCAGAGATGAAGGAGGCCCGGCGTTATGTCCCACCCCCATCCAGGAAACCCCGCCCTGGTGGGCTTGGCCTCGTTTTCCGGGATGTGTGACTGGGTCCGAGGGAGGCCAACGAGGCGGCGCTGTGCGGCGGGCCCTTGTGGCTATCGACTCATTGCACCATATCCTCTCCTTAAATCCAACTAACTCAGTGGGGGGTGGTAGAGCGCGTGATGTACGAAGAATGGGCGTAAGAAAATATCTAAATAAACTTATACTAATTAGTATATGGACAGGAAATATGGAAGCATATTTTGAAATCAGGAATATATGTAAAGCGTTAGAATGGATTTATGGGTCCAAAACACAAATACGGTTCTTACTAAAATGAAATCCAACATAAAATTAGCAATCTCGACCCCAAAATCGACCGTACAAATGCCACTCGCACATGATATACAAATGAATTATAACATAATGAATTCAAAGAAAAGAAAAACGGGCAACTACCCGTAAAATAATGTTATAAAATCTATTTACATGGAGATTTGATCCGTGTTACGAATTAATTGTGTAGCTGCACCAGCTAAGCTCCTAAGTCCATTTGCCCTAGGGCATCGATCTTAATCGTCAGTATTATGTTCCGGAAATACTAATACACTAGTACAAAAATAACTGACTATCTATATTTACACTCCGACATATTCGGATACAATAAATAAAACACATTGGTGCAGGGTGGTTCATAAACACACCGAGCTCGATAGCAGCAATCGCTTAAGTGCGGCCAGTATCCAGTATCCGGGAGATAGTGGGTTCGAACCCCACTGTCGGCAGCCCTGAAGATGGTCTTATGTGGTTTCCCATTTTCACACCAGGCAAATGCTGGGGCTGTACCTTAATTAAGGCCAAGGCCGCTTCCTTCCCAGTCCTAGCCCCTTCCTGTCCCATCGTCACCATAAGAGCTATCTGTGTCGGTGCGACGTAATGCCAATAGAGAAAAGTTCCTAAACATTACCTCCAAAATTATACACTGGTTCTAGTGTATGAGTCCGTACTCATATGCAAATTGGACCGGACAGAACTGGCTTCACAGCAAATTAGCTGTCCAGCTAAATATCCCAAATTTACACCACACGAGACACATAAAAACAAACAGATATACTCACACAAATAGAACAAACCTGTGGATAAAAACACGTAAAGACAAGCATATAAAATAATAGAGATATCAGGGATCGAACCCGACTTTGGCAGAATTCGTAGGCTTGCGTCTAACACGGACACGGTTGTCCATCTCTCTTGCTCCACGTGGTTAGGTCGATCAGCTGTTTGGAACGCAAAACATTATCTAACAGGCAAGGAAGTGCATATCTCTGGGAATACGTAATGAGGCCTTATAAATTCACTTTTACTTGACACGATGAGGGCTAGCCCTTGGCTGTCAAACGGGCCAACACGCTGGGGAGCTTACACAATGGGTCAGGCCTTCCGCCTACAATACGTTTCCTGAACGAGGAAACAATTTTTTTCATACACCTTCCCTCAGCTGTTACTTTCTTAAGCAACTCATCAGCTGGCTAATTATCTCCTATACAAACATGGCTCCCAGCAATAATACGACATTTCTAGCCTAATCACAAACATGTGGCCCCAAAATCACCCCTCTGGCATTTCAAGCCATTCATTCACTTTGCATGTCCTCGGTTCGATCCCATGATGTTCCCAAACTTGCCTTCTCGATATAAATGATATTATTCTGACCCAACGGTGAACATATTGTCATATCTTGGAGTTACTGAAAGTATCCATGCCACATGCATAGAACAACCTAACTAAACCACGTTACTAATTATCTGAATATAATCCAACGCCGCGGGCGTACAGCCCGTTTGATATTTTAATGAACTCTACCCGGAATATCTCTATGATAAATGACATAAAAGAAAAAATAGAATAAACTAATCAAGCAAAGAAAACCATCTATCATTATCCTATGATTACCATTTTTCCCATCTAGGTAAATATGTACACTTCAAATTGGCTAACAACATGCACACCAGTCCTGACCAAATTTAACGTTAAACAAACTAGAATAGAAACAATTGCCACTCTGGCTGACATTTAATCACTGAAATACTCAAATTAACCCTACTCTAGTGTATTAATACTTCCTAAAACATGCTTATATGGACATTAGAACTTAACTTTTTGCAGCTTCTCGCCATTCACCACGAATCACATGCCCGCTGTGTCACGATCGCCTTAGCCCATGGTGACAGCTGTCAGCAAAGCTTGAGTGGTGCTGGTTTCGATTCCTCGTACAGCCATCTTTGTCTTCTTCTCGTTCCTGGAAGAGTCGAATGCATATGCTAATTGTAGCGTTAATTGTACCTCTATTTCACTTGCAGGTCTCGAGCTATTATTCTCAGATTAATAAATATATGGAATATGAACGGTACCAGACCGCACTTGGTATTTCGAAGTATTTGATAAATACCAAGGTAGAGTTAAGTATCTTTTAAAAATACTTTTAGTCACAAAGCAAATTATTAGTTCTGGAACGCGCACATAGCGTGTAACGGACTTTGATATTCACAAAGAAAAATATCACCTCTCGCGGAGAACCACATGCACCACGTGCAACTCACTGAAAATACTTCTGGCGAATGAGAGAGCTTCACGTTCAAATGGGTCTTATTATCAAAAGCGCTCAAGTAATCATTATTATCACTTAGAAGTGAATGAGTGAGTGAGTGAGTGAGTGAGTGAGTGAGTGAAGTGAAGAGTCGAATAGATATGCTAATTGTAGCGTTAATTGTACCACTATTTCACTTGCAGGTCTCGAGTTATTATTCTCAGATTAATGAAAATATGGAATCTGAACGGTACCAGACCGCACTTGGTATTTCAAAGTATTTGATAAAGACCAAGATAGAGGTAACTGTTTCCAATTTCCCATTAATTCGGACCTGTCGAATTTTAGCTTGGTGGCGAATATCCTTGCTTGAATTCAAAGGATCCCAGTCCTGTGAAGATGAAGTTGGTCAACCTGATTTAGGTTGTCTCGGGGTTCCCGACGTCCAAATTTTACCTCTCCCCTAGCTCGTATCGGTTGGATTTGAAAAATATAGTGGGGTCTGCGTGCCTGGTTACATAGCCAACGGTTCGATTTGAACTTGAAAAAGTTTGTTGGTAATGGAAAAGTAATGGGCGTGCCTCGCCTATGTCGCGCCTCTTCTGACTTCCTGCCTTCACTCCCAGCTCTTTGCATATACATAAAATAAAATAGTTATACCGTGTCATAAGTAAATAATTGAGGCAGATACGATATGGCTCATCATGGCTCCGCAACCGGCAAAGCCCGCGCTAGTCACGGCAGTGCCCAGACGGACTATCCCTAGATAACTGGACAGGGGAGAATATGGATCATGGCTGGTGCATGATACCTTTTCTCTACTAACACAAACACCTGGACCTATTCAGAAACCATATCCTTGCATGTGCTATCAGAATTTGTCAGGTTTTTCATGTAGGCTCTTTCTTTTTCCGCCTATGTGGTTTTCCCTGACCCTTAATACCACGCCCTAACACCACATACCTAACACAAATTCTGACCTTGGTAGCGAGTCTAACTCGGAAACGGGCAGATACTCCTTGTATCACTGCTCACTCTTCCCTGCTACCTCTTTTCTTCTTAGAAATAAAAGCATTTCGGAGGCAATGTAGATTGAGTCAATTGCCACGCGGGGGGAGCGGGATTCGGGGGCCCTCTGAAAAAAAAGAGAGTTAGTTTCTTGCGAGATTGGACCGAGTGACTGTGAGTGGGTTAAGAATGCCTTTACGACGACGAATAGGCCAGTATCAACAGCTCACTGTGGTTGACCGAGGCCGTATAATAGGGCTAAGTGAAGGTGGATTTTCCTTCCGCCCTATTGCAGAACGACTTGGCAGGAATGTCTCCACTGTGCATGCGAGCTGGCAGCAGTGGTCACTAGAACGTACGCTCGCAAGAAGACCGGGCTCCGGACGTCCCCGTGGCACCACCGGCAGGGAGGACCGCCGTATTCGGCGTATGGCTGTGGCGCAGCGAACTGCGTCTGTAGCAGTAAATCGAGCGGCAGTTGGCACCACAATGACGCAACGAACTGTTCGAAATTGGTTACCTGAAGGACAGCTCCGAGCCAAACGCCTTGCAGCGTGCATTCCACTTACCCCAAACCACCGCCGTCTGCGACTTCAGTGGTGTCAAGCGAGAGCTCATTGGAGGATGGAGTGGAGGTCCATTGTGTTTTCCGATGAAAGCCGGTTCTGCCTTGGTGCCAATGATGGCCGTGTGTTGTTTGGAAGGGGGCCAGGTGAGCGCCTGCATTCTACCGGTCTGCGGCGTCGACGCACTGGACTTACACCGAGAGTTATGATGTGGGGAGCAATTTCCTATGATAGCAGGAGCACTCTCGTGATTATCCCACGTAGCTTGACAGCAGATAGTACGTCCGCCTGGTGATTCGACCTGTTGTGCTGCCATTCATGAACAGCATTCCCGGGGGTGTTTTTCAACAGGATAATGCAAGATCCCATGTCGCTGTTGCAACCCAACGTGCTATACAGAGTGTTGACAAGTTGCCTTGGCCTGCTCGATCCCCCGATCTGTCCCCAATCGTGCACGAATGGGACATCATTGGACGACAACTCCAGCGCCATCCACAACCGGCATTAACCGTCCCTGTATTGCCCAACCAAGTGCAACTGGCATGGAACTCCATCCCACAAGCTGACATGCGGCACCTGTAGGTCTACGACACAATGCATGCACATTTTCATGCCTGCATTCAACAGTCAGGCGATTACACCGGTTATTAATGGACCAGCATGGCACATTTGCGATGGCTTTTCTCTTGCGGATATTAATCTGTAGTCTTGTACCTTCAATCAATTAAACATGTTACCTCGACAAATATATTGCCAAAATTTCATTATTCTACATTCATTATTTCATGGTGTTTGGATATTCTTTCCACCAATGTATTATTATTATTATTATTAGCAGGAGTGGTTTAGTAGAAAACACAAGGTAATGCCTGGAAACTACTGTGTGTAAAGGTAGGAAAAAGCGATCATCTTGGTGGAATGATGAAGTAAAGGCTGGTTAAAAACGTAAAAAGAAGGCGTAGGCTTATCAGAAATGGCTCCAAACCAGGAATGATGCAGACAGAGAATTGTACGTAGTTGAAAGAAACAGAGCGAAACAAATAATATTTTTTTACATTTTTTTACAGTTTGCTTTACGTCGCATCGACACAGATAGATCTTATGGCGACGATGGGATAGGAAAGCCCTAAGAGTGCGAAGGAAGCAGCCGTGGCCTTAATTAAGGTACATCCCTAGCATTTACCTGGTGTAAAAATGGGAAACCACGGAAAACCATTTTCAGTGCTGCCGACAGTGGAGTTCGAACCCACTATCTCCCGGATGCAAGCTCACAGCTGCGCGGCCATAACCGCACGACCAACTCGCTCGGTGATAGTTGTTGAATCCAGGAAGAAACCATGGGGAGATTTCGGTAATAACCTGGAAAGGCTAGGTCAAGCGGCAGGCAAACCTTTCTGGACAGTAATAAAGAATCTTAGAAAGGGAAGGAAAAACCCAGGGAGTCAGTGGACAGGTGGAAGGACTATTTTGAAAATGTCCTCAGCGTGAAAGGAAATATTTCTGTTGACGTGGCGAACAACCGAGCTCATAGAGAGGACGATGATGTGAAAGAAACTACACTTGATGAAGTGGAAAGGATAGTAAATAAACTCCATTGTCATTGTACCAGTTTATAAAATGCGTACAAAATTATCTTGAAAGTTACGCGTATAAAGGGGGAATCTTTGTTCTGCAGATTATTATTATTATTATTATTATTATTATTATTATTATTATTATTATTATTATTATTATTATTATTATTATTATTATTATTATTATTATTATTATTATTATTATTATTATAAAGGAAACGAAATCTTAGTTCTACGCTGTAAAATGGAGACTGGTTGGCCCACCCTATGGCAGGCCTCGCTAGTTAATTCTCACGTCTTGCTGGCGCCTGAAGGAACCATTGTTTCTGGTGTTCTGGAGATTATCAGGGAGCGTGGGAACGGCGCACAGTGGGCCAGAACTGTAACGTACCTGGGAAAAATTACAAAAACCATGATTTTCTTGTCTCAATTTCTTCCTTCCGAAACTGTAGGCAAATGACCAGGGATAATTTCAACCCTGGTGACAACATATAAACATGTATGGCTAGAAATAACACTCTTTATCTCTCCTTTCTGGAAGAGGCAAGTTGTGTTTTTGCAGTGAACTTCGCCTTTCGCTAACGTAGTATCAGTGGACGGTAGTGAATAGGCCTAAAGCATGGGAAAGAAAGCTACAAGTATGCAGCTTCATATTAATTTAATTGAAACATAACTATTTTCATCATTTTTTTTTTTTTGCTATGGGCTTTACGTCGCACCGACACAGATAGGTCTTATGGCGACGATGGGATAGGAAAGGCCTAGGAGTTGGAAGGAAGCGGCCGTGGCCTTAATTAAGGTACAGCCCCAGCATTTGCCTGGTGTGAAAATGGGAAACCACGGAAAACCATTTTCAGGGCTGCCGACAGTGGGATTCGAACCTACTATCTCCCGGATGCAAGCTCACAGCCGCGCGCCTCTACGCGCACGGCCAACTCGCCCGATTTTCATCATTATTCCATGCCAATGACATATATCATGTAATGTGAATAGCGCGTGAAATTCTAACTCTACAATATTTACGTAGAGTTATAAAAATGTATCCAAATATTCCTGCCTGCATTTTGTTACCATAATGTAGAGAAATTCATGAATATTACGGCTAATGTCTCTTGCTTGCACTCTTCATAGAAGAGTAACTCTATCTGCAGTGGCGCGTGCTCTTCCGCGACCCGTAAGTTAATAACACACCATCAGCTGTGTGAAGTGTTGCGGGACAAGAATCAGATTGGAAACGAGGTAGTGGATTATGTATTTTTTTTACAGGTTGCTTTACGACGCACCGACACAGATAGGTCTATGGCGACGAAGAGACAGGAAAGGGCTAGGAGTGGGAAGGAAGCAGCCGTGGCCTTAATTAAGGTACAGCCCCAGCATTTGCCTCGTATGAAAATGGGAAACCACGGAAAACCATCTTCAGGGCTGCCGAGAGTGGGGTTCAAACCCACTATCTACTGAATACTGGATACTGGCCGCACTTAAGCGACTCCAGCTATCGAGCTCGGTGGATTATGTATTATCAATGATGAACATTCAGGACTGCTCTCCAGACGTTTTACAATATACATTGACAGTGAGTGTTTTCAAATATCGGTACAAATTTCTACAGCGATGGAAACGAAGTTATAGGATGAAAGACAGGTTTTTAAGAAGCAATTTCAATTGGCTAGCAAAGGATTTACATATTTTTGAAGAAGTACATAGAGCTGCAGTATCTATTCTTCACACGAATAGTTCAGCTCGATCCATCTTCATTGCATCCGGAGATAGTGGGTTCGAACCCCACTGTCGGCAGCCCTGAAGATGGTTTTCCGTGGTTTACCATTTGTACACCAGGTAAATGCTGGGGCTGTATCTTAATTAAGGCCGCGCCCGTTTCCTTCCCACTCCTAGGCCTTTCCTATCCAATCGTCGACATAAGACCTATCTGTGTCAGTGCGACGTAAAGCCAGTTGTGAAAAGAAAAAAAGAAGAAAGATTCATCTTCAGATTTGGAAGGCCTAGAATACTCTTCAAAGATAGCTGATTGAGAAGTAAACGGAGAAGGTTAGATACTTTAATACATCACAATTTAAATATGACCAAGGTAAATAGCAAATCCGCCTGTTGCCATTTCTTGATGGATGCAGTATTTTTGTATCCGTCTCTTCGCACAGGCCAGAGCAAAGTGTAGCTTCCACCGAAGTCCCAGTCTCATCCATGGCTGTGACAATATGGAAGCTGCTGAGGTATGGGTGGTGCTGAGTAATGACATTTGGGGCACAACTAGTGTCTGAGTGTTATGAAAGGTGTTGCTCATAGGATCAGTCATGCTGCAGTGGCACCCTCTGGTCCAGTGAGGAAAGCAATGGCAAACTACCTCACTCCTCATCTTGCCTAGTACGCCTCATTTGGGCTCTGCCATTGGTTTTTGCAGTTTCCCTATAACTGCATAGCCTTTGGTGGCGCTATTTGAGGATCCAACCAGCCTCCGGGCTGATGACCTAACAGACAGACAAACAGATAGCAAAATATTTATAATGCTTTGACAGCAACTTCTTCGCAGGTTTGGAACATATGCGGCAGTACTCCAAAACAATGAATGGCATTAATGTAGCGAACTGCAGTAGCATTGACACGATGCATTATTTTGGACTTTCTCCTTTGTGTGACTGGATTCGATTGAGTGCATTTTACACATTGCATACAGGAATAATATTCGAAAATGGCAAGAAAAGAAAACTGAGGAAAAAGCAATGGTTGGAGAGAAAAAGCGCATAATTCAACAGAGATATCGATCCGAAATGGGACTGATAACTGATGAACCAAGAGCAGGATGCAGTGGCACTTCAAACGACGGAAACCTGTTTATTTTTTTGAGAACTATACGTTATAAGTCGAATTTACATGTATCAGTGCAGAAATTATCAAACTTTTTTTTCACGGTATTACGGACCAGATCAAGTGGCTACAAAGTAAACGTAGAAGTTGTCAACAAGCATGCTCTGGAAACTGCAAACTTATATTAGATATGCATTCATGGTTTTACAAGCCTCCTTCTGTCCAAAAAAAAAAAAATAATAATAATAATAATAAAAAATAAAAATAAAATAAAAATAAAAATAAAAATCAAATTCATCGTGCAAAATTAATACATGCCGCTATTATGCCGACTGGAATGCTATCACAAGAAGACGTAGAAGTAGGAAATGAGCACTTACGAAGGTACAAGATAGAGCCTTGAGAGGAAGTACTCTAGAAGGTATACCGTATAGGATGTTTTTAATCTATTACTGGTAAGTTCTGACCCCAATAATTTCACATCTAGATCTAACTGCAATATCAAGGAGCAAGAAGAAGACATCATATCATTGGACGTCCGTTGTTTGATGAAGTAACCAGTGCCACCTGGGCAGTGATGAAGAAGATGATCTTCCTACAAATGACTAGTGTAACAGATGCCTGCCACAGTTCCAAATAGGTAAGTTCGGTTGTTACTAAAATGTAACATTTGTGATGGCTGACCACTGTGCTCAGGTGAATAACGATGACTCACTTCTAAAACCTCGTATGTCCCAATGGTCTTCCTGCCCGTTATATTTCTGAAGACTGGTCACGCCTCCTAAGCCGGCCCCGTGGTGTAGGGGTAGCGTGCCTGCCTCTCACCCGGAGGCCCCGGGTTCGATTCCCGGCCAGGTCAGGGATTTTTACTTAAACCTGAGGGATGGTTCGAGGTCCATTCAGCCTACGTGATTAGAATTGAGGAGCTATCTGACGGTGAGATAGCGGCCCCGGTCCCGAAAGCCAAGAATAACGGCCGAGAGGATTCGTCGTGCTGACCACACGACACTTCGTAATCTGCAGGCCTTCGGGCTGAGCAGCGGTCGCTTGGTAGGCCAAGGCCCTTCAAGGGCTGTAGTGCCATGGGGTTTGGTTTGGTCACGCCTCCTAACCACATACGAATATGCAGTCCATCAGAATAACTTTCGTTGTGTTTATTTTCCTATGGGGACGTGTAAAGAAAAATAGACCTTATCATGCAGTATTGTAGGGATATTGTTTGCATGGCGAATTTACACATACCTAAAATATAATGTAGGGTATTTAAGGCCTATTTTCCTTTACACAAGAGCATAGGAAAATGAACACTACAAAAATTGTTCTTTTAGGGCTGCATATCCATATGTGGCTGGGAGGCGTGACCACTCTTAAGGAATTAATGGATAGGAAGAGCATTGGGACATACGAGGGTTTAGAAGTAAACCATCGATATGTTGCTTTTCTTTCTCCTTTAGTGTGACTTTTATGTTAACCTGCCTTATTTCATCACACCATATAATATTAAATCATTATAGTAGGGGGGAAGCCTCCGTGGCTCAGGCGGCAGTACGCCGGCCTCTCACCGGTGGGTTCCGTGGTTCGAATCCCGGTCAATCTATGTAAGATTTGTGCTGGACAAAGCGGAGGCGGACAGGTTTTTCTCCGGATACTCCGGTTTTCCCTGTCATATACCATTCCAGCAAAACTCTCCAATATAATTTCATTTCATCTGTCATTCATTAATCATTGCCCCAGAGGAGTGCGACAGGCTTCGGCACAATTCCTATTCTCGCCGCTAGATGGGGGCTTCATTCATTCCATTCCTGACCCGGTCGAGTGACTGGAAACGCTGTGCATTTTCATTATATTAGGGGTCTATCTATCCAAATTGTATTTTATGCTAAGTAATTTTATCCCGCTTGAATTGCATTCTGGCCCACTATGCAATTAGGGGGTTTATATCCTAAGACGGGAGCTAGAGTCCATGATCCTAATTTTCGTTCTTAGTCAGAGTGAACGTCGTAAATCTAACACGTGGAATTCTAATGAGGCCCCTCAGAAACAACAAACATTCATTTTATCATATTCATTTTATTTTATGGTGTGTCGCAGATTCACCATGGTTGTTAAAGGAGAAAGCCTAGTTACGTTGAGCCAGAGAAAGTAAATTTATGTCTCTAGTATTCTTTTCTTGTCACAACACGTTGAATGACGCTACTTATTTGCGAGGTCACGTTTTTTATCAATGGTTTTACGTCGTAGACCCTATTAACTCGGACAGGTTTTCGGCGACAATAGAAAAGGACTGCGAAAAAGGCCGCGGCTTTAATTATTGTACAGCCACAGAATTTGCCATGGGTGAAAAAGAGAAAACACCGAAAACCTTTCTTAGGGCTGGAGATATTAGAGTTCGAACCTAACATCTCCCGAAAGAAAGCTCACAGCCACGCGGCACATTACCACGCAGCCAATTCGCTTCGTTTGCGAGGTCATGTTATATAGCGCAGACGTCTTCACGTAGTTGTTCTAGGGATCCGGTGTTACTTGGGGAGGCCTAAGATTCACCGCCATCTAGCACCACGCGTGACGTCACGCAAAGCCTAACATAGCCGACTCCACTCCTACCCGAAACAGTCTCTTACTGTAGCACCCGACAGGGCCCAGCGGCTTCGCGCGCTCCGGGACTCGCATTGTGTAATAATTTCAGAAAATACTGAAATATACACTTTCACTGTAGTACTCATGATGACATGAGATCATCCCCAGTAGTCATTATTAAAAGTAACTCGAAGTATATTTTAAAATTCGAAGTTATTTTTCTTTTCAGACATATAAATACAAAGTACACAATAAATTAGATATTAAATATCACTTTGTCAGAAATATAATGCTGAACTTCAGCGGGATAGGAATATAACTTACCATAACATAATTATATTCAGGATTATTTTTTAGTTTTGTACCTTCAATCAGAATCCTTGGAAAACTCTCTGTAAATAAAGAATAGTCACTGTTACAAACATAATATTTTCATGACAGCAAACGATATGTTTAAAATTCAGTGTAACTTTATTATTGAAGTAAAACGGAGATTCGTTTAGTTACCAAATCTCAATAAATAATACAACTGCACAAAGATAATACGGTACGGGTGTATTCTGCCCGAACGCAGGTCCGAACCTCCGCAGAGGTGTGCCTGAGCCGGAGTTTACGTACGGTAGGGTGGCCAGTTCCTTTCCGCTCCTCCATTCCCTTATCCCCCACCAACAGCGCGTGGCAACCCACCCAAATCTTGACCACGCCCAATGTTGCTTGACTTCGGAGATCTCACGGGATCTGGTGTTTCAACACGGCTACGGCCGTACAAAGATAATACACACAATTTTATTCATGAATAGCTGGTTATCTTCCTAGAAATTATGTCTTTAGTTAATTTCCGTTCAACCCAAACCTCGTAATTATCTCTGTTTCTGTTTATATCGCCAGGACAGTGAGAAAGTGGTGGTGATTATTGTTTTAAGAGAAAATGCATCTGGGCAACCATCAACGCTTAACAAACTGACCACAGGAAGAGGTCCGACACTTCGACAAATGAATGAATCGGCCAAAGAAAGACAAAAGTCACACAGGGCGTGAAAATGAAAGATTTCATTCGCAGATCTAATACCGCCGGGGTCGAAAATGAACAACAGTTGACCAAGAGAGGTTGGATAGGAGTGATGAAAGTGTAGAGCCTGTCACAACTAACGCGTTAGATGCCATTACTTAGCAAATTCATAGATTAATATAATGCAAGGGCGGTCAGTGGTATTGTTGCAGGGTTGCACAACTCCCAATAATTTTGCACTTCATTTGTCATCTTTTCTTCTAATGTTTTAGTTTAATAAACCTAACATGTATTCGAAAACATGTTAAAATCAACCATCTTCGGTCGTTCGCTGTACTAATGCTTTGTAACAGACCAACAAACATAGCTGGCTTCAAATCAAAATCAGGGGTGTCGCTTTCCTATGGCAACTCCCTAACGGACAGCATAGCGCAATGTACTTCAGCAGGGACGAGCCTAAGCCTGCATAGTATCAGGTAGTGAGCCGTATCCTCCCGGCCCATAATAATAATTGGAATATTATTTGACCAAATATGTGAAATTTATTTATAAAGGTTACAGTCCAATATGTTAAAGCATCGTAACCCAAGATAGTTAATACCGGATGTTGAGCAAGACTGTAAGTCGCTGGATGTTGCTTCATATTTCCGTATGACCGTGAGAAAGTAAGCGTACCCAAGCGTTGGCAAGGACGACACGTGTATTAGGTGCTGACCAAGCGAGATATTTCAACCAATGGGAACTTAAGGATTTGGCAAACCTGGAGGCTACACCGCGCCAAATATTAATTCCAGGATGACCAACATGCTCTGTGGATAAAGTCAGTTTCTGTAGACAATCGGTTTTCCACAGCTTCTGAAGTTAGATATATTTGGAAATGTATTATAGAAATTGGTGGAAGAGATTTGCTAATGTTTGAGCTGTGTTTTATAAATATATCACAATAAGTATTGTATCATCATACATGACGAACTCTATGATTGGTGGTTGGTTCAGATACCCGGGAACCCCAACATTATTAGCGTCACCGAAGCCTCCTCAGTAACCCAAGCTCTGGAGAGCGTCACTCTGTAGTTGAAATTTGAGCAGTACGGATGTACTAACTCGTCTCTCTGTAGTAAAAGTTTGAACAGTACGGATGTATTAACTTTGTGACTGGCGTTATTTCAGTAATAGTAACTGGTTATCATTGATACTGTAAATTGTGCAGTCGTAATATTTACTGTACTGGAGTAAATGAAGTAGTACAATTTTGATAGAGTTTACTTTTAATCGATAAAGACGGTGTAGTGACCGCTGAGTAACAAGTGTAGTGGAAACGTGCTAGTGTTTCACTATTTCGCGACGGGCGCGTATTCGCGTGGAACTTCTGTACCGAACCGTGTGCTGCTTTGTAAACTATTTTTACCCTTTAAGTGAAGTGTGTTATATATATGTGAATCAGTGGGTTAGCTGATCTGGTAAAAGAAAGGGTATTGCGGCTCGCAGCATTAAGCAGCGAAGAGATTATCAACTATAGTCTTCTGTGTTCCAGTGAATTGTTTTCCAGCAAGATGATGGATACGCCTGCAGAGGAAGGAAGTGCATTCCCACATGTTAAGGATGTGATTAACATGGAATAGAACCCAAAAACAGTGGGGATGTAAGCTGCTATCCTGGTTCCCCGGGAGTCATCTAAAGTAAGACGCACGTATTATATATGGCATGATATGTGAGTTATGTTAAGGTACTAGGGCAGTGTAGATATAATTTTTATTTTCATTTAAAGTAAGCCTGACGGCATGTATTGGTTTAACTTTGTTACTATGGTAGATTCGGATACGAGATTAATGCATGTTTATTTTATTTTCATTTTGCTTTATGATTAGATGTTTGGGAAAATGAGGGATTAATAGGATCAGTTATTGTTGTAAATATAGTACTTAGCGTAGGATATTCCGAGTTTTCCTTAAATATATGCTAGAAGGGCTAGATCGACAGGTTCATTTTTATATTACGTCAAACACGTATCAATTCATTTTATTTCGGTTATTCAGAGAGACAGGTATAGCTATTTTGCATGATGCATGGTTTTACAGAAGCTGCCAGAAGGAGCTGCAGAACGTCGTTGTTAAATTAAGATCCTTGAAGTTAAGTTGGATTCTGTTTGCCTGATGGTCTGCCAAGGACTCGAACAGCGTCTCGTTATGTGGAAAGGCCAGTGGGATTTATGAGGAATGATGAGATAAATATTGCATGCTTAATTATAATGTATTGGTGCAGGCTGATTGTATGCCTGACAAGATAGAGAGAAATTGTGCAGATGTGTGTGCCTGCCTAGCGTCTTCTGAGTATATTGTGATCAGAATGGACAGTGTTAATTCCAGACTATTGAGTCTGATGTTGTTAAATGGCCCAAGCATGCTAAGAAGCAATTAATATACGGGAGTTTCCGTGTAGTTGATGATGGGCGTTATCTCATGGCAAATTGATTCCTGGCCTGTGTTATCGGCATGTGTGAAAGAGACAGTATTTCCTTGTGGCGGCCTCGGGAGACAAAATTCAATCTTTAGCGTAGTGGAGTTCTATATTTCTTTACAGCTCGTAATCTACCCGGAAGTACATGACGGATGACCGCGCTGTTGAGCGCTCAAACGCAGCAGAAGGAGGCAATGTTGCCCATTGTTTTCTTCATGACATCAAGGATTATTTATATGTTTTTCTCTTACAGGATGGTTTTACCTTATTATTTTGTGATTGTATACCTTGTCTCATTGTTTTTAAAGGGAACAGCCCGAGTGCTGATGTATTGTTGGTTTATCTAGTTCTGTCTAGATCTTTTGTAGTGAACCGGGATTCACATTAGAAGCAGTGTAGCATTTAAGACTTTACTCGATATCCGATGTATATATATGTTTAGTTTGATTATTTGAATTATTGTAAATATAGTGTAGGATTTGCCCCTAGTATTTTGCATTACTTACATAGCGTCCGGTGCGTCTTAATTATTTTTCTTTCCGTCGTAAATTTTCATATGATGTAACTTTGATTTTACGGAAATAGTTTGATGACTCTCGGGAGTAACTTAATTTTGAAACCGTATCGTTGGGATGCGATAGTGTGAAACTCCATACTGAAACACCACGTGGCAGTGTTTGCGTACACTTGTTGCCATATAACATAAACATTGGACTATGAGAAGAAATTTAGTCGTGATTTTTATAAATGTTCTTTGTTGAACTTGTTTTTCCTTTAAATGTCAGATTTGTATTATCATTCCATTAACGTTTTTAATTTCGATTTGTTTCTATACTTTGAGATTAATTTTTTACAAATTTTTATTTTTCTTGATTCAATTTATTTTCGTGTGATTTGATCGGGGATATTTGTTAATAAATCCATCTTACCCCCTATGATTGTTTCTCATTCGTGTTATACCTCCATTTCCTGTCATTGATTGCTATTATAGTGTAGAACTTCGACTTTTATCCTGACCCAATCGACAACCAACCCACACTCTGCCCAACCCTGAGTTAGTCGGATGTTCATACAGGAATGGAGGCATCGTCCTAGAGGGTATTTTCCCCTGGGTACGGTACAGTAGCATGCTCGCCAGTATCGGTTTCAGGATGTTGCATGAAACTAGCAAGCCCCCTTCCGAGAAACAGTTCCAAATGTTCCCATCAGATTGTGCAACTCTGCAGACATTACTTAATTCCTACTTCCTCTCGCAAAAGTAATTAATTTCCATTGTTTAAATTTACAAATTTCATTTACGTTGCACCCATGTAGATAGATCTTACAGTGACTATGGGCTAGGAGTTGGAAGGAAGCAACTGTGGCTTTAATTAAGGCACAGCCACAGCATTTGCCTGGTGTGAAATTGGGAAAATGCTGAAAACCATCTTCACGGCTTCCAACAATAGAGTTGGAACCCACCATACCCGAATGCAAGCTCACACCTACGCGATCCTAACCGCATGGCCAACTTTCTGGGTAATTTCTTTTCCACGCCATACCAGACCACCCACAATATTTTCAACATCTTGCTTCAATCAAAAACAGGATGGCAAATTTTCAATTCAAGTGAGACAAAAATAACTGTGCCAGGCTGAGTGGCTCAGATGGTTGAAGCGCTGGCCTTCTGATCTCAACATGGCAGGTTCGATCCTGGTTCAGTCCGGTGGTATTTGAAGGTGCTCAAATACGTCAGCCTCATGTCAGTACATTTACTGGCATGTAAAAGAACTCTGGCACCTCTGCGTCTCCGAAAACTGTAAAAAGTAGTTAGTGGGACATAAAGCCAATAACATTATTAATAAGAATAACAGTAGTTATAGTGCATAATTAGCATCTTATTTCCTGGGTTGTAATTGCCAGATATATTACAGTTTTAGCAGGAATGTGGTTCATTACTTAACGATAATAGTTTCTTGTTATTTCTGTAAGCTATGAAAATGTGACACTGAAAATGTTGGTGCAACACCCAGCTTCGGATACCATCAGCCGTCACTGATATATATCATCATGCGCCCATGCGATTTTAAGAAGCGCAATGTTATTTTTATCAAGTAATAAATTAAAATTTGCCAGAATTTTCTCCAAATGGCTCCTAAAATCACTAGAAAAGCCACTAGTTGCTATCTTCACTAAATTACTAAAAACGACTCCAAATCTAGCAACTAGTCTCTAGAATAGACTAGACTGATGTGAATGAACACGAACATAGCATGCGAGAACGAGAGATTGACAGTCGATATACGCACCGCGATATACAAGTTTCAATAAACATCGCATATTCGCACGCATTTCTCGTATTAATAAATTTTGATATTTCATTTGAAAGTGGCCAATGAGCGAAGGTCTTCCGGCTACTTGCGTACAAAGCTGATATAGCGAGATTTGAAAACAAATGTTTGAAGTTCACCAAAAAATAAGCTAAAATCGGGAGAAATAATAGAATAAGTGGGAGGCAGGAAAAACTGTCGAAAATCGGGAGTCTCCCTCCTAAACCGGGAAAGCTGGCAGGTATGTAAGTTTTAATCTTCAGTGTTGCCTCTTTCCTACCACCTGTGGTACTACGGGAAATATGATCGATATCGATCAGTGAATTCCATCGAATTTGTACCGCATAAGACTTCATATAACACCCTGCTGTGCATCCAATGAACCACTCTAATCAAGCAGTCAGCTACTTGCACCTACTGTAGGAAGCGCGAGTTAAACAATCTTCTTATACCGGGTGTATCGGCACTATATCTACAAAAATCAGGGATGCTCTTCGTGTTATGCTAAGAACGATGGTGCAATCGAATTGGCGGAGAAAATTTTTCGTTTTGAGAAAATGAGGTTACTTTGTTACTTCCGGGTGGGCGATTCAAATTGACAAACTCGCTGTATTTGCTCTGCCAGAGTACAAGTTGCTGCCATGCTTCAGGGAAGAGAAGGGGAGGGAGAGGAAGTGGGGTTATGAGGAACAGACAGGGATAATGCCCCACGCACATGCACAAGTTTCCTCATTCAACTCGCACAGGATTGTCCTTGTCGCTTAAAGGCAATATCCACAGTTTATTTATTAAACAGCCGTAACACACTACAATTAATTAACTGTAATTAAGAGACACTTGTCAGTCAAGGAATGCACCAGATCGTTTCTCATCTCATCTGTCGGTCACAGTAACATTCTTTACTATTTAACATACTCAAAGATGCAACGCTGCGACCCTACGATTGTGTATTTCTTCACTCACAACAGGGTAAATAGAATGAAATACTGAACAAAGGAAACAATACCCCAAATGGTTTGATTACAGTAGATGTTCAATATGCACCCCTCCTACTTCGATACACAGTTCACAATGGTGTAGTAGTGGCCTTTGGACTCTGTTCAGGATGTGTGGGATGTGTCACGAACGACCTGGAAAGCTGTCTGTACCTATTCTTGGTACAAGTTCATTTTTTCTTTCTATGGGGTTACATATTAGTTCATTTGCGCAGAAAATTTTTTACACTGCCTACTGGGACTGGCAAGCAGCTATGCAAAGCAAAGCAAACAAGAAACTTGTTCGCTCTTCTGACGCACAGCAGAGGCAACGGCTGGCTCTCTGTCATAGCAAATACGGCAAGTTCGTCATTTTGAATTGCCCACCCAGAAGTAAGAAAGTAACCTCATTTTCTCAAAAAGAAAATTTTTCTCTGCCAGTCTGATTGCACCATTGTTCATAACATAAGACGAAGAGCATCCCCGAATTTTTTGTCGGTATAGTTCTGATGTACCCTTTATAGAGCAAGTTCTCACCACGTAGAGAGAGGAATCCCATGAGTTTACAATGGCCGGGCCGTCCCATATTCTTATGGGTGCAGACGTTTCTGAACTTTCATACAGAAGCGGTGAAATGACAGTACTGGGAGTGATGATACAGATGAAGAGAATGATAGTGATTATCTCCACAAAGAGACGTGGCAATCCAGGAAGATGAAGACAATAGTAACTTAGTATCTGTAGATATAGCAACAGCAACCACTCAGTCAAACTTACAGAGGGTATAGTGGTGCAATACATGATCTGAACATTACACGTGAAATTCCTTCACAGGTCAACCAAGTTTCAAAAGGACTTTGACAATGTGTTGGATACCTTTTTATTACTTCTTCATGACAAAGTTATTGAACTACGTGGTGAAAACTTGCTCTATAAAGGGTGTATTAGAACTATACCGACAAAATCAGGATTTGAGGCTCCATTCTAAAGTCCAGGACACACATTAGGAAGCCGGAGCCAGTGGTGAAGGAGGAAATGTATGTGCTTCTGGGACTTGTAATGTTAATGGGTACTATAAACAAGCCTTCCTAAACGACCTATTTAGTAAGGAAACACCAATTTTTGGACAAGTGATAGACTTGAGTGGAATCATGTTTTCCCACACGAAGCTGACCATGTAATATGCAAAATGAAAAGAAACTGGTGCATATAGTATGCATGTATAGTGTATATAACATAAATGAGTGTGTGTGATCTAATTACTGCATACCAGTGAACATATTTTATGTGCAAGTGAAATGTGTACCCACAAATTTATATTTACGCTACTGCTACAAGTCATTGGACCTTTCACTAAGCTATTCCACAGCATGGCTAGAGGTCTTGGTAAGTTGTCTGAATGATTTTAGTATACTGTCAATTCATTCTTGAGATATAGAATGTTTTGTGTTACACATACAGAATATTGAGTCACAGTGAATTTCATTATCACCAATAGACTGACAGGCAAGGAAATTAAGTATTGACTGGAAGGGTCAATGCTCACTGTACCGGGTGGTACACCTCCACGCCGCTAATTCAAACTTTGCGCCAGTTGAAACTCCTCTACTGGAGGAAGTCTGAACTTTATCTACTGTGTTAATTCTCAAGTTTCTCAGAAGATGTCCCTACTTGTAAATTTTGAAGTTTCTGAACTGGGTCGTTTTCGATGTATTTTTGTTTTGCCTGTAGTAAGAAGTGTGGACATTCTCTTCCAGATGGCACTACTGAAGAACTACAATTGTGCACCCTAGCGAGAAGTGAAAGAACTATGTTTTTGGAGAAATGTTGTGTTCATAAGTTTGTTCTTTGTTAAATTTCTTTCAGTTATTGTATAAGTTGGCAATATTAAACCTTTCTTTCCGCCAGTTTTGAATTTAACCAATAGGGAATTTCTGTAATTAATTTTCCACCAATAATGTGTTTCTTCTTCATCTTGTGTAGGGGTTTTCGTGGTTAGCCAATAAATTCTTGTGGGAGGGTGTTCTCATTCCTGAAACGCCTCGAACTTTCCACGAGGGTATATAAACTGCTGATTTTCGGGTCTCCGCGCCACTTCAGTAACATCTATCAGTGTGTAAAGTACGTAGCAGGGGGCGGGAAGCGCCTCTTTCTTCGGGCAGCAGTTCAGCCACCAGGTAATGGCCGTTTAATAACTTCTTTTCTTGCTAGCTCAGCAGTTTAACTCTCGGGGCAGGTCCGAAGCATTTCTACCATGTAACTTTTCCCCTAAAATGTAAAGACACTTAGTATCAATTCTATCTTTTAAACTACATATTGGGATAGAGAGTGCTTAACCCTCTCGAGCTCCCACTCATATTGCGTTGAGGTGAACTTATTTTCTCAACCGTTTCTTCCTTAATGTAATGTAAATTGTCTCCTTCTATAAGTCACCTCTCTAGTATGGGATTAGCCCTTGCAGTAACGGCCTAGTGCCAAGTTAGTTTTATATAAAGTGAATTAGGAGTGCAAGAACGCCTCCTCTCAAGTTGGTATTTTAGAGGCCATGTAATTGACCTGTTTCTTTACTTAATAGGCCTCAGTAGGTTGGGTATTTTTACCCCTGTTTTCATGTCCTCGGAGGACAACTTGAAAGTGGAGTTTGGTGTGGCCTTTGATAGGCTCGAACTTAAGAGCAGGTTGCTCTTTCTAAAATTTTGTTTTCTGCGCGCCTCGAGGAGGCTTTACTGTGTAATTGGGAGCAAGTGCTCCTGGGCATGATAGGGGTCTTCTGCCCCCTTGTTCAATTCTATATATCGTAAAGTTGGGCTTATAGCTCAAGAATTGTGAGTCTGGCTCTCGAAGCCCAAATCCTGTAATCACTGTAATTGTACATTTTCGAATTGTGTTTCGGCTACTGAGTACCTGTTCTATTTGTTATTTCTTAATCTTGAAAAGAAAATACACTGACTGACAGAGCAAATGCAACACCAAGAAGGAGTGGTCAGAACTTTATGCCAATTGCAGGGTAGACTGACGTCACTGAGGTATGCTCATGATGTGAAATGCGCCGCTGTGCTGCGCACGTAGCGAACGATAAATGGGACACGGCGTTGGCGAATGGCCCACTTCGTACCGTGATTTCTCAGCCGACAGTCATTGTAGAACGTGTTGTCGTGTGCCACAGGACACGTGTATAGCTAAGAATGCCAGGCCACCGTCAACGGAAGCATTTCCAGCAGACAGACGACTTTACGAGGGGTATGGTGATCGGGCTGAGAAGGGCAGATTGGTCGCTTCGTCAAATCGCAGCCGATACCCATAGGGATGTGTCCACGGTGCAGCGCCTGTGGCGAAGATGGTTGGCGCAGGGACATGTGGCACGTGCGAGGGGTCCAGGCGCAGCCCGAGTGACGTCAGCACGCGAGGATCGGCGCATCCGCCGCCAAGCGGTGGCAGCCCCGCACGCCACGTCAACCGCCATTCTTCAGCATGTGCAAGACACCCTGGCTGTTCCAATATCGACCAGAACAATTTCCCGTCGATTGGTTGAAGGAGGCCTGCACTCCCGGCGTCCGGTCAGAAGACTACCATTGACTCCACAGCATAGACATGCACGCCTGGCATGGTGCCGGGCTAGAGCGACTTGGATGAGGGAATGGCGGAACGCCGTGTTCTCCGATGAGTCACGCTTCTGTTCTGTCAGTGATAGTCACCGCAGACGAGTGTGGCGTCGGCGTGGAGAAAGGTCAAATCCGGCAGTAACTGTGGAGCGCCCTACCGCTAGACAACGCGGCATCATGGTTTGGGGCGCTATTGCGTATGATTCCACGTCACCTCTAGTGCGTATTCAAGGCACGTTAAATGCCCACCGCTACGTGCAGCATGTGCTGCGGCCGGTGGCACTCCCGTACCTTCAGGGGCTGCCCAATGCTCTGTTTCAGCAGGATAATGCCCGCCCACACACTGCTCGCATCTCCCAACAGGCTCTACGAGGTGTACAGATGCTTCCGTGGCCAGCGTACTCTCCGGATCTCTCACCGATCGAACACGTGTGGGATCTCATTGGACGCCGTTTGCAAACTCTGCCCCAGCCTCGTACGGACGACCAACTGTGGCAAATGGTTGACAGAGAATGGAGAACCATCCCTCAGGACACCATCCGCACTCTTATTGACTCTGTACCTCGACGTGTTTTTGCGTGCATCGCCGCTCGCGGTGGTCCTACATCCTACTGAGTCGATGCCGTGCGCATTGTGTAACCTGCATATCGGTTTGAAATAAACATAAATTATTCGTCCGTGCCGTCTCTGTTTTTTCCCCAACTTTCATCCCTTTCGAACCACTCCTTCTTGGTGTTGCATTTGCTCTGTCAGTCAGTGTATAACCTTGTTAAATTTTATCTTAACTTTAATTTCGTATTTTGAGACCTGTTCACCCCCGCACCTTCTTTCACCTCTGCACATCCACTATACTCCGTAACACTCACAATTAACAAAATGTACAGACAGGTGGAAACAATGGCAGGAGGGTAGTTGGAATGGGGAGATATAGGCTAAGTTAGGAATAAACCTGATGGATGAAGTTGAAACTGTATGCATAAATCTGCTTTGGTCGTGGGGTACTGTGAGTTGAATGGTTATTTATTTATTTATTTAGCGTATGGCTAGAGATACCGCGTCTATTGTTACAAGATCTACACTATATACATATGTCCAGATTGTTTATATAGTCTATAGCCTCTGGAGTCGCAAAAGCAAAGTCACTAGCGCTGCCATTGTATTTTCTAGTCCTGCATTCTTCGATGATGTGCTTCACTGTCTGTTGTGTAGCGCCACAGTCACACTCAGGCGTTGGGATTCTGTCCCACTTGTAGTGGAAGGCTGCACAGTTCCCGTAGGTGAATGGTTGTGGATAGGTTACTAAGAAAATGATGGACTTGGCCACAGAGGGAGACAGAGGTGACGGTGGCTAGATTCAGTTTTTAGTAAGAGGTGTGGAACTATTTTTACAAGTTGTTTTATGTCGCACCGGCACAGATAGGTCTTGTGGTGATGATGGGATAGGAAAGGGCTAGGAGTAGGAAGGAAGCAGCTGTGGTCTTGATTAAAGTACATTTTCCTGGTGTGAAAATGAAAAACACGGAAAATCATCTTCATGGCTGCCATCAGTGGGGTTTGAACATGCTATCTCCTGAATGCAAGCTCACATCTGAGCGCCCCTAAATGCGCGGCCAACTCGCTCGGTGGTGTAGAACAAAATGAGGCTACAGAGCTAGTTGCAAATAGAGGATTGTGAAGGCTCCTAGTTAATTCACAGTCTTGTAGACTGAGTGCTGAAAGGTGGAACAGTCTATGATGAAGATGAATGTAGCAATTCCACAAAACGTCCTTCATTTTAACCATGAGTCAGGCCACTGTTCCATGGACTAACTACTAAGGTTTGAGTTCAGTTTCAGTTTATCCCTGATCAGGTTCCTCCAATGATTTGAATGGCTATAAAATTACTATTTCTGTGGAAAACTAGGGCATTTTTTAAGATAATACTCTACTTTTCATTTATACAATTACAATTATTTTTGTGTGCAGGAACCGTTCATTTTTATTTATTTTCTTCTTACAAAATGCAGCCCTTTGTTTCTTTTTTTACTATGATTTTATGAGAATATCTGATTTTTATTTATTACACCTCACCTATCACTATTCTTTTCTTTTAGGACTGTGAAGAATAATCTTCCTTTACATGTTTTCTAAATGTAAGCACTGTCTCTTATTTTTATGTCACTTCATTCCATTTAATTTCTCTCCCATTTTTCATAATTATATTAAGAAAAAGCATGGTATGTGTTGTATGTCCGGCGCTCTCTTCTCGCTCCGTCAGCCAGCTGCACGCGCGCCTGTGTATCATTCTGCTAGCTTCGACGCGCAGCCCTCAGTGCGCGTGCCTGACCATCGAGTGTACTATAAATAGGAGCTCCCGGCCTGCTCACTTGCCCACTTGCCCCGGTGTCCAGCTCCAGAATACACCCTACGTCGAGCACGGAGGCTACTCCTCTTGAAAATGTGCTTCGACCAGGTGGACTGAATTTCTGGCAGTACGAGGTTTCACCTCTGGTCACCGCTCCCTTACCTGTTTCCGCTGCCTATGTCCCGTAATTCTTTTACAAGCCATTGTCATTCCCTAATTTATGCAAGCTCCCTTAGTTTCGCTAGGTGGAATTTCTTCAATCAATTGAACTTGCTTTTTAGGAATTCAGGCACTTCAACAAACATTTATGTTAGTGTGCCAGATAGTTCTCGACTATCAAAGTGTCAATTCACAAAGACTATCTTTTCAAGATAGAAGTGTATATAAAGACTGCAAACCTGTACATATTGTATAAAGACAGACTTTTCTCAAGATTCAATATTCCTCTTTGCTTCAAAATAAATTTCAGTTATTTGTGTAAATATCATAAAGTGAAGCAATAAAAGTTGTGTTCTGTAAACTTCAACCTTGGTTACAACAGTATGATATTTCAGTAAAAGAGTATGCCTTTAAATGAAACTTGAATCGCCTTACTAAGTTCTTAGTGAAGGTTACCTTCCTTCATTTTCATTTCTTGCGTCCAAATTTGGTATCCATGTATATTTTACTGCAAAATGGATCAAATCTTCATTTGACAGTGCTTGCAAAGTTATTAATGTAGAGTAATTTAATAGGTCCTATAATGACGAAAATAACACTCACTTTTTATTACAATGGTCGGGCGCGATGCCATTTGACAGTAAGGTCATGCTCGAGACCACTAACATTTCAGCCGGCCTTCACACAAAAGAATTACAGTAGAAGTCCGCTATAGCGAGTGCGGCATATAACGAGAACTCCGTTATAGCGGCAACATTTTTCTGTCCCTTCAAAATTCCTATATTAAACTGTGTATCGTCCTTTGGTTACAGCGAGAACCCTATCACTGGCGCATCCGTTATTACGAGCCATTAAGCGCGCGCGATTTCTCCGTTACCGATATTTATGCTCCCCAGCGATGATATTGCATGCGATCGATTACCTTCGGCATCGTTTCCTCGCCATGTGCACTAGCGATTTCTCTCGTCGACATTCGAAGGCGATGTCGGAGTCGATTAGTAATATCCGTCGACAGTTGTTCCGTAAAGAAAATTCGAAATGAAAGAGAACATATTTTCGTAATAAATGCGTAAATAACGTGTCCGATAACGGTTGTTAACTCGTTAAAATTAAGGCTGACTAAACGACCGCTTAATTTTGAGGCTAAATACTGCAATTAAGTAAGAATGGGATACACCTTGAGATATGGCAGAGTGCTTAATTGATTTCAGAGGTTGGTTTATATTTTGTCGCGTCTGGTTAAATTACGGAAAGGCTAATATGAAAATTTATAGCGAGAAAGGTATAGTTTCTCTACTGGCGCTTGAAGTGTGTTTTCATCATATGTATAGTACGGTTAAGTTAGGATACGTGACGCTGTTTGAATAAGAAAACTGAAACGTTTGCAACAAAATGCTATCGATCATCTTCGGTACGGTATAGTTTTCTCACTTTGTGCATTTGCGAGCTCTCTCGTTGACATTCAAAGGCGATGTTGGAGTTTATTAGTAATACCCATTGACTGACGTTCTCTAAAGAAAATTCGAAATGAAAGTGAAAAACACGTTTTCGTAATAAATGCGTAAATAACGTGGCCGATAGCAGTTGTTAACTCGTTAAAAATAAAGACTGAAGTAAACGATATCTTAATTTTAATGTTATATACGGAAATTAAGTAAGAATGTGATACACCTCAAGATATGACAGAGTACATCACTGATTTCAGAGGATATTTCATATCTTCTCGCGTCTAGTTACGGCTATTTACATGTAAAATTTTCGCGAGGAGGTTATTTCTCTACATACGTTTCAAATATGTTTTCATGATAGGCTACATATACGGTTAGGTTAGGTGACGCTGTTTGAAGAAGAAAGCTGAGGTGTTTGCCGCAGAAGTCTCTGGAATGATACCGTATTTCTCCGAATCCAAGACTTTTTCTTCTCAGAATCTCATGCGAAAACTCAAGGGTTGTTGCATTTGCGGCCTAACAGTAAGTTAATGGATACCACTGGCATCTACCGCGGTAACCACGCTGCTTCTTTTCACACGGGCACAGAACTCGTTGACAATAAACGACCGCCTCTTTACTACACATCGCTAGCCGCGACAACCGGTTGTACAGAGCCTGTGTGTTTCTCAAATCTGCAGAATGGCATCAAAGCCTGCGACCCTGCGAGCCTCAGTGGCAGAGTCATAACGCGTCTATTGTACTTGACGCTTAGTAAAATTAAGGTTTATAGACAGCAGGAATATTTTCGTGATGGATAGTCGTATTGTAAAGATACGTGGGAAAGGTATTGCCGGCAAATTTTCAACGGGTTCTAGTTGATATTATGATGCCAATTATAAGTTAATGTTTATTAAACACTCGGAAATGTAGAATAATTGTGCAGCCGCAAGAAAATACGGCATAGGCCTAACTAAAGCCAATATTTAGCGTTAGCGTGAAGACAAAGAGAAAAAAAAAATGCGTACTGTACAAAAAATACATTCAGTGGTCCGCAAACAAGGACGCTTTAAAGAAGTCGAAGATGAAATTGTGAGGTATGTGCACGAAAAAGCAAGGGCGGAATGGCCATACCGTGGCGCAATAAACTCGTTCGTTGACTTTCAACGTTCGCGATTAGGCCAATACATCGCTAGCCGCTGAATTTGGCCGAATCCGACAAGCGAGACGTGCGTGTAGCGGCAGCCGGTTATATCTGACGCTGCGTAAAAGTAACAGTTTTACAGACAGCAAGAATAATTTCCTGATGGATCGTTGTATTGTAGAGACGCAGGGAATAGGTATTGGCGGAAAGTTTTCAACGAGTTCTCTTCGGTATTATGATGCCAATGTTAAGTTAATGGTCCTTAAACCCGCGGAAATAAAGAATAATTGTGTGGCCGCCAAAAATAAAGAAGTACAGCGTGACGAAAGTCAATTTTCGGCGTGTAAAAGTAGTCTAAAATGCCTAGGGCTCCTGATTTAAATTTTTTGAAGGAAAAAGTGGGGTTCATCTTGGATTCGGAGATATACGGCACTATATTTTTTTCAGAATGAAATTAAACATACACCTTCACGTAGTATCGGATTACGAAACAAACAAGTAAGCCGTAGTGTGGATATCATCCTCGGAAACGCACGTTTTGACAAACTGATTGCCGTTTCATACCGATTTTAAAGTGCATGAAGGTTTTGCCGACTTTTATACAAAAATCGGATATAACGACAATCCGTTATAGCGAGTAAATTTTTCGCCAGCATGAATTCTCGCTATAACGGACTTCTAATGTACAAAGAAATAGGAGAATTTGACTGCCAATGAAATGACATATGAGTGCGTGTGGTTCCTTCAACCCCCTCTCTTACCACATATTCCAGATCGCGCCAGGAGGCGTGTGGGCAGGCAGGGAAGCAAGTACCTTCTCCTCTGTGCATGTTTGGTTCATGTTAGATCTCCTGTCATTCGCTCTCTCCCCTCGCTCTTCAGGTGTGTCTGTGTGTTATGCTTCAGCATGGATCTGACCAATGAGAGGGAGAGTGAAAGCTGGTACTAGGCAGTTCTGATTTCCTTAAATGAAATGAATATTTCTGTCCCGAGATTTTAATGAACACTAGTCTACACCAAGGACTGATGAACTGTGCATGTTATCAAGCCCTCTTACTTCAGTCAGTTGACTTTAGGGCGTTTAATGTCTACAATATCACCTTACATTTGACTATTTGTTCCTTACTAATGATGGCTTATTATTAAAATTTATATTAATACTAATTTCAACTGGCTGTTGCTAGACTAATGCAACCCTTGTAAGTCAGACCCTCTGACAAGGGTGGGTGGCATAATCTGTGTATGCGAAACTGAGTGTTAGTGTGGTGGACGATAGTGTTGTGTGGAGTTGCAAGAATGTTTGGGACAGCAAAGTCATTTACTCCTCAAGTAAAGGGAATTAACTGTGTTGGATTAAAATTCCTCGACCCAGCCAGGAATAAAACCTGGGGCCCCAGGGACCGAAGGCCAAGATGCTGACAACACAGCAATGGAGCCAGACAAACTTGTGTCCCTATATTCCTCGAGGTGGTGCAGCTCTTTTCAGGAACACCTCCAGTGGGGGATAGTTGCATATACAGTTGTTCAAGAAAAGAACGAGTGCATGGTATTATATTAGTTCCTCATAGGTACATTTTTTTCTCAGAAGCAATTGAACCAATAGATATGTTTGTATCTACATGGGAGGTGAATTGTATTTTAATAATAATTTGAACTGTGCAATTGTCGGGCTGGGAAGCTCAGGCGGTAAAGCACTGGCCTTCAGAGCTCAACTTGGCAGGTTTGATACCAACTCAGTTTGGTGGTATTTGAAGGTGCTCAAATATGTCAGTCTCGTGTCAGTAGATTTACTGGCACATTAAAAATCTTCTGCAGGCCCAAATTCCAGGATGTGATTAATTTCATTATTAAACCATACTGAAAGTCAATATATTAAAATTTACAACTAATTTATTGAAAACAACCTGTACAGTACTTTACAGTTTTCTTAAAAATTGAAATCTACCTGTTCAATACTTTACAGTCTTTATGACTGTACCGGGTGGTACATCTCTACGACGCAAGTTCAAATCTTGCACCAACTGAAACTCCTCTACAGGAGAAGCTCTGAACTAATTCTACGGTTTATCAGAAGATGTCACTGAGTGTTTTTGATTTGCTTTTGTTTTTCATGGATCAAGAAGTGTGGACATTCTCTAACAGATGTCTCTACCAAAAACTATGATAAAGCACTCTGGTGTAAAGGAATGTACCTTCTTGAAGAAATTTTGTATTCATAAGTTTTGTCTTTACTAAATTTTGTCCTGTGGTTTGTGGGTTGGCAACATTAATCCTTTCTATCTGCCTGTTTTGAATTTAGCCAATCACGAATTTCTGTAATTAATTTTCCTCCAATCATTGCTTTCTTCTTTGAATTTCCATGTGTAATTATTTGTCTACCAATAAAATTGAGGGGGGGGGGGGGTGTCTACTCATTCCTGAAAGGTCTCGAATTTTCCACGAGGGTATAATAACTGCTGATTTTCTGGTCTCCTGGCCACTTCAGTAACATCTAGCTTAGTGTGTGGATATGTAGCAGGGGGCGGGAAGCGCCTCTTTCTTCAAGCAGCAGCTCTTCAACAAGGTAATGGCCTTTTAACATCTTTATTTATTGCTAGCTCAGCAGTTTAACTCTTGGGGAGGGTTCGAAACCTTTCATATGTAACCTACCACTTTAAAATGTAAATTCCTCTTCTGTGTATGTGAAAACTACAAATCGCTTTCACTGTAAAGCGGGGATAGAGAGTGCTTTACCCTCTCGAACTCCCCTTCATTTTGAAATTGAGGTGACTACGTTTTCATAACCGTTTCTTCTCTTCCTTAATGTATTAAAGTTTTCTCATATGGGTCACCTCCCTAGCTTGGGATTAGCCCCTGTGTATCGGCCTAGAGCCACTTAGGTTTTAAAAAGTGTATTTAGGAGTGCAAGTTCTCGCCTCCAGTTCTTTCTGTACTTTGGGCCAGTAACTCATCCTGATGTTTTGTTTTCTTCATGCAAAGGCCCTGTAGGTTGGGTATTAGATACCCCTGTTTCACTGTATGTGTGCCTTGAGGGCAGTTAGGAGTGAAGTTTGTTGTGGCCTTTGATAGGCTTGTAAAATTGAGAGCGGGTCAGCTCTTTATGGTGTTGTGATGAAAGGGCCTTAGAGAGGCTTGAGATGTAAAGTGCGAGCAAGAGCTCCATGTAATTAAGGGTTTTCTGCCTGTTGGGTACATGTGGTTGTGAGCTGAGGGCTGAGGAATTGTAACTTGGGGCACGAATCCCAGAACTGGTAAGAACCCGAAAATCGGGCTTACCTTGTAAAGCTACTCTGGTACCTGATTTTGTTATTTTGTTATTTGTTATTAAGCTCAAAATTCTATGTTACCATTGTTAAGTTTTGAAAATATAACCTTGTTGAAATTTTAATTCATCTTTCAAACTTTTGTAGTTGAGACCTATTCCAGCCCGCACCTTCTTTCACCTTTAACTACCACGGATATCTCCGTAACAATGACTATGATATAATCATTCTATTAAGATTGTTATGGTACATGTTTCACCTGTCATAGCAGGCAACATCAGCCATAAATTCTACACGCTTAAGTCAGAGCTCAGGAATGAATGTTATATTTAAAATTATCCTTAGAAACTAGTTGTTTACAATGATTTACAATGATGTATAAGAACATTATGGTCATACTTTAGATTGTCTTAACGTTTCAATGGTTTATCATATTTGTGTTCCCATCTAATGGAGACAATGTGAAAATAGTATTAACATACATAATATTGACACTAGATTGACAATTGAAGTCAAATAGGAGTCAAAATATTTACAACAGATTTTTCAGTATGTTCAAGAAATCAATACACTTACCTTAAAATGATTTGTGGATTAGCTAAAATATTCTGTAGATTAAAATCTTCTCCTTGTTAAAATGAGAGTATTAATAACATTCGAAGTGAAAATGCTGGTTGGATAGCAAGTCTAGCTTGTGAAGGGTGCTGTAAAGTATTGAACAGGTGGTTTTCAATAAATTAGTCGTAAATTTTAATACAAAATACCAGCACTTCGGCATGTCCAAAAGCTGTAGAAGTACACTAGTTAGTGAGAGGTAAATCCAATAACATTATTATTAAAATTGTCTGATAAAATATTAAAAGCGAGGAACGTACAATACCATGTGCTCATTCTTTTTTTCTTCCGAGCAACTGCACCTTCTGCAACCACATCCCAGCCCTCCTGCCAATTTTAAATCTCTGGCTGTAATAGGAATTGCACCCGGTCTTCCTAGGACGTTAGATAATAGTGCTAACTGTTGAGCTACGGAGATGTACATTAAAATACTGTATAATGTTCTAGTATACTACATCCTTGCCTATGTAGGTCAACCTTCTGCTCTACATTTTTGTACCCAGCTTGGTCTAATAAACTATTTCTCATTTGTTCCTTGAATGGAAATGGTCAATGTGCTTTCTGACAAATGAAAAACTACAATGTGTAAACTGATGCTTTCTATTTTAAGAACTACAGAACTCATAGTTATCAAAGATAATCTTTATTAATTAAATTCTATATTCCACATAAGATGGATGGGATACTAATTTACTTACTTACCACATACCATTGCATCAAGTAGAGTTAATAAGGAAAATGATATTAAATAAAACATTCAATTTATCAGTATACAATTTATTTTTGGTACTTAAGGAGACTTTATTCAATATGAAAATAAACTTTGCATGCTGAAAAATCACAATTGCAATATGTCAATAGCAACTTGACTGGCATCACTTCTAAAGCAAATTTGAATCTTCATGTAAAATATGCCGAATGTGGATACCAATAGCTGCACCATAACTATGGAGTTCATTTAGTAAAATAACAATTTTTATTACATATAATTTGTATTTATGTTACAAATATATTCATTAACTTCACGCTAATATTTTTCAGCATGGTTTCCAGTAACATTTCTTGTGAAAAATCACTACAGTTTATCAATTATTGTAACTTGGAAACATTTCTTTTTGGGAATAAGGAACAAGACAGGGAATGCCACCAACATTGCTCACATATTTCTCGTTGGAACCTGTTCTCTGCAAGCTTTAATAATGAAACTTGCTCAGTTCAAGTTAACTAACATGTCATTAATATTTCCTCAGTTAGTCTTACGAATACCATTCAGTCACATTTCCACAATTCCACACACACATCCATTCATGCTACTCCACTCTCACCAATTGCCTCACTTTTTATTGTCAGCATAGCACACAACAGCAATATGCACAAGAACACAGTAACAAGGTCAGGTTTGGCATCATATGGAATTCAAGTATGGTGCTTCATGAGAAACTTGATGTTAAGTCTCTTTTCACAGTTATAAAAGATCATGGAGCATCTTCCAACACCACACCTGTCCACACATGCTTCAACACATGACATAGCGTAGATAACACAGACGGCTCGGCATTATGGCAACGCGAGTTGGGAAAAAAGCCTTGAAGCTCCAATTTCCTGCTACCTAATTTTATTCTTCTCTTTTTGAGGTTCCAAATAAATGGGTGTGATGTTTGATGGCTTGTATTTGCTATAAAGAGAAAAAAACCAAATGCACATTAGTCACATAATATGTAACTTATTAAAAAAAAAAAAGAAAGATCAATGCATTACTATATCATTATTATGATGTAGTAAGTCCTTCCAGATCACTTAAGAACTGTACTGCATGGTACATACTTGAAGTGGCAACTCATTGTAGTTCGCTCCCCAAATAGTGGAAGGACCTTCACACCATTTCAATCACAGTTCTCTCTTTGAAAGGAAAAAAAGGTCATTGTATGGTCTTTGAACACACACACAGTATCTATTGCCAATTTCAGGCAAATTAATAATGATGCTGATTATTTTCATGTCAGCATGGGAGAATAATCACTCACAAGGAAGTGCAGTGCATCCAGAATGTTTACGAACTCTCACTGCCGTAGCCTATTTGTAGAAGTTATTTTTCTGACAATATGCTGTAAAAAACTGACTTGCGCCATAAGAAAAGATGCAGAGTAAAATTAGTAAATTCTCACTTTCCCCCCTTTTTGTCAAACTATTTAACTAATCTGGAGATGTGGTGGGGGGAATTGCCTTCCATTTCTCAGAGCCTAGTATTACCATAAAGTAGGTTTTGCTGTAGCTAATACAAAAGTCCAAGATCAGAAAATTTTCAGGGATATTTCAGTAATCTGTAAGAAACTTTAAATAAATATTACAAGTACCTAACCATGTTTGTAAACAAGTATTATACACTTTAAACATTACAATAGACAAAAGCATATGTAATTGCATTAGTGGTATAGAGATGAAAAGGCTGGAATAAAGACACACTCACAAGGGAACATCCACAATGGTGAAGTCGCTGATCGCGATGAAACTTAGCAAACACATTGAGGTACATGTAAAAACAATGCCAGCATCAATTTTAGGCGCCAACATTCATTAGCGCGTTAACTAAGGGGCCTAAAAGTTGCGACATTTCAAGTTCTGCGCGATCAGCGATGAATGCCTGCTGGCCAATGCTAAGCCGGCACACACACTTCCCGTCTGGAGACACACCCTCTGCACCGCCTTTTACCCTCCAAGTGGTTCTCCCCGGCACGTTACCCTCCCTTCTCCTCGCGCTTGCCGGCTGCTTGGCTGTGGAACGAGACCGGCGCTATATTTTGCTTCTTTACGTACTATAATTATTGAAATCCTTTAAATCACATTCCGTTTCACACATAATGATAATAAATAACCTAAACGTATTTACTCATATTTTATGCAAATGTTATATTTTCATTCCTGCTAATTCCGGTGGGTTGTCAATTCGTGGGTACAACCCCGAGTTAAGCACCATCGGGTGTGGACAAACGTGGTATAAGGTACCGCGTCCGACCTAGGCTTAAATTATTATTTACGTCTGAAACACCTAGAAGCTGTCGGTAGTGTCATTTAGAGTGGACATACATATGAAATTTATTAAAATAAATCACCCACCTTGAAACAACGTTAAATATCCTTTTATTTAAAGAAATTACGTGCCCGGGTAGAGGATCTCAATGAATGTAATGAGATGTTGTACCTCGGGATATCAAAATATGGTTACAGGTCCAGACCTTCTTTTCAAGTCCACTCCCCTACCCCCATTTTGTGTACGCTATCAGTTGTGTCATAACGAAACGAAATCACGAACAACAGCAATTATAAACTCAGAAACTGCTGGTATTTCCCGTATTATGTACTCTGGTATAAGGAATTTAGATATAATGTTTTTATTTGTGCTTGTATTGAACGATGTATTTATGTTTTGCAGTGAAAGGCACAACACATTTCAATTGCAGCCATGGTTGTCGAACATAAATCAATTAAATGCACAGACAACTTTGATATGAATATGACATGGAATGATTGACGTAATAAGCAAAGTCTTTAAAAAGAAATAAAGATGTGCATTTATATATGCAGTAGATATACCGTAATCACAGGCAGAGATGTAGTCCTACTTACTCGTACTTTTGCGCTATAGCTGACAGAGGTCTATGTATTCAACAAGTAGCCATATTAAAGTATCACACTACAGTCTTCTGGGTACAATGGCAGTTACATACGTAAAAGTGTACATGGCTACTGTTCGAACTGGTACAACAATGTAAACTGCCTATACAATGTGGAAATTCCAAGGGAGAGCTATGAGGAAGGCTGATAGCGTACGCAGTGTAGCACAGGTTCTGTTCGACAGCTAAGCAGACGGCAGCGCGGGGAGAGGGAAACGACAGGTGCTGAACCAGGCAGGGCGGAGGGGAGGAGGAGCAGAGGTGTGGCACAAAGCAGTGTTCTGGCTAAGCGTTGGTCAGGAGGAATTCATCGCTGTTCGCGGAGAACTTGAAATGTCGCAACCTTTAGCCCCCTTAGTTAACGCGCTAATGAATGTTGGTGCCTAAAATTGATGCTGGCATTGTTTTTACATGTACCTCAATGTGTTTGCTAAGTTTCATCGTGATCGGCGACTTCACCATTGTGGATGTTCCCTTGTCAGAGGCTGCTCTGTTTATTTTACAGAAATTGGTCATATTCCTACTACAGTAGCAGCTTCAATAGCTAGCACACAGTGTTTGTTTCATGGACCTCTAATATACTATTATATTAATATTTTCTCTTCCTGACATTAACAACCAATAGTTAAAGTTTCAAATATTACACAGATATATTACCTCTGTATTTTAAGTTTTGGGTAATTCAGGCGAACTCATAATAGAACCCAGGGAATCACTGGAGAAGTCGAGGGAATATTTAGAATATCTTCTCAAAGTAAAAGGAAATCTTCATGGTGGTGTCACGAACAACCGAGCTCATGGGGAGGAGAGATGTGATGTTGGTGAAATTATGCTTGAGGAAGTGGAAAGGATGGAAAATAAACTCCATTGTCATATATTAGACCTGAAATGGTGAAGTATAGTGGGAAGGCAGGGATGAAATGGCTTCATAGAATAAAAGACGAGCATGGAGTGTTGGTAAGGTACCTTCAGATTAGACAAAAGCAGTAATTGCACCTATCTACTGTACAAGCAAGGGAACAAGAAAGATTGCAACAACTATCGATGTATCTCATTCATTAGTATATCAGGCAAAGTATTCACTGGCATCTTGTAAGGGAGGGTACGATCAGTGGTTGAGAGATCCTAACCGACCTTCCTTAGTCAACTCTTGTACTTCTCCTACCCCAACGGTATTAGGTTTCAAAGGTCTAGGAATCCTTCATTTTCATGCCCTTCATGGTCCTCTCTTTCTTTGCCTGATACCTTCATTTTTTGAAGTATTGGACACCTACCATTTTTTCTTCTGATTAGTACTAATAGAGGATGGTTGCCCAGTTGTACTCGCCCTTAAAACAGTAACCACCGCCTTTCCTTTCATTGTTTTCACCCCACATTAATTTGTATTAACCATTTACACATTTTCTTGACTGGGGCAAGAATCACTATCACAAAATATCCTGATCATCGTCATCAGCGATCTGGAGTCTTTCTGAAGTCATTTGGTGACAGAATTTCAAAGATAGCGACTTTGTCATATTTTAGAGAAAATTCTGACGAATTTTAATTTATAACTTCATAAATTTTGTGAGCCAAGTAGTCAATAATATAACATTGCACTTTGGGTAACTGCATGGCCATGTGATGCAATATATTAATCTGTGCATTTTCAGTAATGGCATCTGAGTGCATGACTCATTCATACATGTGGAACATGAGTTCGTATTAATTTTGGAAGGCTTATCAGATACTGCTCATCCTATCCACACACTTCCTGTAAGGGAATGGAGATAGGTAATTTTAATTTTCCTGTGATGAGATTGAAGAGTTGATGACAACATTGGAATTACTTTTCATTTGATTATTTCAAAAGCCTTCACTCTTCAATTGCCCCAATCATTCAAATGGATTTTCAAATTAATAACATTACATATATACATGATCATTAAAGACTGTTATGCCTTTCAGCGTTCAGTCTGCAAGCCTCTGTGAATTTACTAAACATCGCAACAAACCTCTATTTGCAGCTAGTGCTGTGGCCTCATTTAGTTCTATACCTCTTATCTTTAAATCGTTAGAAACCGAGTATAACCATCGTCGTCTTGGTCTCCCTCTACTTCTCTTACCCTCCATAACAAAGTCCATTATTCTCCTATGTAACCTAACCTCCTCCATCCGCCTCACATGACGCCACCACTGAAGCCAGTTTATGCGTACAGCTTCATCCATCGAGTTCATTCCTAAATTAGCCTTTATCTCCTCATGCTGAGTACCCTCCTGCCATTGTTCCCACCCGTTTGTACTAGCAATCATTCTTGCTACTTTCATGTCTGTTACTTCTAACTTATGAATAAGATATCCTGAGTCCACCCAGCTTTCGCTCCCGTAAAACAAAGGTGGTCTGAAAACAGACCAAAGTAAAGATAGTATCTTCTGGGAGCTGACTTCCTTCTTACTGAATAATGTTGATCGCAATTGCGAGCTGACTGCATTAGCTTTACTACACCTTGATTCAATCTCACTTACTATATTACCATCCTGGGAGATCACACAACTTAATACTTGAAATTATCGACCTGTTCTAGCTTTGTATCACCAATCTGACATTCAATTCTGTTGAATTACTTACCTACTGACATTAATTTAGTCTTTGAAAGGCTAATTTTGATACCATACACGTTGCACCTATTTTAAAGTTCCAAGATATTAGACTGCAGGCTTTCGGGACAATCTGGCATTAAGACCAAGTCGTCAGCATAGGCCAGACTGCTTACTACATTTCCACCTAACTGAATCCCTCCTTGCCATTTTATACCTTTCAGCAGATGATCCATGTAAACTATGAACAGCAAAGGTGAAATATTACAGCCTTGTCTAACCCCTGTAAGTACCCTGAACCAAGAACTCGTTCTACCATCAATTCTCACTGAAGCCCAATTGTCAACATAGATGCCTTTGATTTATTTTAATAATCTACCTTTAATTCTGTAGTTCCCCAGTATGGGGTACTCGGTACCCTATCATATGCTTTCTCATGATCTACGAAACATAAACACAACTGCCTATTCCTCTCATAGCATTTTTCAATTATCTGACACATACTGAAAATCTGATCCTGACAGCACTTCTGTGGTCTGAAACCACACTGGTTTTCATCCAACTTCCTCTCAACTACTGATCGCACCCTCCCTTCCAAGATGCCAGTGAATACCTTGCCTGGTACACTAATCAATGAGATACCTCGATAGTTTTTGCAATCCTTCCTGTTCTCTTGCTTATAGATAGGTGCAGTGACGGCTTTTGTCTAATCTGAAGGTACCTTACCAACACTCCATGCTAATTTTACTACTCTATGAAGCCATTTCATCCCTGCCTTCCCACTATACTTCACCATTTCAGGTCTAATTTCATCTATTCCTGCTGCTTTATGACAATGGAGTTTATTTATCATCCTTTCCACTTCCTCAAGCGTAATTTCACCAACACCATCTTCCTCCTCCCAATGAGCTTGGCTGTTCGTAACACCACCAGAAAGATTTCCTTTCACATTGAGAAGCTGTTCAAAATATTCCCTCCACCTCTGCAGTGATTCCCTGGAATCTATTATGAGTTCACCCGAATTACTCAAAATTCTGTTCATTTCCTTTTTCCCTCCCTTCCTAATACTCTTTATTACAGTCCAAAAAGGTTTCCCTTCTGCTTAACCTAGTCTTTCCAAGTTATTACCACAATCTTCCCACGACTACTTTTTGGATTCCACAACTATTTGTTTTGCTCTGTTTCTTTCATCTACGTACCAATCCCTGTCTGCCTTGGCCCTTGTTTGGAGCCATTTCTGATAAGCCTTCTTTTTACGTTTACAGGCTGCTCTCACTTCATCATTCCACCAGGATGTTCGCCTTTTCCCATCTTTACACACAGTTGTTCCTAGGCATTCCCTTCCTGTTTTTACTACAGCAACCCTGTATGCCACCCATTCTCTTTCTATATCCTGAACCTGCTTACTGTCTACTGTTCAAAACTTCTCAGTAATCATATCCATGTACTTCTGTCTAATTACCTCATCCTGGAGATTTTCTACCCTTATTCGTTTGCCTAGAGATACTTAGTTCACTACAGATAAGATAGTGGTCTGTAACATCGAAAAATCCCCGGAAAACTCGTATATTCCTAATAGATTTCCTGAATTCTAAGTCGGTTAAGATATAGTCCATTATGGATCTGGTACCGCTAGCCTCCCACGTGTAGCGGTGAATAGCCTTATGTTTGAAGAATGTATTCGTAACAGCTGAACCCATATTAGCACAGAAGTCCAGCAAACGCTTCCCATTCCTATTAGCTTCCATTACCAGATATTGTAATAGGAGTTGAATCATGGCTGAGAAGTGATATAATTGGATGCAGAAAAATTCTCACGGAACTGGAGTGTGTGTTGTAGAGATAGGATAGGAATAGTAGGAGGGGAGTATTCATTCTGGTGAAAGAAGAATTTGTAAGCTACGAAAAAGTTAAGGATGAAAAACATGAAATTCTGGGTGTAAGGCTCATCTCTAAAGATAATAGGCAACTTGATGTATTTGGAGTGTACAGACCGGGAAAGGGTAGCGCTGACGCTGATTCAGAATTATTGATAAGATAATCAGCTATGTTGGAAATGATATGGAAAGGAATATGATAGTAGCAGGTGATCTCAATTTACCAAATGTCAATTGGGAAGGTAATGCAAACGACAGGAAGTATGAACAACAAATGGCAAATAAGTTAATATGGGAAGGGCAGCTGATTCAGAAAGTGATGGAACCAGCTAGAGGGAAGAATATTTTGGATGTGGTGCTGATAAAACCAGATCAGCTCTATAGAGAAACCAAAGTAATAGATGGTATTTGTGATCATGAAGCTTTTTAAGTTGTTGTTAAAAATAAATGTGAAATAAGGAAGGTATTAAAATTAGGACTATTAGGCAGTACCATATGGCTGATAAAACAGGCATGAGGGAGAAAAAAAAAAAAGTAAATATGATTGCTGGAAAATGGTAAATGAAAATGTAAACAGACTCTGGGATGGGTTTAAAGCAATTATTGTGGAATGTGAAAAAAGGTTTAAAGGTGGTAAGGAATGGTAAAGATCCACTATATTATAACAGAGAAGTAAGGAGACTAAGAAGGAGGTGTAGGTTGGAACGAAATAGAGTTAGAAATAGTTATGGAAGTAAGAAATTGAAGGAACTTACTAGGAAATTGAATCTAGCAAAGAAGTCAGCTAAGGATAACATGATGGCAAACATAATTGATGGTCATACAAATTTTAGTGAAAAATGGAAGGGTATGTATAGCTACTTTAAGGCAGAAACAGGTTCAAAGAAGGACATTCCAGGAATCATTAATGAACAAGGGGAGCGTGTATGTGAGGATCTTCAAAAGGCAGAAGTATTCAGTCAGCAGTATTTAAAGATTGTTGGTTACAAGGACAATGTCCAGATAGGGGAGGTGAGTAATACTAATGAAGTATTAAAATTTACCTATGATAACAATGACATTTACAGTAAGATACAAAAGTTGAAAACTAGAAAAGCACCTGGAATTGATAAGATTTCTGGGGATATACTAAAGGAAATGGATTGGGATACAGTACTATAACTGAAATAAGCCTACTTATTTGATTATTGTTTGGTTGAAGGAGCTATACCAAATGAATGGAGAGTTGCTATAGTAGCCCCTGTGTATAAAGGAAAGGGTGATAGACATAAAGATGAAAATTACAGGCCAGTCAGTTTGACATGCATTGCATGTAAGCTTTGGGAAAGCATTCTTTCTGATTATATTAGACATGGTTGCAAAATTAATAACTGGTTTGACAGAAGGCAGTTTGGGTTTAGGAAAGGTTATTCCACTGAAGCTCAGCTTGTAGGATTTCAGCAAGAAATAGCAGATATCCTGGATTCAGGAGGCCAAATGGACTACAATGTGATTGACCTATCTAGCGCATTTGACAGGGTAGATCATGGAAGACTACTGGCAAAAATGAGTGCTATTGGACTAGAAAAAAGAGTGACTGAATGGGTGGCTATATTTCTAGAAAACAGAACTCAGAGAATTAGAGTAGGCGAAGCTTTATCTGATCCTGTAATAATTAAGAGGGGAATTCCTCAAGGCAGTATTATTGGACCTTTATGTTTCCTTATATATATCAATGACTAGCTGATGTACCCGTGCTTCGCTACGGGATTCTCAGAAAGACTGACTTGGTGGTTTTCCTAACTGAAGTCAACATAGGTCATTACAAAAACGTCAGTAGGAATGTAGCAATTAAAAGCAATGTTATATAAAATACTCGCTCAGGTGAAAAACCGCACACTTTCTCACTTTAAACGAACAATACTACGGTGCTGATCTAACAGTCCAAAGTTCCAGAGCTGGAATAACAAGGTCGCAGACTGCCGTGGACACTCCTCTGTCATTATTCCATTAAATATGCACACTACTCGTTCCAATCAGTGCCTCAGAGTAGGGATTGAATAGCTCGAATACTATGATGAACCAGTGAGTTACGTACCAGATATATCAGAAAAATGTATGAACCAGAGGAATGGCATGCTAAAGAAGAAAGTTATCTTACTCCCCAGCTACTTTCCGCCAATATACACGCACGCTGTTACAGTCGGTACGACCAGGCGAGTTGGCCGCGAGGTTAGGGGCGCGCAGCCGTGAGCTTGCATCCGGGAGATAGTGGATTCGAACCCCACTGCCGGCAACCCTGAAGATGGTATTCCGTGGTTTCCCATTTTCACACCAGTCACACCAGGCTGTACCTTAAAGCCAAGGCCGCTTCCTTCACACCACTATTCATTTCCTATCCCATCGTCACCATAAGACCTACCTGTGTCGGTGCGACATCAAGCAAATTTAAAAAAACCTCGGTACGCTGCAGTAATACTATCTATCGGAGATGAGAGGAAACAGAAGACAAAAAGCACATCACAACAAACAATGGTCAAAGTAATGTTATTGTTGATACAGTTTATGAGCTTTCTATATTGCAGGCTTTCACATTAGTTTTCTTTCGACTCTGTGATATTAGGGTGTCCTACAATATTATTTATATCATAGACTGTAGTTCCTTATTCTCAGACTTTACATACCGATTTTCACTAAATTCTGTTTACCCATTTTCTCGTGACTCGATGCTGATATGGACTTAATAACAAAAATCCAAATTCATGAATATCTCTGATTATATGCGGTACGGAAACAATGTATAAGACATAAGTGATCGGAAATTTAATAACATCTTACATAACTACCACTAACTTACGACATAAATAAAGTTATGTTAGTTATGTAGTATTTATCAATACGACCACTAATAACATAAATAACTTATTTGAGAATTACATTTCAGGCCTTCCCCTAAACTACCATTTCACTCAACGTGAATAAAATAATTTGTAGCCTAGATTGCAGTGGCTCATCAACCGACATTACATACCGATTTTCATTAAATTCTCTTCAGCCGTTTTCTATTGATGCGTGTACATACATACTGACAGACAGACAGAAATTACGGAAAAGTAAAAAATGCATTTTCTTGTTACCGGGGACATGACCGATACAGAAATACCATACTTTTCAAATTCTGAGCAATGTACAGACAAAACTCTCATTTTATATATAGATTACATTTCAGGCCTTCCCCTAAACTACCATTTCGCTCAGTGCGAATGACATTATTGATAGCCTAGATTATAGCGACCTATTCCCCGACTTTGCATACCAATTTTCGTGAAGATACGACCACTAATAAAATAAATATTTGACAATTAAATTTTAGGCCTTCCCCTAAACTATAATTTTTCTCAGCGTGTATAGCCTATATTGTAGCGAATTATTTCCCATCTTTGTCTAGCGATTTTCATTAAGACACGACCACTAATAACATAAATATTTGAGAATTAAATTTCAGGCTTTCCCCTAAACTACCATTTCACTTAGCGTGATTAAAATAATTAATCGCCTAGATTGTAGCGGTTCATCACCCAACTTTACATTCCGATTTTCATTCAGTTCTCTTCAGCCGTTTTCTCGTGATGCGTGTACATACTTAGACAGACAGAAATTACGGAAAAGTAAAAAATGCATTTTCTTGTTACTGTGGGCATGACCGATACAGAAATGCCATTCTTTCCAAATTCTGAGCAATGTACAGACAAAACTCTTATTTTATATATATAGATATGTGAAATGAAGTGGAATCAGAGATAAGGCTATATAATAATTTTGTGTGGCTATTTCTAGCCGAGTGCAGCCCTTGTAAGGCAGACCCTCTGATGAGGGTAGGCAGCACCTGCCATGTGTAGGTAACTGCGTGTTATTGTGGTGGAGGATAGTGTTATGTGTGGTGTGCGAGTTGCAGGGATGTTGGGGACAGCACAAACACCCAGCCTCCGGGCCATTGGAATTAACCATGAAGGTTAAAATTCCCGTCCCAGCCGGGAATCGAACCCGGGACCCTCTGAACCGAAGGCCAGTATGCTAACCATTCAGCCAACGAGTCGGACAGAGATAAGGCTGTTTGCAGATGATGTTATTATGTACAGAGTAATAAATAAGTTACAAGATTGTGAGCAACTGCAACGTGACCTCGATAATGTTGTGAGATGGACAGCAGGCAATGGTGTGTTGATAAACGGGGTTAAAAGTCAGATTGTGTGTTTCACAAATAGGAAAAGTCCTCTCAGTTTTAATTACTGCATTGATGAGGTGAAAGTTCCTTTTGGGGATCATTGTAAGTACCTAGGAGTTAATATAAGAAAAGACCTTCATTGGGGTAATCACATAAATATGATTGTTAATAAAAGCTACAGATCTCTGCACATGGTTATGAGGGTATTTAGGGGATGTAGTAAGGCTGTAAAGGAGAGGGCATATAAGTCTCTGGTAAGACCCCAACTAGAGTATGGTTCCAGTGTATGGGACCCTCACCAGGATTACTTGATTCAAGAACTGGAAAAATCCAAAGAAAAGCAGCTCGATTTGTTCTGGGTGATTTCTGACAAAAGAGTAGTGTTACAAAAATGTTGCAAAGTTAGGGCTGGGAAGACCTGGGAGAAAGGAGACGAGCTGCTCGATTAAGGTACTCATCGACCCTCCATACAGCGATTTTCAAGAAAATTTTGGAATTTTTTTTATTGGCCCATACGAATGTATGTTTTATCTAGTTTGCAGAAATGTATAATTTATATAGGTTTTCTTGTTATTTAGCTTATTTGTATACATTTAAATGATTGGTGCGCACGTGTTTCAGCAGCTGTCACTTTGACAACTTGAATTTCTGGCTTGATATTTCAATATCATTTCATTCAAAGCGCGGGATGTGTTTGAACGCTTGATTTCTCATACTCATGAGTTAGTTTTCCTGGTGGGCAGCAGATAGAAGCACTAACTATGTTGTATTCTTTGAATAAAGGAAGAACGTCTTTCTTCCTTGCCACGTGGTCATGTGAGTGATAGTTATTTTGTACATGTGGTCTTCATGTTATATTTTGAAAGATGGGCTCCAAGTCTCGTACGCAAAATAGAAGGAAATCACACGTGTTTCAAGGGAATTAACACGCTGAGACACCTACGGAATTTCAAAATAACAAGTGTTACTGATAGTGTGAATAATCATGTGCCAAAAAGTGATTCACATAGGTTAGGTTCAGACATTGTAAATACTGACGTATTTAGTGATGTTAATTTTTGTTCTGGGAACGTTCTGTTTGATTTAGAATGTCTACATACCATGATTTTATTTGTAGCATGCCCTGAATGTTTGACATGTGGTAGTTTAGTAATAAACGAAGTAGATAATAAGAGATTGGCTGGGCCATTTCTATATTATTATCATGTAATATGTGTGGCTATCAAACACAAGACAAGACGAAAAACCCTATAACTTGGAGGAATGGACAGTATTTGCCACTTTAACAACGGTTGTACGTCAGAACTGGACATTCTCAAGAAGGCTGGCATCAGTCCAGGCAAGTATACAGTGTCCAGCGTAGGTGCCGCAGATAAGGAGCACCTTACTGTGGCTCTGAATCAGTGTACTCCGGAGCAAAAACAACGTCGGTGATACTTACGGGCGAGGAGGAAGCACACGATTGATCTAAAATCCCGAGAAGAAGGCACCACCTATGCATCAGGAGGCTTTTAGGAGCATAGGAGTAAGCTACTTTACTCTAAATGTGTATCTCAACTTTAAGTGACTTTTTCTCACGTTTCATTTTTTTCAGCATTTGTCATTATTTTGGCAAATGAAATCTACACTTAGAATAGAGATATGAACTTCATTCAAAAGCTAAATTGTAGCTAAATAACTCAGCTATGTTGTATAGCAGAATAATACAATTACATTGAAATTAAGGGTGCGGACCCCTGCAATTAAATTATTTTTCTCTATGAGAATAATTCAATTTATGGAAAAACATGAATAAATTTGGCCCTATGAAATCTACGAAAACTATTCTGCTATGTAACACTCAGAATGTATTGCAAAGCAATCTGAAGCAACAATGAGCCTTTTATGTTGAATAGGAGCAGAGATATTACGTCCCAAAAATGCTTGTTATTTTTTCAAAATTTCTTTGGAAAAAAAAAAACAGAAATTCATTTTGGATTATTTTATGCCAGAAATCCACTAGTTTGCACCCTTAGAATCCATGATATAGGTTTCAAGAAAATAGAATAACTTTGCAGAAATTTCATCACTAGTGTCGATGAGTACCTTAAGTGGTATGTACTGAGCTGTCAGTGGAGATATGGCGTGGGAGGACATCAGTAGACGAATAAGTTTGAGTGGTGTCTTTAAAAGTAGGAAAGATCATAATATGAAGATAAAGTTGGAATTCAAGAGGACAAATTGGGGCAAATATTTGTTTATAGGAAGGGGAGTTAGGGATTGGAATAACTTACCAGGGGAGATGTTCAATAATTTTCCAATTTCTTTGCGATCATTTAAGAAAAGGCTAGGAAAACAACAGACAGGGAATCTGCCACCTGGGCAACTGCCCTAAATGCAGATGAGTAGCGATTGTTGTTGTTGTTGTTGTTCACCACATGTACCAAATCACCCTTTCATATCCTTCAGTTCTATTTGCAACTCTCGCATTGCAATCGCTCATTAGCACTATTCTATCCTTGCTCTTGACCCTGACCACAATGTCACTCAATGCTTCATAAAACTTGTCAACTTCACCCTCAACTGCACCCTCACATGGTGAATACACGGACACAATTCTAGACCTAATTCCTCCAACTGACAAATCTACCCACATCATTCGCTCATTTACGTGCCTAACAGAAACTATGTTGCGTGCAATGGTATTCCTGATAAACAGCCCTACCCCATACTCTGCCCTTCCCTTTCTAACACCCATCACGTACACTTTATAATCTCCTATCTCTTCCTCATTATCTCCCCTTCCGTATATCACTTACTCGTAGCACATCCAGATGCATCCTCTTTGCTGACTCAGCCAGTTCTACTTTCTTTCTTCCATAAGCCCCATTAATATTGATAGCTCCCCATCGAATTCCATTTCGTTTACCAAGTTGTTTCCAAGGAGTCCCTCGCCTGTCAAATGGGAGTGGGACTCCGTTACTCCCATAGGTCCGAGGCTTGCTTAAAATGTTCTGAGCTCGGTAAATTCATGAAGCAGGATGCTACCCTACTTCCACATAGTCCAAGTGAGGATCTCTCCTCTAACGGGTTATAGACCACCGGTGGATTGTATAGTCCTTGCTGCCTGAGCACAAGGAGGGCCATGACTCAGAACAGAATAAGCGATTATTTTATTTTCGATTATCCCATCACTAGTGCCAAGATTTCATGTAGCACTTTAAGATTTTGGAAATAATTTGAGATCATCAGATTTCCCTGCTCTTTATCTAGTTTCATGCACCATGGATACGAATTGGTATAATAAGTATGTTGTAAACTGTAAATTCTTGTATTTCTAAAAGTAATTATGAACTTAAAGAGATGACTGGCTGCAAAGGTAATCTATTTGCATTATGAGTCCTGAATTTATTTCTTCTTCTAAAATGTGTTCAATCCTCTACATAATCAATGCGCAAGAGTATACCATGGATATATGTCAAAACATTAAATTTTGCACCTAATTCAATACTGGGACCCAGACTTTTAAATTTTTTCACAGTAATTTCAATTTTAGCCGGGCCTGTGGTGTAAGGGTAGCGTGCCTGCCTCTTACCCGGAGGCCCCAGGTTTGATTGCCGGCCAGGTCAGAGATTTTTACCCGGACCTGAGGGCTGGTTCGAGGTCCACTCAGCCTACGTGATTAGAATTAAGGAGCTATCTGACGGTGAGATGGCGGCCCTGATCCACAAAGCCAAGAATAACGGCCGAGGGAATTCATCGTGCTGACGATACGACACCTCGTAATCTGCAGGCCTTCGATCTGAGCAGCGGTCACTTGGTAGGCCAAGGCCCTTCAAGGGCTGTAGTGCCACGGGGTTTGGTTTGGTTTTCAATTTCAATTTTAATTTTGCATTGAACCTAAAAAAAGTATCAGTTTATCATGAATATTAAACTGTTTTATTGCTTTCCAGATTTCTTGTTTTCGCTAGTTGCTTTACATCGCACTGACACAGATAGGTCTTATGGCAACGATGGGGTAGGAAAGGGCTAGGAGTGGTAAGGAAGTGGCCGTGGCCTTAATTAAGGTACAGCCCCAGAATTTGCCTGGTGTGAAAATGGGAAACCACAAAAAAACATCTTCAGGGCTGCCGACAGTGGGGTTCGAACCCACTATCTCCCAGATGCAAGCTCACAGCTGCGCACCCCAAACAGCACGGCCAACTCGCCCGGTTCCAGATTTCTTCATGTTTTTACAAACATACCATACTCCTTCAAACTGCCAGCATTTTTTTCATCACAGACATCTGATTTGATGTTTAGTATCCAGCCATAAAACCAGTTTGATGGTCTACAATGATCTCATGGATATATGAGTAAACTGCTTGAATAAGTCACAAACACTTCACATCTACTGCAGTGATATATGCAAGACTATTGCATTTACATGAAGTAATTTAGTATTAAGTAACACAATGTATATCATTCAATAACATATATTTTTTATTTATTTTAGTACTTACACATAAAGCCCAAGTCAAGGATTAATAAATATGGTAGTATAAAATAAAACAGTATACTTACGCATACTCCGAATTAGGAACACCAATTACAAGCATCTCGCTGCCCTTCATATGCATTCTCCACATACTTTTGTGATAGCCTCGGGCATCAAGATCCCATATTTTGAAGCACTAAAATGGAAAATATTAATGACAAAGATTCTATAGTTTAAAGTAGCAAAACAACAAAACTACAGTTTAAATATAGCATGCTAACTAACTGGAGCGAGTATTTTAATAACAGAGAAATTATTTTAAAACATATCTTTCAAATTACTTTTGTTAAACTTCACACTACGAACGCTGTATAACTACCACACTTAATAATTATCCAGATATTCATGTTATTACTGATGACATTTTTAATATGAACTGTCGTCAACCAATCTTCTTCTTCTTCCTCATTCCCCCTCCTCCTCCTCCTCCTCCAGGCCTTTTACCAATTACTTGGAGTCAGCACTTTGTATGGATTTAGCCCAGATTTACGGTTGGATGCCTTTCCTGATGCCATCCATATATGGAGGGATGTTTTCACTTTTGTGTGTTTCTGTGGTGGTTTGTAGTGCGATGTGTTGTATGCAAATGAAGATGTGTATTAAGGCAAACAAAAACACCCAGCCCCGAGCTAGAGGAAAATCCCCGACCCGGATGGGAATCGAACCTGGGGCCCTCTGAACTCACGGTCACTACACTGACTATTTGGCCAAAGAGCTAGAGAAGTCGTTCACTAATCGTTGTTTCATATTCATCACTTCTGAAATGCTCATAACCATTATTAATGCTGCATCCAGTAGCACCGGCTTTTGTGGGGCACTATGCCTCTCAACCTCCATCAATATCTTGAGGGACTGGGTGTCATTCTGCCCATCAAAAAATATTGAACATTCCATTTCATTGTGATACCTGGTTGTGATTCCTGTATCAACATCAACAACAGAGGTGACCATTTTACATCGTTGTTCCAATGATGAAGTTGCAAAACTGCACTTTTACAGTATGGGCAAAACCCTCTTCATTACATACATACAATATCATTATAGACTGTTATGCCTTTCAGCGTTCAGTCTGCAAGACTCTGGGAATTGACTAAACGTCGCCACAATCCTCGATTTGCAACTAGTGTTGTGGCCTCGTTTAGTTCTATACCTCTTATCTTTAAATCGTTAGAAACCGAGTCTAACCATCATCGTCTTGGTCTCCCTCTACTTCTCTTACCCTCCATAACAGAGTCCATTATTCTCCTAGGTAACCTATCCTCCTCCATTCGCCTCACATGACCCCACCACCGAAGCCGGTTTATGCGTACAGCTTCATCCATTGAGTTCATTCCTAAATTAGCCTTTATCTCCTCATTCCGAGTACCCTCCTGCCATTGTTCCCACCTGTTTGTACCAGCAATCATTCTCGCTACTTTCATGTCTGTTACTTCTAACTTATGAATAAGATATCCTGAGTTCACCCAGCTTTCGCTCCCGTAAAGCAAAGTTGGTCTGAAAACGGACCGATCTAAAGATAGTTTCGTCTGGGAGCTGACTTCCTTCTTACAGAATACTGCTGATCACAACTGCAAGCGCACTGCATTAGCTTTACTACACCTTGATTCAATCTCACTTACTATATTACCAGCCTGGGAGAACACACAACCTAAATACTTGAAATTATCGACCTGTTCTAGCTTTGTATCACCAATCTGACATTCGATTCTGTTGAATTTCTTACCTACTGACATCAATTTAGTCTTCGAGAGGCTAATTTTCATACCATACTCATTGCACCTATTTTCAAGTTCCAAGATATTAGACTGCAGGCTTTCGGCACAGTCTGCCATTAAGACCAAGTCGTCAGCATAGGCCAAACTGCTTACTACATTTCCACCTAACTGAATCCCTCCCTGCCATTTTATACCTTTCAGCAGATGATCCATGTAAACTACGAACAGCAAAGGTGAAAGATTACAGCCTTATCTAACTCCTGTAAGTACCCTGAACCAAGAACTCATTCTACCATCAATTATCACTGAAGCCCAATTGTCAACATAGATGCCTTTGATTGATTTTAATAATCTACCTTTAATTCCATAGTCCCCCAGTATGGCGAACATATTTTCCCTTGGTACCCTGTCATATGCATTCTCTAGATCTACAAAACATAAACACAACTGCCTATTCCTCTCGTAGCATTTTTCAATTACCTGGCGCATACTGAAAATCTGATCCTGACAGCCTCTCTGTGGTCTGAAACCACACTGGTTTTCATCCAACTTCCTCTCAACGACTGATCGCACCCTCCCTTCCAGGATGCCAGTGAATACTTTGCCAGGTATACTAATCAATGAGATACCTCGATTGTTGTTGCAATCCTTCCTGTTCCCTTGCTTATAGATAGGTGCAATTACTGCTTCTGTCCATCTGAAGGTACCTTACCAACACTCCACGCTAATTTTACTACTCTATGAAGCCATTTCATCCCTGCCTTCCCACTGTACTTCACCATTTCAGGTCTAATTTCATCTATTCCTGCTGCCTTATGACAATGGAGTTTATTTACTATCCTTTCCACTTCCTCAAGCATAATTTCACCAACATCCTTTTCCTCCTCCCCATGAGCTTGGCTGTTTGCAACACCACCATGATGATTTCCTTTTACATTTGGAAGATGTTCAAAATATTCCCTCCACCTCTCCAGTGATTCCCTGGGATCTATTATGAGTTCACCTGAATTACTCAAAACACTGTTTATTTCCTTTTTCCCCTCCCTTTCTAAGATTCTTTATTACTGTCCAGAAAGGTTTCCTTGCTGCTTGACCTAGCCTTTCCAGGTTATTACCAAAATCTTCCCATGACTTCTTTTTGGATTCCACAACTATTTGTTTTGCTCTGTTTCTTTCGTCTACGTACCAATCCCTGTCTGCCTTGGCCCTTGTTTGGAGCCATTTCTGATAAGCCTTCTTTTTACGTTTACAGGCTGCTCTCACTTCATCATTCCACCAGGATGTTCGCCTTTTCCCATCTTTACACATAGTTGTTCCTAAGCATTCCCTTGCTGTTTCTATTACAGCATCCCTGTATGCCACCCATTCACTTTCTATATCCTGAACCGGCTTACTGTCTACTGTTCGAAACTTCTCACTAATCATATCTATGTACTTCTGTCTAATTTCCTTGTCCTGGAGACTTTCTACCCTTATTCATTTGCAGACAGATTTCACTTTCTCTACCCTAGGCCTAGAGATACTTAGTTCACTACAGATAAGATAGTGGTCTGTATCATCAAAAAATCCATGAAAAACTCGTACATTCCTAACAGATTTCCTGAATTCGAAGTCGGTTAAGATATAGTCTATTATGGATCTGGTACCCCTAGCCTCCCATGTGTAGCGGTGAATAGCCTTATGCTTGAAGAATGTATTCGTAACAGCTAAACCCATACTAGCACAGAAGTCCAGCAAAAGCTTCCCATTACCATTAGCTTCCATATCTTCCCCACATTTAACAATCACCCTTTCATATCCTTCAGTTCTATTCCCAACTCTCGCATTAAAATCACCCATTAGCAGTATTCTATCCTTCCTGTTGACCCTGACCACGATGTCACTCAATGCTTCATAAAACTTGTCAACTTCATCCTCATCTGCACCCTCACATGGTGAATACACGGACACAATTCTTGTCCTAATTCCTCCCACTGACAAATCTACCCACATCATTCGCTCATTTACATGCCTAACAGAAACTATGTTGAGTGCAATGGTATTCCTGACAAAGAGCCCTACCGCAGACTCTGCCCTTCCCTTTCTAACACCCGTCAAGTACACTTTATAATCTCCTATCTCTTCCTCATTATCTCCCCTTACCCGAATATCACTTACTCCTAGCACATCCAGATGCATCCTCTTTGCTGACTCAGCCAGTTCTACTTTCTTTCTTCCATAAGCCCCATTAATATTGATAGCTCCCCATCGAATTCCATTTCGTTCACCAAGTTGTTTCCAAGGAGTCCCTCGCCTGTCAAATGGGAGTGGGACTCCACTACTCCCATAGGTCCAAGGCTTGCTTAAAGTGTTCTGAGCTCGGTAAATTCATGAAGCAGGATGCTGCCCTACTTGCACATAGTCCAAGTGAGGATCTCTCCTTTAACGGGTTATGGACCACCGGTGAATTGCATAGTCCTAGCCGCCTGAGCACAAGGAGGGCCACGACTCAGAATATGTCCGAGATTCCCACTCCCATTCCATAGCAACTGGTATCCCGACTCTCAGGACCACTTACTAGGCCACTCAGCCGTTGCCCATTGTTCACGAACTAGGACGTGACTACAGTAACCCACAAACATGAACCTTTTCATTACATATTAAAAATCAGGTTTTATTGTGATTCAGTTGAAACCAATGCAAGGTAAACTAACTTTCAAAATTCTTTATAATTATATCTCTTAGTAAAACAAATTATGAGAGCTTACATTCCAAAACAAAATTTGCAACTTGACTAGAGTGACAAATGATATTTCAGATCATTGACTGCCTGTACATTTAATAGTACATACTGAATGAAAATCTGCCTTAAGATTGCTGTGTTTATTATAGCTATTAAACACCATAAAGTCCTGGAATAAAACACCATATTCCTCTTAAAATTGATCATATAAATAATAATAATAATAATAATAATAATAATAATAATAATAATAATAACAACAACAACAATAATAACAATAACAACAACAACAACAACAACAACAACAACAATAATAATAATAATAATAATAATAATAATAATAATAAAAATAATAACAACACATCAGCTTTACTCTTAACCAATGCATTATTAACACAATGATTATTATTACAAGAACTAAAAAAAGGGATTAATTTTGTGCGGCATGAAAGATCTTAAACTATAGTGAAAAAAAATCAGTTTCCAAGTCTTCAAACACATTAGATACAGGTAAGACATCACTGACACTGATGCAAAATTATTTGATAAGGTAATTATATGTCTTTTCATGAGAGTTTAATCTTGATATAAACATGGTATGTCCACACCTCTGCTAAAGAAAGAGTTGTGATTCGCTGAGCATGAAGTACCGACCTCCACCCTGCCAATGTCTCGTGTTCAGATGTATAGGGCTGCGCATCGCATATGACAACAGTGCGAAGATCTGAACGTCTGAATAAATGACTAAACCTGGATTCTGTTCACTTAGTTTAATGAACACATTCACAGCGGTTTTCCTCTTTTGTGCTTTACTACACACAAAGGTCTTACCTCCTGCTCCATTTCTCTCACTATGAATATGGACTCACAGGCAACTGCAACAAGCAACACCTTATCTCCACGCTGTACAGCTTGGGACTTTCCCCCACATTGAGAAGACTTCCTGTATTACACCACGCCTTGCGCCTTCATTTCTCGTTATTTAATCACTATGCCATAAAACAAAGCATATGACAACCATATTTTAATTTGATTACGTACTCTTCCAAACCCTCTAAATGTAATAAACTAAACTAAAATAAAATAAAATTAATGCGACATACTACTTTTCTTTGAGCTTGCATACAGTCAAGCGAGTGAGACTGTGGCTTCTCGAATCAACTACGTCTATGTCGACGTGTAAAGGCAAGGTGCTCCGCCTATTTGTTTACACCAGGATTAAACTCTCGAGAAAAGCGGTATAGCTATGTGGGGAACGATACAGAGAGGAACGTTATTGTAGCGGGTGATCTGAACTAGTCAAATATTAACTGGGAAGGGAATACAAATGACAGAAAGCATAACCAACAAATGGTGAATAAGTTATTATGGGAAGGAAAGCTGAATCAGAAAGTGATGGAACCAACTAGAGGGAAAAATATTCTAGACATGGTGTTGATAAAAGCAGATGAGCTCTATAGGGAAACTGAAGTGGTAGATGGTATACCTGATCATGAAGCTGTCTTTGAGTCAAAAAATAAATGTGTTAGAAAGGAATGTGGTAAAAGTAGGACTACTAGGCAATACCACATGGCTGATTACAGGGGAATGTAGACAATTTTAGAAAGCAAATATGATCAATGGAAAATGGTAAATAAAAGAGGAGTGTAAAAAACAAATATGTAACTTTAAAAGTGGTAAGGAATAGTAAGGACCACATTATATTATAACAGGGAAGTAAAGAGATTAAGAAGGAAGTGTAGTATAGAACAAGAGTTAGGAGTGGTAGCGTGAGTAGGGAGAGATTGAAGGGAGCTCACTAGCAAAATTGAATTCAGCAAAAAAGTCAGCTAAGGATAACATGATGGCAAACATAATTGGGAGCCACATGAATTTTAGGGAGCAATGGAAGGGCATGAATAGATACTTTAAGGCAGAAACAAGTTTCAGGAAGGACACTCCTGGGATCATTAATGAATAAGGGAAGTGTATATGCAAGGACTTACAGAAAGCAGAAGTATTCAGTCAGCAATATGTAAAGGTATTTGGATATAAAGATAATTTTCTGATAGAGGAGCCAACTAATAATGGCAAAATACTGAAATTTACCTGTGATAATAAATAAATTTATAAAAAGATACAAAAGTTGAAAGCTAGACAAGGCTGCTGAGGTTGATAAAATTTCTGGGGAAATATTAAAGGGTACAGGTTGGGATATAGTGCCATATCTGAAATACTTATTTGATGACTGTTTGCATGAAGGATCTATACCAAATGACTGGATAGTTGCAACAGTAGCCCCAGTGTACAATGGAAAGAGTGAAAACATAAAGCGGAAAATTACTGGCCAGTCAGCTTGACATGAGTAGTTTGTAAGCTCTGGGAAAGCATTCTTTCTGATTATATTAGACATGTTTGCAAAATCACTTACTGGTTTGATAGAAGGCAGTTCAGTTTCTTTCTTCTTTTTTTTTACAATTTTGCTTTACATTGCACCGACAAGTCTTATAGCAACGATGGGATAGGAAAGGCCTAGGAGTGGGAAGGAGGCGGTCGTGGCCTTCGTCAACGTACAGCCCCAAGATTTGCCTGGTGTGAAAATGGGAAACCACGAAAGCAGTTTGCGTTCAGGAAAGGTTATTCCAGTGAACCTCAATGTGTAGGATTCCAGCAAGATATATTAAATTCAGGAGAACAAATGGACTGTATCGCTATTGACCTTTTTAAAGGATAGGGTAGATCATGGAAGATTACTGAAGAAAATGAGGGCAACTGGACTAGACAAAAGAATGCCTGAATGGGTGGCTACATTATTGGAAAGTAGTACTCAGAGAATTAGAGTAGGTGACACGTTATCTGATCCTGCAATGATTAAGAGGGGGGGGGGGGGGGGTTTCCCGCAGGGTAGTACTATAGGAAATCTTTATGTTTTCTTATATATATATATAAACTAGCAAGTTACCCGTGCTTCGCTACGGCTTTAAAATGAAAGTTATTATTCAAAGTTTTACATTTTGGAGAGTCCACTGTCAGCTGAGCCTGTATTCTACGTCCTCAGTTTGTATGACGAACGGTTTTGGGAGAATGATTATTTATTTTAAATCTACCATTCACTTGAACCCCGTACGGAAAAATTTGAATGTTTAAAATCATATCTGATTTAAGATCTAGGATGTAAAAGTGACCAACCTGTGAAATTTTGATTTGTACATCGAACAGTAATGGAGTAATGAATAATTTATTACGGGGTGAATGTTTTGAAATATTTATTAACATCTAGGATATAGAAGACAACCCTTCATAAAAAAGTTATGTTCCTGCCTAAAACGGTTTCGGAAGAATGGATATTGTGTTTTTCAGAGTCAACTACCATCTAAACCTCTTAGGGGAGAAATGTTTTGAAGTATACGGTATTTTACACCTAGGACATAAAAAGAAGACCCTTCTTGTAAAATTACAACTTCGTACGCCAAACGGTTTTGGAGGGATGAATAATTCAGTTTACAGAGCTAACTTCATTTGATACTTTAGCGGTGGAACGTTTAAAAATATTTCTTATTTCACACCCAGGATTTAAAATTTATATACCGCTATTTGAAATTTTATCTTCGCACATTAAACCATTTTGGAGGAAGGAATTAATATATATATATTTTCGGATCTTAACCACCATTTACCTCTCTGAGGGGTTAAATTTGTTTCAAACCTTTTGTTATTTAACACCTAGGATATCATTTGACATTTGAGCTTCGTAATTCAAACGGTTTCATATAAACGTATATTTTTGTCATCATTCCTCACCCCCCAGTCAAAACCCCTTACAGGTGTATTGTTGTAAGTCCACTTATTATTTGTATCCTCATAAAAAGAACTCAACTCCTTTTACACACCCTTAAGTCGATTCCCTCGGGCCCCATCCTCCCAACAAAAAATGTGTTACTTTATTTTTAAAAGAGATTCCAAACACCAATTTTCATGTCCGTCACATCCTTCGTTTCTGTGATATAAGTATCTTCATACAAAGAATTAAACTCATTTTTCAATTCATTTACCTACGCATAATTGGATTTTCCAAAAACAAAAGAATGCATGTTTCTTTATTTTTAAAGAAGATTCCAAATTCAAATTTTCAAGTCTATAACATCTTCAGTTTTTGAGATATAAGTAACAGAACTGACAAACGGAGTGATTTTTTAAAATGAGAACATCTCAAAAATGTATTTGTATTTTTATTCTCTTTTAAATATAAAGTAACACATATTTTCTTGTTTTTGGAAAAATCATTCGGGAGGGGGGGGGGGGGTTTCCACAAAAGACTGAAAAAGGGATTGAATTCTTTTTATGTGGATACTTATACCTCAAAAACTGACAATGTCACAGACATGAAAATTGATATTTGGAACCTCCCGTAAAAGTAAAGGAACACACATCATTTTTCTGAAAATCCACTTAAGGGGAAATGTTAAAGGAGTGAATTTTTAAAATGACCACATACCGTATAGAGCATACATCAAAAACTTAACACATTATAGACGTGAAAATTGGTATTTTTAATCTCTTTTAAAAATAAAAGTAACACGTATTTGTTTCTGGAGGAAAAAAACAATTCAGGACTGGAAAAGGGGTTGAATTCTTTTATGCGGATACTTATACCACAAAAACTGAAGAGGTTACAGACATGAAATTTGGTATTTAGAATCTCCTTTAAAAATAAAGAAAAACATATTTTTTTTAAAAATCTACTTAAGGGATGGTGAACGGGAGTGACAAAGGAGGTGAATTTTTTAAATGAGTATATCTAAAAAACATAACATGTTACAGACGTGAAAATTGGTGTTTGGAATCTCCTGTAAAAGTAAAGGAACACGCATAATTTTTCTAAAAATCCACTTAAGGTGAAGTGTTGAAGGGTAAAATTTTTAAAATAAGCACATACCGTATACAGTATACATAAAAAAATTAACACATTATAGACGTGAAAATTGGTATTTTAATAGATATAGAAATATATTTATTTAAAGTTAATTACAAGTAGGACCAGAGGTCCCTTTGGCTGTAACTAACTGCTACTTTAAATGTATCACCTAACATACAAAATCTAATAAAAGAATACATAAAAAGCGTAAGATACATTTTCCCACTGAGGATATACGAATAAGATTAAAAACTAAACATCTAGGAGATTACAATAATACTTTTAACATTTCATAAACATACACTATACTAACAAGGAAGCGAAGACGAAAGAGAAACCTAAGAATTTTAAAGCCGAGGATGAATTAAGAGTAAAACTGAGCATCTAAAATGTATCTAGGGGGTTATGATATTTCGTACTATTTAATTAATTTGGTGAAAATTCATTTACATGGCTTAATAAGTGGAAAGGTAGCGAAATTTAAGAAATTTTTTCTGAGTTCCCACACTACTTTGCTGAATTTCATATAGTTTTTTTTTTTTTTTTTTTTTTTTTGCTAGGGGCTTTACGTCGCACCGACACAGATAGGTCTTATGGCGACGATGGGATAGGAAAGGCCTAGGAGTTGGAAGGAAGCGGCCGTGGCCTTAATTAAGGTACAGCCCCAGCATTTGCCTGGTGTGAAAATGGGAAACCACGGAAAACCATCTTCAGGGCTGCCGATAGTGGGATTCGAACCTACTATCTCCCGGATGCAAGCTCACAGTCGCGCGCCTCTACGCGCACGGCCAACTCGCCCGGTTTTCATATAGTTTAAGATCGTTGTATAATTGAGAGGCAGTGACAATGAACGACTTACTGCACTTTACCGTACGATGCTGTGGAACCTGAAGGGTGTTAGCTTTAAACCTATTGTCCCGATCATGCACTTGGCTCATCTGAACAAAGGACTTGGTCAAATATGGGGGAGCATTAGATTTTAAAATTCTCAGAAGTAAACAAGCAGCTGAGTACGATCGTCTATCCCTGAGTTTCAACCACTCTGCGGCTTTGTAGTAAGATGTTACGTGACAGTCTTTACGAATATTGAAGAAGAATCGAACAGAGGCATTCTGAATACGCTGGAGTTTGCTATTATATTTCTCGGAGATATCGCTGTAAATTACAGCGCCATAATCTAAAATAGGAAATAAAATAGTTTGGATCAACAGCTTTCTCACCGAGAAAGAAAGATACGGCAAGTTTCGTCGAAATTGATGCAATATGCCAGACACTTTCTTGACCAAGTGCTTGGCATGGCAGGTCCAGGACCGAGTATTATCCATTAAAATACCTAAATTCTTAACACATTCCTGATACTTGACTACAGAAATGTTTATAATTACTGGAGGAATGTCCCTGCTGAAAAGATTTCATAAGTTTCTTCGATATCCTAGAAATATAGCTAAGGTTTTGTTTTCATTTAATAGTAAATTATGACTTAGTGTATATTGATGTAGCCTTTCTATATCTAGATTTATTTTACTAATACTTTCGACAACATGATCTGATTTGAAACAAATTTAACCCCTCAGAGAGTTAAATGGGGGTTAACATAAGAAAAAAAAAATTAATTCCTTCCTCCAAAACGGTTTAACGTACAAAGACAAAATTCCGAATAGCAGTATATATATATTTTTTTAAATCCCAGGTGTGAAATATGAAATATTTTTAAACGTTCCACCACTAAAGTATCAAATGAAGTTAGCTCTGTAAACTAAATTATTCATCCCTCCAAAACCGTTTGGCATACAAAGTTGTAATTTTATGAGAAGGGTCTTCTTTCATGTCCTAGGTGTAAAATACTGTATACTTCAAAACATTTCTCACCTAAGAGGTTTAGATGGTAGTTGACTCTCAAAAACACAATATTCATTCTTCTGAAACCATTTTAGGCACTAAAATAACTTTTTCATGAAGGGTTGTCTTCTATATCCTAAGATGTTAATAAATATTTCAAAACATTCACCCGTTAAAAAGTATTCATTACTCCATTACTGTTCAACGTACAAAATCAAAATTTCACAGGTTGGTCACTTTTATGCCCTAGATGTTAAATCAGATATGATTTTAAACATTCAAATTCTTCTGCAAGGGGTTCAAGTGAGTGGTAGATTTAAAATAAATAATCATTCTCCCAAAACCGTTCGACGTACGAACTGAGGACGTATTATACAGGCTCAGCTGACAGTGGACTCTCCAACATGTAAAACTTTGAATAGTAATTAATTTTAAAGCCGTAGCGAAGCACGGGTATCTTGCTAGTACTGTAAATATGCTCATTTTTTTTATTTACTCCCTTTAACACTTCCCCTCAAGTAGATTTTCCAAAAACAAAAAAAAATACACGTTTCTTTATTTTTAATGGAGATTCCAAATACCAATTTTCATGTCTTTAAACTGTTCAGTTTTCAAGATGTAGATACACTCATTTTAAAAATTCACACCCCTAGTGGTGGAGTATCCGAAAATCCTCCCTTAGCGAGCACCTACATTATAATAATAATTTCATTTCTTCATGTCCAGTAGTTTTGGCTTGGCGATGATGAATCACTCGGGACAAGTTATTTTATATTATTTTATTATTATGCGTGAATGGTCCCTTTCGGAACACACGAAGCTTTATTTACAATTTCGTTTGCGGAGGATCCAGGATGCTTTAATAATAATGTTATTTGCTTTATGTCCCACTAACTACTTTTTTTAAGGTCTTCGGAGACGCCGAGGTGCCGGAATTTAGTCCCACAGGAGTTCTTTTACATGCCAGTAAATCTACCGACACGGGGCTGTCGTATTTGAGCACCTTCAAGTACCACCGGACTGAGCCAGGATCGAACCTGCCAAGTTGGGGTTAGAAGGCCAGCGCCTTTACCGTCTGAGCCACTCAGCCCGGCCCAGGATGCTTTCATCTTCTGACTAAAGATCCTCTTTCTTTCTTCCGTCCACTTGGTACCTGCTCTTTTTGGTACTTCATTCTCTGGAGTAACTTCCCACTTGTCAATTTTCTTTCTATATATATTTAGATTCAAAATGTCTTCAGGTTGAATTTGTGCGTTCTTCATGTCCGCTTTTGTTTGTTGTATCCAAAGAAAATTCTTCAGTTTATCAACTCTTTCAAGAACTTGGTGGGTTAGTCTGGTTTCTGGAAGCCTATTGACATGTACAAAAAATTTTAGCCTTCTTTTCCTGAGGTCTGCCGCAATATTAGATAATTTTTCTGTGGATTTCCGGGTTTGGAGGTGGTACCCTTCTCCCGTGTGTCTTGGTCCTAAAATTTTCCTCATGATTTTTTGCTCTTCTTTTAGGATATTTTCCAGCTTGCCCTTTCTATGAAGCATTAGAGATTCCCCTGCATATAAAGCCTCAGGTTTGATTACAGTATTGTAATGTTTAATCCTAACGTGGAGAGACATACTTTTTTATTGTTGTAGATTTCTCTTGTTCTCCCATAAGCTCTTCTGAGTTTTTGGACACGGTTGTTTTGGGCTATTTTCTCTTGTCCGGTTGGTTAGAGGATTTCGCCCAGGTATTTGAAGTGAGGGATTCTGTTGATTTGTCCGTATTTTGTATTGAGACTATGGATGTCTAGTTTTGCACAGAAAAATTCAGTTTTTTGGAAGGAGATATGAAGTCCGACCTTTCAGGCACATTCTTGGAGAATTTCAACTTGCTTTATTGCTGTGACTTCATTGCTGGACAAAAGGGCCAGGTCATCTGCGAAGGCTAAGCATGGAATTTCAAGCTTATTTTTTTTGTGTCCCAATGTTTACTGGGTTCCAGCTATTTTGTGCTTTCAGTTCTTTTTCCCATTCCCTCATCACCTTATCTAGGACAAGGGTGAAGAGGAGGGGTGACAGTCCTTCTCCCTGCTGGACACCAGTTTTTATCAGGAATTCGTCTGAGATTTCTCCCATGAATTTCACTCTTGACTGTGTCAGTGAGGGTCTGTTTGGTCAAGTTTAGCGTTTTGGAGTCTAGTCCCTGTTCCTTCAGGATGCTGAACAGAGATTGACGATCAACTGAATCATAAGCCTTCTTGAAATCTACGAAGGTACAGATGATTGGAAGGTATCTGAGGGCCCTGAATTTTAGAGCGGTTTTGAGGTTGAAGATCTGTTCAGTGCACGATCTGTGAGGGCGGAACCCAGCTTGATATTCACCAATCTTATGCTCTCGTTGTTCTTGTATTCTTTTCAAAAGGCATGCAGAGAAAATTTTGTAGCCGACTTCAAGGAGGGAGATTCCCCTATAATTGTTGACATCAGTTTTGTCTCCTTTTTTGTGAAGTGGGTAAATCAAGGCACTTTTCCAGTCTTCTGGGGTTTTTTTCGTTTTTCCAGATTTTCGGTATGATTTCTGTAAGTTCCTTGAGTGAATTTGGACCAAGATTCTTAAGGAATTCCGCAATAATCCTGTCTCTTCCTGAGGTTCTGTTGTTCTTTAGTCGTTTAATGTGGCTCTGAACTTCTTCCTGGTTTGGTGGAGGTGATTCTGGGTGCTTCTTCAAGAAATCTTTCAGTGGGTTCGGGGCAGTTAAGAAGTTCTGAGAAGTACCGTGCAAGTTCTTGGCAGTTTTCTTTATTAGTAAGCGCCAATTTTCCGTCTTGTTTCCTGAAACATAAGTTCTGTGGAATGTATCCTCGGATTTTTTCTGTGAATGTTCTGTAGAAATCCCTTGTGTTGTGGTTTCTAAAGTTTTCTTCAATTGACTCCAGTTGTTCTTTCAGGTGCTTTCTTTTTTCTTGCCTGATGGTTTTGGATACTTGTTTTCTGGTCTCATAAAATTCTCGCCGAGTTTTCTGGGATTTTATACTGTTGTATTTATGAAACGCAGATTTTCTTATGTCTAGGGCTTGGTTGCATGTTGAGTTCCACCAGGGGTTTTTTGTATTCCTTTTTTAAGGGTACAATTTCTTGTGCCTTCTGTATGATTTTGGTGTGGAATTCTTCCCATGTTTTCGCTTCTTTTATATCCGTAACAGGAATCCTTTTTATGTCAAATTTCTGTTGTTGGCCTTTCTTGGGATGGTATTTTCGTGGAGTAAATTTTACTTTAACTCTTGTGAGATAGTGATCAGAGTTGATGTTTGCTCCTCTTCTCACTTGTACATCATGTACCTCTTTCTGTAGCTGATATGAGATAGCTACATGATCAATCTGAAATTCGCCAATGGATTTAATGGGGGACCTCCAGGTTTTTTGTTTCTTGGGATGCTTCCTGAGGGATGTGGACATGATTTTAAGGTTGCACTGGTGACATAGTTCAATGAATTTTGAACCGTTTTTGTTGGTAAATTTGTGCGCCGGGTAGAGCCTGACAGTTATCCTGTGTTCCTTTTCTCGGCCGATTTGTGCAATGAAATCGCCTAAGAGGATTTTGACGTCATCCTTTGGAATTTTTGACATTACTTCTTCAAGTTTGTTCCAAAATTTGTCCACGTTTTGGGGATTCTTCTTGTTGTCTATATTTGTAGGGGCATGTGCCTTTATTAATGTATATTTTTTATTGGCACACTGAATCATCATGGTCATTAGGCGACTGTTGATGGAATTAACTTCTTGGATCGAGTTCAGTATACTTTTATGTACTACGAAGCTCATACCAAATAAAGGGGTCCTATTTAGAATCTTTTGGTCTGTTTTACTTTTGAATATATGGTAATTTCCATAATCCAAGGTGGCATCATCAGTAAATCGAGTTTCCTGCAGGGCAAAGATAAGAATTTTTTTCCGATCAAGTTCTGTGACTACATACATACATACATACATACATACATACATACATACATACATACATACATCATCATCATTATAGACTGTTATGCCTTTCAGCGTTCAGTCTGCAAGCCTCTGTGAATTTACTAAATGTCGCCGCAATCCTCGATTTGCAACTAGTGTTGTGGCCTCAATTAGTTCTATACCTCTTATCTTTAAATTGTTAGAAACCAAGTCTAACCATCGTCGTCTTTGTCTCCCTCTACTACTCTTACCCTCCATAGCAGAGTCCATTATTCTCCTATGTAACCTATCCTCCTCCATTCGCCTCACATGACCCCACCACCGAAGCCGGTTTATGCGTACAGCTTCATCCATCAAGTTCATTCCTAAATTAGCCTTTATCTCCTCATTCCGAGTACCCTCCTGCCATTGTTCGCACCTGTTTGTACCAGCAATCATCCTTGCTACTTTCATATCTGTTACTTCTAACTTCTGTGACTAAATTTAGAAATTTTCCTGGTTGTATCAAAGTGTTGATATTGAATCTACCAATGTATGTGGGGGTTTTGTGGGATAGTTTACCAGAGAGCTCTGACTCACTCCCATGTTTTCGTGGTTGTCCAGGCTCCGCAGAATCCAAAAGCCTGGTTGCCGTCTCAATGCGAAGGGTGGACTGGGTACCACCTGTGGTAATGTTGTTACTACGCTCACGAATCATGTTTGGCTTGTAATAGGAGATCCAGCAGTGCTGGGTGCTTAGAACCAGGGATTGTTAGTTCCTGGAGCCTGGTATTGCCGCCGCACCTACAAGGTGTCAGATGTGGACCAGGAAGCTGGTGGATAAAACTCAGACACACCTGGATTTTAAACAGGCTTTTTATTACTATCCCAAAAAGCAAGGGTGCCTCTTCCGCCAGTTCCACCATACCAATGATCTTCATCTCCGCCTTCACTGCCGTTGAGGTCTTAACTCGTAACCCTGAGCTGGGACCCTTACCAGATGACGCACACCGGGTCAGTGTGCTCTGGGCCTCACATAGGTAGGGGCGCCACACCCTGGGCAGGGCTGCCTCCTAGGAGGGTCCCTACCTGCTACCTTCCAAGTTATTACATATATATAGATGATATGAGTAAAGATCTGGAATCACAGATAGGGATATTTGCGGAAGATGTTATACTGTACAGAGTAGTGAATGAGTTTCAAGATTGTGAGCGACTGCAGGGGGCTTAAACGATGTAGTGAGATGGACAGCAGACAATGGTATGAACGTAAATGGGATGAAAAGTCACGTTGTAAGTTTCCTCTCAGTTTTAATTATTGTGTTGATGGGGTGATATTACCTCATGGGGAACAATGTAAGTACCCAGGAATTAATAAAAGTAATGATCTTCACTGGGGTAATCCTATTAATGAGTTAGTTTAGGAAGGTTATAGATTATACTCATAAAAACAATAATAATGATATGGTAATAATTGGGGGAGATCTAAACTTGCCTGAAGTTGAATGGAATGGAGCTGCAAGTGAAGCCCATGAACAGAAACTGACAAGTAAGTTAATTTGGGAGGGAGGATTTACACAAGTAGTACAACAACTGACTTGTCTCAATAAGTTGCTAGATGTATTCTTGGTTAAACCTTGGGAAATTGTTGATAAAACTGAGGTAATTGAAGGAATAGGTGACCATAAGGCTGTAATAATGGATGTAGGACTGGTACCAAAAATGCTTAATAAGAGGGTCACAAAAGACAAGAAATTATACAGAAACTAAAGTTGATGAATTTGGGACTTACCTTAAATCACAATTCAGTTGTTGGATAAGTGAAGGGAGTAATGCGGATACATCTTGGGCTAAATTTAAAGGAATCATTTGGGAAGGAGAGAAGAGATTTATACCTGTTAAGAAGGGTAAAATGACCTCAGACCATGTTTATTATACAAGGGAAAAAAGAAAAAGAAAATGGAGAATAGTAAACAGGAAAATCAAAGAGGGTAGGGAGAATAGAGAAACTATACAACAGTCAATGAGGGAACTGAACAGAGTGAAAAAGGAATCAAAAGAGAATTATAATATGCATGGCATACTTCAAGAGGGTAATGACCACAAAGGGAAATGGAAAAAGCTGTATTCATATATTAGGAATCAAAAAGGAAAAGGAATCCAAATTCCAACAATGGTGGGAGAAGGGCGTGAACACCATTTAATAGATACTGAGAAAGCAAATCTATTTAGTAGGGAACAGAAATTCAGTAGAAGATTGTCAGGAGTTGGAAACCATAACAGAAGATAGAGAGGGAGAGACACAGAGGGAAACAAGAAGCTTCTCATTCACAAATGAAGATATTTTCAGAGAAATACAACTGCTTCAGCAAGGAAAAGCAGCAGGAAGTGATTAAATTACTGGGGAGGTATTAAAGACAATGGGGTGGTACATAGTGCCTTATTTAAAATTTCTCTTTGACTATGTCATAAATAATAGTGTAATACCAAAGGAATGGAAGGAATCTATAATAACACCAATTTATAAAGGAAAGGGTGATAAAAAAGGAAACCAGAGAACTACAGACCAATCAGCCTAACCAGTATAGTTTGTAAAATACTGGAGAGTTTAACAGAAAAGTACATCAGAGGGATATGTGATGATAAAAATTGGTTCATGAGGAGCCAGTATGGATTTAGAAAGAAATTTTCTTGTGAGGCACAACTGGTGGGATTTCAGCAGGACATATCAGATCAGTTGGATTCAGGAGGTCAGTTAGATTGCATAGCCATAGATCTTTCCAAAGCCTTTGATAGAGTGGAATATGGAATATTATTGAAGAAATTCGAGGGAATAGGATTGGACGTAAGGGTTATATGTTGGATAAGAACATTTCTAAATCCAAGGTTCAGAAAGTCAAAGTAGGAAATAATATATCACAGGAAGAGAAAGTTTGGAAGGGAATTGCACAGGGTAGTATAATTGTCCCATTTCTTTTCTTAATATACGCAAATGATTTAGGGAACATTACAACATCAAAAATAAGATTGTATGCAGATGACATTATTGGTTATAGGGAAATAAATAACATTGAGGATTGTTCAGAATTTCAAAGGGACCTTGAGAGTATCCAACAATGGGTTGAAGAAAATAATATGAAAGTTAATGGAGGCAAATCAACTGTTACAACTAGGGCTCGGATTCAAGCATATTAGCATAATTTTTTCCTGAATAGTACACAATGAAAGAAGCCTTTCGGTGGTATTTTCATCTCTCTGGGACCAACAGAATTTAAATTTATTGAGCATATAAATGCATAAAACTGCAGTTTTCAGAATAGAAGCATATAAATGCATATTCTTGTGGTTTTCGTCTAAATAGTTTGTTTTCCTTCGAATTCCCCCACGAATTCGGGCCCTGACCATCCTTAAGGTTCGAAACCAGAAATAATTATTGAAAAGCCTATCTGGTGCGAATAATAGAACTGTAGGTTTTTAACCTTTAGTGAGGTCATTCACACACCCTAATTGGCCTCTGCCGGATTAGAGTGCGACTCGTCAAATAAGCGATGGAAGACCCAAGCATCCTTTCACTTTGAAATGTGAGGTATTTTAGTGGTGTGCCTATTTTTGGAACCAGTATTGTTTAGGTGGCTTTTCCCATGAAGTGGTGGAAGATCCGACTGGGTCAAGTCAAGTTTCTGAATTCTACTCTTAGTTCTCAGTTTGTAATCATATCCGTATGTACCTATCAAGTTCTTGTGATTTCTAAGTACGCGATGCCTAAAGTTAAGGAATCTATGAGAGTTTTACTCTGACGATGTGCAAAGGAAGACCCTGACTCGTTTTCTACTGACGGGAAAATTCTTTTCTGCAAAATGTGCGAAAAAGAGGTAAGTTCTTATTGACATTTTCACATCTACGTTCTTAAAGATATTACTGGTCAAACGGTTGAAATTTCAAGTAAGCCGTATGTGCAGCATACGATGCATTGTATTTCGTATCATGGCTGACAGACGTGCGTGAGATCAGCTCCTCAGTCAAAGTGAATTAGCAGGTGATATTTCCTAGTGATATATATCAAACGTTGTGTTAACGTGTGCAAACATAGTCTGAACGTGTTTTCAGTGAAAGTGTCTCCCTGTCGTGGCCATATTTTGTTTTATCATTTCATTCAATATTTCATTGTGAAACAAGATGACCAGGAGCAACAAGCACAACAGCAAGGTAGCGAGTGGTAGTGCCAACCTCATGGAAGAGACCGTCACAAGGATCCTGAATGAGGCTCTCAGCTCGGGTAAGTTTCTGGACAGAATTATAGAGGCGATATCGGAGCGAGTGACTACACTTGTCGTAAAGGAACTGGAGAAATCTCTCCAGTTCAACGCTGAACTCGTAGCGGATTTAAAGAACAAACTTGAGTGTCGGGACAAGGAAATCCAGGCACTTAGGAAAGAATTCGAAGCTGGAAGCGACTCTCCCAACAATATAGTAGGAGAAATAATCTTAGAATCTTTGGAGTGCAGGAGAGCTCACAAGAGAATACTGACGAACTTGCCGCAAACATCTTCAGAGATATAGGCGTGAATATAAATATCAATGATATTGATAGAAGTTACCGTGTTGGGCCTAAATCTGTAGGGAAAACTCGGCCTATCATTGTAAAGTTTACTTCCTATCGTACACGACAAGAAGTATTCCGTAACAAAAGGAGACTAAAGGGCACTCATGTCACTGTCCACGAAGATCTCACGTCCACTAGACTCTCGATACTGACGGCCGCCATTCACCGTTTCCATGTAAGCAACTGTTGGACTGCAGACGGTGATATCATCATTAAGAAACCCGATGGGGGCAAAGTGCGCATTAAGCGGCTGTGTGACTTACCAGAGGATAGAGATAGCAACTAAACGGACAATTCACTTGACTGTTCTGATCTCTATTTACTATATTTCATTTTATATAAATGATCACCTTTGTGTAATTTAATTAGATTAGCTCACTGTAGTTAGTTTATTCATTCACTTAATTATTAATTTTTCATAAGGTGGCTACGAGAACTAATGGGTCACTCTCCTCTGACAGTACGGGACATTCCTTCCCAGCCACAATCCCTTTCAAGGCCTTACTCACCCCTCCACTCTCCACAATCAGAACATGACCTTGTGACAACTGTCCACTTACCCCTCCCGGAATTATCCCCTTTCCTTTTCTCTCAACTAGAGACCTGCTCCTAGCTAAAGTTTCCTCTTTCACTAAAGGTCTCCATATAGCTCATCTAAATGTACATTCATTGTCTGCCCATTTCCATGAACTTACACCGGAAACAACAATGCCGAATGTCGGCAGCTTATAAACGTGACTATGTCTTGCGATATGAGTATTTTGCGAACACTCCCTACTCACCACACCGCCACGTCACACACGACAATCGACTTAATGATTGTCAAGAATACAGACAAAGTACTACAACACGGACAGACATCTGTACCAGGAATTTCAGCTCATGACCTAATATACTTGTCCTACTCCTTAAAGACTATTACATTCAGAGATTTCTCTAAAACTGACTACAGTATGTTTACTGAAGACGCAGTAAATGTTCCATGGCACCATATACTGACAGTTGACGATGTTGACATTAAAGTACATATATTTAACGAATATCTGACAGCGCTCTATGATTGACACGCCCCGCCGAAAACAGTACGGGTAACACGAGCCCCAGCACCGTGGTTAAACCTGCAGCTAAAAGAGTTAATGGCAAGACGAGATGCCGCACACAGAAAGTTTAAGCGACAACCGACACAAGACAATTTTGATGCATTTAAACAGCTACGAAATAAAACATCACAGGCAGTACGCAACGCTAGAATTAGACATGCACATACCCTGTTAAAACAAAATACTAAACCTGGTATGGCTTGGAAAGAACTAAGACACTTGGGAATAGGTAAACAAAGAGACGATCATCCTACTGACATATCCCTGGACTCCCTCAATACATATTTTACCACTCCCGGACATACCACTGACAGAGAAAGGAAACATAGAACAATATACAGCAATTACAACTCCCCTGCACCTGACAGAGAAAAATTCTACTTTTCACATGTGACACCTTCGCAAGTTAAACAAGCCATATTTAGAATAAAATCGAAGTCCAAAGGGATAGACAACATAGAAATAGAACTTATTAAGACAATAATTGACATAATTTTACCTACTATAAATCACACATTTAACCATTCACTAATGACTGGCGCGTATCCCTCCATATGGAAAGCTGCCGTTGTTGTCCCGCTCGCTAAAAAATCACCGCCTGAAGACGTAACCGACTATAGACCTGTGAGCATATTATCGGTCCTTTCAAAAGTCCTAGAATTCATTGTACACCAACAAGTCTCCAACTACTTGCAAACACACGATATTCTTGACGAAAACCAGTCTGGTTTACGACGTTACCACAGCACTAGTACTGCACTACTTAAGGTTACCAACGACATTCGCAATGCGATGGACAAAAGACAAGTTACCATCCTAGCTCTTCTTGACTTCTCTAAAGATTTCGACTCAGTTGACATAGACATACTACTTTCCAAATTATTTAAACTCCAGTTCTCGACAAACAGTCTTCAGTGGATGAATTCATACATCCGCGGTCGTCTGCAGTGTGTAAGAAATAACAGTAATGAATATTCTTCCTGGCGATCCATAGAAGTTGGTGTTCCACAGGGGTCTGTCCTAGGACCGCTTCTATTTTCTGTCTATATCAATGATATTACGTCGTCGCTAAACAGCTGTAGACACCACATGTATGCTGACGATATACAATTATATTTGCACTGTGAACCGGAAAGACTAACTGACGAAATTAAAAATTTCAATAGAGACTTACAAGAAATCTGTAACTGAACTGACATGCATGGACTTAGATTAAATAACGTAAAATCTCAAGCTATATTAATTTCACATCCTCAGCTTTGTTCAAAAATCATAAGCAACTTCACTTTACCAAACCTCTACCTACAAAATTCACCCATTGATTTCAGTGAATCTGTCAAAGATCTCGGTGTTATTATAGACGAACATCTTTCCTGGAAGCAGCAGGTTACCAGCATCTCCAGGAATGTATTTGCGACACTTAACTCACTTAGAAGATTCCGCAACATATTTTCTCGAGTATTAAAAGAACGCCTCATTTGCACTCTTGTATTACCTCATTTCGACTACTGTGACACCGTGTACAACGACCTGACTGCTACTCTTAACGACAAACTACAATCCGCGCAAAACGCCTGTATTCGCTACATATGTGACCTACGTTACTTTGACCATGTTACACCTGCCTACGATGAACTCGATTGGCTAAAACTCAAACAGTGCTGTAATCTTCATGCTTTATGCCTTCTTCATCGAATACTCTCCTCATGCTCACCTCCCTACTTGTACAGTCAATTTCACCACCTCTCATCCAATCACAGTTTCAGAACATGGTCAAAATCTGATACACTCTTATCTATTCCACCTCACCGCACCATACGATACACAAACTCATTTGTTATTTCTTCGGCACGACAGTGGAATACACTACCCGTCTCTGTCAGAAGAGCCTCACCTGCTAGTTTTAGGCAACTCTGTCACTGGTACCTAGTAAGTAATAGATGAAGTCCTATATTGTTATTTGTATGTTAAGGAAATTTTGTAGATTTAGCCTTCCTCAAACTATAGACTTTATATAATCTCACTGTTATTATCAAGGTTAATTTAATTTAGGTAATCATGTCATAATTGTGTAAATAATCATCTTCATCATCATCATCATCATTTTTCTATTTTTCCTATTTTTAATTTTTGCTTTTCATCATAATATTGCGTTGTTTAGTAGTTGCAAGATGTTTCAATTGTAAGTCTATTTATTTTAATTTGCACATGTAGATACTGTATTTTCTGGTTAGATGGAAGAGAGGGCCTAATGGCCTTAATCTTGCCAGACAAAATAAATCCATTGTATTGTATTGTATTGTATTGTACTACGTAGGTAGAGAGAAGTCTAAGAATTTGGAGCGTAGACCCGTTAGATCCTCAGATTTTACATTTCCGAGACGGAAATTGACGTTTGGATTTGCTGATTTTTCATGGGATCATTGAGAGGGTGCTTGTATTTCTACTGCAGTATTTGAAAATAATTTCATATTCCATAATGCTTTATTTTTGTTCATTCAATGTATTTTTTCTCACTTATGCGTACCTACCTATTTATTTTAGGGACTGCCTGGCCGAGGCGGTAAAGGCGTGCTCGGTTCGCCCGGAAGGACGTGGTTTCGAATCCCCGTTAGGAAGCTGTAAAATTTAAGAAATGAGATTTCCACTTCCGGAGGTGCATATGGCCCTGAGGTTCACTCAGCCTACACCAAAAATGAGTATCAAGTTAATTCCAGGGGGCAAACCCGGCCGGGCGTAGAGCTAACCACTCTACCCCATCACGTGCCACGGTTAACAATGGTGGAAGCCTTTACCTTCCACGCCTCCAAGGGCCTTCATGGCCTGTACGGAGGTGTCTTTTGTTTGTCTTTGTTACCTATTTATTTTCAGATCAAGATTTCGAAGGGTTTTCAATTTTCCCAACATAAAGCCACAGGTGGGCACTCAGCAAAAGTTGAAGAATTTAAAAAAAGGAAATCGAAGAAACAAGCGCTGATACAACCTTTGTTCAATCAGCAACAGCACTCGGACGAGTTCTCTTCCACAGTTTGTAGGACGTTTTTAAGCGCCAACATACCCCTCTACAAGGTCAAACATGCTGAGATTAGAGCTCTCTTCAAGGACTTAGCAGGAAGAGAGTTGCCTCATGAGTCGACCCTACGTAAAAATTATGTGTCTTCAGAGTATGAAAAGGTACAAATTCGTGCACGATTGCCGTATTCCGCATTCTCGTTTAAACAATTTAGAAGTAATTTTAACAGGTAATCTCTTGATAAAACCTTCATTCCACGAAGAATATGCATTCAGGTACTTCCTTCACCAGGTTCTACACGCATTCAGGGATGACATCGGGAGCCACCCAATTTGGTTATCTATCGACGAGACCACAGACAGTTGTGGAAGATACATGGCCAACGTTATTGTTGGAAAACTCAATCCCAGTGAACCGAGGAAGGGCCACCTAATTCTGTGCAGAGAGCTAGATTTGACAAACCATGGTACCATTGTGCGAACAATGCAAGCAGCTCTGCGTAAATATAAATTTTTGTTAGTTTATTTTTCGAGCGTTTTGCCAAAGAAGAACAAGTACAGTCTGGCTATAATTTCAATGCATTCTACGTATGCTCATTGAAGACTCTGATAATTCTGATAGTTACAGTTCAGTTATTATGAGTTTCGACTTGACGTTTGAGCGCTGCCTTTTGGCGGAGGGTAAGTGAATTAATCGACAGCCAATCATAGGCAGCCGATCGCTCCGAAAGAGCGCGTTAAACTCGAGTTCCGGTTAGCAGTGTTGTCGTCCTGTTGTTTACGGTAACCACGTGCTATCAGCTGTGTGTCGTATTGAGCTCCGTTCTTTTCGCGGTCTTTGTGTGTCTTTGTGCTAGGCTGTTGTTCGTTTATATTTCGTAGTGTAGAGTTTATAAAAGTATTGTTTACTTTTTTAATAGTATAGCGCGTTATATTGTAGTGAATAGTGTGTAAAAAGTGATCTAGTTTATATAGTAGCTTAGTTTAATATTTCGTTCGGTAGTTATATTGTAGGTTAATTTTAGGCCTGTGTGTGAATTTGATATTCTGTCATGTCGACGCCTACGTCTAAGGATGAAACTCCCAAGAGAAGAAAGCCCTTCGGACGCGGTACTCCACTAAGGAGCCAGGCCCGGGAAATTGTTTGCAATGTTAGGGAGTATTTCGAGAAGGAGAAAGATAACGGCGCGCCTCTCTTGCCTGTTGCGAAAGCAGTTCAGAGAACAGCTGATGCGACCAAAATCAACAGGAGCACAGTTATAAGCATAGGGAAGGAGAAGTACTCTGCCGAGGACCAGACAGCGGGGCCGTTCAAACTTGAAACTCCAGGAAAGAATAGGAAAAAGCCTAAATCTGTAACGGAATTAGACTCTTTTCAACAAGATGCTATTCGCCGGCATATTTACGCCTATTACCGTAGGAAAGAATATCCTACTCTTGAGAAATTGGGTCGTTCTCTTGAAAGCAGTGAACTTTTTAGTGGGAGCAAATCTTCTCTTAGAAAAGTAGTTAAAAATCTGGGTTTTAGGTACAAGAAATTTAACGGGCGAAGAGTGCTGATGGAGAGAAGCGATATCGTGATGTGGCGGTGTAGATTTCTGAGAGAGATTATAAAGGAGAATTTTGATTCTATTGTATGGTTGGACGAAACTTGGGTTAATGCTTCTCATTCCCAGAGCAAAGGCTGGACGGATGATTCAGTAGAAGGCACTATGCCAGTACCTGTTGGGAAGGGGGGCAGAGTCATAGTGATTCACGCCGGTACTTCGCAAGGTTTTGTGCCAAATTGCTTGTACATGTTCCGATCTAAGAAAACCGGAGATTACCACGAAGAAATGAATAGTGGCACATTCCAGAAATGGTTTGAGGAAAGGCTGCCGAGCAACTTGCTTGAAAAGAGCATTATAATCATGGACAATGCCCCCTACCACTCCGTCATTCTTGACAAAGCACCAACAATGGCGGCTAGAAAGAATGAGCTGATTAATTGGTTGAAGGAGCACGATATTTCGGTTCGCGATGACATGAGGAAGGGAGATCTCATGCAACTTGTGAAACAAAACAAGCCCCAGCGCCCAGTTTATGTGGTGGATGAAATAGCTAAGAGGCATGGCCATAAAGTAGTTCGCCTTCCACCATACCATTGCCATTTTAACGCGATAGAACTGATTCGGGCCCAAGTGAAGGATTATGTAGCTGAAAATAACCGACTCTTCACAGTTTCGGAAGTTGAAAGACTTATTTTAGAAGCCATAGGCCGTATAAGTGCGGAGGACTGGAGCAACGTTGTGAGACACACGAAATCAGAGATGATTAAAGCTTGGGAGAAAGAAAGTCTTACAGACGATTATGTTGAAGAGTTTATTATCTCTTTAGGGTCAGGCGAGAGTGACACCTCAACAGACGATGACAATGCCGATAGTGACTCAGAAATGAGTGGTGTGTTCCCTTTGTAGGATTATTTCCTTCATTAGGGGAAATTGAATCTAACAGCAACGCGAGCTCTTCTACATGGTGAGTAGAAATTTAATTTAATTTACTCACGTTTTATCTTTATCTTTTCGAGCATTGATATATGTTTGTCTTGTAGTCTTATCCTAAATGTGTTGTGTATTGTTGTTCATCTTATGTGAGTTATGTATGTTGCTACAAAGAATAATTGATTATAGACATATTCCAGTATATATATTTCCGTTCGTGTTGTGTATCGTAAATCAGCTGTTTGAATTCGTAGCAGTTTGGCACCACAGTCTGACTTCCGGTTAACTGTCAAGTCGAAACTCATAAAAACGGAACTATAAATATCTATTCATTCTTCATACTTGCATTCTTAATTCACCAATACGGACAATGAAGCTGATAGATTATAATATCTCTTATAGTCGTACGACATGTCAGAATCCCATTAACTAAACTGTTCACCCTTCATTTTATGCATTCCTGTTTCAGGCTTGCTGTGGCCAACCTTTTCTTTTCTGCTAGGGGCTTTACGTCGCACCGACTCAGATAGGTCTTATGGCGACAATGGCATAGGAAAGGCCTAGGAGTTGGAAGGAAGTGGCCGTGGCCTTAATTAAGGTACAGCCCCAGCATTTGCCTGGTGTGAAAATGGGAAACCACGGAAAACCATCTTCAGGGCTGCCGATAGTGGGATTCGAACCTACTATCTCCCAGATGCAAGCTCACAGCCGCGCGCCTCTACGCGCACGGCCAACTCGCCCGGTCCAACCTTTTCAGATGAGGAGGTAAACAAAGTACACAATTAAATAAGCATTTAGTAGGTTCCACCTTTTCAATACATTTACAATGTTGTTATCTGATATTTACAACATTATTTATTACAAATTACAGGACATGTTTCGGTGTACAATTTTTAACACCATCATCAGCTGCATGAAAAGTGTATAGAAACTTGGCGGTCAAAATAATGAACAGCATATTATCATACTTAACTCCTTATATACAGGCAATAGAATGTTGTTATAATTAAATTTAACATCTTATTATGCTAGGTTAAAACTAATTTGTGTGACAAGGAGATTCTTGCAGGTCAAAATATAAAATTCTACATTTGGTTTATGAATGGACTTTGGTTCCTTAATGTCTAAAATATTATACACTCGTAATAACAGTTTCACATGCGATCCTAAATTAGAGGATTGAAGTTGAATCTTGAGGTGTTGATGTGATTTCTTTATTTCACAATATTTGAATGATGATGCGTCCCTTTGACTGCTACTACAAAACTTTGTGGTATTTGTTACATTACGGCGACTGTTATCCTTCGTGGTTCTACTTCTTCCCCCTCGAGCATTTTCAGTCGCTGTGCATTTCATTTCCATTTACTAGGGTTAGAAATTTAAGTGTGATCTTTCAAGTGAAGATGTTATATAGTCATCACCACTAGAATCACTTGGTTCCTCGACTGTTTCCTCACTGACTGGAATACTTGTCTTAATTCGGCATGTTCCTCTGTATACTCAGAATTGTTGTTTAAAACTTCCAGAGCTAGCTTTACTAGTCTGAGGCCCACGTCTATTAGAGGATTCCTTGGGATACATAGCCAAATCTATAACATAGCAACGGGAAGCCAAAAGGTTGTTTTATGAAACTCAATTCATTAAACTACCGGGCTGAGCACAATAAATAGGCCTTCTCAAGAAGATATCACATGGTAACGAATCACTTTAAAGTTTTTAGATAATTCAACAACTGATGCAAGTGGGCCAAGGCACAATTTATTAACATAACCTAAAAATTGATAACTCTTAAAAAACGTGTTTTATTAGTACCCTATGAAGTCATGATCCAAAATACTCAAATGGGTTCCTTATGAATTTACTGTTTTGTTTTTCTCTGTTCAGCCAGAACAACTAATATAAACAGATTTCATGTTTTAATTTGTGCACAATATTTGAACTTAATATCTTCCCTTATTAGAAAAAAAAAAAGTTCCTAGCCTTCACAATTCTATAAAGCTACTAGCAAGGTACCCGTGCTTCGCTACGGTATTATACTGAAATTTATAATTGAATGCTTATTGTTTTAGATATATAATCCGCCGAAATTCGCGATCTGACTCGTTTTCAGCGAGAATCCACCAAAATTCCCCATCTGACTCGTTTTCTATTTGATTACGGCACGTTTCCTCCCATTTTTCAATCTTCCTTTCCAGCAATCGATTTCGTACTTCCCGGGCTAGGCTCAGATATTCTTCCCGGTCAGTTGGGTCCGTAAATCTTTGCCATACCGTATTTTCCTATAATCATTTTAAATCTGGATAAAATCCTTCAGGAGATCCGGCGTGGTGTCATATTGGGTGCCTTGGCGGCACTGAACCCGCGGCCGGACTACATTCTTAGTCATTACCCGTCCAGGAGCCGTTTCCAGCGCGGTCCGCACATTTGACGACGGTCCGGAACATTATTATTATTATTATTATTATTATTATTATTATCATCATTATGTGTTGCTGGGATGAATGATGACAGGGAAAACCGGAGTATCCGGAGAAAAACCTGTCCCGCCTCCGTTTTGTCCAGCACGAATGTCACATGGAGTGACCGGGATTTGAACCACGGAACCCAGCTGTGAGAGGCAGGCGCGCTGCCGCCTGAGCAACGGAGGATCCTTATAAGTACATTAAGAACAGTAAAATCAATTGGTCTCACCTCCTTTTACACCCCACCGCCGTTAGTTTTTACTGCCAACCCCCCCCCCCAAATTAAAAGAAGGCGTGTTTCTTTATGTTTAAGGGAGATTCCAAACACCAATGTTCACGTCTATTACCTTCAGTTTTGAGATATAAGTATCCCCATAAATATAATTTACTTTTGTCACTTCATTTCAAACTACTCCCCCCCCCCCCCAAGTGAAATTTCCCGCTAAAATACTTGTTTCTTTAATAGTAAAGAATCTTCTAAATACCAATTATCACGACTCTAACTTCTTCACTTTTTGATTTATGTGTCCTCATGAAAGGAATTCAACTCCTTTACACTCCCGCCCCCCCCCCCAAGATGGTTTCCCCCCCAAAACGCGTTTTTCTTTGTTTTTAAAGGAGATCCAGATACGAATTTTCACGTCTGTAACAACTTTAGTTTTTATTAGATGTATATATTCTCATACAATTAAAGTCAATTATTTTTTCAATTCTTTGACCCCCTCCCTTCCCCCCTTCATTGGATTTTCCGAGAATACGTATTTCTTTACTTTTAAAGCAGATTGCAAATATCAAATTTCATGTCTGTAACATCTTCATTTTTAAGATATCAGTAGCCTAATTAAAAGAATTCAACATTTTCAGTAACTTTCACCCCCCCTCCACCCAAGTGGTATTTCCGAAAATTAAAAATACACGTTTCTTTATGTTTAATAGAGATAAAAATACCATTTTTCACTTCTGTAACGTGTTAAGTTTTTTTAGTTATATTGTAAAAATTCTCATTTTAAAATTTCAACCCTTTTGGGTTCCCCTTAAGTGGAGTTTCCAAAAACAAATCACCTATGTTTCTTTACATTTACAGGAGATTCAAAACACCCACTTTTTACGTCTGTAATATTTTACGTTTCCAAGATATTCTTTCAAAAATTTCACCCCAATTTGTCACTTCTGTTTTACCGCCATTAATAGGATTTTCCAAAAACTAAAAAAATACGTGTTTCTTTATTTTTAAAGGAGATCCCATATACAAATTTTCAGTTCTGTAATATCTTCCGTTTGTGAGATATATGTATCCTCATTAAAGGCATTCAACCCATTTTTCAGCCTTTTACACCCCTCCTATTGGGATTTGCAGGAAACAAAAAAATACGTGTTCCTTTATTTTTAGAGGAGATTCTAACTACCAATTTTTACATCTGTAAATTTTAAAGTTTTAAGATGTAGACACATTCTTTTTAAAAATTTCACCCCCCTTTTCACCCCCCAATATTTGGATTTTCCAAAAACGAAAAAATACGTGTTTCTTTACATTTAAAGTAGATCCCAAATATAAATTTTCAGGTCTGTAATATCTTCAGGTTCTGAAATATAAGTAGCCTCATTAAAGGCATTCAACCCATTATTCACCCTTTTACACCCTTCCTATTGGGATTTTCCAAAAACAAAAGAATACGTGTTTCTTTACTTTTAAAGGAGATTCTAAATACCAATTTTTACATCTATAAACTTTAACAGTTTTGAGATATAGATACACTCATTTTAAAAAATCACCCACTTTTCACCCCCCCCCCCCATTAATTGGATTTTCCAAAAACAAAAAAAATACGTGTTTCTTTATTTTTAAAGGAGATCCCAAACACCAATTTTCAGGTCTGTAATATCTTCAGGTTCTGAAACATAAGTAGACTCATTAAAATCATTCGACACCTTTTTCAACCTTTTTCACCCTTCCTATTGGGATTTTCCGAAAACAAAAGAATACGTGTTTCTTTACTTTTAAAGGAGATTCTAAATACCAATTTTCACATCTATAAGGTTTAAAAGTTTTGAGATATAGATACACTCATTTTTAAATATTACCCCCTTTTCACCCCCCCTTAATTGGATTTTCCAGAAAAAAATACGTGTTTCTTTATTTTTAAAGGAGATCCCAAACACCAATTTTCAGGTCTGTAATATCTTCAGTTTCTGAAATATAAGTAGCCTCATTAAAGGCCTTCAACCCCGTTTTCACCCCTTCTCACCCCTCCTATTGCGATTTTCCTAAAACAAAAAAATACGTGTTTCTTTATGTTTAATGAAGATTCTAAATACCAATTTTTATATCTGCAAACTTTAAAAGTTTGGAGATATAGATTCACTCATTTTAAAAATTCACCCCCCTTTCACCCTCCCATTAATTGGATTTTCCAAAAACAAAAAAATACGTGTTTCTTTATTTTTTAAAGAGATCTAAAGTACCAATTTTCAGGTCTGTAATATCTTCAGTTTCTGAGATATAAGTACTGGTATCCTGATTTAGGGCATTCAACCCATTTTCCCCATTTTCACCCCTTTTCACCCCTCCTATTGGGATTTTCTGAATACAAAAAAATAGGTGTTTCCTTATTTTTAAAGAAGATTCTAAATACCAATTTCTACATCTGTAAACTTTTAAAGTTTCGAGATATAGACACACTCATTTTAAAATTTCACTCCTCTTTTCACCCCCTTAGCGAAGGAATATCCAAAAATCCTCTCTTAGCGAGCACCTACATCTTAATATGAATATATCCCCAAAATTTTATTTCTTTACGTCCAGTAGTTTTGGCTCTGCGATGATGAATCAGTCAGTCAGTCAGTCAGTCAGTCAGTCAGTCAGTCAGTCAGTCAGGACAAGTTATTTTATATATATAGATTACGGGTAATTTCAGGTAATGATATTGTTATACACTTTCATAAGTTTACCAAAATGTGCCTTGATTTGTAACAATGAAAATAACATTATTCAAATTTCCCTGAAAATTCAGACTGGCAACTTGACCATTTGAACAACATTGTTCTCAAGGAAGCTGCTAAGGCGTTACATCGTTACATCTGGAGAAGGTGTCAGATGAGTTCATATCAAGAAATGAGCAAGTAAAGAGGACATTCCTTCAGAAAATGTATCTGGGAAGCAAATTTCAATGTCATGCTTACTTTTCCTCTGTTAGACCAAAATGTTAATATGTCTTGAACATAAATGGCAATATTCACTTTAATATTAATGTTTTCTTTCTTCCAAATCTCAATGTTCATATCGAACATGCCTCATGCCTACCCTAAAATTAATGTAAAGTCTGTGTCACTGGCTACATGATTGTCTTCATGCATCTCAAGTTCAATGATAAAGTGAGTGTTATACAGCTGATAGTAAGAGAGGAGATCCGAGATGAAACAGTTCTGTCTCTATATTATCTAGCAAAAAACATGAAATAACAGATATCTAAATTCAACTAAAAAGAATCATACAGACTATCAATCTTATATTTGGCTGTCCTTGAAAGATGAAGTATGATGAGCAAATGTACGTTATATTGGTAAAGTTCAAATGTGTCATTAGTTAGGCAAATAAATGTGATGAAAAAGGAGCAGCCAAACTTCCCTTTTCTCCCGATCATATTTATCCTGACCCCCAGCAGGTGTATGAGTGGATGAGAGAGTCATGACACTGGCCAAAGTCAGCAGGAATTACATGTGCTCTCTTTGCACCTTGACTCTTAGTCTGACATCAAAAAGTACATCATAAACCACCACATTAAAGCATAAGCTGAATTTTGTGATATTTCTACAAATAATTACATACAATAGCTAACAAATGGATCATCTTCAAGTTGTCATCAAGATGCTCCCCTAGGGATTTACTATCCTATTTTGGATTTCCTAACAAATCTTAAACAAAATCTGTTATCAAGACTCCATTTGTTGGTACTCTTCCAGCAGTTTGGTCACCCCTGCTTATTAATACTCCTAACATACTTTTTGAATTCCCATCACAATGGACTATGGCTAATACTTTTAAACACCATTTGGACTCAACTGATCATCAGTGGTCTGCATTTAGGGCTGTTGCCCAGGTGCTACATTCCCTATCAGCTGTTTAACCAGCTTTTTCTTAAATGTTTTCAAAGGACTTGGAAATTTAACCCTTATTCCTCACCTTATAAATCAATGTTTGCCCCAATTTGTCCTTTCAATTCCAAATTTGTCTTCATTTTATGATCTTTTCCTCACCTTATAAATCAATGTTTGCCCCAATTTGTCCTTTCAATTCCAAATTTGTCTTCATTTTATGATCTTTTCTACATTTAAAAGCTTCACTCAAATTTTTCATTTACTAATGACATTACAAGCCATTTCTCCACTGACAGCTTGGAACATACTGTTTAGTCTAGCAGCTCGTCTCCTTACTCCCAAGTCTTCCCAGACCAAAGTTTGCAACATTTTCGTAACAATACTCTCTAGTTGGAAATCAGCAACAAAAAAATCATGCTGCATTCTCTGGCATGGGTCCCATATGCAGGAACCATACTCTAACCGGGGTCTTACCAGAGACTTACACACCCTCTCCATTACAATTTTACTACAACCCTTAAATACCGTTCTAACCATGCGAAGAGATTTACATCCTTTCTTTACAACTTCATTAATCTGATTACTCCAATTAAGATAATTCCTTATATTAACACCCACCGAGCTCGATAGCTGCAGTCGCTTAAGTGCGGCCAGTATCAGTATTCGGGGGATAGTGGGTTCGAACCCCACTGTTGGCAGCCCTGAAGATGGTTTTCCATGGTTTCCCATTTTCACACCAGGCAAATGCTGGGGCTGTACCTTAATTAAGGCCACGGCCGCTTCCCTCCCACTCCTAGCCCTTTCCTGTCCCATCATCGCCATAAGACCTGTCTGTGTCGGTGCGACGTTAAGCAACTTGCAAGAAGTACATTAACACCTAGGCACTTACAGTGATCCCCATGGGATACTATCACCCCATCAACACAGTAATTAAAACTCGGAGGACTTTTCCTCTTAGTGATAATTACAACCTGACTTTTTATCACATTTACCATCATATAATTGTCTGCTGTCCATCTCACAATAATGTTGAGGTCTTTTTTGTAGTTTCTCACAATCTTCTAACATATTTACTACTCTATACAGTATAACATAGTAATACTCTGAGTTCTATTTTCCAGAAATTTACCCACCCATTCAACCACTCTTTTGCCTAGTACAATAGACCTCATTTTCGTCAGTAGTCTCCCATGATCTGCGCTATCAAAAGCCTTAGATAGGTCAACAGCGATACAGACTATTTGACCTGAATCTAAAATATCTTGTTGGAATCCTACAAGCTGAACCTTACTGGACTAAACCCAACCTGCCTTCTATCAAACCAGTTAGTAGTTTTGCAAACGTGTCTAATGTAATCAGAAAGAATCTTTTCCTAGACCTGACAAACAGCACATGTCATACTGACTGGCCTGTAATTATCTGCTTTATGTTCATCACCTTTTCCCTTACACACTGAGCCTACTATTGCAACTCCCCATTCATTTGGTATTGCTCCTTCAGGCAAACAGTAATCAAATAAGTATTTCATATAATTATGGCACTATCTCCCAACCCATTCATTGCCTTTAGTATATCCCCGGACATCTTATCAATCTTGGCTCTTTTTCTAGCTTTTGACTTTTTAATTTTTTAAATTTAAAATTGTCTTTATCATCATAGGTGAATATCAGTAATTTGCCAGTATTAGTTGCGTCCCCCACCTGAAGTTATCCTATTACCCAACTACCTTTGGACTCTATTTCCTTACACAGAATATCTGAACACAACAAGAGAGAATCTCCATTATGAATGATGTAACTGCAGTCAACATGGATACCTACAATTTATAATGATAGTCAGAGAGGATTAGGCAGTTTGTTGGTAATGTCAGAAAAATAAATGCTCCAAATCGCAAACTTTGGTTTCCAAACCAGTGAAAAACAGCAAGCAAAATTTCCACTCATCAGGAGAAAAGAAATTGCTCACTTTGCTCATAAATATTTGCAAATTAATGAGCACAATATGTCCATTACACTAAGTATCTGTAATACAAAGTCCTATTTTTACAGTTTGTGAAGTCATGAACTTGAGACCTAAAGAATTATATTAAAACAAAAAACAGAAACAAAAGGAATATGAAACAAGAATATTATAGGAATAAATTCAATGTTTAAGTTCAACACGATGATAAAACATGTAATCGTACCTTAGCAACTTGTAACCACGTCACAAAATCTTTTGGTTCTTCCATCTTGATGAACATCACATTAACCTCTCCCTGAAAAGAAAGTGAGTCAATTAAGGTAAATCATTTCAAAATTTGCAAAATTTAAATATAGAAGTTATACAAACTAGCAGATACATTATCTTTGAACATAATTAAAATACGGTACATGCCAATATATAAACAGTATTGAAATTCATGCAAGTGTGTTAATAGACAGGGTATAGCTGCAGTCATCTTCCCAGCAGTGTAAAAGAAGTTGTGCAGTTGTTACTGGAAATGGATCTGTCGATGGAGTAAAAAGTGTTCATAGTTGAGTATTACTTCCGCTTACAGGAGTGGTTGTGAAGTGGGACAGAGTTTGAAAAAAGTTGGCAGAACAATTCTGAGAAAGATTTGACAAGACAACAAGTAACACAGTTATGCTATCTACTATTATGAAATTTCACTGTACTCAGAGACAGATCCAGGATTCCCTAAAGGGAGGGGCTAACTTAAATAATACCATACCACAAAAAAAAAAAAACCACGAGTAATTGGGATATTTTACTTCCTGAGTGTACCTCCCTATAACCTTTCCAAATATATTTCCTAACTTATACGTACCACTGCGGTTTAACCCTTAATCGGGCGCGCTCTTCCGTCGAAGACTCTCGGGCGCGCGCGGTATTTTAGACCGCAGCGATTATTTTCATAATTTATTGTACGGCCTTGGAATCTAATAAAAATGTTGAAGTTTAATACTGTTGCAAGTAAGTTTACTTTTATTTAGAAAATATTTGAAACATTTTTACGTACTCAATGACCGTATTAGAAAAATAAAAACTTGTTGAAAATTGAGTTCATTTACAAATACATTTTGAAAGCTTTGAAAAATAACTTTCCGTTCTATTTATTTGTTCTGGTTTGTAAAATGGAAGCTGTTTGAACTAGATATATATTTATTCTCCCCTTCATCCACTGTCATTGTAATATTTCTGGCATAAGTAATCATAAATTAAAACACCATTTTTTCAGAAATATTTGTATTTCTAATTTTACAGCATAAAAACCACCTTTGTGAAAAACATGTATATGAGAGAATTATACAATATTTTACGTATATTTGAGTTCATATTCAAGTTTAATTTTGCACTATTTTCTTAATGTGAACACACTGAAGAATTATTGTCATTGTTTTGACCAAATATTGGTATAGTCGACAATCTTTTGTACAATATCGTCTGGAAAAAATAGCTCCCAGGTTTCAATTGGAGTTTTAACATTACTGGCTAAACCTTTAGACCTGTAAGGCATGTTACAATATTATGACCTGGTCCACGACCGGTCCTTGCGAATGTTGGGTGCGCACGCCATTCTGTCTTACCGTTCTTGCCTGTCAAATTCACTTCAGAAACACCAGCACCGCATCCGTCATCATGGTCAGTAACCTGAAGATTGTCAGTTTCACCATCATCACTTTGTGGCTGCTGTCTGGAAGTATCTTCTGCTGCCTCATCAACTTCTTCCAATAGGCATCCTACTGTTTTGTCTCTGTCTTTCACAAATGCAGTTATTCTTTCACTTTTTTCCTTTTCAACACTCTCTATCAATAATCGGATCCTTTCCTCTTCAGCAGGATCCATATTGAGATGTATATGCACACGAAAACTAAACGAATCTAGTAAAACACAGCCGGGCGTGTACTGGTCACAACGACCGACACACAAGTTACACTAACGGGCGCATCGGGGTAAAAGACCACAGACTGACTCGAACACCTACCATCCTGTCTACAGGGTGTCTGAGGAGGGGCCACCCTATCAGGTGGCTAGATGAACTCTTGGGGGAGATAGTCTGGAGGAGGGGGGGCATAGCTGACCTTCAGACGGATTCCCTGACCAAAACTTTTAGAGGTCGGTCGTTTCGACCGCTACGCGCCCGATTAAGGGTTAAGTGAAGGCCATCTGAGTGCACATCCCTATCTCCTACCCACCCATTAGGATCTAGATATCTCACTCCCAGTTTCCAAAATACCCACTCCATATTCTCATTTAAATCCCCAATCACCCTCCAGTCAGTATCCCTCCTACACAGTATTCCACCAACAACAAACTGAGTCGGTGCGACGTAAAGCCCCTAGCAAAAAAAAAAAAAAAAAAAAATCACCCATGCTGCATTTACCAGATTCCACACATCCCCAAATATGTTAGTACTTATAACCTGCTTGCCTTACATTGTTGGTACCAACATGAAACACTACCACCTTCTCCTTTCCCTCCTCCTCCTCTTCTACTTTACTCTACATCTGCCTCAACCTAATTCCTGGATAACACTCTACCCTGGTTCCCTTTCCTCCACATACTTTCCCCACATATCTAATAATGGAATCTCCCATGACCAGATCCTCAACCCTACGCACTTCATTTGATTCCCTCCCCTCCTGGTCAACCGTATCATTTCTGACAGCGGCAGAAGCTACTTCCTCCTGCCTTTTCTCCCTCCCATGACCCTGTTCCACCTGTCTTTTCCTATCCTCTATTCTACATTTCCAGTTCCTAGCTTTTTCCTTCCTCCTACTTCCACTCTTCTCAGCAACAGTTCTCTGTTCCTCATCTTCCCTCGGTTGTTCTACCTGCAGTGACTTGTACCAATTTATCACAGACACCTATTCTGAATTCTGATCCTGAATAGAGCCTTTAGCCTGCAATATCCTTCTCCTTAGAACATCAGACCACCTGTCTTCTATAATTCCCCCTCTTTCCTTCCCATCCCTTTTTTACACCTACTGTATCCTGTACATTGTTTGAGGGAGGCCTACCTTCCTTCCTGTCTTCTAAGAGAATCCAAGTTATCTCCCTCAAACTCTCCAACCCCTCCCTCATACTCCTTAATGCCTGGCCACACCCACAGTTCCTACATTTGCACTCCTTAGCCATTCTTTATGGAAAAATGAAAATAAAAAAAAATAAAAAATAACTTATTATGTGCAAAAAAGAATTAAAGGAAAGAAATATTGTCTAGGATAGTTCACACAGATCACACGACAATAAGGTAATTAACATACTACTGCAATACAATACTACTTAGTCGAACTCCTTTTATCCTAGGATCCAGAATTACCTCTCTGTCTTTCAGCCAAACAAGGGGAGAAAGCTGGTGTGACTAAGATGAAGGGAGAATTATGGGAGAAAGTTCGACCTTGAGCTGAGAGCATGTATACATACTACAGGGTATACCTTGTATTTATATTGACACATGTAGAATAAACAATGCAAGATAAAGTGGGGATTATTTTTCTCTCTGAATAAAAATTAGGGTGCAAAAGTTCCATACATACATACATACATAATACCCCTATTACTTCATAATTCTGAGGTGGAAATTATTATACAAATACCATAATTGCAACAGTGTAACATACCTTTCTTTCAGGGATAAAATTTTCTTCACATGGCGACTTGCTATGGTCCAGGATGTTGCCTCTTTTGATCATACTGATAATAAGCTCCTCATAGTTATTCTTCTTGACACTAGAAATTTTGATAGATATTAAATCACATGTATGACAACAAATATCATTAATGATTATTAATTATATTACCCTTAAAAATCATCACAAAAATGTTCTTGATATTTTTACAGACTGAAGCTGCCACCATGGTCTAAGATTTAGAATGGTAACTAGCCACCCAAATGGCCAGGATTTGATTCCCAGCCCTACCATGGATGATTAAAACCTAGAATAAAAACTGGAAGAGAAGAGAAGAGAAGAGAAGAGAAGAGAAGAGAAGAGAAGAGAAGAGAAGAGAAGAGAAGAGAAGAGAAGGATATGAATCCCTTCAGCCACCCACAAAGTGATTTTCCATTAATTTTACACTTAATATCAAACTTACAGACAAGAACTGGCTCTTTTCCAAGCACAGTCCCTTATATACACACACAATGTACAAGCACGTGGCTAGACATATTAAAAGAATTCACTTGCAACATGCACAAGGGGCTGTCATACATGGTGTCCATAAGATCATGCATGAAGCAACACATTGTTTACAATGAAATAATGCTATAAAAAAATCCATTATCCAAACCGATTATTTTAGACAGTGAACTTGATAAGAAATTAGAATACAATCTATTTACTGTAAGTTGTTTACGTGGTACATAAAGAAAAGTCTGCACTAGACAAAGCTGTACAGGTTTTTACATGGTAGATAATATATTAATCTTTGCACTTCTGTTGAGAACATACCAGTGTAAACAAGATAATCAACATTTGCGTAGCAATTCTTGATTTGTTATTTTAAACCCAAATTAATAACCTTTGATAAACATATATAATAACTAGCAAGAAACCCGTGCTTCGCTACAGCTTTAAAATGAAAGTTATTATTCAAAGTTTTACATTTTGGAGTGACCACTGTCAGCTGAGCCAGTAAAATACATCCTCAGTTCGTACGTCAAACGGTTTTGGGTGAATGATTATTTATTTTATAATCTACCACTCACTTGAAACCCATACGGAAGAATTTGAATGTTTTAAACCATATCTTATTTAACATCTAAGAAATAAAAGCGACCAACCTGTGAAATTTTGATTTTATACATTGAACAGTAATGGAGGAATGAATACTTTTATCAGTGGTGATTGGTTTGAAATATATGTTAACATCTAGGATATAGAAGACCACCCTTCATAAAAGAAAATGTCATGTTCATGCCTGAAACTATTTTGGAAGAATGGATATTGTGTTTTTGAGAGTCAACTACCATCTAAACCAAGGAAAACCATCTTCAGGGCTGCCGACACTGGGGTTCGAACCCACTCTCCCCCGGACGCAAGCTCAAAGCTGCGCGCCCCTAACAGCACGGCCAGCTCGCCTGGTCACTTTAAAAATTCACGAGACTTTTCACCCCCTTTGCAACAGAATATCAAAAAATCCTCCCTTAGTGAGTACCTACATTGTAATATGAATGTATCCCCAAAATTTCATTCCTTTATGTCCAGCAGTTTTGACTCTGCGATGATGAGTCGGCCACAAGTTTTTTACATATATATATATATATATACTAGCAAGATACCCGTGCTTTGCTACAGTATTATAACGACATTTATAATTGAATACTTAACGTTTTATATATAATCTGCCGAAATTTGCGATCTGACTCGTTTTCTGAGAGATTACGGCCAAGTTCCTCACATTTTTCAATCTTTCTTTCCAGCAATCGATTTCGTACTTCCCGGGCTAGGTCCAGGTATTCCACCCGGTCAGTTGGGTCCCTAAATCTTTGCCAGCTTCTCCTATAAGCATTTTTAATATGGATCAAATCCTTCAGGAGATCCCGCGTGGTGTCGTCTTGGGTGCCTTGGCGATACTGAACCCGCGGCCGGATTACATTCTTAGTCATTACCCGTCCAGGACCCGTTTTCAGCGCGGTGCGCACATTTGATGACGGTCCAGAATATTAATATTATTATTATTATTATTATTATTATTATTATTATTATTATTATTATATATTCTGGACCCCACAGAAAGCTGCAAGACCGCTACTTGGCGGTAAATTACATCTGCTGCCATTGTCATTGTTGAGAATGTGAATGGAATGAATAACGCCCCCATCTAGCGGCATTGATAGGAACTGTGCCGGCTGCCGAAACCTGTAGCACTTCTCTGGGGCAATGATTAATGAATGACAAATGAAAGGAAATTATATTGGACAGTGTTGCTGGAATGAATGATGACAGGGAAAACCGGAGTAACCGGATAAAAACCTGTCTCGCCCCTGTTTTGTCCAGCACGAATGTCACATGGAGAGACCGGGATTTGAACCACGGAACCCAGCTGAGAGAGGCCGGTGCGCTGCCGCCTGAGCAACGGAGGCTCTTTATAAATACATTATGAAAAGTAAAATCAATTGGTCTCACCTCCTTTTACACCCCACCGCCGTTAAGATTTTTAACCTACCCTACCCCCCCCCCAAAAAAAACTAAAAGAAGGCGTGTTTCTTTATGTTTAAAGGAGATTCCAAACAGCAATATTCACGTCTATTACCTTCAGTTTTGAGATTAAAATTATTAACTTTTTTTCACTTTGACACTCCTCCCCCCCCCCCCCCCCCCAAAGTGAATTTTCCGGCGATTATACTTGTTTCTTTAATAGTAAAGGATCTTCTAAATACCAATTATCACGACTCTAACTTCTTCAGTTTTTGATTTATGTGTCCTCATGAAAGGAATTCAATTCCTTTTCACTCCCACCCCTCAAAACGGGTTTTTCTTTGTTTTTAAAGGAGAACCAAATGCCAATTTTCACGTGTGTAGGCCCCAACAACTTTAGTTCTTATAAGATGTAAGTATTCTCATACAATTAAGTCAATTAATTTTAGATTCTTTCACCTCTCCCCCCCCCCCCCCCCATTCATTGGATTTTCCGAGAATAGGTGTTTCTTTAGTTTTAAAGCTGATTCCAAGTGTCAAATTTCACGTCTGTAACATCTTCATTTTTGAGATAACAGTATCCTAATTAAGAGAATTCAACACCATTTTCAGTCACTTTTACCCCTCCCCCCGTCCACCCAAGTGGTATTTCCGAAAACTAAAAATACACGTTGCTTTATTTCTAATAGAGATAAAAATACCATTTTTCACCTCTGTAACATGTTAAGTTTTTTGATATATACTGTATAAATTCTCATTTTGAAATTTCACCCCCTTTTTAGTTCCCCTTAAGAGGGGTTTCCAAAAACAAATCACCTATGTTTCTTTACATTTACAGGAGATTCTAAATACCACTTTTTACGTCTGTAACATTCTACGATTCTCAGATATTCTGTAGATGTAGTCTTTCAAAAAATTCACCCCAATTTGTCACTCCTGTTTAACCGCCATTAATTGGATTTTCCCAAAACAAAAAAATACGCGTTTCTTTATTTTTAAAGGAGATCCCATATACAAATTTTCAGTTCTGCAATATCTTCAGTTTCTGAGATATATGTATCCTCATTAAAGGCATTCAATCCATTATTCATGCTTTTAACTTCTCCTACTGGGATTTACAGAAAACAAAAAAATAAGTGTTCCTTTATTTTTAAAGCAGATTCTAAATATCAATTTTTACATGTGCAAACTTTTAAAGTTTTGAGATGTTGATACACTCATTTTAAAAAACCAACCCCTTTTCATTCCCCCCCCCCCCCCTATTTGGATTTTCCAAAAGCACAAAAAAAAAAAGTTTCCATATTTTTAAAGTAGATCCCAAATACCAATTTTCAGGTCTGTAATATTTTCAGTTTCTGAGATTTAATTACCCTCATTAAAGGCATTCAACCCCTGTTTCACCCATCTTATTGGGATTTTGCGAAAACAAAAAATACATGTTTCTTTATTTTTAAAGGAGATTCTAAATACCAATTTTTACATCTGTAAACTTTTAAAGTTTTAAGATGTAGATACACTCATTTTAAAAATTCATCCCCATTTTCACCCCCCATTATTTGGATTTTCCAAAAACGAAAAAAATACCTGTTTCTTTATTTTTAAAGTAGATCCCAAATACCAATTTTCAGGTCTGTATTATCTGCAGGTTCTGAAATATAAGTAGCCTCATTAAAGGCATTCAACCCTTTTTTCACCCTTTTCCACTCTTCCTACTGGGATTTTCCGAAAACAAAAAAACGTGTTACTTTATTTTTAAAGGAGATTCTAAATACCAATTTTTACATCTATAAATTTTAAAAGTTTTGAGATATAGATACACTCATTTTAAAAATTCACCCCCTTTTCACCCCCCATTAATTGGATTTTCCGAAAACAAAAAAAATACGTGTTTCTTAATTTATAATGAAGATTCTAAATACCAATTTTTAATAATAATAATGATATTTGTTTTATGTCACACTAACTACTCTTTAAGGTTTTCGGAGACGCCGAGGTGCCGGAATTTAGTCCCACAGGAGTTCTTTCACGTGCCAGTAAATCTACCGACACGAGGCTGTCGTATTTGAGCACCTTCAAATACCACCGGACTGAGCCAGGATCGAACCAGCCAAGTTGGGGCCAGAAGGCCAGCGCCTTAACCGTCTGAGCCACTCAGCCCAGCAAATACCAATTTTTACATCTGTAAACTTTCAAAGTTTTGAGGTATAGATACGCATATTTTAAAAATTACCCCCCTTTTCACCCTCCCATTAATTGGATTTTCCAAAAACAAAAAATGCGTGTTTCTTAATTTTTTAAAAGAGATCAAAAGTACCAATTTACAAGTGTGTAATGTTCGGATCCCACTATCGGCAGCCCTGAAAATGGTTTTCCGTGGTTTCCCATTTTACACCAGGCAAATGCTGGGGCTGTACCTTAATTAAGGCCACGGCTGCTTCCTTCCAACTCCTAGGCCTTTCCTATCCCATCGTCGCCATAAGACCTATCTGTGTCGGTGCGACGTAAAGCCCCTAGCAAAAAAGAAACAAAAAAAGCAAAAAAAAAAAAAACAAGTGTGTAATATGTTCAGTTTCTGAGATATAAGTACCGGTATCCTGATTAAAGGCATTCAACCCACTTTTCACCCTTTTTCACCCCTCCTATTGGGATTTTCTGAAAACAAAAAATACGCGTTTCCTTATTTTTAAAGAAGATTCTAAATACCAATTTTTACATCTGTAATCTTTTAAAGTTTTGAGATATAGATATTCTCGTTTTAAAATTTCACCCCCCTTTTCACCCCCTTAGCAACGGTATATCCAAAAATCCTCTCTTAGCGAGCACCTACATTTTAATATGAATGTATCCCCAAATTTTCATTTCTTTTTGTCCAGTAGTTTTGGCTCGGCGATGATGAATCTGTCAGTCAGTCAGTCAGTCAGTCAGTCAGTCAGTCAGTCAGTCAGTCAGTCAGGACAAGTTATTTTATATATATATATATATAGACTAGCAAGATACCCGTGCTTCGCTACGGTATTATACCAAAATTTTTAATTGAATGCTTATCATTTTATATATAATCCGCCGATATTCGCGATCTGACTCGTTTTCTGAGAGATGACGGCAACGTTCCTCCCATTTTTCAATTTTTTTTTCCAGCAATCGATTTCGTACTTCCCGGGCTAGGTCCAGGTATTCCACCCGGTCAGTTGGGTCCTTAAATCTTTGCCATCTTTTCCTATAAGCATTTTTAATGTGGATCAAATCCTTGAGGAGATCCGGCGTGGTGTCGTCTTGGGTGCCTTGGCGGTACTGTAGCGGCGGCCGGACTGCAATCACATGGAGTGACCGGAATTTGAACCACGAAAGCCAGCGGTGAGAGGCCAGCGCGCTGCCGCCTGAGCCACGGAGGCTCCTTATAAGTACATTAGGAACAGTAAAATCAATTGGTCTCGCCTCCGTTTTCACCCCACCATGGTTAAGTTGATTAACTCCGCCCCCCAAAAAAGAAGGCGTGTTTCTTTGTGTTTAAAGGAGATTCCAAATACCAATGTTCACGTGTGTTGCCTTCAGTTTTGAAATATAAGTATTCCCATAAAAATAATTCACTTTTTTTTTCACTTACTTTCACAATACCCCCCCCCCTGAAGTGAATTTCCCGGCAAAAAATATTTGTTTCTTTAATAGTAAAGGATCTTCTAAATACCGATTATCTTCAGTTTGTGAGATATGTGTCCTCATGAAACGAATTCAACTCCTTTTCACACCCACCTCCAAAGATGATTCCCCCCCCCCACGCCCCAAAACGCGTCGATTTAATTTTAAAGAATATCTAAATACCAATTTTCACGTCTGTAACAACTTTAGTTTTTATTAGATGTAAGTATCCTCATACAATTAATTCAATTAATTTTTCAATTTTTAACCCCCCCCCCTTTCCCTTAATTGGAATTTCCGAGAATACCTGTTTCTTTACTTTAACAGGAGATTCACAATACCAGTTTTTACGTCTGTAACATTTTACGGTTCTGAGATACAGTAGAAGTCCGCTATAGCGAGTACGGCATATAACGAGAACTCCGTTATAGCGACGTTTTTCGGTCCCTTCAAAATTCCTATATTAAACTGTGTATCGTCCTTCGGTTACAGCGAGAACCCTATCACTGGCGCATCCGTTATTACGAGCGATTAAGCGCGCGTGATTTTTTCCGTTACCAATATTTATGCACCCCAGCGATGATATTGCATGCGATCGATTACCTTCGGCATCGTTTCCTCGCTATGTGCACTAGCGATTTCTCTCGTCGACATTCGAAGGCGATGTCGGAGTCGATTAATAATATCCGTCGACAGCTGTTCCGTAAAGATAATTCGAAATGAAAGAGAGCATATTTTCGTAATAAATGCGTAAATGACGTGTCCGATAACGGTTGTTAAATCGTTAAAAATTAAGGCTGACTAAACGACCAGTAAATACTGCAATTAAGTAAGAATGGGATACACCTCGAGATATCAATCAATACTGATCTGCATTTAGGGCAGTCGCCCAGGTGGCAGATTCCCTATCTGTTGCTTTCCTAGCTTTTTCCGAAATGATTTCAAAGAAATTGGAAATTTATTGAACATCTCCCTTGGTAAGTTATTCCAATCCCTAACTCCCCTTCTTATAAATGAATATTTGCCCCAGTTTGTCCTCTTGAATTCCAACTTTATCTTCATATTGTGATCTTTCCTACTTTTATAAACGCCATTCAAACTTATTCGTCTACTAATGTCATTCCACGTCATCTCTCCGCTGACAGCTCGGAACATACCACTTAATTGAAATAATAACATTAAGTTATTTATTAGACCACGTAATCAATACAAAATCGTCTTGGATGATTTACATAAATTTGTTAGCTAATAGTGGTACATGTTTCACCTTCCCTGAAGGCAACATCAGCCATAGTCTTAACCTTAAATTAAAAATAAGCGTCTAAATAACATGTAGTAATGAAATGAATTTCTAAATCTTGACGAGATTTGAAGTAAAATAACATTAAAAATAACGATGGTTTGAAAATAAAAATAACGATGGTTTGAAAATACAATGTGATGAGATATAATAGTGGAAGTATTAACAAAATTAACATTAGAAGGCTGCTGAAATAAGTACAATGGATAAAACAACAGATTGTTATACAACAAGTAGTAAGATTGCATAAAAGTAAAGTTGATAGTCTGGCGGTTATAATTAGACGATGGCGAAAAATCGTATATAATCAAAGTAAAGAAGAGAGAATAAAAGTCAAAGTTAGTCGAGAGATCCGAAGTTAATCATGATCTTGAAGATAAAAGATGAAAGTCAGATGCATATGGTGAGGTTGTAGAACACGTTGAGGATATGAAGTTGGTGAATAGAAGTTGAAGAACAGTTTCAAATAGGATCACTATGGACCATCTCAAAATTTGAAGTGATGTTCAAATGTTGTAAATTGTGAGTTTGTAGATATTCTAGTTGAAAAAGTATATAAAAGTGGAATCATTTGACGGTGACAAAGATAGCTTGTAACATTATAAGTTAGAAGTATTTGCAACAGTAGACTTCTTGCTACGTGTGTTATAACTGAAGTTTTGTGCTGGAGGGGGATCTGTTTTCAAAACAGATGTTCAATGTTACAAGCTATCTTTGTCACCGTCAAATGATTCCACTTTTATATACTTTTTCAACTAGAATATCTACAAACTCACAATTTACAACATTTGAACATCACTTCAAATTTTGTGATGGTCCATAGTGATCCTATTTGAAACTGTTCTTCAACTTCTATTCACCAACTTCATATCCTCAACGTGTTCTACAACCTCACCGTATGCATCTGACTTTCGTCTTTTATCTTCAAGATCATGATTAACTTCGGATCTCTCGACTAACTTTCACTTTTATTCTCTCTTCTTTACTTTGATTATATACGATTTTTCGCAATCGTCTAATTATAACCGCCAGACTATCAACGTTACTTTTATGCAATCTTACTACTTGTTGTATAACAATCTGTTGTTTTATCCATTGTACTTATTTCAGCAGCCTTCTAATGTTAATTTTGTTAATACTTCCACTATTATACCTCATCACATTGTATTTTCAAACCATTATTGTTATTTTTAATGTTATTTTACTTCAAATCTCTTCAAGATTTTAAAATTCATTTCATTACTACATGTTATTTAGACGCTTATTTTTAATTTAAGGTTAAGACTATGGCTGATGATGCCTTCAGGGAAGGCGAAACATGTACCACTATTAGCTAACAAATTTATGTAAATCATCCAAGACGATTTTGTATTGATTAGGTGGTCTAATAAATAACTTAATGTTATTATTTCAATCAAATATCATCAATACGGACCAAAAATGATATTTATTACATGTAACATACCACTTAGTCGAGCAGCTCTTCTTCCTTCTCTCAATTCTTCCCAACCCAAACATTGCAACACTTCTGTAACGCTACTCTTTTGTCGGAAATCACTCGGAACAAATCGAGCTGCTTTTCTTTGGATTTTTTCCAGTTCTTGAATCAGGTAATCCTGGTGAGGGTCTCATACACTGGAACCATACTCTAGTTGGGGTCTTACCAGAGACTTATATGCACTCTCCTTTACATCCTTACTACAACCCCTAAACACCCTCATAACCATGTGCAGAGATCTGTACCCTTTATTTACAATTCCATTTATGTGATTACCCCAATGAAGATCTTTCCTTATATTAACACCCAGATACTTGCAATGATCCCCAAAAGGAACTTTCACCCCATCAATGCAGTAATTAAAACAGAGAGGACTTTTCCTATTTGTGAAACTCACAACCTGACTTTTAACCCCGTTTATCAACATACCATTGCCTGCTGTCCATCTCACAACATTTTCGAGGTCACGTTGCAGTTGCTCACAATCTTGTAACTCATTTATCACTCTATAGAGAATAACATCATCCGCAAAAAGCCTTACCTCCGATTCCACTCCTTTACTCATATCATTTATATATATAAGAAAACATAAAGGTCCGATAACACTGCCCTGAGGAACTCCCCTCTCAACTATTACACGGTCAGACAAAACTTCACCTACTCTAACTCTCTGAGATCTATTTTCTAGAAATATAGCAACCCATTCAGTCACTCTTTTATCTAGTCCAATTGCACTCATTTTTGCCAGTAGTCTCCCATGATCCACCCTATCAAATGCTTTAGACAGGTCAATCGCGATACAGTCCATTTGACCTCCAGAATCCAAGATATCTGCTATATCTTGCTGGAATCCTACAAGTTGAGGTTCAGTGGAATAATCTTTCCTAAAACCGAATTGCCCAAGATATCTGCTATATCTTGCTGGAATCCTACAAGTTGAGGTTCAGTGGAATAATCTTTCCTAAAACCGAATTGCCTTCTATCGAACCAGTTATTAATTTCACAAACATGTCTAATATAATCAGAAAGAATGCCTTCCCAAAGCTTACATACAATGCATGTCAAACTTACTGGCCTGTAATTTTCAGCTTAATGTCTATCACCCTTTCCTTTATACACAGGGGCTACTATAGCAACTCTCCATTCATCTGGTATAGCTCCTCCGACCGAACAATAATCAAATAAGTACTTCAGATATGGTACTATATCCCAACCCATTGTCTTTAGTATATCCCCAGAAATCTGATCAATTGCAGCCGCTTTTCTAGTTTTCAACTTTTGTATCTTATTGTAAATGTCATTGTTATCATACGTAAATTTTATTACTTCTTTGGCCTTAGTCTCCTCCTCTATCTCGACATTATCCTTGAAACCAACAATCTTTACATACTGCTGACTGAATACTTCTGCCTTTTGAAGATCCTCACATACACACTCCCCTTGTTCATTAATTATTCCTGGAATGTCCTTCTTGGAACCTGTTTCTGCCTTAAAATACCTATACATACCCTTCCATTTTTCACTAAAATTTGTATGACTGCCAATTATGCTTGCCATCATGTTATCCTTAGCTGCCTTCTTTGCTAGATTCAATTTTCTAGTAAGTTCCTTCAATTTCTCCTTGCTTCCACAGCCATTTCTAACTCTATTTCTTTCCAGTCTGCACCTCCTTCTTAGTCTCTTTATTTCTCTATTATAATAAGGTGGGTCTTTACCATTCCTTACCACCCTTAAAGGTACAAACCTGTTTTCGCATTCCTCAACAATTTCTTTAAACCCATTCCAGAGTCTGTTTACATTTTTATTTACCGTTTTTCACCGATCATAGTTACTTTTTAGAAACTGCCTCATGCCTGCTTTATCAGCCATATGGTACTGCCTAACAGTCCTACTTTTAAGACCTTCCTTTCTATCACATTTATTTTTAACTACCACAAAAACAGCTTCATGATCACTAATACCATCTATTACTTCAGTTTCCCTATAGAGCTCATCTGGTTTTATCAGCACCACATCTAGGATATTTTTCCCTCTGGTTGGTTCCATCACTTTCTGAATCAGCTGTCCTTCCCATATTAACTTATTTGCCATTTGTTGGTCATGCTTCCTGTCGTTCGCATTTCCTTCCGAGTTTACATCTGGCAAATTCAGATCTCCCGCTACAATCACATTTCTTTCCTTGTTGTTTCCCACATAGCTGACTATCCTATCAAATAATTCCGAATCTGCGTCAGTGCTAGCCTTTCCCAATCTGTACACTCCAAATATATCAAGTTGCCTATTATCTTTAGAAATGAGCCTTACACCTAGAATTTCATGTGTCTCATCTTTAACTTTTTCGTAGCTTACAAATTCTTCTTTCACCAGAATGAACACTCCCCCTCCCACCATTCCTATCCTATCTCTACGAAACACACTCCAGTGCCGTGAGAACATTTCTGCATCCATGATATCATTTCTCAGCCATGATTCAACTCCTATTACAATATCTGGTAAATATATATCTATTAAATTACTTAATTCTATTCCTTTCTTTACAATACTTCTACAGTTCAACACTAACAATTTTATGTCATCCCTACTTGATTTCCAGTTCCCTGTTCCCTTATCACCGCTCCCTAGACCATCCCGTTTCCCTGAATGTACCTCCCTATTACCCTTCCAAACAAATTTCCTAACTTATATGTACCACTGCGGTTTAAATGAAGGCCATCTGAGCGCAGATCCCTATCTCCTACCCACCCATTAGGATCTAGAAATTTCACTCCCAGTTTCCCACATACCCACTCCATAGTCTCATTTAAATCCCCAATCACCCTCCAGTCAGTATCCCTCCTACACAGTATTCCACTAATAATAATCTCCGCTTTCTTAAACAGAGTGCTTAATGGATTTCATAGGTTAGTTTGTATTTTGTCGCGTCTGGTTAAATTACCGAAAGGCTATTATGAAAATTTATAGCGAGAAAGGTACAATTTCTCTACCGGCACTTGAAGTGTGTTTTCATCGTACGTAGGATACGTGACGCTGTTTGAATAAGAAAACTGAAACGTTTGCAACAAAATGCGATCGATCATCTTCGGTACCTACGGTACAGTTTTCTCACTTTGTGCATTTGCGAGCTCTCTCGTTGACATTCAGAGGCGATGTTGGAGTTGATTAGTAATACCCATCAACTGCTGTTTTCTAAAGAAAATTCGAAATGAAAGAGTATAACACGTTTTCGTAATAAATGCGTAAATAACGTGGCCGATAGCAGTTGTTAACTCGTAAAAATAAAGACTGCATAAACGATATCTTAATTTTAGTGTTATATACGGAAATTACGTAAGAATGGCATACACCTCAAGATATGGCAGAGTACATCCCTGATTTCAGAGGATATTTCATATCTTCTCGCGTCTAGTTATGGCTATTTACATGTAAATTTTTCGCGAGGAGGTTATTTTTACATGCGTTTCAAATATGTTTTCATGGTAGACTACATATACGGTTAGGTTAGGTGACGCTGTTTGAAGAAGAAATCTGAGGTGTTTGCCACATAAATTCTCTGGAGTGATACCGTATTTCTCCGAATCCAAGACTTTTTTCTTCTTCGCAGAATCTCATGCGAAAACTCAAGGGTTGTTGCATTCGCGGCCTAACAGTGAGTTAATGGATATCACTGGCAACTACCGCGGTAACCACGCTGCTTCTTTTCACAAGCGCACAGAACTCATTGACAATAAACGACCGCCTCTTTATTACACATCGCTACCGGTTGTACAGTCAATCAATCAATCAATCAATCAATCAATCAATCAATCAATCAATCAATCAATCAATCAATCAATCAATCAATCCTGATCTGCATTTAGGGCAGTCGCCCAGGTGGCAGATTCCCTATCTGTTGCTTTCCTAGCCTTTTCCTAAATGATTTCAAAGAAATTGGAAATTTATTGAACATCTCCCTTGGTAAGTTATTCCAATCCCTAACTCCCCTTCCTATAAATGAATATTTGCCCCAGTTTGTCCTCTTGAATTCCAACTTTATCTTCATATTGTGATCTTCCCTACTTTTATAAACGCCATTCAAACTTATTTGTCTACTAATGTCATTCCACGCCATCTCTCCGCTGACAGCTCGGAACATACCACTTAGTCGAGCAGCTCTTCTTCTTTCTCTCAATTCTTCCCAACTCAAACATTGCAACATTTTTGTAACGCTACTCTTTTGTCGGAAATCACCCAGAACAAATCGAGCTGCTTTTCTTTGGATTTTTTCCAGTTCTTGAATCAGGTAATCCTGGTGAGGGTCCCATACACTGGAACCATACTCTAGTTGGGGTCTTACCAGAGACTTATATGCACTCTCCTTTACATCCTTACTACAAACCCTAAACACCCTCATAACCATGTGCAGAGATCTGTACCCTTTATTTACAATCTCATTTATGTGATTACCCCAATGAAGATCTTTCCTTATATTAACACCTAGATACTTACAATGATCCCCAAAAGGAACTTTCACCCTATCAACGCAGTAATTAAAACTGAGAGGACTTTTCCTATTTGTGAAACTCACAACCTGACTTTTAACCCCGTTTATCATCATACCATTGCCTGCTGTCCATCTCACAACATTTTCGAGGTCACGTTGCAGTTCCTCACAATCTTGTAACTTATTTATCACTCTATAGAGAATAACATCATCCGCAAAAAGCCTTACCTCCGATTCCACTCCTTTACTCATATCACTTATATATATAAGAAAACAAAGTTCCAATAATACTGCCTTGAGGAATTCCCCTCTTAATTATTACAGGGTCAGATAAAGCTTCACCTACTCTAATTCTCTGAGATCTATTTTCTAGAAATATAGCAATCCATTCAGTCACTCTTTTGTCTAGTCCAATTGCACTCATTTTTGCCAGTAGTCTCCCATGATCCACCCTATCAAATGCTTTAGACAGGTCAATCGCGATACAGTCCATTTGACCTCCAGAATCCAAGATATCTGCTATATCTTGCTGGAATCCTACAAGTTGAGCTTCAGTGGAATAACCCTTCCTAAAACCGAATTGCCTTCTATAGAACCAGTTATTCACAAACATGTCTAATATAATCAGAAATAATGCCTTCCCAAAGTTTACATACAGTGTCCAGTACCTGTGTGTTTCTCAAATCTGCAGAATGGCATCAAAACATGCGACCCTTCCTGGAGAAGATGGCGACTACTGTGTGTGAGTCTGTGATATCCGTTGTAGATAATGGTGTAAGATGCAGTGAAAAATGTGGCAAATGCAGAAGAGTAGTTAAAAATGGGATTCTGTGTCGTAAGTGTGATGAATGATACCATTTCCGTTGTGCAAATATTGTAAATAGGACTGATATTGAAGAAAGTGAGTGGCTGTGTCCCGAGTGTAAACAAACTGATAGTGAGGCAGAACAACAAGAAAGAGAGACTTACGAAACTATAATTAAGATTTTAGGAGTGCTACAAGAGGACTTATGCGCTCTGAAACATGAAAATGAATGCTTAAAGGACAGAATAAAGAAACTGGAAGATAAAGAAGACATTGGAGAAGAAAGATCGCCGTGGACGGAAGTGACGCGTGGCCATTTTAAGCCTAATGTTAAACATATGGGAGAAACTACGTACAACTTAAAACCGGGAAAAAACTCTTTGCAGTGCCAAAATAGATTTCAGTTATTGCAGCAAGTTCCAGAAGAAGACACACCAAGTTTTCCAAATAATTTTAAATTCAGTGGAGGCAAGAAAACCAACCGAAAGTCAAGATCGCCAAAGATTCATCTCTACGCAGACAGTCAAGGGCGGGGTATTGCAGAAGGCATCAAGGATGAGCTGCAGAATCCAGAGACTGAGGTTTTAGGACTAATAAAACCAGGTGCCAAAACTGAAGATGTCCTTTCAAGTTGTGATCCTGTGTTAGAGAAGGACAATTATGTGGTGATTGTGAGTGGTACAAATGACATTGCTGCAAATGAAGGTGAGGAACTAATTACGACTCTCAGAGGTAAGATTTCCAAACTACCTGACTCAAAAGTAATTGTAGTAAATGTACCACCCAGGTATGACCTTTTAGAGGACTCATGTGTGAACAAAGCTGTACATGATGTAAATATAAAAATCAAGAGATTATGTAAGAGTTTTAGAAATGTCTATGTAGTAGATACTTTAGGTCTTGGCAGGCAAATGTTCACTAGACATGGGTTACATCTAAATGGTAATGGAAAAGCAACTCTCTGTAGACAAATTGCTACAATTATCAACAGAGATTTGCAAACTAATCGGTACTTAAGAAAACCCATACCACTAAAGTGGCACATACAGGGAAACTTGCCAGAAAACCCAGACCCTTAAATCAAGATCTATGTACAAGGATCTGGGTTCCAGGGAAGTTCTCAACTCATGAGTCAAACGTTACCCAATTGCAACAGTCAAGTTTTAGGGAGGAAGGAGGTCTGAGATTGCTCTTGGTAAACTGTCAGAGTGTAGTAAATAAACAATTAAAATTCGGTACATTGATGGAATCTTATGAGACGGATGTGGTAAAGTAAAGTAAACTCGTGTCCTCATCCTGAGGTGGTGCAGCTCTTTTTAGGCACATCCCCATTGGAGGTGAGCTGCACGTACCATTCCAACCACATACCAGCCCTCCTGCCATTCTTAAATTTCTGGCAGTACCGGGAATCGAACCCGGGCCCCCGAGGACGGCAGCTAATAACACTAACCGTTACGCAACGGAGGCGGACGACGGATGTGGTGATAGGAGTGGAATCGTGGTTGAGAGAAGGGGTGGGTAATACAGAAGTATTTCCAGAAGGGTATACAGTCTATCGTAGAGACCGAGGAGATAAAAAAGGAGGAGGGGTATTTATTCTGGTGAAGGAAACTTATTGTTCGCATGAATGGTTTACTGATGAAAGGGATGAAATATTAGGGATAAAATTAGTTTGTGATAATATGAAGGAGGTGGGAATTATAGGAACATATAGGCCTGGAAGAGAGGAAAGAGATATGGAAATATTTGAGAAAATAATAGATAATACTCATAAAAACAATAATGATACGGTAATAATTGGGGGAGATCTAAACTTGCCTGAAGTTGAATGGAATGGAGCTGCAAGTGAAGCCCATGAACAGAAACTGGCAAATAAGTTAATTTGGGAGGGAGGATTTACACAAGTAGTACAAGAACCAACTCGTCTCAATAACTTGCTAGATGTTTTCTTGGTTAAACCATGGGAAATTGTTGATAAAACTGAGGTAATTGAAGGAATAGGTGACCATAAGGCTGTAATAATGGATGTTGGACTCGTACCAAAAATGTTTAATAAGATGGTCACAAAAGACAAGAAATTATACAGAAAAACTAAAGTTGATGAATTTGGGACTTACCTTAAATCACAATTCAGTTGTTGGATAAGTGAAGGGAATAATGTGGATACACTTTGGGCTAAATTTAAAGGAATCATTTGGGAAGGAGAGAAGAGATTTGTACCTGTTAAGAAGGGTAAAATGACCTCAGACCCTGTTTATTACACAAGGGAAAAAAGAAAAAGAAAATGTAGAATAGTAAACAGGAAAATCAAAGAAGGTAGGGAGAATAGAGAAACTAGAAAACAACTAATGAGAGAATTGAATAGAGTGAAAAAGGAAGCAAAAGAGAATTATAAGAATGGCATTCTTCAAGAGGGTAATGACCACAAAGGGAAATGGAAAAAGCTGTATTCATATATTAGGAATCAAAAAGGAAAAGGAATCCAAATTCCTACAATGGTGGGAGAAGGGGGTGAACACTATTTAACAGATACTGAGAAAGCAAACCTCTTTAGTAGGGAATTCCGAGATTCAGTAGAAGATTGTCAGGACTTGGAAACCGTAACAGAAGATAGAGAGGGAGAGACACAGAGGGAAACAAGAAGCTTCTCATTCACAAATGAAGATATTTTCAGAGAAATCCAACTGCTTCAGCAAGGAAAAGCAGCAGGAAGTGATCAAATTACTGGGGAGGTATTAAAGACAATGGGGTGGTATATAGTGCCTTATTTAAAATTTCTCTTTGACTATGTCATAAATAATAGTGTGATACCAAAGGAATGGAAGGAATCTATAATAATACCAATTTATAAAGGAAAGGGTGATAAAAGGAAACCAGAGAACTACAGACCAATCAGCCTGACCAGTATAGTTTGTAAAATACTGGAGAGTTTAATAGCAAAGTACATCAGAGGGATATGTGATGATAAAAATTGGTTCATGAGGAGCCAGTATGGATTTAGAAAGAAATTTTCTTGCGAGGTACAACTGGTGGGATTTCAGCAGGACATATCAGATCAGTTAGATTCAGGAGGCCAGTTAGATTGCATAGCCATAGATCTTTCCAAAGCCTTTGATAGAGTGGAACATGGAATATTATTAAAGAAATTGGAGGGAATAGGATTGGACGTAAGGGTTATACGTTGGATAAGAACATTTCTAAATTCAAGGGTTCAGAAAGTCAAAGTAGGAAATAATATATCACAGGAAGAGAAAGTCTGGAAGGGAATTGCACAGGGTAGTATAATAGGTCCGTTACTTTTCTTAATATACGCAAATGACTTAGGGAACAATATAACATCGAAAATAAGATTGTATGCAGATGACATAATTGTTTACAGGGAAATAAATAACATTGACGATTGTTCAGAATTACAAAGGGACCTTGACAGTATCCAAGAATGGGTTGAAGAAAATAATATGAAGATTAATGGAGGCAAATCAACTGTTACAACATTTACAAACAGGAGCTTTAAAACTGAATTTGAATATACTTTGGATGAGGTAGTTAGCCCAAAAGATGGCAAGTGCAAATACTTAGGTGTGAGATTTGAAAGTAATTTGCACTGGAAGGGTCATGTTGATGACGTTGTTGGGAAAGCATACAGATCGTTACATGTCATAATGAGGCTACTTAAAGGATGCAACAAAGAATTAAAAGAAAAAAGTTACTTAAGTATGGTTCGTCCATTATTGGAATATGCAAACAGTGTTTGGGATCCTCACCAAGAATACCTAATAAAAGAACTAGATGGTGTGCAGAGGAAAGCAGCAAGGTTTGTAACAGGGGATTTCAGGAGAAAGAGTAGTGTATCAGAAATGTTAAAGGAACTTGGGTGGGAAACTTTAAGTAAGAGAAGGGAGAAAAGTAGACTTATAGGATTATATAGAGCCTATACAGGAGAAGAAGCATGGGGAGATATCCGTGAGAGGCTTCGGTTGGAAAATAATTATATTGGTAGAACTGACAACAAGTACAAAATTAGAAGGAATTTTAGCAGAAGCGATTGGGGTAAATTTTCTTTCATTGGGAAGGGCGTGAAGGAGTGGAACAGTTTACCAGGGGTAGTGTTTGATCCTTTTCCAAAATCTGTACAGATATTCAAGAAGAGAATAAACAACAACAGAGATAATAAATTAAATGTTAGAGGGCATTCGACCAGTGCAGGATATTGTAAATAATAAATGTGTGTGATTAAATTAATTCCATCCCCTGGTCTAAGGAGTTTGGACAGCCCAAGTAGGGGACTGCCTGTAGGGGTGAAGTACAGTGGGGACTTCGAGGGCCCTGGGACCGCTACGGTAGCTGTGAAGGCCCTTCAGGAACTCTGAAAAGTGGTGGCAAAAGGGGCTCTGGTTAAGACGCAGCAGGTCGTTATGCTACTTAGGTTCCAAAATGGGTAAAATATAAATATGTAAATAAATTCAATGTTAATTTTAATCTTATACCAGTTGTATAGTATTATTAGACGTAATTTCACATACCGTACTGTATATGAGTTGACTATGTTTGTAAGATATTATAAGTAGAATTTTGTAAACAATATAAATTTATTAAGGATGATGTGTGTGTTTAATAGAAAAAATTATTAGCGTAAATTGTATAATATTGTATTCTAGGAAAATTTTCTTCGTCTCCTGTTAATTTAAAATTTAGTGCTTGACAATAATGTATTTTAGTGTACCATTTGCCACCGAGGTAGACACCTCATTTGCAAATAAAGAGATTTTGATTCTTAGAAAAGCCATGGCTACTCAGTGGCAGAGTCATAACGCGTCTATTGTACTTGACGCTTAGCAAAATTAAGGTTTATAGACAGCAGGAATATTTTCGTGATGGATAGTCGTATTGTAAAGATACGTGGAAAAGGTATTGCTGGCAAATTTTCAACGGGTTCTAGTCAATATTTTGATGCCAATTTTAAGTTAATGTTTATTAAACACTCGGAAATGTAGAATGATTGTGCAGCCGCAAGAAAATACGGCATAGGCCTAACTAAAGCCAATATTTGGCGTTAGCTTGAAGACAAAGAGCTAAAAAAATGCGTACTGTACAAAAAATGCATTCAGTGGTCCGCAACAAGGACGCTTTAAAGAAGTCGATGATGAAATTGCGATGTATGTGCACGAAAAACGCAAGGGCGGTTGGCCATACCGTGGCGCAATAAACTCGTTCGTTGACTTTCAACGATCGCGATTAGGCCTATACATCGCTAGCCGTTGAATTTGGTCGCACCCGACAAGGGAGACGTGCATGTAGCGGTAGCCAGTTATATCTGACGCTGCGTTAAAATAACAGTTTTATAGACAGCAAGAATAATTTCCTGATGGATCGTTGTATTGTAGAGACGCATGGAATAGGTATTGCCGGCAAATTTTCAACGAGTTCTCTTCGGTATTATGATGCCAATGTTAAGTTAATGGTCCCTTAAGCTGCGGAAATAAAAAATAATTGTGCAGCCGCATAAAAAAATGAAATACGGCGTGACGAAAGTAAATGTTCGGCGTCTAAAAATAGTCCAAAAATGCGTAGGCCTGTATGATTTTACAAACTTCTTTTTGAGCCTGATTAAAATTTTTTGAAGGAAAAAAGTGGGGTTCATCCTGGATTCGGAGAAATACGGAACTATATTTTTTTCAGAATGAAATTAAACATACAGGTTTACGTAGTATCGGATTACGAAAAATAACAAACAAGTAAGCCGTAGTGTGGATATCATCTGCGGAAACGCAAGTTTTGAACAAACTGATTGCCGTTTCATACCGATTTTAAAGTGCATGAAGGGTTTGCCGACTTTTATGCAAAAATCGGATATTACGACAATCCGTTATAGCGAGTAAAATTTTCGCTGTTATGAATTCTCGCTATAACGGACTTCTACTGTATACCGTAGATATAGTCTTTCTAAAAATTCACCCCAATTTGTCACTCCTGTCTAACCCCCATTAATTAGTTTTTCCTAAAACAAAAAAAAAGGTTTCTGTATTTTTTAAGGAGATTCCATATACTAACTGTCTGGTCTGTAATATCTCCAGTTTCTGAGATATAAGTATCCTCATTAAAGACATTCAACCCCTTATTCACACTTTTCACCCCTCCTATTGGGATTTACAGAAAACAAAAAATACGTGTTTCTTTATTTTGAAAGGAGATTCTAAATACCAATTTTTACATATATAAACTTTCAAAGTTTTGAGATAAAGATACATTAATTTTAAAACTTCACCCACTTTTCACCCCCCCCCCCCATTAATTGAATTTGCCAAAAACAAAAAAAACCGGTGTTTCTTTATTTTCAAAGGAGATCCCAAACACCAATTTTCAGGTCTGTAATATCTTCAGTTTCTGAGATATAAGTATCCTTATTAAAGGCATTCATCCCATTTTTCACCCATTTTCACCCCACCTATTGGGATTTTCCGAAAACAAAAGAATACGTGTTTCTTTATTTTTAATGAAAATTCTAAATACCAATTTTTTCATCTGTAAACTTTCACAGTTTTGAGATATAGATACATTCATTTTAGAAACTCACCCCCCCCTTTTACCCTCCCATTAATTGGATTTTCCAAGAACAAAAAGTACGTGTTTCTTTATTTTTAAAAGAGATCAAAAGTACCAATTTTCAGGTCTGTAATATCTTCAGTTTCTGAGATATAAGTACCGGTATCCTGATTAAAGGCATTCAACCCCTTTTTCACTGTTTTTCACCCCTTCTATTGGGATTTTCTGAAAACAAACAAAAATACGTTTCCTTATTTTTAAAGAAGATTCTAAATACAAATTTTTACATCTGTAAACTTTTAAAGTTTTGAGATATAGATACACTCATTTTAAAATTTCAACCCCCTTTTCACCCCCTTAGCGAAGGAATATCAAAACATCCTTTCTTAGCGAGCACCTACATCTTAATATGAATCTATGCCCAAAATTTCATTTCTTTATGTCCAGCAGTTTTGGCTCGGCGATGATGAATCAGTCAGTCAGTCAGTCAGTCAGTCAGTCAGTCAGTCAGTCAGTCAGTCAGTCAGTCAGTCAGTCAGTCAGTCAGGACAAGTTAGTTTATATATATAGATGGGTGGAAAATGAAATTCCAACACCAAGAAGGAATTGTACTAGATAAACTGAATTCGGGAGGCATGTTTCCATATCTGAAAGATGGCGCTTATTCAAATTTGCTCGCTAAATGACAAAGAGTGGTACTAGCAGTGCCATTTTGACCTTGCAAAGCAAGTTTTCTTTAAATATGCACTGTACACTTTGTGAGCATTTATTATAGTCTGGTGTTGACATTGTGAAGTGTGTGCGAGTCAAAGATGCCTTTAAGTAGACAAAGAAGGCAGTATCAGCAGCTCACTGAGTTTGAACGAGGCCATGTAATACAGCTTCGAGAAGGTAATGTTCTTTCTGCGATATTGCAGAAAGACCCAGCAGGGATGTATCCGCAGTGTATCGATGTTGGCAACAAAGGTCACGGAAAGGCACTGTCTCAAGAAGACCAGGGTCAGGCTGCACACGGGCCACTACAGGGAGGAAAGACTCCTGTCTTTGCAGTATGGCTCTAGTGGAACGTACTGCATCTGCAGCAGCCATTGGAGTTTCAGTTGGCATCTGAGCGACACAGTGAACTGTAACAAAAGGATTACTTTGTACTTGAGGGACAGTTCCGAGCCATATGTCCTGTAGCATTCATGCCACGAACCCCAAATCACTGCAATTGGCAACTTCAGTGGTGTCAAGCTAGAGCTAATTGAAGGTTGGAGTAGAGATCTGTTGTTTTTTTTAGACGAGAGCCATTTCCATCTTGGTGTCAGTGATGGCCGTAGGTAGGTAAGATGGAGGCCAAGTGAGCACTTAGAACCAGACTGTCTGCGGCATCGACACACTGGAGCTACACCAGAAGTTATGATCTGGGGAACAATTTCCTTTGACAGCAGGACCACACTCGTCATTATTCCAAAAACCTTGACAGGGGATTTATACATCAGACTGATGATTGAACAGGTTGTGCTGCCATTCACTTGCAGTATTCAAGGGGGTGTTCTCCAACAGGATAACACTCGTACTCATACCGCTGCTGTCAACCAACGTGCTCTACAGAGTGTCGACCAATTGTCTTTGGCCTGCGAGATCACCTGACCTTGCGCCCATTGAGCAGGTATGCAACATTATGGGATGACAAATCCAGCATCATCCAATACCAGCATTAACCGTTACCAATTTGACTGACCCAGTGCAACTGGTGTGGAACTCCATCCCACGAAATGACACATGACACCTATACGATATAATGCACGCATGTTTGCATGTTTTCATTGAAAGTTGTGGTGACTACAGCAGTTATTAATGTACCACTATGTCATATATCTTCTCGCACATACTTGAACCTGTGACTTGAAACAAATAAGCATGTTACCTAGACAACTACTAATCCTAAATTGCATTCCTCTAAACTAATGTCTTCTTGGTGCTGTGTTTTCATTTTCCACCAATGTATTTTATAGATAATTCACAGTTGTTTGTGTCGTCATTGGAACAACGCTGACGTCCTGCCATCTTTCCTCTTACTCTCTCCTCACTTCACTGTTTTCTGCCGACTGTGCTGATGGACAATGGTTTTACATGGCTGCCAATGTAACAAATATATAGTGCATTAACCATTGTTTGGACGACCATTAGTGTGAGACATGATGCCTCCAGGGAGGGCCATTTTGACCCCCCAACGGTTACTGCTAGTAACTGGGTTAGGTTAGAGTAATTAGTTCATGCAGTGACCTTAATACTTCCACTATCAGTATCAAAATTAATAATAGTATGGTTAGGTTATTATTTATGACAAAATTACTGAAACTGAATGGGTAGATCCTGTTCATCTAATTTTATCCATTTCGATGATTTGTTTACCTTACGCACTTTTTTACTTCATTATATGAAAGTATGTGATAAATCACGAAATACAGCGATCACATCCCATCTGCACAGTATCGATCGAACTATATTTGATATTATCTGGATGTGAAGCTTCTACAATTTGTCAAATTACTATTATGTTATTTTTCTGTGTCGAACTGTGTTGTTTATGTACTTTATGTACAGGTTACCAACGTTTCAAATACACTGCAGCATTTTTGGTGAAGGCCACTGATGTACCCCTACTCGATATGCGACAGTGTCTGTAGAGAGCTAAAATCAAGTTTGAAGGTGATCACAGTGCCTCACTTTATGTAGTCTCTCCTCCCTATAGCTTCCACAAGTCCTGGGGGCATCTTGAAACATCTGGAACATACCTCTCGCTTGACGGTCAGCTGTGTGTAACTTGAGGGTTCATCCTGTATGTTTGTGGTCTGACCTGAATATTGGTAATCGGATGCCTATTATACACAAATTACCAATATGAAGGTCAGACCATGAAAATACAAGATGAACCCTCAAGTTACACAACAGCACCAAAAACTCGCAGCTGACTGTCAAGTGAGAGGTATGTTCCAGACATTTCAAGATGCCCTCTGGGCTTGCGGAAGATTGGAGAGGAAAGACTACATAAGGCGAGGCACAGTGACCACCTTCACAGTTGGTTTTAGATGTCTGAGGAGACTAGTTACCTTGGATTGAGTATGGGTACACCAGTCAACGTGACAAAGAATACTGCAATGTATTCAAAACATCGGCAACCTGTACATGAAATACATAAAACAACATTGTTCCACCTGGAAGAAACATTTAATAGTAATTTTCTTATTTTCCTTGGAACTAACAGATTTCCTGAAACTAAGCTCACTGGAGAGGTGGTTAAGGGTAATATTGAGTGTGTGTTAATTAATGACTTTTTCTCTTCTTACCTCTCGATTGGCTAGTTTTTGCGGCATTGGCTATTAATTTGGGTAATTGTTTTTTTCAACTGTCGTTACGTTATGGGCGTATGTGGAGGGGTGTTGATTATTTTACTGCTTTTTGCTCCCTCTACTTCATCTTTTTTTTTTCAATTTTATCAATTTTGATGACTTATTTACCTTACGCAGTTTTTTACTTCATTATATGAAAGTACATACTAATGGGTAGAAGACTTATAGCCAGCTACGAGGAGAGGGTTACGTGGGTTTATTGATAATATGGACCAAATATAAAGTTTATAACTTAATGGGAAGGATACAGTCATCAGTATGTTTGTATGACCTGATGATTTTGAAATTCATACCCAGAACATTGAAGAGTTGATGAAATTGTTGACAACCAATGTTAAGAAAGAGGGACAGGACACAGAAGGGGATACTGATTATTTAGAGTTTCTCAGTTCTTGTATATTTAGAGGAAGGTGTAATTCTAGACTCCAAACGCCTGGGGAATTCATGCCAAGTTTCCCCCATAACATTGCATGAGTATATTTGGGGACTACCTTCTAATGGCAAAAAGGCATGCAGTGTTGTGGCTAGCAAGGTAGAAAGCAGCAGGGGAGGGCAAGCGGTGTGGTTGAGCGCGAGCCTGAACTGCTGCTGTCCACATTCCTGCACTCAGGCTACCTGTAGCTGGCGTTGGGAGTATCGCAGCATGTTGGTAGTCCTGACAGTCCACCGTGCCGCAGGATGCCTGGGTAGAGGAGTGGGGCAGTGCGTAATGTCAAGGTTACTTCTGTGCCAATTATGAATTCTTTTTACACATATACAGACCAATCACCAATCCTGTTTACAATAGTAATGGATGACATCATGAGAACAGCAAAAGCAGCATATGGAGGAAGAGAAATGAACATGATGTTATTTGCAGATGATATTGTGATTTGGGGAGAAGACGACAGGAAGGTTCAAGAACAGTTGAATGTGGTGAATGGGAAGATTGAAGAATGTGGATTGAAAATAAGTGGAGAAAAGAGTAAAACTCTTGTTATGACTAGAGGGGAGAAAGAAGGGAAAGGTCAGATTAGACTTGCAGACAAGCCCTTGGAAGTAGTGGAGACATTTAAATACCTGGGGGAGTGAATTAATGGAGAATGCTCGACTGGAAGCTGAAATTAGTAAGAGGATTCAAGCTGGAAGCTGTTTCTATCATAGTGTAAGAAACATGTTATGTGACAAAGATGTGCCAATGGAAGCAAAGGAAACCATGTACAAGATGTATTACGTACCCATAACAACTTACGGAGCAGAAACTTGGACAATGACAAAGAAGGATGAGAGTCGAATACAGGCAGCTGAAATGAAATTCTTGAGGAGTATGATACAGAAGAGTAGAAGAGACAAAATAAGGAATGAGAAAATACAGGAAGAAATTGGAGTGGAAAAAATGAATGATAGAATAGAGAAGAGCCGACTAAGATGATTTGGGCACATAAAGCGAATGAGCGACGAAAGAATGCCAAAAAAGGTGATGGAAATGCAAATCCAAAGAAGGAGAGGCCGTGGACGACCACGATTGAGATGGAAGGATACCATCCAATGCAGCATTATAGAAAGAAACCTGGACTGGGACACAGTGTTGGAGGAGGAGTGGTGGAAAGACCGAAGAAAGTGGAGAGGAACCATATTTGCCCCTACCCGGCTACAGCTGGATAAAGGGAAATGATGATGATGATGATGATGACAGACCAAATATGAAGTTTATAACTTGTAATGGGAAGGATACATTCATCAGTATGTTTGTATGACTTGATTTTGAAATTCATACCCAGAACATTAAAGAGTTGAGGAAATTGTTGACAACCAATGTTGTACAAATATTTTCCTTGTATAAGCAATAACCTTTATTAGAATAAAACTGATATACCTTTTCCTAATCTTCATTATGAACAATGAAAATGAAGCTGTTGTACAATATTCACATGCTTGCTTGCTTGCTAGGGTATTCCTATAATTGCAGTGATTACCTGGACTACAGCAAGATACCCATATCTACAGTGGTTTTAAAATGCATCCTACCGAGCTCGATAGCTGCAGTCGCTTAAGTGCGGCCAGTATCCAGTATTCGGGAGATTGTGGGTTCGAATCCCACTGTCGGCAGCCCTGAAGATGGTTTTCCGTGGTTTCCCATTTTCACACCAGGCAAATGCTGGGGCTGTACCTTAATTAAGGCCACGGCCGCTTCCTTCCCACTCCTAGCCCTTCCCTGTCTCATCGTCGCCATAAGACCTATCTGTGTCGGTGCGACGTAAAAAAAAAAAAAAAAGCATCCTTGGACCTAAAGCACACACCAGGTGACTACTGTATTTACTTACATGTTTATATATGTACCATATCAAAGTCTATATTAAAATATAAATCTTCGTGTATGAATAAATCTATTTCAGCAACTGAGAACATCAACTTAAATTTTATCACCCATGCACGGCAATTGTGATCAATGAAGTTTTTACAAACTGATAGGCATATTATTCTTGCTTCATCGTGGTGAAAGAAGAATTTGTAACTTATGAAAAATTAAAGAGGACAAATATGAAATTCAAGGTGTAAGGCTCATCTCTAAAAATAGTAGGCAACTTTATGTTTTTGGAGTGTACAGGTCTGGGAAGGGCAACGCAGACGCTGATTCGGAATTATTGGTAAGATGATCAGCTATGTGGGAAACGATATGGAAAGGAACATGATTGCAACAGGTAATCTCAATTTACCAAATGTCAATTGGGAAGGTAATTCAGACGACAGGAAGCATGACCAACAAATGGCAAATAAGTTGATCTGGGATGGACATCTCAATCAGAAAATGATGGAACCAACTAGAGGGAAGAATATCCTAGACATGGTGCAGGTAAAACCAGATGAGCTCTATAGAGAAACCAAAGTAATAGATGGTATTAGTGATCACGAAGCTGTTTTTGTCATAGTTAAAAATAAATGTGATAGAAAAGAAGGTCGTAAAAGTAGGACCATTAGGCAGTACCATACGGTGATAAAACAGGCATGAGAGAGTTTTTGAAAAGTAACTATGATTGATGGAAAACGGTAAACAAAAATGTAAACAGACTGTGGGATGGGTTTAAAGTAATGGTTGAAGAATGTGAAAACAGGTATGTGCCTTTAAAGGTGGTAAGGAGCAGTGAAGACCTGCTATATTATAACAGGGAAGTAAAGAGACTAAGGTGGAGGTGCAGGTTGGAAAGAAATGGAGTTTGAAATGGCTGTGGAAGTAAGGAGAAACTGAAGAAAACTTACTAGGAAATTGAATCTAGCAAAGAAGTCAGCTAAAGATAACATCACGGCAAGCATAATTGGCAGTCATACAAATTTTAGTGAAAACTGGAAGGGTATGGCAGAAACAGGCTGCAAGAAAGATCATTCCAGGAATCATTAATGAACAAGGGGAGAAGGCAGAAGTATTCAGTCAGCAGTATGTTAAGACTGTTGGTTATAAGGATAATGTCCAGACAGAGGAGGCGACTAATAACAACAACGACGACGATGACGAAGCATTGGAATTACCTACAATAACCAAGATTTTTTACAATATGATACAAAAGATGAAAACTAGAAAAGCAGCTGGAATTGATATGAATTCTGGGGATATACCAAAGATAATGGGTTGGGATATAGTACCATAACTGATGTATTTATTTGCTAGTGGCTTTACGTCGCACCGACACAAATAGGTCTTATGGCGACGATGGGATAGGAAAGGCCTAGGAGTTGGGAGGAAGCATTAAGGTACAACCCCAGCATTTGCCTGGTGTGAAAATGGGAAACCACGGAAAACCAGCTTCAGGGCTGCCGACAGTGGGATTAAAAACCACTATCTCCCGGATGCAAGCTCACATCCGCGCACCTCTAACCGCACAGCCAACTCACCTGGTAGTATTTATTTGATTACCATTTGCATGAAGGAGCTATACCAAATGAATGGAGAGTTGCTATAGTAGCCCCTGTGTATAAAGGAAAGTGTGATAAACATAAAGCTGAAAATTACAGGCCAGTCAGTTTGATGTGTCACATGTAAGCTTTGGGAAAGCATTATTTCTGATTATATTAGGCATGTTTACACAATTAATAACTGGTTCAATGGATGGCAATTCGGGTTTAAAAAAGGTTTAAAAAAAGTTATTCCACTGAAGCTCAACGTGTAGGATTCCAGCAAGAGGTAGCTGATATTTTAGATTCGGGAGGTCAAATGGACTGTGTCGTGATTGACCTATCTAAGGCATTTGATAGGTACAATGCTGTGCTAAACTTAAGGACGAAAGTAACTTCCGCATGTTGTGTCACTGCCAAGAAACATAGGTCGATGAAACTTGAACCACACATAGGAAGAACCGCTACAGTATGGTATGGTAGCCAACGAAAGGAATACGCGATGAGACTAAGAGAAATTATACTTTTGTATAGATACAACAAATTACAAAGTCACTGCGACTCATGATCGTCCCCTGGAGATCACAAAAGAAGGGACATGATTCTTAAAAGGATGTGTGATCACCACGGACAGTGATGTATGCTCTGCAACGTGTTCTCATGCTAGCCACAAGATTGGTAAGGAGTTCTTGTGGCATGGCATTCCATTCCTCCACTAGCACGGTTGTCTGACTTGTTGGCTGAATGGTCAGCGTACTGGCCTTCGGTTCAGAGGGTCCCGGGTTCGATTCCCGGCCGGGTCGGGGATTTTAACCTTCATTGGTTAATTCCAATGGCTCGGGGGCTGGGTGTTTGTGCTGTCCCCAACATCCCTGCAACTCACACACGACATACAACACTATCCTACACCATAATAACAATCAGTTACCTACACGTGGCAGATGCCACCCACCCTCGTCAGAGGGTCTGCCTTACAAGGGCTGCATTCGGCTAGAAATAGCCATTTAAATCAAAGAATTTCATTTTTGTCCGTATTGAACTGAGAATGGAAGATAGGAAACTTAAAAGGGGCCACCTTTTCAATACAAATAAATGTTATAGTTTATTTACAACATATATTTACACTTGGAACTACTTTCGACGCTGTTTGGCATCATCTTCAGCCAAAATGTGGGAAATAGGCTAGCATGTAGACATTTATATTACAAGGTGTCACATTAGTGTGATTAAATGAGAGAACATGAAGACGCGAAGTACAATGACAGTTTCAAAGTGGTCATGAAGGGTGAGTCAAAATTGTATAAACATGAGATAACATAATCACTTAAACAATAAAACATATAAACATATAAACTGTAAATAAACCATGCAGAAGTACGAGATGATTGGCACTGGAGATTTAAATTATTTCAGACACTCTTCCATTGAATGTTGCCTGCCGCGAGTGTAGTACAAAACATACGTTATATTTCAATAAACACAATCTTCTCAAAAATGTACATAACATTATAAAAAATATTTGGGTTGAGGTGAAATTTGGCAGTTAGGGATTGAAATCACTTATTCAATAAGCACCAATTCAAAAAACAGCTGTAAAGAGTGAGACAAGAATTGCACAAGCGTGAGTTTGGATTCAATAAATGCAAAAAACACATGAGACACACTCGAAAATGTAGGTTCGTAATGGATTTGGCACAAAAGGTCTGCGTTCAATCATTCGTTGAATGGCACCGGTGCGAAAAAAAAAGAAAGATAAAAGAAAGAAAGAAAGAAAGAAAGAAAGAAAGAAAGAAGAAAAAAGAAAGATAAAAAACCCAGCAAGGTTGACAACTGCTGGATGGTCGTTGGTGCACATGGACGTGCCGCAATAAGTCCAACATGTCCCACACGTGCTTGATGGGATTTAAGTCGGAGGAACTGGCAGACTAGTCCATTTGCTGAATATCCTCTCGTTCTATGAGATCCTCCACCTGCACTGTTCAAAGCTGTCGTGCATTCTCATCCATAAACATGAAGCCAAGGCTGAATGCACTCCTGAAAAGTTGCACTTTCATTCATTTCCACTGAGTAGTTGATATGTTATGTTGCTTTATCTATCATGTCCTTAAGTTTTGCACAGCAGTGTAGACAGATCATGGGAGATTACTGGCAAAAATGAGTGCAATTAGACTAGACAAAAAAGTGACTGAATGGGTGGCGAGATTTCTAGAAAACAGAACTCTCAATTAGAATAGGTGAAGCATTATCTAATCATGTAATGATTAAGATGGGGGTCCCGCAGGGCAGTATTATTGGACTTTTATGTTTTCTTATATATATAAATGATTAGAGTAAAGATCTGGAATCACAGATAAGGCTATTTGCGGATGATGTTAAACTGTATAAAGTAGTAAATGAGTTGCACGATAGTCAGCGACTGCAGGGGGACTTAAACAATGTAGTGAGATGGACAGCAGGATGAATATAAATGGGATGAAAAGTCAAGTTATAAGTTTTACCAAGAGGAAAAGTCCTCTCAGTTTTAATTACTGTGTTGATGGGGTGATAGTATCTTATGGGGAACAATGTAAGTACCTAGGTGTTAATGTAAGGAATGATCTTCACTAGGGTAATCATATTAACGAGGTAGTTAAGAAGGGTCTAAGATCTCTTCACATGGATATGAGAGTATTTAGGGGTTGTAGTAAGGATGTAAAGGAGAGGGCATATAAGTCTCTGGTAAGACCGCAGTTAGAGCTTCAGTGAAATAACCTTTCCTATACCCGAACTAACTTCTATCAAACCAGTTCGTAATTTTGCAAATGTGTCTAATTTAATCAGAAAGAATGCTTTCTCAGAGCTCACCAACTACACGTGTCAAGCTGACTGGCCTGTAATTTTCCAGTTTAGGTTTGTCACCCTTTCCCTAGTACACTGGGGTTACTATTGCAACCCTCCATTCATTTGGTATAGATCCTTCATGCAAACAGTAATCAAGTATTTCAGATATGACACTATTCCCAATCCATAGCCTTTAATATATCCCTAGAAATTTTTTCAATCCCAGCTTTTAAAAATACTAATAATGTCACTGACCACAGTTTGAGCCTACAATTTTGTTTTTTCCAGCTCTTGCTGGAAACTTCTTTCAAATGAATAATCTCTTTCTGGTCAGGTATGATTTAGCTTTCTGTGCCACCAAACAAATGCTTTGTAACTGTGCAATATATTACTGTATACATCATCTGAAATGCCCGTACATCATCCCAGCGGATTTATTATTTTAACCATTATGGTTTGATTTCATTCTGGTCCGTACTGTCTTTAATATACAACTGAAAGTCACTGTTAAAAATGTAAGTTCACCATATCGATACTATAAAAAGTTATTTAATGTTTTCTGTTGATTCACAGTGGCATTATACTCAAAAGGCCATTTGCCAATTTTGGCTTAGCCATATCACCTGAATATACATTACTTTGACTATATTAGGTAAATCAAAAACCTATTAAGACATACAATACTCTACACAACATTCCTAAATATACAGAGATACTGCAAGCAAACATTATGGTGCAGTAGAAGACAGAGAAATTAAGGAATGAACTAGAATGTAACATATTACCATTAACATTTATGGAACAACAATGGATAGAATCTGAGTAATATGCTAATTCAATATAATTCTTTTGGTGACAATGTGCATTTTTGCCACAAAATAAGTACATTAGAAGATGACTAGTAACCTATTATGTGGACAGATTAACGCTGTTTTTTTTACTAGTGGTTTAATGTCGCACTAACACAACAAAGATTTTTGTCTATGTATGGGAAAGGGCTAAGATTGGGAAAGTAATGGTCGTGGCTTTAATTGGGGTACAGTCCCTGCATTTTCCTGGTGTGTATATGGGAAACCATTGTACCTAGCTATCTAATTCGTTAGATAAAATGGCAGAGATCGCGGTTCAGAACGGATCAAAAATCGTCCGGATCCAGGCTCTTAGGACCTATGCTAAACCTCAAAAAACTAGTCTACTTGATAGAAACAATAAGATAAAGTCACACATACAGTATTTATTAAGGCACCAATGAACTAAATTGAGAAAAAAGAAGCTGAGTAATTCTATTACTAATATATACAAACACATGATTAAAAGATTGTGGTGCAGGGCCCGTGAACGTTCGTTAATAACGTAGTCATACACAGGATAAAGGATAACATTGGCGGTAGGCCACAACTTATGGACTTTGATTCCTTTATTTATTGGAGTTTTAAGATTATAAGAGGGAATTCCTATTACCTGGAATTCTCCCTCTCGAAATCACTCTTGTGATTGACATCGTTGAAAAATATCAATCTCAATTTAGCTCCTACTGCTTGCCTTTCTTTCTTGCTCACCACAAAATCAGTTGTTATTCTTCATCATTTTCAAGATAACGTTCCTGCTGTAAAGTCTACTTTAGAGCGGGGAAGACATAGTGCCACAAGGAGTAAAATATATGTGCAATGAATAAAAAATAAATAAAAAAAAAGGGAAAAAGGTTTACGTCTACCTGGGGCGCTTGATGTCACGATAACAAAATGCCCTCCCACAAAAGAACAGGGAAGGTTATGTAATGGCATACAAAATCCAAGAATTAAAATTAGAAACACGACGAGACATTAACACAGTCATTCAAAACTCAATCGCACAAGTAGGGAGATAAACAAGGAGACCAGAAAATATCGGATTTGGAATGCAATCTTATCACATGTAAATAGAGCACCAATAGTGAGTAGCTCCACATATCATCTCATACGATGGTAGAATCCCATCACTTAACTTCTGTACAAATACACATATTTCTGTGACAGGTAAATGAATGCAGTTTGGGTTCATAATACCTTACCTCGGCAGAACGTGTGGACAGATATGCAGTGGGAGCATGCATGACTGAACCAACAGTGCGTACCAAGAAAGGTCTCCAGTAAGCCATGGCAAATAAAAGAAACAGGAACAAAACCAAATGTCATCAAAATATCTCACGTTGTTTATAATCAAGATTCAAGGAACACAAAAGGTAAATAAGCGAAACCAAGGACACTGCCACACGGAATGGGCTGGCTGAATAATGAAAGAATAAATAAAATCAAAATAACTAAAACACCTCACATAAAGGAATGCAAATAGGAAACAATAATACAGGTTATCGTGTCCGCCAATACACATGCATAGAAGTGAAGCAAAACATTAACTTGGCATGAGGTTAATATGCTACTAAATATAAATTATAAGACTTCCACCTGGAACTATGCCTTACATACCATGCAAATACGGAGGTCATTAGAGGATCCATCCTAGTCAGATTATATATCGTAACATTTAATATAAGGAACACAATCCCTAATCGGGATAGTGAAAGACAAAAATCAGGTTAGCAAAATTCACGGAATAAAATAGCTCTTTCCTGCAGGAGATCAAAGATATTGTAACAGAGACGACAGAGATCACAAGAGCGATCTCACAGCCATCTGTTGTGACCACCATATTAAAATCTCACATCAGTAGGACAGAACAGATAATCCAGAGTCAAGAAAAGGTTTCTTGGCTCACCATGGAAAAACATCCTAATGGTTGCCAACGGTGGTATTCAAACCCACTATCTCTCAAATGCAAGCTCACAGCTAAAGAACATAGTTGGCCAACTTACACGGTTGCACTAAGATAAGTTCTTGGCAATACTAGGATAGGAAAGGTTTGAGACTGGGAAGGTTACAGCCATAGCCTTAATAGAGGTACAGCCATGGTATTTACTAAGTGAAAAATATACGAAAAACACAGAAAACCATCTTCAGGGCTGCTGACGACAGGGTTTAAAGCCACCACATCTCCCAAATGCAAGGTTAAAACTGCACAACTAGTGTGATGTAGCCAATTTGCTCACTAGGTAATATGACTCCAGCTAAATGCCAAGTCAGATGATGGTGACTCTGGAATGTAACGAGATGTAAGAAGGCATTAGTTGGTGAGGTTTGTTTTCACAAAGGACCAACAATAATGTTTTGTACGCACTATTTCTGGCACCCATTCCTTCCAATAACCATGTCATTTATTTGGTTTTGTAGTTGTTTGAAGTAAGTTTGGTTTAATTTATTGCTCATATCATGCTTACAGTATTATTATTCCACTGTGTTATCTCGTCCGTTTCCAATTCAGGACCAATGAAATAAAAGCTTTGGAACTCTGAAATGCTGTTTTCATACAGAGCATGTGCCAAATTTCTCCAAGTTCTCTCGAGATCAAGGACACCCCAGCAGATGACAATTTATGTATTTCAAAACAGAATGTTGGTATCTTTAACAGATCAGGGGATATTTGAGCTGGACATCTTATCTGAATAACTCTATTTATGAATTGGGATATTGTAGTGAACAATCTCTTATACAAGGTATGTGTGAAATCTTGAGCAACAACCTTTGTCAATGTGGTATATGCTCTAAAATGAGTGGTTATATTTCATTAGGACTGAAGAAGGAAGCAACCATAGAAACTGTAGAAAATAACTTTTGCCCCATTCTCCTGCACTCTTTCTACGCCAGTCAAAATAATTCTTAGAATGTAATTTTAAGATTCTTTTGATTTAAAGACTTAGAAATTAGATTCACTGGAAGTTATGGCATTGCTACTTGCGTAAAAAGTAACAAATTTTACTTATGTAATAAGGAGAAATATTCTCCTAAAAAGAAATATTGACGAAAAAGTTTTCCCCCATATCTTTTAAACTTTGTAATCTAACAGTGGTGATGGTGATTATTGTTGTGAGAGGAAGAACAACTGGGCAATCATTCTCTCCTAACATACTGGTGCAGATCAAGGTTATGGTGCTATGGAAGCACAAGTTGACCCTTCTTATTGTGGAATTGAATTACAAGCTGGAAGGTACATGCTCCTGCCTTATTTAAATTTGTTTTTGAAGCAGTCTACTGCACCTTAGTGTCCACTGACAGCATTTAGTAACCGGCCCGTATACTTAAATTTTGTGTCAAAGTAATCTTTACAATGATCATAAAGTTGAAAATCCATAATTTAAAAATTATATCAACTAAAAATAAAGGCTTGCTCTGCTTCAAAGAATGAATGTAATACAAAAAAATAGCAATTTGTCAATCATAGTTGCAATGGAAGACATCAGGACCAACATTAAGAGAAAGCTGAAGTTATGATCTTTACCTGTCAATATTTTTCAGTTCCACATAAGGTTGTGTATTAAAGGAATGTTTCTTGAAATAAACATCTTGAAAGTAGGAATTCATGTTAAGGCCAGAGGCTCCAAAATGGTAAGTTCGAGAAACATCTGGAATCACACACTCTCTTCCCTTGCGTACTTCAGGTAACCGCATCCACATGTCCCAGTCCCACATCTTCAAATAAGAAGTTAAACAACAGTTAAACAATGAAATATTTAAGAAAAGTGAAATACAAGAAAAAGGTGTAGTACAAAATAGTCCAATTCCCGTTTTTAAATTACAGATTTCACTTAACAATCATATAGTAAAAAGTAACCTAGATAGAACATTCATTAAAACAAAATCACATTTACTTACTGTGCAACCATTAAAAGTTCAGTTTTATAAGTGGGGAGAGGATAGTATAAGGAAATAGCAGACAGCTAGAGGCAGGACATGGCACAGAAAACAACACAGTAGGAAATTTCAGTCATGAACATAAAAGAGTCTCTTGAAGTGGAGCTAAAGTATGACCAATAAATGCCCTTTGCAGGCTGTATCAACAGATATGTGGTACCTTTATGCATAAAGAACAGAATTTTTGTGAATGAGCAGTTCAAAAATTAAATAATATTCTGTAAAAGGTTTACATGCAAATTTAAACACTACATTAATCAAGCGCCCAGGTTTCTACTCAAAATCACTACCTAGAGAGCTGTTATTAAATATGTAACTGACAGGCAGGTGAAAACTAATTTTTATTTTTTTATTTTGCAATTGGCTTTATGTAACACCAACATAGTTTTCTCATCACCATAAGATTTAACATCATGCATCTCAAATTATGTTATTCTTTTCTCATACTAAAGGTTAATGCAACAGGCATTTAAAAAGTCTGACAAGTCATTCCCTTGTCGCATATTTACAGGAAGACTTCCCTTGAAAATATATTTTGAATTCACATTTGGAATCTAAAAAAAGCAGTTACATAAAATTGTAGTGAAATATGAAGTACAAATAATTATAATAACAATAATAATCATCATCTTGGCCCTCCTCCCAATTTCTTGGGGTCAGTACAATGTATTTATTTATTGTATTTTTCTTCTGATATCTGGAGAAGCTATACATGCTAAAACAGGTAACCACTGAATGGGAGTGGACCGTATGCAAATAAGGATAATTCTTATCGTGTTGATTACATGAATGTCAACTTTTCTTGTATGGACACTGTTTCTCCACACTAGAGTACTACATCCAGCAGCCGAATACTCAAGGGTAAGCTCAACAGAGTACAGTGTATCTTCATCTATTCCATTGATGCTTCCTGGTGGTTTGTTGAGATGTACAGTTGAGTCTAGTTTCTTTGAGAGGTTAGTGCAACGTTATTTATACAACAAGGACCAATCAAGAGTTTCCCCTAGATATTTTGGAAAGTAGTTATGAGGAGATCCCACAAAATATCACTTTCAGCTTCCTGTGTGCTTCCATGTTACGCAAATGGAATGCTGTAACTTCATTCTTATATGGATTTGACTGTCTCCATTTCTGAAAGTAGTTGTTTAATACAACAAGGGCATTAGTTGGTATATCCTCAAAATGTGAGAGATCAATGCTTCGACATTTCAGCGCTCCTTGAGGCAGATCATTATTTAGAGTTCTACCCCTACTAACTTTTCCATTCAGGAAAACTGCAGAGCACCTATCAGAGAGTGCAGAAAATGCCTCCTTGATCATGGTGAACTGCAATCGGGCATTCCCCGGATAATGGTATTATATTGGCTAATTCTTCCATAAAGGTGCTGCAACACAGCAACAAGTAGATAAGCAGGAAAATTAAGATAAAAGGCATGTAATAGATGAATAAGTGAAAAAACAAAAAATCCAACACAAAATGTGTATGTTGTCGTAGTCTTCAGATTAATTTACACGGGACTATAAGATGGCTTTAATGTTATGATGCATGGGCTTATGGTGGTAGAATGCTGCAAGTAAGTTCACCAGACAAAAAATTAGTCACCCTAGTGCACAAGCACAGATGGATTGTTAGGCCTCTACAAATGGCGCAGCGAACAAGTTCCCTACTCAACCGCATGCGCACTGCCTCGACGGTGAGCAAATGGCAGTAGTGATCAGCGAGACATTGATGTTTCAAGCTGACAGTGCAAGTCAAGATGGGTAAATTTAAGGATGTGACAAGAGTGGCAAAAAGGAACAATCGTGTTTAGTCGTTCCCATGGCTATAAGGTGCGTGAAGTTGCTGGATTTGTTGGTGTTTCACAGCGGACTGCTCAACATGTCTACAAGCAGTAGTGTACAACATGTGGCCACAAAACACGTCATCAGAATTTTGGTCGGAAAAAGATCCTGACTGAGAGGGACCGGAGACCCGTTTCATGGCTTGTGAATCAAAATCTCTTTCAAATCCAACAGAAATTGCTGCAGTCAGTAAATAAAGATCCATCCCAACCTGTTAGTGAGAGAACATTGCGACGGGAACTGCATTCAATGAACCTTTCGAGCCAGTCACCTCGCAAGAGGCCACAGCTCACACGGGCGCATAAAGATGCGCGTCTTCAATGGGCTATATATCACTGAATGTGGGCAGTAACTGACTGGCGGAATGTAATATGGTCTGATAAATCGTGATTTTGCCTGTATTACAATGGTGCACACCATAGAGTGCGCTGAAGACCAAATTAAGCATTTCATCCTGGATGTATACAAGACCAGGTTCAGCCGGAGGTGGGTCTATGATGTTTTGGGAGCATTTTTCGTATAATGGATTGGGCCCGCTCTCCGAGGTGACCACTAAGATGAACCAGCATGTTATTTAAACTTTCTTTCTTTTCTTTTTTGCTAGTTGCTTTTCGTCGCACCGACACAGATAGGTCTTATGGCGACTATGGGACAGGAAAGGGCTAGGAGTGGGAAGGAAGTGGCCGTGGCCTTAATTAAGGTACAGCCCCAGCATTTGCCTGGTGTGAAAATGGGAAACCACAGAAAACCATCTTCAGGGCTGCCGATAGTGGGGTTCGAACCTACTATCTCCCGAATACTGGCTTTAAACATCCTGGATGATCAAGTGTTGCCTTTCAGTCAACATCTGCATGATAAGTATGCTACTGATACCTGATTTTTCAAGATGACAACAGCACAGTTCATCGCGCTGGATGCATATGTGATTGGTTTTATGAACATGAAAAACACAGACATCAGCATCGCCGCAATTTGGTGGAACTGCACAATGAAATCCTCAGCGAGTGGCTTAACCTGGATGCGACGTACCTACACAACCTTGTGGACTTGCTTCCTAACCAAATCCAGGCGGTTATCAAGTCCAGAAGTGGAGTTACATGGTATTAAATGACACTTGTAATGATTTCTCAAGCTCTCAAGGAGCTTCCTATATCATAACAGAAAAAATATTAGTAATATCTTCACTGAGCACGTGGCTATGATGTTTGGGTCATGTAGCTATTAACTTGCATTCGGGAGATAGTGAGTTCGAACCCCACTGTCGGTAGCCCTGAAGATGGTTTTCCGTGGTTTGCCAAATTCACACCAACCAAATGCTGAAGCTGTACCTTAATTAAGACCATGGTCGGTCCTTCCCACTCCTAGCCCTTTCCTATCCCATTGTTGCCGTAAGACCTGTGTGTGTCTGTGTGACATAAAGCAAACTGTAAAAGAAAACTTAAAAAAAAAAAAAGTAATGTATTCTTGTTTCTGTCCAATTCAAGAAGATTTAGTGAGGTGGACCAATATAGTATTCAGATATTAGAGTTTTTTTTTTTTTTTACATGCCTATGAAGCTTTTTCTCAAGGCTGGGATTTGCTTAGCATGTAATTACAGAAGAAAATTTAAACTTTCTTGCAGTATTTCAAATCATGTTCTGACATGCAGTGATAACAGTTAAATATATATGCTCAACAGCACAAAAATTGGCCATCGGAGATGACTTTCTTTCAAAATCTTCTACTTTGAGATAGGATGGACATACTGTGCAGGTGGTAGGATTTCAAGTATCATCTCTTCAGCCACCTGCTACCCACTGTTAATGAATATCCTCGCATTTCAAGAATGTTTAAAATTAAATTTCTTTGCCGGCCAATTTTTGTGCAGTTGAGTGGACATGTAGGTAAAGACTGGTATTAAAAATTAGCAAATAAACATAGAAAATCGGCTGAAAACTGATCCAAAGTCTCAGCAAGATGATATTAGAATGTAAGGAAAACAAATAGGCATGTCTTTCAGCACAGTTCTCACTTAAATTAATTGTGTTACAATGGCTATATCCGTTAATGATACAACAGGTAGAAGTTGTGTTGGTGTAACTTTGGAAATTGATGTAGGATAAATAAGTACAGATAGCAAGGAATACAGTTGTAGGTATTAAAAAACTCTTAAGTTTTCATCCCGGAGTCTGGTTTGATAATCAAATAGCACCATCAATGGTCATGCGGTTATAGAGGGAAGAAAAAGAAAAGATGATGATGATGATGATGATGATGCTTGTTATTTAAAGAGGCCTAACATCTAAGGTCATCGGCCCCTAGTGGAATGAGATGGACAACATGAAATGATACGATAATTAAAATTTTAAAATGTATCCACTGACTGGAGTTTAAGAAAATGGATATGAAAAATGATTATGAGATTAAAACAATCAGTCGATCTAATTCGCAATGCCTTATTTTCTAATAAAATAAAAGACAATGCAGGTGACAAAGGAATAAAGGCATTGCCTTATCTGCTAACTCATTTCCTTCTACACCCATGTGGCCTGGGAGCCTTACCGAGCTCGATAGCTGCAGTCGCTTAAGTGCAGCCAGTATCCAGTATTGGAGAGATAGTGGGTTTGAACCCCACTGTCGGCAGCCCTGAAGATGGTTTTCCGTGGTTTCCCATTTTCATACCAGGCTGTACCTTAATTAAGGCCAAGGCCGCTTCCTTCCCACTCCTAGCCCTTTCCTGTCCCATCGTCGCCATAAGACCTATCTGTGTCGGTGCGACGTAAAGCAACTTGCCTGGGAGCCACATGAACGTGATTCTGGTGCCGGCATCTGAACACCCGGTCAGAAGGTCCTGGATCTGCTGCACCAGAGGGTGCCGAGGGAAACAGGTATCAATAGACTGTAGCGAGCTCAAGGAGTCAGTACACAGAAGGAAGTATCGAAGCTCATCGGACAGTGCATACTGCAGAGCTTCAGAGACAGCATAGAGCTCCGCTGTCTACACACTACAGGTTTCTGGGAGAGCAAAACGAAACCTATCATTGTCGACAACGAACGCACAGCCCACCTTCGTTTCTGTCCTTGAAGCATCCGTGTAAACGATGACTGAACCTGGATACCGGCCAACAATGGACAGAAAGAACCTCCGATAAATCGACGGGTCCGTGCTTTTCTTCGAGCCAGTGTACAGAACCAGGATTAGTTCAGGTCGTCGTATAATCCACGAAGGTACCCCACTTGGTTGTCTGACAAGGCAGGGAACCGAAGGTAAATCAAACATTCTGTAACAGCTATCCAAGCGTATTCCAACCGGCTGCGTTGCTCGAGGATGAGCATTGTACAGCGGACGGTTTCCATTGTGAAATACGCAAGGATAGCTTGGGTGAAGTGGCATCTGTCGCAAATTTGCAGCATAGGACAGAAGCATTTGCTGGCGCCTCAGGCGTAAGGGCAGCACACCAGATTCAGCGAGCAGGCTAGCAATGGGGCTTGTACGAAAAGCTCCAGTCGCCAACCTAACCCCGCTGTAGTGGATGCTATTCAGATTGGCAAGCACGCTTTCCCTTGCTGATCCATATGCTGCACTGCCGTAGTCAAACTGGATAATATATGTGCCCTATAAAATTGTAGGAGCACAGTGCGGTCTGTACCCCAATTAGTGCTGCTAAGAAACTTCAAGATATTCAACTTCTTGGTGCACTGCAATTTCAACTGGCGCACATGTGGCTCCTACGATAATTTGCTATCGAAAAGGAGCCCAAGAAATCGGTGTCAACTACAGGAAGAGCAACGTTCCCTAAGGAAAGCTCAGGATCCCCATGAAGAGTGTGCTTCCGTCAAAAGTGGACTACAGTGGTCTTCTCGCTTGAAAACCAGAAGCCATGTTCTAAAGTCCACCCTTCCACTCTCCTAATAGCTTGCTGTAATTGCCACTCTGCAACTGCCATATTATGCGAGCTATAACGCAGAGCAAAATCGTCCACATATAGCGACGGTATTGCTGCTGAACCAGCAGCAGCGACCAATACCGTTGATTTTTTGTAATAACAAAGTTTTTATTGTAATCCAGCTGTTCAATACATTATAATGTTGTAACATTTAAAATATCTTCATTAACTGACAAGTTATTTGTGGGACATGTTTCGCTCCCAGCCAGATCTGAATCTCGACGAATGGTTATGTTCGTAAACAATGACTCCAGAACTATTGAAACATTTTTTCACAAACTTAAACCTACTCTATTAGAATATCATAAATTACATAAACTTTGATCATGCCTTAATAACATGGGCTTAGTAGGAGATATACATTAAAATTGTGGTAGAATGAGTTATTCTAAAATACTTAAAACAAGTAGCATGTTTAACATCTTTGAAATAGGCGAAATTCAATCTTAAGAACTAAATTTGAAAATTTCTTTGCAATGAGATCTGGTAAAAAAGTTTTGTATCCTTTAAGGACAAGAGTCTATAAAGATTCAAAGATCTTGTTGATTTGATAATTGTACTTGTAACAGGATAATATTGGTCTTCATGAAATTTAAATGCTTGTTGTCATTTGACCTCGGCAAGTGCTGTTGAATAAATAGCTCTTGTTGACGTCGGTGACCATATGTTGAAATTACAGACTTAAAAATGTATAATTGAAAGGGACGTAAATCAAAGATCGTGGTTAAAAGTTGTTAAGTAGTTTATCTTGTATTTCTGTAACAAGAAAAGGAATCTTGTAAGTAATCGGAAGTTGTGTTGCTAGTTAATTGCGTGCTTCTCGAACTTTACTTACCCCTCCAACCGCCGTTTGTCAGTTTGGTGTTAACTAAAGTATGACGACTGCTTGTTGTTCCTGTCTACTCCTAGTGTTGTATGAGTGAGGTGGTAGGAGTTGAGGGGAGGGAGTAGGGGTAGGAGGAGAACTGTTAGTAGGTGTGGTTTTGGAAGGGCAATGTCTAGTAGGGGCGCAGGGAGGGGTTGTGTTCTTTAATGTTCCATGATTATTATTTGTTTTGGGGATGAAAACTCTGGCAAAACTTCTTTTTCTAGATTAAGCGTTTGTAAAAGTTTAGGTAATTGTTTGTGTAAAGGATTTATTATTATGATTTCGTCATTTAAATTCTTTTCTTTATTGAAATGCTGGTCTAAATGGATATAGATATTTTCTAATACTGTCATTAATTTTCCCTTTTCTATCTTTTTGATAATTCTTAGGTCTTTTTCTACAGTTGTAAAATGGTGGCCTGATTCTCTCATGTGAGCACTCATCACAGAATGTTTGTTGTGTTTTGCAGCGTTAACGTGTTTTAAGTATCTTGTGAGAAAGCTATGGCATGTTATGCATGTTAATCTATAGATACCAGAATTTAGATAAGGGTTATTGTTAGAATTTATACTATTGTGGTTGAAAAAAATGTTTCTGTTTGTATTTTGTGTCTTGAACGCTATATTAACTTCTCGTTTTTTATTAGGATTAGTTATTTGATAAATGGCTGGATTAGTGAATGTAAATGTTGCAATTTTAGACTTCTTAGTTTTTTGGGAGTAAGATAAGTTGCTAACTTTTATTTTACTTTATTGATGATCAGGTTGATCATATTTATTTTGTATCTGTTAGTTGAGGCCAGATCTTTTATAAATTTGAGCTCTTTTCTTAAGTTAGTATCTGAGAGGGGAATTTTAAAGGCTCTATAAACCAAATTGAAAAAAGCTGCCTGTTTATGTGATTTTGGATGGAGTGAATCATTTTTTATTGTTAAAGGATCGTATGATGGTTTTCTAAATGTTTGAAATTCGAACCTATCTCCTATTCGTGTTACATTAATATCCAGGAAGTTTATTGAATTGTTGCTTTCATCTTCTTTCATAAATTTTCTATTTGGGTCAATATTATTTAAGAAATTTAGAATTTTTTCACAATCGGTTTTTTGACTATCTATTATGACAAAAGTGTCATCTACATACCTGATCCAAAGACAAAGTCCTTCTACGTTTGTTTTTATTTTGTTTTACTCTAAATGGTCCATATATATGTCTGCCAGTATGCCCGACGTGGGGTCTCCCATTGCCAAGCGTGTTTGATGGTAAATCTTTTTATTAAATGTGAAATAACGGTTTAAGGTACATTTTTTAATAAGTTAATGAATTCTTCTATTTCGCATTTACTTAATTTACTGTGTATACGGAGATTGTGTTTGATGATATTGATAGTTTCTTTAACCAGTATATTTGGATACATGTTGGTTACATCAAATGAAACCATTTTATGTTGTGGTTGTAAGTTGAATTTACTTAGTTTATTACAAAATTCTATTGAAATTTTGCCTGTCGATTCGCTATTGAACTAGAAATGTCTTTTGAGGAAGTAATGTATAAATTTAGATGTTTTATACGTAGGACTATTTCTACTGTTAATTATAGGACGTATGGGTATGTTGGGTTTATGTAATTTGGGTAATGCTCTAGCTGTTGGTAACTTTGGATTCATACTTATCATTTTTTGTGTTCTTGTTCAATAAATTAAAATGTTGAATTCTTAAGGATAATTTTTAGATTCTGTTGAATCTTATTTATGGGATCTTGGTTTAGTAGGGTGTAGGTTTTATCTGAAAAGAATTCTTCTGTTTTTTCACTACAGTCATTTTTATTTAAAAGGACTGTGGTTTCACCTTTGTCTGCTTTGGTAACAACTACATTATTTTTGCTTAACTTTGTTTTTAGTGTCATTATTTGTTTTGTGAGAGTGGGAAATAATCCACACACTCTAACTGGTGGTCTGCTAGTTTTACACTTGCTGGACACCCTTCTCTGTTGACTGCCATCACCACTGTCTTGGTCTTGCTGATGTTGAGATTATATTTCTGGAACTGGGATTTCCATATGTTGAGTCTGGTCTGTACTTTCTCTTCTCTTTCACTCCAAATCATGATATCATCAGCAAAGGCCACTGCATTCAGTTCACCTAACTTTTCCTTGACGTTCTCCATTATATTGTCCATAACAGTGATGAACAGTAGTGGGGACAGTGCACTTTCTTGCTGAACTCCACTCTTGGTCTCAAACCAGGATTATCAACCTTTCCCAATTTGTACACAGCTAGTACAGTCTTTATACAACATCTGAATTTTCCTTACCAGTCCTTCAGGCACATTCCTTTTCCTCAGGTGCTCCAAGATCTTATTTCTTATAACACTATCATAGGCCTCTTCTATATTCAGGAATACAATGACCAGGTTCTTGCCTTTCTCCCAATATTTTTCCATCAGCATGCAGGTTGCTAAAAATTAGATCCATTGTTGATCTTTTACTTCTGAATGCATATTGCTCCTCCTCTAACTGTGGTTAATGATGATTCTCAATCTTCTCTAGAATTTTTAGCCCATGAGACAGCAGTGTTATTCCTCTATAGTTGGTGGGTTTCCGTCTGCTGCCTTTCTTAAACAGGAGAATTGTAATGCCCTTGCTCCAAACTGCAAGTATTTTGTTGTCTGTTCATACGGCATTTAGTACTCTGTGCAGCCACTGTATACCCTGGATGCCTGCTGCCTTTAAAATGTCTGCATCTTAAGTTTTCCTTTAGGCATAGATTTTAAGGCTGTCTCAGTTTCTGTCCAGTGATGGGAGGTTCCCCATTGTATGCTTGGATTTCCAGTTCTGTATTTTGTTCTTGAACTGGTCTATTCAGTAGGTGGTCGAAATGGTTCTTCAGGACTTCTCTCATGTCACTTTCTGTCCTAACCAGATTTCCATTTTCATCTTCAAGTGCCTTTATGGTATTCATTGGTTTCCTTTTACCTCTGATAAAACTATACAGTAGTTTCTTATTGCCTTTGCTGTCTTTCTCCAGTTTCTGAGTGAATATATTCCATGCCTTGGTCTTTTCTTCTGTACCTGTTCTTTTAATATTCAGTTTCTTCTTTCCGTATATCTGTTCGAGGTTTCTGATCTTTGCCTCGTCTCTAATAAGATCCGGTTTATTTTTCTCCCGATCCCTCTCTTTCTGCAAGAGATTTCTTTCCCTGATTGCTGCTCTCACTCTTTCATTCCAACAAGGTGTTTCCTTCTCTCAGAAGAACTAAATATAGAACTATATTTTACAATTGGCTTCACGTCGCACCGGCACGGATAGGTCTTAGGACGATGATGGGATAGGAAAGGCCTAGGAGTGGGAAGGAAGCGGCCGTGGCCTTAATTAAGGTACAGCCCCAGCATTTGCCTGATGTGAAAATGGGAAACCACAGAAAACCATCTTCAGGCCTGCCGACAGTGGGGTTCAAACCCACTATCTCCCAGATAGAAGGTCACAACTGAGTGCCCCTAACTGCATGGCCAACTCACCCGGTATATACGAGGGTTGGGGCAATAGTCATGGCAACTATTTTTTTTCTTGAAGATACCAGTCCGGTTGGAAAATGTGACATATACAGACGAAAGGACAAGGTGTTAACGACATGTGTGGAAAATGAAAAGCACTGAAATATCGTAACACACTAATTTATTACGGTAGTATACAAGGCAATATGGCCTTCCTGGTGCAAAAGAATCACAACACAGTACACATAAAGTTGACATGACAAACCTGGGCCTAAAGACCCTCAAAGCAGTCTCCTGCTACTGACACCACACACTGCCAACGATTTGGGAGGTGCTGAATACCATCTGCCTCAGCATTTACCGCACCATGTGTGAATCGGGTCACCTGTTGGCGCACAGCATTAGCAATGTCCTCTCGTGTTGCAAACCGCCTACCATGAAATGATTCCTTAATGTTTAGAATGAGATCAAAGTCACAGGGTAAAATGTCGGGGGAGTACGGTGGGTGCTCTAATTCCTCCCATCCCCAACGTCGCAGTAGCTGCCCTACACACTCTGCTTTATGTGGTTTTGCATTGTTGTGCAGGATTGTTGCACTGTCCACAAGATCCGGACGTTTCTCCCGAACGCCGAGTCGTACCTGTCGCACCAGGAAGTCCCTGTAGTACTGTGCGGTCACTGTTCTGCCATGTGGAACAAAGTGGCAAACAATGACACCCCTGACGTCATACGCGACGATCACCACCAATTTGACTGGGGAAGGATTCTGACGGACCTTCTGCCTCCTTGGTGATCCAGCATGTCGCCACTCCGTGGACTGACATTTCAGTTCTGGTTCGTATGCCCTGGCCCAAAATTTGATGGCGATTATTCGTGACAAGAATTGATCACCGTTCTGTTGCCAGTGTACAAGGTGGTCGGAGCATACTGCATAGTGCACCCACCTTTGAACTTCCGTCAGTGCATGCGGTACTCACTGTGATGCGATTTTGCGCAGTTGCAGCTCATTACGCAATATACTGTGGACGGTGCGTTTCTCGATGCCACTTGCCCTCTCTAACTCCAGTAGCGTCCATCGTCTGTCTTCATCCAGGAGCTGCTCGATGACGGCATGTGCCACGTCGGTCCGCACACTGACAGATCATCCTGAACGTTGCTCATCACTGGTTGACACGTCCTTGCTGAAACTTTCCTACCCACCATGCTACTGTACGGTTTGGTAGGGCATTATTCTCAAGGGCTTCCACTAATTCACTGTGACATTCCATCGCATTTCTCCCTCAGAGAACGGCTATTTTGATGTAAGCACGCTGCTCAACACGGGATACATCCATCTTGCATGACACTCACCAGCCGACTGATTTCACAGCCCTCGCTGCGCTACTACCAGCATACACACTGCATACACACTATGCCTGCAGAACTTCCACATGACACATATACGTTTGTGATCCATTCACATATCTACAAGAAAAAAAAAATAGTTGCCATGACTTTTTCCCCACTCCTTGTATATAGAACTATTCTTACCGACTGGCATCAGGTGATTTGAAAGTTTTTATGAACAAAATACCCTGGAGTCATTTCTGAGTTTGATGTGTGACATACTGCAAAAAGCTTCGGTAAAAAGCTGAAAGCAGTAGTGGCCATGGCACCTGCAATATTACAATGGAAACACAATATTATTAATCATCTTTGGTGGTCAGCTATGGCGTGAGAACAATGAGAAGCATCGTGTTGAAATGTTTTTGTCCATTCCAAACCATTTTTTTGTGATATACATTCCTGGTTAGGAAACACTCACTTTCACAAACATGATCAAATGGGTGAAACACTTAGATACTCTAAAGCATTAAAAAAAAAGTGGATTAACAGCAAGGTCTACCGTGAGAATAAAATGGCTGGAGGTAATTGGAATGGTTGACACTAATGTGTATTAAGCCTATTTTTACAACCGGATTCCCTTTCTGTCCCCAACTCTAGAATACATCGAGACAATTCTAATCCTAGTTCCTGCATCACCGACTGAGTTGGCTGTGCGGTATGAGTCTAGTAGCCATTAGCTTGCACCTGGGAGATGGATTCAAAACTCAATGCTAGCAGCCAAGATGGTTTCCTATGGTTTGCCATTTTTACACCAGACAAATGCTGGGGTTGTTCCTTAACTGAAACCATGGCTTCTAAGTCCCAGCCATTTCGCATCCTACTACTGCCACCCCCCCCCCCCCCCCCCGCACATACACACACAACTACCCAGACTACTCAATTACTCATTCATTTTAATGTCAAACTAAGATATGTAGCATGGTTTTCCTAATGAACAATCCCACTTTGCATCCCCCTCTTCCGCATCCGTTAAGAACACCTTGCTGAGTTCATAATCGTCTGCTTAGGGCCTTCTGCTGAGTTTTTAACATTTTATTTTTATCTCGTTTAATACCAACAGATGACTCAACAATAGGAATTGTTTTTAGGATGTAGTGACTATTGGATGTGACAGCAGGTGGCATAATCATTGCTAAAAATGTCCTTGAAAGTGTGTGACATAAACAAATATGCATCAGACAGGGGAGTGCAAAAAATCAGTCCCAAACCATGATCATTGAATAAATGGGATTGTACAAGAGGTCATCTTACGTCCAGTGTTCAGGCATGTAACAATTGCATCCTACCTTGGTAATTTGCATTGTGTCAGCAGCATATAAGTACGTCACTCTCCAACATGTCTGACTATGCTATCCATAGATTGAACTCAGTGTCGCCTCATCATACAACCTTTGACGTCACACCGATCCAGACGGTTTCAGATTGCGTAAACTCTCTGCTTGTGATCTATGCATTTCTGTGAACCTCAGTATAAATAGGCCTTACCATGCAGTTAACAAAACAGTCCACGTTCATGATTGGTGGTGATACTGATCTCATATTCCCACGTATTTGGGAAATTTAATTGAGGAGCTCTTCATCTGGTGAGTGCAAGAGATGTAATTTAACACATCTTGGAAACTGGACTCTGTGCTAGGCCAGCTGTGGTCTTACTTTACTCTCACGTCAAGGCAAAATAAAGGTTAGCATGGCAGTGTTCAATTTACGAGTGCTGGACACTTAAGATATTTGTGATTTGTCTTTTAAAATCCATCTACCAATGGACTTGGATATGCATTACGTGAGATTTAACTTTGTCCATCTATGATTTCGTTTTAAACCTTTCTCTCCGGATGACAACTGTTCTTGTGCCTTTTCACTTGCTCCCCCTTTCTTTTCATACGTATCAAGTGTATTTCCTTTTCCCTTATCATTATAAGAGGTTAATGTTCTCTTCTTATGTTTCTCTTCCATTGTAAATATTCTATCAATTGGATTGTAATTTTATAGCTTATCAACCCTAGCAGCTGTCATATTTTTGCAAAGGCTTGGCTATCCTTTTCTTGTTAACTATAGATTTTTTAAAATTGCATATGGTCTAGGAACATTTCTTCTTAAGCATTCTTGTTGTTAATTCTAAACTATACCTACTTTAAGACAGGTTGTTAACCCCTTGATGCCTCCTTATGTCATACAGACCTCCTATTCTCCATCAGCTGCCAACCTCCATGTGTGGTAAAGACCTAAATAGGCCTAAATTAATTTTGTTCTAGCTTGTAAAGTTATAAAGTTGTGGAGATGGAAATGGTATATTTGTGAAGTTGAAAATCTCTGCCTTCACTCTATGTATCAGCTCAAATCAATGTTTTCTTTTCCTTTCTACACAGTTTGAAATAATCTGATCTTTCCTCTAGAGAACATATATACTTACATTTCTGCTGCATTCTAGTGGATATACGTATCACAACACGTTTCCTTATGTAAACAGATAGCATAAATCACACTCTTTCCACTGATATGCATGTTGAGATTATCTGTTGAGGATTCATATTATTCTTTCAATGCCTCAAAACCTCTTAAGACTTGTAATTACTTGGCTTGCTGTCACTTTGAGACACAATACTGCATGGTGCAGAAGTATGGAATGGCATAGTTTGAAAGAAAGTGAAGTAATTAAATTTAAACAAATCAGAAGATACCATTATTACACTAGACTGAACTGAGTAAAGTGAGAGTGGATGCATAACACAAGGAATGGGGAGTGCATGCTACACGCAACCAAGTTACACATGACGAAGCACGCCTAATTGCATGCCCTCTTTCCGATAAACTTATCATCCCATTAACCTGGGATTTGTGCTAAATGAATCTAATTTTTCCAGTTTTTCTGCTCAAGTTTCGGAGGCAATGATTATCATAGTTTTTATTTATCGCGTAACAACCCACGCAAATACAAGTACATCACTTTTATTCTGTATAAAATATGGAAGGTTTCTCCTCCATCAGAAGACTATTAAGAAAATAAAGTGAATGAATGTAAACTACATTCTAGTTAGTCTTTACTGTGGGCCGATGACCTTCGATGTTAGGCCCCTTAAAACAACAAGCAGCAAGTCTTTACTGTAAACACTTGAAAATAATCTGAGTAAAACTGTTGTAACATTGATGTTTTAGAGAGATCACTGCATTTTCTGAGTGCTCACACCTGAATCACCTTCATCTGCTGGGCAATGCAGCACTCAAATGTTCTGCATCATTGAGGGGTTAATCAAACAATTTTCTATATACAATTCATGTTTTCTTACTTAATTTTCTCTTTAAGATCTTTTTATCTGAATTTCTCTTTGTGAAATTCTTGTAAGAATGTAGTGCATTTATATTTTTTGCTACATACATACATACATACATACATACATACATACATACATACATACATACATACATACATACATACATACATACATACATACATACATACATACAGTCGTCTTACTCTCCTGTGAACCATGTGGCCTTGCCGCGGTGGGGGGCATGAACGTCCCACATAAGCAAATAGCCGAGCTGTACATACAACAATATCAGATGGGTATCTGTCAAGAGATCAGACTAATTAATGGTTCATGAAAGAGGGAAGCAGCCTTTTGGAAGTTACAAGGGTGGCAGTCTAGTCTGACTGATATGGCCTTGTAATAATACTTAACATGGCTTAGCTGTGTTGATAATGCTACACGGCTGAAAGCAACGGAAAACTACAGCAGTAACTAAATCCCGAGAACAGACTGGAAAGAAATAGAGTTAGAAATGGCTGTGGAAGTAAGGAGAAATTGAAGGAACTTACTAGAAAATTGAATCTAGCAAAGAAGGCAGCTAAGGATAACATGATGGCAAGCATAATTGGCAGTCATACAAATTTTAGTGAAAAATGGAAGGGTATGTATAGGTATTTTAAGGCAGAAACAGGTTCCAAGAAGGACATTCCAGGAATAATTAATGAACAACGGGAGTGTGTATGTGAGGATCTTCAAAAGGCAGAAGTATTCAGTCAGCAGTATGTAAAGATTGTTGGTTACAAGGATAATGTCAAGATAGAGGAAGAGACTAAGGCCAAAGAAGTAATAAAATTTACGTATGATAACAATGACATTTACAATAAGATACAAAAGTTGAAAACTAGAAAAGCGGCTGGAATTGATCAGATTTCTGGGGATATACTAAAGACAATGGGTTGGGATATAGTACCATATCTGAAGTACTTATTTGATTATTGTTTGGCCGAAGGAGCTATACCAGATGAATGGAGAGTTGCTATAGTAGCCCCTGTGTATAAAGGAAAGGGTGATAGACATAAAGCTGAAAATTACAGGCCAGTAAGTTTGACATGCATTGTATGTAAGCTTTGGGAAGGCATTCTTTCTGATTATATTAGACATGTTTGTGAAATTAATAACTGGTTCGATAGAAGGCAATTTGGTTTTAGGAAAGGTTATTCCACTGAAGCTCAACTTGTAGGATTCCAGCAAGATATAGCAGATATCTTGGATTCTGGAGGTCAAATGGACTGTATCGCGATTGACATGTCTAAAGCATTTGATAGGGTGGATCATGGGAGACTACTGGCAAAAATGAGTGCAATTGGACTAGACAAAAGAGTGACTGAATGGGTTGCTATATTTCTAGAAAATAGATCTCAGAGAGTTAGAGTAGGTGAAGCTTTGTCTGACCCTGTAATAGTTGAGAGGGGAGTTCCTCAGGGCAGTGTTATCGGACCTTTATGTTTTCTTATATATATAAATGATATGAGTAAAGGAGTGGAATCGGAGGTAAGGCTTTTTGCGGATGATGTAATTCTCTATAGAGTGATAAATAAGTTACAAGATTGTGAGCAACTGCAACGTGACCTCGAAAATATTGTGAGATGGACAGCAGGCAATGGTATGTTGATAAACGGGGCTAAAAGTCAGGTTGTGAGTTTTACAAATAGGAAAAGTCCTCTCAGTTTTAATTACTGCGTTGATGGGGTGAAAGTTCCTTTTGGGGATCATTGTAAGTATCTAGGTGTTAATATAAGGAAAGATCTTCACTGGGGTAATCACATAAATGGGATTGTAAATAAAGGGTACCGATCTCTGCACATGGTTATGAGGGTGTTTAGGGGTTGTAGTAAGGATGTAAAGGAGAGTGCATATAAGTCTCTGGTAAGACCCCAACTAGAGTATGGTTCCAGTGTATGGGACCCTCACCAGGATTACCTGATTCAAGAACTGGAAAAAATCCAAAGAAAAGCAGCTCGATTTGTTCTGGGTGATTTCCGACAAAAGAGTAGCGTTACAAAAATGTTGCAATGTTTGGGTTGGGAAGAATTGAGAGAAAGAAGAAGAGCTGCTCGACTAAGTGGTATGTTCCGAGCTGTCAGTGGAGAGATGGCGTGGAATGACATTAGTAGACGAATAGGTTTGAATGGCGTCTATAAAAGTAGGAAAGATCACAATATGAAGATAAAGTTGGAATTCAAGAGGACAAACTGGGGCAAATATTCATTTATAGGAAGGGGAGTTAGGGACTGGAATAACTTACCAAGGGAGATGTTCAATAAATTTCCAATTTCTTTGAAATCATTTCGGAAAAGGCTAGGAAAACAACAAATAGGGAATCTGCCACCTGGGCGACTGCCCTAAATGCAGATCAGTATTGATTGATTGATATGTCGAACAAGCAGCTTTCTCTCTGTGAATGATGTAATAATTATGGCTTCCTCCACAGCACAATATTCCGGGGGTAAGATAGCCCCCATTCGGATCTTCAGGTGGGGACTACACGAGAGAAGGCAATCAACAGGAAGATGAATACCGACATTCTGAGAGTTGGAGCATGGAATGTTAGAAGTTTGAATTGTTGTGATATGTAGAGAATCTAATAATGTTATTTGTTTTACGTCCCACTAACTACTCTTTTACGGTTTTCGAAGATGCAGCGGTGACGGAATTTAGTCCCGCAGGAGTTCTTTTACGTGCCAGTAAATCTACCGACACAAGGCTGACGTATTTGAGCACCTTCAAATACCACCGGACTGAGCCAGGATCGAACCTGCCAAGTTGGGGTCAGAAGGCCAGCGCCTTAACCGTCTGAGCCACTGTAGAGAATCTAAAAAGGGAAATGGATAGACTGAAGTTAGATTCAGTTGGTGTAAGTGAAGAACACTGGCAGGAAGAGCAGGCGACTACAGAATTCTCAACACAAAATCAAACACAAGAATGCACAAGTTGGTTTAATAATGAATAAGAAAATAGGGCAACGGGTTAGCTACTATGACCAGTACAGTGAAAGGTTTACCGTTGTCCTGATAAACATTAAGTCAATGCCTACCACAATAGTGCAGAACTATAAGCCTAATAGTTCTGCAGACGATAAAGAAATCGCAAGAATATATGAAGAGAGAGAAGATTTAGTACAATATGTAAAAGGTTATGAGAATCTAATAGTGATGGGATACAGGAATACAGTGGTAAGCTAAGGAAGAGAATGTAATACATTAGAAGAATTCAGACTGGGACAAAGGAAAGAAAGACGGAGTCGACTGATTGAATTCTGAACTGATCATAATTTTGTCCTTGCTAATACTTGGTTCAAACACCACAAACAACAGCTGTATATGGGGACAGGACCTCGAGTCAGAACTATAAGCCTACTAGTTCTGCAGAGGATAAAGAAATCGCAAGAATATATGAAGAGGGAGAAGATTTAGTACAATATGTAAAAGGTTATGAGAATCTAATAGTGATCATTATGATCAGGCAGAGATTCAGAAACTGGTGTTGGATTGCCAGACTTTCCCAGGAGCAGGCGTGGATTCAGATGACAACTTGTTGGTCATGAAACGACGCTGAAGAAATTAAAGATAGGAATGCAAAGAGACGGGATCTAGACAAGTTGAAAGAAAAGAGTATGAGGGACTGTTTCAAGGAACATGTTACACAAAGACTAAATGAAAAGGCTGAAGGAAACACAATAAAGTGAAACGGGAATGCCCTGCGAGCATTCGCGTTCATGTATTTCTTGAGGAGAACTCGCTAACACTCGGCTGTATGGATTCAAAATGAACGCCGAGCGCGCAGGCATTGTGGGGGAAGCATGCAAGCAAGCGCTGCTACAGAGTGCCAGCCAAGGCCAACTGACGTCACACCGAAAGTTCTGTTCGATTCTATGGCATTTCATCATGAACGGAAGGTTAAATCGTAATTTCGAGAACGTCACCTTGCAGGCCTAGTCAACAAATGCTACTACCCAAAATTTCATTAAAATCGGCGGAAGGATGGCTGAGATATGAATTTTTTAAGATGCTCACATTTTCAGTCTTGCCGTCCGACCTTGGGCAATAAAAGGAGGTCGCCAGCCTAGAGTGTGTCAGTGTGTGTGCGAGCGAGCACATCATCGTGAACCAGTCGCCTCGCTATGTGATACGGTTTGTTACTCTGTCCGGCTTAGGACCGGGGTTCGAAAGTACGTAATACTAGTGTTGAAAGCCTTCTCTGTGGACTCTAACTTCGTGTGTAAGCGAAAGCTTATTCAAGGATAACATTGCTCTGTCGAGCCGAGTAACATCATTTTGTTTTGTGAATTGTGTAATTGAAGGGACTGTATAGTAATCACTTGATATTCTGAAACTGTGCTTAAAGGACTTAGGGCATAAAGACTGTGCTTTAGTTGTTTCCTCTACAAGAGACTGTGTTAGGCTATTTCGTAAAATTGTGCCCTAGTTAAAGAATAACTCTTTTATGGACAGTGTCACTTTGTTTCATAAAGGACAGTGTCGACATTTTCTTTTCATAAAACTGTGCCAACTTCATTTTTAAAAGACTGTGTCAATCCATTTCACAGAACTGTGCGAACGTTTACTTCCATAAAACTGTGCCGATATTCCCTTTCAAGGACAGTGCTGATTCATGGAATACGGTACCTTTATTTCATTTCAAGGGACTATGTTAATTCCCCTCATCAAGACTGTGTCTAAATTTGCGTGTAATAGTGCCTCAGTGAAAATTTTACCTCTGAGAAATTACTTGATTTTTGTTAAGACTGAGTCGTAACAGAACTTGGTTCTCTTTCACAAGACTGTGTCATAAACTGTTTCCTTCTGTCTTCGCAGAAACTTTAATTTATTTCTACGAGTGTGTGTGCTAGGACATTGCATGTACTCATTACAAACAGTGCAGAGACTGTGTCCAAAGGACTTAATTTATTTTCTTTTGCACTGAGATTGAGTGAAGTGGTAAACCATCGTATCTCAGAAAGCTCCAGATTATTTTCATTGCTTATCACTTCATGTTCGATAGTGACTATTGCACGAACAATATTAATTATTCTCACAGAACTGTGACTTTGAATTCATCTCTTTTTTTTTCTCAAATGTGCGTCCAACACCATTTATAGTGGAACCTATTCGGCCAGTAAACAGTGTCTTCTCGCTTTAATTTGCAGTGCAGTGCGGAAGAGAAGTGTCGCATCAGATTCCATTGACATTCTGTGCAAAAGTTTTACATTTCTCTGCTCCTTTCATGGGACTTAGTGGAATACAAAACTCAACAACTATTCCAAGCTGCACTATCATCAGACGACTGCCCCAGGTTCGAGTCTCCTTCAACATCAAGGGCTGACAACAGCCGTGGGTCGACACTGACAACGTGGGACGACGCCGACGCCTCAGAACGACGTCTCCTCCACATCTTCAAGGACATTCAAACTATTCGTCTGTAAAAGGTGATATAATTTCTATGCATTTTTAAAAATAAACTGCAAGTTCCACTTTAAATATGAACTCATTTCACTACCCTTCTCTCGTACTCTCTAAAGCATGAACCGTACACGCCTTGGCGTTACCCATGCTCTCCGCAAAACTGAAATACAGGCGTTCCTGTTTCAAGAGGAAGAATGAGCAGTTATGAGGAATGATGTCAGTAGGGCTGCTGAAGAAAGGAAAGATCAACTAACAATCAATGGACAACTCAGGAGATACTAGACCTGATTAACAAATGATGAAAATACAAGAATGCAAAAAATGAGGAGGGCAAAAAAGAATACAGGCAATTAAATGTAAAATAGATAGAAAATGCAGGAGAGCTAAGGAAGAATGGCTGAAAGAGAAGTGCAAGTATGTTGAAGGTTGTATGGTCAAGCAAAAGTTAGATACTGCATAGAGTAAAACAAGGAAACTTTTGGAGAAAGGAAAACTAGGTGTATGAATATAGAGATCAGATGGAAACCACTTCTAGGAAAAGAAAACGAGGCAGAAGGATGGGAGGAACATGTACAACAGTTGTATCGAGGTAAAGAGGTAGACGACATGATTCTGGAACAAGAAGAGGCTGTTGATGCTGACAAAACGGGAGACCCAATATTGAGATCAGAATTCGACAGAGCTTTGAGAGATCTAAATAGGAAAATGGAGCCTTGAATTGATGACATACACTCACAATTACTGACTACCTTAGGAGAAACCAGCATGGCAATGTTATTCCATTTAATGTGGAAGATGCATGATACAGGAGAAGTGCATTCCGGTTTTCGGCAGAATGTTGTGATATCTATTCCCAAGAAAGACGGTGCTGAGAAGTGTGACAACTACTGCATCACTAGTTTAATATCTAACGCCTGCAAAATCTTAACACATATTATCCATAAAAGAATGGAGAGACAAGTTGAAGCTGAGTTGGGAGAAGATCAGTTTGGCTTCGTAAGTAATGTAAGAACACGTATAGTGATTCTGACCTTACATCTGATCTTAGATGACCGAATTAAGAAGGATAAGCCCACGTACATGGTGTTTGTAGAGGTACAAAAGGCATTTGATAATGTTGATTGGACCAAGCTCTTTGAGATACTGAAGGTGATCGGGATCAGATACCTAGAAAGAAGAATTAGCTACAATCTGTATAAAAATCAGTCTGCAGTGATAAGAATCGAGGACTTTGAAAAAGAAGCAGGAATCCAGAAAGGACTAAGGCAAGGCTACAGTTTATCTCCCCACCTTTTCAATGTTCACACAGAACAGGCGATGAAGGAAATCAAAGAGGAATTTGGAAAGGGAATCACAATCCAAGGAGAGGAAATCATAACCCTGAGATTTGCTGATGATATTGTTATTTTATCTGAGTCTGCAGAAGATTTGGAGAAATTGCTGAATGATATGGACAGAGTCATGGGGAAGGAGTACAATATGACAATAAATAAAGCCCAAAACAAAAGTAATGGATTGCAGTCGAACAAAGTCGGGTGATGCAGGAAATATTAGACTAGGAAATGAAGTCTTAAAGTAGATGAATATTGTTATTTGGATAGTAAAATAACTAAAGATAGCAGAAGTAAGAAGGACGTAAAATGCAGACTAGCACAAGCAAGGAAAGCCTTTCTTAAGAATAGAAATTTGCTTGCTTCGAACATTGATTTAGGAATGAGAAAGATGTCTTTATAGACTTTTGTCTGGAGCATGGCATTGTATGGAAGTGATTTCTTTTTGCTAGTGGTTTCACGTCGCACCGATACAGATAGGTCTTATGGCGATGATGGCATAGGAAAGGCCTAGGAGTTGGACTGAAGCGGCCGTGGCCTTAATTAAGGTATAGCCCCAGCATTTGCCTGGTGTGAAAATGGGAAACCATGGAAAACCATCTTCAGGGCTGCCGACAGTGGGATTGGAACCCACTATCTCCCGGATGCAACCTCACAGCCGCGCACCTCTAACCGCACAGCTAACTCACCCAGTGTATGAAAGTGAAACATGGATGATAACATAAGAAAGAGAATACAAGATTTTGAAAAGGGGTGTTACAGAAGAATGCTGAAGGTGACATGAGTAGACTGAATCACGAATGAAGAGACACTGAATCGAATTGGTGAGAGGAGAACAATTTGGTGAAATTTGACCAAAAGAAGAGATAGAATAATAGCACACATCTTATGACATCCAGAACTTGTTCAGTTGGTTTCTGAGGGGTGTAGGAAGTAAAGCAGATTAGAAAAGATGTAGTAGTTACCTAGAAATGAAAAGGTTAACACAGGATAGGGTGGCATGGAAAGCTGCATCAAACCAGTCTATGGACTGATGACACAAACAACAACACCTTCTTCATGGATCATTATGCCTTTCAGCGTTCAGTCTGCAAGGCTCTGTGAATTTACTAACCGCCGCCACAATCCTCTATTTATAACGAGTTGCGTGGTCTCGTTTAGTTCTCTACCTTTTATCTTCAAATCATTAGAAACAGTCTAAACATTGTCATCTTAGTCTCCCTACACTTCTCTCAGCATCCACAACAGAGTCCATTATTTTGCTAGAAAACCTATCCTCCTCCATTCGCCTCACATGACCCCACCACCAAAGTCGGTTTATGCGTGCAGCGTCACTCATCAGGTTCATTCCTAACTAAGCCCTTATGTCCTCATTCTGAGTACTCTCCTGCAATTGTTCCCACCTGTTTGAACCAGCAATCATTCTTGCTATTCTCATGCCTGTTACTTCTAACTTATGAATAAGACTAGCAATTAGACGCGGCTTCGCTCGCGTGGATTTTGTAATTTGATCAGAGTAATCATTTCTCGGCATTGTACTAAGAGACTACCTGAAAATTCCTAAAGTGTAAATACTCACCCAAAAACTGAGTTTCATTTACCCCAGAATTTATTTGTAAACCATGTATGCGGTATTACCTTTTGGAGCTAAGACGACCATGCGACATAGAACTGTACATGCGAGAAACAGTCTTCTCTCAAGTCAAAAAATAAATATATGTTTCTATATTCTTAAAGGAGATTATAAATACCTATTCCCTCATCTGTAACATATTCAGTTTTTGAGATATACATAAGTATCCCCATGAAAAGAATTCAACCCCTTGATCAGTCCTTCCCCCACCCCCATCTCAGTGTGTTTTCCGAAAACAAAAATACATGTTTCCTTATTTTTAAAGGAGATTCCAAATATCAATTTTCATGCCTGTAACATTTTCAGCTTTTAAGATATGAGAATCCTCATAAAAAATAATTCAACTATTTTTCACTACTTTTCACCCCATGTTAAGTGCCCTCTCCGAAAACAAAATGGTACAGTATTTTTAAAAGATCTTCCAGATACCAAGTTTCTTGTCTCTAGCATGTTAAGTTTTTGACATGCAATGTAAAATGTAAAGGCGTATGGCTTTTAGTGCCGGGAGATCTCAGGACGGGTTTGGCTCGCCAGTTGCAGGCCTTTTTATTTGGCTCCCGGAGATAATCTGCGCATCATGATGAGGATGATATGATGACGAAGACGACACATACACCCAGCCCCCGTGCCAGGGAAATTAATCAATGACGGTTATAAATCCTGGCCCCGCCAGGAATCGAACCTGGGACCTCTGTGACCAAAGGCCAGCATGCTAACCATTTAGCCATGGAGCCAGATGAGATATAATGTAGATATACCAGTACTCATTTTCAAAATTCATCCGCTTTCCCAATTCTTTTCAGCCCCATAACTGGATTTTCCGAGGAGGAAAAAAACAAAAACAAAAACAAAAAAAAAAAAAACCAAACGTGTTTCATTATTTTAAAGGAGATACCAAATACCAGTTTTCATGTCTGTGCGTCTGTGACATCTTCAGTTTTTGAGATAAACGTATACTCATAAGAATAATTCAACTTCTTCTCGACTTCTCTCCACCCCTCTCCCGACATAAGTGGACCTTCCAGGGGAAAAAAAAAAATAAAAGTGATTATTTATTTTGAAGGGAAATTCAAAATACCAAATTTCACGTCTGTAACAGCTTCAGTTTTTAAGATAAAATATCCTCATAAACATATTTCAACACCTTATTTACTTATTTTCAACCCCACACCCCTTACGTTGATATCACGAAAAAACAAATGCATGTTTCTTTATTTTTAAAGGAGTTTCTAAATACTAATTTTCATGTGTGTAACATCTTCAGTTTTTGAGATATAATTATACTCAAAGTAATTCAACCCCTTTTTCACCCCCCTTCCTACCCATTAAGTTGATTCCCCCTCCCCAAAAGTGCGTGTGTCTTTATTTTTAAATGAGATTACAAATATCAATGTTCACGTCTTTATAACACTTTTAGTTGAAATGAAATGGCGTATGGATTTTAGTGCTGGGAGATCCTAGGACGGATTCGGCTTGCCAGGTGCAGGTCTATTGACTTGACTCCCCTAGGCGACCTGCACGTCGTGATGAGGATGAAATGATGATGAAGACAACACATACACCCAGCTCACGTGCCAGGGAAATTAACCAATGATGGATAGAATACCCTACCCTGCCGGGAATCGAACCCGTGACCCGTGACCAAAGGCCAGCACGCTAAACATTTAGCCATGGAGCCGGAAAACATTTTAAATGTTTTGAGATGTAAGTATCCTCACACAGAGAATTCAAATAATTTTTCAATTCATTCACCCCCTTAAGTGGATTTTCCATAGACAAAAGAATACGTGCTTCTTTACTTTGAAAGAAGATTCAAAATGTAAATGTTCTTGCCTCTAACATCTGCAGTTTTGAGATATAAGTATCCACATAAAAGGAATTCAACTCCTTTCTCACCCCAGCCTGTTAAGTTGATGCGTGTTACTTTATTTTTAAGGTGATTCCAAGTAAAAATTTTCACGTGTGCAACCTTACGTTTTTGAGATACAAGTTTCTACATAAAAATAATTAAATTTTTCACTTCCTTTCACCCCCCCCCCCCCCTAGTGAATTATCCGAAAACCAAAAAAACTTGTTTCTTTGTTTATAAAGGAGCTTCCAAATGTCAATTATCACGTCTGTAACATAGTCAGTTTTGAGATATATGTTTCCTCACAAAAAGGAATTAAACTCCTTTTTCAATGCCGCCACCCCCACAGTTGACGTTCCTCCTCTCAGAAATGCGCGTTTCCTTATTTTTAAAGGAGATTCTAAATACTAATTTTCACGCCTGTAACATCTTTAGTTTTTGAGATATAAGTATCCTCATACAAAGTATTCAACTAATTTTTCAATTAATACACCTCCCTTCAAGTGGATTTTTAATAGACAAAATACAGTATTACGTGTTTCTTTAGCTTGAAATAAAATTCCATATGCAAATTTTCATGTCTGTAACATCTTCAGGTTTTGGGATAATAATATCCTCGTCAAAAGAATTCAACTTCTTTCTAACTCCAACCCCGCCCCGTTAAGTTGGTTTACCCCCACCAAAAAATGCGTGTTTCTTTACTTTTAAAGGAGATTCCAAATACCTATTTCCATGTCTGAAACGTTCAGTTTTGGGATATAAGTTTCTCCAGAAAAAGTACTCAATTTTTTTTACTTCCTTTCACACTCCCCACTCAAGAGAATTTCCCAAAAACAAACAGTACTTGTTTCTTTAAAAGAGCTTCCAAATACCAATCATCATCTGTAACATCTTCAGTTTTTGAGATATATGTATCCTCGTAAAAGGAAATCATGTCCGTTTTCGTCCCACCCCCTACCAAGTTGAATCCCCCCATGCAAACGCGTGTTTCCTTATTTTTAAAGCAGATGCCAAATACCAGTTTTCACTTTTTTAACATCTTTAGATTTTTTTGGTCTGTATACATACTGTACATTCTCATACAAATAATTCACCTAATATTTAAATCCTTCCACCCCCCCCGCCCCCGTTAAATGTCTCTTCCGAAAACCAAAGAATATGTGTTTCCCTATTAGCAAGGAGATTACAAATAGCAATTTTCACGTCTGTAACATGTTAAGTTTTTGAGATATACTTTTTTTTTTTTGCTAGTTGTTTTACGTTGCGCCGAAACAGATAGGTCTTACGGCGACGATGGGACAGGAAAAGGCTAGGAGTGGGAAGGAAGCAGCCGTGGCCTTAATTAAGGTACAGCCCCAGCATTTGCCTGGTGTGAAAATGGGAAACCACGGAAAACCATTTTCAGGGCTGCCGACAGTGGGGTTCGAACCTACTATCTCCCGAATACTGGATACTGGCCGCACTTAAGTGACTGCAGCTATCGAGCTCGGTTTGAGATATACTGTATATACTCTAATTTTAAAATTTTACCCCCTTTTTCAGTTCCCCTTAAGTAGATTTTCCGAAAAAAATATTTATGTTTCTTTACTTTTACAGGAAATTCCAAATACCAGTTTTCAAATCTGTAATATGTTACGTGTCTGAGATAATCTGCAGATATAGTCTTTATAAAATTTCACCCCGTTTGTCACTCCTGTTCACCCCCTGTTCACTGGATTATCCAAACACCCAAAAATACGTGTTTCTTTAGTTTCAAAGGAGATTCCAAATTTCAATTTTCATACCTGTAACATAGTTTTTGAGATATAAGACTCCTCATAAAATGTGTTCAACACCTTTTCTCCCATTTTTCACCCCCCTTAATGGGATTTTCCGAAAACAAAAAATACGTGTTACTTTATTTTTAAAGGAGATTTCGAATACCAATTTCTACATCTGTAAGCTTTTAAGTTTTTGAGATATAGATATCCTCATTTTAAATATTCACCTCCCTTTTTACCCCCTTAGTGACGGAATATCAAAAAATCCTCCCTTAGCGAGCACCTACATGTTAATATGAATGAATCCCCAAAAATTCATTTCTTTATGTCCAGTAGTTTTGGCTCGGCGATGATGAGTCAGTCAGTCAGTCAGGACAAGTTATTATATATATATACTAGCAAGATACCCGTGCTTCGCTGAAATTTATAATTGAATGCTTATTGTTTTAGATATATAATCCGCTGAAATTCGCGATCTGACTCATTTACTGCGAGGATCCGCCAAAATTATCTGACTCGTTTTCTAATCGATTACGGCAAGTTTCCTCACATTTTTCAATCTTTCCTTCCAGCAATCGATTTCGTACTTACCAGGCTAGGTCCAGGTATTCCACCCGGTCAGTTGGATCCCTAAATCTTTGCCATCTTTTCCTATAAACATTTTTAATATGGATCAAATCCTTCAGGAGATCCGGCGTGGTGTCGTCTTGGGTGCCTTGGCGGTACTGAACCCGCGGCCGGACTGCATTCTTAGTCATTACCCATCCAGGACCCGTTTCCAGCGCGGTCCGCACATTTGACGACAGTCCAGAACATTCTTACTACTACTACTACTACTACTACTACTACTACTATTATTATTATTATTATTATTAGATGTTCTGGACCCCACAGCAAGATGCAAGACCGCTACTTGGCGGTAAATTACATCTGCTGTCATTGTCATTGTTGACAATGGTGGCCAGCACCATTGTCGCGCGTAGGCAAGTGTGCGGGATTTCTGGCGATACAAATGAGATACCGTGCATTATTGACCTTATTATAGAGGTGAACAATTTGACGGTCAATCTCATTCCTATGGTTTTTTTCAAATGTGTTTAAATTTTTATTTATATGCCAGGATAATCTACTGTAATCTAAGAACGTTCTCCAAAGGAAAAGATGGCTGTTGAAAACGAACCCACTACAGATTAAAATTGATCGGTTTATGATCAGAATAAGTACATAAAAAATCTACAGCCTGTTTCCAGTCATTCGATAGGGTCAGGAATGGAAACAATAAAGCCCCATCTAGCGGCAACAATAGGAACTGTGCCAGCTGCCAAAGCAATCCTCTGGGGCAATGATCGGTGAATGACAAATGAAATTAAATATTGGACAGTGTTGCTGGAATGAATGATGACAGGTAAAACCGGAGTAACTGGAAAAAAACCTGTCCCGCCTGCGTTTTATCCAGCACGAATGTCACATGGAGTGACCGGGGTTTGAACCACGGAACCCAGCTGTGAGAGGCCGGCGCGCTGCCGCCTGAGCAACGGATGATCCTTATAAGTACATTAAGGACAGCAAAATCAATTGGTCTCACCTCCTTTTACACCCCACCGCCGTTAAGTTTATTTACAGCCAATGCCCCCCCCAAAAATTAAAAGAAGGCGTATTTCTTTAAGTTTAAAGGAGATTCCAAACACCAATGTTCATGTCTATTACGTTCAGTTTTGAGATATAAGTATCCCCATAAAAATAATTCACTTTTTTCACTTTCTTTCACATTCCTCCCCCCACCCCCTAAGTGAATTTTCCGGCAAAAAATACATATTTCCTTAATAGTAAAGGATCTTCTAAAAATCAATTATCTCGACTCCAACTTTTCAGTTTTGATTTATGTGTCCTCATGAAAGGAATTCAACTCCTTTTCACTCCCGCCCCCCAAGAGGGTTTCCCCCCCAAAACGTGTTTTTCTTTGATTTTAAAGGAGACCCAAATACCAATTTTTACGTCTGTAACAACTTTAGTTTTTATTAGATGTATGTATTCTCATACAACACGTCTGTAACATCTTCATTTTTGAGATATCAGTAGCCTAATTAAAAGAATTCAATACCATTTTCAGTCACTTTTACCCCCCCCTCCACCCAAGCGGTATTTCCGAAAACTAAAAATTCACGTCTCTTTATTTTTAATAGAGAGAAAAAATGCCATTTTTCACTTCTGTAACATGTTAAGTTTTTGAGATATACTGTAGAAATTCTCATTTTGAAATATCAACCCCTTTTTAGTTCCCCTTAAGTGGAGTCTCCAAAAACATATCACCTATGTTTCTTTACATTTACAGGAGATTCCAAATGCCCACTTTTTACGTCTATAACATTTTACGTTTCTCAGATATCCTGTAGATATAGTCTTTCGAAAAATTCACCCCAATTTGTCACTCCTGTTTAACAGTCATTAATTAGATTTTCCAAAAACGAAAAAACACTTGTTTTTTTTATTTTTAAAGGAGATCCCATATACAAATTTTCAGTTCTGTAATATCCTCAGTTTCTGAGATATATGTAACCTCATAAAAGGCACTCAACCCATTATTCACCCTCGTACACTCCTCCTATTGGGATTTACAGAAAACAGAAAAATACGTGTTCCTTTATTTTTGAAGGAGATTCTAAATATCAATTTTTACATGTGCAAACTTTTAAAGGCTTGAGACATATATACACTCATTTTAAAAGTCCACCCCGTTTTCACCCCCCCCCACCCCACTAATTGGATTTTCCAAAAGCAAAGAAAATGTTTCTTTATTTTGAAAGGAGATCCCAAATACCAATTTTCAGGTCTGTAATATCTTCAGTTTCTGAGATTTAAGTATCCTCATTAAAGGCATTCAACCCCTTTTTCACCCCTCCTATTGGGATTTTCTGAAAACAACAAATACATGTTTCTTTATTTTCAAAGGAGGTTCTAAATACCAATTTTTACATCTGTAAACTTTTAAAGTTTTAAGATGTAGATACACACATTTTGAAATTTAACCCCCCTTTTCACCCCCCATGATTTGGATTTTCCAAAAACGAAGAAATACCCGTTTCTTTATTTTTAAAGTAGATTCCAAATACCAATTTTGAGGTCTGTAATATCTTCAGGTTCTGAAATGTAAGTAGCCTCATTAATGGCATTCAACACATTTTCACCCCTTTCCACCCTTCCTATCGAGATTTTCCGAAAACAAAAAATATGTGTTTCTTTATTTTTAAAGGAGATTCTAAATACCAATTTTTACATTTATAAACTTTAAAAGCTTTGAGATATAGATACACTCATTTTAGAAATTCATCCCCTTTTCAACATCCCCCCCATTAATTATATTTTCCAAAAACAAAAAACATGCGTTTCTTTGCTTTTAAAGGAGATCCCAAACACCAATATTCAGGTCTGTAATATCTTCAGTTTCTGAGATATAAATATCCTCATTAAAGGCATTCAACAAATTTTTCACCCCTTTTCACCCCTCCTATTGGGATTTTCCAGAAACAAAAAATACACATTTCTTTATTTTCATGAAGATTCTAAATACCAATTTTTACATTTGTAAACTTTCAAAGTTTTGAGATATAGATACACTCATTTTAAAATTTCAACCCCCTTTTCACCCCCTTAGCGAAGGAATATCAAAAAATCCTTTCTTAGCGAGCACCTACATCTTAATATGAATCTATGCCCAAAATTTCATTTCTTTATGTCCAGCAGTTTTGGCTCGGCGATGATGAGTCTGTCGGTCGGTCGGTCGGTCGGTCAGTCAGTCAGTCAGGACAAGTTATTTTATATATATAGATAGATATTCTGAGTCCACCCAGCTTTCACTCCTGTAATGCAATGTTGGTCTGAAAACAGACTAGTATGAGGATAGTTTCATCAGGGAGCTGACTTCCTCCTTACAGAATATTGTTGATTGCAACTGCAAGTTCACTGCATTAGCTTTACTGCACCTTGATTCAATCTCACACTACCATCCTGGGAGAAAAAATATCCTAAATACTTGAAATTATCTACCTCTTCTAACTCTGTATCCCCAATCTGACATTCAATTCTTAGATTTATGACGTACCGACATCAATTTAGACTTGGAAAGGCTAATTTTCATAGCACACTCATTGCACTTTAGTTCAAGTTACACGATATTAGACTGCAGGTTTTTGACGCAATCTGCCATTAAGACCAAGTCGTCAGCATAGGCCAGACTGCTTACTACATTTCCACCTAACTGAATCCCTCCCTGCCATTTTATATTTTTGAGCAGATAATCCATGTAAACTACGAACAACAAAGGTGAAAGATTACAGCCTTGTCTAACCCCTGTAAGTACCCTGAACCAAGAACTCGTTCTACCATCAATTCTCACCGAAGGCCAGTTGTCAACATAAATGCCTTCGATTGATTTTAATAATCCACCTTCAATTCCATAGTCCCCCAGTATGGAGAGTATATTTTCCTTTGGTACTTGTCGAATGCCTTCACTAGATCTAAGAAACATAAGTTTAACTGTCTATTCCTCTCGTAGCATTTTTCAATTACCTGGCGCATAAAGAATCTCTGATCCTGACGGCCACTCTGTGGTCTAAAATCACACTGATTTTCATCCAATTTCCTCTCAACCACTGATCACATCCTCCCTTCCAGAATCCCAGTGAAAACCTTGGCTGGTATACTGATCAATGACATACCTTAAAAGTTGTTGCAATCTTTTCTGTTCCCTTGCATTCAAATAGGTGCAATTACTGCTTTTGTCCAATCTCAAGATACCTTACTAACATTCCGTGCTAATGTTATTAGTCTATGAAGCCATTTCATCCCTGCCTACCCACTATATTTCACCACTTCGGGCCTAATTTCATCTATTCCTGCTGCTTTATGACAGTGGAATTTATTTATCAGCCTTTCCATTTTCTTATATGTAATTACACCATCATCATTGTCCTCCTCCCCATGAGCTTGGTTGTTCGTGACGTCACCAGCAATTTTTCCTCTCCCTTCATAAGATACTTTATTACCATCCAGAAAGGTTTCCCTGCTGCTTGACCTAGCCTTTCCAGGTATATTACCAAAATCCTGCCACGACTTCTTCATGGATTCAGTAACTATTTGTTTCGCTCTTCTTCTTTCATCTGCATACAATTCCCTGTTTGCGTCAGTCCTTGTTTGGAGCCACTTCTAATATGCCTTCCTTTTACATTTACAAGCTGCTCTCACTCCATTGTTCTACCAATATGTTCGCTTTTACCTACCTTTACACATAAGTTGTTCCTAGGTATTCCCTTGCTATTTCTATTACAGCATCCCTTTATGCCACCCATTCTCTTTCAATATCCTGAATCTGCTTACTGTCCACTGTTTGGAACTTGTCTTCATTCACATTGATGTACTTCTGTCTCATTTCCTTGTCCTAGAGATTTTGTACCCTTGTTCATCTGCAGACAGATTTCACTTTCTCTATCCTAGGCCTACAGATACTTAGTTCACTAGAAATCAGATAGTGATCTGTATCATCTAAAATTCCCTGGAAAACCTGCACACTCTGAACAGATTTCTTTAATTCAAAGTCTGTTAAAATATAGGTACATAGTCTATTATGGAATTGGTGCCCCTACCCTCCCATGTGTAACAGTGAACAGCCTTATGCTTGAAAAATGTATTTGTAACTGCTAATCCCATACTAGCACAGAAGCCCAGCAAGTGCTTCTTGTTCCTATTAGCTTCCATATCTTCCCCACATTTGAATAAAATTTCATACGACTTACGTCAGTATTACCATACACGACACCAACAACTTGCTAGCAGTAATAAATAAGTAACGGTTACAAGTCATTTGCAATTTTACAAATTGGTAGCCTAAGCACTTTAAGTAGAATCGTAAGACCGTAAAATACCATGAAGATTAAGGTGAATTTACATTAAAAATATGATATTTAGAAGATCATTTCACCGAGTGCACATAAATAACTATGACGAAATGAGATGAGCTGAGATGATTAGTGGTGGTGTTGATTATTGTTTTAAGAGGAAGTACAACTAAACAATCATGAGAGTTTTCCATTGATGGTACATGTATAGTTAAAGTAGAAACAGTGAGTGGAAAATGGAAGAGGGTGCTGGATTCCTTTCAGACATGAAATTATTTCTGTATTAGTAAAAACATGAAAGAACAGTATTCTTATAAAAACAATCATCATCAGTCATCATTAATTTCTTCCAGTGAGCCAGATAGGATGTTTAAGAATGATGTGCCTCCATTAATTACGGTTCTGGTATGCTTCGTTTCTCCCTAGGGCATCCTATGTTTCTCCTCTCTCCTCTACGTCTTCTCTTATCTGATCTCACCACCTTTTTCTAGGGTGTCCAACTGGTCTTCGTCCAGGAACGATCTTTTCTTGCTTGATGATGCTTGTTGTTTAAAGAGGCCTAACATCGAACGATCTTTTCAAGATACTTCCTTGCTGTTCGAGTCTCCCGCATCCGCTTAATGTGTCCTAGCCACTTCAGCCTTTCTCCCACGGTCAGGTCGACCTGCAGGTCTCTTTATATCTGATCATTCCTAATTCTGTCCTACCTTGTTTTCTGTACAGCTGATCTAAGGAACTTAATTTCAACAGCTTGCAGTTAACTTCTCTTTTATGTATGACGCAATTCTCCAGACTATATGTCATGATGGGCAGGAGATGTCTTAAACAGGATCTGTTTAGCCCTCTGAGGAACTCCCTTGTCCCATACTATGTTAGTATTCCTCCCATGTCTCTGATAATGATCCCGTCCTCCGTTTCAATAGCTTTAATTTCTTTCCTAGTTGATGTTTTACTTTTCATTAACCCGTATAACATTTTCTGATTTCCTTTACTATCTTCCTCAATTCCTTGGATGAACATTTCCCAGCTCTTCTCCTTTTCTTCTTTCACTACTCTTTGTACCCAAAGAATTGAGGAAGATAGTAAAGGAAATCAGAAGAAGTTATATGGGTTAATTAAAAGTAAAACATCAAATAGGGAAGAAATTAAAGAAATTAAAGCTTTTGAAAGAGAGGATGGGACCATTAGAATCAACAATAAGAATATTTAAGAAAACTTCCTAGACCACTTACAATTTCAAAAAATCGTAACGGTTAACAAGAAAAGAGTAGCTAAGCCTTTACGAAAATGTGATGCTTGATTTATGAATTTCTTGATTTATGAATTTCATTTTCCGTATTGACATTTACCAATCTTCATAAAAGGAAAGAAAAATTCCACCTAATCAATACATTTATTTTCTTGTAAACTATTACAATCTAGGACCGGTTTCGACCCTTCATAGGTCATCCTCAGCTATCTCAGAATGACATTTGCATTTCTATCTTATACCTCTGAAAGACCTTCATGATGTATTGTTTCATAATTTTTCAGTGAAAACTTATCTAAAAACTTACAAATTTCTAAGCGTTGTGTTAAAATTAAAAATTAAAATTACAAAACTTTGTCTATTATATACATGCCCTTGGGCTGACAGAATGCATCCTTGGGTTGATTAAGCACATATCTTAAGTATTGCTTATTCTGTTGAATCGAAACCCTTTTATACTTATGTACAATCGTGAATAGACTATCAGTAAAATTTGATAAAATAAAGCTTGCGTGATGATTATAATAAAATATCATGTTACATCTTTATACCTTATTGCTGGAGTGATATTATTTTAGGCAAAATATAAATGCGTGTTGACCTCTATAAAATATTTTTACATAAACACACTAATGTATTTTAAAGTCTAATCATTGTACTTTAAAGTCTAAAATACTTATTGCTTGGATCTTGCGTTGTTATGTGGTAAAATATTATAACAATTTGTCTTGTATAACATCAGATATTGATAATGTTTGAATATGCCGTGTATGGTTGGCTTTTAAACCTAATGATTAAATGTCAGTTCCTTCTTGCATAAAATTACAAGTTTCATATTATGTTGATTATGTATTGTATGAAACACAAATGTCTATTAAATTGAATGCTTATCATTTATTACAGAAGTTTTAAAAACACTAGAATGTCTAGTAATATAGTCAGTGTGTTTAGTGACACTGAAACGTGTTGGCCTTGATTCTTGCGTTATATTTCCATAATTTGCCTTTTCTTATATATGTCGAATGTTGAACTTTATAGGTTCCATTTGTATAACTGTGAAATGGATCAATATAAGCTTGATACGTGTTAAATTATGGAATATATGTATGATTCAGTTCTGGCCTAACTTCTGGAGTTTTCTCCCATCAAATGCCGTAAGACTGTGGTGGTTCCTTTCCTTTTTTTAAGGCTGGTAAAGTCTGTAAGCCAAAATGAATGAAGTGAGTTAGATTTCAATAGAAGTGTAATATTGTGTGAATTTGTAAAGCCTGAATTAATTTACTTACTGCTGGATGTTTGAAATGCAAGTTTCTTGGCCGTTTGACGAGTAATGTACCTCGTACTGATGGTTCTAGTGTTGTCTGTTGTGAGAGGGGCGGAGGGATAAGCAGGGGAGGTTGCGTAAGTTATATGGGGCGTACAGGCAGGAATTTCACGACTAGATATAATGAGCACGTAAACGCAATTAGGCATAATCATTTCTCGGCAATAGGGCAACATATGCATGAATATAAGCACAATTTTACGGACATAAATAACGATTTAAAAATATTAAATGTAGAACCTAAAGGTCCTTTGCTTAATATAAGTGAAGAATTATATATAACACTAGATCAGTATGCAAATCCTAATTATAACATAAATGAGTTATCCGAAAAAACTAATATTTTGTTCAATAAAATCGTTCCTATCTTAAAAAACGACTACGTCAAAATAGTCAACAGACGACGTCATACACAAGCTACGGCGCAGACAGCGAACCTCAGTGACTCCGCCCATACACACGTAACAACCTCCCCTGCTTATCCCTCCGCCCCTCTCACAACAGACAACACTAGAACCATCAGTACGAGGTACATTACTCGTCAAACGGCCAAGAAACTTGCATTTCAAACATCCAGCAGTAAGTAAATTAATTCAGGCTTTACAAATTCACACAATATTACACTTCTATTGAAATCTAACTCACTTCATTCATTTTGGCTTACAGACTTTACCAGCCTTAAAAAAAGGAAAGGAACCACCACAGTCTTACGGCATTTGATGGGAGAAAACTCCAGAAGTTAGGCCAGAACTGAATCATACATATATTCCATAATTTAACACGTATCAAGCTTATATTGATCCATTTCACAGTTATACAAATGGAACCTATAAAGTTCAACATTCGACATATATAAGAAAAGGCAAATTATGGAAATATAACGCAAGAATCAAGGCCAACACGTTTCAGTGTCACTAAACACACTGACTATATTACTAGACATTCTAGTGTTTTTAAAACTTCTGTAATAAATGATAAGCATTCAATTTAATAGACATTTGTGTTTCATACAATACATAATCAACATAATATGAAACTTGTAATTTTATGCAAGAAGGAACTGACATTTAATCATTAGGTTTAAAAGCCAACCATACACGGCATATTCAAACATTATCAATATCTGATGTTATACAAGACAAATTGTTATAATATTTTACCACATAACAACGCAAGATCCAAGCAATAAGTATTTTAGACTTTAAAGTACAATGATTAGACTTTAAAATACATTAGTGTGTTTATGTAAAAATATTTTATAGAGGTCAACACGCATTTATATTTTGCCTAAAATAATATCACTCCAGCAATAAGGTATAAAGATGTAACATGATATTTTATTATAATCATCACGCAAGCTTTATTTTATCAAATTTTACTGATAGTCTATTCACGACTGTACATAAGTATAAAAGGGTTTCGATTCAACAGAATAAGCAATACTTAAGATATGTGCTTAATCAACCCAAGGATGCATTCTGTCAGCCCAAGGGCATGTATATAATAGACAAAGTTTTGTAATTTTAATTTTTAATTTTAACACAACGCTTAGAAATTTGTAAGTTTTTAGATAAGTTTTCACTGAAAAATTATGAAACAATACATCATGAAGGTCTTTCAGAGGTATAAGATAGAAATGCAAATGTGATTCTGATATAGCTGAGGATGACCTATGAAGGGTCAAAACCGGTCCTAGATTGTAATAGTTTACAAGAAAATAAATGTATTGATTAGGTGGAATTTTTCTTTCCTTTTATGAAGAATGTGATGCTTGACGCTTGTTGTTTAAAGGGGCCAAACATCAAGGACCACAAAAATATTACACAAAGGGCAATTCAGGTACAAAGATCTTACAAGAGAAAATTAACTTTTTTTCAATTTGCTTTATGTCGCACCGAGAGAGATAGACTTATGGCAACGATGGGACAGGAATGAGGTAGAAGTGGGAAGAAAGCGGCTGTGGCATTAATTACAGTCCAAGCATTTGCTTGATGTGAAAATGGAAAGCCACAGAAAACCATCTTCAGGCTGCTGAGAGTGGGGTTCAAACCCACTATCTCCCGACGCGAGCTCACAGCTGCGCGACCCTAACCACACGGCCATTTCGCTGGGTGAGAAAATTAAGTAAGAGATAACTTTGAAGGTATAGAGAAAACCGTCTGATTAACAACCTGTTTTAAAGCAGGATTTTCTTAGAATCAACAATAAGAATATTCCTATACCACTTACAATTTCAAAAGTCATATCAGTTAACATAAAACAGTATCTAAGCCTTTACGAAAATGTGATGCTTGATACTTGTTGTTGTTTAAAAGGTCCGAATATCTAGGTCATAGGACCACAAAAATATTACACACCTACTAGGCTTGATCAGTTATAAAATTGCAATCCAATTTATAGGATAATATTTACAATAGAGGAGAAATAAAAATAAAACATGAACCATTTATAATGATAAGGGAGTGGTGGAGAGATAGAAAATTGTGGAGGTCTATGATTCACAACCTGACCCAGAAGAATGGAAATGGAGCAGAAGTGATAAGGGAGACAGAATATACACTTGAAGATAGGCACAAAAAGGAAGAGGGATCAAGCGAATGGGTAACAAGCAGAAGTCATCCATAGAGAAAATAAAAATTCCTAGTAGACTAATCTTCATAGTGATATGATAAAGTCAACAGGTAGACAAATTAAATCTCACGTAATGTACACTGACTTAGCAAATGTCATGGGATAGCCACCTAATACCGTGTGGGGCCTCCTCTGGCCCTGCGAACTGCAGTGAGACGCCGTGGAAGTGAGTCGACAAGTCCCTGCTAGTCCTCTGGATGCAGCTGACACCAAATCGTTTGCAGAGCAGCCACCAATGCTGGTCTGTTCGTGGGTGCAGGATCCATGGCACGGAGCCTGCGTTCCAGGACATCCCAGATATGCTCGATAGGGTTCATATCAGGGCTCCTGGGTGGCCATGGCAGTCGTTGGACCTCCGCTGCATGTTCCTGGAACCATTCCCGGGCGACGTGGGAGTGATGTGTTGGCGCATTATCATCTTGAAACACCGCAGAACCGCCTGGGCGCTGGAAGGCCAAAAATGGGTGGATATGGTCTCCGAACAGCTCAATATACCGTGTACCATTCAAAGTCTCTTCCAGAACAACTAGGGGGCCCATTTCATACCAGTAAAATGCACCCCAGACCATAACAGAAACACCAGCGCCCTGGACCACACCTTCGAGGCAGGCGGGATCCATCGCTTCATGTGGTCTGCGCCATACACGGTGCCTCCCAGCGGCATGTTGCAGTTGAAATCGTGATTCGTCTGACCATATCATGTTACGCCATTGTTCCAGTGTCCATCCCTGGTGACTGGCAACAAATGCGCGTCGTTGGGTTAACAGTGGCACCCGTGTGCGGCGCCGGCTCCCATACCCCATAGAACCCATTTTCCTATGGATTGTCAACTGGGAGACGTGTCTAACACGGCCTGTGTTGAATTGAGCCGTGATTTGTTGCACGGTTGCCCGTCTGTCACTATTGACAATCCGTCTCAGACGTCGCCGGTCACGGTCATCGAGGGTGGCTAGACGGCCGGTCGTTCATCTGTTGTAGATGGTGACACCCGCATTCAAGCATTCACAATATACCCTGGACATGGTTGATTGTGTGAAGCCGAATTCCCGCACCACTTCCCATCCGTCGGGCACCGACCACCATACCCCGTTCGAATGGTGTCAGCTCACGACGACGTTCCATGTTACACCTCTCACATGCACAGCCACTGCTCACAAGGTCTCCTATACAACTGCCAGTGGTACAGGGGGCGTGTGGTGTGCAGACAAAACACCTGCGCATCAGTTCTCCGCTATCCCATGACATCTGCTCAGTCAGTGTATATCCAAGTCCACTGGTAGATGAATTTTAAAAGACAGTCACAAAAATCTTAAGTAGCCAGCACTCATAAACTGAACACTGCTGTAACATTAATTTCGCCATGACATGAGAGTAAAGTAAGATAAAGAGCTGGCCTAGCACAGTGTCCAGTGTCCAAGATTTGCTAAATTATGTTTTCTTAGACTCACCAGATGAAGAGCTCCATAGTTTCAGTTCACAAATACAAGGGAATAGGAGAAGATGAGTACCATCCTCTAACTAGCACCAATGATGAACTTTGACTGTCTTGTTAACTGCTTGGTAGGACCTATTTATACCAATGTTCACAGAAATACAAAGAAAACAAGCAGAGAGTTTACACAAACCCGAAATGTTTGGAACAATGTGACACTGAAGGTTGAATGATGAGGTACTATAATCTATTAGCTTCATAGTCCGCATTGATAGTTCAAGCACACAAGTATGAAGGATGAGTTTTCCACCTAATCAATACTTTATTTTACATAGTGTCAATATCATTTACATAAAAGGACAGTACCGGTTTCGACCTGTAAATAGACCATCTTCAGGTGTTGAAGAACCTGCTTAATAGCGAATGTACACAATAAATACTACTAAAATTAAAGTTAAACAAGAATGCCTTTAAAATAAACATGAATGCCACTATTCTAAAAGATAACTGGTTGGTTATCAACATCCGTTCAACTTCATAGACGATCGGGATCTTTTGGCCGGTTGTTTAGCGGCATAATGTGTATCAGCTAGCAAGTCGGCTGTTACCTACATAGAGTCGGGAAGTTTTTGTTTAGTAATAGTTTATTCACCTCACTAATAATGGACATGGAAAATCTCATCAGTTTTGTTAAAAAATGTAATTTCCTCTACGACAAGTCTCATAAGTATTATTGCAACAACAACGTAAGAGAGAATGCCTGGAAGGGAATGAAAAACCAAACAGGTTAGAATATTCAATGTCGTGGTAGATTAGGCCTATATGGTACTTCATTTATTTTGCAGTTATTGTTGACCTTATTTCAGAAACATTACAGTATCATGTTGGAGTCCATATACAGTACGGTATGTCAGTACGATAATTGACATTGCTTGGAATGTACGATCTTTAAGTGTTTATTATACAGTATTTACCATGAACAATTTTATAAGTGGCATTCCCTACATTCGTTGTACATGTATTCGTAACAAACAGTAATGCATAAGAAGCTGCTCTGTTGTGGACAAATACATTTTAAGGTTTTTAATTTATGTTCAGGCCACCTCAATGATTTCACCCGTTGCGGCAGGCAACTTACTGCATCAAAGTTTTATCAAACCATCCATTGTGTGTTTTATGTTTCCCGCGTAGAATCCTCTTCGATTCTATTCCGCTAGATGTGAACGGTGGAGTGGAAATTTCGACTGATGGGTTCGATTTCTATAGAACACTTTTCTGCCTTGTCAATACTTTACATATTTTATTATACTTAATTACCATACATGTTTTGAGAGCTAACTACTCTCTTCTTCAGCGGTGCCAAAACATCAATAATCTTTGGTCTTGGTACATTGGTACACATATACTTATCAACAGAACAATTATATATAAATCCAGAAATTGTTAAAATACTTCTTTGTGTTTCAACTTTTACTTACTATGTCATTTATTACAGACTTTAAAATAGAAATTTACAAACTTACGTGCAAGTTCCAAGAGCAGAGCAGATTTAAAATTTACTCTTACTAATTTAATAGATTTTATTCATTTATGACTTGAAAATTTCTATTTTAAAATCTGTAATAAATGACATAGTAAGTAAGTAAAAGTTGAAACACAAAGAAATATTTTAACAATTTCAAGATTTATATATAATTGTTCTGTTGATAAGTATATTTGTACCTATGTACCAAGTCCAAATATTATTGATGTTTTGGCACCGCTGAAGAAGAGAGTAGTTAGCTCTCGAAAAATGTACGGTAATTAAGTATAATAAAATATGTAAAGTATTGACAAGGCGGGAAAGTGTTCTATAGAAATATGAATGTAAGTCAATATGGACAGGATTAACCAACATGGTGAAAATAATCAATTCTGATGGGTTTGATTCGATTCCACAAGGTGAGAGTGAGCATCTGGTGTTCCTGTTGTCATAGCACGACGTCGTATGGCCTTGGCAAGCCTGGACAGGCTCCGTGACAACAGAGACATACCGCAAGTGCGCAAATGGTCTAACACAGGGTGCAACTTGCGCAGAGACTGGAGGGTTCTAATCATGAGCTGCTTTGAGCAGACGTTTCCTATCTCAAGGGGCTCTAAAATCTGAACTGCTTAACCGGGAAATATATTTACAAAAATATACATACATCTTAATGCAACCACCAATCAAGGGACCAAGAATATCACACTTCTTAGGTAGGAAAACTTCTTATGCGGGAACTTCTTAACCAAATTTTACTGTATTACCAACTGACTTAGTGTCGTTTTTATGCTCACAGAGGAACACCAACTACTCTTTTAACCTATTACCGCATTGCACTCAGCATACAGCTCTCTGCATATGTTGTGGCTACCAATGCCGCACAAAGGACCCAAATCTATAAAAAAGTTTAAGGGTGTCAAAGCCTTTGAACTTGTTTTTCTGTGAGGCTCCTCAGCTTCAGTTTTTTATTTGTGACTAACAAGTTGTCAAACTTGTACAAATTGTGTATTCAAACCTGAACATGTAGCATTATTATGCTTTTTATTTTAGCTTGTTATAGACAGTTTTAATTATAAGGGTCAATTTTGTATGTTTAAACTTTACTATGTATCTTTGTATAATTACCCTACTTGGCTGATGATGACGTCCATGGATGTTGAAACCGGTACCATAAATAAATGAGGTTGTAATTTTAACCAACTGTCCGACTCGTTGGCTGAATGGTCAGTGTACTGGCCTTCGGTTCAGAGGGTCCCGGGTCCGATTCCCGGCCGGGTTGGGGATTTTAATCTTCATAGGTTAATTCCATTGGCCCGAGGGCTGGGTGTTTGTGCTGTTCCCAACATCCCTGCAACTCACACACCACACATAACACTATCCTCCACCACAATAACACGCAGTTGCCTTCACATGGCAGATGCCACCCACCCTCATCAGAGGGTCTGCCTTACAAGGGCTGCACTCGGCTAGAAATAGCCACACGAAATTATTATTATTATTATTATTATTATTATTATTATTATTATTATTATTATTATTATTTTAACCAACAACATATCTTGTATTGAAAAGGTGGATCTTGTACAATCTAATTCATTGTTTTTTTTTTGTATTTTTTTTTGTAGGTGAGTTACTGTTCAGGACAATACATTATAACACTCCTGGAAAGTTCAGTGTTTAAAAATGGTAAAGACACCACCTTTGGTTTACACATGCAACCATAATACAAGCAAATAAAATCTGTTTTATGCAGGGTGATGTATGTGCCAGGACATTATCTGACTTTTATGATATCCATCTGTTTTCTATTTCATTCCATCTCTTATGGAATAGTGTAACATTTGCCTAAATGGACTTATTGGAAATTCTAACTTTTCTACTTCAACACTGCATTTGTCGGCTGCAATCTCTTCCCTCCCTGGTCAACCACCATTCACTGTCCGTGCATACACACACTGATCGCTGACCTGCTCTGTGGGCCGTCACCTATGTCACCAACTCCCAGAAGATTCAAAGGACTCTATCTTCTTATAGTGTGTTCTGTGAACTGTGCTATATAAACCCCATCGCTCAAGCAGTACACTCTCGACTCCGAGGGCTCCACTTCATCTCTTGTACCACTGCCCTTTATTCCCAGACTTCAACATTGTACAGATGTTTGGTGAGCAAAAGAGACATGTTATAAAATTATGGGCCTTAGTTTCTTATAGCCCCTCAGGCTTGTTTCACTTCTCAGCTAGCCTTGCTTATGTGCTTCGGCAGACTATTATTTACGAGTGCTGGCCACTTTCATGTTGTGAACAGCCTACCAAAAGTTTATACAGTACATCCTGTGCAAAGCGAGCTTGTGTGTGGATATTTTAGTCACGTATTCAACGAGGACTCTTCAAGTCTGTTTAATGGATGTTCTTTAAAAATCAACTTCATTGTATTCCTAGGGATGTTTTCTCTCATTGTGAACTCACCTTTTCTCCTTCCCTTTCCTTCCACGGTTTAGTGTGTTTCTCTGCAAGTTACTTATACGGCCCCAATTCGTATGTAATTCCATATTCCATTATTTGTAGACAACTGAAAATGTTGGCAAATTGTGGTTCCGATATAGTTATACCTGTGATTCATTTTACATTTTTTTGTAACACTACATATTTTTACACATTATATGAAGAATGTAACATTTTTATACATATCTAGGTAATTATTAAAAAAAATTGCATCCACTCGTTTAATTTTCAGACTATAGTCAAATAACTCCCTCGGGGGAGCCTGCTAACCCCTAGAGGGTGCGTCCCCGGGTGGCAGATAGTGGGACCCTACAATTCAGTAGGGCTGGTTGAAATACCCAATACAACCCATGGACCAACAGGCAGCCCAGTTCCTGGGGGCTTTAAAATACTGGGCCACCCTCTCTCCAGGGGTCACAAATATGGAGGGCCCAAGCCGAGGGTATGGGTGAAGACCCCAACGGCATCAGTGACAGAGAAGGTGGACTGTGGTACGAGATCGGTGGCAGAAGAGGGAAACTTGTAGCATCTGTACTCCAGGGGAGCAGCTACAGAAGGCGTATGTACTCCAGTGGAGTGGCCTAAAATAACACCTGGCAGTAGGTATAAAATGCCTTTGGGAGTGGTGACCCCATCGCGATAATAGCCTATATATGGTATGGTGTTAGGAAATCAACCTCGGAAAAGGCTAGAGCATCCCCGGCTTAAAGCGATGTGGAGTTCTCAGGGAACTGGGGGAACTGTGAGAAATGGGCGGCTAGTAACCAACATTAAGATAGTAATGGTAGCCTAAATCTTATGACCCTTACAGGAAAGGCAGAGGAAGTAATAGATTTCATGGAGAAGGGGAAGATGGAAATGATGGAGCTGAGTGAAGAAATTGAGGAAAGGATACAAATTATATTGGAATGGTGGCCAAGAGGCAATAAACGGAGTGGGATTAATCATTTCAAAGCAGTTGGAGGAGTATGTTGAAGTGGTAGAATGTGTGAGTGACAGAATAATGAAGATTAGACTAAAGATGAAGAATGAAGTGACTGACTTCATACAAGTGTATGCATCACATATGGGAAACAGGAAAGAAGATATTGAAGGATTCTTGGAGAAAGTAGAAAGAGAAATTTCAGGTGTGGAAGTGGTTATTATGGGAGATCTGAATGCACAGGTCGGAAACGAGAGACAATGAAAGGAAGAAGTCATTGGACCATATGGATATGGGAAAAAGAATTGCTAAGGAGAGGAACTAGTGGACTTCTGTGAAAGGAATGGACTTATAGTGGGGAATGGTTTTGAAAGAAAAACAGCAGGAAAATTATGAGATATGAGTGGGGTGACAGAAGAACAAAATCAATAATTGACTACTTTTTGGTGGAAAGGACAAATTGCAGGAAGTTCATGGATGTGACAGCTTTACCAGGAGAAGCATCTGATGGGGACCGTAGAGTTGTGGTGGCAAAATTACGGTTGGGACAAATGGAAAAACTAAAAGATAAGAGAATGCAAAATTAAAGTATGGAAACTGAAAGACGAAAATGTACAGGATGATTTTCAGGAGAGATTGAAGCAACAAATCCCAGTTACTGAAGTGCAAAAAGGTAGAAGAGGAGTGGGCCAATTTTAAAAAGGCATTTGTTAGTGCAGCAGAGAGTGCTTGTGGCAGGACATCTACAAGGGTGAAAGAAAAGGAGACACCGTGGTGGAATGAGGAAGTGAGGAAAGTGGTGAAAGAAAAGAAGACAGCCTGGCGAGAATGGAGCCAAGATCAAACAGAAGAAAGCAAAAGGAAGTATCTCAACAGTAAACGGAGATGTAAGAAGGTGGTAGGAGAAGAAAAGAAGGAGTTGGGAAGAATTTACATAAAAAATGGAAGCGGATGTAAGTGGCAGTAAAAGGATACTATATGAACTTATAAGAAGTAAGAGGACAGAAAGAGTTACCACAAAGCTAGTGAAAAAATAAGATGGGGAACTGTTAACACACCCAGAAGAGATAAAGAGAAGATGGAAGGAGTATTTTAATAAGCTACTGAATGTGAACAACTGTACAGGAGAGATAAGAGTAGAAGCAATACAGTGTGAGGACTCAACAACAGAGGATGATATAACAATGCGGGAGGTGGAGTTAGCGGGATAAAAGATGAAGATGGGAAAAGCAACAGGGATGGATGAAATCAGAGTGGAAATGATAAAGGCTGCTGGACCTGTTGGTCTGCAATGGTTGTACCAACTACTAAAGTATATGTGGAAATACAAATGTGTACCAGAAGACTGGAAAAAAGGGATAAATACCAGTGTTTAAGAAAGGGGACAAGAAAGTTTGTGGTAACTATAGAGGAATCACACTTATACTGAAGGTAGTTAAAATACTGGAAAGGATATTACAAAGAAGAATGAGAAGAAAGATTGAAGGAGAGTTACAAGAGGAACAATATGGCTTCAGGAGTGGAATATCTACAGTGGACCCAATCTTTAGCATGAGACAGCTGATGGAAAAGAACTGGTCATGACTTTCATAGATATAGAAAAGGCATATGATAATATACCCAGAGAGAATGTTTGGGAAACCATGGCTGAAAAGACTCAGAAGAGAAATGTTAGAAATGGTGCAAGCAACGTACAACAAGTGTGTTAGCAGAGTACTGACTCCAGCTGGAAAGACAGAATGGTTTAGGAACAAGACTGGACTAAGACAGGGGAGTGTGCTCTCACCTCTTTTGTTTATTACGGTCATGGACAAAATTGTAAAGGAAACAAAGGAAGCCTATGGAGATAAAGGGGTGAAGATACTGCTATTTGCAGATGATGATGTGATCTGGGGAAAGGACAGCAAGAAGTGCAACAACAACTAGATGTACTGAATGAAAACATTGAGAAGTATGGCATGAAAATCAGTAGAGAGAAAAGCAAGACTATGGTGATGTCGAGAGGGGAAAGGCAAGGAAAGGACGCTGTGCAAATTGGAAGTCAGAGTCTGGAAATTGATGACAGCTTCAAATACCTAGGAAGTGAATTAATGCAAAATGCTACGGTGGACATGGAGATTAGCAGGAGGGTACAGCAAGGTAATGCATTCCACCAAAGTGTAAGAAAACTTGTTTGGAGCAAAGAAGTACCAAGGAAAAGTAAAGAGATAATGTAAAAAATGTACTATGTACCCATACTGACTAATGCAGCTGAGACTTGGACTTTGACTAGCAGGCCAGAAAGTAGAATTCAAGCCAGTAAAAAGAAATTCTTAAGAAGTATGATAGGAAAGACAGAGTGAGAAATGAAGATGTTAGGAAGGAAGTTGGGATAGGAAAGCTAAATGAGAAGAGAAGAAAAGAATAAACTAAGGTGGTTTGGACATGTAAAGAGGATAGAGGAGAATAGAATTCCAAGACAGATGCTGGAGGCAAAGTGCAAGGGCAAAAGAGCAAGAGGAAGACCTAGAACAAGATGGATTGAATAAGTAAAGAGCAGCATAAGAAGACAAAATTTAGACTGGGACAAGATCGTGGAAGAGGAATGGTAGAAGGAAAGAGGAAGATGGAGAAGTACCATAAATACCCTGACCTGGTAGGAGCTGGATAAGGGAAAATAATGATGATTATGATGATGATGATGATGAGTAAAATAACTTGTGAATTTGATCTCATAAGGAATATATTTCAATTTCTACAGCTGGCTTCAATATTCCTTTAATATTGGGTTTCTAACTCTCTTTCTGTGAAATACAGTAGGTCCAAGTGCCTCACTACATACTACAACACTCATCTGGGATGAATGGGTGCCTATCATTGGTCAGACTCCATGCAGTCTTGAAACAAAATCTAGTTTGTTCAAGCTCTCTGTCTGTTCACAAGATTATTAGTGGTGGACAAGAATAGCTCATAGAAGATATTTCACCGAGCCAGATTTTTTTTTTTTAAATATGCACTGGTGACTTCCTATATGTTGAACGGTCCTTCTCAGCCTACAAGAGAATTTTATCGGATCAGCACCAAAAAATCACAATGGAAAACATAGATAAGTACTTGGTGACACTCTGCACATCACGATAGAAAGTTACTTATTTTCTTACTGAAAGTTATATTGACCACCTAATCCATACAATATTTTTTACTACGACTAGTTTTGGCCGATGTAAACGGCTATCTTCAGCTATTCATAGCAAGATAGTTTAAAAGAAGGACATAGTGTCATTAAAATTGAATATCTTAAAACAAACATCAAATAGAACTGAATCTTAAAAAGCTATGACCACAAACATGGTCGCAAAAACACGCATATATACACAATTAAAATATTCAGTATGGTCCATATGCAAGGATTATTTATTTTGATGAACACTTGTTAATTAAAAATGACAATCTATCACTGTCCGTTGATACCCGTAAAAGAGTAAGTTGTGAACATGCATATTACAAGGTGAGGACTTTATAATGCACTCCTTGTGAACACCAAAACTGTCGTGTTAAATTATCACAGTGTTGAGCTTAAATAATAAATAACACTTCTATGTTTAACAACCTCACAACTACAACTACCGAAATAGAAGTGGCTACTAAAAAACTCTTCATCAACAGGAAGAATTACGCTATGAAATAAAAAACAGAATTCAGACCTTCATTCAGAGTTTAAAAACCAACAGTTACAAAACTGTTGAATGAGAACAACTCAGCGACTTAAAAAAGAAAATTTAGGAAGCGGATAAAGGTAATACTACAGTGATCCTTGCATATGGACCATACTGAATATTTTAAGCTCTCCCCAAGATCCACAAGGCCAATGTTCCCATGAGACCAATAATAAACTGTAGACCTAGCCTATCATACAAACTTTCCAAATCTGTCCAACATTTTTTAAGCAGTTCCTTGCAGACAGAACAGTTAAAAATTCTATTCATCTCTGTAATATCTTAAAAAACTTTATATCACAAAAACCGAAGAATTCCTTTCAGACAAAAATTTAACAAAGTCAAAAAAGACCCTATTTATAAACTTCAAAGAGATGTCAAGCAGACTCTCAAATACAGCACTTCCCTTTTCACTAACTCTGAAATACAGAAGTTAATCAGCATGAACCCTAAACTTCTGAAAGCCAAAGCTCTCCCCTAGATTCACAAGGAAAATGTTCCCATGAGACCCATAATAAACTGTAGACCTAGCCTATCTTACAAACTTTCCAAATTAGTCCAAATTTTTTAAGCAATCACTATAAATGTCTTGCAAATAAAACAGTTAAAAACTCTATTCAACTCTACAATATCTTTAAAAAAATTTAAAAAGGCTCCATATAATACCTTGGCTTCATTTGATATCACCAATATGTATCCGTCCGCCTCTGTAGCGTAACGGTTAGTGTGATTAGCTGCCGTCCTCGGGGGCCTGGGTTCGTTTCCCGGTACTGCCAGAAATTTAAAAGAATGGCAGGAGGGCTGGTATGTGATTGAAATGGTACATGCAGCTCACCTCCAATCGGGGTGTGCCTGAAAAGAGCTGGACCACCTCGGGATGAGAACACGAGTTTACTTTACCAATATGTATCCGAGCAATCCCATAAAAGAAAACATAACTACTATTAATCATAATTTATGAGAGCACAGTAACTTGAGCACTCTTGAAATTGAAGAGTTTATGAACATTCCAGAGTTTATTCTCAATAACAACAATTTTATCTTCTATGATATAATTTACAAACAATATGGTCTTCCCATAGGTTCGCCGGCCTCGGGGATCTTGGCCGAGATATACATTGATCACCTTGAGCACACAAGCATTGATAACATAAAGAATATTGAATACAGGTTAAGATACGCGGATGATGTCCTCGTAGTCATGGACGAATGGTCAAATGACAGTGATTTTTTATAATTTTTAGAATTTGCTTTACGTCGCTCAAAGCAGCCCATGGTTAGAACCCTCCAGTCTCTGCGCAAGTTGCACCCTGTGTTAGACCGTTCGCGCGCTCGCGGTGTGTCTCTGGTGTCACGGAACCTGTGCGGGCTTGCCAAAGCCATACAACGTCATGCTATGACAACACGGACACCAGATGCTCACTCTCACCTTGTGGAATCGAATCGAACCCATCAGTCGAAATTTCCACTCCACCCTTCCATCTAACGGAATAGAACCAAACGGGGTTCTACGTGGGAAACATAAAGCATGCAATGGATGGTTTGATAAAACTTTAATGCAGTAATTTGCGGGCCACGACAGGGTAAAGTCGTTAATCGAGGTGGCCTAAACATTAATTAAAAACCGTAATGTATATTTGTCCACAACATTACTGTTAATCTACCACAAAATTGAATATTCTAACCTGTTTGATTTTTCATTTCCCTGCTTATTTCCTTCCAGGCATTCTCTCTTACATTGTTGTTGCAATGATACTTATGGGTCTTGTCGCAGAGGAAATTACGTTTTTGAACTAAACTGATAAGATTTTCCGTGTCCATTATTAGTGAGGTGAACAAAAACAACTTCCCGACTCTATGCAGGAAACGCCGACTTGCCAGCAGCCAGCTGATACACATGCCGTCAAACAACCGGCCGAAAGATCCCAATCGTCTACGAAGTTGAACAAGTGTTGATAGCCAACTGGGTGTTGGTGGGAGGGACACAGAGGCATTGCAATAACACGTGTTGGCATAAAATTGAAAGTTATTTTTAATTTTACCTTTATACGAGCTAAACATTGTATTATTGTGTCACTCATAATTATTACATCGCATTATTAGAACATAGCACAAGAATGAGGAGACATGAAATAAAATTTTCGCGGGGAAAGAAACTGTTTACGTTTAGATGTGCTAGCATTGCTACTGCGCCTTTATCACTCCCACGTAATACCACAGATACTTTCCATGCACTCATTTCTGCAACTTCGAACCTGTGTTTCTTTTCTTCATTACGTATAGCATGAAGAGGATTGAAGTGGGAAAATAAACGCAATACTGGCTTGGCCATGCAGTACTTGTGAAAAAGCCAGAAACTACGCCCGTTGCCATGACAACCAGTAGGTATGCAGGGGTGATTTAGGCCTAGGTTCTAAGAATCTCTAAGAATAAGTTGCCAGATTTCCCATTTGCTGCCATTATCTTTGAAGCAGGTGTCGGGGGGTGTGAGGAAGATAGAAAGCACATGCTAACAAACTGCAGTACATGTTTTGTCTTTGCGTCTTGTAAGCCTAAGCTACGGATTGCCAAGCATAGTGTAGCATCGTAATTTGTATGAATAGGAGTCGGTGAAGTTAGTTGTACTTGTAATATCAACGTACAAACGTTTTAAGTGAAAATGAGCGGAACTCAGAAGAAAGAGATCAAGCGAAAGGCACTAATAATAAAAGACAAAGTGGAGATTATAAGGAAAGTGGAGTCATCTACACTTTCCCGGGTTGCTTTGGCAAAGGAGCTGGGGATGCCGCCGTCTACTTTGAACTGCATTATAGCAAAGAAAGAACAGATCTTTGCTTCTGCAGGGAATACTTCAGCAAATTGCAAGGAAGTTAAATCTGATGAAATAGAACAAGCTCTGCTAATATGGTTTAAACAGCAGCGAGGTTTAAACATATCTTTCAGTGAGACTATTGTGAAGGAGAAAGCCGAAAAAATTGCATGTAAATTAATGGTACTTTTTACCGTGTCGAACGGGTGGCTAGACCACTTTAAAAATCGAGCCGGCATCGTTTACAAAACAATTTGTGGCGAAGCAGAGAGTGTAAGTGCAGAGGAAAGGGAAGCATGGAAGGAAATGGTTCTGCCTGCTAAAATAAGCAAATCTTGCAACGTTTTTAATCTCGATGAATTTGCACTTTTTTTATCAGCTTATTCCGGATATGTCTACTTTTGAAGGGAGAATCTTGCCACAGGGTAAAATTAAGTAAAGTGCAAGTTACGGTATTGGTTGGTGCTAATATGGAAGGAACTGAAAAACTACCTCAAATGATGATAGGGAAGTCTAGGAAGCCACGTTGTTTAAGAAATGTCAGGAATTTACCGTGCAAGTACACCAGCAATAAGTCAGCTTGGATGACAAGTTCCCTGTTTGAAGAGTATATGCAGGCATTAGATGCGAAAATGGGGAGCTAGAACAGGAAGATTGTGATGTTTACGGACCACTGCCCGTGCTCATCCCAAGGAACAACAAGGTAGAATTTTTTCCACTGAATACTACATCGGAACTACAGCCCATGGACCAAAGAATTGATAAGGTATTGAAGCAGAGGTACCGAAAATCAATTGTGCACCGTATGCTGCTACTGCTACGCATGGAAGCAGGCAAACCTATCTATAAACCATCTCTTTTGGACACAATGCATTTCACTGCCTCATTATGGGATTCAGTGGAGCCTCTAATAATAGCAAATTGCTTCAAGAAAGCAGGCTTCGGTGGTGGTACCAACAGCATTGTTATGGAAGATGGTGATGAGCAGCCTGGGTGCTGAAAAACTATACAGGAGAAGATGGAGATTACCAGAAGTTTCAACGACTTCACTGCCATTGATGATATGGTAATCACTCAATTCTATTGAAGTGCGATATGGACCATGAAGCTGATTTTATGTAATGGTAATCACTTGCGAGGAGCAGGCCATTGATCAGATCTGCAAGGAAATTCAGGCAGGAGACGAGGAGAATGAAGAAGAAGAAGAGGTTGAGGAAGAGCATCCCCCAAGACCATCGTGCAGTGAGGCAAGCATCTGCCTTGAAAAACTGAGGCGGTTTATGGAACGTTCAGCCAGTGTGCCTCCGAACACATAAAGGCAATGTGGGAAATGGAGAGGTTTATACTTCAAGAATGCAGTAAAAACCTGAAACAGTCAACCCTGGACAATTTCTTTTCCAAGTAGGAGCCTAGACTTTTGTGTTTGAAAATGTATTTAATGTCTAATGCAGTACAGAATTTATATTATGTACAGTTCCCATTTACCGTTTTAATGTTCTTAGTATTTCTTCTTATTTCTTGTGCAAGGTTTTATATAATATGTTCCCTTCTCTTATCAAATATATTTATAATACAATATGTTCAATTATTTTAATTTATCTCTAAAAATATTGTCATGATAATCGAATTTTTATATTGTGGCTTTCTGTTAGCAGCTCTTAAATATCGGCCTATTTCGGTATTGTTCACAAACAAGGAAATCTGTTGGCTGTGTGTTTCACATGTATTTCAAAGAACAGAATAAGTTTTTGGGCATTACCCCTTTTAAGAAGTTGGTTTTTTTTTCAGTCCCTTGAAAAACTTCTTAACAGAGTTTCACTATTACACATTTCACTGATACAACATTTTAATGTACATATTTTGAACTTAGATATTAGGCCTACATAAAAATCCAGGCCCAAGTTATTTGTGAATGTGTGTAGGGTTTTTGCGATGTTTTCATAGTATTGTAATTGCACTGATCTTAAATTCTAATGGTTTAAAAAGTTTCTTCAAAATCCAAGCTTGTTTGGTTCACTGTACTGCCTACTTGTTCAAAGGTGCTATCTTGGCAGATTTGTTGTAATTTTATATTGTGTTGCCTATATCAAGAGTAAGATTTAATCAAAAGCTAAAAGTTATGTTAAAGATATATCGTCTTGTTAGCTGCTGTTATTGGGGTTTTTAATATATATATAAAAAGCTGTTTCCAAAGATGATTCTTCTTCTCATCCTACATAACCTTAATAAATGTTTATATTTTGTACCTACCATGGAAACCTCACTTAGCCCAGCCCCTTCCATTTGCATTGCGATCTTTTGATTATTCTAGTGCATACTGTATACCGTATACATGGTTATGAATATCAATCGTATTTGAGGAGCAGCTAAACATCACATGATAACAGAGCATGAAAACTCAACCCGAACGTCAAAATAGGGAGATCGAGTTATCACAACCAACCAACCAACCAACCAACCAACCAACCAACCACCCACCCACCCACCCACTCACTACTGATCTGCATTTAGGGCAGTCGCCCAGGTGGCAGATTCCCTATCTGTTGTTTTCCTAGCCTTCTCTTAAATGATTGCAAAAAAATTGGAAAATGATTGAACATTTCCCTTGGTAAGTTATTCCAATCCCTAACTCCACTTCCTATAAACGAAAATTTGCCCCAATTTGTCCTCTTGAATTCCAACTTTATCTTCATATTGTGATCTTTCCTACTTTTAAAGAGACAACTCAAACTTATTCGTCTACTGATGTCCTCCCACGCCATCTCTCCACTGACAGCTCGGAATGTACCACTTAATTGAGCAGCTCGTCTCCTTTCTCCCAGTTCTTCCCAGCCCAAACTTTGCAACATTTTTGTAACGCTACTCTTTTGTCGGAAATCACCCAGAACAAATCGAGCTGCTTTTCTTTGGATTTTTTCCAGTTCTTGAATCGAGTAATCATGGTGAGGGTCCTGTACACTGGAACCATACTGTAGTTGGGGTCTTACCAGAGACTTATATGCCCTCTCCTTTACATCCTTACTACAACCCCTAAATACCCTCATAACCATGTGCAGAGATCTGTACCCTTTATTAACAATCATATTTATGTGATTACCTCAATGAAGGTCTTTTCTTATATTAACACCTAGGTACTTACAATGATCCCCAGAAGGAACTTTCGCCCCATCAACGCAGTAATTAAAAGTGAGAGGACTTTTCCTATTTGTGAAACTCACAACCTGACTTTTAACCCCGTTTATCATCATACCATTGCCCACCGTCCATTTCACAACACTATCGAGGTCACCCTGCAGCTGCTCACAATCTTGTAACTTATTTATTGCTCTGTACAGAATAACATCATCTGCAAACAGCCTTATCTCTGATTCCACTTCTTTACACATATCATTGATATATATATATATAAGAAAACATAAAAGTCCACCAATACTGCCATGAGGAATTCCCCTCTTAATTATTACAGGGTCAGATAAAGCTTCGCCTACTCTAATTCTCTGAGTTCTATTTTCTAGAAATATAGCCACCCATTCAGTCACTCTTTTTTTCTAGTCCACTAGTACTCATCTTTGCCAGTAGTCTTCCATGATCTACCCTATCAAATGCCTTAGATAGGTCAATCGCACAATGCAGGCCACTACGTAGGCTACTTGGAGCCGCCAGCAGTGCCAATGCACTACGAGAGACTTTGTCTCACCTCCAAAAATCGATGCCTGTCTGGCCATCCTGGTAAGCCCTACAATAAAATATATAAACAGGAAGAAACACGTGCCAGACTACCATTCTACCATCTTATGGTATCCAACCAAGTAAGTAATTTAATTCAGTAAATGATGAAAGAGGGTTACATAAGCAGAATGCAAGCTTGTACATTTGTGTGAATGCTGATATCATGACCACAGCCATGTGATCTCCAGTGTTACATGATCACTGAACCACACAAACGTGACTTCTCATTTCAAAAATCCACATGCACTGGCCAGGATTCAAATTACAGCTGCCTTGATGAGAAGCCAGCGACTAAGCCACTCGGCAATGATGTCCGTGTTTGAATTAGAAAAGGAAACTCTCATAAAATGAATGCATATCCACAGTTATATCGTAAGCTAGCAATGTACGACCCTTCACAAAATCAAATCTTCTGTAGCATGTGGATATCTCAGGAGATAATGGTAACTGAGGAAAGGAATTTCATTATCTGGAAAGGCTGTTAATAAGAAATTGAAAAATCTACATGCTTAAAAAAAAAAAGTTTCTCCAAGTGTCAAAGTACTAATATCTTGCTCTGAAAACAAATTGTTTAATATGTAATTAAATCTACAAACATAGGTCTCTTAAATCATTCATCTTAAGAATATTTGTTCAAATGGCTTGCATAATTCAAAACATCTTTACCACTGCTTTACTGGACTGGGCAACTCAGGCAACAGAGCACTGGCCTTTTCAACTCAAACTGACTAGTTCAATCCCGGCTCAGTGCGATGTATTTGAAGGGGCTCAAATATGTTAGCCTTCTGTCGGTAGATTCACTGGCAGTAAAAGAACTCCTGTCGGACAAATTTCCGGAATCTCGGTGTCCCAAATGTCATAAAAGCAATTTGTGGGACGTTTAACACTAGAACAGCTGAGAATCTCACATTCCTAGAACAGCGGTAAGGGGTAATTTTGACACTGCATAAGAAATGCTTGGAAACATTCAATTTTTTTTTTTTTTTACAATTTGCTGACGTCGCATTGACACAGATAGGCCTATAGATGGTAGAAATAATAACAGTAAGTTATTTATTAGACCACCTAATCAATACAAAGTCTAGTCTTGGATGAATTACATAAATTTGTTAACTAATAGTGGTACATGTTTCGCCTTCCTTGAAGGCATCATCAGCCATAGTCTTAACCTTAAATTAAAAATAAGGGTCTAAATAACATGTAATAATGAAATGAATTTTAAAATCTTGAGGAGATTTGAAGTAAAATAACATTAAAAATAAGAATGATGGTTTAAAAATACAATGTGATGAGATAATAGTGGAAGTATTAACAAAATTAACATTAGAAGGTTGCTAAAATAAGTGCAATGGATAAAAACAACAGATTGTTATACAACAAGTAGTAAGACTGCATAAAAATAAAGTTGATAGTCTGGCAGTTATAATTAGACGATGGCGAAAGATCGTATATAATCAAAGTAAAGAAGAGAGAATAAAAGTCAAAGGTTGGTCGAGAGATCCGAAGTTAATCATATTCTTGAAGATAAAAGACGAAAGTCGGGGGCATATGGTGAAGTTGTAGAACACGTCGAGGATAAGAAGTTGTAGAATAGAAGTTGAAGAACAGTTTCAAATAGGATCTCTATGGACCATCTCAAATTTTGAAGTAATGCTCAAATGTTGTAAGTTGTGAGTTTGTAGATATCCTAGTTGAAAAGTCATATAATAGTGGAATCTGTAAAAGGAAGCAAGAAACGTAGAGTTAATTGTGTGAAAAGATAATTGAAAATATTGAAGTAGAATCGTGTGCACTTACCATTTGACGGTGACAAAGATAGCTTGTAACGTTATGAGTTTGAAGTACAGTAGAAGTCCGCTATAGCGAGTACGGCATATAACGAAAACTACGTTATAGCGACGACATTTTTCTGTCCCTTCAAAATTCCTATATTAAACCGTGTATCGTCCTTCGGTTACAGCGAGAACCCTATCACTGGCGCATCCGTTATTACGAACGATTAAGCACGCGCGATTTTTTCCGTTACCGATATTTATGCACCCCAGCGATGATATTGCATGCGATCGATTACCTTCGGCATCGTATCCTCGCTATGTGCACTAGCGATTTCTCTCGTCGACATTCGAAGGCGATGTCGGAGTCGATTAGTAATGTCCGTCGACAGTTGTTCCGTAAAGAAAATTCGAAATGAAAGAGAACATACTTTCGTAATAAATGCGTAAACAAGGTGTCCGATAACGGTTGTTAACTCGTTAAATATAAGGCTGACTAAACCGCCGCTTAATTTTGAGGCTAAATACTGCAATTAAGTAAGAATGGGATACACCTTGAGATATGGCAGAGTGCTTCATTGATTTCAGAGGTTAGTTTATATTTTGTCGCGTCTGGTTAAATTACGCAAAGGCTATTATGAAAACTTATAGCGAGAAAGGTATAATTTCCCTACTGGCGCTTGAAGTGTGTTTTCATCATATGTATAGTACGGTTAAGTTAGGATACGTGACGCTGTTTGAATAAGAAAACTGAAACGTTTGCAACAAAATGCTATCGATCATCATCGGTACCGGTACGGTATAGTTTTCTCACTTTGTGCATTTGCGAGCTCTCTCGTTGACATTCAAAGGCGATGTTGGAGTTTATTAGTAATACCCATTGACTGCTGTTCTCTAAAGAAAATTCGAAATGAAAGAGGAAAACACGTTTTCGTAAAAAATGCGTAAATAACGTGGCCGATAGCAGTTGTTAACTCGTTAAAAATAAAGACTGAGTTAACGATATCTTAATTTTAATGTTATATACGGAAATTAAGTAATAATGTGATACACCTCAAGATATGGCAGAGTACATCACTGATTTCAGAGGATATTTCATATCTTCTCGCGTCTAGTTACGGCTATTTACATGTAATTTTTTCGCGAGGAGATTATTTCTCTGCATGCGTTTCAAGTATGTTTTCATGATAGACTACATATACGGTTAGGTTAGGTGACGCTGTTTGAAGAAGAAAGCTGAGGTGTTTGCCACAGAAGTCTCTGGAATGATACCGTATTTCTCCGAATCCAAGACTTTTTTCTTCTCAGAATCTCATGCGAAAACTCAAGGGTTGTTGCATTCGCGGCCTAACAGTAAGTTAATGGATACCACTGGCAACTACCGCGGTAACCACGCTGCTTCTTTTCACACGCGCACAGAACTCGTTGACAATAAACGACCGCCTCTTTACTACACATCGCTAGCCGCGACAACCAGTTGTACAGAGCCTGTGTGTTTCTCAAATCTGCAGAATGGCATCAAAGCCTGCGACCCTACAAATTCTTAGAAAAACCATGGCTACTCAGTGGCAGAGTCATAACGCGTCTATTGTACTTGACGCTTAGTAAAATTAAGGTTTATAGACAGCAGGAATATTTTCGTGATGGATAGTCGTATTGTAAAGATACGTGGGAAAGGTATTGCCGGCAAATTTTCAACGGGTTCTAGTTGATATTATGATGCCAATTATAAGTTAATGTTTATTAAACACTCGGAAATGTAGAATAATTGTGCAGCCGCAAGAAAATACGGCATAGGCCTAACTAAAGCCAATATTTAGCGTTAGCGTGAAGACAAAGAGAGAAAAAAAAATGCGTACTGTACAAAAAATACATTCAGTGGTCCGCAAACAAGGACGCTTTAAAGAAGTCGAAGATGAAATTGTGACGTATGTGCACGAAAAACGCAAGGGCGGCTGGCCATACCGTGGCGCAATAAACTCGTTCGTTGACTTTCAACGTTCGCGATTAGGCCAATACATCGCTAGCCGCTGAATTTGGCCGAACCCGACAAGCGAGACGTGCGTGTAGCGGCAGCCGGTTATATCTGACGCTGCGTAAAAGTAACAGTTTTATAGACAGCAAGAATAATTTCCTGATGGATCGTTGTATTGTAGAGACGCATGGAATAGGTATTGCCGGCAAATTTTCAACGAGTTCTCTTCGGTATTATGATGCCAATGTTGAGTTAATGGTCCTTAAACCCGCGGAAATAAATAATTGTGCAGCCGCCAAAAATAAAGAAATACGGCGTGACGAAAGTCGATGTTCGGCGTCTAAAAATAGTCAAAAAATGCGTAGGCCTACTGTAAGACAAGGCATTCATATGATTTTACAAACTTCTTTTTGAGCCTGATTAAAATTTTTTGAAGGAAAAAGTGGGGTTCATCTTGGATTCGGAGATATACGGTACTATATTTTTTTCAGAATGAAATTAAACATACATTTTCACTTAGTATCGGATTACGAAAAATAATAAACAAGTAAGCAGTAGTGCGGATATCCTCTACGGAAATGCAAGTTTTGAACAAACTGATTGCTGTTTCATACCGATTTTAAAGTGCATGAAGGGTTTTCCGACTTTTATACAAAAATCGGATATAACGACAATTCGTTATAGCGACTAAATTTTTCGCTGTTATGATTTCTCGCTATAACGGACTTCTATTGTATTTGCAACATTAGACTTCTTGCTACGTGTGTTATAGCTGAAGGTTTGTGTTGGAGGGGGATCTGTTTGCGTTGATGTAACTATTGGCTTGTTTGTAGTATTTGGAGGGGGGCTGCTATTGGTGGGAGGGAAGGAAGAGAGTGTATTACTGCGCGTGCTGTATCGGTGTAAGGCCATTGGAGGGAGCGATGTTACGGTGGGTGTGGCTATGGGTTTATTGGTTGTATTTGAATTAGAGGTACTAGCGGTGGGGGGAAGGGAGGGGCGTATATTAGCTGTAGAGGAGGTGGGAACACTAACTGATGTGAGGTTGAAGATTTTTAAGAATATGTTGGTGAGGGGAGTTGATTCTCGTAATAAAATAAGGATCTGTTCATACAAGGGGCTTTTTTTTTATCAATAGTGTCATTTACTGTAGGTTCTTATCTTTATTAAAATGTTGGTCGAGGAAAATAAATAAGTTTTCATATTCTGTCATGAGTTTACTTTTATCGACTCCTTTTAGGATATGGAGGTCTTGTTCTATTGTGGTGAATTTATGCCCTGTGTCCCTCATGTGGTTGGCCATTGCAGAGAATTTGTTGTGTCTTTGGGCATTGTAATGCTCGGCGTATCTGGAGGAGAAGCTGTGGCCAGTTTGGCCAACATAAGAAAAATTACAAGTAGAGCATTTCAATCTGTATATTCCTGATCCAGAGTAACTATTGTCTGTGATGTTAATAGAGTTGTGATTAAAGAATAAATTACGATTAGTGTTTCATGTTGTGTAGGCTATTTTTATTTCATGCTTCATTAATGAATTGGTTATCGGATAAATACTATGGTTAGTGAAGGTGAATTTAGTGTATTTTGGTTTGACGGGTATCGATGGAGTTAAATTTGTAGCTAGTTTCAGTTTGGTTTTATTAATGATTTTATCAATCATACTCGTGTTAAATCCATTGAATTTAGCAATTTCCTTAATGAATAATAATTCTTTCTTTAAATTAATAGAGGACATAGGGATCTTTAATGCTCTATATATTAAACTGTGATAAGTGGCTTTTTTATGTGAGTTGGGATGTAAAGAATAATTTTTTATGGTTATTGGAGAAAAGGTGGGTTTTCTGTATATTTGGAAGTCGAGTTTGTTCAATGCTCGTGTGATTTTGATGTCTGAGAAGTTCAAAGAGTTATTGATCTATCTTCTTTAGTGAATTTAATATTATTATCTAAGTTGTTGAGAAATGATAGTATGTTATTGCTGTTGTTGATTTGTTTATCAATGGTAGCTACGGTATCGTCAACATAGCGATGCTAAAGACAGAGTCCGTTGATGTTATTAATAATATTACTATGTTCGAGATTATCTAAGTATATATTGGCTAGTATTCCAGATAACGGGTCTCCCATCGCTAGACCTTCCTGTTTGTAAATTTTCTTATTGAAGGTAAAATAGTTGTTGTCTAAAACGAAATAAAGTAATTTTAACCATTCATCAATTTCGATTTTACTCAATGTGCTATGTTTCAACAGATTGTTTTTTATGATGTTAATAGTAATAGATGTGAAAGCTGGTATTTTGAATTTCCTTTCAAAAATAAAGAAACATGTATTTTTGTTTTCGGAATGTCCACTTAAGGCGGGAGAGTGGTGGAAAGAAGTGAAGAAGATGAAAAAGAAGTAGTTGAATTATTCTTATAAGTATACATTTATCTCAAAAACTGAAGGTGTTAAAGACGTACAGACATGAAAACTGGTATTTGGAATCTCCTTTAAAAATAACAAAACACGTATTTTTTTGTTTTCGGAAAATCCAGTTAAGGGGCTGAAAAGAACTGGAAAAGCGCGTGAATTTTTAAAATGAGTACTGGTATATCTACATTATATGTCACGAACTTAACATGTTAGAGACAAGAAACTTGGTACCGGTATTTGGAAAGTCCTTTAAAAATACAGGAACATGTACCTTTTTGTTTTTGGACAAGGCACTTAACGGGGGTGTGTGTGAAAAGAAATGAAAAACAGTTGAATTATTTTTTATGAGGATACTTATATCTTCAAATCTGAAGATGTAACAGACGTGAAAATTGGTATTTGGAGTCTCCATTAAAAATAAACAAACATGTATTTTTGTTTTCAGAAAATGCACTTGGGTGGGGGTGGGGAAGGATTGATCAAGGGGTTGAATTCTTTTTATGGGAATACTTATGTATATCTCAAAAACTGAAGATTTTACAGATGTGGGAACAGGTATTTCGAATCTCCTTTAAAAATAAAGAAACATGTATTTATTTTTTCGACTTGAGAGAAGGCTATTTCTCACATGTACAGTTCTATGTTGCATAGTCATCTTAGCCCCAAAAGATAATACCACAAACATGGTTTACAAAGAATTTCTGGGGTAAATGAAACTCAATTTTTGGGTGTTTTTATATTTAGGGAATTTTGATATACTGTACGAGGAACAATTACATTGATCAAATTACGAAATCCACGCGAGCAAAGCCGCGGGCAATTGCTAGTATGTACATACAGGCCGACAGACAGAAATGACGGAAAATTAAAACGTGTATTTCTCCTTGTTAATAATAATAATAATAATAATAATAATAATAATGTTATTTGCTTTACGTCCCACTAACTACTCTTTTATGGTTTTCGGGGACGCCAAGGTGCCAGAATTTTGCCCCGCAGGAGTTCTTTTACATGCCAATAAATCTACCGACACAAGGCTGACGTATTTGAGAACCTTCAAATACCACCGGACTGAGCCGGGATCGAACCTGCTAAATTGGGGTCAGAAGGCCAGCGCCTCAACCATCTGTGCCATTCAGCCCAGCATTTCTCCTTGTTACTGTGGTCACGACCGGTACAGAAATAACATTCTTTTTAAATTCTGAGTAATGTACCGACACACTATTTCATTTATATGGAGATAAATTAAAATTAGTCAGAATTGTCTCCAAATGGCTCCTAAAATCTCTGGAAAAGTCACTAATCGTTATCATTGAAATTCTGTCACTAAATTACAAAAAAGAATCCATATCTAGCGACTAATTTTTAGAACTGACTAGACTGATATGAACGAACAGGAACATAGCACGCAAGATCGGGAGACTGACAATCGATATATGCGTTGCGATATACGGGTTTTGATAATCATTGCACATTCGGGAACATTTCTCGCATTAATAAACATCAATATTTAGTTTGAAAGCGGCCAATGAGCGAAGGACTTCTGGCCACCGGCATAAAAAAAGCTGAATTGGCGGGATTTGAAAACAAATGTTTGAAGTTCTCAAGAAAAAAAAGAAAGCTAATATCGGGAGAAATAATCGAATAATCGGGAGGCGGGAAAAACTGTCGAAAAACGGGAGTCTCCTGCCTAAATCAGGAAAGTTGGTAGGTATGAACATGTAATGATTAACTGCAACGAACTCAAAGTGTCAGTACAGAAACTGTAATGCTGCTGCTCATTGGACAGCATGTACTACAGAGCTTCGAAGATTACATAGAGCTCTGCTGTATACATGTTGCAGGTTGCAGGAAGAGAAAACTATCATCATTCACAATGAATGAACAGCCCACCTTCCCCTCTGCTCTTGAACCATTTGTGTACAGCACATCTGATCCTGGATACAAGCTTACAACCGAGCTGAAAATCCTCCAATGAATGGATCAAGCAGCCCAGATAGAACTCTCTAGGCATGCCGTTGTCAGTGATGGATTGAGCAGCTTGAAATCCACACTGGTACTCTGACAACAGTACTCTTTTCTTCAAACACTATACAAGTTGTCAATGTATCATCCTCTTAAACAGCTTACAGAGACAATTTGTTAGACATATCAGTCTCTAGCTCCCTGCTTGCTTTAGATATTTGCCAGGCTTCAGGAGAGAAATTACTATTTCCTCACAGCAATGAGATGGAAATTCCCCTTCCAACGAGATTTGGTTGAAGACTCCTAGATAGCCTAGGCTATCCTTACTGAGATATTTCAACATATGGTTGTGGATGTTATCTGGTATAGGAGCTGTGGCCTTACAAAGTGCCAAAGCACTCTGGAGTTCCCAGTCCATAAAGGGCATCTTCTGAAATGTGCTGTGTGGGGACCAACATTTTCAGGTTACTGTTGAGGTACAGAAGAACAATAAAAAAATTGTTAAGAAGAGGCCATACTTTTCAGCATCGACTCAGTTTATGTAATTTTTTGTCGAACACTAACACTAAACCATGCCTTTAAAAAACCACACTATTAAACAACGAATGACATGTTTTGTTCTTGAAAGAATACCATCAGATTCTATCAAATCACATTTCTTTTTTTAACTGATGAAAATTGTTTAGAATTGTAGAAAGTTTAAATTCTGTTTATAACTTTTAATACTTGAAAGTTAGAACTTACCATAACGATGTGTTCCAGTAATACAACCTCTCCCCTTGCTAGTCCAACAAAGAGTGCAATAAGCTCACTGACGTGAGTCCAGCTGGCTAGTTTGTTGGCAACCTTCCGTTATGTCAATTGTAATCTTAGTTTCATTATTAATGATTTAAAAAAAAAAAATGTTATTGCTTCTACGTCCCACTAACTACATATTGTCAGTTTTAGGAGATTATTAATATTATTATCGTATTTCAACTGATTTGAAAATTATATAGGGGTTGTTTAATGAGCATTTAATGGGCTGGCTGGCTTACCGGTAATTTTACATTAATTTTAATGATGGTGGTAATACTAAAACTACCAACAGACTTCCACAAATTGTGCTGACAGCACCAGAAAATGACATAATGGAAAATTTTGGTAAATTATCGAAAACCACAGAAAACCATATTAGCATCAAAGTTAGCTCGGCCGAACCTGGTGTGTTCGTTGCCTAACATCATGGTGTATTCATTAGGGGACAAAAAAAATTGTTTCACCAAGATTTGAACCTTACCTGTTATGGTAGGCACGAATTTGTAGCCTACTCTCCGCTACGTGGGAATGTATTAAGCTTATAATTTTACAGTGCTGCATGCAAGTGGATGTCACGTGGAGGAGAGAGAAGTGTGAGCAACTAACACAATGAGTGAGAACTAAGAGCCGTGTTGCAAAACACTCAGCTGACTGTACGAAGCCGAATATAGCTAAAGCGGACTTTCTTATATTTCATGTCTTCAGAGATGCGTCAATTGCTGATTGTTCATCTGTACAGGGTGCTCCCACCCAACAGGGTATGGATACCATCTGGGCTTTTGTATATAGCTGCACACATAAGAGGCCCTTACCCAAGCAGCACGCACATTAAATGCTGAATGGGTCACACCCTCAAGAAAGGACTGATGACTTTATACGGCAGGCTACGGATCACCTGTGGACATATTCACACCTTCTCACCCACAGGGGTCCAATTCAGGAATCCAATTTCACAGTCCAGAATCTTGTTATGGTTGCCCCCTTACGACAAGCAGGGTATACCATGGGTGTATTCCATGCCCCCACCCACAACAGGCCTATGGCCATACCATGTTGAATAGACAGGTTCTTGTACGATCACCACAGTTAAGCAACATTGTGCGGGGTCAGTACTTGGATGGGTGACTGCTTGGGGAACACCATGTGCCGTTGGTTCAATTCCCTTTTAGGGGCTACCTGGCTGAGGCAGTAAGGGCGTGCTCGGTTCACCCGGAAGGACGTGGTTCGATTTCCCATCAGGAAATCATATATTCATATATTTAAACACCTTGTCAATACAATTAACGGTTTGTTGTTATTAAAAAGCCATAGATGTTTCGAGAAACTTGAACTGTTCTCTTCTTCAGTGGCGTAAAATTACCAAACATACTCTTGGACTTGTTGCATCATTATAATCCCAAATTCTTAACTTGATACATTAAAATACATAATACAGGACCTGTTTTTTTTTTCTTTCAGTATTTAGACAAGCAAGTATATCAAACCAAAGAAAGATCGAGAAGAACCATGAAGTAAATGAACTGATTGAGACAGTGAGAGCTGCTAATAATTAATGTTTTAAGACGCATCAATCTGGAATTTTATACAAACTCTCTTAGCAAATTTTTCATTATATGTTTTGTATTGTTAAGGGTACTGTAATCTAAGATTTTAATTGATGTTTGTAATTTATAAGATTATGCATTTAATGTTTTTAAATCATTTAATGAAAATATTTCAACAGTTATTATATATGTTTAAGATTATTTTGATGTTTCAAGTTAAGAATTTGGGATTATAATGATGTAACAAGTCCAAGAGTATGTTAGGTCATTTTACACCACTGAAGACAAGAACAATTTAAGTTTCTTGAAACATCTACGATTTTTAATGACAACAAACTGTTAACAGTACTGACAAGATGGAACAAGGTGTTTAAATAAATAAATGTACGATTATCAATACAGATGTAAGATAGTTGACGATTATGGTTAAATTAATTAATTCCCCGTCAGGAAGTTGAAAAATTTAAGAAACAAGATTTCAACTTCCGGAGGTGCATTTGGTCCGGAGGTTCACTCACCCTAAGCAAAAATGAGTACCAGGTTAATTCCTGAGGGCAAAGGCGGCCGGGCATAGAGCTAACCACTCTAACCCCCATCAAGTGCCAGAGCTGTGGATAGCGGAAGCCTTTACCTTCCATCCCTCAAAGGGCAAGGCCTGTACAGAGATGACTGCTTTGCTTTGCTTTGCTTTGCTTTGCTTTGCTTTGCTCTGCCCTCACAGGAGGGATTTCTGTCTTAGTCATTGTTCGATTGCCCAATTTCACAAGCTCGCAATGTTCTTATCTGAATTGTACATCATGTTACAATTTCACATCAAATCAGCAGCATATCCGTATTTGGAATTTGTCACATTTCATCATGTTGCACCTTCTTTACTGTCTTCCTTCTTCCATGACGGGGCCTATAAGTCTGTACGTAAACATGACATTATGTGTTCCTTAGGACGGACCGAGTTTGATTGTACACTCAGAACCAACAATTATTATTATTATTATTATTATTATTATTGCCATATGGCATTTACAAGCATAATGTGTAAAAATATAAAATAAACATATAAATTACAATATAGAATTAATTAAACTAGAATGTCCAGCTTCGACAACCAGTCCACTGCACTTGGTGTCAAATCATGCTGAGCCCGTAAACCGTCCTTAAATGCTGACAGTGGACAGCTCTCAACAACATGAAACAATGTCTGCTTCTCAGCACCACACTCACACGCAGCACTTACACAATATCCCCATTTTTTCATAATATATCGGCACCTGCCGTGGCCTGTTCTGAAACGGTTGAGTTTTGACCACTCATGTCGAGGAAGATCGAAACCTGGCACTTTCTTCGTTGGGTCTTTAATCAGAAAGGCGTTGGTGGATGGACACTGTTCCCATCGCTGTCTCCTTTCTGCTGTTACACTGAATTTTTCATAGGAGTGTAGATCAGTCCAGAGTGGATTCAGGGATTTTAACCTCATCACAGGTGGATCTGTTAAGGCATTGAACAAGAGCGAGTTCCTGTGTACAAAGGTCTTCTTGAGCAACTGTACTTTTGCTGCTTTTCTCTTCAGATCTGGAAGAGCAATGTTTGCTAAAATAGGCAAAATAGGCAGCCACTGAGTAGGAGTGGACCTCACTGCACCAGTAACAACTCTCATGGTTCCATTGAGCTGTACGTCAATCTTGCTCGAATGTACGCTGTTTTCCCACACAGGAGCACAGTACACACCAACCGAGTATGCTAGAGAAAGTGAAGCAGTGCGAAGAGTGTTCGCATCTGCACCCCAGTTGCTGCCCGCTAATTTATGCAGCAGATTTACTTGTACTCAGCTTCTTTGACAGATTCAAGTAATGCTGTTTGAACGACAAGGATCGATCCAATGTGACACCCAGATATTTTGGGAAGAAGTTGTGGGAGACTTCTGTTCCGTTAAAAACCACATGTAGCTTGCGATTATAATCTATTATATAATTATAATTATATAATCTATTATAATCTATTAGTTTCATGGTCCGCATTGACAGTTCAAGTACAAGTATGAAGGATGAGTTCTCCACCTAATCAATACTTTATTTTACATAGTGTCAATATTATTCACATTGAAAGACAGTACCGGTTTCGACCTGTAAATAGGTCATCGTCAGCTGCTAGAGAACTTACTTAATTGCGACTGTACAGAATAAATACTACTAAAATTAAAAATGAATGCCACTATTCTAAAATTACTTAATGTTAAGATATATACATATGGTACAGTTTTGGGGTTAAGGGGCTATTTCCCTGGCCCTATGATTCCTACAAATTTCAAAAATTACATTTACTGAGGTTGGAATTGTACAGTTCTTAGAGTTTATCAAGAATCACCGACATTCAGGTGTCAAGTTATCTGTGTTAAATGTAGCTTCCATGTTATGCAAGTGGAATGCTGTTACTTCTGTTTTACTAGGATTTGGCTGGAGTCTCCATTTGTGAAAATAGTCACACATGGTAGCTAGGGCCTCTGTAACTACATCCTCACAGTGTGCCAAATCCGTACTCTGAGTAATTAAAGCTAGATCGAAGTTGTTCTTGGCAGGTCATGGATGTAAAGAATGAATAGAATGAGAGACAGTACTGACCCTTGTGGTAAACCATTATTTAGAGATCTCCACCTGCTTCTTTCACCGTTCAGAAATACAGCAAGTCGATGGTTGGATAACATGTTGTTTAGTAAGCATGCTAGCTTCTAACAAGGGATGACTTGAACAAACTTGAGCAACAGTCCCTCTCTCCAGACCGTGTCATAGGCTGATGTAAGGTCAACAAAAGCTGCAGCAGTCTTCAGTCTTTTCTGGAATCCTGCTTCAATCTGTGTTGTCAGTGTTAACACCTGATCACAACAACTATGATTCTTTCTGAAACCCCCTTGTTCAACTGGGATGACTTTCTTTTTTTTGCTAGGGGCTTTACGTCGCACCGACACAGATAGGTCTTATGGCGACGATGGGATAGGAAAGGCCTAGGAGTTGGAAGGAAGCGGCCGTGGCCTTAATTAAGGTACAGCACCAGCATTTGCCTGGTGTGAAAATGGGAAACCACTGAAAACCATCTTCAGGGCTGCCGATAGTGGGATTCGAACCTACTATCTCCCGGATGCAAGCTCACAGCCCTGACTCTTTCTATTGCTTCCTGGATACGGTCAAGTATCATTCTTTTGAGCATCTTGTAGATTACGCTAAGGAGTGAAATTGGTCGTTAATGTGAAGTATCAGCTCCTTCCTTTCCAGGTTTCAAGACTGCAATTGCTTTGGCTTGTTTTAACAACTTAGGTAATTTACCAGTTTGTAGAATTTCATTGAAGAAGTTGACTAGCCAATGTTTTGTACCAAGGCCTATGGCCTTCAGAAACTCAGGATAGATTTCACCCAGATCAGCAGTTTTATTTATCTTTATCTTGGATAGAGCCTTGTCCAGTTCTTCGGTACTGAAATCAAAGGAATACTGCGGATGGGATGTCAACTGAGATCTTCTCGTTCTTAATTGCTTCTTAAAACCCCTTGCGTGTACCTTATCCATCTTCGCTCTAGAGATTTGTGTCAGTCTGGAGGCAATGGTGTTTGGGTTCATTGGCCAACTTCTGCGTTTCATAGTAGGGTCACTACCAAGTTTTCTTATGAGGTTCCAGGCTTTACGACTAGAGTGTGTAAAGTCCATCTCTGCTGTAGTTCTGTGCCACTTCTCTCTCCTAGATTTATTTAGAGCCCTTAGCAACTCATTAGCTGTCGTTTTATTAGGAGAGTTCTAATATTCGGTGTAGAGCTGATTACATTCTTCTGACCATCCTGGTATATACGTCTTACGATATCCCCGGGGAATGAACTTCATAGCATTAGCTTTTATGGCGTTGACATATCTTCTGTCATTTTCAGGAACTGGTGGTATCCACTGTACAGTGTTGTCAAGCCCTTTTGCAAATTTATCCCACATTGCTAGTCAAAAATTCCACTGAGGTTGTGGTACTGAAGACACAAGAGGGATCTCAGTGCCATAGTGAATAATAACTGGTCTGTGTTGACTGTGAGGAAAGGAACTGATGACCTTTCGTTGTACCATGTGTTGATTCTCAGGAGTTGACTGTGACACTATGCACAGGTCAGGAGAACAATCCTTTGCTATCTGCCAGAATGAAATGTGCCAGGATGCTTAGCATTGTGGACAAGTTGTAGGGAGTTTGCTTCAGGTTGGACCCATTGTCACCTTCAAATTCGTATCCCCATGCTGGGCTGTGACTACTGAAATCTCAAACGTACAAAACAGGGTGATCAAAAACTTTTAATGATCGGCTGGACCAACTGACTCCTGGTAGTTTATAGACATTCACAACAGTAATGCCTGAGATTTCCACTGCCAGGACAAAGATATCTGTTGTGCTGTCTTCATAAACAACTTTAAAATCAGTTAACTGGGATCTGATGTACATTGCAATCCCATAACGTTCATCATTGATTGCCCCAGCAAGATTGTAACCACCTATTTTTCCTCTTCTGAAGAGGTCTTCACTGTCACTGGTGTGTGTTTCCTGTAGTGCAATCAAATTCACATTGTTCTCCAGCATAAGACGAGACACATACTGACTCTTTGGTGGTGATATTGATTCGATGTTTAAGTGACAAATGCGGAGATTGTTACCAAGTCTGATCGACATGTGTTCTGGTTGGTTCTGAAAAGGACTGTTAGCAGACATAGTACTTGCTATCATCTGCTTGTTGCTGTGTAGCAGCGCCTTCGTGGAAGAATCAGCCGGTGTACCACCGTTGCCTAGGGAACGCCCGAATGCCTTATCTAGCACTCTTCGGGGAGGCTCCTTCCATGTTCCCCAGAACCAACAATAGTGTTCCTTCATTGTAAGTACCACAACTAGTGGGGAACAAAATGTTTCAAGTAATTACCACTGAAGTATTCTGAACTTTTTGTTTTTATGTGCATTTTATCATTTAAATAGATAGTACAGTAGAGTCTCGCTCATCCGACCTTCGCTTATCCGACACTGGTAGACTTCAATTGAACTTTTGGTGGAGACTAAATTCAGGGACACCCAGTGTGGAGGGTGCGACGTGGGACAAGCACTGGCCTGACCGCTGGCGGTAGGACCGATCTTTTTTTTTTTCAAGGACATGTGCAGCGAGTCTTCAGTCATTGTTCATTGTAGTATTGGTTGGGTGCGGATGTTATAGTTTTCATATACTCTGTGAGTATGGCGAGTAAACGGAAGAAAGTGATTGTTTCTATGGAAGACATGATGAGTGCATTAAAGAGACTGGACACAGGGGAAAATCTTCAAAAAGTGGCTTCAGCTTATGGTGTTGGACGTGTTACAGTGGCAGACTGGAAAAAAAAAAAAAAAAAAAAAAAAAAAATTAAAAAGCGGTACTCTACCAGAGCAGCAAGTGATGCAATGAAAATGAGAAAAACAATGAAAAAATGTGAGTACGAAAAAGTAAGTGAAGCACTATTTCTTTGATTCACTCAAAAACCAGGAAAAGGGCCTGCCAATATCTGGCCCCATTCTGCAAGAAAAGGCGGTGTATTTCCAGGAGGAGTTTAATGAAGGGGACCCTAATTTTACTGCCAGTACTGTTTGGCTTGATCAGTAGAAAAAACAGTGCAGCATTAGGCAGCTTAATATCTGTGGAGAAAAACTGTCAGCTAAGTCTGATGAGGTTGTGAAATTTTAAAAGGAATTTCAAGAAGTAATTCCTGCTGAAGGATTAACCAGTGATCAGATTTTTAATTGTGATGAGACTGGGCTATATTTCAAGATGCTGCCATCAAAAACTCTCACAGCCCAAGCCGAGATGTCTGCACCTGGCTACAAGCATAGTAAGGAAAGAGTTACTGTTCTTGCCTGTAGTAATGTTACTGGGAAATTGAAAAGCAAAATTGCTTATGATCGGTAAAGCAAAGAAGCCTAGGGCATTTAAATACATTTCTGTTAATGCTCTTCCAGTCCATTACATGAATCAGAAGGCTGCCTGGCTGTCTGCTGACATCTTTAAAGACTGGTTTTTTACACAGTTTGTTCCAGATGTAGAAAAATTTCTAGCTTCGAACAATCTCCCTAGATAAAAGCACTTCTTCTATTAGACAATACTCCATCGCACCCAAATGAAGAGCAACTTAGAAGTGGTGACATCAAAGTCATGTTCCTCCCTCCTAACGTGACGTCATTATGCCCGCCAATGGACCAAGGTGTGCTGGAAACATTGAAGAGGAAATATCGGTGGAAACTCCTTTCATCCCTGATAGAGGAAATGGACAATGGCAACGACATGATAGAAAAGTTAAAACGAATCACCATGAAAGACGTGGCATACTGGATAGTGCAGTCTTGGGAAGAACTTGAAACAACGACATTAGCAAAGTCTTGGAACATATTGTTGAGCGAGGTTCAACGTCGAGAGGAGGTGGTACAAGAAGACATGGAAAATATTGTGCCCTTACTGAACTGCATTCCTGGCTGTGAGGATGCTACAACTCAAGATGTGAGTAAGTGGTGTGCACAAGATCAGCTGTTTGAACTAACTGACACTGATATTATTGGTTTTGTGAATGCTAATGAAAATGAAGATGATGATGAAGAACGAGGCATTGCAGAAGAAAAAGGAGAAAACGATGACTCACAGTGAAGGATTAAGTGCATTGGAAATGGTATTAACCTACGTTGAGCAACAGCCGGAAGCAAGCGCAACGGAGGTGTTGATCTTTCATCGATGGTGGGATCTCGCAGCAAGAAAACGTGGATCAGCAGGCAAGCAGACATTGTTGACAAGTTTCTTCTCGTAAGACATTTGGAATGTTTTCGTTCAATACTGCATGTACTGTACAATTGAACTGATAATTCAATAAATAGAGTACCGTAAAACATGTCATTGTTTTAGTACTACAATATAACCTTCCTGTTTGTTTCAGTCCATTTTCAAAGTTATTCTGTATTATCTGACATTTTCGGTGATCCGACGTACTCCAGGTCCCGTTTAGGTCAGATAATCGAGACTCTACTGTATCCTCATAATGTACAGTCCAATGTGAGTAGTGATTAAACTTGAAGTATTTCATGCAAAGGCAAGTGATAAGCAAAGATAATTGTTTACATGTTAACATTACAGACAAGACAAACGCTGGCAGCCAGGAATGAGTTAGCTGGAAAATTTATAATGTCCAATAACGGCCCATTTATATTGGTATAATAAATTTACTCATTCGGAACAAATATTTCAGATTCCCTACGGGAATCAACATCTAATCATCTGATGGCCAAGCAGGCATCAATTTTTGATAATGAGACGAAGTGTCTCATAGTGCATTGGCACTGCCGGTGGCTACAATTAGCCTACGCAGTGGCCTCCCCGGTATGCACTAGCCAGCGTCTTGGTAGGTGTGCTAGGTACCAACTGATGAGTCCATCCTAGCACACGAGGGCGAAACGCTGGCAGCCAGGAATGAGTTAGCTGGAAAATTTATAATGTCCAATAACGGACCATTTATATTGGTATTATAAATTTACTCATTCGGAACAAATATTTCATATTCCCTACGGGAATCAACATCTAATCATCAAGACAAACACATTCATGCACAAAGAAAGAAAGAAAGAAAGAAAGAAAGAAAGAAAGAAAGAAAGAAAGAAAAGAAAAAAAAAAACAGATATAAGTAACATACTGGTTTACTGAAATCTGTGGTCTATTTTAAAGCAATCTACAAACCCGTTTTCTATTTGTACAAAAGGGAGAAAGGTACAGGGCAGATATAGCAACAACTCATAATTATACCCTATTAAAATTATCTTTCTTTACATCTGCTAATACTACATATTCAAGAAATGTACCCCTGTCTCTTTGTCCCCTTTATACACAGATTATTTCTTGCATGGCCATACAAAATGACATTTTCCCCTTAACAAGTAGATAAATGCAACTCACCAGTCTGTAACTGCTTTTAACATTCATTGTATCTTTTGGCAATGTAATTTTAATGTGTTGTCCAAAACTGAAGGCCACCGTCCCTTTTCCATGTCAGATTAGATCATTGTAAAATAAATTCTTGACTATAATTAAAAATCATGACAAGAATATCTGACAAGGTATCTTCAGCTAAGAATAACTGTCTCTTCCTTCCTTCCTTCCTTCCTTCCTTCCTTCCTTCCTTCCTTCCTTCCTTCCTTCCTTCTTTCTCTTCAATTCTTCTGATTGTCTGCCATAAAAAAGTAGTCCACAAAATACAGTTGAACATTTTCCCATCAAACTTCTTGTATGGTTTTCTAGATGACTGATAAAATATTTCAATTCAGATTGTAGCTGCTGGAGAACCATACTGATGAGTAAAATTCATGTATGCTTTTCTAGTCGAGTGATAAAGCATTTCATTTCAGATTGTAACTGGAGAAGTGTACTGATGAGAGACCTAAAACTGCCATTCTGACAGTGTGTTGTGATGTACTATTTGAATCACACATCCAAATGTCTAATTTAATTACTTTAAAATAATAATAATAATAATAATCATCATCATCTAAATTTCACTCTTCCATCTCTCTACTTTTATGGTAAGTGCTGGTATGACCACTATATTGACAGCAAATGGGCTCTGTTGTTTCCAGTTCATCAGTTAATCAACTCAAACTGAATATTCGGCCAATCATTCAAAATATCTCTCTCTTTTCTCCCAAATATGTACTGCACCAAATAACAGAAATGAAGGAGAGACAAATTTACGCAAAATATTCAGTTTGAAATATCTACAATGAAGATCTGGCAAGAAAATAAAAATTAATTCACGCTCTTCATATTTCACCAAAATGTATTTTTATCTCTCCACATGTACATAAAAAAGTAAAATTTGTAATATTTTGTTTCCAGGATATGATATGCTGTTTATGTTACAGTTCATTACCTACTCAACTTCAATGATCACCGTAATAAAATTTCAATTAACAGGCTCCTGCTGCATTTACCTAATCTCCTTTAGTGGTCTGGAACCAATATGGCAAAATTCATACACAGTTTGGAAACGAATGTATTTATTAATGGTAATTACAAAGAAAGAATATTTCTTGTATTTCACTCTTGCAAAATATTCACAATTTTATTTTTCTTCCTCTTTTATGTAAGAGCTCTTCAAAACACTTACTGCTCCTCCGCCTCATCAAACAGAGGTAACATAACTGAAGGATAATGTTTGGAACCATATTCCTTCCACACATTCTTACATTGTTCAGTGTGACGTCAATACGCTTTGCAGTTATCATATTCATACACAATGTATCAGGATGACATGAGCACTGTAGGAGGTATATGCCTCAACATTCTACCATTACACTATGGTAAGTTTTGTTATGATCTGTTTTCTTGCTTTCTATTCAGTACTTTCATTGTCTGTCAGGGGGATTGTCCAAGAAAAAAATGTCAAGCTTCATTTATCCAATGTAATCCATTTGTATTTTTTTAATTTAACATGTTAATCTTCCTTTTTATTCTATGACTTAAAGAGAGGAGCTTTCATGTTCAAACCTGAAGTCACATGGCTCATCATATACAGAGTAACTGCTCATGGCATGAAGTATTAAGTTTACATAATGCAGATCACATAGTAGCCAGATTTCATCATAAAAAAATAGATTATTTCACTCAGGAGCAAGCAAAACAAGATGAGGGTTTCATGGTGTCACTCCAATAATTTCCACTGCAAACTCACTGTGACAATATTCTTTATGAACTGATGGAGCCAAACCTCATGACAAGAATTTTACCAAAACTGGATTTCAGGTTAGCTGCTATTGCCAATTCTTCATTGCATTCACATTATTTAAAAGGCTAACATTGTTAAGCTGATAATTATAAACAGCAGAGAAATTTATCACCAGTTTCACAATGGTATCAAGTGTTAAACCAGGACAGCCATTACTGACAGACACCTGGACAATATGTCTTTCTTTATTAAAACAAAGTCAAAAATTAATGACTACTTGCAGGAGAGCATTCATTCAGGAAGAAATAGTTCCATCTGGATTCCAGTTATAATCATTGAAGTGCAATTCTAAATGTTAGTGGCATGATACTGCAGTTAACAGATATAGTTCTTCATTTTTATTTCAGTAAACTATGTTATTCATAGTAATGGTGACCATTTTGTAACACCACCTTACTGTTTACAGAAGTGTTACCTGCTCTTTCAATAGGTTAAAATAAAATATCTCTCAGAAAGCAGTATGTCATATGGATCTCCCTACAGATTCACAGTTTTCAGACTTAGGTTTTTTGTACATTTTTCCTTAAAGTTTGCCATCCTGCAAATAAAATAATGGGAAACATCTCCAGATTACTGATATAATACATATAGTGTACAACTATACTGAACACTTTTAGGTACTCAAAATGTTGCGACTTTTCATTTTGTTTGTTCAATTCATCTCTAATTTGATATCTCAAAGTAATCTATGTATTCTTGCAGATATATTCAGAATTACAAAACTATGTGGTGAACTTGTAGAAGTTTTCCAGTATTTCTGTAATTATATTACGAATTGCTGAATTTTCATTCACTGTACCTTTCTGCCCCTTTTGTACATAGTTATTTTACATACATTCTTCAGTTTCTTCAGTAAAATATATATTTCAACTTAACTCTGATATGCCATCATGATCAACAAAATCATACTTCGGTGGCTGAAGAAACTGAGCACGACACTGACCTTCTCTGGAGTTGGCCACTTAGATTCCAGTTCATCTTTGTAGAGAGAACGTTTGAGAATCCACCCAAGACCAGGCATTGTTTCCACTCGATACAGAAGGCTGGGATCATCACTAGTATGTTCATAACCTTGATCGTTCCATGCAGAAATACAGTAAACTGTATCATCTTCCTCCAGCAAGCGGCGAGTTTGACTGAAGTAGCTTGAAATAAGAAAAACAAAGAACAATTAAAACAAACAATTGAAGTGCGGGTACTCTTAAGTACAGTGCTACATAATACTTCAAATTACAATTTTATTAAAGAAACATATGAGGAAGGAAGGAAGGAAGGAAGGAAGGAAGGAAGGAAGGAAGGAAGGAAGGAAGGAAGGAAGGGGCAGACAGATGACAGGATACTACTATAAATACATATTAGTGGTTGCTCTGGTCTAGGGGTTAGAATTGTAGTTTTCCAAATGCCTGGTTCAGAATTCATTTCGACTCTGCTATGAATTCATGACCAGTTTGAAGATCTAGAACAGGACCCAGCATCAGTAATAACTGAGAACCGAAAAGAGTTAAAGAATTAATACCCCTCCCCTGACCATCTGAGTGATTTTACATGGTTTCCAACTTCTCCTCAACACAAAGACCGCAATGATACCTAATATGTATGTGCATCTAAATTTTAGCCCCTATTAATTACACTCTCTCTCTTTTCCTCCAACCATACAGGTTAGAAAATAGAATTCAAATGCATTTTGATTATTTGTTGGAGGTGCTCCTTAACATAGCCATTATTTTGAATCTTGTCCTTACAAGCTTCTTCCTTTCCCTGTAGACTTTGTAACAACTCTGTGTTTATAAACTCTCCCCACAAAACCCAAACTATCAATATATTGGATTCTTATTTCAGTCACTACATATCTGAATGATTATAAAAGGAGCTAAAAACCTCATAATCTCTTATTATACATTGTCTGTTGTCATTTGATGCATCATATATTTTTTTCAGCATAAAATAGCACCATTTGATATACCAAGAGATCTGGGTTTCTACTTACGAAGGAATGGTACGAAGTCAGATGGCAAATTTTGATTTTATTTTTACATACTTGTGAAGGTCTTTCTAAGCTGAAACAGGTAGTGGTGGTGGGTGTCTAATTTTTCACTAGTCCTTTTTAATGAGGTATTTGGGAGATCCAAGTTTGCGCTGCACACTATGAATAGAACAGAAAGTGCTGGTACACATCAGTACTCACAGCCAGCAGCTGTTTTGCCTCACTTCCCTCTCTGCACATTGCGTTCTCCACCGCCAACCACCCCATACAGTTGCCTATAGTTGTGTTTACGGGATGAAGAGTCCTATTCCATATGGTCAAGTTATTCATGACGGCCAGCTATTCTATATGCAGGCAGGCGCACTGGATTTGTTGCTTTTTATGAGCGCTTGTGACATTATTGCACCTCTTATTAATGCTTACAGCATTAATATTCAGGAAGGTAAAGAATTTTCTGACAAAGAGCAAATCATGTGCACATAGATAAGGACAATGTTTGATGCAATTTTGGAGGAAAAGTGCAAACTTTTTTGGAAAGATAAAGAAGCTGGTTTTGTTGATTCAACAGACGAAGATGACATCGGGGAAGGGACACCATCATTGAAAAAAGTGTAAACCTGAAGATGAGTTTAATGAAGATAACATGTCTTGTGATGGCCAAGGACAACCTCATAAATTAGTGGAAGATTAAGATTCCAAATCACTGTTGGTCAATGTATCAGAAAATAAAAGAACGAGGAACTACGTATGCTGTACGAAAGGTTAAAAAGACCTGGGACACAAATTTATGGAGTTGTCAAGCATATTGAACACAATGGAGAAACGGTTCATAAAGGCAAGGATGCATTATTTATAATTGTTAAGAAGGAAGCCATACTCTCCAGTGTCGACATAGTAAAATGTAACATAAAAACTTTCCAGTCTCTCAAACACACAAAAATTTCAATATAAATTATAACACTATAAACATACCTGTAAAAAGATGTACGCTACAAAATTGGACATGAAGTATTGGACTTAGGACAGAAAGTTGATTTGCCCCAAACACTCCCTCCAGAGTGACACCACTTGACAAAAGAGAATGATGAAAGGATATAAACTATACTGGAGTGGTGATCGATAAGCAAAAAATGGTGTGGGCCTGATCATTTCAAAACAGTACGTGGATAGGGTACAGTGCATCTTTGACAAAATAATGAAAAAAAAAAAAAAGACTGAGAATGAGAAATGAAGTGAAGGACTTCATACAAGTGTATGCACCACATACAGGGAACAAAGAGGAGTATATAGAAGAATTCCTGGAAAAAACCAGGAAAGGAGATAATTGATGTGGAACTGATTGTAATGGTAAACTTAAATGCACTGGTGGGAAATGAAAAACAATATGAGACCACATGGAATGGGAAAAAGAAGGAAGGAGAGAAACTGAGTTTCGTGAGAGGAATGGAATGATTATGGTTAAAACACAGTTACAGAACATAAACAGCAAAAATGTGGCTGGGGTGACAGAAGAATAAAATCAGTAATGGATTACTTTCTGTTGGAAACAACAAATCGCAGACAGTTGATGGATATAACAGCTTTACCAGGAGAAGCATTCGATGGAGAGTAGTGATAGCAAAAATGATAATGGGGAAAATGGAAAAATTAAAGGAGATAGAGAGATAGTAACGTAAAAGCGTGGAAATTAAAATATAAGAAACTGCAGGAAGAATTTCTGGAGAGATTAAAACAATGAATTCCAGTAACTAAGATGAATGGTCTAACTTCTGGTAAAAGAATAAAAGTTGGGAAGAATTTACACAGAAGATGAAATAGGAAAGAGTTTATACAAAGCTGATGAAAGAGGAAGGTGGAGAGATAACACATCAAGAAAAATTGAAGATGGAAGGATTATTTTGATAAGCTGCTAAATGTGAGAAATTGTGCAGAGGAAACAGTAGTAATACAGTGCGATGACTCAACAATGGATGATATAACAATGTTAGAGGTAGAATTAGCAGTCCATAAAATGAAAACGGGGAAAGCACGAGGGATGGTAAAATTACTGTGGATATGAAAAGACTGCTGGACTACAATGGCCATAGAGATTTTTAAAGTGCATGTACCAGAAGACCGGGGAAAGGGAATAATAATACCAGTCATTAAGAAGGGGGACAAAAAATGTGTAATAACTATAGAAGAATCGCACTCTTATTACAAGTGGCAAATATACTGAAAAGGTTATTAGATAGGGGAATGAGAAGAAAGGTAGAAAGAGAGTTGCAAGAGGAACAAAAGGCTTTAGAAGTGGACCCAATCTTCAGCATTAGACAACTCATGGAAAAGAACTGAGAATATGGAAAGGATCCAGTCATGACATTCATAGAACTGATCAGATGTAAGGCTTTTCAGGTGTTTGCTCTATCAACCAGTGTTTTGTCTTAGGTCTGACACTAGACTCATTTGAGATGGATGTGTCAGACCCTATCCACTGACGCTGGGGTGTATGCATTCGGAATTGCTAGGCGGGCAATAATTCCATCGTGGAGATTTATCTCCCATATGCAGTTATCAGACTGTGCCTCTTATAATGGGCTTCTGATAAGTTCACCTGCATACACCCCAGCGTCAGTGGGTAGGGTCTGACACATCCCACTCTGATGAGTCTAGTGTCAGACCTAAGACGAAACACTGGTTGATAGAGCAAACGTCTGAAAAGCCTTACATCTGATCTGTTTTTTGACATGCTCTATTGGTGGAAAAATATCTAATTCCCTCCATGGGAACTTAGAATTTCCATTCATAGAACTAACAAAAGCATATGGTAGTGTTCGCAGGGAGAAGGTTCAGAAACCATGGTCAAAGAGAGACTGGGTACAAAGACTGTAGAAATGGTGCAAGCAATGTACAACAATGTACAACAACTGCATCAGCAGCATACAAATTCCAGTTGGAAAGACTGAATGGCTTAGAAATGAAACTGGACAGACAGGGGAGTGTGCTGTCACCACTTTTGTTTCCAATGGTTATGGATTGTAAAGGAGACAAAGGAAGCATATGGAAATAGGGATATGAAGCTATTACTATTTGCAGATGACATTATGGTCTGGGGAACAAACAGCGTAGAAGTACAAGAACAACTGAATGAGAAAATTGAAAAGTATGATGTGAATATCAGAGCAGAGAAAAGCAAGACCATGGTTGTTCCACCTGCGCCGTTCGATACGATCGTGCATTGTCATCCATGAAAATGAAGTCAGAGCCAAATGCACCCCTGAAAATATGCATGTGGGGAAGGACTACATTGTCACAATAACACTGACCGCTGAGTGTACCCCGTTTGGAGGTCAGTACGCCCATGCAACATTATGCCTCCTCACACCATAACACCTGGACCACCAAAATGATCATGTTCGATGATGTTCCTGGGTGCAATACGTGTTCCAACTCTCGCCAGATAAGGGTATGTCTAGAATCACTACTCAGACTGAATCTGCTCTCATCTGAGACAAACACGCGATCCCACTCCTCGTCGGTCCAGACCTGATGCTTTTGGCACTATCGCCAACGGTGCCGCCGATATGCAGGTGCCAATGGAACACAACGCAATGGTCGTCGAGCAAACAGACAACCTCCATACAGTTGCCGTGCCACTGTGGAGCGTGAGATTGGGTGCCTTGCAGTACTGTTATGTGTGGTTTCAATTGCACCCACTGTTCGATGTGAGTCCCTTCTTGCCTGCTGCACAATGTAGCGGTCATCTGCTGCTGTAGTTGACCGTGGTAAACTCCCTCCTCTCCTTCGGGCAGCATTGCCTGTGGTTTGGAACACTCTCCATGCATATGAAACAATGCTGTGAGCAATACCAAACTCCTGGGCTACACTCATCACACTTTGTCCTCCTTCCAGTTTCCTGATGATTCTTCTCCGGGTGAAGCCATCCACATGTTGTTTCCGGGCCATGTTGTAATGAATAACACCAACACAGTGCACCATAACAGCTCGCTGATTGACTCACACTGTCTTGTCCCACTCTCTCAACTGCCTCGTTTTGTGGGGCCATACCCATTTGGCACTATAGTTGCACTGACCTCACGCCAGGTTTCTATGCACACTTGGAAGATCACTGGCAAAATGTTACCGCACTTTCATTCATTTCTACTGAGTAGTTGATACGTTATGTTGCTTTATCTATTTCGTTCTTAAGTTTTGCACAGCAGTGTATAATTGGAATTCATGACAACTGTAACGCGTTGATTTGCTGACCTTGGCAAGAATGATAACAGTTCCCTTGTTGTTAGTAAATTATTGAATGTTTTATAAAAAAAACTAGCTCCAAAATTGTTCATGTTTTAATATTCAATAATATATTCTGACATAAATATTACAAATAAATTTTAACCCATTGCCATGCAAATATTCTACTTGAAAAATGTACCTTGGAATGCAATTATTTTTTTTACATTTTAAGTTATGGATGCTAAGATGGTTATAAAAGCATACTGCATCGAGCTAATAATATTGTGGGTTACAGTTTAACTTCCTACAATTAACTAAAGTCTTTTAATGGTATGGTACACCTTGAAACATCCATCCACATGGAGGGCAACTTTGTGCATTTGTTGCATTCGAAGCAAGATTCCTTCCAGATTCCACGTTCAAAACAGAATTTAGATCTCCTTGATGGGGCTGATTTACATGCTGTAGGAGCAATCTTCTCAGGACAATGACCCCAGTGCTTTCCCTGTAGTCTCACTGGTGTGCTATGTGAGAAGAACATCCTCTAGTGGCATAATCAGGAAACGTGACATCTTCCAGAATTTGCTCCGCAGTGTTGACTCGGAATGATGAGAAGCTCATTCTCTTTTTCCTCGCGCTCTGCATGACATGTATGTAGCTAGAATTCTACAATGTCACATCCAGCAATTTGAAGTACAATTTCTGGTAACCTTTTACATACCTGCATTGCCTTTCGGAACATTACTGGCCAAATTCCAGTTACAATTGCTCGATGTGGTGACGTTATGTATGCAGTTACCTTCATTCTCACTGTCGTTTTGATGAGCGGAGTCACAATTCTCAGACACACTATCAATGCTAAAACTACCATAAGATAATTCTGAGATATCTTCAACACCACTATCAAGAAGAAATCGCAGAATTCTTTTCTCTTCCTCCTCGTGATATTTACACATATTGCTCAGTAGTGTTCATTTCACGAACAAGATAACCAATTTTAGAAGAAAAATATACATTGACGAAATGGCCTTTGGATAATAACATTGGCATGTAAACATGCTAGCACTACCTAGGAACATAATTTTAAAGTACATCACAATCGAAAGAAATCGATGGTCAGACAGATGTATTTCCGACTTGAGTACATGGTGACGGTTGTACTTGTCATTGCACGTTAATGAATGCAGATCTCTTGACGGTTGTACCCGTCACTGTAGTGGAATGGATTAAAATCGGAAATAATGCCCAGTCCTCAAAATAGAACGCTGGTCTTAAATGGGTTAAATACTTGAAATTTGGAATTGATGTTAATTAAGTCTTCCAACAGTGCTTTAGTCACTCCTTACTAGTCTAGTATAGATTGCAAGGAGGTGTAATACTCTGTTGTTGGCATTAGTCCAGCTGGCTAGCTTGTCAGTTAACTTTCCATTACGTCTTGCTCTGATTAGGTCAATGGCACACCGAACTGCACTTTTAGATTTTATTACCATTATTATTACTGCTCCCATGACTATTAATATCATTATCGTATTTTAATTGTTTTGTAAATTATATCAGGGTTCTTTAATGAGCATTTAATAGGCCGGCTAGTTTACCAGTAATTTTCCGTTATGTCATTTTCCTTTGACGTAAACACCTTTTCTGGAACTGTAATTGTAGGTTAATTATTTTTTTATTACTATTATTTTATTTTTTCAACAATGTCTTCTTAATGCCCATATATTTTCTGTTATTTCTGATGTATAAAATTTTTAGATCTGTGTTGATGTCTTTGAACTGGTATGAGATGTCGAATACTTGCTTTCCGAAGGCTGAATGCCGATTGTATCTAATCAAAATTTTTAGTTCTTTGTATCTGGAGTGGAAATTACTCTTGCTATACTCTATTCTGATAATAATTGGTAAATGGTGTGACACTCCCCAGTCCTCAACCTTCATACACTTAATCGTAAGCAACACAATCCTTGAACATAGCACCATACCAATTACACTGCCCCATATCTCTGTTATATAAGTCAGGTTCCACAGTTCATCTCCACACCATCACCTATTCAAAATGTATAGTCCTTCAGTAACACAAAAGGTATCTCAAAATAGACATACAACTGGTTGATGTTTAGGACCTGCATTAACACACCCTGAAGATGATGAGAAACCTTGCAATTTTTTTTTCTCACACCTCACCTGTGTTGTGAGCAACATTCAACCATCCACTTATTGCCAGCTTTGAAGTCCGTAATTCTCCACTTTCTCACTGTCAGAGCCAGTGGTAATCATTGCCATTTCTCACATGTACTCACACTTTCTATATTTCCTCTGTTTCAGAATATTGCTTTGAAATAACAAATCCTCCTTTCACCAGTCCCTGATGTATTTTTCACACATATAGAAAATATGATCTGAATTGTAATTTAAAAAATTTTTTACAAGTTGCTTTACGTCACACTGACACAGATAGGTCTTATAGTGATGATGGGATAGGAAAGTACTAGGAATGGTAAGGAAGCACCTATGGCCTTAATTAAGGTACAGCTCCAGCATTTTCCTGGTGTGAAAATGGGAAATCACGGAAAACCATCTTCAGATCTGCCGACGGTGGGGTATGAACCCACTATCTCCCGAATGCAAACTCACAGCTGTGCGCCCCTAACCGCACAGCCAACTTGCTTGGTGAATCGCAGTTCCCACACCATGTCCATTTCTCTGATTATTTTTACCTATAATCATTAACCTCAAATGACTGCAACTGCATTCCCTTCATATTCATATTTTTAACACAAAATATTTTTCACTGTGAAATGAGGTTAACTTCCCTCTGGACAACCACACTACACTACACCATAAGATGACTGGAGCAGCAATAACACAACTAAAATGTTGCTTGCATAATGGCTGATAAACATATAGTGGGAGAGTCAAATACAATGCAACATAGGAAAACAATGATGCTTAAAAATTTGATGTGAATAAGCCACACATTCAAATTTTTTACAGGATTTCTTTCAAGAAAAGTTGTGCATGTTATTGTGTCTAGTTCTGACGTATTACTGTGAGGCCTTGAGCAGAACACCTGAGCCCTGACTGGCCCAAAAATGGCGTCGTCAAGTTAGGGCCTGCCTCTCGCCACACAACATACCAATAAGATAAAGCCAGCCGTGCAATTGGCCAGCCCTTCTGCCACCCTATTGTCATCGCCCCATTACCTCACTGGAGGTCTCTGGCATTGTGAGGATCTCAACGAACCCAGCGCTGTCCATCTTCAGAGATTTCCAGCAGCTTCTGCTTGTTCGAAGGAGATGACGGGGCAACCTCTCTATAACAGGGCAGGCAAACGAGCGTGAAATGGTTGGCTCAGTCAGTGAGCAAAACGGGTTCAGTTGGAGTTGAGGAGTGCAGTTAGTTAAGTCTGAGTAAGTGTGTGAGTCAGTCACTGCCATGCTGTTGTGGAGCACTGATGAGTCAGTCTGTGAATGTTCTGTCTGTGGATCTGAGTGTTCATTCTGTCTGTCTGTCTGTCATCGATGATTGGAGTCTCTAGTGTCTGGCTGCTATGAGTAAATGTCGTATTCTCAAGCAGCGTGAGAGAGTTTGACAGGGTATCGGCATGCAACAGTGAATGAAGTCTGCTGAGAGGTACGAACAGTGTACATTATATGGAATTGTGAGACTGTCATGCACGGGCAATGAAGTGTGTGACTGTTGTACACAGGCTATGAACTGCATGACTGTGACAGTGACAACTGCAGAACTGATTGAGACTGTCAAAATCAGTTGTGAAGGAATGAGTATGATTTGTGTTAGTCTATAAGCAATAGTAGAAGCCTCCATGGCTCAGGCGGCAGCGCGCTGGCCTCTCACCGCTGGATACCATGGTTCAAATCCGGGTCACTCCATATGAAATTTGTGCTGGACAAAGCGGAGGCAGAACAGGTTTTTCTCCTGGTACTCTGGTTTTCCCTGTCATCTTTCATTCCAGTAACACTCTCCACTATCATTTCATTTCATCTGTCAGTCATTAATCATTGCCCCAGAGGAGTGCGACAGGCCTTGGCAGCCGGCACAATTCCTATGCTCGCTGCAAGTTGGGGGCTTCATTCATCCCATCCCTGACCCGGCCATTGATTGGAAAACAGGTTGTAGGTTTTTTCATTTATAAGCAATAGTGTGAGTAAGTTTAACTCTGAGAGCAGAGAGCGAGTTGGCCATGAGGTCATGGGCGCGCAGCTGTGAGCTTGTATTCAGGAAATAGTGGGTTCAAATTCCACTGTCGGCAGTCCTGAAGACTGGTTTCTGTGGTTTCCCATTTTCACACCAGGCACACCTTAATTAAGGCCACAATTGCTTCCTTCCCACTTCTAGCCCTTTCCTATCCCATCACTGACGTAAGACCTATCTGTGTCAGTACAACGTAAAGCAGATTGTTCAAAAAAAGAGAGAGAGAGAGAACAGAGAGAGCATGAACTGTGTACTGTGCAGAGTAAGTAGTGGTCCTGGTGTGCCTGTGTAGTTGTGTATGAATTAGTGTTACTTAATAAATCTTAAGAGTAAATGCTACCAGTTGTGTTTATTTATCTATTCTGCCAACACATTACAACATTAATGAAAATACAGTGACAGGATTGTTATATTAACAGATCAATTGGAGAAAGGACCAAGGGTTCAGATTTAAGCATATGCCCCTCAAATGAGAAATCAAGCAGTTTTTGGAAGAAGCGGAGAAATTCATATAAGATAAGGAAGTAATGGAAGATGTCACTACCAAAATTGGAAGAAAAGGAAGAGGACACGGCAGTAAGAATCAAGGGTTGAGATTTCATACAGAGGAACCAGCTAATTAAAGGAAACACACAAGTCAAGAAGAAAAATTATAAAATATTACCATGTATGGATGGAAAGATAAAAGGAACAATCTTTAGTTATCAACATGATGGTGTAAACAACAAAGAACTGAAATAATACAGCCATGCTAGTGGAAACTGAAAGATAAGTAGACAAAAGAAGAGTTTGTTGATGAACTAAAAGTAATATGAAGGACAAGAATGGAAATGTTGAAAAGGAATGGTGTACATTTGTTGGCAGAGTAGAAAGAAGGAAAGATAAAGCAAAAAGTAATTTCATAGTGAAATGACAGAGGGAATGAAAAAGTGAAGAGAAGAAGTCGTGGAGGGAATGGAAAACAACAGCAGTTGAAAGAAGTACAAGGTGGTATAATGAAGCAAGTAGTTACCAAAAAAATGAGGAAAATTGGAAACTATTCACTCTGCAAATAAGAGATGATGTGAACTGTGAAAAGAAACAAGTAAGTGGACTTAGAAAAAACAGAAAGAGTGAATATGCCAACTCTAGATATGTGAAAGACACAGATGGAAAATTGTGATATTATCACGGGAATAAATATGGATGGAAAGAATGATTTCATGACTTGTAAAAATGTAAGAGCATGCCATAATTAAACAAAGGAGGATGTTCAACCACCAGGAGAAGGAGTAGAAAAAGATGCTGGTATGACAGAGGTGAAACCGACAATTAAAATGATGAAAGTGGAGAAAACTGTCAGAAAAGATGAAGTAGCGGTAGAAATTTATAAAGGTAGTTGCCTGTACCTTCGGAATTGCAGCAGACATACAGACAGCTTAATCCACTTGCATCATTTGACTAGCTGTGGTCGCGCGTGGTGTTTTGGCAGATGAATCAAATTACGAGCTCAGCTCACAATGACGCAGTGTCTTGCTTATCCTTGTATATTAGATTCCCTTTGCAATGTAAGTTCTCACAATACACACTGTAAGGAACTAGAGGCATGTACTTTTGGTAAAGAATGCTGTCTGTATTACTGTCCGACAATGGCATTTTTGAACAACTGTTTATTTTCATTGGTATTCAGTATTTACTTTGCAGTAGAACCGGCATCGTGATAATGATGACGAGAGTTTGAAAGAGCTTGTAGACAGTGTTTTAAATGACAATTATGGCAATAATGATGTTTTGGAAAATTAATCCGAGTTTGAAGGGAGTAACAGAAACAGTGAAAGTTATTCGAGTGCGAAGAGCAGGGAAGAAAGTGAGGGGGAAAGTGCCGTGTCATCTCCTTCCAAACTTGCGCGGCCGGTGACACAAAAGAACTGTAGTGGTTGTAAATAGGAGAATAAAGACAATAATCCTGATACATATCCATTTCGTGGATACAGCGGTGTTTCAGAAATACTTACAAAAAATTCAGATTCCACCCACTATCCCAACTTGTGATGTTTTTAGAGTACACGGATCAGCTCTTTTTGAAATTATTTCAAATGAAGCATTTGTACCACAGTCAGCAGTCATTCAAGGGTAAGTCATAACTTTCAGTGACATGAACAGTCGTAAGCACGGCATCCTACACATAACGTAACTCATGTAAAACCAAAGTACGACTATACCCTGTAAATACGTATTGTACATTTGTATGACCTCAAATACATATTGTGAATACGTCTAACCTCAAAATACGTGTAGTGGAAAACTGTATAAAGCTCTGTAATATTCATATATTGGGTATAATCCACTATCATTCTGATACATATGGAGGTTTCTGGAAACTTACTGTAATGATTTATGTTCGGATGTATTCCATTTAGAATGTTATAAGAACATAGTGGGTGTGAAATCCACTGACGGCAGCACTGAAGATCGTTTTGTGTGGTTTCCCATTTTCACACTAGGCAAATGCTGGGGCTGTACCTTAATTAAGGACACGATCACTTTCTTCCCTCCTAGCCCTTACCTATCCCATTGTCGCCATGTGTGATGCAAAGCAAATTAAAAGAAAAAAAAAAGGATCTGGATAAGGACAAACTACTACTATTGATATTACTACTTGCACAGTTACTTGTCATATAGTTCAAGTAGAAATATATAAATCAAGCACACTTTGAAAACATAAATGAAAATAGAAGACCATGTAAAACTCGTAAACCTATCTACGTAAATATCACTTTAAAAGAATTATTTTGAAAGTTTCAGAAACGTGGATTAATATCCGGCTTAAGCATAAAATTAATATCTTGGGTATAATTTCTAGATTTCCAAAGTTCCTTTGAAGTTACCCTAATCAATTTCAACTTCCTTATCTCAATCCTGATTTTTCATGACTTACCAGATTGTGGTCATCCTGTCTATGTTATTTTTTGCCTTATGAGAGCAAAAGAAAATTACCTGAAGAAGTCTGGTGAAACATCCAAATCCTCCTCCACAATGATGGCATATTTAGCACTGGGGAATATGTTGAAAGTAGCTGTAAGGGAGGCTTTGTAATGCTGTGATATTCTTGCATTTTTAACACCAATAGGAGTATGCTGGATGCCACGGAGTCCAAAAAGTTTCGTAACTTCTAGCGGTTCCTCAAAATATCCATCAATAAATACTGTAATCATCTCAGGATTTGCTCCATGTGCTGAGAGCAGAGAACGCAGCATCCTTGGAACACAGGGAAAAATTTGTTACACAATGTACAAACATTTTGCTACGTCATTCTTATTCTATGATAAAGAGGCTGTTGATATAACAATAAATCATTTTAAAGAAACAAGACATCTGAAATGTATATCATGCCCTAAAAGTACCTTGCTTTAATGATAATGGGCCCGAAACAGGACATTAATGGACAAATGTTAAAATGAGTCTTCATACCATAGCTCTTGATATTTCACATGCCAAGCTACACAATTATTAACTCTGGTCACTACAGCATACACAACATTTATTTGAAGCAAACAGCATTCTTATAACACTACCAAGGGAGTGTGATTTCTTCTTCGTTCACAATTTTAAACTTGAATGAGCCCTACCACATATATTTTCAAAACATCCACTATATATCTGATAAACATCATAAGCACTAATTTCACTGTAAGTTGCAAAGGAGAGCATCCAAACAAATGCCATCCAAATATGTTTTGAGTTAAAACACAACAAAATAAAAACAATACAGTTAACAAAGAATGTGTACGTGCAGGTTTGGACAAACATTTTTGACCATCGGTTCTGACAAACAAATCAAATAACCAGCACTGACTACAGTGCAAACCAGAGTAGACTTCATTAATGTGCATAAATTATGTCAGTGTCTACTACCGCTAGAGTGCTGTCTTCTCTGGTCCACTCTACTTCATACTGACCACTTGCCTAATCATTATTGCTCAACTCTGGCATGATATCTGTCACCTGTAGAGGAACGGCAAACTGGAAATAAGCATTGTGTTTCGTAAAATTATATCACTGAAGTTCGGACATGTAAACTATCCACCTTTTATTTTAAGAAACCTCAAGAAAGGAAATTTTGACTCGTGAACTTTTGAAAATCATCAATTACAGAATTGCTTAATTTACCTATTATTTGGAACTGTAAATGAAAATTGCAAGAATTATTTTCGAAGTGATCTCTGTATTTAAATTTTATGTAGTTGTGTTTTATTGAATTTTGAAAAGGTTGTGTATCATTTAAATTAATTTCAAGAAACCTAAAAAAAAAATTAACATTGTTTGAAGAATGTATAATTGGTAGAGTTATTGTTTTCAAGTATTGTAAAAAATATGAACTGATGGACTTTGAAGAAATATATTTTGAATGTAATTGGAAGAGAATTGTAAAATTGTCTTGGTAAAATGTGTGCAGTACATTATTTTTTGAACAGTGGATACTGGCATGTGGAGAAGATAGGTGATGAAATTCTAATTCATCAGCAGTTAAGAAACTGGCCATATATGGTCATGCATTTGTATTGGTCAGAATAACGACCTTTCCTATTGGCAAAAAAAGGAATCTAGAGAAATTCGGTGTCCTATTGGTTACTTGTGATTGTCCATTTCCAGCCTTCTGCCAGCTTTGTGTGTGTGATGCGTGTTGTCTGCGTCTTTTCCATCTGAACGGCGTAGTGAGTGGTAACATTACAAGTTATAAATCTCATTTTTCAACCGTATTGGAGTTCAGAGTAATAAATTATTATATTTATAATATATTTGAAGAACCACCTTTCCAATACACAAAATCCTTATGTTTAGGATGAAACCGTTAAATCACAAATTGGACATGTTTCGCTCAATCTTAGTGAGCATCATCAGCAATAGAAAACCTAAAACATTGGTTTGACTGTGTTTTAGACAGACAGTCACCGCATCTTGTTATTGGCAACTTACTGTAATTCATCATCAAATCCATGTTAAGCCTTGTGTTTTATCAATTTATTTAAATATCTCGCTTTCCTGAATGACTGTGTTTTAGACAGTCACTGCATCTTGTTATTGGCAACTTACTGTAATTCAGCATCAACTCCATGTTAAACCTTGTGTTTTATCAATTTATTAAAATATCTTATTTAGGTTGTGTTTTTCATCGGCTATGCCTTTGTTTTGGTTTACTTGATTTTGTATCTTTTGTTAATGTTAATAGATTTGAGCTCATGGGTAACCGATGCGCGCTTCCCTTTCTCCACATCGATATATGTTCCTATGGCCTTATTAGGGTTCCTCTCACGTTCCACAATCCTTCCTCAGTTGTCCTTGTTAAACCTGTAAGTCATGTTTATAAGTCAACCGTCTCATTTTCCGGCCTAGATGTGATGCTGCCGCTACATTCTTATTTTCATATTTCAATAATTTATTTTTATTATTACTATTATTGGTTTTATTATTATTACCATTATTATTTAGTGTGAACACCGACTGCTGCTACAAATTCTATTTTTGATAATGTTCAGTATCATTTTCCAGAGAAGCTCACAATGAACAGCAGATATTTTAAATCTTACAACCAAGTCTTTAACCATACATGAGAGAGAGAGAGAGAGAGAGAGAGAGAGAGAGAGAGAGAGAGAGAGAGAGAGAGGGATATATATATATATATATTGTATGTCCCTCCTGAAAAACAAGAATGTTATTTGACTCCAAGTTGTCTGAATTTTGTCCTGCAGTCAGGCAGCCTCAAGTCAATGTCCTATGACGTCATAAAGGAATGCCCTGCCGCCCAATATTCTGGAACGGATGGTGTGCTGATGATAATGTTAGCAGTGCTCACCCTTTGTATTTGTGAGAATTATTGTTCATACTTGAGCAAATTAACCTTATACTAATGTTAACATTTATTATACCACGCATTCATTTTTAAACTTCCCACCTTAAATAAATTTCATGGTTTTTATTGGGAAAAACATATCAATTTAGGGGCAATATATAATATTAAAAAACTAAGTTGACATGATTTCCCTTAATAAGAACCAATCAATTTATCCCAGGTGAGAAGTTTTGAATGAATGCACAGTATATTTAGTCATATAAAATCAACTGATTGCAAATGAATTATTTTCAGTTTCAAACAAATTAATTATTTTATAACTGCTATTACACCAATTATATTCTAAACATATTCAACAATTTTGATAAATAAATTAATGAATAAATGAATAAATAAATAAATAAATAAATAAATAAATAAATAAATAAATAAATAAATAAATAAATAAATAAATAAATGTTTTCATCATTAACAATTCAACACCTTTACTTCTTATTAAACTTTATCATTACCCTTGTTGTACATTACTATGCGCTCATTCTTCTTTGAGCAACTGGTCATGCCTCATTAAACTGTATCTTCTTTCCTACAGAAATTAATCACCATACAGCTTTTAAATTACCATTTTTTTTTTTTTTTTTTACCACTCAGAAAGCCAAAGATGAATGAATACATTTACCTGTATAAATAATGTGGCCTGTTACTGGCAATTATCGCAACAGGGACATCGTGAACTTGATTATTTAATACCTGGAAAGATACAACAACATAAGAATATTTAACATAGTTTATATATCATACTTAAGATTTTTTTTTTTTTTTGCTAGGGGCTTTACGTCGCACCGACACAGATAGGTCTTATGGTGACGATGGGATAGGAAAGGCCTAGGAGTGGGAAGGAAGCGGCCGTGGCCTTAATTAAGGTACAGCCCCAGCATTTGCCTGGTGTGAAAATGGGAAACCACGGAAAACCATTTTCAGGGCTGCCGACAGTGGGATTCGAACCTACTATCTCCCGGATGCAAGCTCACAGCCGCGCGCCTCTACGCGCACGGCCAACTCGCCCGGTTACTTAAGATTGAAGCTGCTAGGGATTAGCTTTAAAAAAAAAAAAAAAATACAATTTGTTTGACGTCACACCGACACAGAGAGGTCTTATGGCGATGATGAGACAGGAAAGACCTAGGAGTGAGAAGGAATCAGCTTGGCCTTAACTGAGGTACAGCCCCAGTATTTGCCTGGTGTGAAAATGGGAAACCACGGAAAACCATCGTCTGGGGTGCCAACAGTGGGGGTTTGAACCCACTAAGAGATTAGCTGTTATACCAAAGTCCTTATGTAAATAGAGTGTAGCAATATGAACACCTATCAGAAGAATAATTAGGAATTTGTTCCTCATTCAGTTTCTGCTCTATGAAAAAAATAAAAAAAATAAAAAAATAAAAAAAAAATGAAAAAAATAATATATATATATATATATATTCGTACCACATTTCAGATTCTGAACCTGTAAATTAAAAGTAAAAAATCAGTCAATACTAACAGTCTCCCAATGAAAGATCTACTAAACAACATGCCAATCATGCAAAATGTGTAAACAACAAGGGTGCCCTATTGCTATAATGCTGATGGTACTTCCATGATATGCAACACTTTCTTCAGTCAACTTTAAATCAATGTGAATAAGCAAGTCAGAAACACAGGAGTATTGGGAAGGAACAAATAAGTGTCAAATCAATAATTCTGTCCGTATGATAAGATGAGTTTCAGCAGACTGAAGAATCTGACAGTTATAAAGTAAGTGCGTCAAAACTAAAAAGAGATTTCAGATATCACACATGATAAGAAACACAGAAGAGTACCTTAGTCAAAATACAGTAATGACAACAAATATAAGATGTATTCTAGTCAGCTTTACATTGAAATGGTGACTCATTTTCTACTGGTGATAAGGTATGGGAAGGAGGATCTAAATAGAGAGGAATGGTTAATGAAGGGGGAAGATAGGTTCATCATGTTGACTCAGTCTGCAATAAAAGATATTGTGAAATACGTTTTCTAGTCCGTCTGGTGGCCAAGATCATTAAAGCATCAAATCTATATGGTCTTGACACCGTGGTTAGCCAGTTCAAATCCCGTTGGTTGAAAATTTTCACCATCAGAAAGTCGGCCAGAAGGCTAGGAGGGGTGATGGTATACAATTTATAATTGATGAACTTTATTGCTGAAGATGACACACACACACACACACACACACACACACACACACACACACACACACACACACACACACACACACGCACACACACACACACGCACGCACATACACATACAGCCCCCGAGCCATTGGAATTAACCAATGAGGGTCAAAATTGTCGAACAGGCTGGGAATCAAACCTGGGACCCCTTGGGCCAAAGGCCAGCATGCTAAGCATTTATCCATGGAGCTGGACAACATCCTGCTAATTGTGGCAAATTGTGAGCTTCCTGCATTGGGCTATGCAGCCATCTCAAGACCCACATATGAAGTTGAAAGATTAACCTACTCGTGTTTGAGTGTTTGCTATTAATTAACACATACAACTGAAACAGGCTGAAACAGGCCTACATCCAAACCAAAACATTTAACAAATTTAAGGCCCTTAAAAAATTTGCAATTTTACATAAATGTTGCTCTGATAGTAGATAAGTCGAAGATAAGTCACTTAAATGAAGTAAGATGCAAGTTCTTGAAGAGCAGCACAACATCTATATAATTTTAGAACTTCAAATTTCTTAAATTGTATTATAACTTCACGCCTAGCAGTATTTGCAGGCTTGTTCAGTGAACTATTCACCAATTCTCATAAACATTTTGAAGCACAGTGCCAGACATTATGTATGTTATGCTGCTTGTAACTTATTTATTACTCTGTAGAGAATAACATCATCTGCCAGCCATATCTCTGATTCTACTTCTTTACACGCCATATCATTGATTTATATATAAGAAAACATAAAGGTCCAATAATACTGCCTTGAGGAATTCCCCACTTAATTATTACAGGTTCAGATAAAGCTTCGCCTACTCTAATTCTCTGAGTTCTATTTTCCAGAAATATAGCCACACATTTAGTCACACTTTTTTCTAGTCCAATTGCACTCATTTTTGCCAGTAGTCTCTTATGATCTACCCTATCAAATGCCTTAGATAGGCCAATCACAATACAGTCCATTTGACCTCCTGAATCCAGGATATCTGCTATATCTTGCTGGAACCCTACAAGTTGAGCTTCAGTGGAATAACCTTTCCTAAACCCAAACTGCCTTCTGTCAAACCAGTTATTAATTTTGCAAACATGTCTAATATAACCAGAAAGAATGCTTTCCCAAAGCTTACATGCAATGCATGTCAAACTGACTGGCCTGTAATTTTCAGCTTTATGTCTATCACCCTTTCCTCTATACACAGGGGCTACTATAGCAACTCTCCATTCATTTGGTATAGCTCCTTCATGCAAACAATAATCAAATAAGTACTTCAGATGTGGTACTATATCCCAACCCATTGCCTTTAGTATATCCCCAGAAATCTTATCAATTCCAGCCACTTTTCTAGTTTTCAACTTATGTATCTTACTGCAAATGTCGTTATCGTAGGTAAATTTTAATCCTTCTTTAGTATTAGTCACCTCCTCTCTCTGGACATACTCTTTCATTTTTCACTAAAATTTGTGACAACCAATTATGCTTGCCATCATGTTATCCTTAGATGACTTCTTTGCTAGATTCAATTTCCTAGTAAGTTCCTTCAATTTCTCCTTACTTCCACAGCCATTTCTAACTCATTTTTGTTTTCCAACCTGCACCTCCTTCTTAGTCCCTTTACTTCTCTGTTAATAATATAGTGGATCTTCACCATTCCTTACCACCTTTAAAGGTACAAACCTGTTTTCACATTCCTCAACAACTGCTTTAAACCCATCCCAGAGTTTGTTTACATTTTTATTTTCTGTTTTCCACCGTTCATAGTTACTTTTTAAAAACTCCCTCATACCACTTTTATCAGCCATATGGTACTGCCTAATAGTCCTAATTTTAATATCTTTCTTTTTTTCACATTTATTTTTAACTACGACAAAAACAACTCCTCCAAATTCTCTTAAGCGTTGTCTATTCTGCTTATCTACTTTGTCTTCATGCACAAACTTATGCAGGTTCCCGATTGTAGTCACTGACTGCATCAAAATATTTCTTCTCATCCTTTCTATCTCACGTAAGGTTGACATCATAGTAGGTTATGATTCGCCTTGACACAAATTAGCAGCATTCATTCGACTTGAATATTCACGTCTGATCATAGAGAAATATACTCCCAATATGAGATGTATTCACTAACCACGCCTTACGGTACGTCGTAAAATATCTGCGGTGTAATTCGTCGTCTTTTCGTTGGCACCTTCACAACTGCGTCATGTCTTCAGCAAGTTTCTCTGTCTTCCGTATTTCGCATTTTCCCCCATCCAACCCATACGAGCCCCCAAGATTCGTATGAAATTACATATATTTGGATAGAAGAACAATACAAAAAAAAAAACAAATTAAAATTGCCAAAATACAGGCACCAAACACATCATCCAAGGAGTCTATATCAGCATCTTCTCCTTGTGCCTCATCCTCGTTTTCTACTGTTTTTTTCCGTACTGCCAACACCAACACCACATTAGTATTGATAACACAGTCGAACCTGCACCTTTATTCAGTGGACACCTCCCTATATTGACATTTTCCCACAGAACCGATGTTATTTTACACGGCAATGTTAAATAAGCCTCATTTACATGGACTGCTTGAAATCCGGACACTGGACATCGCAATTAGTCTCGTTCACTTGTCTTGAGCAGACACATTATACATATTCCAGGACACTTTCTTTACACTAGGCTATATCATCCTTTCTTTGAAAACCATTCTGCAGACATACCAGAATTCCCTTCGAATGTTTGCATTATTTTGAATTCAAGGAAAAAAGATAAAGAAATGTACATAGGAATGCTATCATTGCCATGAAGTCAATTCCTCTGTACAGGTCTCCTTCCAAATGTTTCGTTATGGTCATCTTGCATTCTAAATAGTGAACATTCTGAGAATTCTAGTTGCCCAGAAATGCTGCCAGTTACTGTATATTCACAAATTACCAATGAATTTTCCAACCCAGGTTGCATCATTCTATTCATAACTCAGACTGTCGCTGATAACATCAAGGTTAGGCAGTTCAGTTCATCTTGACAACGAAGATAGATACATGTGCTAATTATTGTTGAGACAGAAATACTGTAGCATTTTAATAGCCAAGTAAACACGAGTAACAAGGGGCAAGCAAGTTTAGGTCTTGAAACAAGAAATGTAATTACAGGGAGTGCAAAAGGATTTTCAGTGAGAAAGCTCGCTGGAAAATTCATATGCTGGAAAACTCAAACACAACTGCAAACAATAAAAATGAAATTTTGAGTGGGTGGGAGGGAAATGTGAACCAGAAGTGAAAAGAAAGTAGAGTCAATTTTTGCAGAAGCAAATGTTGCAGTATAGTGAGTCAAGTGCTACTTTCTCAAGTAAAGAAATGGAGTAAGTGGGCCAATATTACATGAAATAAGTGCGAGAAATTGCAAGTAATCTGAACGTTGGGATTCTTAAACAGACAGAGAATTGGTGTGTCACACTGGATCGTAAGTATGATGGTAACACAATAGAACTATTTAACAGACTTTATTCCCTTTTTGAGAATATCACAGTAAAGAAAATGTGCTAAATTTACACAAAGTTGAATGATTACGTCTTGAAGCTGTAACATTTTAAAGGCTGTAAAATCACTTCCAATATCACCCATGCAAATATGTACGTAAAAATGATTCAGAATAATAAAAATAAAAATGTATGCTTATATTAAGGTGTATGTTCTTTGCCACTACTTTCCGCAACCCTGTTTCAGCGGACACCTCTTGTAATGGCCATATATGCACAGAACCGATGCTGTCCGCAGAAGAGAAGTTCAACTGTATTACCCTCAGATGAAAGAAGAGAATGTGTAAAACTGTGGAAAATACAATCATTTCCGATCATGACACCATGAGGGGATGGACTTCACATCTAGCTGCTAATTTGTGAATAAATTTTTATTTCTTGAGTAACATTATCTGTGACTTGAATTATTGCATGTGATTTGTACGCCATTACACAACAGTACTAGGTGTGTAAGGGCGTATTTCCTTCCTTGTTGATGGTTCTCTAATTTAATTAGTCTCTTATCAATTGTTTAACAAAAGAATAACACAGAGACCATGATTTCCTAAAAATATAACATCTAAAAAACAAGAATAAGCAGGTATTATTCCATTCATATTAACCCTTAACGATCATTATATTTTCATGCATTCATATACCGACTGTTTAACTGCTTTTTTTAAAAATTTGTTTTACGTCGCACCGACACAGATAGGTCTTATCGTGACGATGGGATACGAAAGGCCCAGGAATGGGAAGCGGCCGTGGCCTTAATTGAGACCCAGCCCCAGCATTTGCCTGGTGTGAAAATGAGAAACCATGGAAAACCATCTTCAGGGCTGCCGAACCCACTATCTCCTGGATGCAAGCTCACAGCTGCGTGCCAACTCGCCCGGTACTGCTGTTCTTATGCCAGTTAGTATTTAAAAATAATGTTACTGGCTTTACATCCCACTAACTACTTTTACAGTTTTTGGAGACGCTTGGAATTTAGTCCCACAGGAGTCCTTTTAAGTGCCAGCAAATCAACCAGCATGAGGCTGATGTATCTGAGCATCTGCAAACACCACCGGATAGAGCCAAGATCGAACCTGCCAGGTTGGAGTCAGAAGGCCAGTGCCTCAACAGTGCAATTAGTATTTAGACCACTCACCTGATTGGATATACAAAGTCAGAAAAAAAAATATATCAGAATACCTGGAAGGATGAAGCCGCTTTTGATTAGATGACAGCATATGACACCTGGTGGATAATAGACGTACTGACGACGGTTTTAACATCAACTGCCAGCATGTGGCATAGTGGCATAGCTACCCAAGCAACAACTTATTTAATTACCACATGGCATTACACAAGGAAGAAAAACAACTATACATACAAACTACAGGGTGCGGCAGAAATACCTGATGAATTTCAAACGTAAATAACTTGGCAATGCAACAAGTCGTTTAAAGATTTATTGCACAGTTGGAAAGAGTAGTGTCTGCCATTTGCGTCACATATACATAAAAACTAGGTTTTGAAAATAATGTCCTCCAAATTCCGACTGTCCTGTTCGATGCACCTCTGAAGCCTCTCCTTGTAGTTCTGCATGACTCGCTTGAGCATGTCTTGTGGTATTGCCTCAATTTCTTTATGGATGGCAGCTTTCAGGTCATGTAGTGTTCGCGGCTTACGTCGGAAGACACGATCCTTCAAATATCCCCAGAGAAAGAAATCCCATGGGGCGAGGTCATGGGAACAGGCTGGCCATTGAATGTCACCCCGTAAGGAAATGAGACGTCCTTGAAACATTTCTCTGAGTGTGCAGTGGCATCATCTTGTAGGAACCACACAGCGGGATTCCGTAAGTCGGTGAGTGTCAGCTGCAGGAAGTTGCGTAACAGCTGTACGTAACGATCTGATGTTACTGTTACAGTTCTGTCCTCCTCTTCAAATAAGTAAGGGCCTACAATTCCAAGATCAGCGACAGCACACCAAACAGTAACACGCTCGCTGTGGAAAGGTCACGCATGGATCTGTTGAGGATTGGTTGCGGACCAGTACCGGAAATTATGTTTATTAACGTAGCCTGACAAATGAAAGTGCGCTTCATCACTTGCCAGGACAATGGTGTCAGCTGCTACAGCTTCCAGGATAGTCTCACAACACGCTCTGCGGTTGACCCAATCACGTTCACTGAGTTTCTGAACACCCACCATTTTGTACGGATGGAACTTCATGTCTGCGTGTAAAATCCTCCTTACGGTGCGATCCGAGAGTCCCATAGCATGCGAATGCCTACCCACCAAACGTTAAGATCGCGTAACAGCATGTCTCATTGCACGGGCGGTCTCTGGTGTTCGGACGCTACGAGGCCTACCAGCGGCTTTGTTTTCACACTCTAAGCACTTTTTCCCAAACTGTTCACCCATAACAGAATGGTGTTCCTGCTCGGAACTTTCTCATGTCGACCTAAGTGAAAGTGTCTGCAAAACAAACGCTGCGTTGTGGTAACAGAGTCGGCATTTTTGAAATAACTCTCAATCACGAAACCTCGGTGTTCACCACTTCACGCCATGCTAGCGACTGGCTGACTGACTAGCCCAGACGAGACGATGCACATGTTCTCCAAGGCCAAGGACAAGACCGCGCGCACCATGACAATAACACCTGTTTGAAAGCTGTGGCCAATACAACCTTTAGTTCGCTCCAATCTACTGTTTGTGACATAAATGGCAAACCCTGCTCTTTTAAACTGCGCAACAAAATTGTGAATGGCTTGTTGCGTTGCTGAGTTATTTACATCTGAAATTTGTCAGGTATTTCTGCCCCATCCTGTGCTATAAACATAAATAATCAAATGCAATAATAAATAATAATACATAAAAATAACAACAATCATCATCATCATCATCATCATCATCATGATCATGATCATCATCAATTCCCCTTTTACAGCTGACAGTGGGTGGGGGCAAATATGGGTCCTCTCTACTTAATCCTGACCCTCCACCATTCCTTGTCCAACACTGTGTTGCAGTCCAGGTTCCGTTGTCCTATAACATTCTTCACAGAGTCCATCCATCATAATGTTCATCTTCCTCATCCTCTCTTCCCTGTCATCTGTCTTTATAGTGCTTGTCTTGGCAGTCTTTCGTCCACTTAATAATAATAAGCAAAATGCTGGCAACCAGGAATGAGTTAGCTGGAAAATTTATAATGTCCAATAACGGACCATTTATACTGATATTATAAATTTACTCATTTGGGACAAATATTTCAGGTTCCCTATGGGAATCAACATCTATATCATCAACTAGTGCTGTCGAAGATTCACCTGGAGGACAGAATAGCACACTGTTGTCTTCAGCAACGAAAGAATAATCTGCCTGCATGTAAGTGATGGTCGTTCACGCATATGACGTAGACCTGGTGAACGTCTTCCAGTCTGTGTTGCGATAAGCTTTAACTCTTATTTACCTTTGGTGTTTGTGGAGAGAATGCTGACCAATGCTTAGTACACACAGAATGTAGTTTGACACTTTATTCCGTCGTTCAGGAAGGTGATGGTGCTGTTCCAACATGACAGGGCTCGTCCACACATATGTATTAGCATGTGCAACTCAATGTGATCTGCAAGATGTGAAGCAACTTCTCTGGCCAGCACAATTGCCAGATTTATCTCCAATTGAAGACATGTGGGACATGATGGGATGACAAGAGACTTTTGTGAATCGTCCACCTCCAACTCTTAAAGAGTTATGCGAAGAGGTCGAGCAAGCATGGAATAATGTACCTCAAGACATTATTCACATCTGTATGATCCACTGCATGCAGAGCTAGTGCTTGCACTGCCACCTGTGGAAGTTACACCGCATTCTAGTATGGGTGTTATTTCAGCATGGGTCCATACGTGGTACCTCAGAACCAATTAAGCAATTGATCTAAAAATGTAATAGTGTACTACATATACTTTCCACAATAAATGTTGAGTGAAGTGGAAACCTTCCAAAGCGTGTCATAATTACCCCCCCCCCCGGTAGTGTATTTGTACTGCCTGTCATGTTCACTGAAATTGGATAGTATGCCAGGCCTTTCTTCAATCCTAGTCATCATAATGTCACTATTTAGTCCTAGTCATATTTGAAAACAAGAACCTAAGTTTTTCAATGAACTTAGTTAAGGAGTACATCATTTAATGTAATGGGACCAAGCCACATACAGGTTGTACATACAAGCTGATCAAAGACACAAACATGAAGAAATAAAGGAAAAGTTATTCATGAGTTCTATTTTTGGGCTTATGCCGTGTAAATAATTATAAAACACACTCAACGTTTCAAAAGGAACCTTGCCTTTCTTCATCAGGAGACAAAAGAGAAGAGAAACGACGTATTGATGGTTGCTAGGAGAAAGCAACAAGGAAGCTACAAATGGTGCCCAAGATGTAAAGGGGACGCCATTTTAGCCCCATGCTAGAGACAATGAATAGTGGCAGCAAAGCATTACTCTCTAATGGTTCTGATTATAGGTAGCCATGATTCACTGAGGTTGTAACCTGTATCGCGGTTGAAATTATCTTGATGTTTACGTATTTCAACCGCCTCCCTGATAATTCTTGGGCGATATTGCTTTATACGGGCAAGAACATCCACTTCTTGGAACAAGACATCATGACCAGGTGTTAGGGCATGGTCAGCAACAGCTGATTTATCAGGTTGGTTGAGTCTGATACATCTGGTATTTTCTTTGATGCGAGTACACACCGTTCTCGAAGTCTGCCCAATATAAACCTTGCCACAAGTACAGGGAACTCTGTAGATACCAGGTTGTTGTAATTTAGGCAAACTATCCTTAGTTGGTCGCAGGAGTTGCCTAATCTTAACTGATGTTCCAAAAACAGTTCGTACATGGTACCTACGTAAGATTTTAGCAATACGATCCGTTGTGTTATGTATGTAAGGTAGGTAAGCAGTTCCTTTTACATCTTTTTTCTTAACAGACGTCCGATTATGTGCCGATTTCAGAACCCTTGAGATTAAAGCTCTGCTGTAACCGTTGCTCTTAAAGGTGGTTCTCAAGGTGTTAATTTCCTCTTGTAGATCTGACGCTTCACAAATCCTCCTGGCCCTGGTAGTCAGAGTTGTAAGGATACCATGTTTTTGGGCAGGGTGATGGTGAGAATCTGCGTGGAGATATCTATTGGTGTGTGTGGGCTTACGATACACGCTGTGTCCTAGAGATCCATCCTCTTTCTTGGTGACGAGAACATCCAAAAAAGATATCTTGCCGTCAGATTCCATTTCCAAGGTGAAACAAATGGAAGGGTGCTGGCGATTAAGGTGATCCAGAAAGTGACCAAGATTGTCTTCACCTTCCGTCCATACGATGAACGTATCATCCATAAATCGCCACCAGATCTTCGGTTTGCAAGGTGCCGACGACAAAGCTTTCTCTTCGAAGTTTTCCATGAAGAAATTGGCCACAACAGGAGAGAGAGGACTTCCCATGGCCACACCATCTGTCTGTTCATAATATTTCCCATTCCATAGAAAGTAGGAGGAGGTCATGCAGTGATAGAAAAGCCTTGCGATCTCTTCAGTAAAAATATCATTAATGAGAGACATAACACCATCAACAGGTACTCTCGTAAACAGAGACACCACGTCGAGACTCACCAAGATATCGCCTGGCTGAAGTGATATAGTTTTTAACTTCTCAATGAAGTGTGTGGAATCCTTAATATATGAAGGGGTGTTACCCAGGTGTGGTTGAAGAAGACTACCTAAATATTTCGAAAGGGCATATGTCGGGGAACCAATCGTACTGACAATAGGCCTAAGAGGAACACCCTCCTTATGTATTTTGGGAAGGCCATACAGTCTCGGAGGAATAGCATCCCCTGGAAGGAGACTCTTTGCTGTATCTTCTGGAATAGAAGATTGCTTGACCAATTTGACGGTCATATTTGAGTAGCGAGTTGTGGGATCACGACTGTTAATCCTGTATATAGGATCAGCTAACAAGGACGAGATCTTGTTGTCATATTCATCTTTATCCATCACCACCGTCGCGTTACCCTTGTCAGCGGGGAGAACGATTACATCAGAATTGTCTCTTAGATCTTTTAGCGCCCGGATTTCACCTTGTTTTAAGTTGGACTTAGGTGGATTAGCGGTCTTGAGAACTTTGGAACATTCTTGTCTAACTTCCTCAGCCTCTTCAGGTGTGAGGTTATGTACCGAGGATTCTATAGATGTAATAAGTTCCTCAATTGGAATTCTTCTAGGCGCTACAGCAAAGTTGAGACCTTTAGCGAGAACTGCCTCTTGGGTTTCATTCAAAGGCATACTGGATAAATTTACGACAACTTTGTTGGAATCGTGTCTAATGGTATGTGGTTTCTGCTTCTGACATAACCTTTCATATTTGGAAATATGCCTACCCCTAACCTGATCAAATATGTTGTTGGCTTGCACTGCAGTAATACGGTCAAACACCTTCCATAATTCCTCATCTACGAAGTTTGAGAGGCGTAGATGTAGCTGTAGTAACTCCCTCGAGACTGAATCCAACTGCTTACAAGTCTGCTGTATCCTCTCTATCAGTAGCGCCTTGCTAGTACGACGATAGATTCTCATAGCTTTTGGTGTTCTGAAAGTATGCTTCAACATAACAAAATTTGGTAGTATATCATGGTCCCGGCATCTTAGGAGAAAAGTGAGAGAGGAAATAAGACACACCTTCTTGCGTCGTAATCTACTAAATTTAGACATCGATCGAAAAATATCCTCCCCATAGAGGTTTCTAATATTATCATTTAGACTTTCACGACCCGTGTAACTATTCACGAGTTCTATTTTTGGGCTTATGCCGTGTAAATAATTATAAAACACACTCAACGTTTCAAAAGGAACCTTGCCTTTCTTCATCAGGAGACAAAAGAGAAGAGAAACGACGTATTGATGGTTGCTAGGAGAAAGCAACAAGGAAGCTACAAATGGTGCCCAAGATGTAAAGGGGACGCCATTTTAGCCCCATGCTAGAGACAATGAATAGTGGCAGCAAAGCATTACTCTCTAATGGTTCTGATTATAGGTAGCCATGATTCACTGAGGTTGTAACCTGTATCGCGGTTGAAATTATCTGGATGTTTACGTATTTCAACCGCCTCCCTGATAAGCTTCCTGATGAGCTTCCACCGATTCCGGACTCGCTCGCCTGCTCCCTCGCTCGCTGCGGCTTCGCCTGTGCTCCCTTTACACGCATCTCGCGGTTTCCTATATAAGGAACCCCGGATCGGGAGCAGGCGACAGTCGATAGCGGGCGGGGGAGAGGCCTTTGTCGTCGGCACCTTGCAAACCGAAGATCTGGTGGCGATTTATGGATGATACGTTCATCGTATGGACGGAAGGTGAAGACAATCTTGGTCACTTTCTGGATCACCTTAATCGCCAGCACCCTTCCATTTGTTTCACCTTGGAAATGGAATCTGACGGCAAGATACCTTTTTTGGATGTTCTCGTCACCAAGAAAGAGGATGGATCTCTAGGACACAGCGTGTATCGTAAGCCCACACACACCAATAGATATCTCCACGCAGATTCTGCCCAAAAACATGGTAACCTTACAACTCTGACTACCAGGGCCAGGAGGATTTGTGAAGCGTCAGATCTACAAGAGGAAATTAACACCTTGAGAACCACCTTTAAGAGCAACGGTTACAGCAGAGCTTTGATCTCAAGGGTTCTGAAATCGGCACATAATCGGACGTCTGTTAAGAAAAAAGATGTAAAAGGAACTGCTTACCTACCTTACATACATAACACAACGGATCGTATTGCTAAAATCTTACGTAGGTACCATGTACGAACTGTTTTTGGAACATCAGTTAAGATTAGGCAACTCCTGCGACCAACTAAGGATAGTTTGCCTAAATTACAACAACCTGGTATCTACAGAGTTCCCTGTACTTGTGGCAAGGTTTATATTGGGCAGACTTCGAGAACGGTGTGTACTCGCATCAAAGAACATACCAGATGTATCAGACTCAACCAACCTGATAAATCAGCTGTTGCTGACCATGCCCTAACACCTGGTCATGATGTCTTGTTCCAAGAAGTGGATGTTCTTGCCCGTATAAAGCAATATCGCCCAAGAATTATCAGGGAGGCGGTTGAAATACGTAAACATCCAGATAATTTCAACCGCGATACAGGTTACAACCTCAGTGAATCATGGCTACCTATAATCAGAACCATTAGAGAGTAATGCTTTGCTGCCACTATTCATTGTCTCTAGCATGGGGCTAAAATGGCATCCCCTTTACATCTTGGGCACCATTTGTAGCTTCCTTGTTGCTTTCTCCTAGCAACCATCAATACGTCGTTTCTCTTCTCTTTTGTCTCCTGATGAAGAAAGGCAAGGTTCCTTTTGAAACGTTGAGTGTGTTTTATAATTATTTACACGGCATAAGCCCAAAAATAGAACTCATGAATAGTTACACGGGCCGTGAAAGTCTAAATGATAATAAAGGAAAAGTTGTGTGAATATCTGTAGGCAATAGTCAACCAGTAATGCTTGAAGAAATGAAATGCTCACTTGAGACCTACTGTCTGTTATTGCTACAACACACCTTGGACATGATGACATTTACATAAATTTATCTCACTCAGTGTACATCTGGAATGTGTATATTTCTGTTGGTATAAGGAACAAGATATTTAATTATATAGAACAATTTGGCAGGTTATATTTGTTTTAACAAATAACAGCCTTAACAGACACCAGAAAACCAAACCAAACCCCATGGCACTACAGCCCTTGAAGGACCTTGGCCTACCAAGCAACCGCTACTCAGCCCGAAGGCCTGCAGATTACAAGGTGTCGTGTGGTCAGCACAACGAATCCTCTCAGCCGTTATTCTTGGCTTTCTAGACCGTCAGATAGCTCCTCAATTCTAATCACGTAGGCTGAGTGGACATCGAACCAGCCCTCAGGTCCAGGTAAAAATCCCTGACCTGGCCGGAATCGAACCCGGGGCCTCCGGGTAAGAGGCAGGCACGCTACCCCTACACCACGGGACACCAGAGTTGTATTAATTTTGACTAGAAAGAGATCTTTATCATGCAGAAGCCAACAACATGGAGATGGCAAATTTACACATCTCCATGTGCCACTAACCTTAACCAGAATCAATCCCATTATCATGAAAACAGAAGGTCAATTACTAACCGACTGTAATTAAGGTTGGCATTGACAGTATTCAACAGGTTCATACCGAGAAGAAAACAATTGGAGAAAAGAAAAAAACCCTCAACAAAGTAAGAAAAGAAACGATGATTATGAATAGTACTGCTGTTTTAAGGAGGTAAGCATCGAGATAATCATCCCCGAAAATAACTGTCAGAAACTTTTGTTGAAGTATTTTAACTCCAATCTATATATATAAAATAACTTGTCCTGACTGACTGACTGACTGATTCATCATCGCCGAGCCAAAACTACTGGACATATAGAGATGAAATTTTGGGGATATATTCATATTAAGACGTAGATGCTCGCTAAGAGAGGATTTTTGGACATTCCTTCGCTAAGGGGGTGAAAACGGGGGTGAAATTTTAAAATGAGTTGCTCTATATCTCAAAACTTTAAAAGTTTACAGATGTAAAAATTGGTATTTAGAATCTTCTTTAAAAATAAGGAAACACGTATTTTTTTGTTTTCAGAAAATCCCAATAGGAGGGGTGAAAAAGGGTGAAAATGGGGGAAAATGGGTTGAATGCCTTTAATCAGGATACCGGTACCTATATCTCAGAAACTGAAGATATTACAGACCTGAAAATTGGTACTTTTGATCTCTTTTAAAAATAAAGAAACACGTAATTTTTTGTTTTTGGAAAATCCAATTAATGGGAGGGTGAAAAGGGGGTGAATTTTTAAAATGAAGGAATCTATATCTCCAAACTTTTAAAGTTTGCAGATGTAAAAATTGGTATTTAGAACCTTCATTAAAAATAAAGGAACACGTATTTTTTTGCTTTCGGAAAATCGCAATAGGAGGAGTGAAAAGGGGCTAAAAAGTGGTTGAATGCCTTTAATGAGGCTACTTATATATCAGAAACTGAAGATATTACAGACCTGAAAATTGGGGTTTGGGATCTCCGTTAAAAATAAAGAAACACGTATTTTTTTGTTTCTGGAAAATCCAATTTAGGGGGGGTGTGAAAAGGGAGTAATATTTTAAAATGAGTGTATCTATCTCAAAATTTTTAAAGGTTATAAATGTGAAAATTGGTATATAGAATCTCCTTTAAAAATAAATAAACACACGTATTTTTTCGTTTTTGGAAAATCCAAATATTGGGGGGTAAAAAGGGGGGAGGGTAAATTTTTTAAAATAAGTGTGTATACATCTTAAAACTTTAAAATTTACAGATGCAAAAATTGGTAGTTAGAATCTCCTCTGAAAATAAAGGAAAACGTATTTTTTGTTTCATGTAAATCCCAATAGGAGGGGTGTAAAAGGGTGAAAAATGGGTTCAATGCCTTGAATGAGGATACATATATCTCAGAAACGAAAGATATTACAGAACTGAAAATTTGTATATGGGATCTCCTTTAAAAATAAAGAAACACGTATTTTTTAGTTTTGGAAAATCCAATTAATGGCGGTTAAACAGGAGTGACAAATTGGGTGAATTTTTGGAAGACTATATCTACAGAATATCTTGGAAACGTAAAATGTTACAGACGTAAAAAGTGGGTGTTTGTATCTCCTGTAAATCTAAAGAAACATAGGTGATTTGTGTTTGGAAATTCCACTTAAGGGGAACTCAAAAGGGGTGAAATTTTAAAATGAGAATTTTTACAGTTTATCTCAAAAAACTTAACATGTTACAGAAGTGAAAAATGGTATTTTTTATCTCTATTAAACATAAAGAAACGTGTATTTTTAGCTTTCGGAAATACCACTTGGGTGGAGGGGGGGGGGGGTAAAAGTGACTGAAAATGGTGTTGAATTCTTTTAATTAAGCTACTGATATCTCAAAAATGAAGATGTTACAGACGAGAAATTTGATATTTGCAATCTGCTTTAAAAATAAAGAAACACGTATTCTCGGAAAATCCAATGAGGGGGGGGGGGGTGAAAGAATTGAAAAATTAATTAAATTAATTGAATGAGAATACATACATCTAATAAAAACTAAAGTTGTTACAGACGTGAAAATTCGTATTTGGATCTCCTTTAAAAACAAAGAAAAACGCGTTTTGGGGGGAAACCATCTTGGAGGGCGGGAGTGTTAAAGGAGTTGAATTCCTTTCATGAGGACACATAAATCAAAAACTGAAGAAGTTAGAGTCGTGATAATTGGTATTTAGAAGATCCTTTACTATTAAAGAAACAAGTATTTTTTGCGGGAAAATTCACTTAGGGGGGAGGGGAGTAGTGTGAAATGAAGTGAAAAAAGTAAATTATTTTTATGGGGATACTTATATCTCAAAACTGGAGGTAATAGACGTGAACATTGGTGTTTGAAATCTTCTTTAAACATAAGAAACAAGCCTTTTTTAATTTTTTTTGGGGGGGGGGTGCCGGTAAATAAACTTAACGGCGGTGGGGTGTAGAAGGAGGTGAGACCAATTGATTTTACTGTTCTTAATGTACTTATAAGGATCCTCGGCAGCGCGCCGGCCTCTCACAGCTGGGTTCCGTGGTTCAAATCCCGTTCACTCCATGTGACATTCGTATTGGACAAAACGGAGGCGGGACAGGTTTTTCTCCGGATACTCCGGTTTTCCTGTCATCATCCATTCCAGCAACACATAATAATAATAATAATAATAATAATAATAATAATAATAATAATAATAATAATAATAATAATAATAATGATGTTCCGGACCGTCGTCAAATGTGCGGACCGCGCTGGAAACGGCTCCTGGACGGGTAATGACTAAGAATGCAGTCCGGCCGCGGGTTCAGTGCCTTCTAGGCACCCAATATGACACCACGCCGGATCTCCTGAAGGATTTTATCCCTATTAAAAATGATTATATTAAAAGATGGCAAAGATTTACGGACCCAACTGACCGGGAGGAATACCTGAGCCTAGCCCGGGAAGAACGAAATCGATTGCTGGAAAAGAAGATTGAAAAATGGGAGGAAACATGCCGTAATCTAATAGAAAACGAGTCAGATCGGGAATCTTGGTGGGTTCTCGCAGAAAACGAGTCAGACCGCGAATTTCGGCGGATTATATATCTAAAACAATAAGCATTCAATTATAAATTTCAGTATAATACCGTAGCGAAGCACGGGTATGTTGCTAGTCTATATATATAAAATAACTTGTCCTGACTGACTGACTGACTGATTCATCATCGCAGAGCCAAAACTACTGGACGTAAAGAAATGAAATTTTGGGGATATATTCATATTAAGATGTAGGTGCTCGCTAAGAGAGGATTTTTGGATATTCCTTCGCTAAGGGGGTGAAAAGAGGGGTGAAATTTTAAAATGAGTGTGTCTATATCTCAAAAGTTTAAAAGTTTACAGATGTAAACATTGGTATTTAGAATCTTCTTTAAAAATAAGGAAACACGTATTTTTTTGTTTTCAGAAAATCCCAATAGGAGGGGTGAAAATGGGTGAAAATGGGGAAAATGGGTTGAATGCCCTTAATCAGGATACCAGTACTTATATCTCAGAAACTGAAGATATTACAGACCTGAACATTGGTACTTTTGATCTCTTTTAAAAATAAGGAAACACGTATTTTTTTGTTTTTGCAAAATCCAATTAATGGGAGGGTGAAAAGGGGGTGAATTTTTAAAATGAGTGAATCTATATCTCCAAACTTTTAAAGTTTGCAGATGTAAAAATTGGTATTTAGAATCTTCATTAAACATAAAGAAACAAGTATTTTTTTGTTTTCGGAAAATCGCAATAGGAGGGGTGAAAAGGGGTGAAAAAGGGGTTGAATGCCTTTAATGAGGATACTTATATCTCAGAAACTGAAGATATTATAGACCTGAAAATTGGTGTTTGGGATCTCCTTTAAAAATAAAGAAACACGTATTTTTTTTGTTTCTGGAAAACCCAATTAAGGGGGGGTGAAAAGGGGGTAATATTTTAAAATGATTGTATCTATATCTCAAAACTTTAAAATTTACAGATGTAAAAATTGGTAGTTAGAATCTCCTCTAAAAATAAAGGAACACATATTTTTTTGTTTCCTGCAAATCCCAATAGGAGGGGTGTAAAAGGGTGAAAAATGGGTTGAATGCCTTTAATGAGGATACATATATCTCAGAAACGGAAGATATTACAGAACTGAAAATTTGTATATGGGATCTCCTTTAAAAATAAAGAAACACGTATTTTTTTAGTTTTTGGAAAATCCTATTAATGGCGGTTAAACATAAGTGACAAATTGGGGTGAATTTTTTGAAAGATTATCATGGAAACGTAAAATGTTACAGACGTAAAAAGTGGATGTTTGGAATCTCCTGTAAATGTAAAGAAACATAGGTGATTTGTTTTTGGAAACTCCATTTAAGGGGAACCCAAAAAGGGTGAAATTTTAAAATGAGAATTTTTACAGTATATCTAAAAAAACTTAACATGTTACAGAAGTGAAAAATGGTATTTTTATCTCTATTAAACCTAAAGAAACGTGTATTTTTAATTTTCGGAAATACCACTTGGGTGGAGGGGGGGTGAAAGTGACTGAACATGGTGTTGAATTCTTTTAATTAGGCTACTGATATCTTAAAAATGAAGATGTTACAGACGTGAAATTTGATATTTGCAATCTGCTTTAAAAGTAAAGAAACACGTATTCTCGGAAAATCCAATGAAGCGGGGGGAGAGGGGTGAAAGAATTGAAAAATTAATTGACTTTAATTGTATGAGAATATATACTGAAATCTTTCTATTAAATATAAATATAAATAATAATAACTAATGGAATTTGGGAGCCATAAATATACAAATAAATAATTCTTAAACTTTGCCGGCTGTTGAAACTCATCTTCAGGGTCGTTGCCTTGTGACAAGGAGATCTGAATCACTTGATACCTAAAAAATTAATATTGGAAAAGGAGTCCATCTGGTAATTTCCCCCACCCATAGAAATTAAACAGAATATATATTAATTTTATACAATTTACTTAGTCAATTAAACCTGTATTTACCTAGAAATCCGAGCAGAGCTCGTCGTGATACACCCTTGAACATATATAACAAAATAAAGAGAATATTGATATAAATAATAAATGTCTTAATTTATGAAATAACTCTCTCTCAATAACTGATACTCAGTTTATTCCGCAACGCAAAATATTCACACGCAGTCATGACTCATTTTTCAAGAATGGACTCCACTTTGCTGATGGCGTTGGTATAGTTTAAAAAGGCCCAACACGTTACCTTACGTAGACTCTCCGTAGAATTATATATGGCTAACATTCATAACCATAGAATGTTGTTACACTCCAGCATCTTTCTCCCTGGTTCCTTCAACAGCAGATCTCGAACTCCCAACATGGCATGGGACATCTTCCCACAACTCGTACAAAACACCTCTCAGATTACCACCAGTATCACCTCTGCACACTGCAAGCTGCAACTTCCAACTGCCGACGCGTGCTTGCACCACACTAGCCCAAGCCAACACAACAGCATCTTAAAATAGCCCAGTTCCTGGAATTTTCCACCTCAGCTCCGTCAACACGTAAACCCCCGCTCGGAGACTCGTCACGTACACAACCGGGAGATAAACTGAGTGATCGAAACACAGTAGTCCCAAATAAAATATAGAGAGTATCCATAATAACGAGAGTTCCAAAAAGAGTTACTAAGCCGCGACGGCTAAATACACACATAAATGAAATATACACATGAATAAATAATAATAATAATAATAATAATAATAATAATAATAATAATAATAATATCTGACCGGGGTTTGTCAGGTTACAATACTCCCCCTTTGTTTTCCAACAGATGCAAATGTTGGCAAAACAACACAAATCAGGTGGCTGATGGCCCAAGGACAGCTCCTCAAACTACCCATCAAATATACAATATACAACATTAGGGATCCCGATGGTATCTCCTCAAATTGAACACATTATAAGTTCCAATACATTTCCTATTAGCATCAATTAAGGAATATGCACACCTCCCTATCCTTCTCGCAACAATAAAAGGACCCTTAAACAATTGAAAAAACTTAGACATGGTCTTATCCTCAGCGTTAGATGGGTGAGGCACTCGCAACAATACTTCATCTCCTACCTCTAAACTATCAGAGCACCTATTCTGAACTATCCTCGCACGTTTCTGACCAGACTTAATCAGCTTCTCCCTAGCAAGCTGTACAAATAGATCCTGAGGAACCTCCTCCATGCTCTCCAACCTCAATATCTTGGCCAACTCAAAATCAGGCTTTCTCCCAAAGTGCACCTCAATGGGTGTAAGACCAGTACTCTCATGTCTTGTGACATTGAGCCAATTTTCCATCCTACTTAAATGTTCATACCAAGAGCTATGATTATGACTTACATAGGTCCTAAACATCCGTCCAAGTTCCCTCATGACTCTCTCAGACATGTTTCCACAAGGAAACCTTATAGACGAATATGTTACCTGAATACCTCTGTCCTGTAGAGTCTTCTTCCAGATGTTCGAAGTGAACTGTGAGCCGTGATCGGATAGGATCCTCCTAGAGTTACCGAATTTCTCGCAATACTTACTCACTGCATTGGCACATCCTCTAGCAGAAGCCTTCCGAAGTGGGTATAATGTAACGAATTTAGAGAACGAGTCAAGTATTACAAATATATATCGGTAGCCATACCTAGACTTAACCAACGGTCCATAGATGTCCACACACAGTAACTCACCTATATCCTCGGTTATCACAGCCTGCCTCGGCCCGTGCATATACCTATTTGGGTGTTTACACTTCTGACACACATCGCAAGTAGCCAAAGTCTGACGGACTTGTCTACCCATATTGCGCCACACAAAGTGATACTGAATTGCACATAATACCTTCTCCGCACCAAAGTGACCTAATTCCTTATGGAAATACCAAATCATGTCTTTCCGCAAGGCTTGAGGCACTACAACCCTCCATACATCCTTATGACATATGCGAGCTACTAAACCACTCAGAAGTTTATACCTCATATTCCCTTTTTCCACAATAGTGTCAGGCTCAGCAGCCTCTAACTCAAATAAAATATCACACAACTCCTCATCCTGTCCCTGTTCCAATTTCATCTTCGAGAGTTTCCTTCTCTCCTCTCTACATTCGTCATACTTATCAGCACATACCAAGATATTCTCACTAAAATCAGTGCTGACCTCATCAGCTGTCACAGAAATATTCCGACTCAAATAGTCAGCTAACACATTATCAGTACCCTTAACATGAACAACTTTAGGGTCATACTCCTGTATCGCCAGAATCCAGCGTGACATCCTGTTGGAGGTTAACTTACACGTTTTCATAAAGACAAGAGCATTATGATCTGTATGGATCTCAAAAGAATGGCCTAAAATGTAAATGCGGAATTTCTCTAAAGAATAAACAATCGCTAAAAGTTCCTGTTCGCTCGTAGTATACCGCCGTTCCGCTGTGCTAAGTCCTCGACTTGCCAGGGAAACAATGCCTAGATTACCTTGTTCATCACGCTGACAGAGAGCACCAGCTATACCTGAATTAGACGCATCCGTCATTACAATATAAGGCTTCTCAGTACATGGAAATTTCAGCGTGACAGCTTGGCGGAATCCACTTTTCAGGCGCTCAAATGCCTCATTGAGGTCATGGTTCCATCTCCATTTCGCATTCTTTACTAATAACTCGCGGAAAGGTTCAATTAAACAAGAGTATCTGATTACAAAGCGCCTGAAATAATTGCAGAGACCTAAAAAGGACCTTAACTGCTTCGCATTGCGTGGGGTGCTAGCATTGAAGATGCTGTCCAGTTTCTCCCCCTGTGGTGTGACCCCGTTCCGATTGATGGTGTGCCCCAGAAAACTAATTTGATGCGTTGCGAAATTAGATTTAGATAGCTTCAAAGTGAAGCCCGCTTCCCTTAATTTTGTAAAAACACTCCGTAAGTGTGTCATGTGTTCAGAAAATGTACGAGATGCAAGGACCAAGTCGTCAATGTAACACGTAGTGAATTCCTCTGTGTCCGGCCCTAGTGCAATAGATAGGGCTCTAATAAGCCCTGATGACGACGTCTTGGTTCCGAAAGGAATTCTGGTGAATTGAAACAACCTGTTCTTATAGAGAAAAGCAGTAAAAGGCCGGTCCTCCACCCGTAATGGTACCTGCCAGAAACTACTACGCAAGTCAACCGCAGTAAACCAATGACAACCTTCAAATCTCTGAACTAAACTCTCAATATTCTCAGGCCTCTGCTGATCCTCAGCTATCCGATGGTTCATAAGCCTAGCATCTAAACACAGTCTCACAGACCCATCCTTCTTGCCAATAACAACCAAAGGATTAACGTACTTGCTACAGGAAGGCTCAATAATCTTACCTGTAAGCATATTATGTATCACTTCCTGTACCGCCTGAGCATGAGCATGAGGAATCGGATATCTAGGACTATTAAAACTAGACCTATCTAAAATATCAAATGAGTGTTCGTACACAGTAGTACACCCTAATTCACCAGAGAACACCTCCTTGTTCTCCATCAAAACATTCAAAAGTTCCCTCTTCTGCTGCTCCTCCAGGCATGTCTGTCGCACCGCTTTCTCCACCTCACTGACCAAATCCTGACTTTCCGATACCATACTGTCATTAATTCTGATACTTGCATTATTAACTTTAACATCGACTTCATCCTCAACAATTTCCTCAATAACCTGAATATGACTACAATGAAGCACAAAACTACTCCTATCCACCTGATAATTAAGCTTAATCGGTTTACGTTCTTCACCAACAAGAAATTTCAAAACAGCAATATCATAGTCAATCACACACTTGGTTTCAGATAGCCAGTCATTCCCCAGTATAACGGAATATACCAGATTAGGCACAACAAGACAACATTGCAACATGGTCTGACCACCAACCTCAAGAGGAACAATAACCTGACTACGAATACGATTACTCTTAGCACCAGCTGCTGTGATAATAAATGTGTTCCTCACAGGAATCTCCTCAATAATCTCACCTCTGCGACGAGCTTCCTCACAAAATTTAAAATTTACACAAGACTTATGACTCCCCGAGTCTACAAGCAATTTCTCCTTCACACCCCATATGGTAGCCTCCATAGCTGGGTTGATCAATAATTCAGACGAACCACCTTCCTTAGCACTATCCTGGTCACACAACAAATCCTTACCAACATCAATCTCAAAAGCCTCCCTGATAACATGGATTTGCACATCAAGTGGGGATCTCCTAACGGACCTATTTAGGACATCCCGTTGGAGTTTAAATTCTGATTCTGCTGATTACCACTATTATTACCTCTCTCATCCCTTCTCCCCCTATCATTCAAATCCCTAGACTGATTACTAGAATTAAAATTCCTACTATCTTGATTCCTGAAATTAATCCTGTTTTCTTCCTGCCTATTCCCATTACCCTGATCCCTTCTGCTATAGTCATTCCCATTCCTACGATTACTTTCAAATGCTACTCCTCTCCTGTGATTATTTTCCCCCACACTCCTATGTCCTACCTGCCTACCCAAAGAATCGAAACGTTGCAACAGCCCTTCCATTCCCTTAATGGTCTTAACCTGCTGGATGCACATGGCCAACTGAATATCTTCATTAAAATGTCTAGCCATCCTCCTAACAATATCCTGCTCTGGCAAACTCTCTTCTAAGTTCTGACTAATAGCCACGTGCACAAGAAAATACTCCGTACGAGAAATACCCTCATTACCCTTATACTTCCCAGCCATAATCCTATCTCTTTCCCTACCCTGAATCTCCTCATCCCAAAACTTATCCATAAACAACTCCCTGAATCCCCTTAAACCCTTAATATGACCTCTATAAACATCATACCAACTCCTAGCTTCACCCGTAAACGCACTTGCTAACATATCATCTACCAAGTCCCACTCTAACACACCTTCTTCCAAGCTCCTAGTAAAACGTTTCTCCACTACCTTGAGAAATTCCAGAGGGTTAAACTGCTTACCATTAAACGTAGGCAGCTCAATTTCCTTAATAATATGCCTTTGTATGCTAGAACTCTGAACATCACCTGAGGACCTGACTGATTGAATCTTTTCGTCAACCCTCTGCAATACATCTGCCTTCCATACATCAATATGACTAGCGTTCTCTCTGACCTGATGTTCAATTACACCTTGTTTACTTATCACATTGTGAATACTGTTAAAGTTATCTAAAATTTTATCCTGACATTTAGAATTATTTTCAACAAGTTTAGCTTCAAGATTATTAGCAACGTTACAAATTACTCGGTTAAATTCACTTTTATTTGATTCAGATATACCCCTAATTTCTTCAATTTGCCTATCATGCTCAGACAATTTACCATTAATTTCTACACATTGATAGTTTAATTCCTTCCTCATCTCCATAATACCTGAATCGACTTTCTCACTTAACCTCTTTACTTGATTATCCATCCTATCACTAATTTCCTGAACATGTTTTTCAATTTTAGCAACATTAATTTCCATTTTCTGATTATTATCCTCAAGTTTACTTTCAAGTTTCTGTGTTAACTCATCATTCTGCTCTCTAAGTTTACTTTCAAGTTTATTAGTAAATTCACTCAAAATATGAACTAATTGGTCTAGCTGCTGGTCACTATTATCGCTACTCTGCTCCGATAGAGATGATGAAGCATTGTCCCCGGTTACCATCGATTCTAACACAACATTTAAATTATTATCGCCCATTGTGGCTTCACTCTCTGAATTAATCATGTCAACGGTATAGTTTGCTCCCCCTGTACTACAATTAATATGCACTTTCCTTTCCACACTCCTATTTCTTAATTTTAACAGATTAATATTTTCTCTCGTCCAACTCATCACCTTGCGTTTCCCACATACGCAAAATTTCCACAAGACATATTATACACTCTACAGCGAACAAGAAATCTCCACAACAACTGTACATATCATGAAATTTGAGAGCAACTATACCATTTCTTTGTGCATACCCTATCGTGACTCAGATCAGTCTTGCCCCACGTTGCTAGCGACATTGAAATCTCTCTATTAAATATAAATATAAATAATAATAACTAATGGAATTTGGGAGCCATAAATATACAAATAAATAATTCTTAAACTTTGCCGGCTGTTGAAACTCATCTTCAGGGTCGTTGCCTTGTGACAAGGAGATCTGAATCACTTGATACCTAAAAAATTAATATTGGAAAAGGAGTCCATCTGGTAATTTCCCCCACCCATAGAAATTAAACAGAATATATATTAATTTTATACAATTTACTTAGTCAATTAAACCTGTATTTACCTAGAAATCCGAGCAGAGCTCGTCGTGATACACCCTTGAACATATATAACAAAATAAAGAGAATATTGATATAAATAATAAATGTCTTAATTTATGAAATAACTCTCTCTCAATAACTGATACTCAGTTTATTCCGCAATGCAAAATATTCACACGCAGTCATGACTCATTTTTCAAGAATGGACTCCACTTTGCTGATGGCGTTGGTATAGTTTAAAAAGGCCCAACACGTTACCTTACGTAGACTCTCCGTAGAATTATATATGGCTAACATTCATAACCATAGAATGTTGTTACAATCCAGCATCTTTCTCCCTGGTTCCTTCAACAGCAGATCTAGAACTCCCAACATGGCATGGGACATCTTCCCACAACTCGTACAAAACACCTCTCAGATTACCACCAGTATCACCTCTGCACACTGCAAGCTGCAACTTCCAACTGCCGACGCGTGCTTGCACCACACTAGCCCAAGCCAACACAACAGCATCTTAAAATAATGAATTTTCCTGGAATTTTCCACCTCAGCTCCGTCAACACGTAAACCCCCGCTCGGAGACTCGTCACGTACACAACCGGGAGATAAACTGAGTGATCGAAACACAGTAGTCCCAAATAAAATATAGAGAGTATCCATAATAACGAGAGTTCCAAAAAGAGTTACTAAGCCGCGACGGCTAAATACACACATAAATGAAATATACACATGAATAAATAATAATAATAATAATAATAATAATAATAATAATAATAATAATAATAATAATAATGACAATAATAATAATAATAATATCTGACCGGGGTTTGTCAGGTTACAATACATCTGATAAAAACTAAAGTTGTTACAGACGAGAAAATTCGTATTTTGATCTCCTTTAAAAACGAAGAAAAACGCGTTTTGGGGGGGAAACCATCTTGGGGGGCGGGAGTGTAAAGGAGTTGAATTCCTTTCATGAGGACACATAAATCAAAAACTGAAGAAGTTAGAGTCGTGATAATTGGTATTTAAAAGATCCTTCACTATTAAAGAAACAAGTATTTTTTGCGGGAAAGTTCACTTAGGGGAGGGGGGAGGGGGGAGTAGTTTGAAATGAAGTGACAAAAGTAAATTATGTTTATGGGGATACTTATATCTCAAAACTGAATGTAATAGACGTGAACATTGGTGTTTGGAATCTCCCTTAAACATAAAGAAACACGCGTTCTTTTAATTTGGGGGGGGGGGGGGGGTTGGCAGTAAAAACTAACGGCGGTGGGGTGTAAAAGGAGGTGAGACCAATTGATTTTACTGTTCTTAATATACTTATAAGGATCCTCCGTTGCTCAGGCGGCAGCGCGCCGGCCTCTCACAGCTGGGTTCCGTGGTTCAAATCCCGGTCACTCCATGTGACATTCGTGCCGGACAAAACGGAGGCGGGACAGGTTTTTCTCCGGATACTCCGGTTTTCCCTGTCATCATTCATCCCAGCAACACATAATAGTAGTAATAATAATAATAAGAAGAAGAATAACATTAATAATAATAATAATAATAATAATAATAATATTGTTCCGGACCGTCGTCAAATGTGCAGACCGCGCTGGAAACGGGTCCTGGACGGGTAATGACTAAGAATGCAGTCCGACCGCGGGTTCAGTGCCGCCAAGGCACCCAAGAGGACACCACGGTGGATCTCCTCAAGGATTTGATCCATAATAAAAATTCTTCTAGGAAGAGATGGCAAAGATTTAGGGACCCAACTGACCGGGTGGAATACCTGGACCTAGCCCGGGAAGTACGAAATCGATTGCTGGAAAGAAAGATTGAAAAATGGGAGGAAACTTGCCGTAATCTATTTGAAAACGAGTCAGATCGCGAATTTTGGCGGATTCTCTCAGATAACCAGTCAGATCGCGAATTTCGGCGGATTATATGTAAAACAATAAGCATTCAATTATAAATTTCAGTATAATACCGTAGCGAAGCACGGGTATCTTGCTAGTCTATCTATATATCTATATATATAAAATAACTTGTCCTGACTGACTGACTGACTGACTGACTGACTCATCATCGCAGAGCCAAAACTACTGGACGTAAAGAAATGAAATTTTGGGGATATATTCATATTAAGATGTAGGTGCTCGCTAAGAGAGGATTTTTGGATATTCCTTCGCTAAGGGGGTGAAAAGAGGGGTGAAATTTTAAAATGAGTGTGTCTATATCTCAAAAGTTTAAAAGTTTACAGATGTAAACATTGGTATTTAGAAACTTCTTTAAAAATAAGGAAACACGTATTTTTTTGTTTTCAGAAAATCCCAATAGGAGGGGTGAAAATGGGTGAAAATGGGGAAAATGGGTTGAATGCCCTTAATCAGGATACCAGTACTTATATCTCAGAAACTGAAGATATTACAGACCTGAACATTGGTACTTTTGATCTCTTTTAAAAATAAGGAAACACGTATTTTTTTGTTTTTGCAAAATCCAATTAATGGGAGGGTGAAAAGGGGGTGAATTTTTAAAATGAGTGAATCTATATCTCCAAACTTTTAAAGTTTGCAGATGTAAAAATTGGTATTTAGAATCTTCATTAAACACAAAGAAACAAGTATTTTTTTGTTTTCGGAAAATCGCAATAGGAGGGGTGAAAAGGGGTGAAGAAGGGGTTGTATGCCTTTAATGAGGCTACTTATATTTCAGAACCTGAAGATATTACAGACCTAAAAATTGGTATTTGGGATCTACTTTAAATATAAAGAAACACGTATTTTTGTCTGTGGAAAATATAATTAATGGGGTTGAAAAGGGGCTGATTTTTTAAAGTGAGTGTATCTATATCTCAAAACTTTTTAAGTTTATACATGTAAAAATTGGTGTTTAGAATCTCCTTTAAAAATAAAAAAAACACGTATTCTTTTGTTTTCGGAAAATCCCAATAGGAAGGGTTTAAAAGGGTGAATAATGGGTTGAATGCCTTTCATGAGGCTACTTATATTTCAGAACCTGAAGATATTACAGACCTCAAAATTGGTATTTTGGATCTACTTTAAAAGTAAAGAAACACGCATTTTTTCGTTTTTGGAAAATCCAAATATTGGGGGTGAAAAGAGGGGGTGAATTTTTTAAAATGAGTGTGTCTACATCTTAAAACTTTAAAATTTACAGATGTAAAAATTGGTAGTTAGAATCTCCTCTAAAAATAAAGGAACACGTATTTTTTTTGTTTCCCGTAAATCCTAATAGGATGAAAAATGGGTTGAATGCCTTTAATGAGGATACACATATCTCATAAACGAAAGATATTACAGAACTGATAATTTGCATATGGGATCTCCTTTAAAAATAAAGAAACACGTATGTTTTAGTTTTTGGAAAAGCCAATTAATGGCGCTTAAACAGGAGTGACAAATTGGGGTGAATTTTTTGAAAGACTATCTACAGAATATATTGGAAACGTAAAATGTTACAGACGTAAAGAGTGGGTGTAAATCTCCTGTAAATGTAAAAAAATATAGGTGATTTGTTTTGGGAAACTCCACTTAAAGGGAACTGAAAAGGGGTGAAATTTTAAAATGAGAATTTTTACAGTATATCTAAAAAAACTTAGCATGTTACACAAGAGAAAAATGGTATTTTTTTATCTCTATTAAACATAAAGAAACGCGTACTTTTAGTTTTCGGAAATACCACTTGGTTGGCGGGAGGGGGGGGGTAAAAGTGACTGAAAATGGTGATGAATTCTTTTAATTAGGCTACTAATATCTCAAAAATGAAGATGTTACAGACGTGAAATTTGATATTTGCAATCTGCTTTAAAAGTAAAGAAACACGTATTCTCGGAAAATCCAATGAAGGAGGGGGGGGGGGGGTGTGTGTGAAAGAATTGAAAAATTAATTGACTGAATTGTATGAGAATACATACATCTAATAAAAACTAAAGTTGTTACAGACGTGAAAATTCTTATTTGGACTTCCTTTAAAAACAAAGAAGAACGCGTTTTGGTGGGGAAACCATCTTGGAGGGCGGGAGTGTAAAGGAGTTGAATTCCTTTCATGAGGACACATAAATCAAAAACTGAAGAAGTCAGAGTCGTGATAATTGGTATTTAGAAGATCCTTTACTATTAAAGAAACAAGTACTTTTTGCGGGAAAATTCACAGGGGGGGGGGGGGAAGGAGTGTGAAAGGAAGTGAAAGAAATTGAATTATTTTTATGGGGATATTTACATCTCAAAACCGAAGGTAATAGACGTGAACATTGGTGTCTGGAATCTCCCTTAAACATAAAGAAACAAGCATTCTTTTAAATTTGTTGGTGGGGGTGGGGGGCTGGCGGTAATTAAACTTAACGGCGGTGGGGGGTGGGGTGTAGAAGGAGGTGAGACCAATTGATTTTACTGTTCTTAATGTACTTATAAGGATCCTCCGTTGCTCAGGCGGCAGCGCGCCGGCCTCTCACAGCTGGGTTCCGTGGTTCAAATCCCGGTCACTCCATGTGACATTCGTGCTGGACAAAACGGAGGCGGGACAGGTTTTTCTCCGGATACTCCGGTTTTCCCTGTCATCAGCCATTCCAGCAACACATAATAATAATAATAATAATAATAATAATAATAATAATAATAATAATAATAATAATAATAATAATAATAATAATAATATTCCGGACCGTCGTCAAATGCGCGGACCGCGCTGGAAACAGCTCCTGGACGGGTAATGACTAAGAATGCAGTCCGGACGCGGGTTCAGTGCCACCAAGGCACCCAATATGACACCACGCCGGATCTCCTGAAGGATTTTATCCATATTAAAAATATTATAGGAAAAGATGGCAAAGATTTACGAACCCAACTGTCCGGGAGGAATACCTGAGTCTAGCCCGGGAAGTACGAAATCGATTGCTGGAAAAGAAGATTTAAAAATGGGAGGAAACGTGCCGTAAAATCATAGCAAACCAGTCAGATCGGGAATTTTGGTGAATTCTCGCAGAAAACGAGTCAGATCGCGAATTTCGGCGGATTATATATCTAAAACAATAAGCATTCAATTATAAATTTCAGTATAATACCGTAGCGAAGCACGGGTATCTTGCTAGTTTCTATACATAACTAGATCATTATCAGAAATTCTGTTCATGCACCAACAGAGTTTCATCAGCAAAACCAATATCAGAAGGTAACTATAGTAGAACTTGGTTAATTCGAACCTATGAATTTGAATTAAACTATGTCATACACCGTACTTATCCAAATCTCAAATTCAAAACATCCTTACATTTTCAATGGTTCCTGGAGTTGCAGTGACAGTAAAATATGATGAAACATTAACTCTCAGACAGTTCTGAACATAACACACCTCTGGAAGAAAACTGCCACAAGTCAAAAACTATCACTTTTCAGGAGAATCTGTCAAAGATTTGAATAAATGGGGAAAAATAGTAAATACTATTTTATGATAACGATACTTGTATACAATGGTCCTCTGATATTCAGCATTACAATGGCACAATGCATTATAAACATACTATAGTAGAAGTTCATAAAGCCTCCGTGGCTCAGGCGGTAGCACGCCAGCCTCTCACCTCTGGGTTCCGTGGTTCAAACCCCAGTCACTCCATGTGAATTTGTGCTGGACAAAGCAGAGGTGGGACAGGGTTTTCTCTGGGTACTCAGGTTTTCCCTGTCATCTTCCATTCCAGAAACACTCTTCACTACCATTTTATTTCATCCGTCACTCAATCATTGCCCCACAAGAGTGAGACAGTCTTTGGCAGCCGGCACAATTCCTGTCCTCGCCGCTAGATGTAGCTTCATTCATTCCATTCCTGATCCGGTCGAATGACTGGAAAAAGGCTGTGGATTTTCGTATAGTAGAAGTTCATACATTTTAAGTCATACATTAAAATTCGACGTTCGGCAGTTTTCTATTAAGTGGTTGCAGGAATACCAACACTTATGGCCATAGCGTTAATCAATGATTTAATTAAATATGTACTTTAACAAACTCTTCCGCAGTTCTATACCATGCTCTTGTACACGGAACAATGTTTGAAAATATCTTTTACTGTATTTGTCACAGATGAATTGCTAATATTCTTTTAATAACAATGATTCTACTTAGTGTATATGAAAATAAGCAACTGGCTTATAGACGACAAAAGAAAAGAGAGACTTTTTAAATCTTCTTCTTCCCTGCCTATATCTCAGTTTATTGGGGTAAGCACTTAATGTAAATCTGGCCCAGTTTTATGACTAGATGCCCTTTCAGAAGAAGCTATCAAAGATTTGAATCAATGGAGAAAAATAGTAAATACTCCTCTGTGTGTTTTCACTATTGCACACTTCTATGATGGTTGATAGTGTGGTGTGTTTTTTATTAGGCAGAACACAACCACTCAATCCCAGAACTAGGAATTAACCATGCACACGTAAAATTATCGGCCTGGCCAGATTAAAATCTGAGGTCCTCTGAACCAAAGACCATTACGCTGACCATTTGGCCAAGCAGCTGGTTAATAGAGGCCTTCAAATGTTGAACATAAATCTCAGTCTTTTATACCATGATCCCAAAAGAAAACATGTCATAACTGACATGTGGCAGTCTTCTTCCAGGGGTGTGATAACATAATAAGTGAACTAGTTTGGCCTCAATATGGTACTGAAAAACAAAAGAAGTGTACATTCCCTTATTAGTTTTGAGTCAGTAGCAAAATCTACTTGTTGTCACTTGATCCATCTTCAATTAATGACTGATATTTTACCACGTATTCCCATCTTTTACCTTCCAAGCCCTCAAGAGCCAGTGGATTATATCATTTCTGGGTTTAGGCCTAACGAGTTGGATTTTTCTGATTATCGAAAATCAATATTTGCCAAGGAACATGTCCTCAGAGCCTGAATCTTTTCTTGCTTTCGCAACAACTAAGTTCCATTTCCAGTACCAACATGATTCTTCACTACTTTCCTCTTCCATCCAGGCAGCATTCCATCATCCACCAAGATCGTTTTTTTGAAAATATGGGAGTTCTTCGAACTAAACAATGCAACGGACCATGAGAGAAATTCGAATTACTCATAAATTCAAATTAAAACTGCTTGAATTAACCAAATTTCACTGCACATACATTTTCAAAGTAGAATGTATTATGAAACTTGCAATATATCCCATTTATCTGTACATAATAAGAAAATTAAGACTTACTGGTTCTGGACTGAATATCAGTGGAGCAGGATCAGAACAGCTACAAACACTCCCATACCCTTCAATGTGATTGCAAAATTCCCTTCGTCTTCGATTCTCTTCAGTATCTGGCCAATCGCATTCACTATCTGAAATTAGATTAATTATTGTAATTGAATTTTAGAGTTTTTAAAATCCCCATACTGATATTTGTACCAAAATATCTTCAATTCCAACAGAAATGATGATCACTTCAGTTCTACTCAACAAAAAACTACAAGACCAAAATATAATTGAATATTGATTCCATCTTACAGACTTTTACTATGGAATTAAAATGGAACCCAGTTTATCTGGTTCAAAGAGGACTGGGTATGATGACTAAAAATCTACTTGGAAAATGCTACGAGGAATACTCAAGTAAAGAATGCTTTATGAAATGCATGGATTCATATGATGGATATATTTATATTTCACAGATCTACATTAAGAACCTCCAGACAGATTAGACTCGAGTTGACTATGTGCCCTGGTGACTACAGGGATGGAGTGTCTCCAGATGCTTCTGGTTTCTACAAGGCTAGAAATCCAAATTAATGAGATCTAGTTGAACACTGTTCAACAGAGCATGAATTTTCAGAGCGTTGTTAATACATTCATAATCTGACCCCTCTATGCTAATGGGGTGGACCGTACAGCCAAGGTCTCAATGTCAAGTGTTGGGCGGCAGTAAATAACTTGGGAACCAATTGCTTCAGGTGGATAAGTTCTCTTAGGTGGGGGTGGTAGTCCCTTTAGTGTAGGAAATCACACTGGAACACAAAAAGTAGCAACTGTTCCCAGGTTAGGAGCAATGATGAGAGGTATCCATACTCCATATTAGGAACAGCCTGATCAACTGCTGGTAGCAGCTATAAAATGTCTTTGAGAGTTCCGAGCCCATTGTACTCATTGGCTACATCACCTATTCTCGAACAATTAACATGTATTTGGTAATAATAATATTTGTCTGAGAAAGAGAGAGAGAGAGAGAAAAAAAAGAAACTTCATGGTTGAGACCCACAAAGTAACAGGATTCGTGTTGCAAATTTTTTCTTTCATAAAAAAAACAATTGTTCAACAATGTTTATGGTTTTATGGAGTTTGGATATTCCATCCAGCTTGATACATCTCTCTTTCTCTATCAGGTTTGATATTTTATGAAATATATGATACTACTTACTCTACTCTCACCTACAAAGATAGGGAATTACTGTTGCAAACATGAATTGGGCAAAATTAAGTCTTTATTGTTGTCTCTCTTCTCAACCTGAATTAGTTATAGTCGTCTCACTTCCTGACCCACCAACAAATAAAGCAGATTGCCGCTCCAAATTAAATGGAGACATGTTTTATACAGTTTGGAAATTAAATTCCATTGTTATGTCTTTTCTCGGCTTAATAGCTTTCAGTTGTTGGAAAATAATCTTATGAGGTGGATGTAGTCTGTAGTTTTTTTAGATTGGTGTGTTCATGGTCCATAATTGTAGGCATGATAATAAGGTTTTGGGCTTTTGCCATGTCAGAAAGCAATTCTTTACACTTCGCAGACAAATTTGCTCCAGGTCTTCAGAAGAAAATCTCATCCGTTCACAAGCAAGACTTCCCTAATTAAGGTGGTTTGATTTTAAGAACATTTTACTGTTGGGTCTATGGTAAGCGGTGCTCTCATTCGTCACAAGATGGCGGGCTCACTGAGCACTAGCCTTCTGAGTGGAGGGTGACATCATCTAGCTCCAATTAAGATGTATCTTGTTCCATCATATGTGTGTACGAAGTAAGCAGTAAAGTCATCAGGAAATTAGGGATGAATGTGGTTGGTTGGTTGAATAAATAAATAAATAAATAAATAAATACATAAATAAATAAATAAATAAATAAATAAATAAATAAATAAATAAATAAATAAATAAAAAAAATAGTTCAACGAAAGACTGACAGGGTAGAATCAAGCGGAAGATGGAAAGAAAAGTGTGTAGAAAAAAAAACGAAAAAATGGGGTGAGTCAGGCGGTGGGAAGTAGGACGTAGAGGGGTCGAGGGAGGGGGATGGGACAAGGACATACCACAAGGTTGAAGACATGAAAGTGAAAAGAAGTAAGAATAATACCGTAACAGGTGTATAAAAGTTATGAAAGTATGGCCCATAGCACATAACCTAGGGTGAAGTTTCCTATCTTCCATGAACCATCTAGTGATGAGGAGAGTACAAATTTGGAAAACAATGAAGTGAAATAACAATAGTGAAAAGACAGGGAAGAGAATTACCTACATAAATCCTTAATGGCTGGCAACAATGTATTACTTCATCGATAGCCAGTGTCCTTGTTGAAATTGTTAGGATTTTTACTTATTTCCACAACTTCCCATATAATCTTAGACCTGTAGTGTTTAGTGTGGGTAAGACCTCGAATATCTTGGAACACAACATCATGACCTGTTGATAAGGTGTGCTCAGCTATTGCTGACTTATCTAGTTGGTTGAGATGGATATTTCGTTTGTGTTTCTCGATACGAGTACAAATAGACTGGCATGTTTGGCCAATGTATACCTTGCCATAAGTACAGGGAGTTTTGTACATCCTAGAGGGTAATAGTGGGGATAATTTGTCCTGGTTTTTACCAAACGGCAAACAATTTTTGTGACCTGCAAAACAATACTTTTATATTGCGCTTGCGGAGGACCTTGACTATTCAATCTGTAGTATTGTGGATGAAAGGTAGGTAGGCAGTTCCCATCACTTCTTCGTTTTGTGAATTTTGCTTAGTCTTCCCTCTGGGATGCAGGGCTCTATGAATCAGTACGTCATTGTAACCATTATCCTTGAACATGACTGAGCGTGTCCGTCTCCTCCTGCATATTTGATAGTTCACAAATCTGTTTTGCCCTCGGGGTGAGAGTTGTGAGAATGCCCTGTTTTTGTGCTGGATGGTGGTGAGAATCTGCATGGAGATAGCGATTTGTGTGGGTAGGTTTATGATAGACGGTGTGTCCTAAGTAGCTGCCTGGTTTCTTTCTTACTATGACATCCAAGAAAGGAAGGCAGCTGTCTCACTCCATCTCCATAGTGAACTTAATTGAAGGATGCTGCTGATTTAGGAGATTCAGAAATAGATGAAGTTTCTCAAGACCCTCTGTCCAGACCACAGAAGTATTGTCGACATACCTCAGCCAAATCATCGGTTTGACGGTTGCCGAAGCAATAGCCGCCTGCTCAAAATGTTCCGTAAAGAAATAAGCCAATATCAGCAATAGTGGACATCCCATCTGTTTGTAAAATTGCCCATTACACAAGAAATAGCTGGAAGCCATATAGTGATGAAATAACTTAGTAATGTTCTCAGGGAATAGATACTCAATGAGAGAGACAACCAAGTCAATTAGCAATTTCGTGAACAAAGATTAAACATCAAAACTCATGAGAAGTGCATTGGGTTGAAGGGTTATGGGTGACAGCTTGTTAACAAAATATAGAGTCCCTAAAGTATGATTCAGTATGTCCTATATGTGGCTGAAGCAAGTTGTTTAGATATATTGCCAGAGCACAGCTAGGAGAACTTATCGCACTATGTGTCCCAGGGAGTCAGATGTTTAACCTCCACATTTGAAATTGAGGACTGCATTAAGATCTTCACTGTGGTGCTGGAAACACGAGTGCTATGGTCACGCGAGTTCAGTCTATAAATAGGATTTGACAACATAGCTGAGGTCTTATACTCATCAATATCCATTACCACAGCTGTATTACCTTTATTAGCTGAGAGAATGGTCTGTTCAGAACCATGTTTCAGGTTTCATACAAGGGATTGCCTGTTACAAGATATAAATCTCATCGTTGGGCCTGTGTTGAGCAACATATACCTTTCTAAAAGAATTTTACCTTTTCAATACATTATGCTTTTTTATTGATTTACATAAATATTTCTACATTATTGTTATATCATAAGCAGGACATGTTTCGCCATTTTTTTAGGCATCTTCAGCTGCTGTTCCTACTACCTAAAATCGAAATACTTAAAATGGTTAAACTGGCATGAATTGTTTTAACTAAAAATATTTTTGTGTGTATTATACATTCTGTAGTAATATCCGGCTGATGAGAATTGTTATGACTAGTGAATTGTGTTAACATGTACCATACATAAAAACATTTAGCTTGTATACAACTGCTCTGTCTATGAAAGGTGAATATAACATATTATACATTTGATAAGAACATAAACTTGTGATGACATTAGTTGTTTTAGGTTTTTTAGTCTGTAATATCCAATGTGCGTGCTCTCACTGGAATCTTCATGGACCTGAGTGCCACCTTCGGAATAAAATTTGGTAGCGTTTCCATAAGATATTGCGTGATCCGTTGTCTGAATGTTGCTTTATGGTGATTAAAATTATGTAAAATCCTGCCGCCTGTTGCTGAGTGGGTTTGAAGAGGGGACTTCTCAAGGTCGTCGTGACATTTCTTGTGGTCTTGTTGCATCTTTTAGGGGTTGATATTGGTGGATTGAGAGTCTGTAAAAAAAAAAAAAGGTGTTAGTTGTGAAGTTTGTGTGAACTGAAGTATAAAATGGGGACGTTAAGCGAGCTCTTACTCACCTTCTCAGCTCTCTTGCGGCAATTGCTTGCGGCTTGCTCTTGTGACACCTGCTGTCTGACTGGCAATGGCTAAATCTGTGCACCTCGTGTTGTATCTGTGTGTGTTATATGAAAGGGTATGGGCTGGGGAGGGGTGGGCAGATGAGGTATTGGCTGTTCTCGGAAGAGGGTTTTTTCTGTGGGCGGAGCTTTTACATGTGGAAATTCATTGATGTTTTGGAACACGTTTTCTTATATTTTTAGTAATTGTGGGATTTGATCGTATAAAGGATTTTTAGTCTTTATAATGTCATTTAAATTGTGGTATCTATTGAACTGGTCTATGAAAATGTAGATTTTTCGTATTTGTTCATCAATTTGCCTTTTCTAATTCTCTTTAGTATAGTTAAATCTTGTTCTATGGTCGTGTAGCATGTCCAGTTTCTTTCATATGTACGCTCATTGCCGAGAATTTATGATGTTTGTTTACATTATAGTGTTCTAAGTATCTCGCTGAGAAACTTCGACCTTTTTGTCCTATGTATGAGACGAAACATTGGGTGCAGGTGAGTTTGTAAATCCCGGATCCTGAGTAATTGGTCTTTGTTGGAGTTGACGCTATTGTGGTTTAGGAACATGCTTTGGATAGTGTTTTGTGTTTTATTTGAAGTCATGTTTCTTGAATGGGTTAGAAATTTGATATATGATGGGATTACTGTAATAAAAAAAAGGTGGCAAATTTAGACTTTTTTGTTTTTCATCCAGAATTAATTTTGAAATTTGTCTATTTCTAATTTTTCTTATTATTTGATTGACCATTTCTACGTTAAACCCATAGAACTTGGCTATGTTACTTATATATTGTAATTCTTTGTTGAGGTCTTTTGGTGTGAGGGGCAGTTTTAACACTCGATGCATTAAACTACAGTAGGCTGCCCGTTTTTGAGTGTTGGGATGTAATGAGTTGTTCTTTATTGTGTTTGGTGAAAAGGTTGGCTTCCTATAAATGTGGTATTCGAAGCTATCATCTTTCCGTGTGATGATTATGTCTAAAAAAATGTATGGACTTATTGATTTCATCTTCTACTGTGATTTTATATTTTGATCTAATGAGTTGAGGTATTGCAAAATATTTTTACTGTTGTTGAAACGTTGGTCTAGGTCATGAACGTGTCATTGACATACCGCATCCATAGACTTAAACCTTATATTTTCGTTTCGATTTTTGTGTGTCAAGGTAGATGTCTGCTAAGATGCCTGACGCTAGATCTCCCATTGATAAACCTTTCTGGCGATATATTTTCTTACTGAAGCTGAAAAAATTGTTGTCGAGGACGAAATTTAAGATGTTGATAAATTCATCAATTTCCATTACAATGACATGGCCATGTTTAGTTAAATTGTCTTTAATGATGTTAACTGTTTCTCTTGTTGGAATGTTTGAGTTCATATTGGAAACGTCAAAGGAGCACATGACATGATTTGGTTGTACTTTAAAATTTTGTAACATATCACAAAAATCAATGGAATTTTTTAGAGGAGAATTATTACGGAATCTATAATGATTTTTAAGAAAACTGTGTATGAACTGTGAAGTTATATATGTTGGACTAATTTTACTGTTGATGATTGGCCTGATGGAAATTTCTGTTTTGTGTATCTTTGGTAGTGGTCTGGCTGTTGGTATATTGGGGTTCATGTTTATTAATTGTTCTGATTCTTGTTCATTTAGTAAAAAGGATGAGTTTTTGAGCAAAGTCTTTAGATTGTGATTGGATTTGGGTTGTGGGATCCTTGTCTATTAAAGAAAAAGGATTATCTCTGAAAAGGCTTCAGTCTTATTAGTGTAGTCATTCTTGTTCATTATCCTAACGGCCTTTGTGACGATTACATCAGTGTTTTATTTTGTTTGTGATCGACGTGTGTTGAATTTATGTTTTATTTAATTAGCCAAACTGGAGAGCTTCTTCTCGATTTCGTATCTCGTGTCATTTCCAACCTTCTCAATTCGTCAAGTCTATACTAGTCATATTGGACAATTCCCTCTGCACCATTGTGGATCTCGCTTTTAGAACCTTCCAGAAAAATAAGAACTTACATAAGATTTCACTCAAATTTAAGTGTGTAACACAAGTTCAACCGTCAACCTAAGACTGTCATCAAGTGATTTTATACGACATCACAGTGTTTTTATTCATCTGTTAATTTTAACATATCCTGGTCATATTTATTGTAACACATGTACAAGGTTTTTACTTTTGTATGTGATTCCATCACCATCCCATCCCCTTGTTCATCCACATCACTCCATTTTTAGATTATGTCTTTTGCTTGTAATTTTGGCTAGGCTGATGATGGTCCAAAAAAGGGACCGAAACTAGTACCTGTTATTATTATATTGTAATGTTTTGATAAACGTTCAATGATGTTAAGTATTGAGATGGTGGAACAATAAAATTTTGTACTCATTTTAAAGTTAAGTCTTAACTCAATACGGAACCCAACCACGAAGTTTATTACTTTAAAGGCCGATACCAAGCCAGACAAGCTAAGGGGAAACCAACAGCTGCGAGCAGAGGAGTCTTCCCTTGGAAGGTTGGATAAGATGAGACCTTTGTGTGGGAAATAACACCAATTCATCACTTGATGCCTTGCAGTGAGGCAGGGGACTGCCAAAGGCTAAGAGAGACCACCCTGAAAGAAAATCCTCCAGTACGTTAGGCCTAGCAAGTCAGTACAGGAGTACAATGCAGCTGCTTTCAAAACGAAAACAAACATCGGAAAGAAACATATTCTGAACGTCGACAATACTTCAAGTACTCTTGGAACTAATGATGTCATGTCCGATGTTCATTCAAGATGCACGAGAAGAACCAATCATAAAAACAAGCTTCGGATTGGAACCTTAAACGTAATGACTCTAACAGGAAGATGCAACGAAATCACGGATTTAATGAACCGTAGACATATTCACATCCTAGGGCTAAGTGAAACCAAATGGGAAGGTTGCAACACAATGTTATAGGACGGATATAAATTATACTGGAGTGGCAATCGTGCAGTGGCGAGGAATGGAGTTGGTTTTATACTCCATAAAGACATTGATAGTGTAACAGATGTCTCATTCATCAGTGAGAAATTAATCCAACCTAAAATATGCCTAAATGGAGAAACTCAAACTGTGATCCAAGTTTATGCACCCCAGCAGCGTTGTACGATGACCAAAAAGCAAGCTTCCTAGAAAAACTAGAAGACATCATTGATTAAGAGAAAATGATAATTGGGGATTTTAATGCCCAGGTAGGAACTGATAGGTCAGGTTATGAAGGAATTATTGGTCCATATGTATTTGGTAATAGAAATGAGGAGGGTGAACTTCTGCTTGATCTATGTACACGAAACCAACTTCTGGTGAAGAACTCGTGGTTTCAGAAATGGGATAGCCACAAGATGATGAGATACAGCTGGGATGGTCAGTATATTTCAGTGATAGACCTTATCATCACAGATGGGTCAAATGGAGAAAAGGTGCATGATGTAAAAGTGATACCTAGTGAGAGCCTTGATAGTGACCATAGACTCTTCATTGCAGACATAAGAGTCACCAAACCTATTATTAAAGTAAACAAGAAGAAAAAACCACGAATTAAAGACTGGAAATTGAAAGATCTGGAAGTCAAACAGCAGTTTCAAGAGGAAATCAGAGCAAAAATATCAATAACAGACACAAAGAAAGATAATGAAGAATGGAATGATTTTAAGGCAAGTCTGGTTGGTAGTGCGGATAAAATATATGGAAGAACAAGCAGAAGAGTTAAGAGAGAAAAGAACATCTTGGTGGAATGATAAAGTGAAAGAAGACGTAATGAAATGGAGTAAAGCCAAAAAAGTTCTTGATATGGCTAAGTCTGACAGAGGAATAAACAGCAACCAAATAGACAACAATAAATTGGAAGAAATGGCAAAGGAATATAGATACAGGAAGTTGGAAGTCAAAAGAATTGTAAGGGAAGAAAAAGAGAAAAGTTGGAAAGAATTTACAACTAAACTGGAAGAAGACAGTAAAGGGAATATGAAAATGATATCTGGAATAGTAAAGAGTAAAAGATCAGATAAAGAAGCAATTACAACTCTGGAGACAGCAGATAGGAATATGGTTCGCAATATGAAAGATATTACGGATACAATGGGACAGTATTTTGACAAGCTCCTAAATGGCTCTAATGAGATCTCTGTTGAGGATGTAGGACAGAATACAACAGAGGAAGGTATCCCAATTACATGGACAGAAGTAGAGCAAGCTCTGCATAGGATGAGAAGTGGTAAGTCAGCAGGAGCTGATGAAGTTACAGTTGACATGATTAAATCTGCTGGTCCGCCAGGAATACAGTGGCTGTATAGAGTTCTCAGAAAAATATGGAAGGATGACGAAATACCTGAAGACTGGATAAAAGGGGTGGTAGTTCCTAACTTTAAGAAAGGGAGTAGAAGGAAAAGTGAAAATTACAGAGGCATTACCCTCTTATCATACCGCCTTAAAATTATGGAGATCACTGAAGCCAGAGAAAGGGATATACTAGAGCCTATCTTAGAAGAGGAACACAACATGGCTTTAGGGCTGGAAGAAGCACAACAGATCTGATATTTGCTTTGAGGATATTGGCAGAGAAACAGTGTGAAAGATGAAAAGACCTAATTATTGTGTTTATGGACCTTGAAAAGGCGTATGATAATGTTCCTAGATCAACTATTTGGAAAAGTCTTAGAAAACTTGGTGTACCGGAGTACCTTATTAGGAAGATCCAAATGCTATATACTAATTGCAAAAGCTGTGTCAGTATTGGAGATGGTCACTCTGAATGGTTCAATACAACAAAAGGAGTACAACAGGGAAGTGCCTTATCACCTCTTCTATTCATAGCAATTATGGATACCATTTTAAAGGAACTAAAAGGAAAAGGTAATAAAGATCTTCAGGCTCTGGTGTTTGCAGACGATGTGGCAATATGGGATGAAACAGAGGAGGAAGTGCAAAATAATCTGAATGCATGATGTAAGAAATCTGATGATTATGGAATGAAACTGAACCCATCAAAAACAGTAGCAGTGAAAATCAGCAGACATAATACAGAATGCAACATAAAAATACAGGACCACCAAGTTGTAGTACACCAATTCAGATATTCAGGAAGTGTAATGGCTAGTAATAATAGAGCTGAGATAGAAATAACAAACAGAAAAACCAAAGGCTCTAACTTTTACAGTATCATTAGACACCTACTGTGGGATGAGAAGGCTATGAAGCCTGCTATTATGCCAAACCATATAATTATGCACCTATATAAACATAATATACATAATATACTGACCCTGTACAAGTCATATTTCATTCCCATCCTTACATATCCTCTGGAAACCTGCACACTAACATCAAAGGATTGTAGTAGGATTCAAGCCTGTGAAATGAAATTTTCTAGAACTGCCCTCAAAAAGACACGACTTGATCACGTGAAAAATGATAAGATCCGATCTAACCTAGGTCTAAATGAATTGATGGAGGAAAGACTTAGGTCATCTAGACTTAAATGGTTTGGGCATGTTAAACGAATGAATAGCACAAGGTTACCATGTGCTTATGTGGAAAAGAGAATAACAGGTAGAAGACCAGCTGGAAGACCAAGAAGATGGATGGACCAACTGAGGGAAGACGTGGAGAGAAGGGGATGGAATTGGGAATCTGTCATGGACAACAAAATCTTTTTGAACAGGAAACTTTGGAAGACACTCGTTTGCAAACACCCTACCCGGCTCGCTGGAAGGGCAAACCAATGATGATGATGATGATGATGATGATGATGATGATGATGATGATGGTTTGTCATAAGCAGGATATGTTTTGCCTATTTTTTTGGGCATCTTCAGCCCCTGTTCCTACTATCTAAGATCAACATAGCCAGGATCCTGGATTTTTCTTAATAACAAAGTTCTTAAAATGGTTACGCTGACATGAATTGTTTTAACTAAAAATATTAATCACCATAGAGCAACATTCAGACAACGGATCACGCAATATCTTACGGAAACGCTACCAAATTATATTCCCAAGATGACACTCAGGTCCATGAAGATTCCGGTGAGAGCACGCACATTGGATATTACAGACTAAATAACCTAAACACTCCGGGCGAGTTGGCCGTGCGTGTAGAGGCGAACGGCTGTGAGCTTGCATCCGGGAGATAGTAGGTTCGAATCCCACTATTGGCAGCCCTGAAAATGGTTTTCCGTGGTTTCCCATTTTCACACCAGGCAAATGCTGGGGCTGTACCTTAATTAAGGCCATGGCCGCTTCCTTCCAACTCCTAGGCCTTTCCTATCCCATTGTCGCCATAAGACCTATCTGTGTCGGTGCGACGTAAAGCCCCTAGCAAAAAAATGAAACAAACCAACGTCATAACAAGTTTTTTAAAGCATATCATTATGTTTTTATCAAATGTATAATAATTGTAGACTCATCCTTTATAGACAGAGCAATTGTATACAAGCTAAATGATTTATGTATAGTACATGTTAACACAGTCCGCCTCTGTGGTGTAGTGGTTAGCGTGATTAGCTGCCACCCCCGGAGGCCCGGGTTCGATTCCCGGCTCTGCCACGAAATTTGAAAAGTGGTACGAGGGCTGGAACGGGGTCCACTCAGCCTCGGGAGGTCAACTGAGTAGAGGTGGGTTCGATTCCCACCTCAGCCATCCTGGAAGTGGTTTTCCGTGGTTTCCCACTTCTCCTCCAGGCGAATGCCGGGATGGTACCTAACTTAAGGCCACGGCCGCTTCCTTCCCTCTTCCTTGCCTATCCCTTCCACTCTTCCCATCCCTTCACAAGGCCCCTGTTCAGCATAGCAGGTGAGGCCGCCTGGGCGAGGTACTGGTCATACTCCCCAGTTGTATCCCCCGACCAAGAGTCTGAAGCTCCAGGACACTGCCCTTGAGGCGGTAGATGTGGGATCCCTCGCTAAGTCCGAGGGGAAAACCGAACCTGGAGGGTAAACAGATGATGATGATGATGATGATGACATGTTAACACAATTCACTAGTCATAACAATTCACATCAGCTGGATGTTACTACAGAACATATAATAAACACAAAAATATTTTTAGTTAAAACAATTCATGTCAGCTTAACCATTTTAAGTATTTTATTATTAAGCAAAATCAAGGATCCTGGCTATTTCGATACTAGGCAGTAGAAACAGCGGCTGAAGATGCCTAAAAATATAGGCGAAACATGTCCTGCTTATGACATAACAATAATCTACTGTATATATACAAAATACCTTGTCCTGACTGACTGACTCATCATTGCCGAGCCAGAACTACTGAATCACAAAGATAAATTGAATTTAAGGGTTCTACCTTTTCAATACAATACAATTCTGTTGCACAGTATTATGTTACATGTTTATTGTGGTACTGGTTTTCACACATTTTTTAGTGTCATCATCAGCCTATCACATAAACCGAGTAAGAGGACAAATTATATATATATTACAATAATATAAAAACATTGATACAATTCATGTAATGAAAGTTCACACTTAAAAGTAAGAATTATATCTAAAATAGGTAGCAGTGTTTACAACGCGTTAGCGGTGTAATAGTCTTATGTAATCTTTATGTAGGTGTTGAAATCACTCATTCTAATGTTGAATTTATGATTGAATGTGAGTTAAAAACTTGATAAACATATTAAAATCTTGATGGTTGACTCTTTGTGAAATGGTAAAATGAGTCTCAAAGAGGGATGCAACTTTTGTACTGTTGTTGTTTGACAGAGTCTTCTAAGCTTATGTTGTACCGGCACGTCAAAAGGTGGATTGCTGTATACATGTGGGTCCTATGTTAGTGTGCAGGACCAAGGTTTCTTAGTCCTATGTGGAACGTGAGGCCTTTCACATAAACATGTTGTAACATAATCCTGTGCAACAGAATTGTATTGTATTGTATTGAAAAGGTGGAACCTTTAAATTCAATTTACCATTGTGATTCTCAGTTCAATATGGAACTATGAAGTTTTTAACTTTGAACCAAAACTACTGGACAAGAAATTAAATTTTAGGGATATATTCATATTACAATGTAGGTGCTAACTAAGGGAGGATTTTTTGATATTCCATCACTAAGAGGGTGAAAGGGGGGGGGGGGGAATGTTTAAAATAAGTGTATCTATGCCTCGAAAATTGAACAGTTTAAAGATGTGAAAATTGGTATTTGGAATCTTCTTCAAAAATAAAGAAACAAATATTTCTCTGTTTTTAGAAAATATACTTAAGGGGTGGTGACCAGGAGTGACAAATGGGGTGAATTTTTAAAATGAGTATATCTACAATATATCTCAAAAACGTAACATGTTACAGACGTGAAAACTGGTATTTGGAATCTCCTGTAAATGCACACGAACACACATAATTTGTTTTCTGAAAATCCACTTAAGGGGAAGTGTTGAAGGGGGTAAACTGTTAAAATGAGCATATCAACAGTATATATAACAAACTTAACATGTTACAAATGTGCAAATAGGTATTTTTAATCTCTTTTAAAAATAAAAGTAACACATATTTGTTTATTTTCGGAAAAAGCATTTCAGTGGGGGGGAGGTTGTAAAAAGGACTGAAAATGGGGCTGAATACCTTTTATGTGGATACATACATCTCAAAAATTGAAGATGTTACTTTCATGATAATTGGCATTTGGAATCTCCTTTAAAAATAAAGAAACATATTATTTTGTTTTTGAAAAATCTACTTAAGGGGAGGTTAACAGGAGTGACAAAGGGAGTGAATTTTTAAAATGAGTATATCTACAATATATCTCAAAAACGTAACATGTTACAGACGTGAAAACTAGTATTTCAAATCTCCCATAAAAGAAAAGGAACATGCAGAGTTTGTTTTCTGAAAATCCACTTAAGGGGGTGGGGTAGGTGAAGGGAAGTAAAGGAAGAGTTTAATTCTTTTTATGAGGATACATATACATCAAATACTGAAGATGTTACAGACAAGAAAATTGGTATTTGGAATCACCTTTAAAAATAAGGAAAAAAAATATTTTTTTTTGTTTTCTGAAAAATCCTCTTACGGGGGTGAAAAATGTGAGAAAGAGGTTGAAATACCTTTTTTGAGGATACTTATAATTCAAAAACTGAAGATCTTACAGTTATGAAAAGAATCTCCTTTAAAAATAAAGAAACACATATTTTGTTTCTGTAAAACCTACTTGTGGAGGGGAGGTGAACAGGACTGACAAAGGGGGTGAATTTTTAAAATGAGTATATCTACAGTATATCTAAAAAAACGTAATATGTTACAGACATGAAAATTGGTATTTTTAACCTCTTTGAAAAATAAAGTAACACATACTTTTTCGTTTTAAAAAATCACTTAAGGTAGGCGGCAGGGGGAGGTAAAAAGGACTGAAAGAGGGGTTGAATTATTTTTATGAGAATACTTATATCTCAAAAACTAAAGATGTTACAGACATGAAAATTTGTATTTGGAAATCTTCTTTAATTAAGAAACACGTATTCTTTTGTTTTTAGGGAATCCAATCAGGGTGGGTAAATGAATTGAAAAATGAGTTTAATTCCTTGTATGAGGATACTTATATCTCAAAAATGAAAGACGTCACGGATGTGAAAATTGGTATTTGGAATCTCCTTTAAAAATAAACGCACATTTTTTGTTGGGGCGGGGGGGAGGGGGCGGCGGAGGGAATCAACTTAAAGGGGTATAAAAGAAGTTGAATTATTTTTATGAGGATACAAATAAGAAGAAGTCTTAAAACAATGCACCCCGAACGGGGAATTGACTGGGGGATGAGGAATGATGACAAAAATATACCTTTGTATGGAACCGTTTGAATTACAAAGTTAAAATGTCAAATGATATCCTAGGTGTTAAATAACAGAAGGTCTGAAACAAATTTAATCACTCAGAGAGTTAAATGGGGGTTGAGATCCGAAAACATATATATTCATTACTTCCTCCAAAACGGTTTAACATATGAAGACAAAATTCCAAATAGTTGTATTTATTTTGAATCCTAGGTGTGAAATAGGAAATATTTTTAAACATTACAACTGCTAAAGTGTTAAATGAGGTTAGCTCTGTAAACTAAATTATTCATCCCTCCAAAACCGTATGGCGTACAAAGTTGTAATTTTACGAGAAGGGTCTTCTTTTATGTCCTAGGAGTAAAATTCTGTATACTTCAAAATATTTTTCTCCTAATGGGTTTAGATGGTAGTTGACTCTCAAAAACACAATATCCATTCTTCCGAACCGTTTCAGGCATGAACATAATTTTTTTTCTTTTTATGAAGGGTGGTCTTCTATATCCTAGATGTTAATAAATATTTAAAAACATTCACCCCTCAAAAAAGTATTCCTTCCTCCATTGTTGTTCGACGTACAAAATAAAAATTTCACAGGTTGGTCGCTTTTACATCCTAGATGTTTACATAAGATATGGTTTAAAACATTAAAATTCTTCCATACGGTGTTCAAGTTATTGGTAGATTATAAAATAAATAATCCTTCCCCCAAAACCATTTGACATACGAATTGAGGACGTATTTTGCAGGCTCAGCTGACAGTGGACTCTCCAAAATCTAAAACTTTGAATAATAACTTTCATTTTAAAGCCAAAGCAAAGCACGGGTATGTTGCTAGTGTAAAAATATTTATGTAAATCAATAAAAAAACAATGCATTGAAAAGGTGAACTCAAGAAAGAAAAAAAAAATGGAAAGGATTGCCTGTTTCCGAGATGCACAAAGGAACTTAGATGTCTGCCAGTATGCCACCTGGTTGAATATGCGTTCAGCTTGTGTAGCAGTAATCCTGTCAAAAGACAATCAAAATTCCTGAAAAAGAGTATTGCTTAAAAGGAGGTGTAACTACAATGGCTGTAGAGAGACAGTCAAGCTCCTTATGAGTGTGATGCACTTTCTCAATCATAAGAGCCTTGCTAGCATGCTGATAAATTCTCCTGGCCTTAGGAATATTCAACATGTGCTTCAGCTTAACACAGTTGGGAAATTACATTATGGTCCCAGCATCTCAGAAGGAAGCATGAAGACAAAAGAATGGCTTTATTTCTCCTTAACTTGCTGAGTTTAGAAGCTTTCCTAAAAGTATCTTCCCCACAGACCTTTCTAATATTTAGACTGACGCTTTCACGACCCATAGTAATAGACATGATAATGCAGCTTTTGAGCTCTTGCCGAGTCAAGAAAACAAGGAGAAATTATTTACATTTCGCGGAGACTTTGTTCCGTGTCCTTAGAAGGGAATCACCTGTCCTCGAGGAACCCTTCTCCAATAATGATGGTTTGAACTTCGAATACTTAACCGTTTAGTCTACTCTTAAACAGAGGAAATAGGGGGCTCTGGCCACTTCCTCCACCTCATGCGCCGGAACATCATATGATATAATTTTAATAATGATCTGTATTAACCCGTTCGATGGGCGATGCGGCGAGATCCGCGGCTCCAAGTCGCTTGCTCGGTGGGGAACGCGGATATATCCGTCGATTCAAATTATATATTTTTTCTCAGTTGCCTGCCTGCAGAGGCTTATTTCTTTTTCAGCAGCGTATTTCGGATGAGTCTGCCCTCTGATGTGAAATTTTTCAACTATGTTCTCCCAATACCAATATGTCATCCATGAGTTACAACATAAAGAACGCAGCTGAGTCCGGGCAAGAACGACCTAAGGCCTAATAGTTCCGCGCTGAAGCTTTAGCTCATCGCCTAATCGTCCCTTGGATGTAATAATATTGCTGTAGAAGGGATTTCTAGAGATTATGGCACTGAACAGACCTCTCTGATGACATTTTAGAACTGTGACCTGATTTATTATCCCCAGTCTTGAGTTCTTCCTTCACGACTGGAGCGTGTGTTTATTGCGAGTTACACAACATTTTATTATCGTATGCATCCGTAATACAGGCTTATTTCATGATTTCCGTCCAAACTGCTGAGACCAGGTTTCTATTCGATCCTTTTTCTTACATTTTTTTCCACTAAAATATCTATAACGAATCACCGGGCCCCACTGTTTGAGGAAGATGATTTACTGTTCATGATAAACGAAATGTTGGAATTTAGTGGGGAGAATTGTGATATTAGTGAAGTAAGTTCTGCCGAAGAGGAATTTGTAAGTGACAAGTAATTACCTGGAATAAGTACAGCAAGCTCGAATATACAGGGTTTGGGAGTAGCTGATGCGAATGTTCAGCAGTCGCAAAAGAGATAACACGTGTTCGATTCCAGTTCAAGTAGCAATCATGACAGCGACAGTTGTGACGATAATATTGATTACAATCCAACCATTGCAAGTTCTTCGTCACTTATACTGAAAATTGACAAAGAAATTCCCGCTTTGATCCAAATTTCCATCGTGATTAAAGAGAGTGTCACATCATTCTGCCGGAACGTTGCGACATTAGTTCTCATAGTATCCACCCGCAGCATCACAGTGTTATACGCACGGAGCCTATATATCGTCCCACACTGTCTGTTGTTCCATCTATGCATACCCATATGCTTCCGTCTCCTACCCTTATCCTTATTTCTTGTAACGTTTTGTCATAGCACCATCCAACGTAGGTTCTTCTTAATGCTCTGGGATCTGGTATAGATTTTCCAGTCTCCTCTTCTAAGAACGTATGCAGCTTTGGATGTTTCAATTTGTTCAGTGGAATATCAGCGCATAAAAATGCTGTACACAGTTTCTCACAAAATGGAGAAAATGTTGAAGATTCACCCGGTAGTGTCTGGTGTAAGCCACGGTTTCTTTTATCTTCAAGTCGCTGCACACCACGTTACTGTTTTTCTCATGACACATGTTGTTCAACTGTAAACTTCTTTTCTGCTGTAACTTGCACATCACACACTTTGCAAAATAATATTTTCCCATCAGTGGAAAAAAATATTTTCTCCATATTGTGTAACAAATTGTTTTAATTTAACAATTGCACTTCCTTTAACTTTCGGCATCTTGCAGTACTTGTCAACAAAGAACTTGCTCGACTCTCAGCGCGCGGGCGAGTGACTTCCTTCTTATCTAGCTGAAGATAAGGAGCAATGCCCACCTTGGGCGAGTCTATTATGCGTCTTACATACAGGAGAAGCAGGTACTGCTTATAGTATGTTTTCTTGGAAGTGTAATCGAGCTGAAAATACTCTTTCCTTGAAAACTAGTGGCAGCAGGTTATGTTGCAAGTCTACTTTCTTTCTTGAGCAAGTTATTTGTCTAAGTTAAACATAATAGAGAAGTATTGTAAACATAAATAATAATAATTAAATATCCAAATATATCACTTACCAGAAAACAATTTAAAATGCCAAAAATTGCTCCAAAAATGACCTCTCTCTTGTAAACGGCAAAAAATGCCAAAAAAAAAAAAAAAAAAAAAGCCCTAATAAATTGCCCTTATTTAATCAGTCAATTCATGAAACACATGTATATATACTCGAGCTATCTTTCGGCCTTCATACAAAAAAGATGCAAAATCATCAAATGCCTTGCCCTAGTAATTACGGCCAGGCATGCGCCTTTAATTGGGGAACGGCAAAGGGTTAAGGAAGCTCTAGGAGGGCAACGATTTGAAGATGATGAGTGTAGAAGACTTCGTGCGCAACTGGCTGGTGACACGACCCTGTTCCTTTTACGATGAGGGCATCGAAACGCTGACCATACACTGGGACAAATGCATTTCCAAAGCAGGAAACTCTGTGGAAAAATAAATTGTTATTGCCTTGTGTTTTTCAATAAATGAATTTAAATAAAGAATAAAATCCCATTATACCTGATCCCCCCTTGAATTCTTCAGATAAGAAGGAACAGGAGAATGTGCTGGGCATCGATCCATGAACAATAAGATCTTAAGAACTTTCACTCCCATTTTGGTTCCACGTTTCGAAGCCAGTCTTTAAAAACTTTCGTAGTGACCCAGGATTTCTTATTGTTGGTGGATTTCGTGGGAAGCGTAGCAACGTTTTTAAAACAATGCAGCTTTGAAAGTTTGCTGACCGCCAGTGAAGGCAATTTTTAACATCCGTCACTACTGGTACATAACAGAACTATTACGCGTGTACTTTGTTTCCTAATAATACCAATATAAATGGTCTGTTATTTGACATTATAAATTTTCCAGCTAACTTATTCCTGGTTGCCAGTGTTTCGCCCTCGGGTGCTAGGTTGGGCTCATCAGTTGGTACCTAGCACACCTACCAAGATGCTGGCTAGTGCATACCGTGGAGGCCACTGCGTTGGCTACTTGGAGCCACTGGCAGTGCCAATGCACTATGAGAAACTTTGTCTCTTTACCAAAAATTGATGCCTGCTTGGCTATCAGATGAGTGGCCTCCAGGGTATGCACTAGCCAGCGTCTTGGTAGGTGTGCTGGGTACCAACTGATGAGCCCAACCTAGCACACGAGGGCGAAACGCTGGCAACCAGGAATGAGTTAGCTGGAAAATTTATAATGTCCAATAACGGACCATTTATATTGGTATTATAAATTTACTCATTCGGGACAAATATTTCAGATTCCCTATGGGAATCAACATCTATATCATACTTTGTTTCCTGCCGTGACATTTTTCCCCTTTGAATGCCACTGTAATTCCAGGCATTAAATTATAAAAGAGGCCCGTCTCAACCGCATTGAAAATGTCCTTAGAAGAGAATCGAGATGTCAATTCTTTCAAATGATTTTCTTTCCAATCTTGCACAGTCTTGGCATTGACACTTCTGCTTTCCCCACACACATTAAAACTGCCAATACTGTGTCTAACCTTAAATTTGTGTAGCCAACCCGACAAAGCACTAAAATCTTCTACACCAAGTTTTATCGCTAGTTCACTTCCCTTTTCGCAAAGCATTGGTCCGTTGATTGGAATGCCTTCTGCCCTATGTCGCCTGAACCACTGTAATAATCAACTTTCCACGCATTCGTATTTTCCGCCTTGAATGCTGGTCCGCTTATTCGTCATATTACCTAAGATGCACACTTTCTTCAATTTCTGCAGCCTTAGCTACTATCGTATTTAAGGTAGATGGAGTAATCCCCAATTTCTTAGCAATTTCAACTCGTTTCATGTTGCCGTATAAACCAAGTATTTTGCCTTCGAGGACTCAAGATATAAGTGTATAAGCATAAAAATCGAGTTAAGTGAAGGATGTATAAATGAAATAACTCACTGTAATACGTCTAGGATTTTTTTTGGACGGCTGTAAATCCCCCGTATAAGTGTGAAACTGGGGGTTAGAGACTTCATTTCGAATGGTCCGTATTGAACTGAGATTACATATATATTTAAGTAAAATTTACAATTATGCCCTTAAAAAGAGGATTCACAACAATGATATTATCGTTACCAAGGCCGACAAAGGTAACACAACCGCGGTTAACAAAACAAAGAATTTCTTTACAGACAGTTCCTTTTCCATAGTCAAAAAGGACCCCACCCAGAAAATCCAACAACTACTTTAACAGACCCTTAAGAACACCCCTTACCTGTTTACAGACCAAGAAAAAACAAAACTCAGAAGCATGAACCCAGGTCTCCCTACAGCAAAAGCCCTTCCTAAAATACACAAGGCTGAAATTCCCATTCGTCCAATCATCAATTACAGACCAAGCCTCTTATACAAAATGTCAAAACATTTTGAGAAGAAATTGGCAATTTCTGTCTAAAAAATCGATTAAAAACACATCAGAACTAATAGATAAATTAAATAGGTTCAACATTCAATCTAGTCATTCCATTAATCGTGAACATGTACCCTAGCATACAAGTACCTAAATTATACCCATTACCAAGAATAACTTAAATAAATACAGCCATTTGAGCAAATTAGAAATCCAAGATTTCATGACCGTTTTAAAATTAGTCGTAAACAATAACGTCTTCACTTTAGATAACATCATACACCACCAGGAAGGATTGGCTATGGGATCGTCAGCCTTGGGTATTTTAGCAGAAATCTACCTAGACTTTCTAGAACACACTAAAATCGAAAATGACAAAAAATTTGTCAATATTCACTTTTGGGCCAGGTATATTGATGACATTTTTGTAATTATGGATGAAAAAACAGCCGACACTACTACCACTCTCCTCAGTCTTAACAACATCGATTCTCATATCAAATTTACACTTGAATCAGAGAATGATTACAAAATCTTTCTAACTTATAAGATTTTCAGGAAACCCACTCAAACTGCTTCCACTATCCGCCAAGATTCAATACACCCCCAGACCCACAAACGAGCGACTTACAATAGCTTAGTTTATCGGGCATTCAATATACCGATGTCTAAGAAAGATTTAAGAAACGAACTGAACACTATTCGCAGTACCACAAAATCCAAAGGTTACAATAGTCATTTCATAGAAAGAATAATCAACAAATACAAACATTGTCCTAAAACCACACATAAGAAAGAAACACCCAACTTCCCTACAATTTCTACTTTCACATTTAATAAAGAAATCTACAAAGTCAATAACAATCTCAAGAAACACAATGTAAAAATAGCTTTTAAAACCAGCAATAAAAATGCAGATGTCTTACACAATACTACGTCTATCAACAGGATTAAGAGATTTCTAAAATCGGGAGTTTACAGGATTAAGTGTAATTCTTGTAATTTTTCGTATGCGGGACAGACGAAGAGGAATTTCAGCATAAGATATTTGGATCATACTAATGCCTTAGATAAAATAAATTCTCAGCAGTCGGTCAACACATGCATGATTACAACCATAGTTTCAACAGCATAGAGCAAGATATGGAAATCCTTGAAATAGTAAGCGAAGGCCCTTTACTTAATATAACGGAAAACTGTTTTATACACTTAGACTAGTACTTTAATTCTAATTATAATCTTAATGACATCTCGGAGAAACATAATATTTTATTCGACCCACTTATTGTTATTATCAGAAATGCTAATCTAACAAATCAGAAATCGGTTTTACGTTCAATCCAAGGCACTTTTCTGCAGCGATTACCCTCTTTCCCACACCCTTCAGCCCTGCCGTAAACGTAGTCCCTCCTTCTCCCCCTCCCTTCCCCGCTTTCTACATGCCGCCTACCCCGCCTCTCCCCTACATTCCCGTCCTTCCTCATTCATACACAATCTGCCATGCTTCTCACACCGCTGCGCAAGGTGAGTAACTTTCATTATTCAATCCCCCGTTTCTTCTTTGGCCTTTGCACCAACTTTTTTCTTTTTTTCCTTCTTATTGTTTATTAGGTCCAATTGCTCTGCAATGAACTGAGAAATCTTTACCACCCTTTTCTTACAAATATTTATTTGAGCTTCACAAACAGCACTTGCCCTCAGCATCATAGATATCTACTTGAAGTTCATATGACATGTTTTCTAATTTATTTACATCATGTGTATGACTTATTACATCAGTGTCAAGCAAGGTCATACAACCATCAGAAATTGTGTGAAAGATATGCATTTTAAGAACAATTAGTACCTCAAAATCTATTAGTACTACTCCAACGGCATATAATTGCCATATTCTGAAGCATTTGTGCTTATTTTACGTCATGTGTATAACTTATTTCCTATACATCAGCATTAAGCAAGGTCATACAACCGGCAGAACTTGTGTGAAAGATACGCATTTTAAGAACAATTAGTACCTAGTAATATATTAGCACTATTCAATGGCATTCTGAAGCAATTGTGCTTATTTTACAAACTTTTGTCATATTTGTGTCTATTTAGTTCATACTGATCAGTGCTACACAAGGTCATACAACCTTTAGAACTTTAGTATCTGAGTCAACTATAGCCACTCTATATGGCTTTCAATTTGCCATACTCTAAAGCATTTGTGCTTATCCATTAACTTTTATCATCATTGTGTCTCATCTTCATCTAATATTTTAACTTGACAATGTCATATTTGTCTATTTTAATCTTAATGTTATGTTAAAATTGTATTGTTTTAGGACCTTTCGAATGAATTGTACAATTTATGTTTATGGCTGATGACCCCGAACAAAGTCGAAACTAGTACCAAATAAATATTTAACCATAATGTAAAACTGCATTGCAAAAGTATGTTGTATTGAAAAGGTGGCATTGTAAATTTTACTTAAATACAGTATATATATGTAAGTGTGAAATGTATAAAAGAAGTTTTACTGTATAACCCTGGACATAATGTAGATGTTTTACAAGTACAAACATTTGCCGAAACTCGTTCCAACTTGAAGTACAGCTGTCAAAATACGCTGTCTCCTTCCAACAGTCATGGCCTCTCTGCTTTATAATTTCCGAGGATTTCCTAAATAATACAGCTGAATGCAATGCTGAGATGATCCCTTATGCAAGTTCACTGCCGATAGCTTTCCCAGTATAGTACTTGCTCTAATTATCGCAATGTCCTGATGTTAACATCAAGATCCATGGGTACGTCGTAGCCACCCTTTTGTGAAATACTTTTTCTTGAAAAACACTTGATCGAGGATTTAGTGTTGCTGGGACAAATTTCTGGAAGGTTGATCCAGGAAGTTGTTTCTTCGAGGAACAGATAACGTGGGATTTTTACAACATGATTTAATTAAGATGTTCACAGGACCATACAATTTGAACAAATAATATGGGAAAACGTAGTTTCTGGGAACGGATAATAGAGGTTCCACTGTACACAAAGATATTTTTATTCATTATCATAGAACTTTGACAACAATTTAGCTTTATAATTACAGTAAATGGATAAATGTGATCCGTACTGCATTCCACAAAGATGTTACAAATGAAAACACACAATAGAAAAATTATAAAAGTACCTTCCACAGGCACAAGTGGTACTTCTGTTCGAAGTATCACAGGAGCACCCCAAGTGTTGAATTCTGTACTCTTACTGTAGGACTCCCCAAACATTTTAGCTCCTTTTTGCGTAACCATAGCCCACATATCACGCCACCCAATAACCTGAGCTCTCTTGGAACCAAGGCGCTTTAGTAAGTCACGGGCTGGCTGCTTCATCTGGAAAGTACCCTCATCCTGCAAAAAAGAAATTATTCTCTGTAATTCATGAAGTGTACACAACACTCTACAGATGATGTTTACCTTATTCGGGAGGAAATCTCAAAACATAAAGAGGGACAAAGAAGGGTGTTCATGTTCCAATAATTGAATCGGATGGTAGCCGATATGCATTAAGTCGAATTTGAACATTATTTAAACATTCAGTATACTGAAGTATTGAACCAAGGACCTTCGAATGGCATAAGAAAAAGACTATATAGAGATTATAGCCAATAGTAGGAAAAATGTAGAGGTTGTAGTGGAAATTGGTGAGGTAACAAATTTAAATGAATTATGGCCATCCCTGTTCAAGAAGCCTGTCATATCCAAGCAAAGTGAAGAACTCCCTAGAAGCCACAAGCAACCATCTACATCCATGAGATCCAAACAATTTAAATATACAGCAGCCAGACTGGACTGGTTCAAGCATCTATCTACACAGACTCTCCGAGTCATGCATAAATTCTTTTTCAAGAAACCAACATTTTTAATCAACTCTACAATGCCTTATGAGAGGGTGTAAAAGGGTAAGGTGCCAATAAACTTCAAGAAGCTGCAGGATATTGGAAAAATCATACAATATATTCAACATGAAAAACTAGATTTTTGAGCAGATATTCTGAAGTGGCCAAATATGGCAAATGAATGTCATTCGAGTGGTGGTGTAAAATATATTTGTACAGAATTTAAGTAGGTTTTACGTTACAAATACCTTTTTAGACAAAATATCAACATGAAATATTAACTGAAGATGCGTTTAACTATATATATAAAAAAAGAATTTTGTCTGTACATTGCTCAGAATTTGAAAAGAATGGTATTTCTGTATCGGTCATGTCCACAGTAACAAGGAAATGCACTTTTTACTTTTCCGTAATTTCTGTCTGTCTGTATGTATGTACACGCATCACTAGAAAACGGCTAAAGAGAACTTAATGAAAATCAGTATGCAAAGTCGGGGAATAAGTTGCTACAATCTAGGCCATAAATAATTTTATTCATGTTGATTGAAAAGGTAGTTTAGGGGAAGGACTAAAATTTAATTTTCAAATATTTATGTTATTAGTGGTCCTATCTTAATAAAAATTGGTATGGGAAGTCGGAAAATAAGTTGATACAATCTGGGCTATAAATTATTTTATTCACACTGAGTGAAATGGTAGTTTAAGGGAAGGACTGAAACTTAATTCCTAGATATTTACATTATTAGGGGTCCTATCTCATTGAAAATTGGTATGCAAAGTCTGAGAATGAGCCACTAAAACCCAGGCTATAAATAATTTAATTCATGCTGAGTGAAATGGTAGTTTAGTGGTAGACATAAAATTTTATTCTCAAATATTTATATTATTAGTGGTCGTATCAATAAATACTACATAACTAAAGTTATATATAATTAAATTTCTGACCATTTATATCGTACATTTTTACTGTACCAGCTATGATAACACAGATATTCATGAATTTGTATTTTGGTTGCTAAGTCCGTATCAACGCCGAGCCACGAGAAAACGGGTTAACAGAATTTAATGAAAATCGGTACATATAGTCGGGGAATAAGAAACTACAGTCTAAGCTATAAACAATTTTATTTACCCCAGACGAAACTGTAGTTTAGGGAAAGGCGACTAAAATGTAACTTTTAAATACCTATGTTATTGGTCCTATCGAAAAGTACTACTGGTACATAACAAAAGTTATACAGAATACAATTTCCAGTCATTTATGTTTCATTCAGTTTTAACGTACCAACTACGATAAGAGTGGTATTTCAGAGTCGGAAGAAAACTAAATGTGAAGGCCTACAATATCGAAAGCGCATAACATTTATCAACGATAACATTACATTGACTTACATTGACCATTGTTTGTTGTGATGTTCTTTGTCTCTTACGGTACCACTCAACCCCGATAGATGGGATTACTGCTGCGTATCGAGTACAACAGCCTGACTGAATATTGGTAGTAAATACCTGGGGAGTTAGAAAACTTCCTTCTTTAGCATGCCATTCCTCTGGTTCATACATTCTCTGATACAGCTGGTACGTAACACTCTGGTTCATCATAGTATTCCAGCTATTCGATCCCTACTCTGACGCGCTGTGTTGAATGAGCAGTGGGCACAGTTAAGGCAGAGGTTCACTTAGTACAGTAGTAGTAGTAGTAGTAGTAATATGGCCTGGTCTTGAATAACAATTAGGGCTATTCCAAATTATAGCAACACAATTCACTAAATAACACAAAATTCAACCCTGAAAAGAGCTGTTTCTTAAGAAAAGCTTATTATTCTTCATTTTTATTAAATTCTACATTCATTTTATTCCAAATTAGCAGTGAAGAGGGGGTTTCTCCTCTGGCTTGGAGGAAAAATTTGCCTCCAAGTCAGATTTTTCCGCCGCCAGTGTAGTGAATTGATACTTTCCGACTCATCGGGTACTCCTAGGAAAGAGATTAGTAAAAGGGCATAGTTTTTGCTCTGGGACACTGCAATATTCGACTCCTCCCACCGAAAAAAGACAGTGTTCACGGCTCAAGGCTGTCTGCGGTTTGGTCATTCCAGCTCTGGAACTTTGGACTGTTAAATCGGGAGCTTAGCGCTGTTCATTAAAAGTGAGAAAAAGTGTGGTTTTTCATTTGATCGAGTATTTCATATGAAAGCATTGCTTTTAATTGCGCCATTCCTACTTATGTCATTGTAATGTATGTTCATTTCATTTGGGAAAACCACTAAGGCAGTCTTTCTGATAATATAAAAAGACAGGTGGAGAGTGAGTGTCTACCATTATAATGAAAGCTCCCCAACCTGATTGTGACTGATGGTATGCAAGCAGGTCTACCATTACAGTGAAAATTCCCTAACTCCGTCTTCATATGAGAAACGATGTTTGGTGACTTCCCAGTCGTGTTTCTATGGTAACATTAAGAGCTATGCAATTTCATACTATCTCGCTCACAACGTGTACACTACCTAACCTAGAATTCTGTATAAAATGTAGAATTCCGTAGCGAAGCACGGGTACATCAGCTAGTGTTATATAAAATTGACCACGGAGATGAAAAGCATGAAGTCACTTCTTCAAATCTGGTTTCAAAAGTTGTTTATTAAATTAAAATTTGCCTTCCACTAATACAAATACAACCTGAGTAATTGCTCCACAATACGAAACATTAATACAGTGTGTTGTTAAGTTCTCTTTGAGTAATGATATTTTTTCTTTCTCTCCTGGAATGTAGTAAAAACTTACTTAATGCTTTTCAGCTCCGGCTGATTAAGTTACTGACGAGTAGAGAAAATAGTTATCCTGAAAAGCACTTAAATGTGCCTCTCACATCAAAGTACTGTTTAATGTCAACAAATGACATGATCATTCAACCTTGTACAGACGCGGCAAATACCATATTGGCCCAAATGTAGGACCTCTTTTTAACGTTTTTTTCACTTGGCTTACATTACACCGACACAGAGAGGTCTTACGGTGACGATGGCATATGGAAGGGCTAGGAAAGGGAAGGAATCATCGATGGCCTTAATCAGTGTTCTCCCTAGAACATTTTTAATGGGCCACCGCCCTACCATTTTTACAGACCGCCCGGCTAACATAACCTAGATATGAGGTAGTTACATAATACCGTATTAATGCATATTCAAGTCATTGAGTGTTCCAAATTAAACTTAAAACTTAAATACTATAAAATGGTTTATTTAAATGATAAATCTTCATTATTTTCAGCATAATTGCATCAATTTAGCTTGTCATGCGCGAGTGATGTCCGCAGTAGCATGGAATCACATGCGAGCACTCAATTCTGCCATAAAGATTCAAAACCATATGGTACTCCACAACAAACAAGTGGTAAGCCCCAGTGTTACATGATTATGAACGAGCTGGTTAGTGTGATGGCCTTTGGTCACAGCGGTCCCGGGTTCGATTCCTGGTAGGGTTGGTTAATTTTGCAGGCATGGGGGGTTGGGTGTATTTGTCGTCTTCATCATAATTTCATCCTCATAATGTGCGAGTCAAATCAAAAGACCTGCAACTGGCGAGCCGAACATGTCTTCTGACACTCCCGGTACTAAAAGCCATACGCCATTTCATAAGTATGCTAAAAGTATAAAATACAGGTTTTATCTATAAAAGTACACCAAGATTGTGTAGAACACTAGATAAATTCCATGTTCATAATCCAGATCATGCTGGTCTGGAATCTCTCCATAAATAAAGTAGCACAAGATGTTCTGTATTATCTCCTGGGAACTCCGTGTACTTGATCTCTTCTTAAGAACTTTTCAAAGACAGTCTCTGAGTAGTGAATAATGAATATCACCAATGAAAGTATTAAAATATTTCTTTCAGCACTCATGATGTATCAATAACTCTAAAGAATCATATTCTTTATATTTTCAAGAACTCCCATCAGTAGGAATCTGCATTTTTCGTTTTATTTTTTGGTGGAAATTGGGGTTATTTTTTAAGAATTTCACGTTACTTTTTTAGAATTTTGTGTTATTTTAATTCATGTTATTATCACATTTTGGGATTTTTAAAGGTACTTTTTTATGTAAATAAATTACTGAAGAACAATATGTAGTTTTATTTAAAGACACACACATTTTTACCATTTAATTATCGCTGAAGAATGCATAATATGAAAGAAAGGTACAATTTTTTTTTTTGTCACTTTCCTGTTGCAACCCAAGTCACTCAAAACTCCTGAGTAGCACGAAGAGAAACGTTCACAGTCAACATTAGCACATGGTTACCACACTGACTGGAGAGTTCTGCCATTAAACTCAGGATGACTGTCAAGCAAACTAATCAGAACTTTCACAATATTTATTTTTCTATCTTGCAATTTGATTGGTTTTCTTCTTGAAGTTCACTGTAACCTTTTATGATCACTGAATAATTCTCATTTTTAAAGAATGGAATAGACTTCACTTTTTCCACTAGTGCTGAATCGACATTTCTGTTAATGATGAATACTGGACTAAACAGTTCTGTATATAAAATGTATAAAGTTGACATATTTGCATTATTGTCTCATTTTGTTTTATTTTGCAAAATAAATCTGTTCAATTTTCGAATTGTTAACAACTTTATGTATAGGTAACTGTTTCCCAAGCATTTTTTTTTCGCAAATGAGAAAAACCCATCAGTGCTCATGATCTACTGTTGGTTGGCTTTGGGTCAGTACATTAAGTTTTGGTCACTACTACAGTTCTGGTGGATCATGTGGAAAGGAGAGAGAGTTCATCACTTCGGTTAAATAAAGGAGAGAGAAGTTATGATGAACTTCAAATTGCAGGATTTACTTGAGGTAAAATGTAATAATAGTGTACAGGCAGCAAAAAAGTCTGGTGATTCTGAGTGTAATGTATGACATTGGCAGAAAGATAAAGAAAAGTTTAAGAATGCTAGCATATTACAATCACCAAAGCTGACCACGACAAATTCAGGTGAAATAAGATTTTTTTTCATCAGTTAAGAACTTCATGTATTATCAGTATTGAAATCTATTCAGGAGACTAGGTATGAGGTTATCCATCTTTCAATACACTGCAAGTAATATGTCAAAGAGATTATTAGACCATTTTACAATTTAAGGGACCAGTTTCAATCCAACCAGGGGTCATCTTCAGCCTTATAATTCTAAACATCGGCAAGTTACACAATGAATGTACAAACATTAAAATCCCTTATAGTATGCATTATCACAAGAAATAACACACACATCTCTATATATATGAATGAATGAAAACCTACAACCTGTTTTCCAGTCATTGACCGGGTCAGGGATGTAATGAATGAAACTTATATAGGCTGTTATTACAATGGGGTCGCCACTCCCAAGGTGATTTATTAATGAGTGATAAATGCTATGAAATGATAATGGAGAGTGTTGCTGGAATGAAAGATGACAGGGAAAACCGGAGTACCCGGAGAAAAACCTGTCCCGCCTCCGCTTTATCCAGCACAAATCTCACATGGAGAGACCGGGATTTGAACCACGGTATCCAGCGGTGAGAGGCCAACGCACTGCCGTCTGAGAAACGGAGGCTCCCTCTATTTATATATATATAATTCGCTGGGGCCATCAAGGACCACGTTAAGTCTTGCATTTTACACTGAACTTGGCCTTCTTTAGAGCCCAAATTTCCCTCATTCTTTGTGAGTGGGCCTGCTTACGCTCCTCTGTCCAAGGGGCACCGTGTCTTCTCTTCGGTTGCTCGTCTCGGTTTAGTCCGTTCGTCAATATTTTCTTGTGGAAGAGATCTCTGTTAAGGGCGTCTTCAGCTGAGATATGTAGCATTTGCAGGTCTTCTTTGGTATTTCTAAACCAGGGAATTGTGGTTTTGGGGTTTGAATAAAAAAGTGAAAGATTTCTTTAGTTAACTTTCTTCCGTCCATTCTTTTCAGATGACCGTAAAATCGTGCCCGTCTTTTTCTGATTGCGTCGGTAATTTTCTCTATTTTGCTGTAGACTTCCTTGTTGGTTGATGGATTCCATTTCTGTACTTTGATCCCAAGATTCCTCTCACAATTTTGCGTTCTCTTTTCTCCAGTTCTTCAAGGAGTCCTTTGTTGGCATTTAGAGACAGGGTTTCGGCTGCATATAGAACTACTGGCTTCAGAACTGTTTCATTGTGACGAATCTTGATGTTTTGGGAAAGGCATATTTTGTTGTAGATTGTGCGGGATGTTTGGTAGGCTATTTCCAGTTTGCGTACTCGCTCCTGAAGTGCTTCTTTGTCCAGTCCATTTTTCATGATGATCTCACCCAGGTATTTGAATTTGTCTACTCGGGTGATGTCCCCGTATTTTGTATGGAGTTTTGGTGGAGCCTCTTTGATGTTAGTCATTACTTCTGTTTTCTCAAACGATATCTGCAAACCAGTTTGTTCGGCAATTTCCTTTAAAATTTCAACTTGAGCTCTAGCGGTTTCTATGTCGCTTGAGAGAACAGCAATATCATCAGCAAATGCTAAGCAGTCTATTGCGATCCCCCTTGGATTTGGTTCCTATTTTCAATGGACTGTAGTTGGTTTCCTGTAATCTCACCCGCCAGGTTCTGATGATCTTTTCAAGAACACAGTTGAAGAGTATCGGGGATAGCCCATCACCTTGTCGGACTCCTGTTTTGATGTCAAAGGAATGTGAGAAACATCCGTGGAACTTCACCTTGGATTTTGTATCGGTCAGGGTGGCTCTAATTAATGCCAGCAGTTTCAAATCAACTCCAAATTCATTTAAGATGTTTAACAGGACTTCCCGGTCAATGGAGTCGTACGCTTTCTTAAAATCCACAAAGACGGACACATACTGCTTGGACCTTAGTGTACAACATCTGATGATCGTTTTGAGATTTTGGATATGTTCAGCTGTTGAGCGACCTTTTCTGAACCCTCCTTGGTATTCACCTATTTCATGTTCGACTTGTGCTTCCAAACGCTCCAGGATGGCAAGTGATAGAATTTTGTAAGTCACGGGTAGCAAAGATATTCCTCTGTAGTTGTTGATGTTCTTCATGCTGCCTTTTTTTTTGTAATGGATGGATCAAAGCTATTTTCCAATCTTCGGGTAGGGTCTCCTTGTTCCAAATTTCTTCTATTTGCTTTTGCAAGATATCAAGTGATTCCTCTGGGGCATATTTCCATAGTTCTGCTACTACAAGTCTTCCCCCGGCGCTTTGTTATTTTTGAGACGGGCAATGTGGAGCTTTATTTCATCTCTGTCGGGTGGTCTGGTATCTGGGTACCTGAGTAAGGGTTCCTTGGTCTCAATGGCGCTTTGCGGTTTAGAGCAATTAAGTAAATTCTTGAAGTAATCTGCCAGAATGCAGCAATTTTCTTCATGTGACGTCGCCAGTGTGCCGTCCTCTCGCTCAAAGCATAGAGATGGTGGTTTATACCCAGTGAGTTTGTGTTTGAAGGCTCTGTAGTACTCTCTGCTTTCATTCTTCCTAAAGTTTTGTTCTATCTTTTCAATGAGAGATTTTTCGTATTTACGTTTCTCAGTTCTGAACACCCTAGCTGCTTGGGCACGTTGGGTTTTGTAGGTTTCCCAATCATTTTCTGATTTCATAGAGTAGTACTGTTTCCACGCATTGAGTCTTTCTTGGAGGACTGATTCGCAGGTACCATTCCACCAGGCATGCTTTTTGCTTCTCTTGATTTCTGCAACGTCTTTGGCGGCCTCAACAAGGAGACTTTTGGCATTGTTAAAGTCACAGTCATTTGGTCTAGCCTTCTCCTGGAACTCCTCGACCCTTTGCCGAAGTTTATCATTGTCGAAGCATGTGATCTGTTTGGTTGTCTTCCTTGTGTTTGCGGGAATTGGTTTGAATTTGATAAGAGACATAATGATCTGAGGCCACATTGATGCCTTTCTTTACCTTGACATTCATAATCTCAGGGCTGTTTCTCCTGGAGATTGCAACATGATCAATTTGGAACTCTCCGAGAGCTTGGACGGGAGAACGCCAAGTCATTTGCTTTCTGGGTAGATGGCGAAAGTGGGTCGACATGACCTGCAGGTTGTGATTTTCGCAAATGGACACCAGTCTTTTGCCGTTGGGATTGGTTCTTTTGTGAGCAGGGTAATTTCCTATAACTTTCTTGTACTTCTGTTCACGACCTAGTTGGGCATTGAAGTCACCCAAAAGAAGCTTGACATGGTGTTTGGGGATTTTGTTTAATTTTTCATCGAGTAGGTCCCAGAAATTATCAACTTCGTCTGGATCAGACTTGTTCTTATCGTTTGTAGGAGCATGTGGGTTAACTAGGGCGTAGTTTTGTCTGTACATTGCTCAGAATTTGAAAAGAATGGTATTTCTGTATCGGTCATGTCCACAGTAATAAGGAAATGTACTTTTTACTTTTCCGTAATTTCTGTCTGTCTGTCTGTATGTATGTATTTATGTATGTACATGCATCACAAGAAAACGGCTGAAGAGAATTTCATGAAAATCGGTATGTAAAGTCGGGGGATGAGCCACTACAATCTAGGCTATAAATCATTTTATTCACGCTGAGTGAAATGGTAGTTTAGGGGAAGACCTAAAATTCAATTCTCAAATATTTATATTATTAGTGGTCCTATAGATAAATACTACATAACTAAAGTTACACAGAATTAAATTTCCGATCATTTATGTCTTGTACATTTTTACCTACCGGCTATGGTAACACATATATTCATGAATTTAGATTCTTGTTGTTAAGTCCACATGAACACCGTGCCATGAGAAAATGGGTGAACAGAATGTAATAAAAATCAGTAAATAGAATCAGGGAATAAAAAACTATAGTCTAAGCTATAAACAATTTTACTGACCCTGGATGAAATGGTAATTTAGTGGTAGGTGCCTAAAATTTAATTTTTAAATACTTATGTTATTGGTCCTGTAGAAACGTACTACATAACAAAATTTATGGACAATACAATTTCCAATCATTTATGTTTTATTCAGTTTTACCATACCGACTATGATAAGAGTAGTATTTCAGAGTCAGATGAAAACTAAGTGTGAAGGCCTACAATATCGAAAGCGCGTAACATTGATCAAAATTAACAGTACATTGACCATTATTGTGATGTTCTTTGCCTCTTATGGTACCCTCAACTCCAATAGATGGGATTACTGCTGTGTACCAAGTATAAGAGCCTGACTGAATATTGGCAGGAAATAACTGGGGAGTCAGAAAACTTTTTTCTTTAGCATTGTGTGGCTCACACATTGTCTGATACTGCTGGTACATAAAACACTCGTTCATCACAGTATTCCAGCTATTCGATCCCTCCTCTGACACGCTGTTTTGAATGAGCAGTGTGCACAGTTGGCAGAGGCTCACTTAGTAATAGTAGTATGACCTGGTCTAGAATTACAATTTAGGCCTATTCCAAATTATAGCACCACAAGTCAGTAAATAATTACAAATTCAACCCTGTAAAGAGCCGTTTCTTAAGAAAAGCGTCTTCCTCTTCACTTTTATTAAATTCTACATTCAATTTATTCCAAGTTAGCAGTGAAGAGGGGTTTACTCCTCTGGCTTGGAGGAAAAATTTGCTTCCAAGTCAGGTAGAATTTTCACCGCCAGTGTAGCAAAATGAGATTTTCCGACTCATCGGGTACTCCTAGGAAACACAGTAGTAAAAGGGCATAGATTTGCCCTGGGACTCCACTATTCAACACAACACCCCCCCCCCCCCCCCGCCGAAAAAAGACGAAGAGTGTTCACGAATCACAGCTGTCTGCGGCTTGATCATTCCAGCTCTGGAACTTTGGACTGTTAGATCGGCAGCGAAGTACTGTTCGTTAAAAGTGAGAAAAGGTGTGGTTTTTCATTTGATCGAGTATTTCATACTGCATTTAATTGCGCCATTCCTACTGACGTCATTGTAATGACCTGTGTTCATTTCACTTGGGAAAACCACTAAGACAGTCTTTCTCAGGATGTAAAAAAGCAAGTGAAGAGTGGGTGAGATCATGAAAACTCGCAGACCTGATTATGACTGATGGTAGGCAAGCGGGCCTACCACTACAATGAAAATTCCCTAACCCAGTCTTCGTATGAGAAAAGACGTTTGGCGACTTCCCCGTCGCGTTTCTAGGGTAACGTTTAGAGCTATGCAATATAATACAATGTTGCTCACAACATGAACACTACCTAACCTAGAATTTTGAATGCAATGTAGAATTCCGTAGCGAAGCACGGGTACATCAGCTAGTTAAAATATATAACAACAATATGAAAGACATTTAAAACACCACATAAATTTGGACAAAATTTTTAAACATATTCAATAAAGTCTTAACATTGTATAAACTGGTACTATCAAAAAATGGGACACACACAAGGAACAAATGTAAACTGAGTGACACACTTCAGACTTCCAGTCCAACAGAACTTGTTTACAAGTGGTCAATTTACAAAAACTTTTATTTGAATATTTTACATCTGGTGTTTTTAGTCTCTTGTATGTTGTCATTATATATTTTAACTAGCAAGATACCCGTGCTTCGCTACGGTATTATACTGAAATTTATAATTGAAAGCTTATTGTTTTAGATATATAATCCGCCGAAATTCGCGATCTGACTCGTTTTCTGCGAGAATCCACCAAAATTCCCGATCTGACTCGTTTTCTATTATTTTACAGCACGTTTCCTCCCATTTTCAATCTTCCTTTCCAGCAATCGATTTCGTACTTCCCGGGCTAGGCTCAGGTATTCCTCCTGGTCAGTTGGGTCCGTAAATCTTTGCCATCTTTTCCTTTAATCGTTTTTAATATGGATAAAATCCTTCAGGAGATCCGGCCTGGTGTCATATTGGGTGCCTTGGTAGCACTGAACCCGCGGCCGGACTGCATTCTTAGTCATTACCCGTCCAGGAGCCGTTACCAGCGCGGTCCGCACATTTGACGACGGTCCGGAACATTATTATTATTATTATTATTATTATTATTATTATTGTGTGTTGCTGGAATGGCTGATGACAGGGAAAACCGGAGTATCCGGAGAAAAACCTGTCCCGCCTCTGTTTTGTACAGCACGAATGTCACATGGAGTGACCGGGATTTGAACCACGGAACCCAGCTGTGAGAGGCCGGCGCGCTGCCGCCTGAGCAACGGAGGATCCTTATAAGTACATTAATAACAGTAAAATCAATTGGTCTCACCTCCTTCTACACCCCACCGCCGTTAAGTTTATTTACCGCCACCCCCACCCCAAAAAAAATTAAAAGAAGGCTTGTTTCTTTATGTTTAAGGGAGATTCCAAACACCAATGTTCACGTCTATTACCTTCAGTTTTGTGATATAACTATCCCCATAAAAGTATTTTACTTTTTTCACTTCATTTCACACTACTGCCCCCCCCCCCCCCCCAAGTGAACTTTCCCGCAAAAAATACTTGTTTCTTTAATAGTAAAGGATCTTCTAAATACCAATTATCACGACTCTAACTTCTTCAGTTTTTGATTTATGTGTCCTCATGAAAGGAATTCAACTCCTTTACACTCCCGCCTTCCAAGATGGTTTCCCGCCCAAAACGCGTTTTTCTTTGTTTTTAAAGGAGATCCAAATACGAATTTTCACGTCTGTAACAACTTTAGTTTTTATTAGATGTATGTATTCTCATACAATTAAGCCAATTAATTTTTCAATTCTTTCACCCCCCTCCAACCCCGCTTCATTGGATTTTTTTTTTTTTTTTTTTGCTAGGGGCTTTACGTCGCACCGACACAGATAGGTCTTATGGCGACGATTGGATGGGAAAGGCCTAGGAGTTGGAAGGAAGCGGCCGTGGCCTTAATTAAGGTACAGCCCCAGCATTTGCCTGGTGTGAAAATGGGAAACCACGGAAAACCATCTTCAGGGCTGCCGATAGTGGGATTCGAACCTACTATCTCCTGGATGCAAGCTCACAGCCGCGCGCCTCTACGCGCACGGCCAACTCGCCCGGTTCATTGGATTTTAAGAGAATACGTGTTTCTTTACTTTTAAAGTAGATTGAAAATATCAAATTTCACGTCTGTAACATTTTCATTTTTTATATATCAGTAGCCTAATTAAAAGAATTCAACACAATTTTCAGTCACTTTTACGCCCCCCTCCACCCAAGTGATATTTCCGAAAACTAAAAATACACGTTTCTTTATGTTTAATAGAGATAAAAAATACCATTTTTCACTTCTGTAACATGTTAAGTTTTTTAGATATACTGTAAAAATTCTCATTTTAAAATTTCACCCCTTTTGAGTTCCCCTTAAGTGGAGTTTCCAAAAACAAATCACCTGTTTCTTTACATTTACATGAGATTCCAAACACCCACTTTTTACGTCTGTAACATTTTACGTTTCCAAGATATTCTGTAGACATAGTCTTTCAAAAAATTCACCCCAATTTGTCACTCCTGTTCAACCGCCATTAATTGGATTTTCCAAAAACTAAAAAATACTTGTTTCTTTATTTTTAAAGGAGATCCCATATACAATTTTTCAGTTCTGTAATATCTTTCGTTTCTGACGTATATGTATTCTCATTAAAGGCATTCAACCCATTTTTCACCCTTTTACACCCCTCCTATTGGGATTTACAGGAAACAAAAATACGTGTTTCTTTATTTTTGGAGGAGATTCTAACTACCAATTTTTACATCTGTAAATTTCAAAGTTTTAAGATGTAGGCACACATCATTTTAAAAAATTCACCCCCCTTTTCACCCCCCAATATTTGGATTTTCCAAAAACGAAAAAATACGTGTTTCTTTACTTTTAAAGTAGATACTAAATACCAATTTTCAGGTCTGTAATATCTTCAGGTTCTGAAATATAAGTAGACTCATGTAAGGCATTCGACCCCTTCTTCAACCTTTTCCACCTTCCTATTAGGATTTTCCGAAAACAAAATATACGTGTTTCTTTATTTTTAAAGGAGATTCTAAATACCCATTTTCACATCTATAACCTTTAAAAGTTTTGAGATATAAATACACTCATTTTAAAATATTACCCCCTTTTCGCCCCCACCCTTAATTGGATTTTCCAGATACAAAAAAATACGTGTTTCTTTACTTTTAAAGGAGATCCCAAACACCGATTTTCATGTCTGTAATATCTTCAGTTTCTGAGATATAAGTAGCCTCATTAAAGGCATTCAACCCCTTTTCCACCCCTTTTCACTCCTCCTATTGCGATTTTCCGAAAACAAAAAAATACGTGTTCCTTTATTTTTAATGAAGATTCTAAATACCAGTTTTTACATCTGCAAACTTTAAAAGTTTGGAGATATAGATACACTCATTTTAAAAATTTACCCCCTTTGCACCCTCCCATTAATTGGGTTTTCCAAAAACAAAAAATACGTGTTTCTTTATTTTTAAAAGAGATCAAATGTACCAATTTTCAGGTCTGTAATATCTTCAGTTTCAGAGATATAAGTACCGGTATCCTGATTGATGGCATTCAACCCATTTTTCCCCATTTTCACCGCTCCTATTGGGGTTTTCACAAAACAAAAAAATACGTGTATCCTTATTTTAAAAGAAGATTCTAAATACCAATTTTTACATCTGTAAACTTTTAAAGTTTTGAGATATAGATACACTCTTTTTAAAATTTCACCCCCCTTTTCACCCCCTTAGCGACGGAATATCCAAAAATCCTCTCTTAGCGAGCACTTACATCTTAGTATGAATATATCCCCAAAATTTCATTTCTTTATGTCCAGTAGTTTTGGCTCGGCAATGATGAATCAGTCAGTCAGTCAGTCAGTCAGTCAGTCAGTCAGTCAGTCAGTCAGTCAGTCAGGACAAGTTATTTTATATATATAGATGTATGCTTTATGCCCTGTGATAATGCATACTGTAAGGGATTTTAATGCTTGTTCATAGATGGTATAACTTGTCAATGTTTAGTATTGTAAGGCTGAGGATGACCCCTGGTTGGGTTGTAACCGGTTCCTTAAATTGTGAAATGGTCTACTCTTTGTCATTTTACTTGTAGTATACTGAAAGGTGGATAACCTCATACTTATTCTCCATGGCAACTAAAGTTACCTGCTATAGGTCTTTCACGGCCAAAGAAAAGCTACAGATTATAGAAACGCAGAAGATATTGGAAATCGTGATGCAGGAAGAAAATGAGATGTGGACGAGAGCCGTTTCCACGACTGACGAAAAAATCAATTACGGCTTCAGCAAACTACAGTAGAAGTCCGCTATAGCGAGTATGGGATATAATGAGAACTCTGTTATAACGTTGGTTCTTTTCTGTCCCTTCAAAATTCCTATATCAAACTATGTATTATCCTTCGGTTACAGTGAAAGCCTTATCACTGACGCATCCGTTATTATGAGCAATTAAGCGTGGGCGTTTTTTTCAAGTCACCGATATTTATGCACCCAGCCATTATATTACATATGATAGATCATTTTTGGTATTGTTTCATTGCTATATCAACTAGCGAGCAAATATTTCAGATTGCCTATGGGAATCAACATCTATATCAGGCGATGTCGGAGTCGATTAGTAAAACCTGTCGACAGCTGTTCCGTAAAAAAGAGAAAATGAAAGAGAAGATGATTTCGTAATAAATGCGCAAATAACTTATCCGATAGCAGTTGTAAACTAGTTAAAAATAAAGGCTGGAATAAACGATCGCTTATTGCTTATTGCAGTTAAGTTATAATGGGATACACCTGAAGATATGGCAGAGTGCATCATTTATTTCGGAGGTTACTTTATATTTTTATTAACGCCACAGCAATTTTCGTCCCACTCCTAGGCCTTTGCTATTTCATCGTCGCCATAAGACCTATCTGTGTCGGTGAGAAGTAAAACAAATTGTAAAAATATGTTTTTATATTTTCTCACGTCTGGTTAAATATCAGAAAAGCTATTATCATGTAAACTTATTGCGAGAATGTTATAATTTCTCTACTGGCGCTTGAAAAATGTTTTCATGATACATAAATAGTATGGTTAACTTAGGTTAGTTGACTCTGTTTGAATAAGAAAACTGAAACGTTTGCCACACAATGCGATCCCTTATCTTCTTCCTATGTGCACTTGCAAGCTCTCTCGTCGACATTCGAAGGCAATGTTGGAGTCGATTAGTAATATCCGTCAACTGCCGTTCCGTAAATAAAATCAGAAATGGAAGAGGAGAACATGTTTTCATAACAAATATGTAAATAACATGGTCGATAGCAGTTGTTAAATTGTTAGAAATAAAGGCTAAGTAAAATATCGCTTAATTTTAATACTCTGCACTGAAATTAAGTAAGAATGCGAAACACCTCAAGATATAGCAGAGCGCATCACTTATTTCAGAGATTAGATTATATTTTTTCACGTCTGGTTATATTTTGGTAAAAAAAACTATTCCTATGTAAATGTATAGCGAGAAACTTATAACTTTTCTACTGGGACTTGATATATGTTTCCATGATACATACGCAGTTAAGTTAAGGTAGGCGACACTGAATAAGAAAACTGAAGCGTTTGCCACAAAATTGACCTTCGGTATTGTTTTCTCACTATGTGCACTTGCGAGCTTTCTCATCGACATTCAAATGCGATGTCGGAGGATTCGATTAGTAATAGCTATTGACTGCTGTTCTCTAAAGAAAATTAGAAATGAAAGAGGAGAACATGTTTTCATAACAAATACGAAAATAACGTTGTCGATAGCGGTTGTTAACTCGTTAGAAATAAAGACTAAGTAAAATATCGCTTAATTTTAATACTCTACACTGAAATTAAGCAAGAATGTGATACACTTCAAGAAATGGTAAAGCTCATCACTATTTTTAGAGGTTAGTTTATATTTTCTGGCGGGTGGTTAAAATTCGGAGAGGCTAATCCCATGTAAATTTATACCAAGAAAGTTAGGGCCTATCATTTCTCTACTAGCGCTTGGAATATGTTTTCATGACACATATAGTATGGTTAAGTTAAGTTAGGTGACGTTGTTTGAATAAGAAAACAAACATTTCTTTACAAGTTGTTTTACGTAGCACCGAAACAGAAAGGTCTTATGGTGACGATGGGACAGGGAAGGGCTAGGAGTGGGAAGGAAGCGGTTGTGGCCTTAATTAAGGTACAGCTCCAGCATTTGCCTGATGTGAGAATGGGAAGCCACGGAAAACCATCTTCAGGGCTGCCGACAGTGGGGTTCGAACACACTATCTCCCGAATGCTGGATACTGGCTGCACTTAAGCGACTGCAGCTATCGAGCTTGGTAACTGAAACATTTGCCACAAAATGTGATCGATCATTAAACCGTATAGTTTTCTCGCTATGTACACCTTGCGAGCTCCCTCATTGACATTCGAAGGCGATGTCGGAGTCGATTAGTAATACCCGTCGACTGCTGTTCATGAAAACAAAATTCAAAATGAAAGAGGATAACACATTTTTGTAATAAATGCGTAAATGACGTGGCCGATAGCAGTTGTTAACTCATTAGAAATAAAGGCTAAAGTAAACGATCCTTTCATTTTAATGTTATATACTGAAATTAAGCAAGAATGTGATACACCTCAAGATATGGCAGAGTACATCACTGATTTCAGAGGATAATTTTTATTTTCACGCGTCTAGTAACATTTCGGAAAGGGTAATCCCACATAAATTTGTATCGAGGAGGTTATCATTTCTGTACGTGCACTTGAAATATGTTTTCATGATACATACGCGGTTAGATTAGCTGACGTCGTTTGAAGAAGAGAACTGTAACGTTTGCCACATAGGCCTCTGGAATGATACTATAATTTTTTCAGAACAAAATTAAACACAAACCTTCACATAGTATTGGATTTCGAAACATAGCAAACGAGTAAGCCGTAGTATGGATATTATCTGCGAAAACACAAGTTTTGAACAAAGTGATCGCTGTTTCATACAGATTTTAATGTGTATAGTGTTTTCCAAACTTTTACGAAAAATTGGATGTAACGACAATCCGCTAGAGCGAGTAAATTTTCCACCGTTATGAATTCTCTCTAGCGGACTTTGACTGTAGTAGGAATCGCCGGGCATTTTGTGGACAGAAAGCAAAGTTTCCTGAAATTGAAGCAAGATTATGTGCGTATATCAAAGAAAAGAGACAATTCGGATGTGCCTTACGAGTGAAATGTGCCAACTTAAAACCCTATTGATTGCAAAGGAACTAGGCGCTACGGGATTCACAGGTAGTCGTGGACGGCTTACGCGACTTTATGTTCGTTTATGGCTACAATTTTTGAAGAAAAACTACCATCGTACAGAGTCTTCCAACAGATTATGAATATAAAATTGTGAATTTCCGCAAATATGTGATCAATTTATGCAAGAAAATCTTTCACAAACAGGCAACGCAGACCAGATACCAATTTTATTCAAAATACAGGTTGATTATACTGTAAACAAAAAAGGTGCGTCCAACGTCATAGTTAGAAATGGCAGGAATAAGAAGCAAAAGTGTACAGTTACACTTTGTGTAACAGCAGATAGAAAAAACTGCCCCCCATACGTCATATCCAAATGGAAAACAATTAAAAAAATTAACGTGAAAGGCATTATCGTCTAAGCGCAACACAAAGTGTGGACAGATAATAGCCTAGTAGTAGACTGGGTGAAGCAGGTTTGGCAACAGTGCCCTGAAGCGCTACTAAATCTCAGAAATATGATCATTTTAGACAGTTTTCATGGGCACACTACTAAAGAGTTTCATAATGTTTTGACAAGGGGTAGAATGGACTTGTTAATAATTCCCGGAGGTCTAACATCCATTCTCCAACCAATTGACGTATGCATTAACCAGCCTTTTAAGGCAGCAGTGAAACAACTGTACACATGTTGGATGGCAGACGAAGCGCACAAATTTACGCCTACTGGTAAAATCAAGCGTCCAGAAGTGAAGCAGATTTGTGAATGGATAAATCATTGGGATTCCATTCCTCTGCAACAGGTGGTCAAGAGTTGCAAGAAATGCAGTATCTCTAATTTTTATTTTCTGATTAATGTACTTAATTTAATTTTTATTTGCTAATGTATGTACTGTTTATATTTTTTTATTTATGGCTTTCTAACTTATTCCAATAAAGTAAGTAAAAAATACCACACTTTCCAACCAGAGAATAAAGTAGGTGTGAACATAATCACGTGATTTCGACCGCTTCACACTTCTTTTGTCTGCTCAGCTAATAGTCCATTTCTAAATTTCGTACAATTGTAATGAGTTGCTGATGACAGTTTGAAGAACGAAGTATTGAGTGTGAAAATATTAGGTCTACTGTTCTAAGCTTCTAGTGAATATTTTAAACATCCAATATCTGCTCACAGAAATCTTCTATTTATCTCCTAGCTGTGGCAGCTGTGGAGATCACGAATGCATGACCTTGATTCTGTTCACTGCAATGGTTATGCACAGAGCAGTTCCTGCCCATGTAAAACATAAAAAGAGGGAAACCTCTGAAAAAGGGAGAGAAGACCATTGTGTTGAATGTATTTAATAAGTTTATGGAAATTTAACCCGACTGAATAATTGATGCATACCTGCCAACTTTACAAAACCAAAAATCAGGAGAAATCAGGAGATACAATTGGTCAAAACTGCTTATTCTACTTGTCTTGCGCAAAACAGTACTATGATATATTTATAACACTTATTGTCTCAAAGCCCGACTGCTGCTATACGAGGCTACAAGGCTAAAAATTACACATCTCTATTCTGTCACAGGAAGTAAGTGAGTGAAATGATCGGTCTCTGATAAGCCTTCCGAAAATAGTATGAACTAATGCTCCACTTGTGTGAATCAGTCATGCACTTAGATGCCATTACTTAGCAAATGCATAAATTAATATATTGCATCAAGCGCCTGCGCGATTAAGCAAAGCTCAATGCTACTTGTATCAAATAACTATCTGATGTACCCATGCTTCGCTATGGAATTCTCAGAAAGACTGTCCTTAAACTTTTCAAAATTGAAGTCAAAATAGGTCATTACAATGATGTCAGTACGAATGTCGCGATTACAAGCAATGCTGTCATATGAAATATTCGATAAAATGAAAAACAGCAGATTTTCTCACTTTTAACGAAAAGTACTATGGTACCAATATAAATGGTCTGTTATTGGAAGTTATATATTTTTCAGCTAACTCATTCCTGGTTGCCAGCATTTTACCCAGTGTGCTAAGTTGGGCTCATCAGTTGGTCAGGCATCTGATGGCCAGGCAGGCATCAATTTTTGGAAATGAGACAAAGTATCTCATGGTGCATTGGCACTGCCGGTGGCTCTAAGTAGTCTACGCATTGACCTCCATGGTATGCACTAGCCATACGTCTTGGTGGGTGTGCTATGTACCAACTGACGAGCCCAACTTAGCACACTGGGGCGAAACGCTGGCAACCAGGAATGAGTTAGCTGGAAAATTTATAATGTCCAATAACGGACCAACTACATTGGTATTATAAATTTACTAATTCGGGACAAATATTTCGGATTCCCTATGGGAATCAACATCTATATCAGACTGATGTGAATGAACATGAACATGGCACGCGAGAACGAGAGATTGACAATCAATATATGCGCCGCGATATACAGGTTCCAATAAACACTGCACATTCGTGCACATTTCTTCCATTAATAAACGATATTTTGTTTGAAAGCGGCCAATGAGCAAAGGACTTCTGGCCACACTGGCGTAAAAAAGCTGAAATGGCGGGATTTGAAAACAAATGTTTGAAGTTCACCAAAAAATATGTTAAAATATCAGGAGAAATATTTTAATAATTGGGAGGCGGGGAAAAATGTCAAAAATCGGGAGTCTCCCGCCTAAATTGGGAAAGTTGGCAGGTATGTTGATGATATCAGAAAATTAACATCCGAGTTCGCTGGTGTGTGTGTTTCAAGTGCACGAAAAGAATCGCCCACCACCAGTAGTGTTACTGAGTAAAAGGGGACTGCGTATGAGGAGTGTTTTAAACGTGGAGCGTGCAAATTTGTAAGTAATTTAGAAGAGGATTCTAGTGATGCAAGAGACAACAAATCCTCAAATCCGACAGGGAACAGAGCCTCTTGCAAGTTCAGATTAATGAAATGCTTGTCATATAAGTAGGCCTATTTGTTAATTTTCATGGCAAATATATTTTATAGCAGTGATAATGTATTTTTATCATCTCCAATATGTTCAGGCAAAGCAGCCATATTCGTAAATTTACAGGTTCATATTTGGGTAAAGGCCACGTGGACATCGTGGAGTGATATGAAATGTTTATGCATATTTTGCTCTTTTGATGGAAGGAATTTTAGTTCATTTCATTTTTTTTTTCAAAATGATCCTTCCTAAAATTAGAACGCAGGGATTATTTGAGTAAATAAGGTAATATCAGGCCCAAGATATAGACAGTAAAGTCTGTGCGCAAAAGGGTAAGGTTCCAGTGTATGGGACCCTCACCAGGATTACCCGATTCAAGAACTGGAAAAAATCCAAAGAGAAGCAGCTCGATTTGTTCTGGGTGATTTCAAACAAAAGAGTAGCGTTATAAAAATGTTGCAAAGTTTGGGGTGGGAAGAATTGGGAGAAAGAAAACGAGCTGCTCGACTAAGTGGTATGTTGCAGGTTATAAATTTCATCTTCTTTATCCGTATTGAAGATCTACTTGTGATACAAATTCTTATAATTTTGTTAATTACCACCTATTCAATATGGGCTCCATGGTATGCACTAACCATATGTCTTGGTGGGTGTGCTATGTACCAACTAACGAGCCCAACTTAGCACACTGGGGCGATTGATGGACAGACGGAAGGAATATTGTGAAGGGAAATGTTTCTTAAACGGCATATTTATCATATCAAAAAGAAGGCATATAAAAATGACTGCAGAAAAGAGCTGATGTTGATGGGTAATTAACAAAATTATAAGAATTTGTATCACAAGTGGTATGTTCCGAGCTGTCAGCGGAGACATGGCATGGAATGACATTAGTTGACGAATAAGTTTGAGTGACGTCTTTAAAAGTAGAAAAGATCACAATATGAAGGAAGTTGGAATTCAAGGGGACAAATTGGGGCAAATATTCATTTATAGGTAGGGGAGTTAGGGATTGGAATAACTCACCAAGGGAGATGTTCAACAAATTTCCAATTTCTTTGAAATCATTTAAGAAAAGGCTATGAAAACAACAGACAGGGAATCTGCCACCTGGGCGACTGCCCTAAATGCAGAGCACTTTTGACTGATTGACTGAAAAATTATGGGTATGGAAATTAAGTAAAGTACTCGGACATAATCAGCAAAAGGTTCCAAAGAACAGACAAGGAGCATATTCAGGATAAGGAAAGATAGTAACGGCATATTTATCATATCAAAAAGGCATATAAAAATGACTGCAAAGAAGAGCTGATGTTAATGGGCTCTTACCCATGCAGAGGAAAAAAGTATTCAAAAGAGAACTTTCAAAATAATGTGGATAAGCTAAGTCGGGTGGCAAAGAAACCTTCCTGCTAAAAATAATGAATTGTAGAAGGCAAGGGAAAAGCAGGAACTCATTTCAGGTTTGAGGGGATTGCTGGACAGACGGAAGGAATATTGTAAAGGGAAATGTTTCTAATGTTGTTTTGAATGATAGGTTTGATTGGAGGAGAATAATAATGATGGAAATGAAGTCATATTCAAAGTGGAGAGAATGGTAAATAAGATAGTCTCAGTAAGTAGCAGTAATAGACAAAATTTGTCTAGAAATGGTGCAATATAATGAGAAGACAGAGATAAAATGGCCTCATAGAGTAATAGGATTAGTATGGAATGAATCTTCTGAATGAATGAATTAAAGAGCATTAGACTCCGCAATGACCTTAAATTTTACATTCCCAACCATACCAGTAAGTGCATGAATCTGCAAGGCAAAGGAACAGAAAGGATTGCAAGACCTATCAAAACATCAAACTACTAACATTCTGAAGACTGAACTCCTGACAACTGGAAGAAACATAAGGGAGCTGAATACCAGGTAGAGAAATACAAAACTTAAAGAAATAAAAAACTGGAACAGTTGGGCTGTTTCAGGTACTCAGGATGTATACTCTGTCAGGATGGTAGAAAAGCAACTGAAATCAGGTCAAGGTGTAGCAAAGCTAAAGCCGTAATTTCACAGTTACGAACAATGGCAGAGGTGCCAACCGTTGAAGTGGGTTTTCAGTAATCTCCCCTCCCCCCTGAGAAAATGTTTGAGTCAATTCAACAGTATCCTCCAACCTACTTAATAATGACACCAGCTTTGCCGTTCCAACAGCAATCTATTGTAAAGTATTTCAAATTAAGTTATACAATAAAATTTTCACATTACCAGTTAAATCTGTCATATAACATTTCTTGCAGCTTGTTTCGAACCCAACAGCTGCTTTTCAGTGTGGATTTTCTTGAAGCATCCTTCTGCCTTTGATGGCATTTATGCCTTCTGAACCATAAGCGATTCCAGTGTAATGTGCTTAATGTAGGCCTGAATTCCCTCTGATTTTTCCTATCAACACTGAAAACTCTTTGTATCAGGTACACTTAATACTGAAAATACAATATTACCGACGGTTTTGTACTGGAGAAGAGCAGAGTAGAGCTCCTTCAATCACAACGAATTTCAGAACGCTGACGGGTAGCAAAAGAAAGTAGAGATCGAAGTACCGTTGCCAACTCACAAGCGCCGAAATGAGGAGGGTTGAGCAGTAATGCTCAAAAGGATCCATTTTTCCTGCTTTCCTTTCCCCCCCCCAGCATAATAATAATAATAATAATAATAATAATAATAATAATAATAATAATAATAATAACAACAACAACATTTTCGTATGACTATTTGTAGCTGGGTGCAGCCCTTGTAAGGCAGACCCTCCGATGAGGGTGGGCGGCATCTGCCATGTGTAGGTAAATGAGTTTTATTGTGGTGGAGGACAGTGTTATGTGTGGTGTGAGAGTTGCAGGGATGTTTGGGACAGCACAAACACTGAGTCAAGGAAATTAACCATTTAAGGTTAAAATCTCCGATCTGGCCGGGTATCGAACCCGGGACCCTATGGACCAAAGGCCAGCACGCTAACCATTTAGCCATGGAGCTGGACAAAGTAAACTTGTGTCCTCATCCCGACGAGGTGCAGCGCTTTTCAGGCACACCCCCAATGGAGGTGAGCTGCATGTATAATTTGAACCATACACCAGCCCTCCTGCGATTCTTAAATTTCTGGCAGTACTGGGAATCGAAACCGGACATGTGAGGACGGCAGCTAATAGTGCTAACCGTTAGACTATGGAGGCAAGTAAACTCGTGTCCTCATCCCGAGGTTGTGCAGCTCTTTTGAGGCACACCACCAATGGAGGTGAGCTGCATGTAACATTTGAACCACATACCAGCCTTCTTGCCATTCCTAAATTGCTGGCAGGACCAGGAATTGAACTTGGGCCCGCAAGGATGGCAGCTAATAACACTAACCATTCGTGATATTGTCACTTTTTCGTAATAATTTCCCCATTGACCATAATACCGTAATTGTGAGGTGAAATCCGTAATAGCTGGCACCTCTGCAATGGTATATTGTAAGAAGGAAGCAAGTTCAATGACAAAACTATCCTTGCATTTCTATGTTTATAGACTGACTTCGTTATAAGGAAGTCAAAGCTGGGCTGATTAGAGACACCAAAATCGTAAACCTGAGGTAACATATACATGAAAGTACAAATAAGTACAAATAAGTACAAATAAGTGGGAATATTAGCAGGAGGACTAAGTTAGGAATGCTGAGTAAGAACCAGCATCGGTGGTGAGATCGCGTGAGGTGAACTGAAGAGGATAATTTACCTGGGAGAATTATGGTATTTGTCAATGGAAAAGAGAGAGAGAGAGAGAGATGATGGTTAGGCTCAGTTTTTAATGATCTGAAGGTAAGAGATGGAGAAGCTGAACAGGTCACAGAGCTAACTGCAAATAGATTATGGTGCTTGGAGGCACTTATTTCATTTAGAGGCCTCCAGATGATTGCAGATAGGCATAACAGTTGATAATTAGTTTCTCTCTCTGCCTCCCTCTTACCTATCCCAAGTACTCTCTGTACAAATGAATTATTTCCAGATGAGGTACCAAACATGTAGTTGGCAAGTAATTAGATGTAAAACTTATGAACATGTATAGTATTCAATGATTATTTTTTAAAATTGCTATGAAATGTCGCTCACATATCTTCAATGTTCTTTACAAATAATTAGACACGCAAGATCCTTCAGCTCAATCTCTTTTTCCAAAATATACAGCAAACAGAACAGGTCTTCAGCTAAACAAGCAACATTTATATACGGACGACTATGTGACCAACTACAAAAGGTTTTCAGATAAAGAAGCATCATTTACTTAATAAACTTAATATAAATAACTGAGCAGTTACTTACTTTGATAGCAAATATGATAATTCTTCCATCAGACACCATATTCAAAAACAATGCCATAGCCTCATCCTCATGTGGAGAGTACGTGTCAAATGTTCGTTGAGCCATAACACTTCCACTAGCCTGATTTAGAACCAGTACATGAATTCCACGGCCTTTATGTTCTTCTCCATCTTCAAGTATCTGTAACAATAATAATAATAAAAATCCACATATAATTACTACATGCACATTCTGACAACAAAAAAAATGTTACGGCCGCAAATTTTGATGTAAAGTTGATGTATTCACAAAGACGCACACACGAAATGCTGTCAGTTGTGTATACTATTTTATTTACATGTTATTCACACAAATTCTATACACACAAACTAATAAGCTGCCATCATAAAACAAAACACTACTACGGAGAATAAGGAGAAGACTGCAACCGTTGCATGTCAACTACCAACCCAACAAAATTCACATACACTTGGCTAATACTACTTCCACAAAAGTTTCGCTAAAAACAACTCCACTCTACTCCCAAGACTGCCTCTTTATATACGTTGCCTTGCCAGGCTTCTAGAAGTGTGACCAACATTTGAACAGCCGTGTGCAGAAATAAGTGAAGCCACCGAAATCCTTGTCATGTAATGTGTTATTTAAGTTTGGCCTTGTCATCATTTTAAAATTTTTATATAAAACAGCTGTTTGTAAATAAAAAAGGAACATTTAAAGATTTTAATCTCAAGAGCTTTATGCAAAATATTTATGTTTTGAAAATTGATGTTGATTGAAAATTTTAATTAGAATAAGGTTTTTAGGACTCTCAACAAAGGACATTACTGAAGAATATATGGAAAGTTAAAAAAAAAAAATTGTTGTAACTGATGTGTTTGAAGAAGAAAAATATTTTGGACTCTTTGAAAACAGGATTATGTTGGAAGAAACTTTTGTAATCTATATATATATAAAGTAGCTTGTCCTGACTGACTGATTCATCATCGCCGAGCCAAAACTACTGGACATAAAGAAATGAAATTTTGGGGATATATTCATATTAAGATGTAGGTGCTCGCTAAGAGAGGATTTTTGGATATTCCGTCGCTAAGGAGGTGAAAAGGGGGGTGAAATTTTAAAATGAGTGTGTTTATATCTCAAAACTTTAAAAGTTTACAGATGTGAAAATTGGTATTTAGAATTTTCTTTAAAAATAAGGAAACACGTATTTTTTTGTTTTCAGAAAATCCCAATAGGAGGGGTGAAAAAGGGTGAAAAAGGGGTTGAATGCCTAATCAGGATACCGGAGCTTATATCTCAGAAACTGAAGATATTACAGACCAGAAAATTGGTACTTTTGATCTCTTTTAAAAATAAAGAAACACGTATTTTTTGTTTTTGGAAAATCCAATTAATGGGAGGGTGAAAAGGGGGTGAATTTTAAAAATGAATGAATCTATATCTCCAAACTTTTAAAGTTTGCAGATGTAAAAATTGGTATTTAGAATCTTCATTAAAAATAAACACGCATTTTTTTGTTTTCGGAAAATCGCAATAGGAATCGTGAAAAGGGGTGAACAAGGGGTTGAATGCCTTTAATGAGGCTACTTATATCTCAGAACCTGAAGATATTACAGACCTAAAAATTGGTATTTGGGATCTCTTTTAAAAATAAACACGCATTTTTTTGTTTTTGGAAAATCCAATTACTAGGGGGGGGGGGGGGGGGTTAAGAGTGGGTGACATTTTAAAATGAGTGTATCTATATCTCAAAACTTTTAAAGTGTATGGATATAAAAATTGGTATTTAGAATCTCCTTTAAAAATAAAGAAACACGTATTCTTTTGTTTTTGGAAAATCCCAATAGGAAGGGTGTAAAAGGGTGAATAATGGGTTGAATGCCTTTAATGAGGCTACTTATATTTCAGAACCTGAAGATATTACAGACCTGAAAATTGGTATTTGGGATCTACTTTAAAAGTAAAGAAACACACGTATTTTTTCGTTTTTTAAAAATTCAAATATTGGGGGGTGAAAAGGGGGGTGTGAATTTTTTAAAATGAGTGTGTCTACATCTTAAAACTTTAAAATTTACAGATGTAAAAATTGGTAGTTAGAATCTCCTCTAAAAATAAAGGAACACGTATTTTTTGTTTCCTGTAAATCCCAATAGGAGGGGTGTAAAAGGGTGAAAAATGGGTTGAATGTCTTTAATGAGGATACTTATATTTCAGAACCTGAAGATATTACAGAACTGAAAATTTGTATATGGGACCTCCTTTAAAAATAAAGAAACACGTATTTTTTAGTTTTTGGAAAATCCAATTAATGGCGGTTAAACAGGAGTGACAAATTGGGGTTAATTTTTTGAAAGGCTATATCTACAGAATATCTTGGAAACGTAAAATGTTACAGACGTAAAAAGTGGGTGTTTGGAATCTGCTGTAAATGTAAAGAAACATAGGTGATTTGTTTTTTGAAACTCCACTTAAGGGAAACTCAAAAGGGGTGAAATTTTAAAATGAGAATTTTTACAGTATATCTAAAAAAACTTAACATGTTACAGAAGTGAAAAATGGTATTTTTTATCTCTATTAAACATAACGAATCGTGTATATTTAGTTTTCGGAAATACCACTTGGTTGGTGGGGGGGTGGGTAAAAGTGACTGAAAATGGTGTTGAATTCTTTTAATTAGGCTACTGATATCTCAAAAATGAAGATGTTACAGACGTGAAATTTGATATTTGCAATCTGCTTTAAAAGTAAAGAAAGACGTATTCTCGGAAAATCCAATGAATGGGGGGGGGGGGGGGGTGAAAGAATTAAAAATTTAATTGACTTAATTGTATGAGAATGCATACATCTAATAAAAACTAAAGTTGTTACAGACGTGAAAATTCGTATTTAGATCTCCTTTAAAAACAAAGAAAAACGCGTTTTGGTGGGGAAACCATCTTGGAGGGTGGGAGTGTAAAGGAGTTGAATTCCTTTCATGGGGACACACAAAGCAAAAACTGAAGAAGTTAGAGTCGTGATAATTAGTATTTAGAAGATCTTTTACTATTAAAGAAACAAGTATTTTTTGCGGGAAAATTCACTTAGGGGAGGGGGGGGGGGGGGAGAGTAGTGTGAAATGAAGTGAAAAAAGTAAATTTTTTTAATGGGGATACTTATATCTCAAAACTGAAGACAATAGACGTGAACATTGGTGTTTGGAATCTCCTTTAAACATAAAGAAACAAGCCTTCTTTTAATTTTTTTTTGGGGTGGGGGGGAGGCAGGGGTGGCGGTAAATAAACTTAACGGCGGTGGGGTGTAGAAGGAGATGAGACCAATTGATTTTACTGTTCTTAATGTACTTATAAGAATCCTCCGTTGCTCAGGCGGCAGCGCGCCGGCCTCTCACAGCTGGGTTCCGTGGTTCAAATCCCGGTCTCTCCATGTGATATTCGTGCTGGAAAAAACGGAGGCGGGACAGGTTTTTCTCCGGATACTCCGGTTTTCCCTGTCATCAGCCATTCCAGCAACACATAATAATAATAATGATAATAATAATAATAATAATAATAATGTTCCGGACCGTCGTCAAATGTGCGGACCGCGCTGGAAACGGCTCCTGGACGGGTAATGACCACCGAACTGTAGGTAATACTGGAACGCTGACTGTATGGGAGCGACGTGCGGCTTCCGGGGCGACTAGCTGTACGGCATGGAGGCATGATTGACATACACGTAAATGCGATGAGACATAGGTATCTTGGCGAATTTTAAACATTTAGGCGGAATGTCTCTTGCAGATTTCACCTGATTAACGGTGAAATATATATTTCAGAGGATTAATAGCAATTTGAAACTGAATATGGCTAGGAATATTGGATAAAATGAAAATATTTCTAGGCCTGATTATTCTCAAACATTTTTTCTTCAAGGGATCACAAGACAGTAAATGCGTATACCTACACTAAAAACAAATACCAAACCCCTGGCGCTACAGCCTCGAAGGGCCAGGGCCTACGAAGCGACTGCTGCTCAGCCCTAAGGCCTGCAGATTAGGAGGTGTCGTGGGGTCAGCACGACGAATCCTCTCGGCCGTTATTCTTGGCTCTCGAGACCGATACCTACACTAGAAAGGCAATAAAATAGACGCCATACAAACGAAACATATGCATAAAAAATTATAGCTTAGTGAGTTTAGACGGGAAATATCTGCGAATGATGGTCAATTGAAAATACATTGTAATCAGGTTTTGAACCATATTTATTATCAGGACAAAGGCAGCATGCGTATGCATGTATACATATTAATACATACACACACAACTTCGCATAGGAATATACACTTAATAAACAAAATATATACACGTTACAAAATAATTGATCTGCAATTAGGGCGCCAACCCAGGTGCCAGATTCCCTATCAGTTGTTTCCTTAGTCTTTTTTGAAATGATTTCACAAAAGTTGAAAATGTATCGAACATTTCCCATTTTGTTCGGGTCCAGTATTTCCTTCTCACAGCTATAACTCACTTTTTTTAATATTTCCGGACGTTTCCACGGAAATCTGCAATTGAAATTATAAATTATGTAACAATATCATTCTGACTATAACCTATAAAACGTAACGTACGACATTTAATATGCCAAAATATCATGTGAGATATCTCCATAGACATAGAATACCTAATGACAAAAGCCAAACCGGAAGAAAATAGTAATTATCGTTTTAAAATACCACATATATAGCTTTGCAGTGAGATAAAGCTGAGATTGCTTACCTGTGGAAATGAAGCTTTTGTGAGGTCACAAATGGTTTCTTCGGCTACCTGTTAGCGCAACCGTATGCTATACGAAAAATAGGCATCTTGATTGTATCACAAATTTGACGTACGGTCAGATATTAACAAAAGAGTCCATCAAACACAATACATCAGCTAACTTCCAGGCTCTGTATCTAGTCAACTTTGCCGTACACGAGGGGGCGTGACTAAATAAGGAACAGGAAGCAGTTTTCTGCGAGAGCTACCACTGCAGTCAGCATTCCAGTATAACCTATAGTTCAATGGTAATGACTAAGAATGCAGTCCGGCCGCGGGTTCAGTGCCGCCAAAGCACCCAATATGACACCACGCCGGATCTCCTGAAGGATTTTATACATATTAAAATGATTATAGGAAAAGATGGCAAAGATTTACGGACCCAACTGACCGGGAGGAATACCTGAGCCTAGCCCGGGAAGTACGAAATCGATTGCTGGAAAGGAAGATTGAAAAATGGGAGGAAACGTGCCGGAATCTAATAGAAAACGAGTCAGATCGGGAATTTTGGTGGATTCTCGCAGAAAACGAGTCAGATCGCGAATTTCGGCGGATTATATATCTAAAACAATAAGCATTCAATTATAAATTTCAGTATAATATCGTAGCGAAGCACGGGTGTCTTGCTAGTATTGTATAAAGGTATGTTCATTTCGATATATAACTTTTGTGGCAGTATGAACTGCCACGTGGAGGTTATAGGTGATGCAATTCGAATTACATGAGCAATCTTCTAGAATTTACTGGACTGTAATCGAAGTGTATTTTAATTGGTTGGAATAACGAACGACCTTTCCTATTGGTGAATGTAGGAAATGCGAGGGTACTCCCGTGCCCTAACTGGTTATCTTCTGATTGTACCATTTCCGGGATATGGTGACTTTGCCAGAGCCAAGCTTCTCGTCCGCGTCTTTTGGAATTGACCAGCAACGAGAACAGACGTAGTCTCAGTCTGTCCCGAGATGGGATTCCCAGCTCTCAAGGTGAGCACAGTAACTGTTTCTATTTTCGGTCTTACACCTTAAATGTAAATTTTAATTAATTGTTTGGATCTTACCCTCGGCATGTTCGCATTCACCAAGTTTTGTTTCAAATGACTTAAGCGTCTAGCTAGTCACTACAACTGTTCTATTCGAGGCAATTCCCTTTGTTTTGAAAATTTTAATTAAATATAAATGTAAGGTGGTTTTAAGTAAATGTTAATTTTCCCCGGGGTTGCCTCCCGTAGAGCTGTTACGATTTATGGTATACCAGTTATAGCTATGCGCCTTTTACTGAAGTGATTTTGAAAAGGCAGCAATTTAGCTGGTCCGAACTTTAAATTTTTGTCTATAAATTCTCACTCCTTCTCTATTGGTAATTGTTTCAATGTTCTTCTTCATCTTACTGTTAGAGTGGATTAGCTCTTGGAAAAATCTATTAGCTTCACTGTATTTTCACCTTTACATTGTGGACTTTAATGTGCTAACCTTGGTAATTATGGTAACTGACTATTGTCTTTGAACATTTTTGTAACTATAGGTTTGTATTCAAGTTAAAAGACTGCTTCAAGAAAAATGAATAGTAGCGAAGTTTTAATAATTGATGTGCGGCAATGTGAGTACATGGAATTTAAGTTGTCTGAATCCAAGAATTATTTGTATAAACCTTGTGGTTTACTAGAACTTTATTTCTGAATTTGTCTGCGTGATGTCAAATTCCTTTCTATTGTATTGTTATTTGTATGCAATGTCATGTTTATTTATTTAGTAAAACTAGGGTTTTATGGGTGATTATGACTTCTTCTTCCTGCAACGACGTTCCTTCTCATGGACATCCTAGGGCCCTCCACTCCTGCTTCCATTTCCTCTCCTTATTGTTCTTATGTTGGTATCCCTGGTTTGTTTTGTTTTACGCAGTATTTAATTTTGATGACCTTATGTGCGGGGTACTTTGGTTAAATAGATTTCTGGAGTTTCATAACATTTATTATTAATAATAATAATAATAATAATAATAATAATAATAATAATAATAATAATAATAATAATTTTAATTTCTTCATGATGTGTTGTGTAGCCGTCCCGGTTACAAGAAGAATATGACATAACATGTTTCTCTCATAAATTCTAGAGTCTCCAATAGCCTATTTACAATGTAAAGAATTCTCTATACATTTCTAGTCGCACCATGCGTTGTTCTGGACTTATTACAGTGTATTGCACAATATCGCAGTGGATTATACATCATATATACAGGTAATAAATTACATACTATTAGTTACGTGTTCTAACATTAAATAAACTCATATTAATATATACAGCAGATGTTTGATGACATAACCTCACAAATAATACGATCGTGATTTATACCAAATAAAGTCCAGACATAACTAAGTAAACAATAACACTAATACATAAAAACAACCTGACAGCCACGTCACAAGTAATAATAATAATAATAATAATAATAATAATAATAAATATTTGCATTATTTACCCATGGGTTAAAGAATTATGTGGTCCAGTGCTCCACACCTCATTCCGTCATCACTTGCTGCCACCTCCTTAACGTGAACTGACTCTCGTTGTCTGACAGAATGCACCGTGAATAACCGTAGCGGCTGAATACCTCATCTTGTAGCGTCGCACCGACAAGATACATCTTATGGCGACGATGGGACAGGAAAGGGCTAGGACTGGGAAGGAAGCGGCCGTGGCCTTAAATAAGGTACAGCCCCAGCATTTGCCTGGTGTGAAAATGGGAAACCACGGAAAACCATCTTCAGGGCTGCCGACAGTGGGGTTCGAACCTACTATCTCCCGAATACTGGATAGCTCAGTCATCTTATAGAAGACTGGTGATGCGTCCCGTCATGGCTTCTGGTATCGGAAAGGCCTCAATCCATCTTGTGAAGAGGTCGGTGATTACTAGGAGACCTGTTTTACCCCGTGGTGTTCTAGGGTACGAACCCATCAAGTCCAGGGCTATGACCTCCCAAGGGCGTTGCGGCCATTTTCCTCGCTGACTGGAATCTACCTTCCTGCTGCTCGTCTTGGTGCACGCGCAGATGTAACACCCTTTCACATAGTCCAGGATGTCTTTCTGCATGCTGACCCAGAAGAATCTTCATCTGATAGACTGATATGTCTCTTCACCTCCTGGATGTCCGGCTTCAGTGCTGTTGTGGAACTTCGAGGATGTTCGTCGTGTGCTGTCTACGGATCAACCACTACTGCAGGCATGTTGGAGAGGTGCGATGTGTACATTAAGAGTCCTCTGTCAACCAGGAAGTTCTTGTAGCACATCTTGAATTCTCTCGGGAAGAGTCGGCTATCTGTGTTCTGTCTCCTAATCCACTGTGCCATGGTCCTACAGAGCTTGTCTTGTTCTTGCCATTGCTTAATTACGAAGCGTGTTTTTAAGTAAGGTCCGTTTTGTTGTAGACACTAGTAGTTCGCGCGCATATCACAACGAGCGCATGCCTCGGGAACAACTGTGCTCAGTTTAAGCTCTGTAGCTAACCCGTACGGTTCTGTTCTGTGCTTTCAAAATGTTTAAGACTATCAATTCGCCTGCCGCGTGTGAGGTTCGGTCAGTGATACGGTTTTTGTCAGCAAGGAACCTGTCTGCTGTAGAAATTCGACAGATTTGCGAAGTGTACAGTGATACTGTTATGAGTGAAAAGCAAAGTGCGTAAGTGGGTACGACAATTCAAAGATGGCTGTGACAATGTCCATTATGAGGACCGCTCCTGTCGCCCTTCTTTGGTTACAGACGATTTGGTGGTTTCAGTTGAAGCGAAAATTCATGAGAACAGGTGCTTCACAATAACAGGTATCAAATGTATTTCCTGATGTGTCGAGATCAGTGCTTTACAACATTGTTTCTGAACACCTAAAGTTTAGGAAACTGTGCTCCCGTTGGGTCCCGAAACTCCTAACAGAGGACCACAAAAACCAAAGATTTGAGTGTGCAATGAAGTTCTTGTCTCGTTATGACGAAGAAGGTGACAGCTCCTTGAGTCCGATCATAATAGGAGACGAAAAATGGGTTTCGCATATCACACCTGAATCGAAGCAACAGAGCATGGAATGGAGACACACACACTCGCCTGTAATGATGAAGGCCAAACAGACTCTGTCCCAGCGCAAAATCATGGCGTCGGTGTTTTGGGATAGGCATGGTTTTTTGTTTGTCGACTTCATGCAACGAGGAACCACTATCAATGCAGAAGCATACTGCCAAACCCTGAGAAAGCTACGCAGAGCGATTCAAAACAAAAGACGCGGCATGCTAACAAAGGGAATTGTCCTTCTCCACGACAATGCAAGACCTCACACTGCAGGCCAGACCCGCGATTTATTGGACAGTTTTGGCTAGGCAGTTTTAGACGACCCACCCTACAGTTCTGATCTTGCGCCGAGTGATTACCATCTGTTCCTCCACCTCAAACATCATGGCAACCATTACAATGATGACGGCGACGTGAAAACGGCAGTGAACTCTTGGTTATCGGAGCAGGCAGAAAGTTTCTATGAAGAGGGTATTTTAAAATTGGTTACGAGGTATGATAAGTGTTTGAAAAAACTTGGCAACTATGTCGAAAAATAGAATGAAGTATGTACTTTCTGAAAATAAATTTACTTTTTTGAAATAACCTTTCGTTGTGTACTTATTTTCAAATGAACCTTACTTAAAAAACACGCTTCGTACCTCTAGATCAAGTTCCTTCTTGATGGTCATAAGAACAGGTTCCCTGGGTTCACTCTGGTATTTTCGTGGTGCCTCTCGACAGTGGTTGTTCTAGCTTCAGGTTCCATCGCCAGGTGCCTAGAAGATGCCTTGCCTTGAAGGTGCATTAACTGGATATCTCCCAGGTCTAAGTCGACTTCCACATCCTTGCGAGCCCGGAGGTCTCAGTTATGCCAGGCAACCTCAGACATCTGTCTTTCCCCAAAAAGACTCATGAGCTGCATAGTCTAGGATCACCTTGTATTCTACCAGAAAGTCATAACCTAATATGATGTCGGGTATTAGGTTGTGAATCACTGAGACATTAACTACAATAGGCAGGTCCATGAATTTAGCAGTTAGGTTAGTCTGTCCTTCGATGGAATAGGTTACCCCGTCCGCTGCTCCCACTACCCATCCAAGATGTTGAGACTTCATAGGCGGTAGTAATCTAGCAACAAGCCCATTTACAGATGAGTGCTCGCTAGGCTGTCAAGTTTGTCTGAAAAGTTCTCGCTGCATACCCTCAAGATAATCGCTGGGTGAGATTGATCTGTTCTGCCCACAATCTGACCAATCCCCCTCCTGCTTTTCCAGGGCTGCTTGTCTGAGAGGTATTGAGGCACCTTCCTGTTCCTGGTCCCATCCCCCCCTTAATCCAGAACGGGCTGGACCTAGTCTCTCTGACGCCAGAGTGGGGCATTTGTTCTTCAGATGTCCCGTTCTCCCACACTGGTAGCATTTCTTAACCAAGCTAGTCTCTTCCGTGGCTGAGCTCTTGTGTTCCTCTTCCAACTGGGCAATGATTCTATGCAGATCATCAAAGGATCTCGGTTGTGATACTTTCACTTATCGTGGAGTAGCTCTAAGATGTCTGGTAAGATCTCGTTCTTGCTTCCTTCAGGGTGCAGCCGTTTGAAGAGCTGATACTTTTGGAGGATGGACACGCTAGCTCTCATGCTGGAGGGTTGTCCTTTTTTTTAAATTAAAAATGTCATTGGCTTAACGTCCCACTAACTACTCTTATTCAGTTTTTGGAGATGCCAAGGTGCTGGAATTTTGTCCCGCAGGAGTTCCTTTACGTGCCAGTAAATCTACCGACACGAGGCTGACGTATTTGAGCACCTTCAAACACCACCGGACTGAGCCAGGATCGAACCTGCCAAGTTGGGGTCAGAAGGCCAGCGCCTCAACCGTCTGGGCCACTCAGCCCGGCGTACCTTCCTTTTCACAGAGCTCTTCACCCCTTCGGAATTAAACCTAGCAAGGAATTCTCTCTTGAAGTCCGACCAGTTTAAATTTTAGCCCTTCAAGTTATTCCACCAAGTAGCGGCTTGCCCCTTTAACCGCAGTGTGATGAGTTGAACGAAGATGTCCTCCAGTAGACTAGTCCTTCCTAGTAGACTGACCAATCCCTCGATGAAGCTAGTTGGGTTCTCTTCCAGACGCATGTGGAATTCTGGAAGGCTCTCTATAATCATCTTCGGGTCTAGGTGTCCTGTACTGACGGTTAGGTTTGAGGGGATTAGAGGCGTGGCGATAGATCCTGTTCAAGTTAATCTATCTTCTACAGCGTGAAGGATACTTTCTCTTATATTCTGCACATCTCCCTTGATGGCCGAAAACCGGTTTTCTAACCTTCCTTCAACAGCAGAATACGGCTCCCAAAATTTCCCTCAACGGCAGATACGGCTTTCAAAATTTCCCACGGTGGTAGAAATTCTCCCCTCAACCTGTTGATTTATTTAACGTAAGTAACTTTGAACTACAACCATATCACACAATACATTCGCTCGACGTGGTCAACATGTTCCCAAGTGTTAATACCAGTAAGATAATACCGATCATTTATAAAAATTTAAAAACTTATAGTCACCTTAGTGAACTAGAGATACAGGACTTTATGAGTTTATTAAAGTTGTTAATCAACAACAATTATTTCACTTTCGACAACACGATTTATAAACAAAACGGGCTATCCATGGGGTCTCCCGTTTCAGGGATACTTGCAGAAATTTATATGAAATTTTTGGAAGGTTCCGCGATTAATAACATGAACACGTTCAACAATATACACTATTGGTCTAGGTATGTAGACTACGTATTCGTAGTGTTAGACGAAAGGCTAGTAGATGCTAAGACCAATTTAAATAAACTCAATGACATAGACCCGCACATCAAGTTTACATTGGAGACTGAAAATAAGGGATCAATGAACTATTTGGATTAGACTTTAAGAGACAGCCCCCGTCATTTTCTTTCAGCATCTATAGGAAGCCAATACAAACCAGCGTAACCATAAGGCATGACTCAATACACCCACACGCCCATAAAAGAGCCACTTATTTCAGCCCAGTAGACCGTGCTTTTAGAATTCCAATGTCAAAAACCGATTTAAACAAAGAGTTGAATATTATCAGTAAAATATCTCATGTTAACGGCTACAAGACTTCTTTTATTGAAGGCATAATCAATAAGATTAAACATCGCCCACAAACTAAGCTCATTAGGGATAAACCAAGCTATAATTCTTATTCAACCTTTATGTTTAATAATAACATTCATAGAGTTACCAACATATTCAAAAAGAACAATGTAAAGATTTCTTTTCGAACGGATAATAAAAGTTCCGATGTTTTACACAACACAGCTACCTTAAATAAATCCAACCCTTATCTAAAATCAGGTGTTTACAGATTTCAACGCAATGACTGCGGCAGCACCTACCTAGGGCAAACAGGGCGCAACTTTAAGATTAGATACGCTGAGCATGTCAACGCAATAAAATATAATAGATTCTCCGCTGTCGGGCAACATATACATAATTTAAAACATAATTTTACAAATTTGGAACTTTGAGTAAAGGACCATTACGCAACGCTACGGAATTATGCTACATTCATATAGACCAATACTTTAATGCCAATCTTAATCTCAATGATATTTCTGAAACTCCGAAAGTCCTTTTCGACTTTTTGATAACATTTCTTAATAAAGTCCAGATTCCAAATAAGAATTTAATCTTACGTATAATACGCAATGAGTTCTCTCAGTATTTGTTCTGCAGCCCACGCCCACCTGATTCCCCTCACATGCACGACCCACACACGCCGCCTCGGCCTGCTCCTACTCCCCCCTCCTAACATCGTCCGACTGCGAACACACACTCAGTGCTGTCTCGCCGGTCATAGCGTATGGCTAACAGGAATTTCGTCCTACGGCATTCTGAGGTGAATCTCTCCTCCCCCCACCTCCCTTTTATAAACATTTCATCAATATAATTCAGGTTGTACAGACTAAGACAATTCCAACATAGGTTTTTTAACAGCGTTTCATTTTATTACAGGTTCCATATTGAACTAAGAAACATACACTCTAGTAAGATCTTAAGAAGCCATCTGAATGTTTTCCGCCTCATAAGCCTAGGATATAAACTAAAAATTGCAAGCCTTCACAACTTTTATGATACTGCTGCATTATCCACATGAATGAAACACAGCATTTTACCAAGAGCACAAATTCAAGAACATCGCAACCGGCTGTTTATAAGGAGAACTTAATGAACTCTTTTAACATATAACTGACTTGCAAATTTTTTACTTGTTATAAATGTTTTTAATGTTTAATATTTTCAAAACAGTTTTAAATAGTTTTTCCACACTCATTACTTTAAGCCATATTATGAATTGTATGTATGCCTATTTTTCATTAACAGCTGAGGATGACACTAGTATGTGTCGAAACTAGTTCTGTATAATTCTATAAATGTAGTTGAATAACAGCATTAAATTATGTATTGAATAGGTGGAAATACCAAAACTTTATATATTTGTAGCTGTTGATTTATGCCGGAAACCTGGATTTCCACCTCCTCCTTGAGGTTTGAGATGTCACCTTCCAGCTGGCTTACCCCACTATCGATCTGCTCAACCTGTCCCAGTTTGGACCTGATGTCCGATATCTGCTATGTTAATTGATTGGTCAAGTCGCTAATTTGAGATGAAAGTTTTGTCATCTATGGTTGAAATTTTTTTTTCCTACGCATTGTCCTACTTTTTAAACCTGCGTGTACACTTGTGATATTTGTTTGGTTAAAACTGTATTAGCTATTTTGTCTGAAATAATGTCATTCACTTTTGAAATCTGGTCCGCAATCTGTTCTGTTAGGCCGCAATTGACGTCTGAAATTTTGTCATTTACTTTCTTGAAAGTGGAATTAACTTGTGAATCAACATATATGATTTTGTCACTGAGTGCCTGCATCATGGTCATTAAGTTGGAACATATTTAGGCAATATTTACCTCCTCTTCTGATGCCGAGTCCGATGTTTTGTCAGCTTTGATAAAGAACTTTTCAGGATCTTCTCCTTTTCCGATGAGACCTTCTCGTAACCGCGTCTTCAGCGTTTTCTTCTTGCTGTTCGTAGGAAGATTTCTCTTTGCGAGATCGTCTTTGAGTTGTTGTACGGACGTATTTTCTAATATCACTTGCATTTTGTTCTAATTCACACTTACACTCGTATTCACTCGAAAATTATTCGTACTTCCTGTCACGGTCATCAGATGATGTATTCACAAAGACGCACACATGAAATGCTGTCAGATGTATACACTATTTTATTTACAAGTTATTCACACAAACCGCATACACACAAACTAATAAGCTGCCATCATAAAACAAAACACTACTACAGAGAATAAAGAGAAGACTGCAGCTGTCGCATGTCAACTACCAACCCAACAAAATTCACATACTTGACTAAAAACACTTGGCTAATACTACTTCCACACAAGACTCGTTAAAAACCACTCCACTCTATTCTCAAGACTGCCTCTTTATATATGTTGCCTGACCAGGCTTCTAGAAGAATATGACATAAGCTGTTTCTCTCATGAATTCGACAGACTCCAATAGCATATTTACAGTGTAAAGAATTCTCTATACAATTCTAGTAGCACCATGTGCTGTTCTGGACTTATTACAGTGTATTGCACAATACTGCAGTGGATTATACATCATATATACAGGTAATAATAAATTATATACTATTAATTCCTCCCCTGCGAACCATGTGAACTTGCCGCGGTGGGGAGGCTTGCGTGTCCCAATGAAGCAGATAGCAGAGCCGCAGGTGTAACCACATCGGATGGGTATCTGTTGAGAGACCAGACTAAGGAATGGTTCATTGAAAGGGGGGTAGTAGCCTTTCGGAAGTTGCAAGGGCGGCAGTCTGGATGATTGATATGGCCTTGTAATAATACTCAACATGGCTTAGCTGTGTTGATACTGCTACACGGCTGAAAGCAACGGGAAACTACGGCCGTAACTAACTCCCGAGGACATGCAGCTCTCTCTGCATGAATGATGTACTGATGATGGCTTCCGCCCGGGAAAAATATTCCGGAGGTAAACTAGTCCCCCGTTTGGATCTCCGGGTGGGGACTACACGAGAGGGGGCGATCATCAGGAAGGTGGATACTGACATTCTGCGAGTCGGAGCGTGGAATGTTATTAGTTTGAATCGTTGTGGTAGGTTAGAGAATCTGAAAATGGAGATGGATAGACTAAAGTTAGATGTAGTTGGTATAAGTGAACTACGTTGGCAGGAAAAACAGGATTTTTGGTCAGGCGACTACCGAATTATCAACACAAAATCAAAAAGGGGAAATGAAGGAGTTGGTTTAATAATGAATAAGAAAATAGGGCAGCGGGTAAGCTACTATGACCAGCATAGTGAAAGAATTATTGTCGTCAAGATAGACACCAAACCAATGCCCACCACAATAGTGACGGTCTATATGCCTACTAGTTCAGCGGGTGAAGAGGAAATCGAAAGAATATATGAAGAGATAGAAGATTTAATACAATATGTAAAAGGTGACGAGAATCTAATTGTGATGGGAGACTGGAATGCAGTGGTAGGCCAAGGAAGAGTAGCTAATACAGCAGGAGAATTTGGATTGGGAAAAAGGAACGAAGGAGGAAGTCGGCTGGTTGAATTCTGCACTGACCATAATTTAGTCCTTGCCAATACTTGGTTCAAACACCACAAACGACGGCTGTATACGTGGACAAGACCTGGAGATACTGGAAGGTATCAAATAGACTTCATTATGATTAGGCAGAGATTCAGAAACCAGGTGTTGGACTGCAAAACTTTCCCAGGAGCAGACGCGGACTCTGACCACAACTTGTTGGTCACGAAATGCCGTCTGAAGTTGAAGAAATTGAAGAAAGGAAAAAATGCAAAAAGATGGGATCTAGACAAGTTGAAAGAAAAGAGTGTGAGGGATTGTTTCAAGGAACATGTTGCACAAGGGCTAAATGAAAAGGCTGAATGGAACACAATAGAGGAAGAGTGGATAGTCATGAAAAATGAAGTCAGTAGGGCTGCTGAAGAGATGTTCGGAAGGAAGAAAAGATCAACTAAGAATCAGTGGATAACTCAGGAGATACTAGACCTGATTGATGAACGATGAAAATATAAGAATGCTAGAAATGAAGAGGGCAGAAAAGAATACAGGCGATTAAAGAATCAATTGGATAGAAAGTGCAAGGTAACTAAGGAAGAATGACTGAAGGAGAAGTGCAAGGATGTAGAAGGTTGTATGGTCATGGGAAAGGTAGATGCTGCATACAGGAAAATCAAGGAAACCTTTCGAGAAAGGAAATCTAGGTGTATGAATATTAAGAGCTCAGATGGAAAGCCCCTTCTAGGGAAAGAAGAAAAAGCAGAAAGATGGCAAGAACATATCCAACATTTGTATCAAGGTAAAGATGTAAATAATTTGGTTCTGGAACAAGAAGAGGCTGTTGATAATGATGAAATGGGAGACCCAATTTTGAGGTCAGAGTTTGACAGAGCTCTGAGAGACCTAAATAAGAACAGGGCACCTGGAATTGATGATATTCCCTCTGAATTACTGACTGCCTTAGGAGAAAGCAGCATGGCAAGGTTATTCCATTTAGTGTGTAAGATGTATGAGACAGGAGAAGTCCCATCCGATTTTCAGCAGAATGTTGTTATACCTATTCCCACGAAAGCCTGTGCTGACAGGTGTGAAAACTACCGCACCATTAGTTTAGTATCTCATGCCTGCAAAATTTTAACACATATTATTTACAAAAGAATGGAAAAACAAGTTGAAGCTGAGTTGGGAGAAGATCAATTTGGCTTCAGAAGAAATGTAGGAACACGTGAAGCAATCCTGACTTCACGTCTGATCTTAGAGGATCGAATCAAGAAGGACAAGCCCACGTACATGGCATTCGTAGATCTAGAAAAGGCATTCGATAATGTTGATTGGACCAAGCTATTTACGATTCTGAAGGTGATTGGGATCAGATACTCTGAACGAAGAATTGTCTACAATCTGTATAAAAATCAGTCTGCAGTTATAAGAATCGAGGGCTTGGAAAAAGAAGCAGCAATCCAGAAAGGAGTGAGGCAAGACTGCAGTTTGTCCCCCCTCCTTTTCAATGTTTACATGGAACAGGCAGTAAAGGAAATCGAAGAGGAATTTGGAATAGGAATCACAATCCAAGGAGAGGAAATCAAAACCTTGAGATTTGTCAATGATATTGTTATTTCATCTGAGACTGCAGAAGATCTCGAGAAACTGCTGAATGGTATGGACGAAGTCTTGGTAAGGAGTACAAGATGAAAATAATTAAGTCCAAAACAAAAGTAATGGAGTGCAGTCGAACAAAGGCAGGTGATGCAGGATATATTAGATTAGGAAATGAAGTCTTAAAGGAGGTAGATGAATATTGTTACTTGGGTAGTAAAATAACTGACGATGGCAGAAGTAAGGAGGACATGAAACGCAGACTAGCACAAGCAAGGAAGAGCTTTCTTAAGAAAAGAAATTTACTCACTTCAAACATTGATATAGGAATTAGAAAGATGTTTTTGAAGACTTTCGTGTGGAGCGTGGCATTGTATGGAAGTGAAACATGGACGATAACTAGCTCAGAAAGAAAGAGAATAGAAGCTTTTGAAATGTAGTGTTACAGAAGAATGCTGACGGTGGGATGGATAGATCGAATCACGAATGAAGAGATACTGAATCGAATAGGTGAGAGGAGATCGATTTGGCTAAATTTGACAAGAAGAGATAGAATGATAGGACACATCTTAAGACACCCAGGACTTGTGCAATTGGTTTTTGAAGGAAGTGTAGGTGGTAAGAACGGTAGGAGTAGACCAAGGTATGAATATGACCAGCAGATTAGAGCAGATGTAGGATGCAGTAGTTACGTAGAAATGAAAAGGTTAGCACAGGATAGGATGGCATGGAGAGCTGCATCAAACCATTCTATGGACTGATGACTCGAACAACAACAACACTATTAATTATGTGTTCTTACATTAATATACTCTCATTAATATAAACAGCAGATGTTTCATGACATAACCTCACAAATAATACGACTGTTATTTATACCAAATGAAAAGTCTGGACATAACTACGTAAACAATAATAATGCTAATACATGTAAACAACTTCATAGCCACACCTCACAAGTTATAATAGTAATAATAATAATAATAATAATAATAATAACAATAATAACAACAACAACAACAATAATAATAATAATAATAATAATAATAATAATAATCAATATTTGCAGTATTTACCCACGATTTAAAGAATATTGTTTCCAAGTTATATTAATCTATTACACTTGAGTCAAAATATGTAACACAAGATGAATATAGTCAAAATAAAGTATCTAGTCAGTATAGGTTTGAAAGTTTAATGTTAACATTTTATTTCTTAAATTTAAACAAATTTACACGTCATATTCAAGATCATGAATTCCAGATAATTTTCTACCTCCAGGGCATTAAATATGCTCCGCTGAGGCTCAAGCAGTGCAGAACTTGCTTCACGATGTCTGGCCACCTTCATTTTAACACACTCTGTATAAGACTTTTGACGCTCGACATTTTCTAAATTCTGACAAGGCTCTCTACTCTCTCCTTTGTGTTTTAGATCATTTTGAAGCCAATCACTGACCCATACGCTGCAGAATTTTATGAAGGAAAGAAAGAAAGAAAGAAAGAAAGACTTTTTCGCAATTCTTCACACCGTAATTTTCTCAGTGCTCACTATTTGTGTTGTTTTTGTTGTATATGTGTAGAACCAATCAAATGACACCTCACATCACACACAATCACACCTGAGCCTACAGCCATACTAACTGTTAGCCATGTAGATGATGAGGCTTCTTGTTTAAAGGGGCCTAACATCTAGGTCATCAGCCCCTAATGGAACGAAATGAGACAAGATGTAATGACAATTTAAAAGTCCAAAGTCATCCACTAACCAGAATTCAGAACGTGATGATGAAGAATGCATGGATGAATATGATTTTAAGACAATCAGTGGATATGACCTGCAATGCCCCACCTTCCCCGAGACTGTCTTAAAACAATACTACTGCTGACCAAAGGACTGCTTCTAAGGCACATTCTTGAAACGATGATGATGGATGTCTAAAGGAGTCCAAAATCCAGGTCAATAGCCCCTCATAATGCTACTTATCGCTAGTAAAGTAGAACCATAGTATTTGTCATGTTGCGGTACTAATCAAAAGTAGCGTAGACTCGCGGTGTTCCACACATAATGGTACTACTCTCAAGTATCGTACACAGGTAACACAGACCTACGGTGTTTCTTACATAATGGCATCACTCATAGGCAACACAAACCAATGGTATTCCTCACACACGTGTACTAATCACGGGCGCCGGTATTCCCGTGGTATTCCTCACATAGTGGGTACTAACCACAAGCAACACAGGTCCATGGTGTCGCTCATATAGTGGTACAAATCACAGGTACTGTAAAACCACAGTGAAGCCACTCTCTGCTGCTACTAATCACTAACCTGTTGTGTACCTAATATAGTGGTACTACTCACAAGTATATGTGACCCATGATGTTCCCCGTGTGATTGTACTAATCACAAGTAGTTTCATGGTTCTAATACAATCATCCCTTCGTTGCCCCTTGCAACAGGCAGGGGATACTGTGGGTGTTTTCTTGCCTGCATCCCCCACCCACAGGGGATTGTTAGCCATGTAACAAAGCGATTTTAGTACCTCAAGATGGCAGCACTACTGCATCACCCAACGACACCATATCGAGATCAGACTCTCATTACTAGATACACGTGTCTTCCTTCTTTAAAATGAGACTGACGACTCTAAATATTAACATCATTAGACCAAAAATTGCCAAAATAAGTTATGATCATTGCCAAAGCCGTTACTTAGGAATTTTTCCCCAGTATAAAAATCGTATCTCCAGCACCTCAACCTAAGATGCAATACACATCTTTAGAATATTGTCACCGAGCGAGTTGGCCACATGTTTGGGTCGCGCAGGTGTGAGCTTGCATTTGGGTGATAAAGGGTTTGAACCCCACTATCAGCAGCCCTGAAGATGGTTTTCCGTTTTCACACCAGGCAAATGCTGTGGCTGTACCTTAATTAAGGCCACAGCTGCTTCCTTGTCACTCCTAGCCATTTCCTAACCCACTGTTGCCGTAAGACCTTTCTGTGTCAGTGCGATGTAAAGCCTATCGTAAAGAACACCGTAAGTCATCTCAGGAACTCGCTCACCAATTTAAAGAATCGCAACTCATGGTATGAAGTTTCTACTGGGAGAATGATAGCACAATTAAAATAGTAACTGTAGGTACGATGTTTGCACAGGGAAATGTTTACTGTTTAGAAGTGTGTGATGTGCATCGATGTTTATCATTCTCGATATAATTAGGAGCACTGTCATCTAGGGCTGCTACTAGATGCCTATTGTAGATGCGGTCATCAATAATGAAAAAGAAATCCAAAATGTGACTGAATCATGAAGATTTTGAACAATACATTCCTTAATAGTTGATGGGAATAACATTAAGGTGCCTCAGAAAATGTTTCTGCATACCTTCTCTGTTACAGATACGTGGGTAAGGACTGCACTGGAAAAGCTGGGAGCAGATGGAATTTTATCTCTCGGTATGAGGGGAGTATTTTCCAACCGAGGGGAAAAAATGCAACCTAAAATTATCTGAAATTAAAGGAGCCAGTGCGAAAGCATATCAACAACTTCCCATGTGTAGAGTTACATTACAAAAGGAAAGACACAAGCAGGATATACCTCAATGCCAAACTGAGCATTGTGAAGATGCACAGAGTGTACCAAACGTGGATCAAGGAAAAGAAATATGCCTCTGAATCCTGCCCCATTAAGGCAATACACTGATATAATCAATCAATAATAAAATTTGGCATTTTTTCAACAAAAAAAAAGGATAGGTGTGAACTATGCACACTTCAAGCTGGTTTGTCTGGAAAGAAGGCAAACTTGGCTCAGAAATATGCTTCACGCATATAAAGGAACTGTCAAAGAACTGAAAGAAAACTGTAAAATAACACTAACCAGCGGCAAAGCATCTGATACGTGATTTTAACTAAATAAGGTCTCCTGATTTCAGAAATGTCATTGGTTCTATTGTATCATATCTAGTTTTTGTGTTATTTGCCATTTACTGTCTAAAAACGTGTCACTGCGGCAAAGTGCTGTTTTGTGATAACAGCGAATCGGCTGTTGTTAGAGTGGCCGTGGTTTGCTTTGTTAATGTTGCGTACGTTTGTCAATCCAAACCTCCTCCACCGATGTCCCCTCCATTGAATTAGTCAGATAACAGAGTCTATTTTTAGGTCGTGGTAGTGGCAATGTAGTGAAGCCAGTCAGTTGCATCGTGAGTGTGGCAGAAGTCTGACCTATTTATACAGTGTTGTGTTGTGAAAATGGCAAGTGTGTCAGGAATTAGAAGATATGTGAATAAGCCAGACTCATTCTGTTATGTGTGTGGGTGCTATATTATGAAGGGACAGAGTAGGCCAATAACTGCATCAGTGAAACGTTTATATTATGCATATTTTAAGGTAAAATTAAGAGAGTCAGACAAACCCTGGGCTCCCCCGCGTAATTTGTAGAACGTGCCTTGAAAACCCAAGACAGTGGAGCATTGCGAAACATAAGGCCCTTCCATTTGGGATAGGAATGGTTTGGCGTGAGTTCCAGAACTATACCAGGGACTGTTACTTTTGCCTGTGTAAAGTAGCGGGATTCAATAAAAGAAACAAAGACAGTATTGTGTACCTGAATTTAAAGTTGAGGATGAGACCTGTTCCTCAAGGACCGGAAATTCCAATATCTTCTCCTCCTACCAGTTTACCTGACTCTGATGGTTCCTCAAATTCTGATAACGAGCAAGTTGATACTGATTTTTCACCTGCCGCCGATGCAGTAGGTCCACAATTGTTTAAACAGTCGGAGTCGAGTGATCTGATACGAGACCTTGGTCTCACGAAGGACAAAAGTGAACTGCTAGGGTCATGATTGAAAGGAAAAAACCTTCTTGTGCCTGGAACTACCTTTTCTTGGTACTGTGACAGTTTCGATAGGGTTGATGACACGACTTTAAGAGACCGAGTGGTATATCTTTGAGTTAGTGTTCTTTGCATTCGTATGGATTTCACCTGTGGACTTTGTACCCTTCAAATTATTTGTTTGGTCATAATGTAAGCCATAAGACTTCATACTGGTGTCAGCGGTTGAGGAGTAAACCTGTTTGTGAGCATTGAAAGAACAAAGAAAGGAATAGAAACGTGCTTAGCGAATGTACCAGAAACCTGAAGACTCTAACAGGGAAGTTGTACGAACTAGAGCAAACCCTAAATGATCAAAAAATAGAAATACTGGCACTCCAAGAAACGAGGCTGACTGACGAACACGCAATGGATTTCGGGAACTACAGACTCTTCAAAAGTAAAACAGACAAACGGATTCTCAAAAACACACCCCATTTAGGAGCTGCTTTTGCAGTCACGAAGAGCATACTTAACTCGGTAACAGGTATGAAATGTGTAAACAATAGGCTAATGACAATCACCCTAAAGTGTGCAAACAAATCATACACACTGATCAATGCACATATGCCAGTCAATGAAGACAATAAAACAGACCGTGAGAAGGTAGACAAATCCTGGGAAATACCAGAAGAAACAGCATCAAAAATTCCTCAAAACCACGTCAAAATTCTGTTAGGAGATTTCAACGCTCAGCTAGGCAAGGAAAGGAAATACAGGAAAACAGTTGGAAAATTCCCAGCACATAAATAGACAAACCAAAATGGAAGGAGATTAGTCGAATTCTGCAGGGCATTCAACCTTAAAGTCATGTCGACTCACTTCAGGAAGAAACCTTCTAAACAAATGACATGGAGATCACCCAACTCCCTCTTGGGCGAGTTTCAAATTGACCACGTGGCAATTTCGTACCCAAACCACAGAGAAATTATGAATGTCCAAGTAAGGAAGGGTGCAAACATAGACTCAGACCACTATCTGACAAGAGTCAAACTACAGTTGATACCCCAAAGGTTCAGAAGAAGGAAGCAAATAATTCCGAAATTTGATACTAGTCGGATCCAGCCATCTCTCACTGAAGAATTAGAGAAAAAGCAGTCCAACAATTGGCAGCAACTCAAGACCAAACTAATTGAAACAGCACAAACACTGATTCCTCTGCAGAAAAGAAAAAAACACCCTTGGTGGAACGCAGACTGTGAACAAGCCATCCAATCCCGGCAGAATGCATACAATAAGTGGAACAGCAAAAAGACCGATAAGAATCACAAAATGTTTTTGGCAGTCAGGAAAGAGGCAGCGAAATTAATCCGACAGACCAAAAGGAAATTTGAGAAAGATCAACTACTAGAAATTGAAAAGGACTTTGAAAAAAACCACACATGAAATTTCTACAAGAACTTCAAAACAAAGCTAACAGGGTATCAGCCACAAAACCTTTGCTTTAAGAAAGTAAATGGGCAATTTGCACTGAACAATCAAGAAAACTGCACTGAACTTGCAAGGTATTTTGAAGAACTGCTTAATTGCCCAGAGCCAACACAAAGATTTCCACCGCAGGAACCTGACTTCACAAACCCAAATTCAGTACCACCGGATGAAGAAGAAATTACCAGACAGATAAAACGACTTAAAATGAATAAAGCTGCAGGTGAGGATGGGATCATAGCAGAAATTCTCAAATCAGCAGGCCCAAATACTATAAAAGAATTCACCGGTATCATCCAAGAGATTTGGGAAACAGAACAAATTCCAGACGATTAGAAAAGTGCACTAATTCATCCTTTACATAAGAAAGGAGACAGAACACACGTAAATAACTACAGGGGAATCTCATTGGTATCTGTTGCCTACAAAATTTTATCTCAGTGCCTTCTCGATAGAGCCCAACAGCAACTAGAACAAAAAATTGGAGAATATCAAGCAGGTTTCAGACCAGGCCGTTCATGTCCAGAGCAAATCTTGAACCTAAAGTTAATCCTAAGGCATCAGAGAATTTGTAGCAAAAATGTAGTTTGTACTTTTGTTGATTTCAAAAAGGCCTATGATTCAGTTGATCATCAATCACTGTTTCAGATATTAAAAGAACAGGGTCTAGACCGGAAAACACTCGCAATTGTAAAAGAGACATTGACAGACACAAAATCTAAGGTTAAATTCTTGGGGGAAATCTCAGACCCTTTTCCGATCAAAACAGGAGTAAGACAGGGAAATGGGCTCTCTCCACTACTCTTCAACTGCGTCCTTGAAAAGGTAATATAGGAATGGCGCAAACAGAAGTCTGTCCTCAAGATTGACCAACCAATCACTCTTGGTAGGGGTAAATTAGCAGTAGACTGCCTGGCATTTATGGACGATCTGGCAATCTTAACTCGTGACGTTTCAACAGCCATAAACCAGATCGAACTCCTGAAAGAAACAGCGGAAAAAGTCGGCCTCCAAATATCGTTTGAAAAAACTGAATACATGACCTGCAACAAAGAAGCCCCTAAATTCATGGAGACAAAATATGGCAAAATAAAACGGGTCCAGCAATTCAAATATCTCAGTGAAATAATTCAGGAGAATGGAATGGAAACAAAAGCCAATGAAGTTAGATGCCAAAAAATGGAAACTGCGTATAGACTCAGCCAAAATATCTATAACAAAAAGTGTCTCTCCAAGCATGCAAAACTAAGACACTATAATACAGTTATAAAACCAGAATGCCTCTATGGATGAGAGACACTAATTTTGAACAGGAAAACTGATCTAGAAAATATTCAGAAAAAGGAACGCAAGATCATTAGAAAAATTTTAGGCCCAAAACTCGTAGATGAACAGTACTGCCTTAGAGGGAAACAGGAAATCAAACAATTTTCTAACATTCACAGCGACATCAGAAAACGCAGATTAAGATTCTTTGGACATATAAAAAGGATGAACCCAGATAGACTTACCAAGCAAATAGTTGAATTTTACGAAAACCGAAGTAAAGCCAAAACGGACACAATGAAATGGATTGGCGAAATTAAAACAGATCTCAAACTGGCAGGAATTACACCTGAAGACATCCAAAGCCGGGTTATCTTCAGAACCAAAGTTCATAAGTGGCAAGTTGACCAAGAGGAAAAACCAAAGAAGACCGGAACAACATGGTCTCAAGAGAGAAAAGAAGCACACAGCAAACGAATGAAGGAAGTGTGGGCACAAAGAAAGGCAAATGCCTGTCTCTAAGTACTTTGCGTAGTCCTAATGGGCTCATTCGCAAAATATAATAATAATAATAATAATAATAATAATAACAACAACAACAACAACAACAATAATAATAATTTTGATTATTATATTACAAGTAAAACAAATATTGGATATTATTAACATAGTTGTGAACTTGATGATGCTTCCGGCATGTGCAAGTGAGGTGTGAGATACATCAAGGACACACTCGCCAGCTGTTGTTGGAAGTAGGTTACTGGGTCAATGAGTCGCCAGACGTCAGTCGCTCTCCACATATCGTTCAGGCGAAGGACTTCGTTCGCTAGCAGACAGTCATTCTTTCTGCGGAATCTGGGGAAGTGAGACTTTGCTTCTGAGTAACTGTGTGCCCCGCAAACATATCACTTGGGCTATTCTGATTGATAACGTGCATAAAATAACAGACGTCAAGTTAAATCGAGATTACTTCAGTACGTATTTTTTGACAATATTTTCAGGAATCGGTGGTGTGACAACTTTATTAATTCCTATTGTGCAAGTTTCAGCTCTAAATCAAGAAGAGGACAACTACAAATTCGACACGGTGATGTTACCTAATACCGTGTGTGCTAGTGCTGATATGGAAGCTTAAACCCTGAGACCGTAGCTGACAGCGATGGGTTGAGAAGAAGCCACATATAATTGTACCATTGAGGACAACCAGCTGTCCAGCATCATGAAGACATCGAAAAGCTAAGTTGACACAATAGTATAATAAATATCTGTTCTGTAGTGGGATAGTTAAGTAGTTTAAATTTGTAAATAGTCTTGCATTCTCGTATGGTTGTGTAGTTATAGTATTTTGCCATGTAGCTGTATCAGCAGATGATCATCACATACTTTGTTTCCGTTAGAGAGATTTGATATAATTTTGTATGGTTCATGTGATTTAAAAAAAATATTATATTCGGCAAATCGGTTGGTAATACTTCCTGTTATTTCACTTTATAACTTCAATGTAGGCATAACTTGTGGAGAATTGTGTCAGGATCTTTGTGTACGTAACTTAGATTTTCTCGGATATTCAGTCGTCTCATTGAATTGGATTGTAGTTTCAAATAGTGTCTGTTTGAATATAAATCGAGTGTGATCTTAAAACTTAAGTCTTGGAAATTATTCCATTCCTTTGAATCAAAACCTGTTAACATGAATGCAGAGGAGAGATACTTAAGTTGAGACACGAGAACCGATAGATAGGTTGAATCTTCGAGAATTCAAATATGTTATGTACGCAGAGGACTTGTTGTGTGATGCTATATTTACGAATTTGTGACATCCTGGGGCGGATCACAAATGTATTGCTATGTTACATGGGACATTATAGTAGACTTCGTGATTATTAACGTGGTAGTCCTTTGTCTTCGAGAGAGAATTAATTATGGTGCATAATGGATGCATTTCTTCGAGAGTAAAGTCACGCCATGATTATCAGAGATAATTATTGATGAAAATGGCAGTTATTTATTGTGATATTTTGGATATTTGCGTGATTTTGGATAATTAGAGTCTGCGTATAGTTGATTTTGACTACGTCTTCGGTTAGTTGTGTCCAATTATGTTATATTCCGAATTCTCCGCAGTTGGTTACTTTAATATTCACGTTGGTTCTGGGACGTTCTTCGAGACCATGCCCGAATATTTGAGGACTTTCATCCGGGTCATCTACCTAGATTTTAGAGACAGTGATGTACATTTAACAAAGCTAGGAATATTCGACTGTATTCGGACGTTATGATCATCTTCCGTGTTGCCAAATGTGTAAATATTGTAGTATATTTTGTAGATATTGTGGTGACGTAGAATTATAATCATGGTTTACGATAGTTTGAGTTCATCTTATATTTCTTTATTGTATCAGACATTATCTTGCTGTTTGGGCAATGTCATTTTTTAATATTTTAGCATCTATGAATTTTGATGTGGTGTTATCTGGCATTGGATTTTGAGTTAAGCAGACCATTCGAAGTGATATTTCCAGACTTTAATTTATTTATTGAATTTAGTTAATCCAGTAAGGAACAGGGAAACGAACAGATCATTATTTCATTGCGTCGATTAAGTTTTATGGAAAATTATTGCATCGAATTATGTAGTAATTAATAACAGTAAATTCAAACTTTGAGTAAATAACTGAGAATTTGATATAATTGTCGTACAGAATTAAAGTTTTCCTTTTCTTTTCTAATATTTCAGATTGGATCATCAGAACCCAGATCTTTCGCAGTTAGTTAAATGAAACAGTTTGCGTTAATAAATAATAGAAATCAATCTGTAACTTTGATTTGTTAGGGCGAGATAGGGCCACCCCATTTGACTTATTTTATGTATTTCAAGAGCAGCATTTAAGTTTTCTTAACGATCATTTCCACAATCATTATTTAAAAAGGATGACAATAGGAGACTTTTATTTTGTTAATAAACCATGCCGATTTTACTCTGTATTTTCTTTATTACATGCCACAATATCAATAATTTTCCTATACGTGCCACATCCTTTGTCATTCCACTCATGCGTCATATTTGCGAACTGAGCACCCCTGAGGTGTCTCTGTGCTCTTCGACTGTTGTTTAGGCTAACGGGTACAGTACAGACATAGAGATAAGGAGTTCAGGAAGTATTTCAAGAAGGAAGATGATCTGACCTACTGCTGAGACATTCCAGGATTGACAGATCAGCTAGGGAGGGATTATAATCCTGAAGAATGGAGATTGTGGATTCCCCTAAGAGGAGCTTAAAGGCTGTTCTACTTCACAACGGAAACATTCTAGTTCGATTCCTGCGGCACGTTCCGTTTCAGTAAAAGAAAATTATATCACAGTGCAAACTGTTTTAGATAAAATTAAATATCATGAGCACTGGTGGGATGTGTGTAGTGACTTGAAGGTGTGTGGTATTCTAGAGCTAGGGACAAACACTGGTGTATACCTTCCTGGCCCAAGAGACAGACAAGTTTTGACACCTGGTGTGAAAAATGTTACAAATGCTGCTTAAGCTGACCCACAAAAAAATATTTTGCCACCGCTACACATCAAACTGGGAATCATGAAGCAGTTCGTTAAGGCCTTGGACAAAAGTAGCCCCAGTTACAAGTACATTGCAAGCAAATTTCCACATTTATCTGATGCAAAAGTCAAGGAAGGCATTTTTAATGGACCACAAATTAGAAAACTTCTGAAAGACAGAAACTTTGAACAGACAATGAATGCTGTGGAACATGCTGCATGGAATTCAATACAAGACGTTATAAGGGAGTTCCTAGGAAATGTAAAGGATGAACAATATGAAACAATAGTGAAAACGATGTTGGATGATATGAAAGAGTTGGGGTGTAGAATGAGTCTGAAACTGCACTTCATTCGCATCTCGATCACTTTCCAGAAAATCTTAGGGCTGTTAGTGAAGAGAAGGGAGAGAGGTTCCACCAGGACATCAAGGAGGCAGAAAGAAGATACCAGGGGAGGTGGGATGAACCAATGATGGCCGATACTGTTGGTATTTGAAAAGAGAAGACAAACTTGATGCAGTCAGACGCTGGGCAGCTAAGTGTTCATTCAAGGGGACATCTAGGACTGTTAAAGTTCATTTTGTTCACATTTATGAATTCATAAAGATACTGAATATAAGTTACACTGTTTGCTTGTAAATCATGTTTAATTGTCAAAATAAATTGCTTTCATTGCCTCAGAGTTTTATGTTTATGTGTTTTTGTGTAAATCAGTATTATATTACAATAAATGCTAAATATTTCATTATAATTTTATATTCAATAACTACTCATTGTATATAATAATTCAAGACAATATTCAACTATTTCAAAATATATATAATAATACAAGAAATTATAAATATTTCCAAAATTATCAACATTTTTCAGTGCTTTTGATATGCAATATTCAGGTCTATCTCTTATTTTGTTATATCTATTGCGAGAAAACGTGACGTGATATGTAGAAACGCACAACGGATTCGTGTTCAGTGACCCAAAATTAGTTAAGATCACCTATCACACCTCTTGCTGCAAAAAAAAAGTTTGAAAATGCCGGGTTGTGTAATTTCAATCCCAGGTAAGTCTGTCATCAGAGCAAGTTTCAATCTGCAGAAAGTTGTAGCTACTCCTCAGTACGGTGCGAGTCTACATTACTACAAACAGAAATATTCCACCAACAATTTCACAGTCTAGACATCGGGAGTAAGGAACACAGTGCTATGTTTGGCACGAGACCATTGTTCGCTGTGGTCCACATGAAACAGCCAGCTGCCTTTACCATTTATTACAGATGCAAGCTGGCATAGGTGGCAAAATGTTCAAACTCTAATCAGGAGCTGCAGAAGGCAAAACAGGAACAGATTTCTATTTACTGTGTTGTTCTTGGCATGTAAAAAGTTTGGAAATTCAATCATACATTGCTTTCTAGAACGGGGGCACTCCCATAATTTGGGGGGGGGGGACTATGCATGCCCTGATCAAAAGAAGAACAAAACCAAGTATATTCTGGATCAGTGAGTCACATTAATTGGAATTAATAAGGTCACCGGCAAGCCATATACAGTCCAAGAAATTACTTTAATGGCAGCTGATTAATACTTTGTATTCTGAGTGAAGAAACAACAGTGGTAACAAGTGATTAATTCAAAGAAGCATTTGCAGTTATTTACTGTGAGTGAAAAACTTAAAGTTGTTACAGAAGCTGAAACTATCAGAAATGGTGTCACCGGCAGAAAATATGATATTGATAAATCATGTATTTGTGATTGGAGGAAGAAGAAGGAAATGTTATTGACAAGTAATGATTATCGTAGAGCTTTCTGAGGGCAGAGTGCATAGATTCCTGAAATGGAAAAACTGCTTGAATGAAAGACGTGAACTACATCATGGTATATCGACTGAAATGTGTCAACCAAAATCATTAGAGATCGCAAAGGAATTTGAAAAAGAGGGGTTTATTGCAAGGCATGAGTGGATAAGGAGCTTTTATTGATAACCATATTAGTAATCTGCAAGGCTTTAGCACGATCCGATTAAAATAAGCAGTAGTATCAATATATTTCTAAATCATAAAAGGCTTTGCACTCTAAGATGACGAAACTGACCATCCTAATCTATATTTCTGTTTCAATTGCGCAAGAAATGGCCAACGTCATGTGCTAAGAAGACCGAGGCAAAGGCTGTCTGGAGACGGGGACTTGAAGCCGACAAACCTATTCCCTGATGACGGTGAAGAAGGAGAGACCTACCCAGATGTTTCCCAGAGGCTGATACAATGTCACAGTAGTATTGACGGCAATGAGGGAAAACAGGAAGAAAAGATAAGTTTATTAAAGTACTGATTCTGTAAGAAATTTAATTATCATGTTTTTAAGAAGTGCCATTTTCTATTCTTGTGAAATATATATATGTGCAGTGCTGTCGTGAATTATATTCAAAGGAAGTGATGTTACGTGGAAAGGCAATCAATTTAATAACATAAGAGGTTATTAGGTAGTCATCTGACCAGAATGACAAGTTCTTTGAGTTAGGATATATTTAATCAGTGATAACAAAACCATGCATTCGTAATGCAATCAATATTGAGTATAGAGGTTAACTTATGTCAGCTGTTGATATGATATGACATTGTGGTTGATGTTAGGATTATATTAGGATATTATACTACAAAATGGAGTTAATGTAATGTCATATACAGGTTATATCGAAGTCACAGGAAGACGTATGAAGAAAATTAAAGGAATCTGAAGAAAATTGAGAACAAAATGGAATATATAAGTGGATGAATAATAATTATGAAGTAATATGCATCAAATTAAGATGGATAGTTGTGGTTATTGTAATGAAGAGTGAAATATGAGATGTGAAATGTGAAGCAGATGATATATATGTGAAGAATGGTCAAGTAATAAGAAGAGTAATGATGATTATTTTTTTGTCGAGATTGGAGAGATGGATATTTTATTGACAATGCTAAGTTAGCTGACACAATTTAAGGTTGAGAATAGTAATATTTGATTCCATAATGCATATTAATCCTTCAGTATTCCATATATAACACAAAATACGATTCATGTAACGTGCATATGTTAGTTAAATACTTGTAGATCATAAAAACAAATCCACATAGGGAAGTTAATGTGAACTTAGCTCATATTGTCATGAATTGCTAACCACAAATGTTTTACTCAAATAAATAGAGTTAGGAGGCTTGTTTGATCATATTAAATGATATCACTGGAGAGGTTTTCTGTAATTGAATGAAGTTTACACTGATTAGTAGAATCTTCTTAGAGGTCAGACTATAGAATTTCCAGAAGAATAACATTAAATAGATGTCAGGTGTAACTGATAACATAATGACAGATCACATATGGTAAATACATTGACACTTAACTTGATTGTGGAAACTGATATTTATTTTTGATGAATAACTTAAATAATTAACAGTAATGGTAACTTTGGTTATTTTTTAGAGCAAAAATGATGATTTAATGACTTGTCTTATCTTTTCTTCCTGAAGTGTGAATGTTAGGGACAAATATTTTGAAATACTCAAATTAACATGAATGAAAAGATCAGTGTTTTTCTTTTTATGATGACTGACAAGTGTGATGATTGTGACAATGAGATATTAACAGATAGATGTAGGCAAAGCTAACTGAAATCGTGTGAACTGATTGGCAAATGTGATGTATATATAATTTAAGTGGAAAATTTAAGAGATTATGTTGCGTAAAGACAAAAGCAATAATATGAAACGTGATTATTTATTTGATGAGTTATATCGAATAATGAGCATCAGAAACATTTTCTATATACCACTAAAAACATGTATGTAATATGAATTTAATTTTTTTCAATTAAGACTAAAGACCTTTAAGTGTTTTATAAATAACTAGCAAGATACCCGTGCTTCGCTACGGTATTAAACTGAAATTTATATTTGAATGCTTATTGTTCTATATATAATATGCCAAAATTCGCGATCTGACTCTTTATCTGATAGAATCCGCCAAAATTAGCGATCTGACTCGTTTTCTAATAGATTACGGCAAGTTTCCTCCCATTATTCAATCTTTCTTTCCAGCAATCAATTTCGTACTTCTTGGGTGCCTTGGCGGTACTGAACCGGCTGCCGGAATGCAATCGTAGTCATTACCCGTCCAGGACCCGTTTCCAGCACGGTCCGCACATTTTGACGACTGTCCAGAACATTATTATTATTATTATTATTATTATTATTATTATTATTATTATTAGATATGTTCTGGACCCCACAGCAAGATGCAAGACTGCTACTGGGCGGTAAATTACATCTGCTGCCGTTGTCATTGTTGAGAATGTGACCAGCACCATTGTCGCGCGTAGGCAAGTGTGCGGGATTTCCGGCCATACAAATGACGTAATTCCGTGCATTACTGAACTTATTATAGAGGTGAAAAATTCGACGGTCAATCTCATTCCTATTGTTTATTTCAAATGTGTTTAAATTTTTATTTATATGCCAGGAGAATCTACTGTAATCTAAGAACGTTCTCCGAAGAAAAAGATGGCTCTTGAAAACGAACCCAGGAAAGATTAAAAATGATCGGTTTATGATCAGAATAAGTACATCGAAAATCTACAGCCTGTTTCCAGTCATTCGACAGGGTCAGGAATGGAATGAATAAAGCACCCATCTAGCAGCGACAATAGGAATTGTGCCGGGCGCCGAAACCTGTCGCACTCCGCTGGGGCAATGATTAATGGATGACAAATGAAACGAAATTATATTGGACAGTATTACTGGAATGAATGATGAAAGGGAAAACCGGAGTAAACGGAGAAAAACCTGTCCCGCTTCCATTTTGTCCAGCACGAATGTCACATGGAAAGACCGGGATTTGAACCACGGAACCCAGCTGTAAGAGGCCGGTGCGCTGCCGCCTGAGCAACGGAGGCTCCTTATAAATACATTATGAACAGTAAAATCAGTTGGTCTCCCCTCTTTTTACACCCAACCGCCGTTAAGTTTATTTACCCCCCTCCCAAAAAACTAAAAGAAGGCGTGTTTCTTTATGTTTAAAGGATATTCCAAACACCAATGTTCATGTCTATTACCTTCAGTTTTCAAATTAACATAATTCACTTTTTTTCACTTTCACACTCCTCCTCCACCCCCCCCCCCCCAAGTGAATTTTCGGCAAAAAATACTTGTTTCTTTAATAGTAAAGGATCTTCTAAATACAATTATCACGACTGTAACTTCTTCAGTTTTTGATTTATGTGTCCCATGAAAGGAATTCAACTCATTTTCAATCCCACCACCAAGGAATTCCCCCCCCCCCCCCAATGGGCTTCTCTTTGTTTTTAAAGGAGATCCAAATACCAATTTTCACGTCTGTAGGCCCTAACAATTTTAGTTTTTATTAGATGTAAGCATTCTCATACAATTAAGTCAATTAATTTTTCAATTCCATCACCTCCCCACCCCCCCCCCCATTCATTGGATTTTCCGAGAATACGTGTTTCTTTACTTTTAAAGCAGATTGCAAATATCAAATTTCACATCTATAACATCATTTTTGAGATAATAGTAGCCTAATTAAAGGAATTTAACACCATTTTCAGTCACTTTTAACACCCCCCTCCACCCAAGTGGTATTTCCGAAAACTAAAAATACATGTTCCTTTACTTTTAATAGAGATAAAAAAATACCATTTTCCACGTCTGTATCATGTTAGGTTTCTTGAGATATACTGTATAAATTCTTAATTTAAAATGTCACCCCTTTTTAGTTCCACTTAAGAGGAGTTTCCAAAAACAAATCACCTATGTTTCTTTACATTTACAGGAGATTCCAAATACCACTTTTTACGTCTGTAAGTCCGGCTCCATAGCTAAATGGTTAGCGTGCTGGCCTTTGGTCACAGGGGTCCCGGGTTCGATTCCCGGCAGGGTCTGGAATTTTAACCATCATTGGTTAATTTCGCTGGCACGGGGGCTGGGTGTATGTGTTGTCTTCATCATCATTTCATGTTCATCACGACGCGCAGGTCGCCTACGGGAGTCAGATTGAAGGACCTGTACCTGGCGAGCCGAACATGTCCTCGGACACTCCCGGCACCAAAAGCCATAGCCATTTCATTTCATTACGTCTGTAACATTCTACGTTTCTCAGATATTCTGTAGATATACTCTTTCAAAAAATTCACCCCAATATGTCAATCCTGTTTAACTGCCATTAATTGGATTTTACAAAAAGAAATTTTTTAAAAATACGTGTTCCTTTATTTTTAAAGGAGATTCCAAATACAAATTTTCAGGTCTGTAATATCTTCAGTTTCTGAGATTTATGTATCCTCATTAAAGGCATTCAACCCCTTTTTCACCCCTCCTATTGGGATTTTCCGAAAACAAAAAATACATGTTCCTTTATTTTTAAAGGAATTTCAAAATACCAATTTTTACATTTGTAAACTTTTAAAATTTTAAGACGTAGATATACTCATTTTAAAAATTCACCCCTCTTTCACCCTCCATTTTTTGGATTTTCCAAAAACGAAACAATACCCATTTCCTTATTTTTAAAATAGATCCCAAATACCTATTTTCAGGTCTGTAATATCTTCTGGTTCTGAAATATAATTAGCCTCATTAAAGGCATTCAGCACATTTTCACCATTTTCCAACCTTCCTATTGGGATTTTCTGAAAATAAAAATATACATGTTTCTTTATTTTTAAAGGAGATTCTAACCAATTTTTACATCTATAAACTTTAAAAGTTTTGTGATATAGACAAACTCAATTTTAAAAAATCACCCCCTTTTCACCCCCCAGTTAATTGGATTTTCTAAAAACAAAAAATACGTGTTTCTTTATTTTTAACGGAGATCCAAAACACCAATTCTCAGGTCTGTAATATCTTCAGTTTCTGAGATATAAGTGTCATCATAAAATGCATTCAACTCTTTTTCCACCCCTTTCCACCCCTCCTATTGGTATTTTCCAAAAACAAAAAAATACGTGTTTTTTAATTTTTAATGAAGATTGTAAATACCAATTTTTACATCTGTAAACTTTCAAAGTTTTGAGTTATAGATACACTCATTTTAAAAATTCACCCCCTTTTCACCCTCCCATTAATTTTTTTTTTCTTAGTTGCTTTACGTCGCACCGACACGGATAGGTCTTATGGCGACGACGGGACAGGAAATGGATAGGAGTGGGAAGGAAGCGGCCGTGGCCTTAATTAAGGTACAGCCCCAGCATTTGCCTGTTGTGAAAATGGGAAACCACGGAAAACCATTTTCAGGGCTGCCGACAGTGGGGTTCGAACCTACTGTCTCCCGAATACTGGATACTGGCCGTACTTAAAAGACTGCAGCTATCGAGTTCGGTCCTCCCATTAATTGGATTTTCCAGAAAACAAAAAAAAATACGTGTTTCTTTATTTTTAAAAGAGACCAAAAGTACCAATTTTCAGGTCTGTAATGTCTTCAGTTTCTGAGATATAAGTACCGGTATCCTCATTAAAGATATTGAACCCCTTTTTCACCCGTCCTATTGGGATTTTCTGAAAACAAAAAAATACGTATTCCCTTATTTTTAAAGAAGATTCTATATACCAATTTTTACATTTGTAAACTTTTAAAGTTTTGAGATATAGATACACTAATTTAAAAATTTCACCCCCTTAGCAATGGAATATCCAAAAATCCTCTCTTAGCGAGCACCTACATTTCAATATGAATGTATCTCCAAAATTTCATTTCATTATGTCCAGTAGTTTTGGCTCGGCGATGATGAATCAGTCAGTCAGTCAGGACAAGCTATTTTATATATATAGATAAGTAGGTTAGTTAGGTGATGAAATAATTAGATTCTTTTCAAGATATTAAGATTTTCAAATCATTTTCAAGATCTTTATAATTTAATAAAATCATGTTAGATAAAATTTATTCATTCTTTCAATGACTACTTATGTTAAGCATATTGATGGCATTGTTGGGAAAGCATACAGATCGTTACATGTCATAATGAGGCTACTTAAAGGATGCAACAAAGAATTAAAAGAAAAAAGTTACTTGAGTATGGTTCGTCCATTATTGGAATATGCAAACAGTGTTTGGGATCCTCACCAAGAATACCTAATAAAAGAAATAGATAGTGTACAGAGGAAAGCAGCAAGATTTGTAACAGGGGATGTCAGGAGAAAGAGTAGTGTATCAAAAATGTTAAAGGAACTTGGGTGGGAAACTTTAAGTAAGAGAAGGGAGAAAACTAGACTTATAGGATTATATAGAGCCTATTCAGGAGAGGAAGCATGGGGAGATATCCGTGAGAGGCTTCAGTTGGAAAATAATTATATCGGCAGGACTGACCATAAATATAAAATTAGAAGGAATTTTAGCAGAAGCGATTGGGGTAAATTTTCAGTCATTGGGAAGGGTGTGAAGGAGTGGAACAGTTTACCAGGGGTAGTGTTTGATCCTTTTCCAAAATCTGTACAGATATTCAAGAAGAGAATAAACAGCATCAGAGAAAATAAAAGAAGTGTTAGAAGGCATTCGACCAGTGCAGGTTATTGTAAATAAAAAAATGTGTGTGAATAAATTAATTCCATCCCCTGGTCTAAGGAGTTTGGACAGCGAAAGTAGGGGACTGCCTGTAGGGGTGAAGTACAGTAGGGACTTCGAGGGCCCTGGGACCGCTACGGTAGCTGTGAAGGCCCTTCAGGAACTCTGAAAAGTGGTGGCAAAAGGGGCTCTGGGTAAGACGCAGCAGGTCGTTATGCTACTTAGGATCCAGAACGGTAAAAAAAAAAAAAAAAATTAATAAATAAATGCAATGTAAATATTAATCTTATACCAGTTGTATAGTATCATTTGAAGTAATTCCACATACTGTATATCAGTTGACTATATTTGTAAGTAGTACAGGAGATATTATAAGTAGAATTTTGTAAACAATATAAATTTATTAAGGATGAGCTGTGTGTTTAATAGAAAACATTGTTAGCGTAAATTGTATAATATTGTATTATAGGAAAATTTTCTTCTCTTGTTAATTTAATATTTAGTGCTTGACAATAATGTATTTTAGTGTACCATTTGCCACAGAGGTAGACACCTCATTTGCAAATAAAGAGATTTTGATTTTAAAAAAATGTATTTATAAGTGAACATAGGCTAAGAATCATAGAAATTTCTGAGGAAATGAACCAAATTGTGAGATGGAGACGTCCAACACATAGATGTAATGTAAATTCAGCCGTTTATCTCGTTCGGCGACTCTCTATCAGAACTCATGACCCCAATTTGACAATGAACTGAAGATTAACGATAATTTCGAGCTAGTCTGAATCTTATTGCAACTCGACCTGGATGCGGGAACGGCGCAGTATCCTTTACAGAGTGAGCACTACTCTATAATTACAGATGCCTACAAGTTCCATGTGGGCATTCTGTAAAAGACCCAACCAGGTCTCTATTTGTTTGTCAAACTCTGTTTTATTCTTCTATGAGATAATGTACAGTGGGAGTGGTGGTGTACACCGCATGCACATTCTGGAGCGGTTGTGTTGTTGTGCACAGAACTAATTCTTGCTAAAGGAAATCAATGGTCAAGTATGCAGCACCTCAGTTGTAGAAACGTGAGGGGCCACATTAACCTGTGTTGGAAGCTGGGATGATTCAAGACATCGATGAAGAGGAGTGTAAATAAGGTTAGGGATGGTCTTCATAAAGAAGGGTGCAGCCATTCGTAAAAAGGTCGTCGTACTATCTTTACTGGATAAGTGTTTTACTTTTGTAGCAGTAGGCAGTGCAAAGGGACTGTTACCTGGAGGTATATTATATAAAATATATACAGCGAAACTAATTGTATCTAAATTGTGGATAGATGACTCACTGGTGGTTTGTAGATGTTTGTATATTAGACATTTTGTAAACGGCAAGACGAGTTGGTCTCATCATGTGATGATAGATGTAGGTGATTTTTTTGTGTGTGCTTTTTTGCTATTTGCTTCACGTTGCTCCATCGCTATAAATTGTAGATGTAAATAATTCTACACTATTCTTTAACAAACTTGCGAATGTATTTGAGTTATACTGGCTATATTCGATGCAAGGCAGTATTTCTAATTGTAAAAAGACAATCAATGGAGAACACGACTTTTAGGCCTAGACCTACATACAAAAGTAAACAGTTTTAATTACTCTAATATCATGTCATTCGTTACATTTCATTAATTCCTCTGATGAGGTTGACATCAGGAAGGGCATACAGTCATAAAAACTTGCTGCGAAGATTCGTCTCGCCTCATACTCGATCCCGTAGTGAAAAGGGATAAGGGTATCGTATTATCATATAATGCAATATTGATACAAAATAACTTAATAGCCAGTCATTTGTCTCCGAGTTGAGCAGTAGGCCTACCACACAGTAAACCTGATCACTGCTTTCATTTGAATTATCGTCTTGCGCCGCCAACTTCCCTGCTACCGGAGAGTCGTCATTCCAAGTGACGTCATTTTCACTGCCATCTCATCAGCCAGGCACTGCAATCGACAGCATTCAAGGTCCCTGTTGTAACCAAGGTTGAATTTTACAAACACAACTTTTATTTGCTTCACTTTATGATATTTACACAAATAACTGAAATTTATTTTGAAGCAAAAAGGAATATTGAATCTTGAGAAAAGTCTGTCTTTATACAATATGTACAGGTTTACAGTCTTTATATACACTTCTATCTTGAAAAGATAGTCTTTGTGAATTGACACGTTGATAGTCGAGAACTATCTGGCACACTAACATGAATGTCTTTGAGAGTCCTTGTTTGTTGAAGTGCCTGAATTCCTAAAAAGCAAGTTCAATTGATTGAAGAAATTCCACCTAGCGAAACTAAGGGAGCTTGCATAAGTTAGGGAATGAAAATGGCTTGTAAAAGAATTACGGAACATAGGCAGCGGAAACAGGTAAGGGAGCGGTGACCAGAGGTGAAACCTCGTACTGCCAGAATTCAGTCCACCTGGTCGAAGCACATTTTCAAGAGGAGTAGCCTCCGTGCTCGACGTAGGGTGTATTCTGGAGCTGGACACCGGGCAAGTGGGCAAGTGAGCAGGCAGGGAGCTCCTATTTATAGTACACTCGATGGTCAGGCACGCGCACTGAGGGCTGCGCGTCGAAGCTAGCAGAATGATACACAGGCGCGCGTGCAGCTGGCTGTCGGGGCGAGAAAGGAGCGCCGGACATACAACACCCTCCCCTCCTAAATACGCCGGTACGGCGTGAAACGGCGGCGGCACTGGCGGCGACTGCGATGCTGGGGCGGAGCTGCTGATATCTCTGTTGTATTGTCCGGAGCTGGAACTGGGCGGAGTGGCGCTGTCTCGTCCTGAAAGGAACCCATGGTTATTAAATGATCTAAAGCGCGTTCAGCAATAGATTTATCTGGTTTAGCAATAGCATCAATGGCTGGACAGGGGCGGTAGCGCAGACGTATCTGATCTTGATGGCGGCAGATACGTTTCTCCGTAGTCTGTATCTCGTAGAGACGATGACCCAAAGATCTGCAGATGACTCCAGGTACCCAGAGTGGGTTGGATTTGAATGTCCTGGTGTAGACCTTGTCGTTGAGGGAGAACTTCGTTGGTGAGGTCTTATGCTGGGCCGGAAGAGGCTGTAACAGAGAAAGTAAAGTTCTGTGAGGTCGTCCATGGAGCTTCTGTGCAGGAGTGATATTATCCGCGCCGGGTAGAGTTCTGTAATTGTTTAAGAGTTGGAGCAAGGCTTGGTCTTTAGTTAAGCCTGAAGAGACAGCTTTCTTCATACTTCTTTTAAATGTTTGTACGAAGCGTTCAGCTTCACCATTAGATTGAGGGTGAAAAGGTGGTGCTAGGATATGACGAATGCCATTATGTGTACAAAAGTTCTGAAAAGCAGTAGCTGTAAATTGAGGTCCGTTGTCCGAAATGAGTACTTGTGGTAAACCTTCTGTAGTAAAGATTTTCTGGAGAGCACGAATGGTAGCTTCGGTTGTAGTAGTCGAATGCATATCCACGACATATGGAAAGTTTGACAGTGAATCGATGACTATTAACCACATGGAATTGAGAAAAGGACCTGCGAAATCGATGTGAACTCGTTCCCATGGAGTAGTAGCAGGAGGCCATGAAGCAAGATCAGAAGACGGGGCGTTCTGATTCGTTTGACATTGCTCACAATGACGTATTAGCTTTTCGATGGCGGCATCAATACCGGGCCAGTAGCAGTGTTGACGGGCGAGTTGCTTTGTTCTGGAGATACCCCAATGGCTTTGGTGTAATAATTCGAGAACTTGTGTCTGTAGGCTAAGTGGGATAACCACGCGGAAGATGGTGCCTGCTTCTAGTAGTACAACTCCGGCACGAGTCGTGAGACGATGCTGCATACGATGATAAGGTGCCAGGTGGGCAGGAAGTGTGCTCTGAAGAGGCCAACCGTTGCGGATGTAAGTACGTACAGTAGCAAGTGTACTGTCCTTATCCGTAGCTTTAGCTATGCAGGTAGCATCAATAGGAAAACTGGATACAGTATCTTCAAGTTCTATGTCCAACTGAAGACATTCAGATTCTTGAGAATCGAAGGCAGTATCAGGACCAACGGGTAAGCGGGAGAGGGCATCAGCATTACAATGCTGGGATGTGGCTCGATATACAATCTGATAGGAATAATCAGAAAGGAACATGGACCATCTTTGAAGCTTTCTGAGGGAATTCTCTGGGATCTTATTACCAGGATGGAATAAGTGTACGAGAGGCTTATGATCGGTAATGATCAGGAAATGGTTGCCATAGAGATATTCATTGAAACGGCGAATACCAAAGATGATGGCTAAAGCTTCTTTCTCTATCTGTGAGTATCGACGTTGATGGTCATTAAGTGTTTTCGAAGCGAAGGCGATGGGGCGTTCTTGTCCATAACGATCCTTCTGGGAGAGAACGGCACCGACACCGTAGTCTGAAGCGTCAGTAGCTAGCGTGATGATCTTGTCGGGCTGAAAGTGAGTGAGTTGTATAGCTTGAATTAAGGCGTTGTTGATTGTTTTCCATGCCTGTTGGCATTGCGGAGTCCACTGAAACTTAACACCTTTTTTACGTAGAGCGTTTAATGGAGCTGCCACTGTAGCGAAGCGTGGAATGAACTTATTATAATAGTTCGCTTTGCCTATGAAGGACTGAAGCTGCTTGAGGTTCTGAGGTGCTGGCATGTTTACTATCGCTGAGACATTCTGTGTACTAGGACGAATTCCATTCTTATCAAGTATATGTCCTAGGTAGTGAACTTGAGGCTGAAAGAAGGTACATTTAGCGAGATTCGCTCGTAGGCCATTGTCTTTCAGTTTCTGGAGAAGGAGGCGTAGATTGGTGAGATGTTCCTGATGATCTTTTCCAGTAACAATAATATCATCCAGGTAGTTAGCGCAACCGGGAATGGAGGCGGTGAGTTGAGCCAAATAGCGCTGAAAAATAGCCGCTGAGGATGAAACACCGAATGGGAGCCGCTGGAGCTGGAGCAGTCCGAGAGGAGTGTTGAGTGGGAGAAATTTCTTAGATTCTTCGTCTAAAAGTAGCTGGAGATATGCTTCTTTAAGATCAACTCGAGAGAAGAATTGTCCACCAGAGAGACGACGGAATAAGTCTTCTGGACGTGGAATAGGAAAGATATCTGTGTCGAGTTGTGCGTTGACTGTAGATCGAAAATCGCCACAAAGTCGAACATTACCATCAGGTTTCTTGATTACCACGAGTGGAGTAGCCCATTGACTAGAAGTAACTGGTATAACAATTCCAGTTTGTATCCATCTTTCTAATTCTTTCGTGACCTGGTCTTGAAGTGCTATGGGTACTGGACGTGCTTTGAGGAAGCGAGGCTTAGCTCCGGATTTCAGCTGTATGTGAGCTGTATAGTCTTTGGCTGTTCCGAGCTGAGAGTCGAAGACTTCAGGAAACTGCGCTAGGAGAGCGGTAACGTCAGAAGTAGGATGCAATGTAGATACGACGTTGATGTTGTCATGTATCTGGAAACCAAATAAGTTAAATAGATCCATGCCCATAATGTTTGATGCAGTGTAGTTGTTAACTACGAGAAGAGGAATGGCCTTCTGAATTCCTTTATAACTAGCCTGGAGCTTGATTTGACCTTTGATGTCAATTTTCTTCTTGTTAAATGTCACGAGCTGGATGTCAGCTGGAGAGCATGAAGGTGAACCTAAGTCGTGGTAGGTAGTCAGGTTAATAATAGAGACAGGGGATCCAGTATCTAATTGAAAATCGACAGATCGATCAGAGAATGAGAGAGGAATGATGATTTTGTGAGAATCCTTTGTGGGAAGAATAAGATTGATTTGATCAACTTCCATGTCTTGGCGGGGCTGTATATGCTTCCGGCGTGCTGCAGTAGTCTTAGCAGTGCGGAGCGAACTTTGACAGACAGTCTTAAGGTGTCCAAGTTTATTACATCGTTCACAAGTAGCTTTGAAAAAACGACAGTCACGACGTTCATGATGCTTGAAACAGCCTCGGCAGGAAGGCAGGAGTTTCGAGGTGCTTTTAGAATTGGGCTTCCGTGTAGTATTACGAGAGGGAACCTGGCGAGAATGCTTGGTGGAGAGCGCCTTATCCGTACGGTTCACTGTAGCAGAGGACTTGCGGGCCTGAGGCGAGACTTGTGCAACTTCGTGTGGAGAAGCTATGGCTGCGGCAGTCTTGGTAGTAAGCTCATAAACCGTAGCAATACGCTGGACGTCTTCTAAAGAAGGGTTACTCTGCTTGACAGTGTCAAAACGTATTTTGTCTTCAGGAGTATGTAAAATGATCATGTCCCGAATGAGAGAATCAGTGTAGGATGAACCACAACCGTCCTTGGAGCAGAGGAACTGGCAGGGTTTAGCTAGACCACGCAATGCAGTTATCCATTCAGTATGTGTCTGATGGGGTTGTTTTCTGCACTGAAAAAATTTATAGCGAGCAGCCACTATGTGAGGAGCTTTGGCATAGTGTTCCGTGAGACGGGCCAAGAGCTGCGTGAAGGGTACCTCAGATAAGTGTTCTTCCGGACTTAATTTACGTAGTAATTCACACGTAGCATTGCCAACCGAACTAAGAAATAGTGCGCGGCGGCGTTGATCATCTGTGACAGAATGGCAGATGAAATGCTGTTGCAAGCGGGCTAAATAAACTGACCATTCTTCCTTAGCTGGATCAAAAGCAGAGAACGGAGGAATAGCTGATGGCTGTGTAGAGACAGAAATAGCTTGAATAGCCTGAATTAACGCTGCCTGTTGTTGTTGCATAAATTGTTGTTGTTGCTGCTGTAAGGCTTGGAAGATCGTAGCAAGTTGTTCCGCAGTAGCCATTGCGAGATGCGTGCAAGAAAGAGTAAGGTAAGCTGTGTGTCAGAACTGGTTGGAGTGTCGTTGTTGTTTAGCACGTCGCCGTAGAGTTGACAACTGGGCCTGTTGAATTGTAGTGTCGTGTTTACCTCGTTGCTATAGAGTTGGCGATTGGGGCTGATGACGTGTAGTTTGTTGCTTTGTACCTCGTCACTATAGAGTTGGCAACTGGGGTCGAAGAATTGTAGGTTGTTGCTGTTTTTACCTCGTCGCCATAGAGTTGGCGACTGGGGCCGAAGAATGGTAGTGTTGTGCTTTTTTACCTCGTCGCCATAGAGTTGTGTTGTAACCAAGGTTGAATTTTACAAACACAACTTTTATTTGCTTCACTTTATGATATTTACACAAATAACTGAAATTTATTTTGAAGCAAAAAGGAATATTGAATCTTGAGAAAAGTCTGTCTTTATACAATATGTACAGGTTTACAGTCTTTATATACACTTCTATCTTGAAAAGATAGTCTTTGTGAATTGACACGTTGATAGTCGAGAACTATCTGGCACACTAACATGAATGTCTTTGAGAGTCCTTGTTTGTTGAAGTGCCTGAATTCCTAAAAAGCAAGTTCAATTGATTGAAGAAATTCCACCTAGCGAAACTAAGGGAGCTTGCATAAGTTAGGGAATGAAAATGGCTTGTAAAAGAATTACGGAACATAGGCAGCGGAAACAGGTAAGGGAGCGGTGACCAGAGGTGAAACCTCGTACTGCCAGAATTCAGTCCACCTGGTCGAAGCACATTTTCAAGAGGAGTAGCCTCCGTGCTCGACGTAGGGTGTATTCTGGAGCTGGACACCGGGCAAGTGGGCAAGTGAGCAGGCAGGGAGCTCCTATTTATAGTACACTCGATGGTCAGGCACGCGCACTGAGGGCTGCGCGTCGAAGCTAGCAGAATGATACACAGGCGCGCGTGCAGCTGGCTGTCGGGGCGAGAAAGGAGCGCCGGACATACAACAGTCCCGTCTTTTTGAACTTTTTAAGAATAGTTTTGCTCCCGACTATAGAGTCCAAACAGTGTGAATCTATTCTCAAATGATTTGTGGACATCCAGATGCTCTTATGTAACATCTTTGTAATTTTGTCCTATGTCTGTAAATTTGTGTGCTAGCTGATGATGGCCAAGATAGGTCGAAACCGGTACTAGTGCAATAATTCATTCACAATAAATGTATTGATCGGTGGAACATTTTTCTTGTCTATTACACTGAATCCAATCAATACGGAATATGAAACTTATAAATAATAATACATTAGTACCACGTCATTAAAAAACTGCTTATGAACATTTACTTGGAACCACAAGCAGAGTGGCTAGTTTCACTTTCGTTTTGCATATACCAGTCGGGAATGTGATGTTTTTTGGTAATATTTTGTGTTTAAATATAAACGTACAGAGATAGTTTATGAATTTCAGCAGTAATAGCAAACATCACCATACACTGTAACATTTCATTCCTGGTAGTATTAATTAACACTTGAAGCTCCTTACTCAGAAACAGTAGTATTCCTTGGCACGTCAAAATACACAGGGGTTTGGTCAGTATTGCCGATCTGCGAGAGGAGATACGAGTTTTGCTGCTTTAACTTGATCAAATGCCCGTGAAACTCTATAGCTTTATCAGAGCAGTCCTTAGGCAGTTTTGGGCACATTTTCCACCACGATGACAGGTTATTACGTCATATAAACTGAGCAACCCACCCGACTTGCCTTGAATAAGTTTCCCGGAATATCATTGGATCGTGCAATTTTCCACGCTTTTAGTTGTAACATTTTGTGAGAAACACTGCAACCGCTGGCTGTTCCTCATCTTTCTCACCCATTCCATTAATGGTTCCTCAACATCTGGGAATTTGTCCTGTTTTGGGCCACGAAATGCCACTTGCTGCTTTCTCGAATTCCTCCCTTGTTTTTTCATGAAAATATAACTTATGGCCCGCTGCTCTGTTTATCATTTTCTTCTGTGAATTTTACCACTTTTAGCTTGAATGAAGTTGTGTAACAGTTAACTTCACCATGACAAGGATTTAATAACAAGCTCCACAATGGTTGAGTTAAGCCTATGCGCGGCAGTGGCCCTTTCTTTGTTACTGCAGACGCACATTCTTGCACCAAGCACACAATTTGGATGTGTGGCTCCTAATCGGCACAATAATTTATGCGAATATTCGGTCAAAAATTAAGGGTGCAGCTGATATGCGAGTAAATATGGTAAGTCTGCAAAGCCCATTTCTGAAAATCATTAGAGCCAATGTTAATAGGCTGTTTAAATCCCATCATTTGTAACTGATCATCTGTGAAGTTTCAATAAAATTGTAATAACATTTCATTTACACTGTTCATTTAAAATTCTTTTGCTTCTCCTGTACATTTTACAATTTGAAGTTACGAAGATGACCACGCAAATGGTGGTGAGGTGGGGGTTGCATGGCTGTGAGCTTGCTATCGGGTGAGAGTGGATTCAAACCTCGCTGTCGGCAGCCGTGAAGATGGTTTTCCATGGTTTCCCATTTTCACACCAGGCAAATGCTGGGGCTGAACCTTAATTAAGACCACGCCCACTTCCTACCCACTCCTAGTCCTTTCATATCCCATCATCGCCATAAGACCTATCTGAGTTGGTAGGTCGTAAAGCGAGTTGTAAAAAAATTAAAAAGTATGATGTTAATACTTGGAGCTGTCGAGATACTGTAAACTGCTGTCTAGAAATTGTATCGATTTTAATACTTCCACTTTTTTTAACACTTATCAGCCGAAGCATGGTTTAAAAACTACTGACATATTCTACATCAAAAAATCCCTTCAAATATAACAATAAAAAATAACCAGATTAAAATCATAAATTGAATAGCCTGTACTCAGTAGGCTGATGTCATCTGAGCTGAGCCATGGAAGACGCGGCAGGCGCGCCTCATCATCTGAGATGAATGGCCTAATCAGGTAAGTTGAAGCTTAACACGTTCGCGGCCGCTCGGATATCGGCAACCATTACCATGGTACCGTAATACTTTTTTCGCTTATTGACTTCATTTCTGTGTCCTTATGCATTTTAGATTATTATTTTAATTATTTCAATATTATTTATGTGCATACGAGCCATGACGCACACGCTGCGTCAGCGGCACTACCGATGAGTTTTTCGCCTTCGGTGCCATTTGACGCAGTGTGTGCGTCATGGCTGGTTATGAAGTGAAACAAGGAAAATAATGTTTTGCTCGAATGTAGAACTTCTTTACAACAGAAAAATAAGTTTTTAACATTTCACACAAAGATACTGTGCAGTAGAATCTTATTATTGCTGTGTGAACAATGTATACTTACATTAGGCCTACTCCATAAGCTGTACAATGTAACTAGTCAATACAGTGTGCTACATTTCAGTGATGTTTCCTCGCAAAAATTACTCTTCTGCAAATGCGTTACATTCAGTTACAATGTTATTCAGCAAGTTGTCATCTGCAAGCAAGCGAAAATGATCAATAGATTTTGCGTCACATGGCAGTGGAACCTTCATTTCCCGCCGACCAATAAAGTTTATTTGTTTCATTGAGGACGAATATGAACTCCAAGAAATGACCCCTGAAATATTGCACATATTATTTGGCGGGAGATTAGGAGATGAGATATTACTTACTTCTTCCTAATCTTCTGTAATGTGAGAACAGGGAGTAGACACTCGACACACACATCCGCGATTATGATTCTCTAGTCAGGTGGCTACTGTCACTTTACACACCGTCATCTCTGTCGTCACTATCAATGCTGTCACTGTCACTGGCGTTCAGGAGAGCTTCCAGACTATCATCATTAATTGCAAATCGCCTGTTTATCCCGCTAAGATGGGGTTTCTTCCGGAGAGAAGTTTCTGAAACTTCACTCTTCTCTCTTGACATCGCAGAATGGTATGCCGACTTGTAATGCCTACAGAGATTGTAACTAACAATTGATCTGATGCCCGGATGGCACATATGTTTAATAACACCTTAACAATGCACAGATGAGAGGTCTGCTTGTTTACATACATATTGGCGGAAATACGAGCTTTAATATTTGGCGTGGAGTGTGACGCACGTGTGTCGTCATCGGCACTGAGTAGAACTGGAGTCATGACGCATATGTGTCGTCATAGGCCGTGAACGTGTTAACTTCAACCCTATTTTTGCAATGTTAATGTTACTAACAGACTAAACAGAAAATCAACATTATACAGTAAAATCTTGTTAATTCAAAGTCGTTGGGATGCAAAAATCGGACTTCGAATTACTGTATGTGATTTCGAATTAACTGCCAACTTGTAGTTCAAATATGCCAACCCTTGCCACATCACAAAATGTTCTTAAGACCTGTTACTGCATGCAATTAAACTTGATACACAGTTTAAACCTTTCAAATGCCATAGAAAAAAACTATTTCTAAAATGTATCCAACAAGGTGCATTTACAGTATTCAAATCACTTGGACAACTAACTGACAAACATAACCTCATGCAACGAAGGAAAAAAAGCATGATTCAAAGACGAGAAGAAATCTATGCTAGCTACCCTGTGCAAGTCCTTTATTCATGGAATTACTGTACTGTATGCATTTTAGATGTCCTGTACTTGCACGGAAAGTACGTATCCGATGCCTTCAAAACATCATGGCTTATCAAACTTTTCTATGACAAGGGGAGGAATTCTCTCGCTTCGGTCTGCATTACAAGTTTACAATACAGTACAGTGACTATCCTTGTACGATTTACCGCTACGGTACTTCTCTCAAAATTCTTCTCGTAATTGCCGCGTCACAAAGTATTCTAAGACCCATTAATGCATGCAATCACCTTGATTCACAGTTTAAAACTTTCAAATGCCATGGAAAAAGCTATTTCCAAAAAGCACCCAACAAGGTGCATTTACATTATTCAAATAGGCCTAATGCACTTGGATAAATCACTGGCAAACATGACCTTATACAATGAAAGAAAAATGCATACGATTCAAATAATGCTGGCTCCGTTGTGCAAATGCTTTATTTTTTGGTTTACTGTACTGTTTGCATTTTTTTAGATGCCTTGTACTAGCACACGGGAAGTGCCCGATGCCCTTAAAACATCGTAGGTAGCTTGTCGAACTTTGCTATGACGAGGAAAGGAAGTCTCTCGCTTAAATGTGTATTGCAACAGAGTACAATGACCCCCATCTTTGTACGATTTTCTGGCTGGCACTCTCTGCTTTAAAACAAAGTCCGTTTGGGCTCGGCATTAAAAAAATGCAGTTTTATTGGCATTTACAATATTGTTTGGTGCGTATGAATTGAAAATATGCACACTTTTTCGCCAACTGTCAGCATCACCACTGTTCGCGGATTCTGCTTCTCCACACACTGCCTGCTATGTGATATTGTGGCGTTCTTTAAAACGCTGAATACAGAAGAATTATGATTTCACTTGAATTTAGCAAATATGGAGCACACTGTAGACACACTGAAGTGAGTGAAGGTATGGAAAACTACCCCAGCAGGTTCTGGAAGACCCATTCTATCATGACCTGGATAAATTTTGAATTTACCGTATTTACTTGTGTATTACCGTATTTCACAGCATAATCATCGCCACCGCGTAATCGTCGCATCCTTTATTTTCAATACAAAAATCGGACTTTAACCCTTTAATTACATAATCGTCGCACGTCCAAATTTTGTTCACTAATCTGATTAAAAGGTAAATGGAACTGCAACGTAAGTTGCACGTGAATGCGCAATTTAAATACGTGTATGGTTTATGGGCAATTTGGCAACACAGTCACGTTTGCGACATGTTGCACAACGTATAAATAAATAATACCGGTATAAGAGCCGAAACCGGTACTAGCTTAATATATTAAAATAAATTGTGTATTGAATGGTGGAAAAACACATTTCTTATCTATACTTTGAGTCTGTCAATACGGAAAATGAAATTTATAAATAATAATACGGAAGCCAACCAGGCAAAACGTAAGGCATTTAAATATCAGAACTTGAAAATTAAACTAATGAACACAACCAAAAGCATTGCCTTTTTGAAGGAATGCCTTTCAAACAACTTAACACCGAAATTTCTCCAGAAATACAATAATAAACACAGACGAACTGCTCAGACACGCAAAACACAAAACAGGACTAATGAAATTTGGTTAAAAGAAGAAATAAAATTCCTATATCGGAAGAAACAACACCTTAATAATGAACTTTACTCAACACACCTGAAAGCATCCCATGAACTCCCACACAGCTATTGGAATTATTTTCAACGAATTTCCAGAGAAAAAATAGAAGACTTAGCCATAAAGAAACAAAACACACTAAACAAAAAACTGGAAACACTGAAACAACAACAAAGTAAACCAAAGTCACTAACCATAATCCAAAACAAAGATCCCTCTCTTCCTAACAAGAATTCCCAACATAAATTCCATCCGTCTATAAAAAATCTTACGCAAACCGTATTTGACGACGTAGAAACGGATATATTGAACAGGGGACCCAAACACAACTGGGGTAATGCATCATCCTACCAGAATATTATAACTACCATTACCGAAACAGAACTTGCTTTACAAAAGATCCCATATGACATACGAGACGAAGTAAGACACGAAATCAGTAGAAAGATTCCGCAATACATCAATAGCATCCACAATAATAACCCAAACACGAATACTACCAATAGATCGAACTTAAACAAACTTAAAAATAAAATAAAACAAAACAATCTACTAGTAACGAAGGCCGACAAAGGCAACACTACGGTCATTATGGATAAAAATGAATACATAGCAAAGACTAAAAAATGTTTCCAAGATAATACTTTTTCCATTAAACGCCGAGATCCAACCAACAACATACAAAGGAATTTAAAAATTTTACTTAAAAACACACATTTTCTTCTCACCGAAACTGAATCTGCTAAACTCATAACAATGAACCCCCAATTACCGACTGCGAAAGCCTACCCAAAAATACATAAAGAAGACGTACCTATGAGACCTATTATAAACTATAGAGCCAGTCCAACCTACAAATTATCGCAATTCATCCAAAAATTTTTAAAAAAGCACTATACATTTTTAGCAAACAAAACAATACTAAACTCAATAGATTTCTGCAACAGAACCAAAGAGCTAAAGATCGAACAACACCATACCCTTGCTTCATTTGACATAATAAATATGTACCCTAACATTCCTGTTAAACAAACAATCAAAATAATAGAATCTAACCTAAAAAACAATAGCAACTTGAGCACCTTAGAAATAAACGAATTCATAAACTTACTTGAATTCGCCATAAACAATAACTATTTCAGATTTCACGATACCATTTATCAGCAACAAGGCCTACCTATGGGGTCTCCTGCCTCCGGAATATTAGCAGAAATATATATAGATAACTTAGAACACACGTCAATCAAAGAAATAGATAACATACATTTTTGGTGCAGATTTGTTGACGATGTCTTCGTAGTGTTAGATAATAGATCCACTGACGCACAAACTATACTAGACAAGCTTAACACTCTAGATCCCCAAATTAAATTCACCAAAGAAACCGAAAACAACCGTACACTAAATTACCTAGACTTAACAATAACCAGACACGACAACCACCTATCTTACAAGATCTACAGGAAACCCACACACACCTCAAATACCATAAAAAATGACTCCATTCATCCCAATACACATAAAAGAGCAGCCTATTATAGTATGATTTATAGAGCCTTTAACATCCCAATGACAACAGAAGACCAAAATAATGAATTGAAGTTAATCCACGACATAGCTAAACACAACGGATACAGCAAAGAAATGGTTAACAAAATCATTCACAAAATAAAATCACAACCTAAAACTAAATTAGCAAAAACAGCCAAACCCAAAAAAGACTATGCCCTATTTACCTTCAACAACACCCACATATATACTATAACTAATATTTTCAAGAAGCACAACATTAAAACAGTATTCAAAACCACACACAATAGTACCAACATTATACATAACACTAAAACAGTCAATAATAACAATAAATACAACCAATCAGGTGTCTACCGTATCAAATGTAACAACTGTGACATAAGTTACATAGGACGTACAGGCAGAAACTTCACCATCCGCTACAATGAACATATAAATGCAGTAAAACATAACCATTTCTCATCAATAGGCCAACATGTAGAAGAATCCAAGCATAGTTTCACAAACATCAATAACGACATGACGATACTTAATATAAACTCCAAGGGCCCCCTGCTCAACATAACCGAAGATTTCTACATTTCTTTAGACCAATACGCCAACCCCAATCATAACATTAATGATATTAATGAAAAAACCAGCATCATTTTTGACAAAGCCATTCCGACATTAAAGAATGATTATCTCAAAATAGTAAACACACGCTCTAACAAACCAACGAATCACAAGCCTGACCCCGCCCCTACTTCTCCAACAGCCACTCCTTCTTCCCCTCCACAGCTAATATGAGCCCCAGACGCACTCGCAGCAGAACACAACAAGCCTTCAAACACATCGGCACAAGACCTCCACAACAACCATAGTAAGTACTCTTTCCATACACACACTAGGCATTCCTTCATACACACACTACCGGCATACTTACATCACTTTATCTTTACAGACTACAAGAACAAACATAGACGAGAGAGGTGTTACCACCGACCACTTCTAAATACAAGCTCGAGACCTGCTGTTTGCTATATTGAAACCTGCCATAGTATATCACAAGTTGGGATATATAACACAACAAAATTTCATCACGACAAAGGCCCACATCAATAAGACATACACTAGTTTCAAAATGTCCTTGAAGATTACCTTACGCAATATAATCAACATAACTTAGAAGTAACTGCACAGAGGACAGAAGAATGGAATCTATATAGCATGAACTGAAGATTTTAACAAGTGTCTACCCATACGCACCATTTTAATGTGTTGAAACTTTTTTAAATGTTGTATATTGTGGCCTGTATGTTTTTTAATATGTTTTACATACTCATACTCTATTTGTAACTTTTTACCCTAACCACTGATATTTTAATTATATGCTATTATATACATTTCCATCCCCCATTAGACATCCGGATGCCTAATATAACAACTTGTGTATTGTCTAATGGCTAAACAAAACATGTACTAGCTGATGATGGCCGTTAAAGAGCCGAAACCGGTACTAGCTTAATATATTAAAATAAATTGTGTATTGAATGGTGGAAAAACACATTTCTTATCTATACTTTGAGTCTGTCAATACGGAAAATGAAATTTATAAATAATAATACGGAAGCCAACCAGGCAAAACGTAAGGCATTTAAATATCAGAACTTGAAAATTAAACTAATGAACACAACCAAAAGCATTGCCTTTTTGAAGGAATGCCTTTCAAACAACTTAACACCGAAATTTCTCCAGAAATACAATAATAAACACAGACGAACTGCTCAGACACGCAAAACACAAAACAGGACTAATGAAATTTGGTTAAAAGAAGAAATAAAATTCCTATATCGGAAGAAACAACACCTTAATAATGAACTTTACTCAACACACCTGAAAGCATCCCATGAACTCCCACACAGCTATTGGAATTATTTTCAACGAATTTCCAGAGAAAAAATAGAAGACTTAGCCATAAAGAAACAAAACACACTAAACAAAAAACTGGAAACACTGAAACAACAACAAAGTAAACCAAAGTCACTAACCATAATCCAAAACAAAGATCCCTCTCTTCCTAACAAGAATTCCCAACATAAATTCCATCCGTCTATAAAAAATCTTACGCAAACCGTATTTGACGACGTAGAAACGGATATATTGAACAGGGGACCCAAACACAACTGGGGTAATGCATCATCCTACCAGAATATTATAACTACCATTACCGAAACAGAACTTGCTTTACAAAAGATCCCATATGACATACGAGACGAAGTAAGACACGAAATCAGTAGAAAGATTCCGCAATACATCAATAGCATCCACAATAATAACCCAAACACGAATACTACCAATAGATCGAACTTAAACAAACTTAAAAATAAAATAAAACAAAACAATCTACTAGTAACGAAGGCCGACAAAGGCAACACTACGGTCATTATGGATAAAAATGAATACATAGCAAAGACTAAAAAATGTTTCCAAGATAATACTTTTTCCATTAAACGCCGAGATCCAACCAACAACATACAAAGGAATTTAAAAATTTTACTTAAAAACACACATTTTCTTCTCACCGAAACTGAATCTGCTAAACTCATAACAATGAACCCCCAATTACCGACTGCGAAAGCCTACCCAAAAATACATAAAGAAGACGTACCTATGAGACCTATTATAAACTATAGAGCCAGTCCAACCTACAAATTATCGCAATTCATCCAAAAATTTTTAAAAAAGCACTATACATTTTTAGCAAACAAAACAATACTAAACTCAATAGATTTCTGCAACAGAACCAAAGAGCTAAAGATCGAACAACACCATACCCTTGCTTCATTTGACATAATAAATATGTACCCTAACATTCCTGTTAAACAAACAATCAAAATAATAGAATCTAACCTAAAAAACAATAGCAACTTGAGCACCTTAGAAATAAACGAATTCATAAACTTACTTGAATTCGCCATAAACAATAACTATTTCAGATTTCACGATACCATTTATCAGCAACAAGGCCTACCTATGGGGTCTCCTGCCTCCGGAATATTAGCAGAAATATATATAGATAACTTAGAACACACGTCAATCAAAGAAATAGATAACATACATTTTTGGTGCAGATTTGTTGACGATGTCTTCGTAGTGTTAGATAATAGATCCACTGACGCACAAACTATACTAGACAAGCTTAACACTCTAGATCCCCAAATTAAATTCACCAAAGAAACCGAAAACAACCGTACACTAAATTACCTAGACTTAACAATAACCAGACACGACAACCACCTATCTTACAAGATCTACAGGAAACCCACACACACCTCAAATACCATAAAAAATGACTCCATTCATCCCAATACACATAAAAGAGCAGCCTATTATAGTATGATTTATAGAGCCTTTAACATCCCAATGACAACAGAAGACCAAAATAATGAATTGAAGTTAATCCACGACATAGCTAAACACAACGGATACAGCAAAGAAATGGTTAACAAAATCATTCACAAAATAAAATCACAACCTAAAACTAAATTAGCAAAAACAGCCAAACCCAAAAAAGACTATGCCCTATTTACCTTCAACAACACCCACATATATACTATAACTAATATTTTCAAGAAGCACAACATTAAAACAGTATTCAAAACCACACACAATAGTACCAACATTATACATAACACTAAAACAGTCAATAATAACAATAAATACAACCAATCAGGTGTCTACCGTATCAAATGTAACAACTGTGACATAAGTTACATAGGACGTACAGGCAGAAACTTCACCATCCGCTACAATGAACATATAAATGCAGTAAAACATAACCATTTCTCATCAATAGGCCAACATGTAGAAGAATCCAAGCATAGTTTCACAAACATCAATAACGACATGACGATACTTAATATAAACTCCAAGGGCCCCCTGCTCAACATAACCGAAGATTTCTACATTTCTTTAGACCAATACGCCAACCCCAATCATAACATTAATGATATTAATGAAAAAACCAGCATCATTTTTGACAAAGCCATTCCGACATTAAAGAATGATTATCTCAAAATAGTAAACACACGCTCTAACAAACCATCGAATCACAAGCCTGACCCCGCCCCTACTTCTCCAACAGCCACTCCTTCTTCCCCTCCACAGCTAATATGAGCCCCAGACGCACTCGCAGCAGAACACAACAAGCCTTCAAACACATCGGCACAAGACCTCCACAACAACCATAGTAAGTACTCTTTCCATACACACACTAGGCATTCCTTCATACACACACTACCGGCATACTTACATCACTTTATCTTTACAGACTACAAGAACAAACATAGACGAGAGAGGTGTTACCACCGACCACTTCTAAATACAAGCTCGAGACCTGCTGTTTGCTATATTGAAACCTGCCATAGTATATCACAAGTTGGGATATATAACACAACAAAATTTCATCACGACAAAGGCCCACATCAATAAGACATACACTAGTTTCAAAATGTCCTTGAAGATTACCTTACGCAATATAATCAACATAACTTAGAAGTAACTGCACAGAGGACAGAAGAATGGAATCTATATAGCATGAACTGAAGATTTTAACAAGTGTCTACCCATACGCACCATTTTAATGTGTTGAAACTTTTTTAAATGTTGTATATTGTGGCCTGTATGTTTTTTAATATGTTTTACATACTCATACTCTATTTGTAACTTTTTACCCTAACCACTGATATTTTAATTATATGCTATTATATACATTTCCATCCCCCATTAGACATCCGGATGCCTAATATAACAACTTGTGTATTGTCTAATGGCTAAACAAAACATGTACTAGCTGATGATGGCCGTTAAAGAGCCGAAACCGGTACTAGCTTAATATATTAAAATAAATTGTGTATTGAATGGTGGAAAAACACATTTCTTATCTATACTTTGAGTCTGTCAATACGGAAAATGAAATTTATAAATAATAATACGGAAGCCAACCAGGCAAAACGTAAGGCATTTAAATATCAGAACTTGAAAATTAAACTAATGAACACAACCAAAAGCATTGCCTTTTTGAAGGAATGCCTTTCAAACAACTTAACACCGAAATTTCTCCAGAAATACAATAATAAACACAGACGAACTGCTCAGACACGCAAAACACAAAACAGGACTAATGAAATTTGGTTAAAAGAAGAAATAAAATTCCTATATCGGAAGAAACAACACCTTAATAATGAACTTTACTCAACACACCTGAAAGCATCCCATGAACTCCCACACAGCTATTGGAATTATTTTCAACGAATTTCCAGAGAAAAAATAGAAGACTTAGCCATAAAGAAACAAAACACACTAAACAAAAAACTGGAAACACTGAAACAACAACAAAGTAAACCAAAGTCACTAACCATAATCCAAAACAAAGATCCCTCTCTTCCTAACAAGAATTCCCAACATAAATTCCATCCGTCTATAAAAAATCTTACGCAAACCGTATTTGACGACGTAGAAACGGATATATTGAACAGGGGACCCAAACACAACTGGGGTAATGCATCATCCTACCAGAATATTATAACTACCATTACCGAAACAGAACTTGCTTTACAAAAGATCCCATATGACATACGAGACGAAGTAAGACACGAAATCAGTAGAAAGATTCCGCAATACATCAATAGCATCCACAATAATAACCCAAACACGAATACTACCAATAGATCGAACTTAAACAAACTTAAAAATAAAATAAAACAAAACAATCTACTAGTAACGAAGGCCGACAAAGGCAACACTACGGTCATTATGGATAAAAATGAATACATAGCAAAGACTAAAAAATGTTTCCAAGATAATACTTTTTCCATTAAACGCCGAGATCCAACCAACAACATACAAAGGAATTTAAAAATTTTACTTAAAAACACACATTTTCTTCTCACCGAAACTGAATCTGCTAAACTCATAACAATGAACCCCCAATTACCGACTGCGAAAGCCTACCCAAAAATACATAAAGAAGACGTACCTATGAGACCTATTATAAACTATAGAGCCAGTCCAACCTACAAATTATCGCAATTCATCCAAAAATTTTTAAAAAAGCACTATACATTTTTAGCAAACAAAACAATACTAAACTCAATAGATTTCTGCAACAGAACCAAAGAGCTAAAGATCGAACAACACCATACCCTTGCTTCATTTGACATAATAAATATGTACCCTAACATTCCTGTTAAACAAACAATCAAAATAATAGAATCTAACCTAAAAAACAATAGCAACTTGAGCACCTTAGAAATAAACGAATTCATAAACTTACTTGAATTCGCCATAAACAATAACTATTTCAGATTTCACGATACCATTTATCAGCAACAAGGCCTACCTATGGGGTCTCCTGCCTCCGGAATATTAGCAGAAATATATATAGATAACTTAGAACACACGTCAATCAAAGAAATAGATAACATACATTTTTGGTGCAGATTTGTTGACGATGTCTTCGTAGTGTTAGATAATAGATCCACTGACGCACAAACTATACTAGACAAGCTTAACACTCTAGATCCCCAAATTAAATTCACCAAAGAAACCGAAAACAACCGTACACTAAATTACCTAGACTTAACAATAACCAGACACGACAACCACCTATCTTACAAGATCTACAGGAAACCCACACACACCTCAAATACCATAAAAAATGACTCCATTCATCCCAATACACATAAAAGAGCAGCCTATTATAGTATGATTTATAGAGCCTTTAACATCCCAATGACAACAGAAGACCAAAATAATGAATTGAAGTTAATCCACGACATAGCTAAACACAACGGATACAGCAAAGAAATGGTTAACAAAATCATTCACAAAATAAAATCACAACCTAAAACTAAATTAGCAAAAACAGCCAAACCCAAAAAAGACTATGCCCTATTTACCTTCAACAACACCCACATATATACTATAACTAATATTTTCAAGAAGCACAACATTAAAACAGTATTCAAAACCACACACAATAGTACCAACATTATACATAACACTAAAACAGTCAATAATAACAATAAATACAACCAATCAGGTGTCTACCGTATCAAATGTAACAACTGTGACATAAGTTACATAGGACGTACAGGCAGAAACTTCACCATCCGCTACAATGAACATATAAATGCAGTAAAACATAACCATTTCTCATCAATAGGCCAACATGTAGAAGAATCCAAGCATAGTTTCACAAACATCAATAACGACATGACGATACTTAATATAAACTCCAAGGGCCCCCTGCTCAACATAACCGAAGATTTCTACATTTCTTTAGACCAATACGCCAACCCCAATCATAACATTAATGATATTAATGAAAAAACCAGCATCATTTTTGACAAAGCCATTCCGACATTAAAGAATGATTATCTCAAAATAGTAAACACACGCTCTAACAAACCATCGAATCACAAGCCTGACCCCGCCCCTACTTCTCCAACAGCCACTCCTTCTTCCCCTCCACAGCTAATATGAGCCCCAGACGCACTCGCAGCAGAACACAACAAGCCTTCAAACACATCGGCACAAGACCTCCACAACAACCATAGTAAGTACTCTTTCCATACACACACTAGGCATTCCTTCATACACACACTACCGGCATACTTACATCACTTTATCTTTACAGACTACAAGAACAAACATAGACGAGAGAGGTGTTACCACCGACCACTTCTAAATACAAGCTCGAGACCTGCTGTTTGCTATATTGAAACCTGCCATAGTATATCACAAGTTGGGATATATAACACAACAAAATTTCATCACGACAAAGGCCCACATCAATAAGACATACACTAGTTTCAAAATGTCCTTGAAGATTACCTTACGCAATATAATCAACATAACTTAGAAGTAACTGCACAGAGGACAGAAGAATGGAATCTATATAGCATGAACTGAAGATTTTAACAAGTGTCTACCCATACGCACCATTTTAATGTGTTGAAACTTTTTTAAATGTTGTATATTGTGGCCTGTATGTTTTTTAATATGTTTTACATACTCATACTCTATTTGTAACTTTTTACCCTAACCACTGATATTTTAATTATATGCTATTATATACATTTCCATCCCCCATTAGACATCCGGATGCCTAATATAACAACTTGTGTATTGTCTAATGGCTAAACAAAACATGTACTAGCTGATGATGGCCGTTAAAGAGCCGAAACCGGTACTAGCTTAATATATTAAAATAAATTGTGTATTGAATGGTGGAAAAACACATTTCTTATCTATACTACCTGTAGGCTATCGGCAGTTTGACAACGTGGTCGCGAGACAGTGTACTATTTATTCACCACCTACATATTATGAGTTCCCATTTGAAATACGTAAGGCTGTAAGTTATCGCTTATCGGCAACGTCGCCAGGAAATACCGGCTAGGTAGGTTGAATGGACCTCGAACCAGCCCTCAGATACAGGTAAAATTCTCTGACCCGGCCGTGAATTGAACCCGAGGCCTCCGTGTAAGAGGCAAGCACGCTACCCCTACACCATGGGGCCGGCTCCTGTGTTATTGCGCACGAAGTGAAATCCAAGACGATAACGCAGATTTCCACGGAATTATTCAGCCGAATTATTTACGATGTCTCAGTTGTCATCGCTAGACTCTTATCTTACTACTACGTCATAAGTGTCCGGGCATGGGATGAAAACTTTTATCCAAGCAGTCAAGATAATTATTATCCAATGCTATTAAAGTTTTATTTTATAAACTCGTCAGTAATGTAATGTAAAATCATCAATAACTGGGAAGAAATATTAACCTAATTACCGTATGTTTAAAAGAAATTGAAAAAAATGAATGTTTGTTACTGACGTCTCGGAATACAGTCAACTATACAGTAGATCTACACCGCGCTAGCTAGAGCTCCGGTTTGCGAGCTTTGCTCAAGCACAGTAGTGTGTCGCAACCAACGAGCTAAACTGATAAATTGTTGCATGCTTCCTTGCTGCCTAACAGTATTGGCTGCTCTGGAATGGACAGATCACAGATGCATTTATTTGTTTCAGATTTACGTGATTACTGTAGACATGTGTGCGTGAGAATTTGTTTTTAATTTGTGTTTTGGGTGCTTGCAGAAATAATTTGTTTTAATAGTGAACAATTACGGAAAGTCATTTATATCGCAAAACATTAACGTGTGAAGCATTTATAAGCGATTATGGGTAAATATAGAAACTATTCTGCGGGCTTCAAGCTAAGCGTAATTGCCTTCACTGAACAGCACGGGAACAGAGCTGTAGAAAGAAAATTTTCTGTGAGTGAAAAGTTGGTGCGTGACTGGCGGAAAGTAAAAAACAAGCTAAAAAGCACAAACCCTTCTGGACGCGTGTTTAGAGGTCCTAAAACAGGGAAGTTTCCTATAATTGACGAAGAAGTGTTTAGGTACGTCAGTGAAATACGTAACAATGGCTGCAGTGTATCATATGAAATGTTACAAATTAAGGGACAGGAGGTAGCGCGCAAACACAACATACCGGTAACTCAGTTTAAGGCGACTCGTGGTTGGATTAAGGGGTTCATGCGACGACACAATCTGTCAGTGCGAAGGAGAACAACACTAAGCCAAAAGTTGCCTGCTGATTACACGGACAAGATTGTAAATTTTCACCAATTTGTCATACGTTTGCGCAAGGAAACTTCGTACTTGCTTTCTCAAATCGGTAATGCCGATCAGACTCCAATCTTTTTTGATATGCCTCGCAACAGCACTATTGCGCTAAAAGGATCACGGAGTGTATTAATGAAAACCAGCGGTAGTGAGAAGTTGCGATGCACGGCAATGCTAGCCATTACAGCTGACGGGAGAAAGTTGCCGCCTTACATCATTTTCAAGAGGAAAACGATGCCTAAGAATATACAGTTTCCCCGTGGAATTCATGTACGAGTGCAACCAAAGGGTTGGATGGACGTAGAACTCATGCTGGACTGGGTTAAAACTGTGTGGAATAGAAGACCTGGTGCACTACTAAAACAATCAGCTCTGCTTGTTTTAGATAGTTTCCGAGGTCACCTCGTGAACGAAGTGAAGCAAATTCTCACTACAAATAAGACACGACAGATAGTCATTCCTGGTGGCCTAACATCTGCTTTGCAGCCACTAGACGTATGTATTAATAAACCCTTTAAAGACCACTTACGTCGATTTTACAACGAGTGGATGATGAGCGGCGATCAGCAATTGACGCCCACCGGAAATATCAGGCGTCCACCCTTGGACTTGTTACGCTCGTGGGTGAAGAAGAGTTGGGATCTTATACCACCTGAACTAGTCTCCAAGAGCTTCAAAAGGACTGGGATTTCGAATGCACTAGACGGTTCCGAAGATGACGCAGTGTGGCAGGGAGACGAAGAATCTGATACTGGTATTAACAGAGGCGAGGACGGCGCATCAGATAGCGAAACCTGCGATAGCGACACCGAAGATTTGGAATAAACTGCGTACCGGTAAGTCCGCATTTCACAACAAAGCGATAATTTTTTGCAAGTGAAATATTTTAACTTTAATACTCAAATTAATGACAAATTAACTTAATACGTTCATTTTTATTTTCAGGTAGGAAAAACGTTCGCCGAATTGTTGCGAAAAATTATGAATTTTGTTTTAGACTATTTTAATTATTTTGATGTATAAACGCGAGTATTACGTGCATCTTAAATTTGTATCAAATACAATTTAGTTATAAATACATTTTTTGAGTAATACAAATACTGGTATTAAATATTCATCGTATAATGGTCGCACCCTACAATTTTTTTTTCGAAAATTTTGGTATAAAAAGTGCGACGATTATGCCGTGAAATACGGTAGACCCCTTTTTTTCCCTCACTTTTACAGGTGCAGCGAACACATGACTTCTAGGTTATAAAGAGCTATAAATTGTACGTGTGAACATTCTATACGTACTATTATTTAACAAACTTAGAATGTATTTAAGTTATACTGGCTATTTTCGTCGGAAGGCAGTATTTCTAAACGTAAAAACAATAAATGGTGAACACGACTTTTAGGCCTACGGTACATATAAAAGTCCGTTTTAGATACTCGTATCACGTCATTTGTTACATCTCATTAATTCCTCTGGTGAGGCTGATGTCAGGAAGAGCATACGGCCGTAAAAACTTGCTAAGAATATTCGTCTCGCTTCATACTCGATCCTGTAGAAGAAAGGGATAAGGATATCGTGCTATCATATAATTAAATATTGATACAAAATAACTTAATGGCCAGTCATTTGTCTCTCTCAGTTCTGCAGAGTAGGCCTAGCACACAGCAAACCCGATCACTGCTTTCATTTGAATTATCACCTTGCGCCGCCAACTTCCCTGCCTTGCCTACCGGCGTGTCGGCATTCTAAGTGACGTCATCTTCACTGCTATCTCTCGCCAGTCACGTCAGCCATGCTTCATTCTCTTCATCCTCTTTGATTCCCTTTGAACCATGCACTGCAATCAAGAGCATACGAGGTCCCGTCTTTTTGAACCTTTTAAAAATAATTTCGTTCCCGACTATAGAGTCTAAACAGTGTAAATCTATTCCCAGATGGTCTGATATTCCTAGTTGGTGTATATGTAGCAGAAGCCACTCCTTCCGAATAAAGCCATGCCAAACCATCAGCTGATATCTAGCGTATGTTACGAGTTGTACTTTCGAATGTAATACATAGTAACTGGAAACATTCTTTTGATAACTGCGGCTGTTGAAACACAGACCCTTATTTTTAAGCACATTTCATGCTTGTTCTCTACATTTATCACATCAGGATTTGCGTAAACAGCTGTCCATGAGATAAGACAGACCACATTGTTTATGTTAGGTATATTATCGCCCTGATAGTGCCAAAAGTTCGACGGAAAAAATAAATAACAGGAAAATATACCGCATTTATGGATATCTACAGGTGTGGCGGTAATGCGTTTTATTATCATAATGTTTAATTTCGTATGTTCGTTGTCTCTGTTTTTATTAATGCATACCCTAGTATGTTTTGTTTGGCATCTCCGAAAATCGTTTAAAGTACGTGGGGACATAAAATTATTATTGTTATTTGTTAGGTATGTTGGCGAGTAAAGCAATCTTTTTAATTGGATAGCTTTTATCACGCTTTAAACTTCTCTCCAAATATATACCATTGGCCCGAGTTACGAGATATTAAATGACCACTTTGTTAATGATCTCGCCTGTTGTATAAATAGCAACAACCGTGAATATTTCTGAACTAAAGTAAACTAGTTTCCTCATCCTGAGGTGGTACAGCTCTTTTTAGACACCCCCAGTGGAGGGGAGTTACATGTACAGCTTTTACCGCACATCAACCTTCCTGCCATTCGTAAATCTCTGGCAGTACGGTACCGGGAATCAAAGTCAGACCCCCAAAAACAGCAACTAATTGTGCTAACCATTACGCTGGCGGACATTATTAACTACAAAACACAGACATATAGCAGACTGATGCATGCTTGCAATGCACGGGTTGGACACGAAGCTAGGCCTATTCATCTATTTGTGTGACATCATCAGAGCTGCAGTAGACCTACGTTACAGAGGCGGACATGTCTTAACTACGAAATACAGATGTACCGCATGGATTCGACGAGTTTTCATTGCGTAGGTCTTACGGACGAAACTATTTACAAATTTGTGCGACGTCATCAGAGCTGCAATAACACTTGTACCCGCTTCGAAGCGGAATCGTCGTCGTTCTCTGACGAATTACGTTGGGGGGGTCTTATAGGTGAGATTTATTTTTTTCATTTTCTTCGTCTCGAAAAGCCAGGGGGGGGGGGGTCTAATACACGGGTAAATACGGTAATTACTCTGAAAAATAGTAACTTTTTTAAATGTTGAGGCAATTTTGAATTAAAAGTCTGAATTTTGGTAGCGGGGACCGACACTGTTCTTCGAATTACGAATTATCCATATTTCGAATTAAACAGTATAAATAACATGCAAAACCGTACCTCATGTTTCCGGGAACAGGAGCTGCTTCGAATTGGGCGGGATTTTGAATTAACTGATTTTGAATTATCGAGGTTCTACTGTAAGTGAGACAATTCCATTTAGAGAAATTCAAAGTCATCAAATACAGCTTTGTGTCTTCCAGCTGTTTTACAATGTTATGTAGTCTAGCAATATTTAACAATATATTCCAGTCCTGTACATGACTTTCAGTTTGAAGGTAGTATTCAGTATGTTACACACATACATATATTATCATTATAGACTGTTATGCCTTTCAGCATTCAGTCTGCAAGCCTCTGTGAATTTACTAAAACATCGCCACAATCCTCTATTTGCAACTAGTGTTGTGACCTCATTTAGTTCTATAAATATTATCTTCAAATCGTTAGAAACTGAGTCTAACCATCGTCGTCTTGGTCTACCTCTACTTCTCTTACCCTCCAGAACAGAGTCCATTATTCTCCTAGGTAACCTATCCTCCTCCATTCGCCTCACATGACCCCACCACCGAAGCTGGTTTATGCGTACAGCTTGATCCATTGAGTTCATTCCTAAATTAGCCTTTATCTCCTCATTCCGAGTACCCTCCTGCCATTGTTCCCACCTGTTTGTACCAGCAATCATTCTTGCTACTTTCATGTCCGTTACTTCTAACTTATGAATAAGATATCCTGAGTCCACCCAGCTTACGCTCCCGTAAAGCAAAGTTGGTCTGAAAAGAGACCGATGTAAAGATAGTTTCGGCTGGGAGCAGACTTCCTTCTTACAGAATACTGTTGATCGCAACTGTGAGCTCACTGCATTAGCTCTACGACACCTTGATTCAATCTCACTTACTGCATTATCATCCTGGGAGAACACACATCCTAAATACTTGAAATTATCGACCTGTTCTAGCTTTGTATCACCAATCTGACATTCAATTCTGTTGAATTTCTTACCTACTGACATCAATTTAGCCCATGAAGGCTAATTTTCATACCATACTCATTACACCTGTTTTCAAGTTCCAGGCTTTCAGCACAATCTGCCATTAAGACCAAGTCATCAGCATAGGCCAGACTGCTTACTACATTTCCACCTAACTGAATCCCTCCCTGCCATTTTATACCTTTCAGCAGATGATCCATGTAAACTACGAACAGCAAAGGAGAAAGATTACAGCCTTGTCTAACCCCTGTAAGTACCCTGAACCAAGAACGCATTCTACCATCAATTCTCACTGAAGCCAATTGTCAACATAAATGCCTTTGATTGATTTTTATTTCCATAGTCCCCCAATATAGCGAACATCTTTTCCCTCGGTACCCTGTCATGTGCTTTCTCTCGATCTACGAAACAAACACAATTGCCTATTCCTCTCGTAGCATTTTTCAATTACCTGGCGCATACTGAAAATCTAATCCTGACAGCCTCCCTGTGGTCTGAAACCACACTGGTTTTCATCCAACTTCCTCTCAACGACTGATCGCACCCTACTTTGCAAGATGCCAGTGAATACTTTGCCTGGAATACTTTTTTTTTTTTGCTAGGGGCTTTACGTCGCACCGACACAGATAGGTCTTATGGCGACGATAGGATAGGAAAGGCCTAGGAGTTGGAAGGAAGCGGCCGTGGCCTTAATTAAGGTACAGCCCCAGCATTTGCCTGGTGTGAAAATGGGAAACCACGGAAAAACATCTTCAGGGCTGCCGATAGTGGGATTCGAACCTACTATCTACCGGATGCAAGCTCACAGCCGCGCGCCTCTACGCGCACGGCCAACTCACCCGGTGCCTGGTATACTAATCAATGAGATACCTTGATAGTTGTTGCAATCCTTCCTGTTCCCTTGCTTATAGATAGGTGCAATTACTGTTTTTGTCCAATCTGAAGGTACCTTACCAACACTCCATGCTAATCTTACTACTCTATGAAGCCATTTCATCCCTGCCTTCCCACTATACTTCATTTCAGGTCTAATTTCATCCATTCCTGCTGTTTGATGACAATGGAGTTTAATTACCATCCTTTCCACTTCCTCAAGCGTAATTTCACCAACATCATTTTCCGCCTCCCCATGAGCTTGGCTGTTCGCAACACCAGCAGGATGATTTCCTTTTACATTGAGAAGATGTTCAAAATATTCCCTCCACCTCTCCAGTGATTCCCTGGTATCTGTTATGAGTTCACCTGAATTACTTAAAACACTGTTCATTTCCTTTTTCCCTCCCTTCCTAAGATTCTTTATTACAGTCCAGAAAGGTTTCCCTGCTGCTTGACCTAGCCTTTTCAGGTTATTACCAAAATCTTCCCACGACTTCTTTTTGGATTCAACAACTATTTCTTTCACTCTGTTTCTTTCATATATGTACAAATCCCTGTCTGCCTTGGCCCTTGTTTGGAGCCACTTCTGATAAGCCTTCTTTTTACGTTTACAAGCTGCACACGCTTCATCATTCCACCAAGATGTTCGCCTTTTCCCATCTTTACACAGTTGTTCCTAGGCATTCCCTTGCAGTTTCTACTACAGCATCCCTGTATGCCACCCATTCACTTTCTATATCCTGAACCCGCTTACTGTCTACTGTTCGAAACTTCTCACTAATCATATCCATGTACTTCTGTCTAATTTCCTCATCCTGGAGATATACTATCCTTATTCGTTTGCAGACAGATTTCACTTTCTCTACCCTAGGCCTAGAGATACTTAGGGCCGTTTTCCCCAAATGAGTTTAAACTAGGTTTATTTTAATCTGGTTTAAGTCTGAGTTTAAACTAACATTCATTTTCCCCATATTGGTTTAAACTTTGCATCAAGTTTAAACTTGGTTCAAAGTTAAACCTTCTATATTGTTGGTTTAAACTGCTGTTTATATTCAACCTTCTTGACATTTTATTAACGTATCTGTGATTTTCCTAGTAGAATGGTTAGTTTTGACTACCAGTACTGCAGCACTTTACTAGAAAACGTACTAAAATTATAACATAGTATTAGCATTAGAAAAATGGGAGAATTTATTGAAGTCTTTGGTTAAATAGGAAATAATTTTGATGTGCAAGTGAGATTAAGAAGCCGCATTCCAACAAAAATTGACAATCTTGGAAAATCGGATGTAACAGAGTTTTTTGACAGATTTATAATTCATAAGCGAACAGCAAGGATTGTCTAGTATCGAGGAAGGATTCATTTAAAACATTAACTGCACGAAATAATGCTATTTCGCTAGAAGCAATGATTCTGGTTGCTTTAAGATATGATGGAGCAGGCATTTTTCTTATTAACAACGGAGACCTTAGACCTTAAATTGCAGTCTCCTTATAATATTATATACTGTAAAATACTGTTGGTGGTATGAATACTGTAATGTGAAACATAATAATATTCCTACATAAGTCGTGTAATACGTCCGCTCTTCATGCGATTCCTGGTGGCTGTGGTCGCTAAAGCGTTAGGTCAGCATCGTCCGAATCCGTGACTAGACGGTTCGAATCCAGTTTGTCGAAAATGTTTTTACCATCAGAATGTTGACCGGCACGGTAGGAGAGGCAGTGGTATACAATTTCTAATCGCTAGATTATATATTTATAGAATCAGAAAAACAATAAAGTGTTTCATGCTTGCTAGTAAACTTGTAACAGAATAAATTATAGTTAAGAATGTTTCATCGTAAATATTGCCCGCATACCAGCAATAGAAATATTAATGCTATAGGGAGAAGAGTATTATGCATACAGTACAACATATCGCGAACTTGGTTATGTTATGAACAAATATGGAATCCAGTAATACATCTCCAAATAATACATCCTCAGTGGTCTGTCTGCTGGATCCAAGGCCGAGGGCGATGGATTTTAATAGGAGATAGATCCCGAACATGCCTGGAATTTGTTTACTTGAAATTCACATAAATGTTGATTTTCTGAGGAAAGGAACACCGTATGCCTATTGCTGAAAGACCAGGATTTTAATATTTCAACATTCCCGTGTGTTCCGTAAGACAATACAGACATCAAAAGACACGTATTAGGCCCACGGTACTTGTTTATGGTAAAGCATGACAGAGAAAAATAAGAAATAAAAGTGCATTCCAAGAAATTGTAGACAGCAATAGGTAAAATTATATGACAACACTTCGCACAAATGTAAACAATTTATTTATCAGTAAAGCTAATATCCCTCCGAATTTGTTCTTTATTCACTACGTACGATAGCATTAATTTGCCACAAACAGCTGATATTATTACAAAAATGTCGGTCATTGAATTACATGGCTCTGATTGGCCAATTCCAATCAACCATGCCTTCGACTATTCCTTCAGTGCAGCCAACGTTAGTGCCAACGACAGCTCGCCCGTTTAAACTAAACGAGTGTCAGAAATTGGTGGAGAAAATGGACGCAAGTTTAAACTAGGTACTAAAGTTAAACAGGTTTAATTTATACCATGTTTAACTCGATTTGGAGAAAATGGCCCTTAGTTCACTACAGATCAGATAGTGGTCAGTATCATCGAAAAATCCCCGGAAAACTCATACATTCCTAACAGATTTCCTGATTTCAAAGTCGGTTAAGATATAGTCTATTATGGACCTGGTACCCCTAGCCTCCCATGTGTAGTGGTGAATAGCCTTATGCTTGAAGAATGTATTTGTAACAGCTAAACCCATACTAGCACAGAAGTCTAGCAAATGCTTCCCATTTCCATTAGCTTCCATATCGTCCCCACATTTACAAACCACCCTTTTGTATCCTTCAGTTCTATTTCCAACTCTCGTATTGAAATCGCCCATTAGCACTATTCTATCCTTGCTGTTGACCCTGACCATGTCACTCAATGCTTCATAAAACTTGTCAACTTCATCCTCATCTGCACCCGTACATGGTGAATACACAAGAGACAATTCTAGTCCTGATTCCTCCAACAGACAAATCTACCCACATCATTCGCTCATTTACGTGCCTAACAGAAACTATGTTGCGTGCAATGGTATTCCTGATAAAGAGCCCTACCCCAGACTCTGCCCTTCCCTTTCTAACACCCATCAAGTACACTTTATAATCTCCTATCTCTTCCTCGGTATCTCCCCTTATCTGAATATCACTTACTCCTAGCATATCCAGATGCATCCTCTTTGCTGACTCAGCCAATTTTACTTTCTTTCTTCCATAAGCCCTATTAATATTGATAGCTCCCCATCGAATTTCATTTCGTTCGCCAAGTTGTTTCCAAGGAGTCCCTCGCCTGTCAAATGGGAGTGGGACTCCATTACTCCCATAGGTCCGAGGCTTGCTTAAAACGTTCTGAGCTCGTTAAATTCATGAAGCAGGATGCTACCCTACCTGCACATAGTCCAAGTGAGTATCCCTCCTCTAACGGGTTATGGACCACCGCTGAATTGTATAGTCCTAGCCGCCTGAGCACAAGGAGGGCCACGACTCAGAATATGTCCGAAATGCCCACTCCCATTCCATAGCAACTGGTATCCCGACTCTCAGGACCACTTACTAGGCCACTCAAGCGTTGCCCATGGTTCACGAACTAGGACGTGACTACAGTAACCCACATCATGAACCACTTCGGTATGTTAAATACAGCAAATTTTGAACTGAATGATACCATACCTACATAAAACACTTACCGTTGTTCCATCAACAGATACAGAAACTTTGGACTGACTCGAAAGTACTTCAATAGCTAATGACTTAGGTTGACTTTCTTGAAGTCTTAAGCTATTCCTCCGACTCTCACCATCCACAAGTTCTCCCCCATCACCTGAAAAGAGAAACGAATTATGACATATGGAATATTTATATCACAAAAAGGAAAATGAAGCTAAACCACTTACAGTACATAAAATGCATTTTCACTTCAGAATCTTATACATACTTTAATGTAGATTTTCATGGCCTTCTATGTGAAAAGTTGGAATAACTTATAATAACTTTTGCAGCACCGTAATACAGATCACTGTTGAGATGCTGATTCTGTTATGAACTGCATGATGAGGAAACATTTATCAGGTGTTTGAATGGAACTAAATTTCGTTAACAAGATTAACATTCCACAGAGGTTAAGCAGATTTGATTTTAACACAATAATCTCACTTTTAGACACAGAGTATCTTAGTTGTTTCAAAACTCTCCATATTATACCTAGTCTGGCTAGAAATCAAGTTACATACTATGACAACAATACTGTATATGGGCTACAAGTTGGGAAAAAAAAAAAAAGAAAAAAAAAAAAACTATTTTTAGGTGTGAAAGAACAAGTATTTATACTAAGAATTTTGGTAAACTATTTTTCTTGAACAAAGAACTACCTGGCCCTGCATCAATTTGGTCAAGCATGATGGTCATGGGAAATTTGGCTACAGCAGTCTTCAAGGCTTCTTTTCGGCTGTCACCATTAGGATCTTGCAGACCATATCCTCAAGCACTGACACAACTTGAATTTTTTTGTTTTTGTTTTGTTTTTACAATTGGATTTACAATGCACCTACACAGATAGGTCTTATAACGACAGTGGGCTAGAAGTGGGATGGAAGCGGCCATGGCCTTAATTAAGGTGCAGCCTGGTGTGAAAATGGGATATCAAGGAAAACCTTCTTCAGGGTTGCCGACAGTTGCGTTCGAACCCACTATCTCCTGAATGCAAGCTCACAGCTGCGCGCCCCTAACCGCATATTTAAAATCCAATGATTGAGACCATGATTGTCGGATCACCAGACAACAACAGAAATTAAATCAGGAACATTTGTTTGCAACCATTTTTGAGTGGTCTTGTTTATCATGACTATTACTGATACAGTGCAGCCAAGTCAGTTCAATTTGTAAATGGGCACACCTGGAGTTGCACTCGACCTGCCATATTCCTCCCTAGCAGTATATTGTAAATACATTGTTTTAATGGTCATAGTTCACAGAGTTGGTGAAAATGACATGTTGTTGTGCATTCAGCTGTACCATCAGGCCCAAGGAAGGATTTATCAAAAAGGTATTTCCCAGCGACCCAATTCGAAGGAAGCAATGGGCTGCCATGGTTAAGAGAGAACAGTGGTCATGTTCATGTGAAATAAATGCATGATACTTAACGTTCTCAAATGTAACGTAAGTATCCACAATATAGTTTGTTGCAATGACCGGTATGTTATTTCATTTCACTAGGCACACTTTGAACCGAATATATATGGCAAAAAGTACGGGAGGATGGAAAAATAATTCTAAAATGTAACAATGTTCCCAAAATTTTCTCTCACCAAGAGCCTCCGAAAAGGAGAAAGCCTCTCATCACTCTGAAACCATGCATTCAAAAAAAGATATGATATGAAGGAAAAGAGGAGAATACACCATGTTCTACACTACCAGACATTGCAGTGACAGGTATGAAAGGGAATGCTCTAATTTTTAATTCAACAACTAGCAGTTTCCTGCTGGCTCCGCCCGCAATGTACAAAGTATGGTGTTGTTCATTACTATCCTCATGGATGTATTTGCAAAGTTTCGAGTTAATGAAATAAAGCACATGATCTGCTGTGGTAATATAATGTAATATTATGTCAACAAAACACTTGAAAATACATCACGCAAAGAAATTGAATTAAACGTTCCTTGGAACAACACTACGCATCGAACTGTTAAAAAGTCCTTCAAAGATCTTCGTAATGGAGACAAATATACTCGTAACTTTTCTCGGAACCTACCAATTTAAGTAGTTATAACCTCAAAAGAAAGCGCTTGATCCATTGAGTGTTTTTAGACCAAAATGAATTGCGTACCTCAATTAGAACCAAAGATATGATTGTTTCAAAGAGACAAAAAATTGAAAAAAATCAAATAATTTGAGGAAGGCAAAAGTTAAGTTATATATAGTGCCTGATGACAAATCTGTGCATGAATACCTTTCAGTTTAAAAAAAATGAGGGAAATCGACCGGATAGAATGGCCAGACTGACTTTAGTTTCCATAAATTTTTTAAATATATAGATTGCTTCACCAAACGAGCCTGCAACAGCAAGTTGCAGCCTGCCTTATTCAAATATAGACATGTTTCAGCTTGTATTAGTAATCGAAGAATTGTTTTCTAACTATATTAATAAACTGAAGTCACAAAGCAAGTCTACTGTCATAAATACAAGGGTTGGGGCAAAAGTCATGGGAACTATTTTTTTCCGTGAAAATACAAGTCCGGTTGAAAAATGAGACATATACAGACGAAAGGACAAGGTGTTAACTACATGTGTGGACAATGAATAGCACTGAAATATCCTAACACACTAATTTACTAATTTATAACGGTAGTATACAGGGCAATACGGCCTTTGCGGTGCAAAAGAATGACTACACAGTACACGTAAAGTTGACACGACAAACCTGGGCCTAAAGACCCTGAAAGAAGTCCCCTGCTACTGACACCACACGCTGCCAACGATGTGGGAGGCGCTGAATACCATCTGCCTCAGCATTTGCCGCACCATGTGTGAATCAGGTCACCTGTTGGCGCACAACATTAGCAATGTCCTCTCGTGTTGCAAACCGCCTACCACGTAGTGGTTCCTTAATCTTTTGAATGAGATCAAAGTCACAGGGCAAAATGTCGGGGGAGTACGATGGGTGCTCCTGTTCTTCCCATCCCCAACGTCGCAGTAGCTACCATACACACACTGCTTTATGTGGTTTTGCATTGTCGTGCAAGATTATTGCAGTGTCCACAAGATCCGTACGTTTCCCCCGAACGCCACGTCGTACACGTCGCACCAGGAAGTCCCTGTAGTACTGTGCGGCCACTGTTCTGCCATGTGGAACAAAGTGGCAAACAATGACACCCCTGACGTCATACAAGACGGTGATCATCAATCTGACTGGGGAAGGATTCTGATGGACCTTCTGCCTCCTTGGTGATCCAGCATGTTGCCACTCCGCGGACTGACGTTCCAGTTCTGGTTCGTATGCCCTGGCCAAAAATTCATCAATGGCGATTATTCGTGACAAGAATTGATCGCCGCCCTGTTGCCAGCATGCAAGGTGGTTGGAGCATATTGCATAGCGCACCCACCTTTGAACTTCCGTCAGTGCATGCGGTACCCACCGCGATGCGATTTTGCGCAGTTGCAGCTCATTACGCAATATCCTGTGGACGGTGCGTTTCTCGATGCCACTTGCCCTCTCTAACTCCAGTAGTGTCCATCATCTGTCTTCATCCAGGAGCTGCTCGATGATGGCATGTGCCACGTCGGTCCGCACACCGACAGGTTGTCCCGAACGTTGCTCATCACTGGTTGACACACGTCCTTGCTGAAACTTTCCTACCCACCGTGCTACTGTACGGTATGGTAGGGCATTATTCCCAAGGGCTTCCACTAATTCACTGTGACATTCCATCACATTTCTTCCTCGGAGAACGGCTATTTTGATGTAAGCGCGCTGCTCAACACAGGTTACTTCTATCTCGCACGACACTGACCAACTGACTGATTTCACAGCCCTCGCTGCGCTATCACAGCTATCACAGAGCCATCTATTGTTCTGCATACGCACTATGCCTGCAGAACTTCCACACGACACATATACGTTTGTGATCCGCTCACATATCTACAAGAAACAAAATAGTTGCCATGACTTTTGCCCCAATCCTCGTATTATTTTGTAACTAAAGTGATGAACAAAATTTCTGCAATTCCGGTACCTGACTGTCATGATTTATTGAACACATTCATAACAGTGTACATTGTATTTAGGCTAAAAAATTGATTTGAGAATAAATAAAAGTAAAACTTGTCTTTAGCAGCAAATTTGAGGCAGAACACTAATCTGTACTTTAAATTGTGTTAGATACACTAAGGCAGTGGTATTCAAAATGTGGTACACGTACCACTACGGGTATGAGGTGTCATCTCAAGGGGTATGCAAATTTATCGTAGCTTCTGTTTTTAGAAATGCGTTGAGCATGCTGATTTTCAACAAAACCTTGTTTTGATTTAGTGTTTTTGAATAAAATCTTGTTTTGATTTTGTGTTTTTGCCTATCACTACACAGACGATCAAAATGGTTTGAAACAAAGAGAGGTGTCCAACAAGGAAGTGCCCTATCACCATTTCTGTTCGTAATACTAATGAACAAGGTCATAAAATCCATCAAGAAAATGGACAGTGAACCAAATGGTATTTGCTGATAATGTGCTTTTATGGGGACAGACAGAGGCTGAAGTTCAGAAGAAACTGAATGAATGGAACAATACATTCAAAAATTTTGGATTGAAGATGAGCAAAACAATGACAGTGAAAATGACCATCAACAGGGAAGGAACAAGCTCAAACATACAGTTATTCTTTTTTTTTTTGCTAGTGGCCTTACATCGCACCGATACCGATAGGTCTTATGGCGATGATGGGATAGGAAAGGCCTAGGAGTTGGAAGGAAGCACCTGTGGCCTTAATTTAAGTACAGCCCCAGCATCTGTCTGGTGTGAAAATGGGAAACCATGGAAAACCATCTTCAGGGCTACCACCAGTGGGATTCGAACCCACTATCTCCCGGATTCAAGCTCACAGCTGCGCGCCCCTAACCATATGGCAAACTCGCCCAGTAAACATATTTCTGGAAAGAGTAAAAATTGAATCAGCTTCCCATTTCACAATCTCGAAAGACAACACTGTTAGGCACAAAATACTCAGCAGGCCACAGAAAGAATCAAACTTCTACAGTCAAGTCAGAAATCTTTTCTGGGACTGCAAAATACCATAAAAAGCAAAGACAATCATGTACCACACTTACTTCGTACCAATCCTCAAGTACGGTTTAGAGACATGTACTCTACTAAACAAAGACTTCAGCAGAATCCAAGGAACTGAAATGAGATTCATTAGAACAATGGAACAAACTACCAGAAAGGACAAGATCAGAAATGAAGTGAATAGGAAAGTTCCTATGACCAGTGTCGTAAAGAAATGCAGACTTCAGTGGTATGGGCACTTAATGAGAATAAACAGGGAATGACCAGCCAGAAAATATTTTGAACTTAATCTCATAGGAAGAAGACCACAGGGAAGACCAAGAAAATGCTGAATACAGGCTGCAAGATCAGATGTGGAGGAGAGAGGACACAAATGGGAGGATGTACTGCAACAGAAGATGATAATAATGTTATTTGCTTTACGTCCCACTAACTACGGTTTTCGGAGACGCCGAGGTGCCGGAATTTAGTCCTGCAGGAGATCTTTTACATGCCAGTAAATCTACCGACACGAGGCTGACGTATTTGAGCACCTTCAAATACCACCGGACTGAGCCAGGATCGAACCTGCCAAGTTGGGGTCAGAAGGCCAGCGCCTCAACCGTCTGAGCCACTCAGCCCGGCAACAGAAGATGTATGAAGGCAGAAGGAGATGGCGAGCGCTTGTACAGCACACCTGGGAAACTGGAGTGGGGAAGTGATCATGATGATTACACAGTGTCCTATTCATTCTAAACTATGTCAGTTTCAGTTTCTACCTCCCATTGACTAGGTATGTAAAAATGCTTACATATGCTGCGTGGCTCTTTTTAAATTTTTGTTTCAAATTCCACTCAACTTCTTTCATTTTCAGAAGCAGTGTATATATATCAATAATGTTACTGGCTTTGCCCCCGCTAATTACTTTTACGGTTTTCGGAGACGCCGAGGTGCTGGAATTTAGTCCTGCAGGAGTTTTTTAACGTGGTAGTAAATCTACTGACATGAGGCTGACATATTTGAGCACCTTCAAATACTACCGGACTGAGTCAGGACCGAATCTGCTAAGTTGGGGTCAGAGGGCCGGTGCCTCAACAGTCTGAGCCACTCAGCCTGGCTGTAGGCCTATATAATATAATAGTACTTCTTGCATTAACAATTCTACTCTTATACATACCATTGCTGGGCAATGAAAACCTCGCAATTCCAGTCACAAGAGAAACACGTTTCTCCATCTGTCTTGTGAATGCTTGCCTTGAGAAGGGAACAGGAGACTCCAACGGTCGAATAACTGGGCTATTGTTAAGCAATGAAAATGCCAAGAACAGTTCTCCCGCAAATGCTGACCACTCAGTTTTGGGCTTCTTCTGTAAACTTTACTCTGAAGGAGTTACGAGGTTTCCTTTGCCCAGTGCTGACACCGTATATTTACAGTACATTATTGTTATTATTGGGGAACAGGGTGGTGTAGCGGTTTAGCTGCTTGCCTGTCAACCCAGCGACCGTGGTTTGATTCTTGGTGTTGCTGGGGTGGGATTATCTGTTGAAAATCCTGTGGTGTCAGGAAGGGTATGCGACCTTAGTTCCCTGGCCACAACTCTTTCATGCTTTAGTGCGAGCAGAGACCCCAAGCAAGCGGGATAATCTGTGGATGATGATGATGATGGCTAATATTATTTGGCAGCCAGCAACAATCATTTTTTATTTCTGGTATAACCGCAATATACTCGTACGTCAGGGGTACGAAGGTAAAACAATTGGATTTTCGGGGTACGCCAACCAAAAAGTTTGAATAGCACTGCACTAAGATGACCAGATTTCTTTTGACCAAGTACAGGGCGCTGACATATTTTGGCACCAACTGCAGCAGTTTTCATGTGTCATTTGGTTTCAATTTTGGATGTGTTACCGGACTTCATCAATGTTTTAAATATGGATTGTAAATCGAGACATAACAGATTGTTTGCTTTATTATAGGTTGTATGTGAGCATACATTTTCCAATTGGATCGTGGCTGAAGATGACCCAATGTATGTGGGGTCGAAACTAGTCCCAGTTATATAGGGCACTATACAAGCTAATGGTACTGAATAGGTGGACCCTTCTCTACTCTTTGATAGCAACTACATGTTGTAACACATTGCTAACCGGTTTTTCTGTACGCTGCACATTCCTTGTGCCCAGCCATTTCCTGAGCAACTTAATGTGAAATCGCACACAAAGAATAAATGAGCCTGGTTTCACTAACCTTGTACTGATTGTGATAAAATTTACTGGAAATCTTCTGAGGGAGTCCTAATAATGTTTTCTGGTGTGGTAAGTTGTGTAACAATGATGTCGGTGAAGGGGCACACAGTAACCTGTACAGATTTCATGTTGTTTTGAAGGGTGTATATGTTCAGCATCACTATTCACACTTTCCTCAGAAGAGTTTTGAATATGAAACTTTCATTCTTCAATGTTACTTGGACATTCCAAATAATTATCCACATAGAGTTCATTAAATATTCCTTCCGGATCTATACATGCGGTCAATCTGAAGCGCCATCTTGCCCGCCATACGGCTCACTGAATGACGTAAGCATGTGGTTCGAAAACTAAGAAAATTAATCATAACACACAAGAACAACGAAAAGTAGGTAGCAAGCATGGAATAAACAGAATCTTAAACACCGACATTCTATCAACCTGACTGCTGGCTAGTTTCAGGAGTTCCAGCAGATGTCACCGAATGTACAGTACAAGTCTCGTGAACACGAGTTAACTCGGGACCAGTCAGCAATGTTCGGCCAGCCAAACCACGAGTAAATTTGGGTCCCGTCAGCAATGTGTTAATGTAGTAAATCAATGGGAATATTGGGAAATTTTGTCAAATGTGCCTGCTTAACTTTGACTGTGTAACTCAAAATGGTATGCAGATGCAAGTAGTTGATAATATGGGGCAATCACTTTTAATACTTCTGGGAGAATTTGCCACCTCCAGCAATTTGAGCTACTCCTCTCTTACTGTCAATCCCAACACTTCATAAATCACTTTAATCTTAAATTTCAGTTTCATCACATGCCTCAGTGTCAACTACAAACATTTCACCACTATTGTAAAGGGATGGAGTGTAACAGAAGGTTTGGGCAGACAGAGAATAATGCACAATAACTAAACCCATATAAGAGCAAAATTCAGTTAAACAGAATCCATCTGTTCACCGTATGTTGAAGTCATCTGTTGCACTGAATTTTACAGTATACACTGAAGAAATTAACATTGAAAACGTGTGTGCAATAAAAGAAAAAGCTGACCTACTTCAATCGCTATGAGCCATCATGTCATCACCTCATAATTAAGAAAGCCAGATATCCAAGAGACTTCTTTCAATTCAGCGTTGTCTGGTATTGAATAACTTGTGAAATTGTGCTGTTATCCATTGTAAATAAAACATTTTCTCACATAAATTATGTACAGTATATATATTATGTAGCCTAGACAACATGCTGTGAACCTAATAGAAAATTTGGGTGTTGTTACATGTGTCTGCTGGTGTCATAATTCTTCTGTTTGGTCAAGTAATAAATATGTAATAGAAATTATAATTAAGAGATTCGGTGTGTTTCTTTAAAATTAATTAATACTTTCTTCGCCCCTAACCTTGTAATGACACAATCAGATGTTGGAGCGGTTTAGAGACGTACAGCAGCTGCACAGACTTGGCTACACTGTATTTTTTTTTCCTATAGGCTTTACGTCGCACCCACACAGATATGTCATATGGTGATGATGGGAGAGGAAAGGGCTAGGACTGGGAAGGAAGCGGCCATGGCCTTAATTAAGGTACAGCCTGAGCATTTGCCTGGTGTGCAAATGGGAAACCATGGAATACCATCTTCAGGACTGCCGACAGTGGGGTTCGAACCTACTATCTCCTGAATACTGGATACTGGCCGCACTTAAGCGACTGCAGCTATCGAGCTCGGTGACACTGTATTACCATAGTCACTGTAGTCTTGGTCTTGTACGATGGAGCAGAGTCCTGCTGAAAGCTCCAATTCTGCTCCAAGAATGAAGTTTGATTTAAGGGTTTTACAACACACCATCAAACTGGGTTTTGGTACAATTATTACATCACAAGCATAGACACAGTAATTTTGACAGTTACAGTGCTCTTCAACAGTGAAAATTTTCCCATCAGTAAAGGAAATTTTCGGATGACCATTTTGCGCATACCATTTACGTAGAGCTTGGTATTTCACCAGTCTCTGCTTCCTCAATTCTGTTGTTAGGAAATACCTCGTGTTGCAAAAAAGTGCTTCCAGACCGAGGTCACTCACTTCTTAGCAACCTAGACTTTGTTCTTCTCCCGTACCAGTTCACAAAGGATTTCTATCAATGCTTTATTTCACAGCACTTATGAGCTGTGGTGTCCTAGCAGAATTCGGACGCCCTGAACAAGGGTGGCCAGGCATACTCCTGATCACTCCAAAACATTTCAGTGTTTGATAGATGAACATTCTGCCAATGCCAAGCTCGGTCACAGCATATTCAACAACCGTATGCTGCTCCTCAACATGGTTAAATAATGCACATACAAAGAGGTAGATGTCCAACTGAACAACTAAATGATGGGAAATTCTGGAACAATCTGGTTTACTCCAACATACTGGCAACAATTCCTACCAGATCTGAGGCGCTCAAATGCACTACTTTGAGAATACAATATTACCTTGCCCAACACTCCCCTACCAATACACAGACTTCAAGGATCTTTGCAGCTGAAGACTAAAATCTTGCCCATCAATCTTCACAAGCAAGGAACTTTCAGAAATAGGATTTAGTCTAAGTGAGATATTGGGGAAAAAAAAAAAAAAAAGGCATTGGACACATGTACTGTATAATCTCGAGTACCACCCGCACAGTTTTTTTCGAAAATATCGCTTCCAAAATTGGGTGCGGGTTTTATTTAAAATTTTGGGAAATTTATCAATCCGAATGCGTGTAAACTGGGCATCACCGCCGGCGCGGCTTGGCAACAATGCTCTCTCCACACTCAGTAACGCTGCTTCCGCGCTTGGCGTCAGTCTCACGCACGTTCTTGGAGTATCAACGTGAATTCCATAAAGCGTTTGTGATCTTTTACTGCGAGTGAGAAACTGAAATTAGTTCGGGAAGCCGAAATTATGGGAAATCGTGCTGCCGGTAGAAAATACGATATTGACGAATCGTGTATTCGCGATTGGAGAAAGAAGAAAAACGTGCTATCAACATGTAGCGGTGATCGTAGAGCTTTTCGTGGACTGAGTGTACAGTTTCCAGAAACTGAAAAAAAACTTTATAAACATGTGACGGAAAGGCGGGAATTGGGATATGGTGTGTCAACCAAAATGTGTCAGCTAAAGGCATTAGAGATCGCAAAGGAACTTTCAACTGAAGGGTTTAAGGCAAGCCAAGGATGGGTTTGTAATTCTTATAAAAGAAATGGGTTGTGCATACGAAGGTGCACCTCAATTTCACAGCGTGTTCCTGGTGTCTATAATGAGAAGTTATTGTTGTTTCAGCGTCACATAATTTGGTTGCAGAAGGAAAATGGATATTTGCTTTCCCAAATTGGCAATACAGATCAGACGTCAGTCTACTATGAAATGCCAGTGGACAAGACTGTGAATGTTAAGGGTGCGAAACGTGTTACCTTTAGAACAGGTGGTAATGAAAAACAACGGTGTACAGTAATGTTGTGTATTCTCGCCGACGGAACCAGCGCCCGCAAGTTCAGCTGCTGTGTTAGTCGATTTTGACAGCATGGAATCGTATCCCTGGAGACCTCATATGGAAGAACTTCAGGAAATGTAGCATTTCTAATGCTATGGATGGCAGCGATGACGACATTTTGTGAGAAGGTGATGGTGATGAAAGTTCCGAAGTTGGTACTGATGATGATGAATGAACTCATTGGATATCGTTCTGGAAATGTTTGTTTACTTTTATTTGTATTTTCTAATCATTTGATGTGTGTTAAGATTGTAAATAATTTTGACTTCACTTTTTTTTTTTTTTTTTTTTTTTAATTTGTTCATTCAAAATAAGTGTGCGGGTCTTATTCAGGGGCGGGTGGTATTCGAGATTATACGGTATCTACAGAGTCGTTCAGAATGTTCACTCCAAATCTGCTCCAAAATGCTTTCATCTATCTTGGAGGGCTTAGTTAGCACTAAAGCACTTTCGCATAACACATGGTCAATGTGCACACTCACTTCATGAGTGTGGCTTCAAAAGCTCAGCCGACTATGATTGTGGAACTTTCCAACAGACCACAGAACACATCTTTTCCGAATGTTTGTTGTGCTCATACTGAGGATCACAAGCAGATCTTGTAAGCGCTCTATCATTAATCCAGTGGCTGAATGAACATGATTTTCAACTCTAAAGCTGTGATCTTTATCTTTGGATGTTGACACCTCACTGTGGTACATATAGTATATAGGTTATACGACATGCCAACAAAAAGTAAGTTACACATGATTATGGGAGGTCATGTGAACGTTAAATGTGTTGCACAGTACAATGCAAAGGGACACACACTCACACACCACACTATTTTTCATCATGGTCACCCAGTCTTTGTAAACATCTGTTGGGAAGTTCTACCAATCATTCAATTCCCTGATGATGGAAATCTGGTCCTTGGTCCTGGAACCATCAGAGAACTGCTGTTTGAACTTGTTCATTGTTGGCAAATTTTGCTCAACCCAGATGTTCTTTCAGCTTGCCGAACACCTGGAAATTGCATGGTGCAAGATCCAGACTATGATGGATGCTGTCATACTCGCACCCCAGTTGTTGAATCCAAGGTTGTGCTGTGCATGCCTTGTGTGGTGTTGCGTTGTTGTGAATGAGAACAAGGCTTTCTCTTAACTTTACCTGCCTCTCGTTCTTTACAGCCTTGCAAAACGACCTCACTGTTTGGCAGTAAAAGTTGGCATTAATAGTTGCATCCCACTGCATAATTTCTGTGTAAATTCCCTCACAGTAGAATAAAACCATGGCCACGACCATCTCTGATGATGGCGCAACTTTGAATTTGGCGAGGATGCGCATTTCCTTTTCACAGGTGCCCTCTATGTTTCTGGTATGAAATGATGCACCCACGTCTCATTACCTGTAATGATGCATCTTAGAAACACATTGCCATACACAGAGTAACATTGAAGGAAGTCCAGGGGAGCTATAAATCTTGCTGCTTTCTATGTTGGACATCAATTATCAAAGAACCCATTGCGAGTACAATTTCTGATAATCCAACTGGCGTCAGACGATGGCATGCGCACTGCCAATTGAGAGGCCCGTCTCCAGCATAATGTCTGCGATATGCACTCTGCTATTGCTGTGGACCATTGCATAGATTTGCAGGACACAGTCTTCTGTGGTCGACACTGATGACCTTCCTGTCCAGTCAGCAACACCCAGTTCTATGTGACCTTGTTCAAATTATTGGCACCATTTCACAACAGCTGGACATGACACTGCATTTGGTACATACACTGCCAAAATTTCACGGTGAATCTCAGAGCAATTGCAATGATTTTCCCACAAGAAATGTACAGTTCTGCGTACTTCAAGTTTAGAGTAAGCTTCCAGTTAATGTGCCGATTCACTTGCATACTACAATGTATTATAACACTATTGTTTCTGCAGGCAGCTGTAGACATCTACTCCACTTGGACAATACGCCGCGCTTGTTGCGCAATGCTCTTCAGTTCTGGGCGACATGCGTAACATACTTTGATGCACCTCATATATTTACTTTCTAATTCTATATGCAGTCTTATAATAACCAGACCCTAAATAAATACACTGCAACATGATTTTCATAACTGCCCTATTCCATGATTATGAGACATTGGATACAACAGAATCATTCTGAAGGTTAATTAGACTGTTTACAGAAGAGATTCTTGTAAATGCCAGTGGCGGCTGGTGGTATCTGAAGCTGAGTGTTGCACCAACATTTTCAGTGTCACATTTTTATAGCTTACAGAAATACAGGGTGGGGCAGAGTGGACTCCCTAGTTTCAATAAATCACTGAAGAGTGTGCACGTGAGTAAGCGGAGTGGGAGTAGTACCATTTGGTGGGGGGAAAGACGCCATTTTAGTAGTCACCATGCCGTGGACTGGCGAGCATCGTGGTTTTGTAGTTGAAACGTGTTTTGAAAATAACGATAGTGTGGTGGAGACGCAGAGGGCATTTCGTAGGCGGTTTGGTAGCAAAATTTTCGTTACTGGGCAGCTGAAAACCCACGCAATCTTCACCAAAGACCTCTTCATTCACCAAAAGTGACTGTGTGGTGTGCTGTGTCCTCCATAGGCATTATTGGCCCCTACTTTTTTGAATCGGAAGATGCAACCGTTACTGTGAACGCTGTGCGCTATTGTGAGATGTTGGAGAAATTTTTCTTCCCCAAAATGGAAGAGTATGGTGAGGAAATGGAAATGGAAGCCTTTTGGTTTCAACAGGACGGTGCCACGGCTCATACCGCCCGTCGCTCTCGCCAACTTCTGCAAGAACAGTTTCCCGGCCGCGTGATCTCATTACGAGGGGATGTTTCATTGCCCCGTCGATCCCCCGATTTAAGCCCATGCGATTATTTTCTTTGGGGTTACCTCAAATCTGAGGTTTATAAAGTTCGACCAAGGACTGTGGAAGCCCTTAAGGAAGCAATTGCTGATGTCATCGCTGGAATAACGCCAGATATGCTGCGCAGAGTTTTTGAAAACTTTATTGAACGGCTGAATATGTGCGTCGCTCGTCAAGGTCGTCACCTGGAATATATCATTTTTAGAACCAAATGAAAAAAAATGGCATTGTATGTAGATTTCAGAAATAAAAAGCTTTTGTAATAATTTTGTACGGTTTTTATACAGTTAATCCATCAAATCAGGGAGCCCACTCTGCCCCATCCTGTAAAAAGAAACTTAAGTAATGAACTACATTTCTAGCTAAAACTGTAATATATCTGGCAATTACAACCTAGAAAATAAGAGGCTAATTATACACTGTAACTACAGTTACTTTTAATAATAGTGTTTTTGGCTTTACGTCTCACTAACGACTTTTTACGGTTTACGGAGACGCCGAGGCGCCGGAGTTCTTTTACATGCCAGTAAATCTACTGACACGCGGCTGACGTATTTGAGCACCTTCAAATACCACCGAACTGAGCCAGGATCGAACCTGCCACGTTAGGGTCAGAAGCCCAGCGCCTCAACTTTTGTCACACTTGAACTGAAAATTTGCCGTACTGTTTTTTCATGTAAGCAAGATGTTGGTAATATTGTGGGTGGTCTAGTATGGCGTAGAAAAGAAATCACCCACCAAGTTGGCCGTGCGGTTAGGATCATGTAGCTGTGCGCTTACATCCTGGAGATAGTGGGTTCGAACAGCACTGCCGGAAGCCCTGTAGATGGTTTCCCGCGGTTTTCCATTTTCATACTAGGCAAATTCTGTGGCTGTGTTTTAATTAAAGCTACGGTCACTTCCTTCCAACTCCTAGCCCTTTCGTATCCCATCGTCGCCGTAAGACCTATCTGTGTCGGCGCAACGTAAATGAAATTTGTAAAGTTAAAAAATGGAAACGAATTACCTTCGGAAGAGGAGAGAAAGTAGGAATGAAGTAATCTCCCCACAGTAGTGCAATCTAACGGGGACATTTGGAACTGTTTCTCACCAGGGGACTTGCTAGTCTCGTGCAACTCCCTGAGACCGATACTAGCGAGCATGCTACGTCATGCTATGCAGGCTTAGGCTCATCCCTGCTGAGGTACATTGAGCCGCGCTGTCCGCTAGAGAGTTGCCGTAGGAAAGTAAACCCCCTGCGCTTGATTCGAAGCCAGCAGCGTTTGTTGGTCCGTTACGAAGCATTAGTTGAAGATGGTTGATTTTAACATGTTTTCGAATACATGTTACGTTTATTAAACTAAAACATTAGAAGAAAAGTGCAAAATTATTGGGAGTTGTGCAACCCTGCAACAATACCACGCACCGCCCCTGGTACATGCCACAGGGCGGTATTTGAAAAAATGGTGAAATATGGTGGGAACCTTGAAATAGTATTTATGGTCAAGCTAGGTACACTGTATGTAGACATGCTGGCATGATATCTGAACACAAGAATGCTTTCTTTCCAATTAGTAAGGGGCATGTAGAAACCAAAATGGACAGAGAACAAATAATATAACTGTTTTTGCAGAATAAATTTTGAACAACTCATATAGCAGAATGGAAGAGCATTGGGCACAAATAAAATATACAAGAGTAAGAATTTCCAACACCTATGGAGTTGTTATATCACTATACCAATGGTTGATGAAACCAGTATATGTTGCAGTATGTTACCTTTTCTACATTACTACTACAAAAGTTACAACATATACTCTGCATGAGTGATATCATTAGCATTTAAATGCCAAAAATGCTCATTCAAGTAGGCTCACATGGACACATGTTCCTTTTTAATAAAACATCTACATAACATGAAAAAACTAGCATAGATATCATAATCATTCTGACAAACAATTGGTAAAATCATTTCAATTGCATTACATATAGTGTGGTTCCATTGCTTTCAGAGTTATACTTGGAAACAACAGAGTGTCATTTTAGAACGCTGCTTTCACACCCTGGTGTATTGATAATATGATAATTTTCTGAGTTTTTGTAGTGGGAAAGAAGTAACCTTTACATATTGCAAAGACAATTTAATACTTTCTTTTGTGAGTGTAACTGTCATGTTTTTCAGTCTGCTGGAACTAATTTTGAGTAATAAATTTATCAACTACCTGAAAAAGAAAAACATACGGCAACAGTATTATACCTGAAAAAGAAACAACTTAATTAAAATAGAATGACATGTTTCATTCTTGAACGAACGTTATCAGATTTTATCAAACCACACTCAAATATTTAGAAATGTATAAACATTTATGTTTATTTCTGTTTGATATTTATGAACTTGATCTGGAACTTATCTTAATGAAGTAATCTTTCGTCTCCAACTGAGCACAGAAAGCCTCGCATACAATAACATAGAGGGTATTTGAGTGTGATCCGACAGAATCTGATTATGTTCTTTCAAAATAAAGTCTTGTGGTCTTTCTTACGTTACTGTGACTACCACAACAGACATTAGTCACAGTAATGTAAGAAAGACCACAAGACTTTGTAGCAGCAGTCAAAGGGATGCTTCACCCATTCTATTACCTCGAAAGAAACAAACAGCTACTCAAGATTTGGATAGAAGCCCCCCCCCTTTAACCACAACTACATTAATACAATCTGCTACCAATGGATATTCAAGTTGCAATAAACAAGAACTAATTTTTCTAATATTTTCACTGATCAAATCACCAAACTGCAGTAAGCCTCGAAAATTCTAGAAGCTGGTCTCCAACGGTTCCAAGATTTTAATTTTTAGAATATCATTTCGACTCAAATTACACATGGAGTCAAATCATAGTTGTTTTTAAATAACTGCATTGGAGATCACAATTATTAACCAAATTCTCAATATCGGAAGTTACTGTGTTCCAGGAATCAATGGATTTTAGAAAAAAATGGCTCCTATATTTTAACCTTCAGTTTATATTTATGACTCAAATTTAAAGCCATATTACAGTTGATTCAACCAACCACAGCACTGTGAAAACAATTTTAGCCAAATTTTCAAATTGTAGTTGCTATGTTTTGGACGTCAATGTATTTTAGAATTAAGGGTTACTCCAATTCAACATTGTAATTGTGAAAACAATTTTAACTAAAATATTTTTAAATTGTAGTTGCAATATTTTGGACGTCAATGTATTTTAGAATTAAGGGTTACTTCAATTCAACATTGTAATTCATATTGTCATACTTTTAATGTGTACATAATTCCTATGTTTTTTACATATTATTACTAAACATGGATTTATACTCAACCAAAAAAATTTGTAAAACCAATCCAAATATGACAGGTCTTAACCTTGAGACAATTATGTAGGCTGAAGATGCTTGTAAATAAAGCGTAACATGTCCCTGTAAATTCGTGTTGTAGTATTATGAACTAGCAACACAAAACCAATTTGTATTGAATAGGTGGATTAAAATAATCACTATATTGTAAGCATTTACATATCACTTAGTCAAGCAGCTCGTCTCCTTTCTCCCAAGCCTTCCCTGCCCAATTTTGCAACACTTTTGTAACACTACTCTTTTGTCGGAAATCATCCAGAACAAATCGAGCTGCTTTTCTTTGGATTTTTTCCAGTTCTTGAATCAAGTAATCCTGGTGAGGGTCCCATACACTGGAACCATACTCTAGTTAGGATCTTACCACAGACTTATATGCCCTCTCCTTTACATCCTTACTACAACCCTTAAATACCCTCATAACCATGTGCAGAGATCTGTACCCTTTATTTACAATCATATTAACGTGATCACCTCAATGAAGATCTTTCCTTATATTAACACCTAGGTACTTACAGTGATCCCCAAAAGGAACGTTCTCCTCATTGATGCAGTAATTAAAACTGCGAGGACTTTTCCTATTTGTGAAACTCACAACCTGACTTTTAACCCCGTTTATCATCATACCATTGCCTGCTGTCCATCTCACAACATTTTCGAGGTCACGCTGCAGTTGCTCACAATCTTGTAACTTATTTATTATTCTGTTCATTAATGATTCCTGGAATATTCTTCTTGTAACCCGTTTCTGCGTTGAAGTACCTATACATACCCTTTCATTTTCACTAAAATTTGTATGACCGCCAATTATGCTTCCCATCATGTTATCCTTAGCCAACTTGTTTGCTAGATTCAATTTCCTTGTAAGTTCCTTCAATTTCTCCTTATTTCCACAACCATTTCTAACTATTTCTTTCCAACCTGCACCGCATTCTCAGTCTCTTTACTTCTGTTATAATATAGTGGACCTTTACCATTCCTTACCACGTTTAAAGGTAGAAACCTACTTTCACATTCCTCAACAATTGCTTTAAACCCATCCCAGAGCCGGTTTTCATTTTTATTTACCGTTTTCCACCGATCATAATTACTTCTTTTAAACTCCCTCATGCCTGTTTCATCAGCCACATGGTACTGAATAATAGTCTTAATTTTTTAACCTTCCTTTCTATCGCAATTATTTTTTACTACAACAAAAACAGCTTCGTGATCACTAATACCACCTATTACTTTGGTTTCTCTATAGAGCTCATCTGGTTTTACCAGCACCACATCCACAATATTCTTCCCTCTAGTTGGTTCCATCAGTTTCTGAATCAGCTGCCATTCCCATATTAACTTATTTGCCATTTATTGGTCGTGCTGCCAGTCGTTCGCATTACCTTCACAGTTGACATTTGGTAAATTGAGATCACCTGCTACAATCACGTTCCTTTCCATATAGTTTCCCACATAGCTGATTATCTTATCAAATAATTCCGGATCAGCAACAGTGCTACCCTTTCCTGGTCTGTACATTCCAAAGACATCAAGTTGCCTATTATCTTTAGCGATGAACCTTACAACTGGAATTTCATGTTTGTCATCTTTAACTTTTTGTATCTTACAAATTCTTCTTTCACCAGAAGGAATACTCCCCCTCCTACCATTCCTATCCTACCTCTACAATACACATTCCAGTTCCGTGAAAATATTTCTCCATTATATCATTTCTCTGCCATGATTCAACTCCTATTACAATATCTGGTAAGTATATATCTATTAAATTACTTAATTCTATTCCTATCTTTACAATACTTCTACAGTTCAGCACTAACATTTTTATGTCATCCCTACTTCACTTCCAGATCCCTGTACCCTTATCACTAGAGTTTGTGGTTTTTAGCATTTGCGGTAAATGCGAAATATGTTGAAACTTTGTCAGTGTAGATGCCTTCATCTTATATGACCCCTACGAGTGGTTTTTAACGATTTTGAATTAGCGATAAAATGTGAAATTGGTTCAAAGTGCAAGATTATACCATTTATGCGAAATAGATGCAAAATTCTCGGTTTTATGCAAAACAAACATATATTTTAACAACGATGGATGTTTCTTAAAAATAAAATATTTGTTGTTAATTTCAGGGGAAAGAATTATTACGGCGTTTTAAATCTTTCAACGTGTGGAATATCTTTCAATGACCAAAGAGCAGTACAAAGAACAACCAAACAAACAGTTAAATAATAATAATAATAATAATAATAATAATAATAATAATAATAATAATAATAATAATAAAAAATTGCAGCCGAACAGCTAAATACACTTTCAAGCACATGCGTTCATTCACTTGGTATTGACCCTTGATCATAGTCGGTTATTCTTGACATAGGTGTTGAGTAGTAGTTCTGTTTTAAAGTACGGTAGCGATTTATTGCCTGGTAGCCATGAGCAGAAGCGAAGTGAAGATCAAACAGCGTGCCAAGAGTTACAAATCGGAACATTTTTATGTAAGCGATACAAATATACTGATGTGCCGACTTGGCAATCAAAGACTTGAATGGAAGAAGAAAGTTGTTTTGTATAAACGCTGCAAAAGCAGAAAGAAAAGGAGCGATTTTTTTCCAACTAGCATGTGAACAGCGTGGCGTCAAGTGTCAAGCCACAACAGCAGAAATGGATAGAAAGAGAAAAAGAGCAAAAATCGAGAAACAAACGTTCGTTGAGGATACTGTGAAGATGTGCCTGCAGACTAATATCCTTATCCACAAGCTGGCCCATCCTGCATTCCGAGACTACCTTGAAAAGTAAGTGCCGATTTCAGATATATTTTTGGACGTTACTTTTATTTTTGTTTAAAATACATTTACACCATTTTGAATGGTATAGCCTACCTTACTGTGAAATATTCATAAACTAGCCTATATCCCCCCCCCCCCCTCATCCCCCAAAAGGAACCATGTGGATGGTTGTTCCGAAGTATTACAATTGCTATACGGCCTTATTGAATTTTAGGTTAAGTCTCTTAAACTTTCAACCAAAAAACCACGTGGATGCATGTTTCCTAATTAATACGACGACTCCACCTGGAATTTAAGCTTAGGTTATTCAAATTTTCAACCAAAAAAAACCACAATCAAATGTGGATGGATGTTATTTTAAAATGCTACATTTTAATAGATCATCTAGGATGTAAAATAATAGCTTGTTTTGATGTAAATTTACACAATTGGAAGTTTATAGGGGAAAGCTTCAAAACTTGCTAGGCCAGCACTACACCAAATGTTTAAGTATTTGTCCTTAGCTCTAAACTTTATTATTATTATTATTATTATTATTATTATTATTATTATTAGCATGTTTAACGAAATGTTACTGCCCCATAGGTACGTCTCTGGATCAGGAGATTTGTCTCAAGGTAGTACCCTTAGTAGAGATCATGTTCCATGTTGCGGAGATTCAGCAAGGGCAGAGGTGAATGCTGCATTGGACGCCAAGTCCACTGCAATAATCGCAGATGAGACTTCGGACAACCGAGGCAGACGTGTCTTTGCTGTTATATTCAGCATGGTCACACCAACTGCAGAACAACAGTTTATTTGGCAAACAATATGAAGAAAGAGGAAATTTAAGGTGCATTTTAAACAGTGTATGCTTAAATGCATAACTAAGCTCTCGAAGCACATGGGCGTCAGTGATACTAACGTATTTTTCAACGAGATGTGCAATTTATTTATTCCTGCAGTTGGAGGACAAAACAGTGCTCTGGAACCCAAATCACTTGTGCTTTTGAAGTGTCACTATTGATCAGTTTGTTGAGGGCTGCGAGGCAAATCACCAACAGATGCTGCAGAACATTAAAATGGAAGAAAACACTGACACTCTTCAAATGTTGATGAAAATTAGGTTGAAGTTTCCTACCTTTGCCTCTGCAGTACTGCAGTGCATTTGGGCCCCTACGAACAGTGTCGACGTAGAGAGTTTTTTTTAGTAAGTAGAATATGACCGTCACTGATAGGCGGTCTCGAGTGAAGGAGGATACCATTCAAACAATTGGCATATTGTACTTCAATCACCATTGAAATTCCTCTTCCTTTTAGGTGTGTTGTACTGTGATAAATGAATATGCTCAGAATAGTATTTTTCACTTTGAAATTGTGTTTGTAAATTTGTAAATATGCATATTCATGTGTGTGTTATTACTTCATGCAGTCTTGATGTTGATGTATGTCTTATTTTCCCTAGTGTAGTCAAAACTGCATGACGAGCAATGTGTGAAGGAAGTATGATTTTTTTTGCTATTTGCTTTACGTCGCACCAACACAGATAGGTCTTATGGCGACGATGGGACAGGAAAGACCTAGGAATTGGAAGGAAGCAGCTGTAGCCTTAAGGTACAGCCTGGTGTGAACATGGGAAACCATGGAAAACCATCTTCAGGGCTGCCGACAGTGGGGCTCGAACCCACTATCTCCCGATTACTGGATACTGGCCACACTTAAGCGACTGCAGCTATCGAGCTCGGTGAAGTATGATTTTACTCCCAACTCTTGTATGTGCAATTTTGCAAATTACACCTATTTTTAACAAATTTGCTACAAAACGCTAAATTTGAGAATTATAGATGCTACAAAATGCTAAATTTGAAAATCAAAACGCTAAATCTCTGATTTTTAAATGCTATAAACCACGAACTCTACTTATCACCGCTCAATAGACCACCCTGTTTCCCTGAATGTACCTCCCTATAACCCTTATAAACAAATTTCCTAACTTATATGTACCACTGCGGTTTAAGTGAAGGCCATCTGAGCACAGATCCCTATCTCCTACCCACTCATTAGGATCTAGAAATCTCACTCCCAGTTTCCCACATACCCACTCCATAGACTCGTTTCAATCCCCAAACACTTTCCAGTCTGTATCCCTCCTACACAGCATTTCACTGATAACAATCTCTGCCCCACTGTCGGCAGCCCTGAAGATGGTTTTCCGTGGTTTCCCATTTTCACACCAATCAAATGCCGGGGCTGTACCTTAATTAAGGCCACGGCCGCTTCCTTCCAATTCCTAGGCCTTCCCTACCCCATCGTCGCCACAAGACATATCTGTGTCGGTGCGACGTGAAGCTTCTCTGCTTCCTTAAACTTAACCCGCGCTGCATTTACCAGATCCACACATCCACAACTATGTTGGTACTTATACCTGCTTGCCTTACGTTGTTTACACCAACGTGGAACTCTACCACCTTCTCCTTTCCCTCCTCGTCCTCTTCTACTTTCCTCAACATCTGCCTCAACCTAATTCCTGGATAACATTCTAACCTGGTTCCCTTTCTTACACACACATTCCCCACATGTTTAACAATAGAATCCCCCATGAACAGAGCCTCAACCCTACCCACCTCATTGGATCCCTTCCCCTCCTGGTCAGCCCTATCTTTCCTCACTGCTGCAGAAGCTACTTCCTCCTCCCTTTTCTCCCTCCCATGACCCCGTTTGCCCTGTCTTTTCATATCCTCTGTTCTACATTTCCCTTTCCTACCTTTTCCTTTTCTCCTACTTCCACACTTCTCAAAAATAGTTCCCTGTTCCTCATTTTCCCTCTGTTGTTCTACCTGCAGTGACTTGTACCAATTTCTCACAGACATCTGTCCTGAATTCTGATCCTGAATAGAGCCCTTAGAATGCAATCCCCTTCCCCTTAAAACATTAGACCATCTGTTTTCTACAATTCCCCCCTTTCCTTCCCATCCCTCTTTTACATCTACTGTATCCTGTACATTGTTTGAGGGAGGCCTACTTTCCTTCCTGTCCTGTGAGAGAATTCTAATTATCTCCCTCAAACTCTCCAACTCTTCCCTCATACTCCTTAACGCCTGGCCACACCCACAGTTCCTATACTTGCACTCCTTTGCCATTCTTTACAGAATAATGAAAAGAAAAGAAAAAGAAAATAACTTATTCTGTGCAAAATAAAAACGAAAGGAAAGAAATATTGTCTAGCACAGTACACAAAGATCACATGACAATAAGGTAATTAATATAGGCTACTATGACTATACTACAATACTACTTAGCTGTACTAAATTTTCATCGTACAACATCCTAACAGGATGAAAACTGCTGTTAATTACTGAAAACCGAAAGGAATACACAAGAATTACACAATTCTAAACTGCAGTTAAATCTACCCTAATTACTACAACAGATTTCTAGTAAGAGTTACTACAGATACTTCTACTATACTACACAAATATTTCAGAGTAATAGAATAAGCACACTAATTTCTAATAAGATACTACAATACACTACAATAATTTTAAACTACGTTCAGACATATCCTAATTACAATAGGTTATTACTAAGCACAGACAGAAATGGAAATTACAATTAAAGTTTGAAATTATCAAAGATTACCGACAAAGCTGAATGCGTAGACAGATTATTATTAGTACTATTTTATCCTAATATGCTCTAATAGAAATGAAAACTGCAGTTTTGTTAAATGCTGAAGGAGCAAGAGGGCTACCGTACACAAAGATACACACAAATATATCTGGCAAGATACTATCTAATATACTGTACTGTATCTACACTACAGTTCTTAATTGAAATGCTGTTATGTTATTTTTACACTGGTGGATTACTATTATTTTCCTTACTATGCGGGACGGAGAATAAGAGTGTCCTCAAATGCTGAAAAATAAGAGGTTGACTACAATAATTTCTCTAAAAAACTTTTGTCGAACTATGCCGGGGACTTGAATTGCAATTATTGGGATATAGGAATTTGATTAACTTTTACTTGATGAATAATCGAAGATGCAAAGTACAAAGTATGCTGAGGGTTTGGAACTACAAACTCTCAGAATATTGTAATCAGCTGATTCTTGTATTATTGTTTACTCAGCTACCCTCTACTCTTAATCCACTTAATAACAATGAAAAAAGCAAGATATGTTAACTGTTATGACTACCGGTATGTGAAGATAACAGTGCGTAGAACAGAACGCTTTGGAATTGAAAATGGGCTAAAACAAGGGAGTGTATTGTCACCTTTCCTCTTCATAATGGTGGTGGATGACATTGTAGAAGCAGTAAGGGAAGAATATAGAGGGGAAAGAACGAATGTAATGATGATGTAATATGGGGAGAAGATGAGGAGGAGGTACAACAATAGCTGAATGTACTGAAGAGAAGGATTGAACAATGGGGATTGAGGATTAACGTGGAGAAGACCAAGACAATGGCGATGAGCAGAGGAAGCAAAAAAGGAGAAGGAGCTATCAAAACTGGAAACAAGGAACTGGAAATAGTAGAACACTTCCCCAGGAAGTGAACTGACAGAAAATGGAAGAGTGGATACAGAAATGAATAGAAGGATACAACTGGGGAGTGCCTTTTACCACCAGGTACAGAGATTAATATGGAATAAAGATGTACCAATTAAGGGTAAAGAAGTAATGTACAAGGGATAATACTTACCTACTGTATAATGACGTATGCAACAGAAACCTAGACAATGACTCAGAGAGATGAGAATGAAGTACAGGCAGCTGAAATTAAATTGACCATGCTGAATGGTTCACACAATTGGGGTGCTGGCCTTCTGACCCCAACTTGGCAAATTCGATCCTGGTTCAGTCGGGTGGTATTTGAAGGCGATCAAATATATCAACCACATAACGGCACGTAAAAGAACTCCTGTGGGACAAAATTTTGGCACCTCAGTGTCTCCGGAAGCTGTCAATACTATTTAGTGGGACGTAAAAGAAATGAAATTAAATTCCTGTGGAGTATGGTACAGAACTGAAGGAGGGATAGAGTGAGAAATGAAGACATGTGAAAAGAGCTAAGTGTGCAAAACTCAAATGACAAACTGGAACAGAACAGATTGATGTGGTTTGGACATGTCAAGCAGATGAAAAAAGAAAAACTACCAAGACGAGCATTGGAAAAATGGATGAAATGGAAGAGAGGATGAGGGAGACCAATATTACTATGGATGGACTCTGTGAAGAACAGCATAAGACAACGGAACCTGGATTGGAACACAGTGTTGTATGAGGAATGGTGGAGAGACAGGACAAAGTGAAGAGGAAACATATTTGCCCCCACCCGGTGTCAACTGGAAAAGGGGAATTGATGATGATGATGATGATTATAATTAATTTCTCTGGCTTGGGACTGGTTAGTTGTGTTATCCGCATTTATCTTCAACTACATACAACATATCACACTACTGACAACCCCAGGAACTCGCATTAGTGAATACATCCCTCCACATAGGGTTGACATCAGGCTGTAAAACTAGGCCACATCCACATCATTTGCCAATCCCTATAAATTGGGGGAATAAAGGCCACGAGAAGACTACCACGGAATCGTAGAAACAATGAACATTAGTTTTATATGGAAATTTGATCACAATGCATGCTTGTTAATAAAGTTAAGCATGGAAAATGATTTCAACTGTAATTCATAAGTGCATACCTGCATGAAGTGCTTCTTCCTGTAGACGACGACTAGTGTCCAAGATGAACATCACGTTGATGCCAATGGTGATAAGGAGTACTATTACCAATAGACCCTGTAAGGTAAATAAGAATTGTTTGCCACAGTAGCACACTATGTTATTTCATGTAGTGGTTAAAGACATCTCGGCTATCAGCCCAATATTTGTGTATTTAAATACTGTCTCATAACCATTCTTATTATAATTCTCTGCAGTGGTGTGTATAAATATAATTACTTGGATACTAATAAGGTGTGATTAAACTTCAAAGAATGAGCAGATTACAGAAAATCTACTGCAAGATATATTTAGAAATTAACTGTTAATACAATAAAATCAAAGTATGCTGACTACCAGAAGAACTTTCGCTTGTATTCCTGACAATGTGTACACTGCATTCAGACCCTGAAACTAGTATAAAATTTTTGTAAGTGAAGGGAATTGAATGTGGACCAACCAGATGGCAAGCAACAAAGTTAAACCGATATGTAGTGATATGTAGCTTATTGCAAATTTAACACAAATAACTATATTGTTGCATCAATTATGTTCTATGATAGAGATTTATCCATCAGATTTCTTAAAAAATAGAACAATCATGCTTTTAGGGCTGCAGGATTACTGTCAATCAATTGTGATAAAAAACCTTGTTGCGCACTACAATGTGTCAGTAGTTCGGAAGAAATATTACTAATGACATCTCAAGCACTTGCACATCACTCACAGTAATATTTAATTAATAAAACATAGCAGTCTGTATCATCTACACAGAGAAACTTTGAAATTACGATATCTGATTTTACGTTTTACCCGATCATGCGTCATAAAATGTAAGTCTGTGTAATCAATGTAAAAGTTTCCTTGAACTTACATTTTCTTGATTTTATGATTTTCCCAAAAATAAGCTAGGATTCTGAAGTCCCGCTGTAAGGAACGATCTTGACCATGTGAGTTATTGGGTGGAATATACCACGTATTAGACCCTGTTTTCCCCCCCACATTTACAGCCACAAAATATAAATGGGGGTCCAATTTCCGATAACCTCAAATTTTGTGCGGTGAACAAATGAGTTCCCAGCTGGTGTATGTGTAGCAGAAGCCACTCCTTCTGAATAAAGCCATGTTGTTGAAAGCGTGCCAAACCACCAGCTGATAACTAGCGTATGTTACGAGTTGTATTTCCGAATGTAATACATAGTGACTGGAAGCACTCTTTTGATAACGGCGGCTGTTGAAAGCCAGACCCTTATTTTTAAGTACAGGGTCTTTTCTTTTGGCTCGCTCCGTATGTCAGGGGAACATGCATGGAAGGCGATAGCGTGGCCGGGTGACTCATTTGCTTCATGGCTGGCTAAGATGATCTAATGCAGTATGGTAGAGATAACCATTGCTTCACAGCAATAGTTTAGTTTAACATCTGTGGTACTGGTAGCATGTTCAATATGTTCACTTTAATATAGCGTCATTTCTGTAGGAATATTAAAGTATTTGTGTGTTTAATGAGTGATGTATACAGTAGAACAGCGTGTATTCATTGTGTTGTGCTATGCGAAGCGTTCTTCTTATACAGAGTGCCGCTTCCGATTCATTTGCGAATTTTCTGACATCCTTCCTCCCCACAGGAGTACGGTACATAAATTAGTAAAGAAGTTCCACACCACCGGGACTATTCTTAACAAGAAATCACGCAGGAGACGAACCGTTTTAACAGAGGAAAAGTTTGATGAAATAGGAGCTCCCTTGGAAACAACTCCAACAAAATCCCTGACACACCTTGCCGTACAAGCTAATGGATGGTGTGAATAAAAATGAGTCTAAGCGAGTGAGCGTGTGCTCGCTGAGTGCCTGAGTGTCTTCCTGCCGATGAGCTTCCACTCCGCATTTGCGGTGAATAAAAATATAGAGCAAAAGCACAGCGTACACTCGAGGGTCTGGAGCAACCACTCAGTGTCACTGATCAAGGTCGTGCACGTGCCATGTTTATAACACCTTAGACTGTAATAACACTTCGATGACTTCTGGGTAGTTCAGTGCAGACGACAGTGTGGAATTTCAGTCCCCTTTTATCTCCATTTTAAAAGAACACACAATTATGTTTTCAAAGTCACAGTTACCGGATAAGAAGCACAAGAAAACAAGTGCAATAACTGCAGTTCAGTGTGAACTACTCGCTAAATTTAACTTAAACATTTCCGTCCAACAACTGTCTGATTGGCTGAATGGTCAGCATTGAGGCCTTCGGTTCAGAGGGTCCCGGCTGGGTCAGGGATTTTAATCGCCTCTGATTAATTCTTCTGGCCCGGAGACTGGGTGTTTGTGTTTGTCCCAACACTTTTCTCTTCATATTCACACAACACAACACAACACAACACAACACAACACAACACAACACAACACAACACAACACAACACACTACGCTACCAACCATCACAGAAACACGCAATAGTGATTACATCCCTCTATCTAGGGTTGGCGTCAGCAAGAGCATTCGGCTGTAAAACAGGGCCAAATCCACAGGTGCGACACAGTTCGCACCCTGGACCCCACATGGGTGGGAAAAGTGGTAGAAGGAGCAGAATAATTTCCATCCAAGAACTGTTGGTAAAAAATTACAAAACATGAAAGCAAGACTGAAATATAAAGTAGAATTAAAGCATACGGGAAACAAATGCATATCATTAAAATAATTGGAGAAGCGGCTGATGAATCTGATGCAGGGGAAGAATAACCCCACCATCGGCCGTCTGAAAGGTAGGAAATCATAGCCTGAACATTACGACATTAATAAAGTGAGGAAAATGGTAGGCCTATAATGCAAATAACAAATATTAATTATGATGAAAATAATATATTGACAATTGAATGAATTGCAGGACCGGATGTGTTGGCTGTGCGGTTAAGGGCGCGCAGCTGTGAGCTTGCATCCGAGAGATACTGGGTTCGATCCCCACCGTCAGCATCCTTGAAGATGGTTGTCCGTGGTTTCCCATTTTCACACTAGGCAAACGCTGGGGTTGAACCTTAATTAAGGCCACGACCGCTCCCTTCCTACAGAGGCGTCACAATTCTGCAAACATCGGAGTTTCTCCAAATTCGGGAATCATAGACAGAGTCAGGCCGTGGTACATCTGCACTGGTTGAATTCTTCCTTTCCATTGCAAGTGGCCTGTACATTAATGCTAGTGATGCATTTTCTGTAAATGTAGTCATTCCCATGGACATGTGGCTTCTGAATGTGTACATGAGTACAGTCTACAGTTCTGACAGCATAAGGGAAGCTCAAACGTTCTTGCCACTTAGTCCGTGCTTCCTGCATCTAAGCAACATTTGCTGGAATTTTATCTAATAATCTGCTTTCATTTCTGTTCATGTCAAAACCTGTGAAAATGTTTTTGACACAGTTCTCCGAGATGTCTTCACCAACTCCGCTCTGAAACCCAGAGTCACCAACATAATATGCTCCGCTAACCATTCAGCATGCTCCTTGAAAATCCACAGCCTGTTTCCAGTCATCTGACCGGGTCAGGAATGGAATGAATGAAGCGGTGAGGATAGGAATTGTGCCGGCTGCCAAAGCCTATCACACTCCTCTGGGGCAATGATTGATGACTGACAGATGAAATCTAATGATATTGGAGAGTGCTGCTGGAATGGAAGATGACAGGAAAATCTTGAGTACCCGGAGAAAAACCTGTCCCGCCTTCGCTTGGTCCAGTACAAATCCCACATGGAGTGGCCGAGATTTGAACCACGAAACCTAAAGGTGAAAGGCCGGTGCGCTGCCATCTGAGCCACAGAGGCTCTTCACCATGCTCCTTAGTGGATCTTTGTAACACACTGTAATCAAGTTGAAATGATTCTCTGCAAAGTTTATATAATTTTCTTTTCCGATTAACCACCACCATTACCTCTGCCATGTTATTGAACTTGACACTATCATTTGGAGTCACCTACCGAATTAGCTCAAGGAAACATGAGCAGGCGCTTACCGGAAAGAGTGCCTGCTTTATCTTTATTCACCAGAAATCTGGAGCGCCCACTGCTACTCGAGCGACTGGAGTGTGTGTTCAAGGTCACAGGTCTGCTGTGAGCGACTGCTTCCGACAAGCGGTTTTTATTCACCTCATTGAGAGTACCTGCTCTAAATTCACGAGTAAAGAGTGTGTGCTCATTTTTATTCACACCACCCAATGTGTCATTATCTCCTGCCCACAAAGCAAAACCGTACAAAGCCACCCCTGCCCAATATTTAAGAGGACCTGACAGTTTTGCTAGGGTTCGGTATTGTAACTGGTTGCTTCAGTCAGTTCACGATGGGTATGTTGACCCATAACTTTTATTTTATAGTGATGAAGCATGGCTACACTTAAGTGGCTACGTTAATAGTTAAAACAATCACTAATGGTGTGCAGAAAATCCCCAGGAAGTGCATGTCTGTCCACTTCATGATGTAAAGATAGGAGTTTGGTGTGCAGTAAGTGCTTGCAGAATTATAGGCCCTATATTTTTATGCGAAACAATAAATTCTGATCGATATATAGGGTGTAACAAAAATGTACGGGACAAATTGCAGGACACATTCCTCACATGTAGACAAAGAAATTATGTTACATGAACATGGGTCCGGAAGCACTTTGTTTCCATGTTACACTGCATTTTCTTCAACTCATTAATCATGGGAAATGTGCACTCTTGGTTATGTCTGGTAACGGCATCATTATTGTAGGTGCACTGCCAGTGTTTTGTTTTACATGTCCCTGTTGCCATGCGACTTATGCCATTGCTTGTTTACAGATAACAACTGTTCCAGTGATCAGTACAACCTTGACAAGCATGTATCAAAGCTCACGGAGGGCATATTGAACATCTCCTGTGAGAAAGAGTTACATGTGGTATGCTGGTACATTATATTCTTGTGTGTTTCCCATGATTAATGAGTTGAAAACAATGAGGTGTAACTTGGAAACAAGGTATAATTTCTTCATCTATGCATGAGGAATGTGCCTACAATTTGTGACGTACATTTTTTTGTTACACCCTGTATAGACGTCATTCTCAGACCATTCTTTCAAGAGCTGACGGAAGAAGAAAGGAGTAATGGTTACTTTATGCAAGATAATGCGACGGCACACAATGCTAATCGGTCTATGGAGGTAATACAGGAAGTTTTTGAAGATTGTGTGGTTAATTATCCCATTAGATCTCCTGATTTAAATCCCTGTGATTATTACCTGTGGGGGATGCTGAAGGGAAAAGTATATGTGAACAACCCTCACACAAGAGAAGAACTACAAGAGAACATTACACAAGTTATTTCGAACATCACACGGGCTGAGATTCGGCGAGTGTCTGCAAACCTATTTACGAGGTTTCAGGCATGTTTGACAGCTGAGGGACAACATTTTGAATATCAAATGTAATGCCAGGTAGGTTTTAGATTAATAGTTTCACTAGAAATGGATTTCTGTAAGTGTGAATTGCTGTGAGTAGTGGAGAGGAAAAGCATGCGTTATACCAGCTAGTGACAGAGTGTCATTGCACCAGCCGCGCCGTTCTCTGAGTGGTGCTGCGAAACGAGCTAAAAAAGACTCTGTATATTTCACGCTTGTTCTCTACATTTATCACAACAGGATTGACCTAAACAGCTGTAAATGAGCTATAAGAGAGACCGCATTGTTTAAGTTAGGTATGCTATCATCCGGATATTGCCAAAAGTTCCACGGCGGAAAGAATAAAAATAAATAACAGGAAAGTTTGCCACATTTATGGATATCTACAGGTGTGGCGGTAATGCATTTATTGTCATAATGTTTAATTTCATACGTTTGTTGTCTCCCACTTTTTATTAACGCACACCCTGGTATGTTTTGTTTGGAGTCTCCGAAAATCGTTGAAAGTTAGTGGGGACATAAAAAAATCAATATTATAATTATTATCTGTTAGGTACGTTGGCGAATAAAACAATTGTGATTGTATTGTTTTTATCACATTTTAAACCTACTTCTCTCCCAAAAACCCTATATTGGCCCGAGTTATGAGATATTAAACGATCACTTTGTTAATGATCTCGCCTGCCTATATTAATAGGCCTAGCAACAACCGTGAATATTTCTTAACCAAAGTGAGCTCGTTTCCTCATCCAGAGGTGGTGCAGCTCTTTCTTAGACAGGCCCCACAGTGGAAGGGAGTTGCTTGTACCATTTTTACCGTAAATTAACTTTCCTGCCATTTGTAAATCTCTGGCAATATGGTACTGGGAATCAAACTCAGGCTCCCAAGAACGGCAGCTAATTGTGCTAACCAGTACGCTGGCGGACATTCTTAACTACAAAACACACACATATATACATGAGTGATGCATGCTTGCAATGCGGGGGTTGGACATGAAACTGTTCACCTATTTGTGCGACGTCATCAGAGCTGCAGTAGGCCTATACTACGGAGGCGGACATTTCTTAACTACGAAAGACAGGTGTACCACATGACTTCGACACGTGTTTTCATTGCGTGGGTCGTACGGACAAAACTATTCACAAATTTGTGTGATGTCATCAGAGCTGCATACGGCTTGTACCTGCTTCGAAGAGGAATCATTGTTCTTCTCTGACGAATTACGTTGGGGGTCTTGTATGCGAGATCTATTTTTTTCATTTTTTTCATCTTGAAAAGCCAAGCAGGGGTCTAATATGCGAGAGGGCCTAATACATGAGTAAATACGGTAATACATGCTTCTCTACTGGTGAGCAGAATGAACTGAAATGTTTGCGGCATTATGTGCATTCTAATTGGCAGTTGTGGAGAACAATGGCAATAATCGATACATCACTGAGTGAGCTATATGGTTTCTTTTTCATAAACAAATTAGAACAAAAACAAGTTAAACATTCTAGATAGGGTATAAACTCCTTTACATTAAACCAATGCAAATTATTCTCCCCCATTCTTCCCTCGTATTGAAGAGTGGAACTGGTGAGAAAATAAATCAAGAGACAAGAAAATACAATAACTTAAATGAAATCAAATTGAGGAAAACTCCACCCAGTCAGAAATCCACTAACAGAATTAAGTGGAAAGAGCAATTCTTGAATATTTTGCACCCATTAGAACAAACAAAATTAAAACTTGGCCACATCCCATGACAACATTCAGCACAAAAATGACAGGAAATGGATAATGTCAATACAACAATAAATTACCACTCTCTGTTAGTATTATGTAACAACTGACATTACGATCTTAGTCCCAGGAACTCGCAGTTATACAATCAATCCAAAACATGGGTACTTGAATTTCCATTTCAAAAAACCTACATGAATAGGTTGGGATTTCAACTGTGACTGCCTCGATGATTAACCAGTGGCTGTGCCAATCGGTTATCACATCCCCAATACTAGGTTTCAAAAAGTGGAATTAGGCATGCAGGTGGGTTAGTTCACATTCAGCATTCACCTCTTACCTGGAATATCTTAGTTAAGATTCGACGGCGGCCTAGTGGACGTGATATAAAGGCCTGTGGGTTGTAAAGGCCAAGTCCTCGTTTTGGAATGAAGGGTTGGGCACGAGGATTAGGTTGCCACGACTCCATAATGTAGTTTAGGGCAACTGTAGTGGTGTAGAACAGTCACATAGGTCTCTCTCTACTCATCTGTTCCTGCAAATCAATCACAATTCCCTTATCTGTTCAGGTTTAAAGTAAAAAAGATATACCTAAAAATTAAGGAGTAAATACATGATGAAATCCACCACTGTCAAGAGTAAAATTTGTGTCATGCAAGCCACTTAAAAAAAATTTATTAGGTATTCCTTTAACAAAATTAGCCATGTCTCTACTCTAAACACAAGCTTGGACAGAATTATTAAAACATTATTTAAAAAGAGTCTGATCAATTTCTAGCTCCATTTCTCCAATCATGGCTACTGGGCAAAAGTTACGCCTGTAAAAAGCAATAACAATCATCATCTACAAAAGGAAACCATGATGTTGGATTGCCTTTTTTACTTAAAACCACATAGATTTCAACAAGTCTCATACCATAGAAGGTATGCTTAAACTAGAGAAATTTCTAAAGTACAAACTCAATGTTAAAAAAAAAATCTTTTAAAAATGTGAATTTCAAAATCTAAAATAAGGTACTCATCAATATCCAACCCCATATAGCAAGCCACCACCGAGTTTTACACAATTATGCAATTGCAAAAGGTTATAGCTATTGTGATAGTACATATACCACACTCCTGCATTATATAATTGATCATTACGTCTATTCTGTATTTATTAATTTCATATGCTAAATGTAGATGCTGGAAAGTTGTCCATAGTAGATGATATATTTGTAGAGTATGTGGAAAAATCAAGGCTAACTATATCTTGGAAAGTTACGCGAGTCATCGGACAGAACCTAATGCTTGCCAAGTTTTGGGTATGGCAAGTTCGTTGATATGAGCCCCATAGCAAGCCACCTGTAAGTGCAGATCTCTCCATACTGGATGCAGTGAACATCATGACAAGATCGATGGGTAAGGTGGAGGCCCATATAAGGCTCCGTTTGACACGGTCCAAGAACTGTTATTTTGGGTCTATTATCAATGCTTCATTGGCAAGTGTTCGTTGTCCAGTTGTCTATTGTACAGAGTTCATGGGCTGACTAAGGTCCAGTATCTACTGGCTGCTGTCTGATAGATTGTATGTGTTATTGAACTGCTATGAGACATAGCTAAGTCTTCTAAAAGAGACAATGTGCGTTATTGAGAAGTGAACAGTATGATTATGTTAATTGCACGAAGTATTGAAGTGTGTTGCCATTGCCTATCTGATTCTATAAATAGTAGAAGATTGTAGTGCTCAATTTCTCATGTATTTATTTCAGCTTTAGACTTGTGTTTATATGTTAATGTGTTAGAGGAAAACTTTCCAGTCCAGTTCATTTATTTTGAAGGGTTGTTTATATGTTTATTACAAGAGTCTGATGAAGTGGATCTCCATGTATTCTGTCATGTTAGAAGTCGCTGCCACCATATTAGGCGGGTCAGAGAAATTACGCTGTTGCCAATTTATATAGCAACTAGCGAAGAAATGTCTAACTGAACACATAATTTCAGAGCGCAAGGCAGTTTGTTCTCTCTCAAGCTCCTCGTGTTACCTCACACAATGTTCCAAAACAAATTATACTACAAGCTTCTGAAAAGACTGCTGATTTCAGTGGTGCAACTATTTTCCATATAAACCACTTAAAATAATTATTAAGAAAGAAAACTTGAACAAGTAAATTAAAATGTGTAGAATCATGCATGGAAAATTTCAGCAGCGGCCACGTTTTTGTTTCTTGAGCCAATAAACTTTTGCCTTCAGAATAAATTTAGAAAATAGTCAGATTTAATTCTTTTATTTAAACATATTTCTGTGAGTCTTTTTGATTTCCTGGAAAATGGTCCGGAAAGCAATCAGATAAATCTTGCTACCCGAGATCATTTGGGTTGCACACGCCAGCACAGGACACGATAAGTACTTTTGGATTACATATTAATCTCTATCAGTTTTATTAAAATATTTGTCTATAGTTTACAAATATAAATATTTGAATACTATATTATACTGGACTGTGTAATACAGAAAAACAGCTACTTTAATGAATAAGTTTACATTAAATTACAATGTCTTAAGAATCAGTTTCTAGCTTAAAGACAGTCTAAAATTTCTTAGGTAACGTAAAACGGGGTTACTTGCAACAGTCATTTCAATTTCATACAATGTGTGAGTTTGTGAACAACTGGAGTTACTTGCAACACTTATTAAATTTTTCTAGCATTCTGAAGTTCTTAGGTTACAAGAATACCAGTTCAAAAATTTTGAGAAATTATTTAACAGTATTTTATTTAATATTTGTAATAGAAAAATATTTACAAAAGTTAACATTGGAAATCTGTAAAACCCTCAAACTATACTGTACGGCAACTTGAAAATATTCATTGAGAGAGTGATGTCCCCTGTTGATTGTTGGAGACTTCAAACATTTTACAATGTTTTCCAGTTTCACGTCCATGATGTCATCAAGCAGGGGAAAAATAAAAATGTCAACCTTTTTACTTCTACACAAAAATGAACAAGTAATGTTCTCCTTGTCTTTTATATGCTTCACCCGAGCCACAAACCACTTGAATTCCTTCTCGTTTCTTCTGACTTCATAATCTAATTTTACAAGAACAGATTTCCCTGCCGTAATGTCATTGAAGATAAGTGGTTCTACATCTGGTCCGGGGGTTGGTTCATCATCATCATCATCACTGGTAGAAGTTTCAGATTCTGGGGAAACATGGAGCTGAGAAAGCCTTCTTTTTGAGGCAGTTTTAGGAGTCGATGTTTCAACATTCGCTGTCAGCAATAATTGCGTCAAATCATCTGGTGTGACAGTTTGACTGGGTTCAACATGAATTCTTCATTTGCATCCCTGAACAGGGGAAGATTGTCCAAATCTGGCCTCCAACACACTGACAAAAGTGCCAGACCATGAGTCAGAAGCATTGTTTTTACCATCTTCTGAGTCATCAGGGATTTTGGTAAGCACTTGATCAGGACTAAATGAATAAATGCCTGTTGCTCGAACTTTGCACCTCGCCAATTGCCATTTTCGGTGTTTCACGTGAAAAATTAGCATATTGACGACTGCCTACTTTTCTAACATACGTTCGCGGTATCGTAGCCGATTGCCAGCAGATCTGTAAATGAATGCAAATGATTAGTGTATGGTACCGTACTAATTTGATAAATAGAGAGCCGAATGCAAAGCCCCTAAATTTAGGACATCTATGTTGTAAGGGCACTGCTAAACAATAAAAAAAATATTTCAGTATGAAGTTTCAAGAAATATTTAATTTCTTTAATGTCATTTTGTCAACAACTAAATGGTATAGGACAGGGATGGCAAACCTTTGTCGACTAGCGTGTCAATTAAGGTCTTGGCTATTACTTTTTACTGTCCAGTGTGCCACCAGTTATTGTCTTTTAAAATCATCATGAAACCCATCATCTGACTTAATTTGGGTATTATATTGCATTACGAACAAAATCCATTCGACAGAATGTTTCATGATTTTGTGCAAACATCACTTCTTTTCCTACCGCTTTTTCACACACCTGTGGGGTCGCGGGTGCGAACTGCGTCGCACATGTGGATTTGGTCCTATTTTACGGCCGGATGCCCTTCCTGGCGCCAACTCTATATGGGGGGATGTAATCACCATTGCGTGTTTGGTTGGTAGTGTAGTGTGTTGTCTGAATATGATGAGAAGAGTATTTGGACGGACACATACACCCAGTCCGAGTCAGAAGAATTAATCAGAAGCGATTAAAACCCCCAATCCGGCCGGGAATCGAGCCCGGGACCTTCTGAACCGAAGGCCAGTACGCTGACTCATTCAGTCAATGAGTCAGACTTGAGCAAACATCACTGAAAATTACATTTTTTTAACCGATAAATTTTAATAACGTATATTTTTATTGCTTTAACCTAATAAAATGTGTACAAAATATGGCCATAAAATTAATTGTGACATACTTCTTTATTAAAGCGTAACGCTAAGTTGGTAGATTTTAGACCTATTTATTGCATGTTAAAAACATTAAAACATGTTAGTATGTTGTCTGACGTGCCACTGAAGTCGTGTTCGCGTGTCACCTAGTGGCACGCGTGTCATAGGTTCGCCATCTCTGGTATAGGAGGACACTACCCAGAAAAAGATGATAAGCAACCGTCTGAATAAGATAGATGATGATATTCAGGTTAGTTTTATCTCTAAAATTAAAGAACAACTTACCAGTAGTAGAAAGACACAGCAGAACAGTGCAAGACATCCATTATGAGCACCAACACATGTTATAACAGGCCAACCACAATGTTTTCAACACTTCTGACTGAAGTGTAAACACACAGGCTCGCCAATGTGAAAAAACGAAAATGGCGCGCAAATGTTGCAAGTAACCCCGCTGTTACAAGTAACCCCGTTTGACGGTACTGTCTTCGCTCATCTCACTATCTGTAAAGTCGTCATTCATACTGATGATGAATGGCTCCATTCTTCTGTCCCTTACTATTTCCTTGGCCCAATCGTCTGTTTGAAGATTTTCTATATGATTGAAGCACTTTTCCCAATTTGTAGCAGTCACACGATCGATTGCTTCCGATGTGAATTTTTCTACATTTTTTTTTTTTAAAGATCTTGTTCCTCTCTGCCACTTCTCTCTTGACTTGAGCCCAAATCAATTCAATGGGGTTGTATTGGCAGTGGTAGGGTGGCAACTTTTTTTTTTTTTTTTTTTTTTTTGCTATTTGCTTTACGTCGCTCCGACACATATGTCTTACGGCGACGATGGGATAGGAAAGGCCTAGGAATGGGAAGGAGGCGGCCGTGGCCTTAATTAAGGTACAGCCCCAGCATTTGCCTGGTGTGAAAATGGGAAACCACGGAAAACCATCTTCAGGGCTGCCGACAGTGGGGCTCGAAATCACTATCTCCCGATTACTGGATACCGGCCGCACTTAAGCGACTGCAGCTATCGAGCTTGGTGGCAACTTTACTATCTTACGGCCCTATGAAAGAGCTAATTTATCAAGCTCATACGTCCTTTCTACTTTGAAGGGATAAACTTTTTCCAAAAGTTAAGCTCAAGTTTCTTGCTCACTAAAAGATATATTTCTCTTTGTGTCGAGTTTCATCTTCCAGCTTGCATTGGGTAATTTTTCAAGTAAGGCTGAATGATACAGGTCAGAAGGCCAGCGCCTCAACCGTCTGAGCCACTCAGCTGGGCTATTCTACTACTCAGGTAACAATATTCATCTACCTCCTTTAAAACATCATATCCTAATCTAACATTCCCTTCATTACCTGACTTCGTTCCACTGCAATCCATTACTTTTGTTTTGGCTTTGTTTATTTTCATCTTGTACTCCTCCAAGGCTGTGTCCATACCATTTAACAATTTCTCCACATCTTCTGTAGACTCAGATAAAATAATCATCAGCAAATTTCAGAGTTTTGATTCCCCCCACTGGACTGTGATTCCTTTACCAAATACCTCTTTGATTTCCCTTATTACCAGTTCTATATAAATATTGAAAAGGAGTGGGGGCAAACTGCAGCCTTGACGCACTCATTTTTGGATGGCTGCTTCTTTTTCATAGCGTTCAATTGTTATTACTGCAGACTGATTAAAAAAAAAAAAAATACAGACTATAGATAATTCTTCTTTCTCGGTATCCAAACCCGATAATTCAGAATCTCAAATAGCTTGGTCCAATCAACATTATCGAATGCCTTTTCTAGATCTACAGATGCCATGTATGTGGACTTGTTTTTCTTGGTTCGATCCTCTAAGATCAGACATACTGAGCTCGATAGCTGCAGTTGCTCAAGTGTGACCAGTATCCAGTATTTGGGAGATAGTGGGTTCGAACCCTCACTGACGGCAGCTCTGAAGATGGTTTTCTGTGGTTTCCCATTTTCACACCAGGCAAATGCTGAGGCTGTACCTCAATTAAACCCACGGCTGCTTCCTTCCCACTCCTAGCCCTTTCTTGTCCCATCATTGCCATAAGACCTATCTGTGTCGGTGCAACATAAAGTAACTTGTAAAAGATCAGACGTAAAGTCAGGATTGCTTCATATGCTCCTACATTTTTCTGAATCCAAACTGATCTCCTTACAACACAGCTTCAATTTGTCTTTCCATTCTTCTGTAAACACGAGTTAAAATCTTGCAAGCATGAGATCCTAAACTAATGGTGCAGTAGTTTCCACACTCGTCAGCATCCACTTTCTTGGGAACAGGTATAACAACATTCTGCCTAAAATCATATGGCACTTCCCCTGTATCATACATCTTACACACTATATGGAATAACCTCACCATGTTGGCTTTTCCTAAAGCAGTCAGTAATTCTGAGGGTATGTCATCAGTTCCACGTGCCTGGCTCCTATTTAGGTCTCTCAACGCTCTATCGAATTCTGACCACAAAACTGGGTCTCCCATTTCATCAGCACCAACAGCCTCTTCTTATTCCAGAACCTTCCCTTGGTACCATTGTATAATATGTTCCATCATCTTTCAGCCCTGTCTTCCTTCCCTAGAAGTGGTCTTCCATCTGAGCTCTTAATATTCATTCACCTAGTTTTCCTTTATATTTTTGAATGCAGCCTGTACCTTTCCTACAAACCATACAACGGTCAATATACTTGCACTTCCCTTTCATTTTTCCTTAGGAAGTGCAGAACAGCTAACTACTTCATTCTTTAATCGCCTGTACTTTTTCTGCCCTCATTTTTAGCATTCTTGTATGTTAGCCGTTCATCAATCAGGTCTAATATCTTCCAAGTTATCCACTGATTCTTACTTGGTCTCACCTTTCTTTGAAACTTGTCTTCAGGAGCCCTACCAATTTCATTCTTCACGACTGTCCAGTCTCCATCTATTGAGTTTCCTTCAACCTTTTCATTTAGTCCTTGTGCAACATGTTCCTTGGGTAAGTAAGAGTGACAAAATGGTTAACAGTAATCAAGATCTATCAGCACCAATAAATGAGGATTCTGGTGAGGAAACAAGTGCTCTAGCTCAGACTAAGCATGTAGTTGCTGATAAGGAAACAGGTCAAGGGAAGCCTTCCATTATGCAGATGCTTCAATTATTTATCGGTAAAATGGATAAGCAAAGGTATGGAATAGAATTCAGTTAACAATAAAATCAATAACCAGAGTAAGGAATTGAATTGTCAATAAAACTGACAAACCACAGTAGGGAGTTTAATTCTGTAAGTTGTCACACTGGGCTTTGCATCCTGTTCTACGTACAGTGATTGAGATATTTCTACTGATCTGATACTGCCGCTGGATAATGATCCTATGTCAGCTACTTACATATATTTTGGCACACGCCCCTCTCGCTCTCTTCACACTCACTGGTCACTAACTTGACCATCGCACCAAACTTATGCTTAAAAGGAAGCCCCATGTCCCTCTCCGTGTCCACAAAGTAGCGTACTATTGGAGTGAACAGCGGGGTGATGTTTGGCTGCAGTAGGGTAAGCAAGAGATAGTTCTGTTTCACTTTCTTTTAAGTTTCAAAAGCTTATTCTTGGCCACTATGAACTTAGCCATTTAGCAATAAGTCACTAAGTTATATAAGTAATTGTGCTCATCTTCCATCTCCATGAGCATGTCACTTAAAATGACAAATGTCTTCTAGGGGCATTACTAAGTGAACTGGCAGTTTGGCAATAATTCAGAGTATCAGTTACACCAAACACTATGATAACAAACTTATTTCTTCGTTATAATTAGACAAATTATTACAAAGTTAGTATGAATTCAGACTGCATTTCTGACAACTCAATGCTTCATTTTGATTAGGAACAGTATGTTCACTCTTCTACCTAATGCTATGCTGTTGAAATTTTTGTGACTCTTTCAATCATTTTATTTCTGTGAGGAACATCCATTTCCTTTGTACATGATATTTACCCTGAGTGTCTTTTATCTAGTTGAAGGGTGAATTAACCCTCTTGCACTCAGCACGCCGATCTATCAGCACGAGAGATTATGGCGAGAACACTCACGGCGCCGATACATCGGATCTGCCCTATTTAGGGATTCTGCTCATTTGTGTGGCTGTTAAATGGTAACAGATGATTGTGACAGTAACTTAAAGCGCTGAATTTGCATTTTACTCAACAGATATATCCACCAGCCCTACAAAATACTTTTTATTTTCGACAAATAAAATCTGTTGACTGTAAATGTTTATGTTGTGGTTGTGCGAAGTTGTTGCAGCGTAGATTTGTTTTTTGTTGGCTCCTGAATAAAACACTTTGATCTGGCTTCAGTTTAGTTTAGAGCTTATTTGTTTCAGAGATTTGGAACAGTTTGAAAATATTACGGACTGTATCACATGAAGAATTTCGTGGCTGATGTGAAAATGGGAAACTACGGAGAAACATCTTCTGGGCTGCTGACAGTGGGGTTGGAATCCACTATCTCCCGCATGCAAGCTGGAAACTACGTGACCCACACCACGCAGCCAGTTGCTTGGTTTGAGAATAGTAAGGAACTTGACATGAGAATTAAGGTACTTGAGGAAAGAGTGGAAGAAATTACGGTAATTAAGACTAACAACATGTGTTACCACAAAAAATTGATGGGAGGAATGAGAAGTTGAAAAAAAAAAAAAAACGTGAAGTCAGTAAAATATTTTTTTCCTACAATCTGCTTAACGTTGCATGTTTTATGGCAATGATTGGACCTTAATTAAAGTTCAGCCCCAGCATTTACCTGGTGCGGACATGAGAAACCATGGAAAACCATCTTCAGGACTGCCTACAGTGGAGCCACTATCTCCAGAATGTAAGCTGATAGCTAAGTGATACAAACTGCACAGCAATTTGCTTGGTCGGTAGAAGAAAAAATTAAATCTTGTCACATTCAGTTAAAGCAGATCAGGTCAGATCCAGGTAGGTATATCTGTAGTAGGAACTAGTCTTTCACACAAAGTACTCTTGAATTACCTAAATTTAATGGCAGACAGTTCAATTCGATGGAATTCCTCAAAACTGTGGGGAAAGAGGTTTTCCAAGTGTTTAGAGGATGGAATGATTGACTGGAGTATGATCGATGAGATGTTGGCTGTTGCATTTATCAGAGAGGCTAAATCTTGTTTCCAAGGTTATAGGCAGTGTATTTCTAATTTGGGGGAATCTGGGAGAAATTTAGTGCTAAATTTTTGAGAAAAGCTATTCAAAAAAGGGATCCTCTGCTATTTGGGAAGTATAGAGCTCACAAAAGTGTCTCTATTATGGAGTATTTCTTGGCAAATGCTCTGATCAGCTGTAATATTAGGGTTTAGCATTTGAGAGAGATACTGTCTCTCAGATGTTAAGGCATTTTTCTGAGAGGGTTGGATTAGCCACAAGTACGCAAAAGTTAGTAACTATTAAGGAGCTGAAGAAACTGGTAGAGTTTGATGCTTTGGAAGGGCAGGGAAAGAATAGACAGGGAGGAGATAGGAATTATGAACGTAAGGTGAGATAGGGTAATCGGACAGAGGGAAATAGGAACAATCAGTCTAGGCAGGGGAATCAGGGTGGTAACTACATTATGATGATGCTTGTTGTTTAAAGGGGCCTAACATCTAGGTCATCGGCCCCTAATGGTATGAAATGAGATAAAATATAAAGACAATTTAAAAGTCCAAAATCATCCACTGACCAGAATCCAAAACGTGATGACGAAGAATGAATGGATGTATATGAATTTAAAACAATCAGTGGCTCCGATCTGTAATGCCCCACAATTCTAAAAACTAGCCTTAAACAATAGTATTACTGACCAAGGGACTGCTTGTAAAGCACAATCCTGAATTGATGATGCTTGTGGTCTAAAGGGGTCCAAAATCCAGGTAATCGGCCCCTCATAATGGTATGTGTCGCTAGGAAAGTAGAACCATGGTATTTGTCATGTTGCAGTAGTAATGAAAAGCAGCGTAGACTCGTGGTATTCCACACATTATGGTACTACTCACAGGTAATGTAATGCACACATGTAACACAGACCTATAGTTTTTCTCACATTGCGGTGCCATTTAAAGGCAATGCAAACTTATGGTGTTCCTCACATAGGTGTACTAATCGCAGGGACTCGTACTATCCCATCGTGTTCCTCACATAGTGGGTACTAATTATAGGCAAGATAGACCCATGGTGCCGCTCACAGTGGTACTAATCACAGGTACTGTAAAACTCACCTGATTCACACACTGTCGCTACTAATCACAAACCTATCGTGTACCTAACACAGTGGTACTACGTGCAAGTAAAAGCGGCCCATGGTGTTCCCCACATGGTGGTACTAATTCCAGGTAGTCTTATGGGTCTAATTCGATCATCCCTTGGTCACCCCTTTTAGTCACCTCTTACGACAGGCAGGGGATACTGTGGGTGTATTTTCTGCCTGCGTCCCCCACCCACAGGGGGATGTGTGTTTGGTCCACGAGAGCTATTTTATTTCACTCAAGTCCGCCGGCAAGCCGGTTAGGGACCCCACTATCCGCCACCTGGGAGTATCACCTCTCCCCCTGCTATGCCAGCTTAGTAGGTTCGTGGGGCTGGTAACTACAGAAGGGGAAACAGACAGTATTATCAGGGAGGGAATCAGTAGGAGTTTCAAGCGGGAAAACAGGATCAAAAGGAATTACAATGTAGGGAGAGCAAAGAACCCAGAACTTATACGACTTGCTTTACATCGCACCGATACAGATTGGTCTTATGGCTACGATGGGATAGGAAAGGCGTACGAATGGGAAGGAATCAGCCATGGCCTAACTAAGGAACAGCCCCAGCATTTGCCTGGTGTGAAAATGGGAAACCATAGAAAACCATCTTCAGGGCTATTGACAGTGGGGCTCGAATCCACTATCTCCCGGATGCAAGCTCACAGTTGCACACCCCTAACCGCACGGCCAACTCGACCAGTGAACCTAGAACTCAGAACCAGCTGACTAGGAGCAGTTATGTAAACAAAGCCAGAATCAGACTTCTTAGTGGGTCATATAGGCAGTGTGATGAAATTCCAATTCTTGCAATGAAACAGGTAAGTTATGAGTAAGAGATGAAAGAAAAGTTATTGTGTGGCCAAGTATTTTATGATCACGAGGAGTTTGAAGTTATCCTTATTATGCCTGTAGGCCTAACTGAATTAAATATCTGGGGTGGGAAGGTAAAGGCCTTACTTGATTTGGGTAGTCAGAAGTCATGAGTAAACCTTAAGTTTTCTGATGATGCTAAGAGTAAAGGGCATATCATGGAAGAAATTCTGGTCAGTTAACACGTTCATTTTATCTGCAGTAAGCAGTAAATCACACAGAATTAAGAGTCAAGTGGCAATTCCAGTTAAGACTGGTAGTAAGATTGTTTTCCAGATAGGTTTTGTTAGTGCCTAATTTAGTTTATCCCTCGATTTCTGTGGCTAATTGGTTGGGTAGTCAAGGGGTTAAGTTAGATTATGATAGTGCGACAGTTCAATTCTTTTGGGGTAGTTTTTGTGATTTCATGAGATAAGAGTAACAGAACAATGAGGGAATTTTTGTTCATGAGTTGAGATGTATTCAGGTTACTTACAATATTAACGTAAATGTAGGTTGCGATAGTGAGTCACAGGTAAGTATGTCACATGTCCGGGAAGTCTAGTCAGAGGGATCAGTTTCACGAGGTTGTAGATAGAAGTAATTTAGTGGAGGAGGATTGTTTGTTTTTGATATTAGCAGAGCATAGAGATTTTTTTAGTGGTAAGCCTTCTATAACACACCTTTACGAACATAAGTCTGACATTACTGATCACTTGAGTTGTGTTGGACCGTGGTATCCTATCTCATATGTTCATGCCAGAGCAACAGATAAGTAAATACGAAAACATTGAGAGGACAGAATTATTGAACCTTCATGTAGTCAGTATGTTAATCCTTTAGTGTTTGTGGCCACGAAGTATGGGAGTGTTCACATATGTTTGGAAATGAACTAATGCACAGCACCCGATCAACAACAATCTGAGACTAACCAAAACCTGATCCAACGTTTCGATGGTAGGAAACGGTTCACGACTGTACACTGAAGTTTGAGTTTCTGGAAGCTTCCCTTAAAGGAGGAGGATAGAGAGTTCACTGCATTTCTCTATAAAAATAGGTTATTTCATTTTAAATGGATACCTTCAGGAACAAAGGCATAATCTGCTGTTTTCATAAGGGCTTTAAACAGTGTTGGGACAGGACACAGAGTTCACAACGAATTATGTTGATGACCCTGTCACTGGACCACACATGTTTGAAGAACACAATGGAGGACAGTCTTTTGTAACTTGAGGGGTTTACTTTGAAACTAAATAAATTTACATTTTTTGCACAACACACAACATTTCTAGGTCACAATCATTACACAACAGGTTGTTAGTCCAGAACATACAAATTTCTACACCCGAACACCACATATATATTTTTATTTTTTACAATCTGCGTTAAGTTGCGCTGACACAGATAGGTCTTATGGCGATGATATGATATGAAAGGCCTAGGTGTGAAAATGGGAAACCACGGAAAACCATCTTCAGGGCTGCTGACAGTGGGGTTCAAACCCACTATCTCCCGAATGCAAGCTGTTAGCTACGTGATCCAAACTGCGCTACCATTTACTCGGTCACATAATTTAAGACAACTTCAATCTTGTTTTGGAGGTTTGGAATTATTTTGATTGATTGATTGATTGATTGATGTTTGTTGTTTAAAGGGGCCTAACAACGAGGTCATCGGCCACTTATGGTACGAAATGAGACTAAATGAAATGACAACTTAAAAGTCCAAAACCAGAATTCAAAGCGCGAGGACAAAAAATGAATGGATGGATATGGATGTGGATCCGACCCACAGTGCCTCACATGTACAGAAGCTGAAACAAAACAATAGTATTGCTGACCAAGGGACTGCTTCTATTGCACGATGCTGAATCAATTACAGTATGCTTATAGCCGAAACAGGTCCAAAAACCAGGTCATCGGCCCCTCATAATGGTACTTATCACTAGGAAAGTAAACCATGCTATGTGTAATGTTGCGGTACTAATCAAAAGTAGCGTAGACTCGCGGTATTCCACACATTATGGTACTATTCACAGGTAGTGTAATGCGCATATGTAACACAGACCTATGGTGTTTCGCACATTGCGGTGCTATTTACAGGCAACGCAAACCTATGGTATTCCTCACATAAGAGGACTAACCACAGGGACTCGTACTATCCTGTGGAATTCCTCACATAGTGGGAACTGAGCATAGGTAAGGCAGACCATGGTGACACTAATCCCATGGTGTCACTCATATAGGGGTACGAATCACAGGTACTGTAGGACCCACCTCCAGATTCACACACTGTCACTAAACTAATCACAAACCCATTGCGTACCTAACTTAGTGGTACTACGCGCAAGTAAATGCAACCCATGGTGTTCCCTGTGTGATGGTATTAATTACAAGTAGTCTCATGGTTCTAATTGGATCATCCATTGGTCGCCCCTTTTAGTCGCCTCTTACGACAGGCAGGGGATACCGTGGGTGTATTCTTCCTCTGCGTCCCCCACCTACAGGGGCTGGAATTATTTTAAGGCGTTAATTATTCATTATTCACCTCTTCCTGAGACATCTAGGGAACTCCTTAAGTTTAATGATAGATGGAATTGGGGTCTGGAATATGACACAGCTTTCACACAACTTAGGTACGGAGATGAAGAAATTGCCATGTGAACAGCGCAGGAAGGCACTGCTTTAGGCCTACGCCCGCTTAAACTGTGAGAGGACCTGCATCATCCCAGCAGTGACCCAGCTGGATGAGACTGTGGATGTGGATGGAGCTGCTGGAGGTTTAATGGCCACTGTGGAGTATGAATATCAGAACTTTCAAACCAAGGGTTTACTGATAGCCAAAACCTTGATCAACACCTCTCGTCAGCCTTACATTCGACTGTCCAACTTGAATGATTATGACATTGCCATCCACCTAGGCACAACACTTGGAGTTTGCAAACCTGCTGTGTGGATTGCCTGCTGCAAAGCCATCCAGTTGAACTGGCCACTGCAAGCAGACAGAAGTGAGAGCAGGGCGGAACATGTGAGAGGCCCTGCGGAAGGTGTATGAAAAATCTGACAATAACCTCAGTTAACGCTATGGTCACTTCCTTCCTACTCCTAGCTTTTCCTATCCCATCGTCGACTTAAGACCGGGTATGATGCGCAAAGGTATCACCCAAATATCACTATAAAATTTGTCACAAATGGAACATAATAATTGCTTTTACACATATCAAGTGAAAAATCCCTGGCAAATTAAGAAATACCGTCGTTATTTGAGAAATATGAAAACATATTTAAGGCTTGTAGACAGGACTGGTTTATGTCGTACTACGCTGCTGGTGCCGTCTTTTGTTACTTTCTTCAGGTCCAGGGCTAGCACCGTGGAATGGGAGGGCTATGTCTGTGGATTCTCATTATCTTTGTCCATTCGCTGCTGGTGCCGTCTTTTGTTACTTTAAGAAAATCATTACAATGGGAATCCAATCTTCTATGTTGGTTTATATTTTACTGAGCAGTACTGAGTATTTCCCCTTCTTTCTCAAGCAAAAGAAACAACAAAGTTACATGGGTTATGATTTGGTGTAAAATAGCATTGCAGTGCATTTCAACTACTAATCACTGGGCTTATTACAAAGTTGATATATTTCATAATACAGTGGAACCTTGGATTGCGAGCATAATTCGTTCCGGCAACGTGCTTGTAATCCAAAGCGCTCGTATATCAAAGCAAGTTTTCCCATAAGAAACAATTGAAACACGGATGATTCGTCCACAACACAAAAACATTTATTCTCATACCATTTCTAAAACAAAATATAACGTAAAATAAATTAAAGTGCACTTTTCCTTACAATAGAATCATTGTTGGTGTGAGGGAGACGAGAGATGACATGAGAAGAGTTACTGTGTAGCACAAATTTCACTAACGGAATCACTGCTATCTGTTGGCTCACTGGAATTGCTTTCTTTTCGTACAAATTTAACAAGGAACCTGTCCAGTGACGGTTGCTTTTGCCTCTTTTTGATGATTTCACGAAAATGTGACATTGCATTGTCACTGAAGAGATTCATCGTTCGCATTGCTACAGCCTTATTCGGGTGGTGTTTTTCTACAAAATTTTGCACTGTTTCCCACATTTTGCACTTCTCCCGAATCTCAGTTGAAGTGAGAGATTCCATTGACTTTTCTCCTCTTCCCCGGACGAGATCTCCATAACTTCCTCCTCTTGTTCGCGATGCAGGTCCATCAGTTCGTTGGTAGTCAGTTCCTGCCTATGTTCTTCCACTAGCTCTTGAATGTCTACGTCATTCACCTCCAGCCCCATAGTCTTCCCTAAGGACATAATTTCATCGACAATCAGCGGCTCATTGTCACCAACAATCCCCTCAAAGTCACGTCCAAGAACACAGTGGAAGTGCGAGTTCTCTTGGTGACTCCATCCCAGGCTTTATCGATGATCTTCAGGCAGTACACGATTGGAAAATGATTTCTCCCAAACTCACGCAGGGTAAGGTTTGTTTCTTCGGTCACTTCGAAGCATCGCTGAAATAGTGCTTTGATGTATACCTTCTTGAAGTTCGAAATGACTTGCTGATCCACAGGCTGGAGTAATGGAGTAGTGTTGGGAGGAAGGAACTTAACCTGAATGAACTTGAATTCCTCCAGCAAGCCATCCTCAAGGCCTCAAAGCCTGGAGGATGAGCAGGAATACTGTCCATAACCAGCAAGACTTGAGCGGCAGATTATGTTCTGAAAGGTATTTCTTCACTACAGGAGCAACGACCTCGTTCATCCATTCAACAAACGAACAGGGGAAGCAAAAACGTAGGCACACGTGACGCTCGTATTGCGGAACCTCACTCGCTTATCAAGTTACAATTTATTTAAAATGTCTGCTCGTCTTGCAAAACACTCGTAGACCAAGTTACTCGCATTCCGAGGTTTCACTGTATAATTATATTTTCAGAGAAAGTGCAAACCTTTCAAAAGCTGTCTGGTATCGATAAATAAACTAGTGTAAAGTTAAGCAAAATCAAGCTGTCTAGCAACATTATAATAGTTCGTTATATAATTTCCATCTACCATAAAATGCTACGTTTTTATTGTTGATCTATATTTATGAATATATAATTTCTGAGCATTCCTAATGGAGAATAAATGTCAATCACATGACCCTACAAGTCAGGACAAGCACCCGTCATCTGGAAGTTGAATCGATAATATGATCGATATGAATTTTCTAAACCGTTATTATCTTAAGCCAACAACTGTGTCAGACAAACATTATATAACACTTCTCAATGTGAATCTTGTTCCTAGCATGAATTCTATAGTTTGGCTTTGTTGTGTAAACAACAACAGTACTAGTACGTAGTGTATGCCAGATGTCTCACAGCGATGCATAAGCGATTTATAGTTTGTGTTTCAAAGGTTGCCAATACGAATCTCGAAGATAACCGAGGTCTACCGATTCAGCACTAGGGAGCCCATGTATCACTAAAAGTTGCGCGAGTTACATGCCTATCTTCATTGTATATTTCATCTTCCATAATTTTGACTTAAACACAGCAATTACCTTCGTACTTATCAACCCACTAACTTATCAAGTTTTGTGTAACATATCTTCTAAACTGACAATTCTTGTGGAGGAATTAAAGACTTCATTAACTGTCAAAAATGTTTCAGGAAGTTCAAAATTTAGTGGTCAGTCTACTGACTCCATCACCAGTAAATTGAGCTGAGAGTAATGAAATCTTTGTTTGCCTCGATCGAGGTCAAACTCAAGAACGGAAGGTAATGACTTGAACTAAATCTTCAGATGATTTTCAGCTGTAACGAGCAAAGGTTACAGTTTCTTAAGTCCAGGTCTTGTTGAAATTCAATAACATACAAACTATTAATATTCTTTCAAATAAGACACTGTAATCTGAGTATTGAAGCTTCCACGATCTGTTAACTGAATATGTACTTAATGTCCGAGTTGGAAAACATCTCAGCCTTATGTAATCTTGCATATTCAAAATACTGCAATTTCTCCACAAACTCCCATTTCAGGAAGGATACAAACCCCAATACTGCCTGATAAGCTAACAATGGCTTCCTTCAGTATTTGCTCCTTCTATGAATTTTCTAGGAATACTATTTTATTTAACACCTAAGATAAGAAACTTCATATTCTGAAATGCCACAGGCCTACTTAACAAAAAAACAGGCTAAAGCAGAATAAAACTGCCCATTCAATTCAACTACAGTTGACTGGAAAATGATTTCACATCTATACCAGTATCATCTTACCTTGCTCATGAATGTATACAAGGCTAGGTAAATGCCTTACAATGGGCTAATAATGGAAAACTTTGAAAAATGTTTGAAGATAGGTTTTTACTCCTAAGTGTCATATTCAATCCTCTAAATTGAAGATTACGTTTCTACTCTTTAAGTGCCATTTACAGTTCTATTACATAAACAAGATTTAAATATGAGCACATTCTAGTCAGAGTGTCGAAGTGAATTTTGATACAGGAATGCGGTACCTTGAATACTATTAATTTAAACTGTTGAGATACGAGTAACCAACCCTGGGAAGGTCTGGTCACTGAAAACCTAACCTGATATCAAAAAGGCACTTGCAGCATGCTGTTTATAAAAGGCGACTTCAAAAATGAGGTAAACTGTTGACGTTTTTTCCTCTTCATGTCGATTTTACACAACTTTCAACTGTATACGAAAGAGAGAAAATTTACAAGCAATTTTAACAAGTCCAGTATGGCCATCATTACATGCCGGTTATAGGTCCACTTTTTAAAATATCCACAAGTTATAAGGAATACATTTCCCATTAACCATAAGAAACAAATCCAGCCGGTACGAGTAAAGTTAGAAAACAATAAATCACATGCGCATAGCTTCGCCGACGTTACCGCCGTTCAAATCAAATATCCGCTCTGCACAAGGAAAGTAAAAGACAACAGTCCAGTGAAAACTGCAACATGTCAGACCGAGAGTTAATAAACGGAACAGTTCCCGCGCATTTAAATACTTAAGAATTTAGATGTTCTTTAAAATAATTTAGCAGGGTAATAATTAGCCAATTCCATTCAATGCGAATCGTTACCCATTTTACAACAATGCTTGATATCAATAAATGGCCATTTACAGATTTGCAGACGCAGGTAAAGGATTCGTATACCCTTTCACCCTGATAATATAAGAGTTCTCCCTAGTCTCCCACACACAAACACACACATACACACGTTTCGCCACTGATGTTCACCCTGATAGTCGTTATCCCTAGATGTTTTACACCCCATGTGTGTCATTGCAACACCAAATTGATACCAATCATTTCACTTCATTTTACAGTGTTTTAAAGTGATGGGCCGGGTTGAGTGGCTCAGACAGTTGAGGAGCTGGCCTTCTGACCCCAACTGGATAGGTTCGACCCTGGCTCAGTCCGGTGGTATTTGAAGGTGATTAAATACGTCAGCCTCGTGTCGGTAGATTTATTGGTACCTAAATGAACTCCTGCGGGACAACATTCCGGGACGTAAAAACCCAAAACATTATTAACGATCTTCCTGCTTAAAGTCTTCATATCTAAGCGTGATGGTTACCGGTACTTTTGCATACCGGTAGTTCTTACGTTGGGCCTCTATCGCCTTCTTTACCGCCTCAACTTCAGCAAACATGCATTCGACGGTGTTTTGTTCGTTATGAATTTCTTGAATAAATGGTACAATGTGGGCTGGCACATTTTAGCTTGAACTGGAAACTATTGTCCAATCTTCAGTTAGGTTGTTGGTGTTCTACACTCCTAAATGCATGTTTTCATTTAGAAGAGGCTTCAGTCCGGCCTCATTGTTGTCAGTAAACGAGGAGTCAATCAGAAGTATTCAAGGAGAAGACGCCTCAATCACGGACACCAGTCCATTCTCCTCAAAACGCTAATGCTGGTATCTATCGGACGCTCAGAGATACGTGCAACAGCAACTGTTTGTTCAGCCGTTGCCTACGAGATACACAAGGTCGGGAAATACAGCACACTAGACTCTTCCTCGAGATACTTCCGACAAGCGCCGCTAGAGTACTCTTTACTAAGCTTCTCGCCCGCTCATTACAACACGTTCCAGTACGAAAACCTATAAAAAATTCATTAAACCTAGCAATTTCATACGACACCTATCAGACGTGAGATAAAAATATAGACCAAGAGCAGTTGTATGACTTACAGTACTTTCTACAATATTTCTTACACTTTACTTAAACGAAATAAGTCATTCACGAAATAAGCAGAGAAGTCTATTAGCGAGTTTGTCACTTCTTCCCGTTTTCTCTAATTCTGCCTCAGGGTGTCCGATTAAATGATCGAGATTGCGGTCATAAATAACTTTGGGTGTAATCACCATCTTATAAAGTATCAGCTATCCTACCTTTTCCTCCACACAGCTGATGTTTCGACATTCGTATTGAAGCCGCTGTTTGGAGAGCGATGTTATGCCCACTTCGTCATTAGAAAATCCTATATAAATTTTCAGCATCTTCTGATGTAGTACAGTTAGGCAGTGCAAGGATCTCAAATCTGTAGCCGGTAGGTGCTTTCCTATGCCAGAGGACGCAAATTTTTAGCGTCGCTTCTCCGTATTTCACTCTTTCTTCCCGTAAGATTCGGTTTGTTCTAACAGGAATAAAGCTCCTAAATGATCATTTGTACCATTATTTTCAATTTGGTTTACATTTTGGTGAAGTTCAGATACCGTACCTTAAATCAATTTTCTGATTTAAATACCGTATCCTACTTCTATATATAAAGACCGTTTTCCGTAATCTGGCATTTGAAATCTCATCAATATATATTTAGATTTAACATAGATACTCGTAGCCTTTCCTTGACATAGAAACGAGACTTGTCGGTACTTCTTTTTTGTTTGTGGGTGACCTAGATCAGTTATATGCTGAAGATGTGGTATGTTCATTGTTATCTGAATCAGAAATTCTACTAAATTTTGATGGCAATACGTCATTTCCTTGAGCTGGAGCCTTCCTGCGTTTGACACTTTTCTCTTCTGAACAGGATATACACTAAAAACAGAAGGAACATCGTTGGGGAGAATTCGCTTCATTGATACGCTTACACTGACATCTGATGTATAAAAATGCAAGCTACATACTCGTGCCTCGAAATAGCTTGCCTGCAATTTCTCTCTTAAACCACACCCCGAAGGAAAATTATGGAACGTCACATTTTCTCGCTTTTTACCGAAGTACACAGAGGTACACAACAGTGCACCATGCTTTTCAACCTCACGGACACTCACCGACAGAAACAATACGCACAATAAATTGCATAAAATCAACACAACATCACAATGTTAAAGTCCGCCAAGAGCAGAACAGAAACCTGACATCTAGCGGCCAAACCGTGAACACGGTCGGGCCGTTTTATCAGGGGCAAATTAGTAGCTATGTCCCAGCCTTGTATATTTCGTAGGCAACGGTTCAGCACAGCTGATTAGCTACACGCGCTCGTCTAATTAAAGTGTTTTTTGTGTTACATATTCTGTAATTTTTTTTTTTTTGCTAGTTGTTTTACGTCGCACCGACGCAGATAGGTCTTACGGCGACGATGGGAGAGGAAAGGGCTAGGAGTGGGAAGGAAGCCGCCGTGGCCTTAATTAAGGTACAGCCCCAGCATTTGCCTGGTGTGAAAATGGGAAACCACGGAAAACCATTTTCAGGGCTGCCGACAGTGGGGTTCGAACCTACTATCTCCCGAAAACTGGATACTGGCCGCACTTAAGCGACTGCAGCTATCGAGCTCGGTATTCTGTAATTTATACCGCGTTATACATCAAAGAATCATTCAAGTCCAGCACTATGGAAGAAGTAGGAAGGAAGCGAAAGAACATACATGCGTACGAAAGAACTTTTTTGCTAGTGGTTTTACGTCCCACCGACGCAGATAGGTCTTATGGCGACGATGGGATAGGAAAGGCCTAGGAGTTGGAAGGAAGCGGCCGTGGTCTTAATTAAGGTACAGCCCCCTGCATTTGCCTGGTGTGAAAATAGGAAACCACGGAAAACAATCTTCAGAGCTGCCGACAGTGGGATTCGAACCCACTATCTCCCAGATGCAAGCTCACAGCACAAAAGAACTATAATTAAAAAGCGCGAGTTGGAGGAACTGAATATACCAACTAGAAAGGATACAACATTTCGAAGAAAGTCATAGGCCATCCTTGCAGGTAAATATTTTCATACGGTACACAAACTGTTGCTTGATAATATAAGCCTAGTTTTATATTATACTTGGTATAAACTCTGCAAATACCGTACCGTATAACATGTAAAACATCTTAAACTTATTGTGCAGATTATGTTGACTTGTTCTCAGAATGTTGTTTTTAAAACTCTGCAAATACCGTACCGTATAACATGTAAAACATCTTAAACTTATTGTGCAGATTATGTTGACTTGTTTTCAGAATGTTGTTTTTATCGTCAATGGAAAGTTTGTCATTCATATTCATAATTCTTGCTTAATATATAGCTTCTCTTTTAATTTTTTGCAATACCATTGGTCTTCTCATGCTATGTACACACAAAAAAAAATTTCTCTGTTTTAGGTGCCGAAATAATTGCTTTTCGTAGTTTTCACCTGAAGAACAAGAAGAGATCTTCACACGGTTCTGCTCAATAGACTCCCAAGATCTACAGGACATATTCTTAGAAGGTTTGATTGATGTTAATCCTGTTAAAAGACGTCGTCCGAGGAAGGAAACAAACGCCCGACTCAACTCACACAGCTATCAGTATTTTGTGTATATTGGCACCGTGAGGACTCTGGTATGCATTAAAGTTTTTCTCTCTCTTTATGCCATATCAATGAAGAGAGTGTCCGACTCGTTGGCTGAACGGTCAGCGTACTGGCCTTCGATTCAGAGGGTCCCGGGTTCGATTACCGGCCGGGTCAGGGATTTTAACCTTAGTTGGTTAATTCCAATGGCACGGGGGCTCATCACGATGCGCAGGTCGCCTACAGGAGTCAAATAGAAAGACCTGCACCTGGCGAGCCGAACCCGTCCTGGGATATCCCGGCACTAAAAGCCATACGACATTTCAATGAAGAGAGTTAAGAGAATTAGAGGATTAAAAGTGCGTGGTATTTCCCCAAAGGATAAGAGAGGTAAGAATCCACCTCCAAATACCTTGTTGAGTGAAATCAAATGTCTCGTGAAGGAACACACTGAACCTATTCCTACAATTCCAGCCACTATTTTGGAAAAGAAGTGATGTATCTTGATGAAAAGTTGAACATTAAAACTATGTACAAGATGTTCAAAGATAAAATCCTACCGTGAAAATTGGCTTCATTTCTTTTTATAATTATTTCAAAGATAATTTCAATTTAAAGTTGGACGTCCGCAAGTGGCCGTATGTAGCACTTGAGAGGAACTAAAATAAAATAATAAAAAGCCCTCACATCAGTGATGCAGCAATGAGAAATGCATCAGCAGAATTAATGATCCACGTTCGAAGGAGTAAAAAAAATGACAACGCTATTAAATCTGAAATGACTCAGAAAATAAAAACAAATCCAATGTTTGTGCAATTGCCTTTGACTAAATACAAATTATAAGTCATCCCAAGATCCCAGTCCAGGATATGTTTTATTGGAGACAGCTAACTGTGTCTGTATTTTGTACCCATGATGTCAAGTCTGGAAAATCTGTAATATTTCTATACCAAGAAGGTCAGGCAAAAAAGGGACCAATCGAAGTTTGCACTTTTTATATCACTACCTGAATACTTACGTTCCTTCAACAGTTGAACTCCATTTGTACGCAGACAACTGTGGTGGACAAAATGAAAACCACGCACTAAGTAGTGTGCTGTTAGCTTTTACTGAAACTGGTCTATTCAGGAGAATAGTTCAGTATTTCCATGTGCACGGAGGTTTTTTTGGCCATGCGACAGGGATTTTGTATTGTTTAAAAGTTATCTAAATAAAATTGATCGGCTATATACTGTTCATCAAATTACTCAATGCATTTCTTTATGCAAGCCAGAAAAGTTTGAAGTCATTTTAGTTGATGTGGACGATATACTGGACTTCAAAAATTGGTGGTCCTAGTACTACCAGAAGCACACAATTTCAATGGAAAGCAGGTCATTAGGGACCAGAAAATGAATTTTACAATAGCTTTACAATCTCAACTTGTTTGTGAAGCACAATATCCCAGTACAGTAGTTACTTCACAATTTATTGATAGCAGTGTAAGGCATACATTTCCTTTGAGGCAATCAGGCAAACATTTTTCAGACATTAATTTTCCAGTGATCCGAGCTTATAAAAATAAGATTCCAATAAAACTACCGTGCCTAAAATGAATTACATCATAAAGGCCCTTCCATACGTTAATCATCAATACAAGGACTTATGTGAAGAAAATCTTCTCTGGTCTACTTCCGTTCGCTGCAATGAAGATAAACACAGCAGCTAAGACAATACCAAGAATGTGATAATATTTTCTGTTGTATTTAGGACATCTGGGAGCCAATAGTGATCAATAGCAGTTGTAAACCATATTCTGTGAATCTGATAAGTACACTTAAGAAAATGGAAATTGCTACACCATGAAGGCATTGGTCGTTTGTGTTGATTTTCAAGATAAGCAACGATGCCATGTAGGTATGTAAACGATCAAAGTTTCAGATCCATTGGATTGTTGCTACAAGTCTCCCCACGTGATTGGTCGCGGAGGAATCAACTCCAGTATACGGACTCTGGTGTAGCGTAGTTGACTTGCAGTCTGTGCAGTGAAGTGTTCCCCGTCAAACATGCCTCGACGACAGAGAAGAGCACGCTATCAACAACTGTCGCCGTTTGAGAGGGCTCGGATAATTGGTCTGTTTGAGGCTGGATTATCGCTAAGGACTGTCGCTGCACATGTTGGCCGACAGGCATCTACGGTACAATATGTATGACAGCAGTGGTCAAATGAAGGTACCCACACTCGTAGACCTGGCACAGGCCCAGCGCGACAGACAACTGTGAGAGAGGATCGCCGCATCATTCGGATGACCCGGATGGAACCCCGTGCAACAGCAGCGCAAATTCGAGCAGCTGTGGCACCCCACGTTACACAACAAACAGTTGGTAATCACCTGCGTGCAGCTGGCTTACGAGCCCGTGTCCCTGCAGAAGGTGTTCCATTGACCCCACAACAGCGACGTGTAAGGCTGGCCTGGTGTCGAGAAAGATCGACGTGGGTCGGCGAATGGCATAGGGTCGTCTTTAGTGATGAATCGCGCTTCTGTCTTGCCCGCAGTGATCGCCGGAATCGTGTGCGCCGACGTACCGGGGAGAGGGGCCGCCCAGATCTTATTGTCGAGAGGCACACAGAGCCAACACCAACCATTATGGGCTGGGGAGCTATTGGCTTTAATGTGGAATCACAATTAGTGCTTGTTCAGGGCACTATGACTGCTCGACAGTGGTTGATACGGTACTCAATCCAGTGGGATGTTTCAGCAGGACAATGCTCGGGTTCACACTGCACGCATCTCCAGAGAAGCTCTCCACGACATCACAACCTTAGAATGGCCCGCCAGATCCCCGGACCTCAGTCCTATTGAGCATGTGTGGGACATGATGGGTCGACAACTGGCCAACCGTCCTCAGCCACCCACAACTCTGGAACAACTGACCCGTACAGTGCAGCAAGCATGGGCCACAATTCCTCAGGAAGCGATCCAGGGCCTTATTGACTCCATGTTTCGACGAATTCATCAATGTATTGCAGCTCGTGGTGGGCACATCCTGTATTGATTGTTGTCCAAACTTGCCTTCAGAGGGACTTGAAAGTGTAATCATCAAATCATAACCGAACACTCGTCCTGCATGTTCAATTGCAGCAAAGTAGCACAACTCCTTCTGGGTGTTGCAATTTCCATTTTCTTCAGTGTATGTTGTATAAATAATCACATTTATTTATCATTTTTGTAAAATATTTAGTGCTTGCCTATAAATGTTTTTTATTCATGCATAAAGGACCATAGTCCACCAACATTTAAAGCCCCTAAATAGGAATTACGTAATCGAAAATTAAATACTGTTACATAGTTCGTAACTGTTCTATAACCTACTTATTGCACAAATTTTTAATGTGTTTTGGGTGATATACTGGTTCATAATATGCTTTTCCCCAACTATTAACTATTTTGGATTAAGGCCCATTCTGCATGAAGCGAATCATTTTGGGACGAGTCCCATGAATGGAGTTTCCAATAACATTCACAAGTAAACATAAACATAGAGCTTGATTCAAAAATAAATATTTTGAAGGAATGTCGTATGTTCGATGCTATCAAAAATGATCACAAGTTAAAAAAAATAGTACTTGCTTCATAAATACATTTTCTGAATAAATGCCCTACTACTGTATATTGTTCATTTCGTGATGGGAAATATAAAAAGCTCTACGACCAGATGTACCGCCTGATCAGTCTCAACTGGGAATAGTTCTCTGAAGGAATGCCCGGCTTCCTAATCTCAGTTCTTGGTGTAAAATAATCTGCCACCATCTCCCGATTTAACTATTTAGCAGACTCCTTGAGTAGGCCAATATGCAGAACGCTCAATAAATTTAATCTCTGCTGTCCTATAGCTGTACGGAAATAAGCTGAAGTCTTTTAAGGCATGATAAAAACCTCTCAGCTGTTGAAGTTGCTACGGGAAATGTCATAACTATTTTTTTAATTTGAGCATCTCCTAAAGCAAACCCCTAAGATAATAATGGCGCATGGCTTCCAGAGAGGCCTCGTGTAGGTATTTTCCTAATAGACGGTCTATAGGTGACTTGCATGTCTATGAGGATCGAACTCTACCTAAGATGCTTTCATATGATGAAGAAGGCACGGCACACATACCAAGTCCCCGAGCCAGACGAAGTAAAAAACTACGGTTAAAATCCGCGACCGGGCTGAGAATCGAATCCGGGACTCTGAACCAAAGGTCAGAACGCTAACTATTTAGCCATTGAGCCGGGCATCCTTAAGATGAACTACATTCTTGAAGTGATTGGTAATGTCCTCTAAGTTATCAATTACATTTTTCTTCATTCAGCAACGACTCATGAAGCATTCCTCTGTAAAGGAAGATACGATCCGAGTCCACGTCAACATCATGGAGTCGTCAAATTTTGTCTTTGTTTGTATCACTCCCAAGTAGAAACGAATTCAAGTAAGAATTTGCAAAATGATGTGTGAAGACGGGGAGCCAAACAATGAACATTGGCCCCTGTAATTGCAGCCCGCCTGTGTGGTGAAGTGGATAGTGTGGTTAGCTGCTACCTCTGAAGGCTCGGGTTCGGTTCGCAGCTCTGCCACGAAATTTGAAAAGTGGTACGAGGACTGGAACGGGGCCACTCAGTCTCGGGACGTCAACTGAGCAGATGGCGTTCGATTCCCAGCTCAGCCATCCTTGAAGTGGTTTTCCATGCTTTACCACTTCTTCTCCAGGAAAATGCCGGGATGGTACCTAACTTACAGCCACGGCTGCTTCCTTCCCTCTTCCTTGACTATCCCTTCCAATCTGTTCAACATAGCAGGTGAGGCCACCTGGGCGAGATACTGGTCCTCTTACCCAGCTGTATACTCAAACCCCAAAGTCTCACGCTCCAGGACACTGCCCTGGAGGCTGTAGAGTTGGGAACCCTCGCTGATTTCGAGGGAACACTCAACGCTGGAGGGTAAACCGATTATATAAATAAATAAAATAAATAATCTATTATTGCAAAGAATGTACTCATGTACCATTGTTCAACTGCACCAAATTGTTCTGCTTAATTATCTTCAGAATAGCCATACCGTTTGGGAATCTTTCTCCTTCTAGGCAGAGTGGGTGAATGAACTTCTGCAAGTTCAATGGCCGTTCACATAGTGTGACCGTCCACATCATCATTAAAGGCATGCCATGATACCCAAAAAATGAAATATGCCGTTTTCTGTGCGATTCTACGACAAATAGTGTCAAAACTAGCACTTTTCACCCGTTCCGGAACACGAGTGACTCTTTGTTGGCTCGCGCGACTAAAGGCTCATTGCGCGTAATTAGAGAGGGAAGCTAGTACAAGCGCCTGTACTTGAAAACGTTCTCTCTTTTGTGCGACAGAGATCAGGAGACATACCTCACGTGACTACGAATCTAAGTCACCATGCAGGACTCAAGTAGGCGTCTCAACATCAGAAATAGTATAATCTCGTGAATTCCCCTGCATATTCACCAGTACCAAAGTACAGTTTTCAACTGTTAATAATAATAATAATAATAATAATAATAATAATAATAATCATAATAATAATAATAATAATAATAATAATAATCACTGATGTTGCGAAGTATATGATGGATATTTACAAGTTAATATTCCTCTGAATCAGGAAATTTTTTGCCAAATTATAAGGCCAAGAAGTGCTCTACGTAATTGAATTAACGATAAATACGTAGTAAACAAGGGTGCGACTTAATAAGAAACAGATGTTGGACTCTGACAACTCGAGCAAGCTCTATGAATCCCACGGGCCTAGCGCCGCCCATTGGAAAATGCCAGATAATGCTTTCAAGATTACACAGAAACCCACGATGCGATCGTAATGAAATTCGATCAGTAAGAACGGGAGCACATATGCTCTAATTTGATACCTCAATCAATCTCGAAGGTCGCGGATTAGTGGACCACAGTTTGGCAACGGAGCGTGTTTTTCCCTTTCTTCACACCAGGGATGCAAGAGCCTCGAGACAGACTTCGTTCTACTTTCTATTCTATGTGACTATGTCCACTTGCTACTTGTGCGCATTACTACAATTGACCCAGATCTTTGTTAAAGTGTAATTCTGATTGTGAACAGTGTAGCACGGTGATATAATAGTTATTTGTGATTTTCTGTGAAATTGATCACAGAATACTGAAGTGATTTGCATGTACAGTGCATATAAAGTCTGTCGCTAGAGAATTTATAAAAACGGCACGAAATGGTTGTCCGTGTGATAGGAGGTTGCGTGTTAAACCACGTAAATGATTGAAACGAGTGCGGCTTAATTACCATAAATTACACACGCCGTATAACCAAGTGTGTAGACAAAGACGGCGAGGGAGTGATTTAGGAAATTATTAACTGTGTGTTAGTATTAGTCCGGAGGTAGACCTGGTGATAGAACGGACGGCTTATTGGCTTATCGGATTGCATTGTTGGATGCGCTTGTGAACGGTTGGCTGTTGAGAGAGCTCTTGCACTATTGTAGTGAAAAAGTAGCTAAAACCTATTAAAATTATTTAAATTTTGTGTGTGCGTGTTCCATTTATTGTTATTTATATATTGGTGTTTAGTGCTTGTTGGTAGAAATTGGGAATAGTATTATTTATTTGAATTTTATAACAAGTAATTCAATTGGTGTTCAGTAGATTACGTTTTCTAGGTTAAGTAGGCTAGCTACTTTATTTCGAATTTAGGTTTAGGAAATACTTTAGGTAATAATATTAACTTTTAAAACAATATTTTTAAATATCTGTAGGTTCTTTGGTACAATAGCCTACTTACAAAGGCAGATTATTATAAGGAGTTGTAAGTCATTGAAATTTCCGCCACTACTTTTCCGATATTTCGTACAGATATCCGTTCAAACTACCACGAAGGTAATAATTTATTACATTAAATAACTCGATAAGCCTGTAAACATCGATTTAAAGAGAAGTTAAAGAGAATTCACGGTAATTTCACTGGATAATTACGGTACTTAACAGTTTTTTGGATTGTTGACGATTGTTGCTACATGCACACGATAGTTGTGTAAATAAATACAAAATCAGCTGATTCATTATTCCCATAATTTGGAGTCTTAGTTACCTGCATACTTTGTACTTTCCACCTTCGTTTATTCATCGAGTAAAAATTAATAATCAAATTCCTATATCCTAATAATATTGCATTTCAAGCCCCCGGCGTGGTTTTGACAGAAATTATAGTAGACAACCTCTTATTCTCAGCATTTAAGGTCACTTTTATCCTCCGTCCCGCGTAGTAGGGAAAATAATACTAATCCACCAGCGGTAAAAGTTAATATAACCACACATCAGCTGAAAACTGTAGTGTAGATACAGTGTATTTAGATAGTGCCGTATCTTTCGTGCTATATTCCTGTGTTATCTGTCGTGTGTATCTATTAGAGCGCAGTTCTAATTGGTTCTAATCATAATTTGTCTAAGCATTTAGCTTTGTTGGTAATCTTTGAGTACAGTAGTTCTTGCAAATTTCATTTCTGTTTGTTCTTAGTAGTGACATAAGCTACCGATATTGTAACTAGGATACGTCTGAAAGTAGTTTAAAATTACTGTAGTGTACTGTACAGTAGTAAGTAGCCTAATATCCTATCAGAATTTAGTGTGCTTATTTTATTATTGTAAAATATCTGTGTAGTGCTGGTGTAGTAGAGGTATCCGTAAAAAATCTTACTAAAATTCTGTTGTTGTAATTAGGATAGGCTTAATTGCAGTTTGGAATTGTGTAGTTCTTGTGTATTCCTTTAGATATTCAGTAATTAACAACAGTTTTTATCCTGTTAGGGGTTGTAGGATAAAAAATAGAGTAGTATTGTAGTGTAGTCGTATATTAATTACCTTATTGTTGTGTGATCTTTGAGTACTATCCCAGACAATATATCCCTCCGTTCATTTATTATTTGCAATAAGTTATTTTATTTTTATTTTCATTGTTTCCGTAAAGAATGGCTAAGGAGCGCGAGTGTACGAACTGTGGGTGTGGCGAGGCATTTAGGGGTATGAGGGAGGAGTTGGAGAGTTTGAGGGAGATAATTAGGATTCTCACAGAAGACAGGAAGGAAGATAGGACACCCTCAAACAATGTACAGGTTACAGTAGGTGTACAAGAGGGAGGGGAAGGAAAGGGGGTGTTGTATGTCCGGCGCTCCCTTCTCGCTCCGCCAGCCAGCTACACACGCGCCAGTGTGTCATTCTTCTAGCCTCGATGCGCAGCCCTCAGTGCGCATGCCTGGACCGTCGTGTGTGTACTATAAAGAGGAACTCCCAGCCTGTCCAGATGCCCACTTGCCACGGTGTCCAGCTCCAGAATACACCCTACGTCGAGCACGGAGGCTACTCCTCTTAAAAATGTGCTTCGGCCAGGTGGACTGAATTTCTGGCAGTACGAGGTCTCACCTCTGGCCACCGCTCCTCTTGCCTATTCCTCTGCACATGCCCAGTCATACTATTACATGCCGTATATTTCCCTAATTAATGCAAGCTCCCTTGGTTTCGCTAAGTAAGAATTCCTCCAACATTGAACTTGCTTTTATGAACTCAGCAAGGAAGGACTTTCAAAGACATTTGTGTCAGTGCTTCTGATAGATTTCGACTATCAACTTTTCATATCACAAGGACTATCTTTTCGAGATAGTAGTGGATGTAAATACTGCTAACTTGTATATAGTGTACAAAAGATAGACTCTTTCTCAAGATTCCTAATTCATTTTGCTTCAAGTTAAATTTCAATTTTATTTGTGTAAATAGTGTATTTTGCATTTGAAGCGAATAATAAAGTTGTGTTTTGTAAATCTCAACCTTGGTTACAACAGGGGGGAGTTGTAGAAGACAGGTGGTATAATGTTCTAAGGGGAAGGAGACTGCAGGCTAAGGGCTCTATTTAGGATCAGAATTCAAGACAGGTGTCTGTGCGAAATCGGTACGAGTCACTCCAGGTAGAACAACAGAGGGATGATGAGGGACAGGGAACTGTTGCTGAGATGTGTGGAAGTAGGAGGAAGGGAAACGGTAGGAAAGGGAAATGTAGAGTAGAGGATAGGAAAATACAGGTGGAACAGGGTCATGGGAAGGAGAAAAGGGAGGAGGAAGTAGCTTCTGCAGATATCAGGAAAGATAGGGCTGACCAGGAGGGGAGGGGATCAAATGAGGTGGGTAGGGTTGAGGCTCTGGTCAAGGGGGATTCCGTCGTTAGACACGTGGGGAAAGTGTGTGGAGGAAAGGGAACCAGGGTAGAATGTTATCCAGCAATTAGGTTGAGGCAGATGTTGAGGAAAGTAGAAGAGAGGGAGGAGGGAAAGGAGAAGGTGGTAGTGTTTCACGTTGGTACCAACAACGTAAAGCAAGCTGATATAAGTACCAACATAGTTGGAGATGTGTGTGATCTGGTAAATGCAGCACGGGTGAAGTTTTAGAAAGCGGAGATTGTTATTAGTGGAATACAGTGTAGGATGGATACTGACTGGAGGGTGATTGGGGATTTAAATGAGACTATGGAATGGGTATGTGGGAAACTGGGAGTGAAATTTCTAGATCCTAATGGGTGGGTAGGAGATAGGGATCTGCAAGTTAGGAAATTTGTTTGGTAGGGTAATAGGGAGGTACATTCAGGGAATCAAGGTGGCCTAGGGTACGGTGATAAGGGAACAGGGAACTGGAAATAAAGTAGGGATGACATAAAATTGTTAGTGTTGAACTGTAGAAGTATTGTAAAGAAAGGAATAGAATAATTTAATACATATACATATACATATCTTTATTGCCCACCCTAGTGTACACCATCGGCTTACAGGCAATAAAGACAGACAGAGCGAAACAAAGGAAAACAAGCAATAATAGCAACTACATCTCTCTTAAAACTACTTAACTACATTTACTACCTCTACATCTACTCAGTATCATCCCACACGTACGCGGATAGCCAGCACACATGCAGGACGATACCGCACTACTAACTACCCAAAGCCCAACCCCTGACTACCACCTAAAAAAAAATAATTAGACTGGTCGCTGCATCAGCCCTGGCATGGAACACACGCCCACCAACCCGTCTACAGCAGCCACCAGCCTTGCCACGTGAGAACTGGTATCGTATCTCACCGACCCTCGCAATAGAATAATTTAATAGATATATATTTACCAGATATTGTAATAGGAGTTGAATCATGGCTGAGAAGTGATATATTGGCTGCCGAAATTTTCTCACGGAACTGGAGTGTGTATCGTAGAAATAGGATAGGAATGGTGGGAAGGGGAGCATTCATTCTGGTGAAAGAAGAATTTGTAAGCTACGAAAAAATTAAATATGAGACACATGAAATTCTAGGTGTAAGGCTCATTTCTAAAGATAATAGGCAACATGATATATTTGGAATGTTCAGACCGGGAAATGGTAGCACTGACACGGATTCAGAATTATTTGATAAGATAATCAGCTATGTAGGAAACGACAAGGAAAGAAATGTGATTGTGGCGGGAGATCTGAATTTACCTGATGTCAATTGGGAAGGAAATGCGAACGACAGGAAGCATGACAAATGGCAAATAAGTTAATATGGGAAGGACAGTTGATTCAGAAAGCGATGGAACCAACCAAAGGGAAAAATATCCTGGATGTGGTGCTGATAACACCAGATGAGCTCTATAGGTAAACTGAAGTAATAGATGGTATTAGTGACCATGAAGCTGTTTTTGTGGTAGTTAAAAATAAATGTGATAGAAAGGAAGGTCTTAAAAGTAGGACTATTAGGCAGTACCATATGGCTGTAAAAGCAGGCATGTGGCAGTTTCTAAAAAGTAAATATGATCGGTGGAAAAAGGTAAATAAAAATGTAAACAGACTCTGGGATGGGTTTAAAGAAATTGTTGAGGAATGCGAAAACAGGTTTGTACCTTTAAGGGTGGTAAGGAATGGTAAAGACCCACCTTATTATAATAGAGAAATAAAGAGACTAAGAAGGAGGTGCAGACTGGAAAGAAATAGAGTTAGAAATGGCTGTGGAAGTAAGGAGAAATTGAAGGAACTTACCAGAAAATTGAATCTAGCAAAGAAGGCAGCTAAGGATAACATGATGGCAAGCATAATTGGCAGTCATACAAATTTTAGTGAAAAATGGAAGGGTATGTATAGGTATTTTAAGGCAGAAACAGGTTCCAAGAAGGACATTCCAGGAATAATTAATGAACAAGGGGAGTGTGTATGTGAAGATCTTCAAAAGGCAGAAGTATTCAGTCAGCAGTATGTAAAGATTGTTGGTTTCAAGGATAATGTCGAGATAGAGGAGGAGACTAAGGCCAAAGAAGTAATAAAATTTACATATGATAACAATGACATCTATATATATAAAATAAGAGTTTTGTCTGTACATTGCTCAGAATTTGAAAAGAATGATATATTTGTATCAGTCATGTTCACAGTAACAAGAAAATGCATTTTTTACTTTTCCGTAATTTCTGTCTGTCTGTCTGTCTGTCTGTCTGTCTGTCTGTCTGTCTGTCTGTCTGTCTGTCTGTCTGTCTGTATGTATGTACACGCATCACGACAAAACGGCTGAAGAGAATTTAATGAAAATCGGAATGTAAAGTCGGGTGATGAACCGCTACAATCTAGGCTATAAATTATTTTAATCACGCTGAGTGAAATGGTAGTTTAGGGGAAGGCCTGAAAATTAATTCTCAAATATTTATGTTATTAGTGGTCGTGTCTTAATGAAAATCAGCAGACAAACATGGGAAAATATAAGTCGCTACAATATAGGCTATACACGCTGAGAAAAATGGTAGTTTAGGGGAAGGCCTTAAATTAAATTGTCAAATATTTATTGTATTAGAGGTCGTATCTTCACGAAAATTGGTATGCAAAGTCGGAGAATAGGTCGCTATAATCTAGGCTATCAATAATGTTATTCACACTGAGTGAAATGGTAGTTTAGGGGAAGGCCTGAAATGTAATATATATATATATATATATATATATATAAAAATAAGAGTTTTGTCTGTACATTGCTCAGAATTTGAAAAGAATGATATATTTGTATCGGTCATGTTCACGGTAACAAGAAAATGCATTTTTTACTTTTCCGTAATTTCTGTCTGTCTGTCTGTCTGTCTGTCTGTCTGTCTGTATTTACACGCATCACGAGAAAACGGCTGAAGAGAATTTAATGAAAATCGGAATGTAAAGTCGGGTGATGAACCGCTACTATCTAAGCTATAAATTATTTTAATCGCGCTGAGCGAAATGGTAGTTTAGGGAAGGCCTGAAATTTAATTCTCAAATATTTATGTTATTAGTGGTCGTGTCTTACTGAAAATCGGTAGACAAAAATGGGAAATAAGTCGCCACAATATAGGCTATACACGCTGAGAATAATGGTAGCTTAGGGAAAGGCCTTAAAATTAATTGTCAAATATTTATTGTATTAGTGGTCGTATCTTCACGAAAATTGGTATGCAAAGTCGGGAAATAGGTCGCTATAATCTAGGCTATCAATAATGTTATTCACACTGAGTAAAATGGCAGTTTAGGGGAAGGCCTGAAATGTAATCTATATACAGAGTGAAGCGAAATTCGCGCACTCGGGCGTCACAGTGCGACTCCCCACATGCCAGCAATAAAAAAAATGCATTTCACAAAAGTGCGTCCTGCGAGTATATCAGGCAGAAAAAGGACGTTGAATAGTGGCAATCTGGCAACACTGTAACCACATGTACGGTAAGTACCTCTGTCAGCATCGTATACCCGTGCTGTACAGTGGGTGCAGTGGATATATTTTAGGGTTGGCATGCAGGAGGTGGAGGGTTCGATCCTTGGTTGCAGCGCATTTTTTATTTACTAATTCCCATCGGACATTACATACTGTTATACATTACGACACCGTACCTTAGGTCTCATGTATCCTACATTTACAACATTTTATAACGCTGAACACAACAAATACCTTGCTAGGCCTACTGGTAACGTAAGCCCTAACGAAATATAATGGACTTGAACGAGGCAAGAATAATAGTTGCTACTAATCTATGAGATCATTGGAGGAGGGTAGAAAGAAAACAAGTTTCGCATTTAGTATATGAAGTGGTGCGAATAAATTCACGCCCACGACGTGGAAAGGACGTCTTTCAAAGCTGGCCAAGGAAAACAATTGTTCGTCCATTTGTAGGATCGTAGTATGTAAGTGCAAATGGTTTCTAGAGGACCCGCTGCAATGGCTGTTGACAATTAAGTTGCCACATACCATACAACCTGGACTACATTTATGGAATAAAAAAAACACGCTTCAACCCAGGATCGACCCCTCAACCTCCTGAATGCTAACCCAAAACTGTATCCACTGCACCAACTGTACCGCACAAACAGTACGTGCTGACAGAGGTAGTTACCCTACATGTGGTTACAGTGTTGCCAGATTGCCACTCTTCAACGCCCTTTTTCTGCCGGATATACTCGAAGGACGAACTTTTGTGAAATACATTTTTTTTATTGCTGGCATGTGAGCAGTCGCGCTGCGACGCCCGAGTGCGCGAATTTCGCTTCACCCTGTATATAAAATAAAAGTTTTGTCTGTACATTGCTTATAATTTGAAAAGAATGGTATTTCTGTATCGGTCATGTTCACAGTAACAAGAAAATGCATTTTTTAATTTTCCGTAATTTCTGTCTGTCTGTCTGTCCGTCTGTATGTATGTATGTACACGCATCAAGAGAAAACGGCTGAAGAGAATTTAATGAAAATCGTCATGTAATGTCGGGTGATGAACCACTACAATCTAGGCTATAAATTATTTTATTCACGCTGAGTGAAATGGTAGTTTAGGGGAAGGCCTGAAATGTAATTCTGAAATAAGTTATTTATGTCATTAGTGGTCGTATCGATAAATCTATATATATATCAATCTCACAGCTGCGCGCCCCTAAACACACGGCCAACTCGCCTGGTCGTACCGACTGAAACAGCCTGCCTGTATGTTGGCGGGAGGTAGCTGGGGAGTAAGATAACGTTCTTCTTTAGCATGCTATTCCTCTGGTTCATACATTTTCTGATATATTTGGTTCGTAACACACTGGTTCATCATAGTATTTGAGCTATTCAATACCTACTCTGAGGCACTGATTGGAATGAGTAGTGTGCATGTTTAACGGAATAATGACAGAGGAGTGTTCACGGCAGTCTGCGAGCTGTTTATTCCAGCTCTGGAACTTTGGACTCTTAGATCGGCACGGTAGTACTGTTCGTTGAAAGTGTGCGGTGTTTCATTTGATCGAGTATTTTATATGATAACATTGCTTTCAATCGCTACATTCCTACTGACGTTTTTGTAATGACCTATGTTGGATTAAGTTAGAAAAACCACCAAGTCAGTCTTTCTGAGAATCCCGTAGCGAAGCACGGGTACATCAGCTAGTTTACAGTAAGATACAAAAGTTGAAAACTAGAAAAGCGGCTGGAATTGATCAGATTTCTGGGGATATACTAAAGACAATGGGTTGGGATATAGTACCATATCTGAAGTACTTATTTGATTATTGTTTGGTCGGAGGAGCTATACCAGATGAATGGAGAGTTGCTATAGTAGCCCCTGTGTATAAAGGAAAGTGTGATAGACATAAAGCTGAAAATTACAGGCCAGTAAGTTTGACATGCGTTGTATGTAAGCTTTGGGAAGGCATTCTTTCTGATTATATTAGACATGTTTGTGAAATTAATAACTGGTTCGATAGAAGGCAATTCGGTTTTAGGAAAGATTATTCCACTGAAGCTCAACTTGTAGGATTTCAGCAAGATATAGCAGATATCTTGGATTCTGGAGGTCAAATGGACTGTATCGTGATTGACCTGTCTAAAGCATTTGATAGGGTGGATCATGGGAGACTACTGGCAAAAATGAGTGCAATTGGACTAGACAAAAGAGTGACTGAATGGGTTGCTATATCTAGAAAATAGATCTCAGAGAGTTAGAGTGGGTGAAGTTTTGTCTGGCCCTGTAATAGTTGAGAGGGGAGTTCCGCAGGGCAGTGTTATCGGACCTTTATGTTTTCTTATATATATAAATGATATGAGTAAAGGAGTAGAATCGGAGGTAAGGCTTTTTGCGGATGATGTTATTCTCTATATAGTGATAAATAAGTTACAAGATTGTGAGCAACTGCAACGTGACCTCGAAAATGTTGTGAGATGGACAGCAGGCAATGGTATGTTGATAAACGGGGTTAAAAGTCAGGTTGTGAGTTTCACAAAAAGGAAAAGTCCTCTCAGTTTTAATTACTGCGTTGATGGGGTGAAAGTTCCTTTTGGGGATCATTGTAAGTATCTAGGTGTTAATATAAGGAAAGATCTTCATTGGGGTAATCACATAAATGGGATTGTAAATAAAGGGTACCGATCTCTGCACATGGTTATGAGGGTGTTTAGGGGTTGTAGTAAGGATGTAAAGGAGAGTGCATATAAGTCTCTGGTAAGACCACAACTAGAACATGGTTCCAGTGTATGGGACCCTCACCAGGATTACCAGATTCAAGAACTGGAAAAAATCCAAAGAAAAGCAGCTCGATTTGTTCTGAGTGATTTCCGACAAAAGAGTAGCGTTACAAAAATGTTGCAATGTTTGGGTTGGGAAGAACTGAGAGAAAGAAGAAGAGCTGCTCGACTAAGTGGTATGTTCCGAGCTGTCAGCGGAGAGATGGCGTGGAATGACATTAGTAGACGAATAAGTTTGAATGGCGTTTATAAAAGTAGGAAAGATCACAATATGAAGATAAAGTTGGAATTCAAGAGGACAAACTGGGGCAAATATTCATTTATAGGAAGGGGAGTTAGGGATTGGAATAACTTACCAAGGGAGATGTTCAATAAATTTCCAATTTCTTTGAAATAATTTAGGAAAAGGCTAGGAAAACAACAGATAGGGAATCTGCCACCTGGGCGACTGCCCTAAATACAGATCAGTATTGATTGATTGATTGATTGGTTGATTGATTGATTGTTGGTATTATAAAATGGGCATCGTCTGCCAAGTAATCGCAAAATGCAGTGAACAACTCGTCTTACCTATAACTAGTGCAGTGAAGTAGGCAAAATTATAATTATCAACACGTGAGGTGCTAAGAAAGTCGACAGTGTATAGCCAGTGACGTTAACCAAACGAACGAGTGTAGCTTCAGGGCCTAAATCTGATGTAAATGAAGAAGATAAGCAACAAAGACTAACACATTTACACTCAGTCAATTCTTCTCATTTGCATAATTGACCTAGCGAGGACGTGGTGTACTGAACGAGACATCGAACCGCTTGCCTGGTATTCATCGTACACAGCGGAGAACTTCCAGATCGTCGAATGTGGATCTAGCCACCATGCAGGCGACTCATCAGCAGGTGAACCTGGGACTCCACGCCGTTGAAGTCATCATGATGTCTGTGTAAATTCATGATTGTACCTACCTGAGGACCTGTTCGTGATGCAGAATTGATGAGTACACTTTTTAAAACCCATCTTTGGCATGAAGCTAGTACCACAATATAAATATTAAATCAGAAACTTTGCATGTATGTATTTCACAACGTAGATTGTTAATACGCTGTTTCAGAGGGATGAAGTATTTTATTTAATGGGTTCTTTATAGGATATTTTCTTCATGGTTAGTGATAACCCTGTTATTTCCATTTAAACAAGGGTTTTGTAGTGTATGACGTATTTTAAGGCCTTAGATTTAATTAAGTGTGAAGTGCTTTAAAGTAAAAGGGTTTTAAATATTCGTTGAATTACCCCACTCATCACCGTTTCATAAATTGATGATGATGATGATGATGATGCTTGTTGTTTAAAGGGGCCTAACATCTAGGTCATCGGCCCCTAATGGTACGAAATTAGACGAAATGTAATGACAAATTAAAAGTCCAAAATCCTCCCCTGACCAGAATTCAAAACGTGAGGACGAAGAATGAATGGATATGAATTTAAAACAATCAGTGGATCCGACCCGCAATGTCTTGCATTCACGAAAACTGACGTGAAATAATAGTATTACTGACCAAGGGACTGCGTCTATAGCATAATACAGAATCGATGATGCTTTTAGTTTAAAGGGTCCAAAATCCAAGTCATCGGCCCCTCATAATGGTACTTATCGATAGGAAAGTAGAACCATGGTATTTGTCATGTTGCGGTACTAATCAAAAGTAGCGTAGACTCGCGGTATTCCACACATTATGGTACTACTCACAAGTAATGAAATTCGCACATGTATTACAGACATATGGTGTTTCGCACATTGTGGCGCTATTTATAGGCAACGCAAATCTATGCTGTTCATCACGTAAGTGTACTAACCACAGGGACTCGCGCTATACCGTGGTGTTCCTCATATACTGGGTACTAATCATAGGTAAGCCAGAACCATGGTGTCGTTCATCCCATGGTGTCGCTCATATAGTGTCACTAATCACAGGTACTGTAAAAGCCGGCAACCTACTCTTTTGCTACTAATCACAAACCTATTTGTTACCTAACATAGTGGTACTACGCGCAAGTAAAAGCGACCCATGGCGTTCCCGCGTGGTGGTACTAATCACCAGTAGTTTCATGGTTCTAATACAATCATCCCGTTGTCGCCCCTTTGAGTCGCCTCTTACGACAGCCAGAGGATACCGTAGGTGTATTCTTCGTCTGCGTCCCCCACACACAGGGGGTTGTGTGTTTGGTCCGCGAGAGGCATTTTATTTCCCTCAAGTCCGCCGGCAACCCGGTTAGGGCCCCCCTATCCGCCACCTGGGACTTGCCACGTGGGAGTATCACCTCTCCCCCTGCCAGCGTAGTAGGTTCGTGGCTTTCATAAATTAATATGAGTCATCAAGAGATTCTCAAATTGTTTATTTGTGCACTTCACACATGAGATAGGAAGGTATAATTTAAGACTGCTGGACCAGTGGATGAAGATATGGCATTAGGGTATATTCGTGTGTTATTTAGCTCGTGAGTGTATGGTACAATTTTGTCCCGAGTGGCAGGGTTTCATCTTAAGAAAGCATGTGTTCGTGGTACCGAGAGGGAAGGCAAAGCTTATTATGCAGGCTGTGGTCCTGATGTTGTGCTGAGAGATGAAATGTGAATTTCCCCAATGTGTAATGGATAAGTGCGAGGTGGAATACCGCGTTATAAATGTGATAATTAAGGCTAGATGAGAGCCGATATGCGATATTGCTCCTGAAGTAGCCAGGAAATAAAAAGATGAAATAATTTGCCGCAATAATAAGAGGATCCGAGTTGTACCGTTATACCCAGAGAGTGAAAGTAAGGACGGCTGTCTGCTGATCCGTGATTTATAGCTCCCGACAAGGCAGGGCCTGGGCTAAGTTTGCTCCCCCGTATTGGGAACAGAATTCAGGCAGCTAGCTTTTTCTCTTCTCGATACGACTACATGCCACAATTTAGATATTACCGCCGTCGCAGAGATTCCAGTGTTCATTAGAGGAAGAATTCCACCATTTTCTTTTCATAAATATTTAAATCGTGTAGGGAATTTCAGGTAAAATATACCGCATGTGCCGGAAGATCTTCGGTTCATTCCCAGGAGACAGTGAAAGCTTAATGCTCACTGTTGCCAACTGGAGATGGATTGTGCCATCAATGATTCATCTTGTGAATGTGAAGTGTATCTTTCCTTGTCCTTTCTTACAGGGAGTGCTAAAATGTTATGTTACGTGATGTACTGGATATTGGGTCACTATATGTGTTGTTCACAGGAAACAACGTTGTTAAAATCATGTCGTGTTAATTGTGTTCGGTAAAATCCCAATGAAACAAGCGCCTTGTATGATACAGTAGATCCATAGATGATTAAATTAGCTTGCTAGGAAATGACGTGATACGACCTTCATGTGCTTGAAAGTGTGCTCATGATAACGTTATTGTTTACCTCAGTTCACATTATGCTAGGGGATCGTACCTTATTATTGTGAAATGTATTAATTAACGTCATAATAGAATGAACCGCCGCAAGAATGCCCATATTATTAATACCTGTGTATAGTGTTATAGTGCGTATTGTGACAAGTGTTTATCTGGTAGTTAAATAATCAGAGATTATCTTCTCGAGATTTGAAAGGTTAGCGAGTGTAAAATGCAATTGAGGAATAGACTTACGGACATTTAAAACACTCAAGATAAATTTGAATATATCTTTTTGTAATTTATAGTGAAATGACACATCCGTGCAGATATTAATATGTGTTTTCTTAGTCTAATAAACCTGTGTTCAAAAAACGGAATCATTATTCTCATTCATTAGTGTACACGTATTCCTCTCACAATTAAGGTTCACCTACTACAGAGATGTTTAGTATATTTGCCCTCCGAACGCACCATTGACCCGTAATACTCTACGACTCAGCTAGGACGTTATTCTAGTAGGGGAGATGGGACTTCGACCCCGGGATGAGTTCGAAGTTCTCATCAAAGGTGCTCCATTCTGATATCATATTTATGTGCCACGATAATTTATTTATGTACTGAAGCCTTGGGCAGGTACAATATCTCGTCACGCACCTTTCTTTTTACACTGTTCGAAATTAATTCTCGATTGATCGTACGACATGGTTCGTGATTGTGAGACCCACATAACAGAAAGTTACTACTACTGAACATGTCTTGCTCGAATACTTCTACTTCAGACAGCATTGTGTTAACTCACACTTACGAAAATGATTTTTCCTTTATGTTTAGTCCTCAGCCCTAAGGCTGGTTGTATCCTCAACAGCTCCACCATTGGCTGTCATAGATGGCGTACGCATCACTGAAGAGGTGCACCAGGGAAATGAAAAGTGAGGTAGTTTCCCATTGCCTTCCTCGCGGAGCCAGAAATTGCTATTATATATCAGTCTGCCAAGCCCCCTGAAATGCATGCAAAAACTGGTCCTATGAGGAACATTTTCACATCATTCATAACAGGGACTGGTTGCATAAGAAATGGCATTACTAGTATCGTTCATACCTCAGTCACTTTCATGTTGTCAAAGCCAAGGATAAGACTGAGACAGATCAATTAAAGTAACGAAATTGTTCTAGTCCATACCAGAAGACATAGTGCACTGTAAACTATAGGTCTCACCACCAAAAACTCGCAATTCGGCACCTCTTTTTCTGTACATAGATAACATATTAATTGCACTGATTACTTCTACGGAAACTCCAGGGAGTCCAGGTAGCTGTCGTAAGTATCAGTCAACTCGAGTCACCCGTCAACTCATCGCTCAATCAACGTTTCAAGGGATGTATCCCACTCTCTTCCCAAACCCATTAGCGAGAGCTCACTGGACTCTCTGGGTATAACCCCATCAGCGCAGTTCAACTCATCCCGCAGTAGACTTGGGACTTTCTTTTTAAATCTTGTTACACTGTAATTCTCAACTCGGGGCTCCGAAGACTACCGAACTCCACGTCTTGAGGGGGACTTAACATGTAGGAGGAGACATTTGGGGGGGGGGGGTTAGTACTCTGCCCTCGTAAGATGCCTTAAAATGCCTTGATCCCCGCGCACAAAATCGGGGTCACTAGTGTGTATCAACACGGTAGCTTGAAGAGATGGTACTACATGACGTTTTGCTTCACAGGCGATATAGTAGTGACATAATATTAGTCATTGATCTGCTTCATAATTGTTCATAAGAAAATTGTCCCGCTCCATGACTAAATGGTTAGCATGCCGGACTTTGGTCTGAGGAGTCCCGGGTTCGATTCCCGGTTTGGTCGGGGACTTAAACTTTCAATAGTTAATTCTTCTGACTCGGGGGCTGATAGTTTGTGTCGTTTTCAGCTATAGCATTCATCTTAGGTAGGGCCGCATTCTCATTAGACGCGCAGGTCGCCTATAGGGCGTCAACTCGAATGAACTGTACCAGGCTTATCCGGAGACCATACACCATTAAAATTACAGGAAAGTAGTAAATGCCTTTTATTTTGTATTTCATTGCTTATGGTAACCTTTAAACAATTATGCATTTTCCTGGTAGGTACACGGTGATTACAAAGCATACTGTTTCGCACATTTTATGCAAACGCCGAGTTGGACACATTTAATTATGTATGTCCTTATATGAAGGATCATACACATGTATTGAACGGAGTACCGTTGTTATTAACGTGTAATTTACACCCATGCAGGCTCGCGCTATCTGATAACGTCCTGGGCTAGCCCTCGAACAGTTGTTGCTCATGCATATAGAACAGAGGTGCTCAGCTGGGCGCCCGTTGAGCCTAGCCCAGTGCGGCCGGGCTGGCGTGACGTAAATGCGGGCAGTTTACGTAACAAGCATTAGTCACAGTGAAGCGAGAGAGCGAACACACTTTGCAGGAAAGCGAGGGAGCATTGGCCTTCGATTGTGATTATGAAGTTCCCCTCCACTACTCAGCGAAGTGCTGTTGAAAATAAAACTATAATCGCAACGACAAGACTGACTTTTTCAAGAGATTCCGGTTTGATTTATACTACACTCGACATAAACAGTTTTATTTTCTTTTATATTCATTCATTCATTCATTCATTCATTCATTCATTCGTTCATTCATTCGTTCATTCACGAAAACTGACTCGTTATAATTCTTGTGTTACAATCTACAAAAGTAAGTTACAGAGTTTAAGTGTACAAGCTACGAATTACAATTCCTTGGATTTTCATTTAAAAAATAAAATTCCTGTTATTCATTCAGCAAAAAGTAATTTAATTACATAATGCAGCAATGATTTTGCACAGTGTTATAGTGTTGTGTGACTTTCCTTGTTCATTGAGTTTCTAAAAATAGTACTTAAAATGTAACAAGTTCGCCACTAAATGGCGAGAGGGATTTTCATCACGAGTGAGGACATAGATATTTACTATCCAAGATGAAAGTGCAACTACTACTACTACTACTACTACTACTACTACTACTACTACTACTACTACTACTACGTAAATGTATCTGCCGACATGTGCAGTATGCCTTCAAATAAATAACCTCACTGATTTTGTTCCCGGTAAGTATGATTGGATTGTTGGTGAGTTTATCAGATAATTTAAACCCAAATAACCACAAGTCACAGCTTATCCACCAAAACTCCGTATTATATTAGAACTGTTTCCAAAGCATCTCCTAAAATGTAATGATGAAAATTATAGAACTATTTGAGGATGTAGGCCTAACTCTTTCTTGTATCAGGTCAAAGTACATAAACTGCAATGAACACTAATAACTTTTTTCTCACAACGTAAATTGAAAATGAGGCGTATTTTAATTATTTTCTGACTCCATTTCAAACTCTGGTATCGCAGCAGTGATCGAGAGTGACTGGGATAACTTCTCCCTAACTTCACGGCCTGTGACGTAGCCACAACGTCAATGTGCTTGAATAGCATACGCTGAGCTCATCGTCTGCCAGCCCGCCCACTTAATATACGCGAACCTTTTCTTGATACCTGAGCTCTCTAGTGCTGAATCGGTAGACCTCGGTTATTTTCGAGATTCTTATTGGCAAACTTTGAAATACAAAATGCAGTATGAATCGCTTATGCATCGCCGTGAGACATCTGGCGTACACTTCACGAACTAGTACTGTTGTTGTTTACACAGCAAAGGCAAAGTATAGAATTAATGCTAGGAACAAGATTCGCATCAAGAAATGTTATATAATGTTATATAATGTGTGTGTGACACAGTTGTTGGCTTAAGATAATAAAAGTTTAGTAAATTAATATCGATAGATCATATTATCAATTCAATTCAGATTTCATTCCCGTTCAGTTGGCAGTATTGGCTGACTGAGGCTGTTCGTATTTCACACAATACGCATTGCGGCGCAATCTCTTATTGCGGACTGAAACTACAAGGGGCCATCTATCTTGAAACCGAAATTTATTATTTACTTTCATCTCTATACTATTAAATCCTCTTCGTGGAGAACTGTCAGTCAGCTCGTGACCTTGATACGCCTGCAGTACATGCAGTCAGCTGTGGTAGGTCGATGTAAACAAAGCAGAAGTTGGGCTTGTCCTTCCTATTGCGTGGGTTCGAAGGATAAACAGGTGCGCTGAGTCTCATATGCTGATGCTTAAAGCGCAGTGGCGGCCAGGTCATTTAGAGGTTTAGGTTTTGGAGATTAGTTTATCACTAAATGCACGACACGTACGAATCAATTTGAACAATGTAGAATAGATTACAATTCTATGTCAGACAATATTTTTTGTAGGTTTGGAGAGATTTTAAAGAGCATAAGTTGTGTGAAGACTTTTTTGGGAACTTCAACCATTCAAACGAAAATAAATTAACAACATTGTATCTTTACAATAACAGTAACTATAAATTTTAATCTAACCCAAAAATATCACAACTTCTATATTTACAAGTGGTGAAAATTCAATTTTAAATGCAGTTTCCAGTGTGCGTAATACTTTCAAATTATATAATCAAATAATAAACGACATTACGACAAATCAATGCATTATTATTAATACAACATATACAACATCAATTTTCGCAAACATGAAATAATATTTTCACAGTAAGAAAGTTCAAATTCCTCAAGCACGCTTCTGACTGTACGATTATCCACAATTGCACGAACAACGGCGGTGTCTTGTTAGGAGTGGTATTTCTTTCTTTCTTTCTTTCTTTCTTTCTTTCTTTCTTTGTCTTTCGATGGTCTCGTAGGGCTATACCACCTGCTTCTATCCATCTCTGAAGGGTCTCCAGTTTGCATGATATTGGATGTGCGATTTGTTCTGGAAGCATATATGTGCCTCCCATTCACCAACAATTCGACTTCTACTGACTTATGAAAGCACTGGACCCATGCTAGTTACGGAATAATTTGCCAACTACTGAACGAGAAAGAGAATGCGCTGGACACCTTGTACAGGATGCAGGTTGGCTTGTAGGTCAGGTTCAGGTAGGTTATGAAGCCACCTGGCTTGCATCGTATGAACGTTCACTTGCTTGACCAGCTTCCGAGGTATCTGTGCAGGTAACCTACAGGCCGCTTTCCAGCAAGTCGGGTTGATCGGCAGAAGTGCAGTTTTTTTTTGCTAGGGGCTTTACGTCGCACCGACACAGATAGGTCTTATGGCGACGATGGGGTAGGAAAGGCCTAGGAGTTGGAAGGAAGCGGCCGTGGCCTTAATTAAGGTACAGCCCCAGCATTTGCCTGGTGTGAAAATGGGAAACCACGGAAAACCATTTTCAGGGCTGCCGATAGTGGGATTCGAACCTACTATCTCCCGGATGCAAGCTCACAGCCGCGCGCCTCTACGCGCACGGCCAACTCGCCCGGTAGAAGTGCAGTATACTTGCGAAGATTGTAACAACTTTCAGTGAAGTGGCGTTACTGGAGGATTACCTGCTTGTAACTTGGTTCATTTGGATATGCACGTGTTGATTCAGCCATTATTTGGAGAAAGCGACTTTTTTGGCTAGTGGTTTAACGTCTTGATGATTTCTTCGGCGACGCAATGATGGGAAATGGCTAGGTAGGATTGGAAAGGTAGCGGCCGTAGCCTAAATTAAGGTACAGCCCCATCATTTGCTTGGTGTGAAAAAGGGAAATCACGGAAAACCATCTTCAAGGCTGCCGAAGGTGGGATCTCCCGAATGCAAACTCACAGCTACACAGAATATCAAAATGAAGAGACAGGTAACCCTACATTCGAAAATAGGTCCAGTGGAATGCCTTATAACTCAAGGAGAATTAAACGACCTAGTTCGGGATTTAAAACTTTCGAAACTACAGGCTGAACTTTTAGGTTCTAGATTGAAATGTTGAAATCTTCTTCAAAACGACACTAAAGTGTGTTTCTTTCGCAACCGCCAGGGAGAATTTCTTAACCCTTTACTGCATGAATTATTTTTTCGTTTTCGTTTGGTGAAGAAAATTTCAAGCTTCAATGTTCAACTTACGTTCAGTGTTTTAGATTTACCAGCAATTCTTAACTGGGGCTAATAGCTTAACACTCGTTTGTGATGTGGATTGCCATAACGGGGTATATATACGATTTTCTTTCTCCAAGACACGCTTCTCGATCACAGGGAACACGGACGATTCGATGCATCCTTTCGGTTTTTTTTTTTTTTTTTGCGACCGGGTGGCCCTCATCTATAGCTTGCTACCCAGCCGACCCTCAAAAACCAAGGCTGACGCCTCGTTGGCAGTCGCCATGTACACATGTATCATAGGTGACATCTGTATCGCCATCCGCTCCGCCGGCTACCGCCTCCACGACGCCTATCGCCTGTTAGACGGCGCAAGCTCCACACCATCGTCAGTGATTCTTCTGTACCTGCTCACGACAGTGGATCAGCAACGACTCCTTGACTACGGCGTGTCCATTCATGACCGTTTCTACCCCGTGAACCCCACTCCATCTATCCTTAACCAGCTCTCTGCCGACCCTACTATTGTCCCAGTGGTCCATATGCCACTGATCACACCATCGCACCAACCCACATCGACTTCCTCTCCCCTCTCCCCTGCCACAACTATCACCACCACGACCTCTACCTCGACACTTTTGTCCTCCCCGCACATCCCCGTTACTCTTGTTACAACTTGCCATCCCTCGCCTATTGTGACCTCCTCCCTCCCACTCGCTACAACGGCTCATTCTTCTCCCCTTCCCAACAACCCCTTGACATCCGCCGTCACACCGCCGACATCGCCCTCAGACAACGTCGCAGCAGCACCATCGCAGCACTCACCACCTCCTCATGGTCTTCCCAGCTGTGTGATCCGCGGACTTGACCCTTCCATCTCCAGCGAGGACATCATCCAGGAACTTCACGCCGCCGGAATCCCAGCCTGTAGTGCGTGTCGCATCCAGACCAGTTCAGGTCCAACATACATGGTTCGTCTCTTCCTCCCGACTGCCGCCGACGTCCAGCAACTCATTGCCACCGGAGCCATCCTTCATTAGCATCGCTACAGAGTAGAGCCTTCTCGTTCACCACCTTCACCGGCACGCTCACCATCCCGCACCACCTCTCGCCGCCCCCGGCCGACCACTCCTCCTGTTCCACACCCACAACCCGTGTGTCCGCCCCCACCTCCAAATAGCTTCTTCCCTCAACCCTTTCCAACACTTGAACTTTTCCGACTTCTCACCACCTCCCTCTGGAATATTTCTACTACCCTTCATCTCCTCACCCTTCATCTACAACCTGGAACTCTACACCCTTTATTCACGTCCCAATAATAATACCCTAGCGTAGCTCTCCTTTTCTACTTCTACACTTCGCTTTCCCATCTTCCTCCTCCTTCGCTTCTCCCGATTTTCTCACTTCACCCGTCCTGAGTGAGGGCGTAACCCTCAAGCAGGCCCACCCCGCCCTTCAGGCGGGGAATGAAAACATTGGAAATTTGTTTTCTCCAAATACAGAATTTCGAAATGAAGAGACAGGTAACCCTACATTCGAAAATAGGTCCAGTGAATCTCACCTTATAACTCAAGGAGAATTAAACGACCTAGCTCGGGATTTAAAACTTTCGAAACTACAGGATGAACTTTTAGGTTCTAGATTGAAATGTTGAAATCTTCTTCAAAACGACACTAAAGTGTGTTTCTTTCGCAACCGCCAGGGAAAATTTCTTAACTGCTTTTCTGAAGGAAATGATTTAGTGTATTGTAATGTTAATGCTGTAATGGACATTCTTGTTCATATAAACATAACGATCTGATTCCTCGAAACGCAGTTTAAGACTGTGCTATTGCACATTGGTAACAATCTTCCTTCCGTTCCATTCGCTTATGCAACTGATAGGGGAGGGTGGGGCAAGCGAGTCGTGCGGGACAAGAGTGTCCACCCCAACTAATTTTGAGAACTGTAGGATTTTGGCCCTTCGCGAGGTTACATGCTGTGAACTTGGTTTGTGAGATGTGCAGGCTGAGTTACGAAACGCTTCGCTACAAAACTTCGAAGTCAGTATTGTTTCTTTATTTTAGCCGTTTTTCTCTCTAAGAAATACCGCTAATTTATTACCAGCCAGGCAGATTCATAAAAATGTGGAGCTATTTTTAAGATGGTATTTCGTAAAATCATCATATTAGGTCTGTCAGGTTGACTTGGCAGCAGCGTTCACTGTCCAGTATCTATGATAGGAACCAATCTGTTTGAAAGTGCAGTGCGGGTTAAGGGAGTCCACTGGCGCCTGAACGAACTTAAACTTTGAAATGATGTACTGATATCCAAATTATACCGCTTGGGCAATTTCATTCATTCCTTTTCCTATATCTTCTTTGTAATGATGTGATGGTCAGAGATTACATGTACGAGTGGGACAGCAGAGACAAGAAAAATCACTACCGGTACATTAAGAAGAAATGGCCAGCACGTCAGTCGCTTACACCTGGAGAGCGTCCGGTTCCATGGCTAAATGGTTAGGGTCCCGGGTTTGATTCCCGGCAGGGTCGGGAATTTTAACCATAATTGGTTCATTTCGCTGGCACGGGGGCTGGGTGTATGTGTCGTCTTCATTATCATTTCATCCTCATCACGATGCGCAGGTCGCCTACGGGAATCAAATCAAAAGACCTGCATTTGGCGAGCCAAACATGTCCTCGGACACTCCCGGCACTAAAAGCCATACGCCATTTCTTTTTTTTTTACCCGGAGAGAGTCCGCCTCCGTAGCGTAACGGTTAGTGTTATTAGCTGCCGTCCTCGGGGTACTGCCAGAAATTTAAAAACTGGCAGAAGGGCTGGTATATGGTTGAAATGGTACATGCAGTTCCCCTCCATTGGGGGTGTGCCTGAAAAGAGCTGCACTATCTCGGGATGAGGACACGAGTTTACTTTACCTGGAGAGAACAATGCTGTTAATGCTGCACTAGGCAACAGTGACGTCATTCATCTGCCTCCTCTTCACATAAAACTGGAGCTTTTCAAAAACTGTTTCTGGTTTTCTTTACTTGAAGGAGAAATACCCACGTGTGATGCTAAAATCACGGAAGGAATTTTTGTAGGTCCCCAAATTAGAGCTTTTATTCGCGATGGAGTTTTCGAAGAACAGCTAAGCCAAGCTGAAAAAGCCGCATGGAGGTCATTTAAAAATGTTGTTCGAAATTTTAGGAATCCACAAATCTCCGAATTACCGTAAAATTGTAGATGAATTATTATAAGGCATACCAAAATTTGGGGTGTAAAATGTCCTTCAAGGTGCATTTTTTGGACTCCCACCTGGATTCCTTTCCTGAGAATCTCGGTGCGGTCAGTGATACACGTTGGGAGCGTTTTCATCGAGATATCTCCGCCACGGAAAGAGGTACCGTGGAAAATGGATTGAGCGTTTGCTTGCTGATTACTTCTGGACACTGAAAAGGGACATTCCGATGCCAACTACAGAAGAAAATCAAGAACTGTTAAGTTTTAGGTAAGTCAAGTATCGCGAAGTATAATTTAAATGTAAGAATTTCATGAAAAACTCAACATTGCGTCACAGAAAAACTGTACGCGATGGAGAAAAACTAATTACATACTGTATTTGAAATCAGGATGGGATACTTTCCCTCGTGTGCCAAAAACTCAGTTATTATTTTGTTGCTCAGTGATCAATGTAGTCCCATTGTCTCCTTATTGACGATCTTGGTCTCGCCACATTCTGTATGTATCACTGGCACTAGAAGTGTCATTTTTAGTGGTGAATGACGGGTATGACCTGGTTATCTGGCTATCACCATTCTGCATAATAATTTGATAATGTGCTCCACCAGAAGTGTTGTCAACTTCCTTTTCATCAGAGAACACATGTTCATAATTGCTACTGTAGATCACTTTTGTGAAATACTTGCATAAAGAGAATCTATCTCGTTGCACATTTCCTAAAAGCTCCACCACTTCTTAAGCTGATCAGCTGGAAAAGAAATGGCAATACGTTAAATTATGCCTTGATAATTTACCTTTTTAAACTTGCTAGTACGTTTCAGTCCACTGATACATTTACCGTGGTTAGAGTTTTTCATGTTAAAAATAATTTTAATTTACTGTACCTATTAAATAGCCGGCCCCGTGGTGTAGGGGTAGCGTGCCTGCCTCTTACCCGGAGGCCCCGGGTTCGATTCCCGGCCAGGTCAGGGATTTTTACCTGGACCTGAGGCCTGGTTCGAGGTCCACTCAGCCTACGTGATTAGAATTGAGGAGCTATCTGACGGTGAGATAGCGGCCCCGGTCTAGAAAGCCAAGAATAACGGCCGAGAGGATTCGTCGTGCTGACCACTCGACACCTCGTAACCTGCAGGCCTTCGGGCTGAGCAGCGGTCACTTGGTAGGCCAAGGCCCTTCAAGGGCTGTAGTGCCATGGGGTTTGGTTTGGTTTGGTACCTATTAAATTCATTTTGACTTGAAAAATGAAATGCCGTATGGCTTTTAGTGCCGGGATATCCCAGGACGGGTTCGGCTCGCCAGGTGCAGGTCTTTCTATTTGACTTCCGTAGGCGACCTGCGCGTCGTGATGAGGATGAAATGATGATGAAGACAACACATACACCCAGCCCCCGTGCCATTGGAATTAACCAATTAAGGTTAAAATCCCCGACCTGGCCGGGAATCGAACCCGGGGCCCTCTGAACCGAAGGCCAGTACGCTGACCGTTCAGCCAACGAGTCGGACCATTTTGACTTTATTCATGTTCACGTTATAGGTAAAACAAAACGAGCATTTGTGTTTCAAAACTCATATTATTTAGGAATTAAGAAATAAAATGCTTTACTGCCTGTAATGTAAAGATATGAACTTACCATGTTTCCCAACAGCATCTACAATTTTCTTCCATACGTTACTAATTTATTCTATTTAAGTTCCGAATATCCCCTGTTCGTGATCAGAAACCACACGACATTTCCGCACATTCTCTGTGTTTCATCATCATACTCAGTGATTTTTCTCCCCCCCCCCCCCTTATTTTTACAACTTCACGACGAAAACTCTGAACGTCAGAGATAACCTATCGACGTTTTTGAGACATTTTATCGTACTGTGTAGTTTGTTTTGATCAAGCCTTCTTAGGGGTACGCTACAGTATGTGTATGTTTGGTAGGAATGAAGATAAACTATGTGATACTATCGCATGTGCAAGGAGAACCGCGCGGAAAACAATGATAAGTAATCATACAATAGTTCAGCCTTATGCCGTCCGCCGCACTCCTTGACTTTTACGATAGCGTTTACATCTCACTATCAATGATACCTTTACTTCGGCGGTTAGCGTTGAGGAACCTTGCTTCGGTGGCGTCATCCGTACTGTGAACCACGTGCAAGTACTGGATGATTGTGATTCTTTTTGTTTGCGACAAGGAGCCGAAGAATAAAATTGATCCTGTTACTGGCAGGACTAAAATAATCGTGGAATTAGCTCTCTTGTTTGAACAGGCAAGGAAATGTATGAGTATGAAATTGTTGCTTGTTGTTTAAAGGGGCCCAACATGTAGGTCATCGGCTTATATGAAAGTGAAAAATGTTATTCGTTATAATGGATGAGAGACGAGGTTCAATTACGGATGTTCCCGCGATTCAGGAGAATAATGAACAGAGCACATTACCGCCAGTCGTTCGTGGAGCCTACCGCATCTGCAGAAGCAGCTCATCCTACTGACGTTAATGGCTGTTTAGAATATACTGAACTGGCACAATTCGACTGCTTCTCATACGATCAATCAAAGAAATGGCCTTACAAATCATATTACGGTATGCCGTTTGAATCCAGATGAATTCATCAGATTTTATATAGGCCTAATATTGCTAATTTGCTTGTTTACTTACGTAAATTAAACTCCGAATGAAGTCGAAAATGAACTGAGTGTCGAGAACGTGACCTTACATTCTGACAACATTATTGATGGATTCGATATATTACTAATTAATGAGGAATTCAAGACACCACAGTTTTCAATGTTCATTTTGGTTAGACGACTGACATAAATTTACATTAAGTGTAAACAAATTTCATTTAGATCGAAATGCTTATTTCCGTTATTTAAATTCGATAAAATTTGTGATTTTAATCCTTATTTCTTCTGTCAAAATTTGGTAGCTTCCTTATATTTTGAGGTCTGCTGACTTTTGTAAGTGCTAGCTGAGGACAAACGTTTAGGGCTCGACCATGAAGATAGCTCTGATAACGATGACCTTAACAAGGACCCTGACTGTGAAACAGACGGAGAAGAGAGTGAATACAATCCTTGTGAGTCTGATGGACTCATAATTGTGAATCGGATGGCTGATATTAATAATAATAATAATAATAATAATAATAATAATAATAATAATAATAAAAATAAAAATAATAATAATAAAAATAAAATAATAATAAAAACGAAGGTGAGATTGATTCAGTGAGTACTTTATTTATATCTAAGGGCATGGAAACCATTAATACTGTCAACGCACAAACAACATTTCTCAAGAGGCAAGAAGCGAATGCGTCACCACTATGAGTGGAAGTGTACGGTATGTAAAGTAAAGACGCGAGAGGCAGGGGCGGAGTATAGAATATTCTTTTTAGAATTTGTTTTACGCCGCACCGACACAGATAGGTCCCATGGCGACGATGGGATAGGGAAGGCCTAGGAATGGGAAGAAAGCGGCCATAGCCTTAATTACAGCCCCAGCTTTTGCCTGGTGTGAAAATGTGAAAACACGGAAAACCATTTGCAGGTCTGCCGACGGTGGGGTTCGAACCCACTATCTCCCGGTGCAAGCTCACAGCTGGGCGTCCCTAACCGCAAGGCCAACTCGCCCGGTGGGGCGGAGTATAAATAAAAAACAGGTAGAGTAGTTCCGGAAAAACAAGTTAAGTCTGCGTGGAAACTTTTCGTAAAAAGAAATGTTCAGAAAACATTACTGCTGAAACATTACTGTTTTTAACAGTTTCTGGAGGGACGGAAATACTAACGATTTTAAGAGGTCATACATAGCCTCACACGTAATTGAAAAACACTTAGGTTGAAGGGTAGTATAAGAGAGGGAGTTTAGGCGTAACGTAACTCATCGTAGGGCCCGGATGTTTATGACCGAAAAATGTTAGAAATATGCAAGCATTTATGACCTAAAAATGTTTTTAAATATGACAATAAATACGACTTACAAGTGTTTTGGTCATATTTTCGAAATTTTCAAAATTTTGCCTCTGTTTAAGTTAACATTATAATGAAAATATACTGTTAAAATCTAGAACATTCAATAATAATAATAATATTCATTTTATTATTATATTTTGAATTTATTTAATTACTCAATCCAGAGGTAACTCTCGAATCTGTCACATTTTGAAGGGCGACCATAAAGAATTACAGCATCAAAGTACATATACACTGACTGACAGAGCAAATGCAACACCAAGAAGGAGTGGTTCGAAAGGGATGAAAGTTGGGGAAAAACAGAGACGGCACGGACGAATAATTGATGTTTATTTCAAACCGATATGCAGGTTACACAATGCGCACGGCATCGACTCAGTAGGATGTAGGACCACCGCGAGCGGCGATGCACGCAGAAACACGTCGAGGTACAGAGTCAATAAGAGTGCGGATGGTGTCCTGAGGGATGGTTCTCCATTCTCTGTCAACCATTTGCTACAGTTGGTCGTCCGTACGAGGCTGGGGCAGAGTTTGCAAACGGCGTCCAATGAGATCCCACACGTGTTCGATTGGTGAGAGATCCGGAGAGTACGCTGGCCACGGAAGCATCTGTACACCTCGTAGAGCCTGTTGGGAGATGCGTGCAGTGTGTGGGCGGGCATTATCCTGCTGAAACAGAGCATTGGGCAGCCCCTGAAGGTACGGGAGTGCCACCGGCCGCAGCACATGCTGCACGTAGCGGTGGGCATTTAACGTGCCTTGAATACGCACTAGAGGTGACGTGGAATCATACGCAATAGCGCCCCAAACCATGATGCCGCGTTGTCTAGCGGTAGGGCGCTCCACAGTTACTGCCGGATTTGACCTTTCTCCACGCCGACGCCACACTCGTCTGCGGTGACTATCACTGACAGAACAGAAGCGTGACTCATCGGAGAACACGACGTTCCGCCATTCCCTCATCCAAGTCGCTCTAGCCCGGCACCATGCCAGGCGTGCACGTCTATGCTGTGGAGTCAATGGTAGTCTTCTGAGCGGACGCAAGGAGTGCAGGCCTCCTTCAACCAATCGACGGGAAATTGTTCTGGTCGATATTGGAACAGCCAGGGTGTCTTGCACATGCTGAAGAATGGCGGTTGACGTGGCGTGCGGGGCTGCCACCGCTTGGCGGCGGATGCGCCGCTCCTCGCGTGCTGACGTCACTCGGGCTGCGCCTGGACCCCTCGCACGTGCCACATGTCCCTGCGCCAACCATCTTCGCCACAGGCGCTGCACCGTGGACACATCCCTATGGGTATCGGCTGCGATTTGACGAAGCGACCAACCTGCCCTTCTCAGCCCGATCACCATACCCCTCGTAAAGTCGTCTGTCTGCTGGAAATGCCTCCGTTGACGGCGGCCTGGCATTCTTAGCTATACACGTGTCCTGTGGCACACGACAACACGTTCTACAATGACTGTCGGCTGTGAAATCACGGTACGAAGTGGGCCATTCGCCAACGCCGTGTCCCATTTATCGTTCGCTGCGTGTGCAGCACAGCGGCGCATTTCACATCATGAGCATACCTCAGTGACGTCAGTCTACCCTGCAATTGGCATAAAGTTCTGACCACTCCTTCTTGGTGTTGCATTTGCTCTGTCAGTCAGTGTACTTTAAAGTTTTCAAATAGGAACGATCTCCTACTTTTACGCAACACTGACTTGTAACGGGAATAAAAAGACCGCTCAACATCGCACGATGTTATTGGGCTATATTTGAAATACGTTCAATCATTAGAGCTCATTTGAAGCTCACTATTCTATCGCTTTATACGCATCTGTCTCTTTCTATACAGCTTACCCTCCAAATTGACATAAATATATATTTGTAAGAAAGATAATTGTAAGAAATTACAGACAACATTTAGCAGATGTGAAAAATCCGTCTTTGAGACGACTGCAAGCAGGTATGCGAAATGGAATAAAAAGATAAAAATATGACAAAGACACGAAAATTCACGGGGAAATATGACAATAATATGAAACCTTCATGAGTTAACCGGTATCTTAGCCTCGTAAATTTTCCGTTTCGTTCTTGCGAGGATCAGTCGATAGGTGACCTGAACCATCTGTTCTCAGATGTATACATTCTACCGAGCGCAAGCCTCATTTGTGAAAAGATTGCCGTAGTTAAACCGGAAATGTCGTTTTTGATAATTCAGTGCCGCGTACGCTGCTATTATAAAAACTTTAGCTCCTTATGTTCGTAAAATCGTATGTCCTTATTTTTGCTTTCTATATTCCATTCATCTCTATATAAACTGACTTAACATAATTTGAAAAATGTAGGATGTAGTTTGCTGTTATGGTCAAAAGAACTCAAAGCCAGTGGGATTCATTTATAAAAGCTGCACCGAGGAACATGACTAATTCTATATTCCAACTGTCCATAGATATAAGAATATGTTGTTATTTTTCCTCCAGACCCAGGTGTGGTCGCGAGTGCGATGTGTGTTGCACACGTGAACTTGGCTCAGTTTTACGGCTGATGCCTTTCCTGACGCTAACCGTATATAGAGGAATGATTTTTTTTTTCTAGCGTATGGCTTTTAGTGCCGGGAGTGTCCGAGGACATGTTCTGTTCACTAGTACTGTAGCTGCCTTTCCCTGTACACCCCATGGAGTGTGAGTTATATGTACGGCTGTGTGCGAGTGTTGCCTGTAGGTGTAGGTGTAATTGTACGGGCTAGGAATGCGAACGAAGTGGCCTTGAGAAAGGTACTATCCGGGCACTGCCTGGAGGTGAAATAGGAAACCCTGTTTGATATGGACTATTACATGTGGTGGTTAGCAGTGCGCTGTGGTGTGTTTAAATGAAGAGGTGTGTATTAAGACAAAAAGGAGCACCCAGCCACCGAGCCAGAGGAATCAACTAGACACTGCCAAAATTACCGGCCCGGCCGTGAATCGAACCCGGGACTCTTTTACTGTTTAGACATAGTGCAAGACTTCCACAGATATAAAGGTAATGGGGAAAACTTTGAAAGTGAAGTTAAAATGCTTGAATTCGAACCATATATTGTAGATCTCCGATGGCTATTACGAATGTGATTCGGTCCGAATTTACGCACACTGAGATTTCTTGCTTTTTATTTTACGTCGCAGCGACTGGTGTGAAAATGGGAAACCACGGAAAACCGTCTTCAGGGCTGCCGACAGTAGGGATCGAACGCACTAAATCCCGAATGCAAGCTCAGAGCCACGTGACCCAAATCGCGAATACAATTTGCTCGTTGCAGAGGTTTCTTTCCTTCTTTCAGCTGCAAATAAACACAAAATGATTCACAAAATCTGGTGTAACAGTAAAACGGTCTATCAGACAACACCTGGGAATGAAACGCCTCAGTATTTGAACGTGTCTTCGCTTGGCGTAGCGAGAAGCGTATGACTGCTTGCCAAGTAAACTCCAATGGGCCCTGCTGAACTCGCAGCGAGTGGGACGGGAGTGACCACTCCCGACTAAGCCGGTTTCATGGCTGTAATAGCGTTAATATGAACAATTTACTCGAGGAATGAATGCGCTGAAACACTAGAACGACACAATTTAATTATAGGTTGACCTTCTTTGCTACAATTAATTTACGTAAAATCACCATGGATTAGAGTTGCAGTTCATCAAACAATTATATTCTTGACTACTGTATAAATAAAAATGTTGAATATTCCTGAAAGTCTATTCAGAATCTAAGATAACCTGACTGAGGAAGATGTCAACAGTAAGAGATTTTGACGAAATATTAATTATGTTAATGAGTTTACGCCTCACTAACTACTCTTACGGTTTCGGAGATGCCAACGTGCCGGAATTTTGTCCCGCTGGAGTTTTATGTGCCACTAAATCTACCAACACAAGGCTGGCGTATTTGAGCGCCTTCAAACTTCCTAGGACTGAGCCGAGATCGAAACCGCCAACTTGAGTTCTGAAAGCCATAGCTCTATGGTCTGAGCTGCTCAGTCTGGCAATGACAGAAATAATCCAATACATTTAAGATAATAGTTGCTGGGATTGCTGGTCTCCTCTGTCAGATTCATTCCAATAACACTCCATAATCAACCATCTAACATTGTCCTGGAGGCGTGAAAGAGGTCTTGGCAGTCGGTACGATCTTTCACCATCAGAATTTTGGCCAGAGGGGTACGAGAGCTGGTGGTATACAATGCGTGCCAAAAGCCTGGGTTCAATTCCAAACCTTTCCACCGTGTTCAGATGGAGAGATAAGATATGGCGCTGTTGATGGTGATTCGTCCGTCGGATGGAGACGTTAATAAGCCTTGAGCAGAACCCTTAGTGCTATTTGACAGGAGAAGGCTATGTGTTAGCACCGGGTTTCACCCCCTCACTTCCTTCTATCATATATCACGTCATTCATTTCATCTCATTATCTCCTCTGATGAGGCTGTCGTCAGGAAGGACACCTAGTTGTAAAAACTCGTTACGAAGGTTTAACTCACTTCATACCTGACCCCGTGGAGAAACGGGGCAAGGTTTGGACGCACATTCCCCATGTGAAAGAAAATATGATGAGATGAATGAGTTTTACGGGGCACTGAGCTATTTTTTTTTCTGTGAAGGTCAACATGTAGATAGCTGCTCGTATAGTTGAAAATGCGACAGTGGGGGTGGAGGGCATGGTTTATATTTGAGAAAGATTATGGAATCTGTAGGGAATGAAGACATTTGCTGAAATGTTATACTGGCAGAAGTGTATCGTGGTAAATACAGTAGTTGTCGTTTCAGTGTACCAACTTTTTATCAAGTCAAAAGCAAGTTTGTAGTTTTACGTGATTGTTGATATCGTGATCATAGTCACGGGACCTGCAGTTTTAAGTGGTGGAATCTGAACCATAGTATTGCGACTCTTCATTCTTAAAATCTCACATGCACTGGCCAGTGTATTATTATCATCATCATCATTTATACATGATTAGCGGATATAATTTAGGGTGCATTATTATTATTATTATTATTATTATTATTATTATTATTATTATTATTATTATTATTATTATTATTATTATTTAAAACCATATTTAAACGTTTAACGCGCCTTTCCTCTGAATGTCCCACTTTGAGAAATGCTAAGCAATGTAAAATCTGCATGGTTTACGTCGTACAATTCTCACTTCATAAACGCATGTGTGTGGATTCCTCTCACCAGCTTTACCATCATTACTCGTATCGTAGAAAGTCCCTGATTCAGAACTGGTCTTTGCGTGGTATGCGACCACTATGAAAGCAGGTCAATAGTAAAGAATGAGAGCGCTAACCACGCGGTCAAGTCCATCAAAACCAATCTATCAACAACAACAACAACAACAACAACAACAACAACAACAAGTGAATAAAATATGTCATTCTATTACGACGAGAAATGAATGAAATCTATGTTGGTAAGCCTCAGAGGAAACGTCCATTCATACGCGAAAAGAAATTTCGCTGTTGTTGTTTCTCCTACTACTTTATTTAGGGGTTTGAAACATTATAGTTATCAGTCTCGTGTATTCATGGGAAGGGGGGGGGGGATTCTGACTGACAACCTATGTTATCTGCAACCGCAAATGTTTTTGTATTAAATGGAGCTGAGATGGTTGAAAAAACCACTATGTTCTTCACAAAGGTACCATCTCGGTATTTATTTTGAGTTGAACTGGGAAATCAATCAATCAATCAATCAATCAATCAATCAATCAATCAATCAATCAATCAATCAATCAATCAATCAATCAATCAATTCGTCTTTATTCGTGGTGAAGTTAGGGCTCAAGCCCTCTCTTGTACTTAACAACAAGCTGAAATCCATTACACTGCAGGAGAGCGTAAATACGACTCGCAAACGTACATTCCTAGAATACGGAACGGCACGGTTCCCTTACACATTGGCATAGGAAAATGAACACAACGCAAATTGTTCCGATGGACTCTATATTCATATGTGACTGGGAGGCGTGATCACTCTTAAGGAGAATAATGGATAAAAGGAGCATGGTTGGATACGACGTTTTGCTCACCCTGTGACGATATTATGATCTCCACACAAGTTTAATACTTCGTCTATTAATGTCATTCCACGCCATCTCCCCTATGGCAGCTCGGAATATACCCCTTAGTCCAACATCTCGTCTCCTTACTCCCAAGTCTTTCCAGCCCAAAATTTGTAATATTTTCGTAACACTACTCTTTTGTCGGAAATTACGCAGAACAAATCGAGCTGCTTTCCTTTGGATCTTTTCCAGTTCTCATATCAAGCAGTCCTGGTGTGGGTCCCATACACTGGAACAATACTCTGACTGGGGTCTTACCAGACACTTGTACGCCCTCTCCATTACATCCTTAGTACAATCCATATATACCCTCACAATCATGTAAAGAGGTCTGTAACATTTCTTTACAACCTCCTTAATATGACTACCCCAATGAAGATCATTCCCTTTATTATCACCTAGGTACTTACAGTGATCGCCATCAGGTACAATCACCCGTCAACACAGTAATTAAAACCGAGAGGACTTTTTCTCTTGGTGAATTTTACAACCTGGACTTTCATCCCGTTTGCCATCACACCATTGTCTGCTGTACACCTCACAACATTGTCTACGTCTTTTTTGTAGTCTCTCACAAACCTACAACTTATTTACTACTTGATATAGTATAACATCATCCGAAAATAGCTTTATCTGTGATTCCAGTTATTTACCGCAAGAAAACAAAGGAGAAATAATACTGCCCTGCGGGAACCACCCTCTTAATCGTTACAGGATCAGAAAACACTTCACCTACTCTAATTCTCTGAGTTCTATTTTCTAGAAATGTAACCACTCTTTTGTCTAGACCGATAATCCTCATTTGCCTCAGTATTCTCCCGTGATCCACCCTATCAAAAGCCTTCGATAGGTCAATAGCAATATCTGCTATAACTTGCTGGAATCCTACAAGTTGAGTCTCACTGGAATAATCTTCTCCAAACCCGAACTATTTGGTAAATATTATATTAAATTGCTTAATACTATTCCTTTATTTACAATACTTCTACGGTTTAACACTAACAGTTTGATGTTATCCTTACTTGACTACATGCTTCCTATAATATCAACACCGCTCCCTAGTCCATCCCGTTTCCCTTAAAGTATCCCCCTCCTCCCCGCCATAACTTTTCTAAACAAACCACCTAACTTATATGTACCACTGAGGTTCATGTGAAGGCCATTTGAACGTAGATCCCTATCTGCTATCCATCCATTAGGATCTACAAATCCGATTCCCAATTTCCCCACATTTCCATTCCATAGTCTCATTTACATACCCAATCGCCCTTCAGCCAGTATCCTTCTTATACTGCACCCCGTTCATAACAATCTCTACTTCATTAAACATCGAGCTCGACAGCTGTAGTCGCTTAAGTGCAGCCAGTATCCAGTATTCGGGAGATCGTGGGTTCGAACCCCACTGTTGGCAGCCCTGAAGATGGTTTCCCGTGGTTTTCCCATTTTCACACCAGGCAAAAGCTGGGGCTGTACCGTACATTAATTAAGTTCACGGCTGCTTCTTTCCTACTCCTAGCCCCTTCCTGTCCCATCGTCGCCATAAGACCTACCTGTGTCCGTGCGACGTAAAGCAACTGGCAAAAAGAAAAAAAAGAAAAAAACGTCATTAAACTTCTCCCGTGCTGCCGTAACCATAACCCACACATCCTCAACTATGTTAATACGTATTCCTGCTTGCTTTACGTTATTGGTATCACCTGCTCTTTACTTCCTCCTTCCCTTCTATTTTCTTAAACATCTGACTTAACCTAATTCCTAAATAACACTCTGCCCTGGTTCCCCTTTCTGAAATGCCTAACAATTGAGTCACCCATGATCAGAGCCTCTATTCCACCCTCCTCATTATATCGCCTCCTCTCCTGGTCTCCCTTACCTTCCCTGACGGCTGCAGAACGTACTTCCTCCTCCCTTCTCCCCCTCTCACTACCCTCTTCCACCTCCTTCTTCCTATCCTCTACTCTAAGTTTCCCTTTCCTACCGCTCCCATTCCTCTTGCCCAGTCCCTCCTCTGTAACACTTGCCTGATCTTTGTCTTCCCTCTGCGGATCTACCTGCATTGACACAAACCGATTCCCCACCGATATCTCTCCTCGGCCCACTCCGTGAGGAGAAACCTTAACCCACATTTTCCTTCCCCTTTAAACATTAGCCCACCTGTCTTCCAAAACTTCTCCCTTTCCTTCCCCTCCCTCTTGCGTACCTACCGTTCGAGCGACCTATCTTCAATCCTGTCCTTTAAAGCCTAATTATCTCCCTTAAAATCTCTCTCTCTCTCTCTCTCTCTCCTCTCACTTTCCTTCATTTTCACTCACACCCACAGTCCTTACACCTACCTCCCTCGGCCATTCTTTTATCTCTTAAAGTAAGATATAAACCATACCTGATGGTGAAACATCTTTAATACGCTTGACGTGTTACGTATACACATATTTTAAACTGGAAGAATGTGACACTTCCCTTAAGAACTGTTCTTCTGAAAGTTTTTCCAACTGGTACAAACAAGAGCTTTATAATCCAAAGAAATGCTTACTGGGAAACAAAATATCTGAATATTTAAGTATGCACCATGCTAACCATTACTAACCGAATTGTTCAGATATTAAATCAATGTACTGCACTGCACGTACATTTTATGAATGCCTTTAACTTGTAGTTTGTTATTGAATTTCACATTATCACCGACTAGGAATGTACTCTATTACCTATAGCTCACACAAGTTGTACATTTTGGAACAAGAACACTAACTCATCGAGATGGCCTTGTGTTAAACAGTGCCGACGTTCAGTTGCTACATTTACAGCACTTGAAATTACGCGTTCACTTGAAACTTCAGTTGCTAGAATACCCAAATATCGTCGGACAATCGGCAAGATTAAGCTGAATTTTTGCTGATTATTCTTCTAAAATGAACAAGGATTGCTTTCATGTCCAGGAAAGACCATTAAGATCTGAAAACTAATCAGCGTATTTAATTATACTGTTAATATCAATATATTGTTATATTTCGCAAATAGCTTTCATCAGTCATTGAAAGAATTTAAATACTAATGCTGTACTATGTCTGTGTAACTTATTGAAATATTTTTGCAACTTCAGCAGTCGTAGACCTCAAAAGAATTTTGATATGAGTTTTACGAAGCAAAAATTTGATTAAGATTCTTATCACTTGCTTGCTGATGGGAGTAAAATGCACGCATTGAACTAAATTGTGATCAGTGCACCATCACTCCTAGTAAGTAACGGTTTGTAATTTGGAGGGCAAGTGTTGTAGAACGTAAGACAAATGTCCTCGTATATATCTGCCAAGGAGTAGAGTTGAAGTTATTGGTACAGAATAAGGGACATGCAAATTTGCATCGGAATAAGCTGCGAACGGTTGACTTCACAAAAGCTACTGTACAGTATCTACAGCTTTTTGTTAGACTAAATCTCCGGATACTTCATTAAAATGATACATCTACTAAGCTCAATAGCTGCAGTCGCTTAAGTGCGGTCAGTATCCAGTATTCGGGAGATAGCAGGTTCTAACCTCACTGTCGGCAGTCCTGATGATGGTTTCTCGTGGTTTCCCATTTTTTTTGCTCTTGGCTTTACGTCGCACTGACACAGATAGGTCTTACGGCGACGATGGGAGAGGAAAGGACTAGGACTGGGAAGGAAGCGACCGTGGCCTTAATTCAGGTACAGCCTCAGCATTTGCCTGGTGTGGAAATGGGAAACCACGTAAAACAATCTCCAGGGCTGCCGACAATGGGGTTCGAACCCACTATCTCCCGAATACTGGATACTGGCCGCACTTAAGCGACTGCAGCTATCGAGCTCGGTGTTTCCCATTTTCACACCAGGCAAATGCTTCATTCCCATTTATAGCTCTTTCCTATCCCATCATTACCATAAGATCTCTGTCGGTGCAACGAAAAAACTTGTTAAATACACATCTTCTAGGAAGTTTTATATATATACGCGTATTCAAATGATTTACCGTTGATTTCCCCTATTTGAAGACATGAGACCTAATTACAGTAGTTTCACGTGTCAACATTAAACAAGTAAAGTCACATGCAACTAAGAAATGCTTTCGTTTTCAGCTCTACACAGGTGAAATATGTACGAGACTCTGCTCAACTCTACAGAAGTCGTATCGTGTTTTCCCGTCATCTCGCTCTTCCAACTCGTCTAATCATGAAGAACTCCACAGACTTTCTTTAATCTTTGAAGCGGTTAAGTCGGGAATTTCTTTCCCAGTTGCGAGCATTATGAAAGGCAGTAATTAAATGCTGAAATTTTAAATAGTCGACGAGAGATGTGCTAATTTCTCAGAGAAGTTCCTCGGAATGAAACACGTAGCGTCAGATGTACTGACAAACATACGCTTCTTGTTTTCTCAAATAATTGCAGTGTATTCCATATTTTGAACATTTAGACGAGTGCTCGTTTAATCATGGAGGAACGAGTGGAGGATAAAAAATGTAGCGAAGGGTCACCGTGTCTCAGATATAATTGAAGTAGTAATCCATAATTGAATCGATCAGGATAGAGAGGGCTCACTGAGTGGAGTGATACACTGAACTTAACAATATAATATAGATAACAGAAACAATTATACAGAATTGTTCACAAGTGGTGGTCAATAATTCATCAACCAAAATTGCAAACTGAAAAAACTACTACTACTATTTCAGCACCCTGGCAGATTCGCAGGTGCATATTGCGGGCGGGATACCCTTCGAAACGTCAACATTACGTGGAGGAATATATTCAATCATTACGTGTTTCTAATGTGGTTCAGAAGGTAGAGCACTAGGTGTAAATGAAAAGGTGTATACTAAAATTCCCACTCTGCCCGGGAATCGAGCAAGGAACCCTCTGAACTAAAGGCCGCTAACGTGACCATTCAACCAAGGAGACGGACAAAAGGAGTAAACTGAAACTAATTTACTAAAAAATCCCGGATTCCATTTGATCATTTGTAGTCTGTTAGACAAGAAACGATGCATATAAACATTTGATTTGAGCAGCATAGGACTTTACCGATGTTACACGTGGAAAAAGATATTTAATATGTTGGCCTTGCAGAGCCTTGGTAGTGTACACATCCGATGGCAAGCTAGTCTTAGCTATTAGAACTCGAGCTGAGAATTCATTACTTAATCAGCATCTAGGAAGGCATCAGAGGTCAACACAGTGAAGGCTGAAGACTTGTGTAAGTATGGAGAGGCAGCATTTGCAACACATGTTGCAAAATGTCACATCGCCCTTATTTTCATCTTTTATTTCGCGTATGTGTATAATAAAATCGTATTTCCCCGTGAACCATATGACCTTGCCGCGGTGGAGAGGTTTATGCATCCCAGTGAAACAGCCGAGCCGCAGGTGCAACCATATCGGATGGGTATCTGTTAAGCGACCTAACTAAACGAATGGTTCGTCGAAAGGCGGTAGCAACCTTTCGGAAGTTGCAAGGGCGCCAGTCTAGATGACTGACTGATATGGCCTTATAATCATATTACCATTGTTTAGCTGTGTTGATATTGCTGAAAGTAACTGGAAACTACAGCCGTAACTAAGTCCCGAGTACATGCAGCTCCCTCCCTATGAATGATGGCATCCTTCCGCTAAAAAATTCCGGAGTTAAAATAGTCCCCCATTCGGATCTCCGAGAGGGGACTGCTCGAGGAAGGGGGCAATCGTCAGGAAGATTGATACTGACATTATGCGAGTCGGAGCGTGGAATGTTAAGAAGTTTGAATCGGTGTGGTAGATTACAGAATCTGAAAAGGGGGATGAATATATGTAGTTGGTATAAATGAAGTGCGCTGGCAGGAAGACCATGATGTTTGGTCAGGCGACTACAAAATTATCAACATAAAAACAAATAGGGGATTTTTTTTTTTTTTTTTTTGCTATTTGCTTTACGTCGCACCGGCACAGATATGTCTTATGGCGACGACGGGACAGGAAATGCCTAGGAATTGGAAGGAAGCGACCGTGGCCTTAATTAAGGTACAGCCCCGGCATTTGCCTGGTGTGAAAATGGGAAACCACGGAAAACCATCTTCAGGGCTGCCGACAGTGGGGCTCGAACCCACTATCTCCCGATTACTGGATACTGGCCACACTTAAGCGACTGCAGCTATCGAGCTCGGTAACAGGGGAAAAGCAGGAGCTGGTTTATTAATGAATAAGAAAATAGGGCAGTGGGTAAGCTACTACGAACAGGATAGTGAAAGGATTATTGTTGTCAAGATAGACATCAAAAGAGTGCAGGTCTATATGCCTACAAGTTCAGCGGATGATGAAAGCATCGAATGAATATATGAAGAGATAGAAGATTTCATACAATATGTAAAAGGTGACGAAAATCTAATTGTGATGGGAGACTGAAATGCAGTGGTAGGCCAAGAAAGAGAAGAAAATACAGTAGGAGTTTTCCGACTGGGAAGAAGGAATGAAAGAGGAAGTTGGCTGGTTGAATTTTGCACCGATTATTTTGCTAATACTTGGTTCAAACACCACAAATAACGGCTGTAAAGACTTCATTATGATTAGGAGAGATTCGGAAACCAGGTGTTGGATTACAAGATTTTCTCAGGAGCAGACGTGGACTCTGACTACAACTTGTTGGTTATGAAATGCCATCTGAAGCTGAAGAAATTGAGGGAAGCAAGATATACAAGGAGATGGGATCTAGACAGGTTGAAAGAAGAGATTGTTAAGAGATTTTTTCATGGTACACATTGCACAAGGGCTAAAATTAAAATGCTGAAGGAAACAATAGAGGAAGAATGGACAGTCATGAAGGCCGAGGTCAGTAGGGCTGCTGAAGAATCGTTAGGAAGAAAGGAAAGATCTATTAAGAAACAGTGGATAATTCAGGAGATACTAGACCTGACTGATGAATTTAGAAAGTACAAGGATGAAAAAATGAGGAGGGCGGAGAAGAATACAGGCGATTAAGGAATGAAGTGGATAGAAAGTGCAGGACGGATAAGGAAGAATGGCTGAAAAAAATTGCAAGTTAGTTGAAGGTTGTAGGAAAGGTAGCTACCTCACACAGGAAAATCAAGGAAACCTTTGGAGAAAGGAAAACTAGGTGTATGGATATTAAGAGCTCAGATGGAAAACCACGTCTAGGGAATGAGGACAAGGCAGAACGTTGGCAGAAACATATCCAACGGTTGTATCAAGATAAAAACGTAGATGATATGGAAGATGCCGTTGATGCTGATGAAATTGGAGACCCAATTTTGAGGTCGGAATTCAACAGAGCTTTGACAGACCTAAATAGGAACAAGGCACCTGGAATAGATGACATTCCCTCTAAATTATTGACTGCCTTAGGAGAAACCAGCCTGGCAAGGTTATTCCATTTAATGTGTAAGATTAATGGTACAGGAGAAGTGCCATCCGATTTTCGCAGAATGACATTATACCTATTCCCAAGAAAGCCAGTGCTTCCAAGTGTGAAAACTAGAGTACCATCAGTTTAGTATCTAATACCTGCAAAATTTGAACACGTATTATTTACAGAAGAACGGTAAGACATGTTGGAACTGAGTTGAGAGAAGATCAATTTGGCTTCAGAAGAAATGTAGGAACACTTGAAGCTATCCTGATTTTACGTCTGGTCTCGTTAGAGGACGGAGTTAAAAGGACAAGGCGGCGTACATAGGATGTTCGTAGCTCTAGAAAAGGCATTCGATAATCTTTATTGGACCAAGCTATTTGAGATGCTGAAGGTGATTGGGATCAGATATCGAGAACGAAGAATTGCCTACAATCTGTATAAAAATCCGTCTGCAGTTATAAGAATCACGGACTTTGAAAAAGAGCAGCAATCCAGATAGGTGGTAAAGGAAATCAAAGAGGAATTTGGAAAGGGAATCGCAATCCAAGAAGAGGAAATCAAAACTATGATATTTGCCGATGATATTGTTACTTGATCTGAGACTGCAGAAGATCTGGAGAAATTACTGAATGGTATGGACAGAGTCTTGGGGAAGGAGTAGCCTACAAGATGAAAATAAATGTCTAAAATAAAAGAATGGAGTGCAATCGAATTCAGGTGGTGCAGGAAGTATTATATTAGGATATGAAGTAGATGAATATTGTTACTTGGGTAATAAAGTAACTAACGATGGAAGAATTCAGGAGGGCATAAAAATGCAGGCTAGCACAAGCAACGAAGTACTTTCTTAAGAAAAGAAATGTGCTCTCTTCGAACACTGATAGGATTTGGAAAGATGTGTTTGAAGATTTTCGTATGGAGCGTGCCATCGTACGGAAGTGAAACAGTGACGATAACTAGCTCGAAAAGAAAGAGAATATAAACTTTTCAAATGTGGTGTTACAGAAAAATTCTGAAGGTAAGATGGATAGATCGAATCACGAATGAAGAGATACTGGATCGAATTGGTGAGAGGAGATCGATTTCGCTAAATTTGACGGGAAGAAGAGATAGAATGATATGAGATATCATAAGACACCCAGGACTTGTTCAATTGGTTTTGAGGGAAGTATAAGCGGTAGGAACGGTAGGTGTAGACCAAGGTATGAATATGGCAAGCGGATTAGAGCAGATGTAGGGATGTAGTAGCTATGCAGATATGAAAGGATTAGTACAGGATATGGTGGCGTGGAGAGCTGCATCAAACCAGTCTATGGACTTTTGACAAACGACAACAACATATAAAATCGTCTTTCTTTCTGCCTTAAATTTCTGAATATTAAGAATATTAACTAGGTTTTTATACCGGACAGGGCAGGGTTCAGTTCAATCTGTCCCTGTCCTTTTCGTTCGTTTGGTGTTATAGCATTACGGGAAGAAGAATTTTAATAACATTTTGGTATTTAAATTTAGGATGAGGGCGAATGAGATCCTAGCTATATGTTATTAAAAAGGTCATCAGATGGGGGCTTCAGTGAGAGCCTAAAGCATAACACTCGATGTATCTCTCTTACGCTTGTTTTTAAAGGAATACTTTCTCATAACAAAATTTATTTTATTAGGATATTATTTAGAAACATTTTCGTTCTATCCCTTTTTCCAACGGAATGAGAAATAAGGGAGATATCCGTGGTGACCGTGTGAATATAAGTGTAATGTCTAAGTCGTTACAGACCACTCAACTATTGTATCATGTGTAATTAATTTGAATGTGTGTATATTCTCACTACTTCATATAATTTATACGTAATGTATATATTTACAGGGTTATTCTCTCATATAGGTTTCTCATAATCATTCCATTATGTTGTATTACAGTACTTGATAACATGAACTCAACGATCTTTCTTAAGGGTAGCGTCTTACGACACGTAGTCTATCTATGACTTGCAACTATTTCTCCAAACGGGTATTACATCAGGCTGAAAGACACAGACTCGAATAAGGAAAACTCCTACCAAATCGACGCCAGGTGACCCTGGAGCTCAACGATAATAATTTCTCATTTCGAGCTCGGTTATTTGAAAAGGTCACTGCCCATCTGCTTTAGGCAGAGTCATGATGCACCTAGTGTCGGGAGATTCCACCCTATAAGAAAGCGGCTATCTGAGAAGATTCCATGAGGCATTGGAGAAAGAAGAAAGGTGGCAGCACTATGATATAACTGGAACACGTTCGATTCCCGGCAGGGTCGGGGATTTTAACCTTAATTGGTTACTTCCTCTGGCACGGGAGCTGGGTGTATGTGTCGTCTTCATCATCATTTCATCCTCATCACGACGCGCAGGTCACCTAAAGGCGTCAAATCAAAAGACCTACATCTGGCGAGCCGAACTTGTCCTCGGATACTCCCGGCATTAAAATCCATATGTCACTTCATTTTTTTTACTGGAACACGTGACAGACGACCAACGAAGTGAGTTTCACCCATATATACGAATTACGCATTCTACGAAGCCTCAATTCTCAATTATCACCAGTCACTTCTGGATTCGCACTTCGCAACTGTCCGCCTTCGTAGCGTAACGGTTAGTGTTATTAGCTGCCGTCCTCGGAGGCCTGGGTTCGATTCCCGGTACTGCCAGAAATTTAATACTGGCAGGAGGGCTGGTATGTGGTCCAAATGGTACATGCAGCTCACCTCCTATGCGGGTGTGCCTGAAAAGAGCTGCATCACCTCGGTATGAGGACACGAGTTTACTGTCCGACTCGTTGGCTGAATGGCCAGCGTACTGGCCTTCGGTTCAGAGGGTCCCGGGTTCGATTCCCGGCCGGGTCGGGGATTTTAACCTTCATTGGTTAATTCTAATGGCCCGGGGGCTGGGCGTTTGTGCCGTCCCCAACATCCCTGCAACTCATACACCACACATAACACTATCCTCCACCACAATAACACGCAGTTACATCCATATGGCAGATGCCGCCCACCCTCATCGGAGGGTCTGCCTTACAAGGGCTGCACTCGGCTAGAAATAGCCATACGAAATTATTAATTAAAACTTCGCAACTATTCGCACTTGGTACTTGCCATGCTGATTAACGTTTTGCGATTGTTTGCAGTCAGATATTTCTACAGTAGTCCGGAATGGACCAACTTTTATATCAAGACTTGTTAAGTCTTGTTACAAGTATAGTTAGCCTTGGATATGTCTTTATGTAATTTCCTTAACTTGGAAGTATTCCTATCTGCGATTCTCTGCATAAAACTGAACCCATGATGGTTGATATTTTATCAGGGCTGATATTCTAGCTATGAATATTAGCATAACAGAGAATAATAAGGTTAGCCAAGACATCATTCAGTTAGTGATTGGTGCACTCATGAACCAGGACTGGTACGAAGTTGGCGAGATGACCTACTCTACTGTCGATGACCACGAGGAATACAGAAAAATGGAAGGAGCCCAGATGAGAGAATCTACAATTGGTGAGCCTTTGAGTAAATTGATGCAAGTCACCGTGTGACTTAATTCCTTAGTAATGTTTAACGTCCAATCTTCATTTAACGTAAAATTTCAGTTCTTGGTACAACTTCGTCATTCCATTTTAAGTTCAATAAACCGTTATATTTGCTCTTAAATTTAATCAGAGCACGTTAATTCTCCTTGTTTCCTCTCAAGAAAGTACTTAATGATTAGTGTCCCGTCACCTCACCCATGGGAAATACTAGATCTGTCTTTCTATGTATAAATTTTGTCTCAGAGCCTTCTGCTCTGGTCTTGCACCCGTTCACCATAGAAAGACGAGTTCATGCTAAATCGGAGTGGGAAACCTCGGATATTGTTTTATATAAAAAAAAAATATTTTTAACTGCCCAAATCAGCATCCAAAGTGAGTGGTGAGTTCTGGGTACGTCACATAAGGGCTAACTCTATGAAGATAGTCCTGGCAACGCTTAAATGACTGAACTGTCCACTGTAATGTACTATATATGCATCAATTGAAATTGTTACATTCATAGTGACTGACCACGAAAATTGTACACAGTCCTTTCTGTTTAAAAATAACGTGCAGGTACCGATAATGGATTTCTGATTAGCATCGACTCGACGCCAAGACAACCAGCTATTAAATATAGCGTTTCAGCCAATTACTTTGTCAAATGCATACTCTCACACTGAGATAACGCAATAATTATGAATCCTACATTGCCTCTCACTGTAAGTTCACTCGTAACGCGTTTTATGACTATACTATTTCCCTCGCGACTCACTCAGAGTTTAGTTCCCAACACTGGACTTGGCCAACAAAATACAGTTTTCCATTCTTATGCAAAGATGCGTAGATTCGCATCCAATCTCGAATAACATTGCCCTCGTTTTATCGGCTTACCTATACCCTCCATGCCCAACCATCGATGTAACCGACGGACAAGAAACAAACCTTTCCTTCGGGAAATTTCACAGATAACAGGCACCATCGAAATCTTCTTTCCTCACCGGGTGAGTTGGCCGTGCGGTTAGGGGCGCGCAGCTGTCAGCTTGCATCCGGGAGATAGTGGGTTCGAACCCCACTAGCGGCAGCCCTGAAGATGGTTTTCCGTGGTTTCCCATTTTCACACGAGGCAAATGCTGGGGTTGTACCTTAATTAAGGGCACGGCCGCTTCCTTCCCTAAGACTTTACTATCCCATCGTCACCATAAGACCTATCTGTGTCGGTGCGACGTAAAGCAAATAGCAAAAAAAAAAAAAAAAGCCCTGTTCCCACGAGAAGTAAAGTGACGCCAATGCCACGTGCGGTCAGTGTAGGACTACAAAATAATTTGGTGCGGAGCCATTTCTGCAGTAATTGAGACTTGAGAGGAATTAGAAGGGAAAATTTCAGAGAATGTTTTCTGTACTTATCTTAAAAGCCAAGTCTGGTTTCACGTCATTCTGTTACTACGGTAATAGTTTCTTTTTGCATATTTGTTATAGTGCCATTCTGTTACTATCAATCAATCAACTAACAGTTCTTTACAGGTTTGTTGTAGTATTCTAATTGTTATATTTCGTGTTTTGACAGACTGGAAAAACTGAGTCCACACCGAGGAGGAATGGCCTCCTCCTATATAAAAAAAAAAAATTATAGTTTCATTTAACAAACAACTTAGTGCTCGAAAACGACTTTCCGAGCATTATTGGAATTGCTGTATTTGCTATATTTATGAGCTCGTGTATGTTCTTCCACTCTGTGAAAACAGTGTACCGATTGCACAACTCGTTCAGGAAATATTCGCGGTAGTAATTTTAGGTGATTCACCGAGTCTATATACTTCCAAGGTGATTTTGATTTTCATTTGATATGGTTTGAGGACTCGGAAGATGTCCACTCCATTGGATGAAATGTGTATTTCTGTGTTTCAGATATTATGCCCTAACATTTCCATTAGACTATAGACTAGCTGTTCTGAACTCGTCATTGACGGATAAGTATTCGTATTTGCGGTAGTAATGCTATCAAACGGAGGTGAATGGCAGCACCTCAACTAACAATTGTCAGTCAGAGTAGACCTACTGTTGACAACATTTGGACTGAAGAGTATTTATTTCTGTCAGCGATGCTCGCCGTTGGTGAACTTGGTAATAAAAAATCTAAATTCTTCAATATTTCCAGTATTAGAGATCGTACGGAAAATATGTATCCGATATAAATGATTGGAAATCAGATTTTATACAATTATTGCTTGCTATGTGCACTTATTTGATACAACTAATATTACCGGAGATATTTGAAAGTTTGTGAGAATTGTAATAATCAAGAACATCTCTGCTATAATTACCCTCAGTGTAAAAGCGCATAAAACCTAAAAGATCGGAAAATATATTTCATTTTCAGTTTTTCGGTATAGGCCTAGCTAATATTAACGGAGAAATTGACGTTTCCTCTTTCAGTCCCCTTAATACTGCTACGCCACTGTACACTAATCAAATAATCTATATATATATAAAATAACTTGTCCTGACTGACTGACTGACTGACTGACTGACTGACTGACTGACTGACTGATTTATCATCGCCGAGCCAAAACTACTGGACATAAAGAAATGAAATTTTGGGGATATGTTCATATTAAGGTGTAGGTGCTCGCTAAGATAGGATTCTTGGATATTCCGTCGCTAAGGGGGTGAAAATTGGGGGTGAAATTTTAAAATGAGTGTATCTATATCTCAAAAGTTTAAAAGTTTACAGATGTAAAAATTGGCATTTAGAATCATCTTTAAAAAATAAGGAAACACGTATTTTTTGTTTTCAGAAAATTCCAATAGGAGGGGTGAAAAAGGGTGAAAAAGGGTGAAAAAGGGGTTGAATGCCTTTAATCAGGATACCGGTACTTATATCTCAGAAACTGAAGAAATTACAGACTTTAAAATTGGTACTTTTGATCTCTTTTAGAAATAAAGAAACACGTATTTTTTTGTTTTTGGAAAATCCAATTAATGGGTGGGTGAAGAGGGGGTGAATTTTTAAAATGAGTGCATCCATATCTCAGAACTTTAAAAGTTTACAGATGTAAACATTGGTATTTAGAATCTTCATTAAAAATAAAGAAATACGTATTTTTTCGTTTTCGGAAAATCTCAATAGGAAGGGTAGAAAAGGGTGAAAAGGGGGTTGAATGCCTTTAATGAGGCTAATTATACCTCAATAACTGAAGATATTACAGACCTGAAAATTGGTATTTGGGATCTACTTTAAAAATATAGAAACAGGTATTTTTTCGTTTTTGGAAAATCCAAATAATGGGGGGTGAAAAGGGGGGTGAATTTTTAAAATGAGTGTGTCTACATCTTAAAACTTTAAACGTTTACAGATGTAAAAATTGGTATTTAGCATCTCCTCAAAAGATAAAGGAACACGTATTTTTTTGTTTCCTGTAAATCCCAATAGGAGGGGTGTAAAAGGTTGAATAATGGGATGAATGCCTTTAATGAAGATACATATATCCCAGAAACTGAAGATATTACAGAACTGAAAATTTGTGTATGGGATCTCATTTAAAAGTAAAGAAACACGTATTTTTTGTTTTTGGAAAATTCAATTAATGGCGGTTAAACAGGAGTGACAAATTGGGGTGAATGTTTTGAAAGACTATATCTCCAGAATATCTGAGAAACGTAAAATGTTACAGACGTAAAAACTGGGTATTTGGAATCTCCTGTAAATGTAAAGAAACATAGGTGATTTGTTTTTGGAAACTTCACTTAAGGAGAACTAAAAAGGGGTGAAATTTTAAAATGAGAATTTCTACCGTATATCTCATAAAACTTAACATGTTACAGAAGTGAAAAATTGTACTTTTTATCTCTATTAAAAATAAAGAAACGTGTATCTTTAGTTTTCGGAAATACCACGTGGGAGGAGGGGGGGTGAAAGTGACAGAAAATGGTGTTGAATTCTTTTAATTAGGCTACTGATATCTCAAAAACGAAGATGTTACAGACGTGAAATTTGATATTTGGAATCTGGTTTGAAAGTAAAGAAACACGTATTCTCGGAAAATCCAATGAAGCGGGGTGGCGGGTGAAAGAATTGAAAAATTAATTGACTTAATTGTATGAGAATACATACATCTAATAAAAATTAAAGTTGTTACAGACGTGAAAATTGGTATATGGATCTCCTTTGAAAACAAAGAAAAACGCGTTTGGGGGGGGGGTTGGGGGAGGGACATCTTGGTGGGCGGGAGTGAAAAGGAGTTGAATTCCTTTCATGAGGACACATACATCAAAAACTGAAGAAGTTAGAGTCGTAATAATTGGTATTTAGAAGATCCTTTACTATTAAAGAAACAAGTATTTTTGCTGGAAAATTCACATAGGGAGGGGGAGTGTGAAAGGAAGTGAAAAAAGTGATTTTTTTTAAATGGGGATACTTACATCTCAAAACTGAAGGTAATAGACGTGTACATTGGTGTTTGGAATCTCCTTTAAACATAACGAAACACGCCTTCTTTTAATTTTTTTTTGGGGGGGGGGGTAAATAAACCTAACGGCAGTGGGGTGTAAAAGGAGGTGAGACCAATTGATTTTACTGTTCATAATATACTTATAAGGAGCCTTAGTTGCTCAGGCGGCAGCGCGCCGGCCTCTCACAGCTGGGTTCTGTGGTTCAAATCCCGGTCACACCATGTGACATTCGTGCTGGACAAAACGGAGGCAGGACAGGTTTTTCTCCGGATACTGCGGTTTTACCTGTCTTCATTCATTACAGCAACACTGTCCAATATTTCATTTCATTTGTCATTCATCGATCATTGCCCCAGAGAAGTGCTTCGGCAGCCGGCACAATTCCTGTTGTCGCCGCTAGATGGGGCTTTATTCATTCCATTCCTCACCCTGTCGAATCACTGGAAACAGGCTGTAGATTTTCGATGTATTATTCTGATCATAAACCGATCATTTTTAATCTTCCCTGGGTTCGTTTTCAACAGCCCTCTTTTCCTTCGGAGAACGTTCTTAGATTACAGTAGATTCTCCTAACATATAAATAAAAATTTAAACACATTTGAAATAAACAATAGGAATGAGATTGCCCGTCAAATTGTTCACCTCTATAATAAGGCCATTAATACACGGAAGTATGTCATTCGTATCGCCAGAAATCCCGCACACTTGCCTACGCGCGACAATGGTGCTGGTCACATTGTCAACAATGACAATGGCAGCAGATGTAATTTACCGCAAAGTAGCGGTCTTGCATCTTGCTGAGGGGTCCATAACATCTATAATAATAATAATAATAATAATAATAATAATAATAATAATAATAATAATAATAATAATAATAATAATAATAATAATAATAATAATAATGTTCTGGACCGTCGTCAAATGTGCGGACCGCGCTGGAAACGGGTCCTGGACGGGTAATGACTAAGAATGCAGTCCGGCCGCGGGTTCAGTACCGCCAAGGCACCCAAGACGACACCACGCCGGATCTCCTGAAGGATTTGATCCATATACAAATGCTTATAGGATAAGATGGCAAAGATTTAGGGACCCAACTGACCGGGTGGAATACCTGGAACTAGCCCGGGAAGTACGAAATCGATCGCTGGAAAGAAAGATTGAAAAATGGGAGGAAACTTGCCGTAATCTATTAGAAAACGAGTCAGATCGCGAATTTTGGCGGATTATATATCTAAAACAATAAGCATTCAATTATAAATTTCAGTATAATACCGTAGCGAAGCACGGGTATCTTGCTAGTATATCATATATAGCCTAGTGCATACCCTAGCTATCCCTGAACCTAAATACTGACTTTCAGGAAATTCACTTAAGCCATTTATTCTCCTGATATCGTCACAGACAGATAGAAAAAAAAATTGAATTTATCTTGGACTTTTGTCTACCTAACCAAAGATAAATAAGAAGTGTTGGAAACAAAGAAGTATATAGTCAAAATTGTATTTTTATTTATATAGTTCGTGTTCGTACGAATATATCTAGACATTCTCTCAATGAAATAATGTGGATATTGCCGAAGTATATCGTAAACTCCAATTATGTACAACATATTCAAGCCAATATACATTTCAAGGGAAATGTTTCCTCGTATTAGAGTGTGTGAACTTGTTTGACGCTCTTCATCCGTGTCAATTGCCCAATCAGAAAATGTGGCCACGCAATGCGACGTGTAAATGAAGATCGTGAGCTATTCTTGTAGGAATGACGTCAGCTACGGCTGAGGGGCGTGGGGGAAGCTGGTCATCGTCTCAAGTCATCTATATAATACAATTCAGGCATAGGTTCTTTAATTAGGAAAGTATTACACAAGTGGATCAGTTAACTGTTTATATAAGTTCTATTTTCTCCTTTATAGCCGAGTATATTGTTTCCTTTAGTCATCGTTATGCTAACAGTCGATGCTAACCTCCTTGATTTCTTCTGTGGACATTAATGTACTTTTATAGATATCATAAGTAATTTTAAAAGCACAGGTGCAGTATATCGGCATATGTGCCTTCTTTCTGATTTCCTGTACACTTTCCCTCCACAGCTAAGTACTGCTTGAGTACCGTACCGAATTTTCCTTTCGCTCTAAGAGGCTTAACGAGAAATAGAAGTCTGTGCAGCTACGTATTGAACCCAGTTATACAAGGAACGACATGGCATAATACTTTCGAGCTAAGAATTAAAGATTTAAAAAACGTTTCCTCTGATCTTTTGTGTCCTAGGACTAGAAATTGACACTGTCTCTCAGCGATGGGATTCGAGCCTTGGTGGCTCCCAGAACGCAGAACCTTCTCTGTCCTATTTTGAAATGGACTTATCCAATCAGTTACAAAGATAGGGTTGTTTAGTATATACATGATGACAGTACAGAGCCAATTTTCAAAGACCCTGAGCCTTATCTTAGAGCTTACTCATTGAACATGTCTGACGGCGCGTTTGAATGACTTACCTGAAGCCTGGAAGAGCTTCCTCTCCTTGCTACCCCATCCATCACTCTACGTTCATTCAGCAGCGGTCTGTAAACAAAAAAAGCACCGGCATTACTTTAAAATATTTACAATGATTATCAGCAAAAGCATTGCATAAAAGCAATCAATATCCTGTACAACTGTAACGAAAACTTCCCTGACGCTATCATTCAAACGACCGCATAATTCGGCGTCTGAAATGATGTCCAGGAGGTTTTCACATCGTAGGCAGTTACATAAAACAAAAACGCTAACTCATCACAACGGGGAAACCGAATTATCAACTGAGCTTTGAATGAATCGAATGTAACAGCATTGTTATTTTTCGTGAGACAAATGTATAACAGGATCCGGTAACTGACAAGCACAAAAGGGAAAATCTAATATCTAATATTTTCATACTTGCAGAATAGTCCAGAACACCCAACAACATTCTTCTTCATCTGATTCAGACTAGTTTACAGGTCAGAGGATGGTATCCCATAAAGTACAGACTTACGGATACATGCTGACTGAGAAGAGGGCAACTCTGGTGCGAACAGAGCATATGATTATCTGTTTAGCGTACCTTACACAGCTATACGTTTTTAAAGCAACAGTGTGTCGACATTTTATCTCAAAGGATTTCTTCAGCGTGCCAGAATCTAATGATACGGATTTGTATTTAAACACCCTTAAATGCCAATGATCTGCGCCGGGATTGAAACCGCTGTCTTGAGGAAAGAACAACATCGACTAAACGAGTGTACCTCTGAGGCTGGCTGCGAACAGAGTGATCTAGAGCTCTGGTATTTTTCTTTTTGTCTTTACATTTGCCTGGTGTGAAAATGGGAAATCACGGAAGACCATCTTCAGGGCTGCCGACAGTGGGGTTCGAACCCACTCTCTCCCGAATGCAAACTCACAGCTTCGCGACCCTAACCGCATAGCCAACTCACTCGGTAGAGTTTCATTAAGTAAGGACTGGTCAATATGGAGTACTACTGAAATGAATGTGATTCAGTAAACAGAGATTCTGGAAAAATGGAGTGAAAAGCTAAAATCTGACTATGACCAACAGCGGTGTCTAGAATTCTCGAAGATATTAGTTGCTTTTATAACCTTGCTACTGGCTAGAAAAGTCGTGAATAGCAGTCCGTGTGCAAGTATTGTTCAATACCCAGTATTCTTGTGAAGTGTAACTATATAATTATTTAGACCAAGGTCCCAGTATCAAAGAGCCTCCGTGGCTCAGGCGGCAGCGCGCCGGTCTCTCACCGCTGGGTTCCATGGTTCAAATCCCGGTCACTCCAAGTGAGATTTGTGCTGGACAAAGCGGAGGCGAGACAGGTTTTTGTCCGGGTACTCCGGTTTTCCCTGTCATATTTCATTCCAGCAACACTCTCCTATATCATTTCGTTTCATTTCATATGTCATTCACTAATCATTGCCCCAGAGGAGTGCGACAGGCTTCGGCAGCCGGCACATTTCCTATCCTCGCCGCTAGACTGGTGCTTCATTCATTCCATTCCTGTCCCGGTCAAATGACTGTGGATTTTCATTTTCATTTCATTTCCCAGTACCAAGGGTACTGCGGAATTTTAAACAAGGTGGTATCTTCAGGCACATGCCGCAACTCCGAACACATTTCTGTATGCCCTCTACAATGAAGGACTCATTTTGCTCTTCAGGGCTTTCATCAGTAGACCACGTCGCAAGGGGAGAAATCTTGGCTGTAAGGTGGGTGATCCATAACATCTCACCGAAAACAGCGCCGAGCGGCCAATGAAATATTATGTGATCTTGTAGGAATTAAGAGGTTGTTCTGCAATGCAGCAGCATTATGTTTGCTTGCATATACTGTACATATATATATTGTACCCTTTATTTCCCCTGTCTTCTTTCTTGCACGGCTGCAGTGGCGGCAAATATACCTACTCACAGACTCTTATGTAACTCATGGCGTTTCTTCTCTTCTGAGTAATTTTGTAGATTGGCCGACTGAATTAAGATTTATTTAGACTAAATAAAGTATGGAAACAAATTAACGAAGTTTAAGTTATATAAAACAAGAACAAGAAATAAACAAAGATAATTTTAATTATTATCTGGAAATGACTGTCAATAAATACACTGCTTCCTTATGATTAACTTTCATATATTTCTGTGACTGTTATCCTGCTTGAAAACTACAGTAAAAATCTATAAATTAACATTGGAACCGTTTTTCAAGCGGAATATTTGATCCATGAATATTCAGTCTCTCGTAAACGAGTTCCAAAATTTTGTTTAATATGAGGTTGTCCACCGATTAAACACCAATGTAGGACACCATAAGAGTTACGATGGGTTAGGAAAGGGTTACTAGTTACCTATAAGCGACCCCCTTGACATCCTAACTCAAAGTAAGTCAACTCGACAAGAATAACACTACAGCCCTTGAAGGGCCTTGGCCTGCCAAGTGACCGCTGCTCAGCCCGAAGGCCTGCAGATTACGAGGTGTCATGTGGTCAGCACGACGAATCCTCTCGGCCGTTATTCTTGGCTTCCTAGACCGGGGCCGCTATCTCACCGTCAGATAGCTCCTCAATTCTAATCACGTAGGCTGAGTGGTCCTCGAACCAACCCACAGGACCAGGTAAAAATCCCTGACCTGGCCGGGAATCGAACCCGGGGCCTCCGGGTAAGGGGCAGGCACGCTACCCCTACACCACGGGGTCCACTTACAAGAATTATATAGAACACACTTATTACAAGAACGACTCCCTTCCGTCAGTTAAACTTCAAATTTAACTTTCCAAGATTTACAAACCATGGATAATCATTGAAGTCATATCACACCCTATGTCAACCTTAGTTTAATGAAAGATAGGCCCTAATACTCATCGGTCACACCACTTGCTTTGTGAACCGTCATTGATGAAGCTCCAACCAACCTACATTATGGATGGTCACTGAAAAAGATCCAACCGACCTACATTATGGATGGTCACTGAAGAAGATCCAACCGACCTACATTATGGATTGTCACTGAAGAAGATCCAACCGACCTACATTATGGATGGTCTCTGGTGAAGTTCCAACCGACCTCCACTACGTCCAGCATATCCTAATAAGTCCGTCATGAAAATGAAACTCGACTGAGTGTAGTTATGTAAATACTAGCAAGATACCCGTGCTTCGCTACGGTATTATACTGAAATTTATAATTGAATGGATATCGATTTATATATAATCCGTCAAAATTCGAGATCTGACTCGTTTTCTGAGAGATTACGGCAAGTTCCCTCCCATTTTTCAATCTTTCTTTCCAGCAATCGATTTCGTACTTCCCGGGCTAGGACCATGTATTCCACCCGGTCAGTTCGGTCCCTAAATGTTTGCCATCTTTTGCTATAAGCATTTTTAATATGGATCAAATTCTTGAGGAGATTCGGCGTGGTGTCTTCTTGGGTGCCTTGGCAGTACTGAACCCGCGGCCGGACTGCATTTGTAGTCATTACCCTTCCAGACCCGTTTCCAGAGCGGTCCGCACATTTGACGACGGTCCAGAATATTATTATTATTATTATTATTATTATTATTATTATTATTATTATTATTATTATTATTATAGATGTTCTGGACCCCACAGCAAGATGCAAGACCGCTAATTGGCGGTATATTCCATCTGCTGCCATTTTCATTTTTGACATTGTGACCAGCACCATTGTCGCGCGTAAGCAAGTACGCGGAATTTCTGGCGATACGAATGACATACTTCCGTGCATTATTGACCTTATTATAGAGGTGAACAATTGGACAGTCAATCTCATTCCTATCGTTTATTTCAAATGTTTTTAATTTTTATTTATATGCCAGGAGAATCTACTGTAATCAAAGAACGTTCTCCGAAGGAAAAGATGGCTCTTGAAAATGAACCCAGGAAAGATTAAAAATGATCGGTTTATGCTCAGAATAAGTACATCGAAAATCCACAGCCTGTTTCCAGTCATTCGACAGGGTCAGGAATGGAATGAATAAAAAGTAAAATCAATTGGTCTAACCTCCTTTTACACCCCACCGTCGTTAGTTTAATTCCCCCCCCCCCCCCCCGCAAAAGCGAAAAGAAGGCGTGTTTCTTTATGTTTAAAAGAGATTCCAAACTCCAATTTTCACGTCTATAACCTTCAGTTTTGAGATATAAGTATCCCCATAAAAATAATTCACCTTTTTCACATCTTTCACACTCCCCCCCCCCCCCCCAACAAACTCGTTTCTTTAATAGTAAAGTATCTTCTAAATACCAATTATCACGACTCTAACTTCTTCAGTTTTTGATTTATGTGTCCTCATGAAAGGAATTCAACTCTTTTTCAATCCCGCCCCCAAGATTATTCCCCCACAAAACGCGTTTTTCTTTGATTTTAAAGGAGATCCAAATACAAATTTTTACGCCTGTAACAAATATAATTTTTATTAGATGTAAGTATTCTCATACAATTAAGTCTATTAATTTTTCATTAATTTCAACCCCCCCCCTCCATTGGATTTTCGGCGATTACGTGTTTCTTTACTTTTTAAAGCAGATTCAAAATATCAAATTTCACGTCTGTAACATCTTCATTTGTGAGATATCAGTAGCCTAATTAAAAGAAATCAACACTATCTTCAGTCAATTTTACCCCCCCCCCGCCCAAGTGGTATTTCCGAAAACTAAAAATACACGTTTCTTTATTTTTAATAAGATAAAAAATACAATTTTTCACTTTTGTAACATGTTAACATTTTTGAGATATACTGTAGAAATTCTCATTTTAAAATTTCACCATTTTTAGTTCCCCTTAAGTGGAGTTTCCAAATACAAATCACCTATGTTTCTTTACATTTACAGGAGATTCCAAACACACACTTTTTACGTCTGCAACATTTTACGTTTCTCAGATATTCTGTAGATATAGTCTTTCAAAAAATTCACCCCAATTTGTCACTTCTGTTCAACCGCCATTAATTGGATTTTCCAAAAGCAAAAAATACGTGTTTCTTTGTTTTCAATGGAGATCCCATATACAAATTTTCAGTTCTGTAATATCTTCAGTTTCTGAGACATATGTATCCTCATTAAAGGCATTCAACCCCTTTTTCGCCCCTCCTATTGGGATTTACCGAAAACAAAAAATACATGTTTCTTTATTTTAAAGGAATTTCAAAATACCAATTTTTACATCTGTATACTTTTAAAATTTTAAGAAATAGATATACTCATTTTAAAAATTCACCCCCCTTTTCACCCCCATTTTTTGGATTTTCTAAAAACGAAACAATACCTTTTCCTTATTTTTAAAGTAGATCCCAAATACCAATTTTCAGGTCTGTAATGTCTTCAGGCTCTGAAATATAATTAGCCTCATTAAAGGCATTCAACACATTTTCACCCTTTTCCACCCTTCCTATTGGCATTTTCTGAAAACAAAAATATACGTGTTTCTTTATTTTTAAAGGAGATTCTAAATACTAATTTTTACATCTATAAACTTTAAAAGTTTTGTGATATAGACACAATCAATTTAAAAAATCACCACTTTTCACCCCCCCCAGTTAACTGGATTTTCCAAAAACAAAAAAATACGTGTTTCTTAATTTTTAACGGAGATCCAAAACACCAATTTTCAGGTCTATAATATCTTCAGTTTCTGAGATATAAGTGTCCTCATTAAATGCATTCAACTCATTTTTCACCCCTTTCCACCCCTCCTATTGGGATTTTCCGAAAACAAAAAATACGTGTTTCTTAATTTTTAATGAAGATTGTAAATACCAATTTTTACATCTGTAAACTTTCAAAGTTTTGAGATATAGATACACTCATTTTAAAAATTTACCCCTCTTTTCACCCTCCCATTAATTGGACTTTCCAAAAACAAAAAAATACCTGTTTCTTTATTTTTAAAATAGATCAAAAGTACCAATTTTCAGGTCTGTAATGTCTTCAGTTTCTGAGATATAAGTACCGGTATCCTCATTAAAGGTATTGAACCCCTTTTTCACCCTTTTTCACCCGTCCCATTGGGATTTTCGGAAAACAAAAAAAATACGTGTTCCCTTATTTTTAAAGAAGATTCTATATACCAATTTTTACATTTGCAAACTTTTAAAGTTCTCAGATATAGATACACTCATTTTCAAATTTCACCCCCCTTTTCACCCCCTTAGCGATGGAATATCCAAAAATCCTCTCTTGGCGAGCACCTATATTTCAATATGAATGTATCTCCAAAATTTCATTTCATTATGTCCAGTAGTTTTGGCTCGGCGATAATGAATCAGTCAGTCAGTCAGTCAGTCAGTCAGGACAAGCTAATCTATATATATAGATGACCCGACCTTCCTGAATATCTATTTGCTCTCAAAGATACTATACTCTTTTTTCGCGAAAGTTTAATCCTGATGTAAACAAATAGGCGGAGAATCTTGTCATTGTGTGTGGACATACAGTAGACATAGCTCACTGGATTGTAGATTTAAATTCGATCAGGTTGCCATATTCTAATAAAAGGATGAACTTTATATATGAGCAACCGTCACACTCATTACACTGTATGCGAGCACTAGGAAAAATAGTGCGTCATATACCATTATATTTTATTACTTTTAGGTAATTTGAAAGATATTAAAATATGTTTATCATATACATATATGTGCATTGGCACGTGTTTTTAAAAGATTTATAAAATAAGGAGATATTAAATCACACGGCGTGGTGTAATGTGGGAAATCATCTCGTAGTGCGGGAAGTCCCCAGCTGTACAGCCTGAAGGTAAGGTGTTGCACACTGCATCGGCAGTCGGTGAGACAATGTCAGTATTCAGTGCCATAGAAATGGAGCAAGAGGTAGGACCATCAATTGTAGTGGAGCATAACCACTCAGAAGTGACCATAGACAGTCACTGTCACTGTGTTCAATAAGTTAGGTTAATAGAATCCAGGTTTAGCTTTAAAAGAGGTAGCGAAACTACGTGCAGAATTGTGGTTCATCGGCTGGTTCAGTCCGTAATGAGCAAATTAACAACCGCACATAACCGGAAAAATTTCATTCGGCACACCACGAAAGAAAACCAGATGTGACAACTAGAAGGCCTAACAGTTGATGTGTGTTCCTGGGGTGCTAAGAGTTGAACTGCATTTCGTTCTGTGGGATCTAAGAGGTTCGTAGGTATAGAGAGTCGCAAGCGGATCTGACCATTCACTGGTGTGAGCGGAAATAACGATCAGTAGGCAAAGGTAGCAAGGGAATCCACGTTGTAATACTTACTTAAAACCAGATGAGCTCTATAGAGAAATTGAAGTAATAGATGGTATTAGTGATCAGTGATCACGAACCTGTTTTTGTCGTAGTTAAAAATAAATGTGATAGAAAGGAAGGTCTTAAAAGTAGAACTATTAGGCAGTACCATACGGCTGATAAAGCAGGCATGATGGAGCTTTTAAAAAGCAACTATGATCGGTGGAAAACGGTAAATAAAAATGTAAACAGACTCTGGGATGGGTTTAACGAAATTGTTGAGGAATGTGAAAATGGGTTTGTACCTTTAAAGGTGGTAAGGGATGGTAGAGACCCACTTTATTATAACAGAAAAATAAAGAGACTAAGGAGGAGGTACAGATTGGAAAGAAATAGGTTTAGAAATGGCTATGGAAGTAAGGAGAAATTGAAGAAACTTACTAGGAAGTTAAATCTAGCAAAGAAGTCAGCTACGGGTAATGTGATGGCAAGTGAAAAATGGACGGATATATATAGGTATTTCAAGGCAGAAACAGGTTCCAAGAAGGACATTCCAGAAATCATTAATGAACAAGGGGAGGATATTCAAAAGCCAGTATTCGGTCAGCAGTATGCAAAGATTGTAGGTTACAAGGGTAATGTCCAGATAGACGAGGTGACTAATACTAAAGAAGTATTAAAATTTACATATGATTAACAATGACTTTTACAGTAAGATACGAAAGTTGAAAGCTAGAAAAGCAACTGGAATTGATAAGATTTCCGGGGATATATTAAAGACAATGGGTTGGGGTATAGTACCATATGTGAAGTACTTATTTGATTATTGTTTCCATGAAGGAGCTGTACCAAATGAATGGAGAGTTGCTATAGTAGCTCCTGTGTATAATGTAAAGTGTGATAGACATAAAGCTGAAAATTACAGGCCAGTCAGTTTGACGTGCCTTGTATGTAAGCTTTGGGAAAGCATTCTTTCTTATTATATTATTAGACATGTCCACTTGTAATTCACACACACGTGACTCACAAAACAAATAACTCTTCAGTACCATGTTGAATTTTCATTGCTAGCAATGACAGCTTGAGCCTCTTTGGCTCGGAATAGACTAGTTATGCCGTTATTTCTGGGCCTATCTTCTGCGACTCTTTAAGAACTATTTGCTTCCAACTTTCCTTACTTGTAATTCTCTTTTGCTTCAGTCTCCGCTTTATTTCCGCCCAAAAACGTTCTAAGGGGTTTAAATCTGGCGACTGGGGTGGTTAACTAGATGATGTTGTTTGAGTCATAAGTCCATAGACTGGTTTGATGCATCTCTTCATGCCACCCTATCCTGTGCTAACCTTTTCATTTCTACGTAGGCTAACTACTGCATCCTACATCTGCTCTAATCTGCTTGTCATATTCAAACCTTGGTCTACCGCTACTGTTCTTACCACCTACAATTCCTTCAAAAACCAACTGAACAAGTCCTGGGTGTCTTAAGATGTGTCCTATCATTCTATCTCTTCTTCTTGTCAAATTTAGCCAAATCGATCGCCTCTCACCAACTCGATTCAGTATCTCTTCATTCGTGAATCGATCTATCCATCTCACCTTCAGCATTCTTCTGTAACACCACATTTCAAAAGCTTCTATTCTCTTTCTTTCTGAGCTAGTTATCGTCCATGTTTCACTTCCATACAATGCCACGCTCCACACGAAAGTCTTCAAAAACATCTTTCTAATTCCTATATCAATGTTTGAAGTGAGCAAATTTCTTTTCTTAAGAAAGCTCTTCCTTGCTTGTGCTAGTTTGCACTTTATGTCCTCCTTACTTCTGCCATCGTTAGTTATTTTACTACCCAAGTAACAATATTCATCTACTTCTTTTAAGACTTCGTCCATACAATTCAGCAGCTTCTCGAGATCTTCTGCAGTCTCAGATAAAATAACAATACCATCGGCAAATCTCAAGGTTTTGATTTCCTCTCCTTGGATTGTGATTCCCTTACCAAATTCCTCTTTGATTTCCTTTACTGCCTGTTCTATGTAAACATTGAAGAGGAGGGGGGGACAAACTGCAACCTTGCCTCACTCCTTTCTGGATTACGTCTTCTTTTTCAAAGCTCTCGATTCTTATCACTGCAGACTGATTTTTATACAGATTGTAGATAATTCTTCGTTCTCGGTATCTGATCCCAATCACCTTCAGAATCGTAAATAGCTTGGTCCAATCAACATTATCGAATGCCTTTTCTAGATGTACGAATGCCATGTACGTGGGCTTGTCCTTGATTCGATTCTCTAAGATCAGACGTAAAGTCAGGATTGCTTCACGTGTTCCTACATTTCTTCTGAAGCCAAACTGTTCTTCTCCCAACTCAGCTTCAACTTGTTTTTCCATTCTTCTGTAAACAATACGTAAATAATACTAGATCATACAGCATAAGAAATACAGTGAAACTCGTCCACAGAGGAACCTGTACATAGCGGAAACTTGGTTAATACGGCAATATCCCATGCTCCCTCGAAATAAATGCTATAAATACATTTTAAAATATCTGTACCTAGCAGAACCTGTCTACCGCGGAAAAGGAAACTTACTGTACGCAGTGGAAAATATTACAACATTTTAAATATAACCTAAAAGCTATTCAGTCTGTCGAACACACAGGTTAAATATAAATATTACACTATAACATACCTGTAAAAACACATTATTACACAAGGAATATAAATACACACTATTAATCAAAGAATGGCAGTAAATGCTGGCGTAGATACAAAGGAGGACATCATTAAGGTGCGTTCCACATTTCAAGTTCCTAGCCGGGCTGAGTGGCTCAGACGGTTGAGGCACTGGCCTTCTCACCCAACATGGCAGGTTCGATTCTGGCCCAGTCCGGTGGTATTTGAAGGTGCTCAAATACGACAGCCTCGTGTCGGTAGATTTACGGGCACGTAAAAGATTTCATGCGGGACTAAATTACGTCACCTCGGTGTCTCCGAAAACCGTAAAGGTAGTTAGTGGGACGTAAAGCAAATAACATGATTTATTATTCAAGTTCTTAAGTATTAAATAGAAGTAAACATAGGCCTACATATTCTAAATATTTTAGTGTAATTTGATAGATTTTTTTAAAGAACGAAACATGCCATTCATTGTTTAATAGTGCGCAGTTTTATTCCTTGCGTAATTGTTTAAAGGTATGTTATAGTGTAATATCTAGAGCCCGGAATTTAGGCAAAATGTTTTAAATCTGAGTGTATATATCGAAGTGTCGTCCGCCTCTGTGGTGTAGTGGTTAATGTGATTAGCTGCCACCCCCGGAGGTACGGGTTCGATTCCCGTCTCTGCCACGAAATTTGAAAAGTAGAGGTAAGTTCGATTCCCACCTCAGCCATCCTGGAAGTGGTTTTCCGTGGTTTCCCACTTCTCCTCCAGGCAAATGCCGGGATGGTACCTAACTTAAGGCCACGGCCGCTTCCTTCCCTCTTCCTTGTCTATCCTTTCCAATCTTCCCATCGCCCCGCAAGGCCCCTGTTCAGCATAGCAGGTGAGGCCGCCTGGGCGAGGTACTGGTCATCCTCCCCAGTTGTATCCCCCGACCCAGAGTCTGAAGCTCCAGGACACTACCCTTGAGGTGGTAGAGTTGGGATCCCTCGCTGAATCCGACGGAAAAACCGACCCTGGGGAGTAAACAGATAAAGAAGGATAAGGATATATCGAAGTGTCACATAGAGGCAAACATGTTTCAGTACGTTTGGGAAAGGTAGGTCAAGTCATTATTTTGCCTAATTTAGCTTCCGTAGCCTATTTGATAGTATAATGCCTTTTTTAGCCTTTTAAAAGTTGTTCTGGATATTTTCTGCTGTTATTTAGGTTTAAAAATGAATCAATGGAAAGAAAAAAATATAATTTCAATTTACTGTATTAATAATAAAGAAAAATCAATTTAATAAATAAAAAATAACACTTACATGAACGATGTTTTCATATTACACAAATCTCTACTGTAAACTCCACAAGCCACATGGTGGAGAGGATTGCCAGGTCCCATTCTTGCTACGTAAAATTAAGTGCTGGTGGTTATCATTGTTTTAGGAGGAAGAATATCTTGGTAACCAACCTCTATAACAATAATCAGTAGGAAAATGGAAGAGGTCCGATACTTAGATAAATTATCGGCAAAAGTAAAGAAAGGACCACGAAGAGAGAGAAAATGAAAGACTCCCTGTGTCTCACAAATCTAGTACCATCGGGGTCGGAACAGAACAAGAGTTGATCAAGGGAGGTCAGACAGGAAAGGTAAGAGCGAGGAACCTGACACAAGTAAGTGGAAGCAACGCCATACTCAGCTGGGGGAACTGTGGTCGCCATACCATACCCAAGTTGAGAGGCCCTGGTCGCCTCCTCTTACGACAAGGGATACCGTTGACGTTATGCTATCATCCCAACCCATAGGGGGTGTAAGATTAAGAACTAAAATGTGATGCAGATGTATGTTACGTAGCTTACGTTAAAGCATCTTTATTATTTTTGTCATTATAAATGCCTATTTCAATTACTTTACTGCCTATTTCCTAAATGTTAAGTGCTTATTTGCCTGCCTATTTTAGCAAAAATAAATGCCTGATCTTCCGGGCTCTAGTAATAGCTATATTTAACTTGTGAGTTCGACAGACTGAAAAGCTTTTAAGGTACATTTAACTGAGTCGACACTGGAAAGTGTGGCTTCCTTCTTAACAAATTACAGTATACAACGTTTACAATGTTATTCTTTAATAATGACGAAAGCTGAACTGTTTAAAAGTGTACGTTTTCGAGCCTTTTGAAACCTTAAAAAAAATGTTGGCTGAATGTTGACTGAAAATCATCTATGTAGTGCAACAAATTATGTCCAGAAATCAATTCTTGATTACTTCAAAGGTTCATTCCTGTCAAATTGTTGCGTGTAATTCTTGAGAACAAAATGGCGAGTAGGGAAATTATTGTAGTGTTTCTATCTTGTATAATAAAGATTAGCCAATGTCCATTGTACCTCAAAAGAGGCCCGCAATGCAGCAACGAAATTTTAGATAGCATCCCAAACTACTCTACGGTATCCCAGTACACAATGCAATGTTCTTTGTATTATGTTTACCTGTTCTCAACGGAAAGCTATGAGCAAGAAATGTGCACAGGTTTCAGTGTAATAGTTTTCACTTTCGACGACGTGAATTTTTGGTTTATGATTGTAGGATTGTTAGACACTAATGTATAGATAATAATGATATATCATTCAATGATTGTACGGCGCCATGGCTAAATGGTTAGCGTGCTGGCCTTTGGTCACAGGGGTTCCGGGTTCGATTCCCGGCAGAGTCGGGAATTTTAACCATAATTGATTAATTTCGCTGGCACGGGGGCTGGGTGTATGTGTCGTCTTCATCATCATTTCATGCTCATCACGACAGGCAGGTCGCCTACGGGCTTCAAGTCGAAAGACCTGCATGTGGCGAGCCGAACTTGTCCTCGGACACTCCCGGCACTAAAAGCCATACGCCATTTCATTTCATTTCATTTCATTCAATGATTGATCACTGTATATACATCATGAAATTGGATTTATTTACAGCATCTTATGTAACAAAATATAAGTGGAAAGTGTTTGGGCTTATATTTGACATACACACAGTTGCCGAATTGTGGCTACTGTGTTGTGTTACTTTTTTTTTGTTAGGGGTTTAATGTCACACCAAATCAGGCTTTTTGGTGATAATGGGACAGGAAAATGCTAGGACTGGGAAGAAAGTAGCCGAAACTTTCAAAAAGGTACAGCCCCAGAATTTGCTTGGTGTGGAAATGGGAAACCATATAAAGTCATTTTCAAGGCTGCCGATAGTGGGGTTCGAGCCCACCATCTCCCGAATGCAAGCTAACAGCTACACGCCCCGAACCGCGCAGCCAACCTGCACGGTGAGTTTAGTTATACCGTATTTGATTTTCCGCTAATGTTAATATTTGAAAACTCCTCTGGTTTGGGAGTTATGAGTAGAAACAAGTTCCTTTTTACCTATAAAGGAAGAAACATAGTCTGAAGACGTATGTACTTTTGCAAATATAGGACCAATTGCAGACACGTATTTATACGATCTTTACGGTTAAACAACGTCTAAGTATGGCTGCCGCATTGCAAATACATTATTTATCACTTAGACACTGTCTACAACCGATGTTCAACCGGCCATGTTTAAACACTGCTGAGAACACTGTTTAACCTCATAGTTTAGGAGTGAATCACAATTATTACTTGCGCAACTTTTAGTGATACTTCTTTGTACGGGGGTGAGAAGTAAGGAGGCAGCACTCTCGGTTCCGGTCAACAGAATGAAAATGAAATCTGAATTCAATCGATAGTATGATCGATCGATATGAATTTTCTAAACCTTCATTATCTTAAGCCAACAACTGTGTCACACACATTATATAACATTTCTCGATGCGGATCTTGTTCCTAGCATGAATTCTATAGTTTGGTTTTGCTATGTAAACAACAACAGTACTAGTACGTAAAGTGTACGCCAGATGTCTCACGGCGATGCATAAGCGATTCATAGTTTGTGTTTCAAAGGTTGCCAATACAAATCTCGAAGATTGACGAGGTCTACCGATTCAGCACTAGGGAGCCCAGATATCACTAAACGTTGCGCGAGTAATAGACATACGACACAAGGGACAGTCCGGTAACTGTGAACTTGACTACGATTCTTGGCAACCGATATATTTTATTATATTTTGGATAATTTCCCTGGAAATATAGGTCACTTCGACTACATCCTTATCAGAATAATTTGTTCTGTTCCGATCGTCAGAGGTCTGTCACATACATCAACCGGGAGGGATTCAGTTATTACATTTACTGCCAAATAAGCTCACATAATAGTGAAAGAAAAAGGTAGGTTTTGTGTGTGTGTGTGTGTGTGTGTGTGTGAGAGAGAGGTTTTTGCGGATAATCGTCGCGCTAATTCAGGTAAGTTTTCGGAATTTTTTTAACAACTGGCTTCACGTCGCACCGACACAGATAGGTCTTGTGGCGACGATGGGATAGAAAAAGGCAAGGAATGGGAAGGAAGAGCTGTGGCCATAATAACATCCCCAGTATTTGGCTAATGTAAAAATGGGGAAACTACGGAAAACAATCTTCCGATGGTGTGTTTCGAACGTATGATCTTTGGAATGCAAGCTACATCGATATGGCCCGTACAACTCATTCGGTTACACAGTAATATAGTTTCATCTTCCCCTCCCGAAAGCGATTTCTATTACATTTACCATCAAAGCTACACTTCCTCGCACGGTGGCATGTCACTTTAGTGTCTATAATATTATGAGATTTCACTTCCATCGAAAGATATATTCTTATCTGTGGGCAAGTCATGCTCATGCTTAGCCATATGTGTAGGAAGATGGCAGCTGACTAAATGTTTGGCGCACGAACTGACGATTTTCATTGGTTGCGATAAACAAAGAGTTGCATGGAATGTACTTCTATTTCAATTTTCGAACCAAAATTGAAACTTTAAACGACGTCTAGCTAAACATCTCCTGAATATTGTTTATGCAGTGCAAGATCGTGATCGACTTAGGCGTTGTTTAGTTTTAAGCCTTAGACAACGTCTACCTAGTCATCGTTTCTACAATCGGCCCATACTGTCCAGACAAACAAGGCGAAGAGGACGAACCTCTGCGTTGTTTACAAACATGCAGTATGTGCCTGGCCGTAAAGAAATTAACCAATAGTGTTGGGCCTAGACTGACTGATCACTGAAATTTCAGTAATATGGAAATTACACAAAGTAGCATTACAATTTTGATGTTTTGATAATGTGTTTCGATTTACAAAATGTTTAATAACAACACTGACGTTCTTTCTAGTGTTTATTTATTTATCGTGTCAGAAGTACAAAATAAACGAGATTAACTGAATTTGTTCACTGTGGTTAAGATTTTAATGAATTTGCATGCTTCTTTTGTTGCTTATTTTGTGATCAATTTTTAAGTGGATGTATTTAGGCATTTTTTTTACATTACTCGTCCAATAAGGCATTCAATTTGGCAATTTTGGTACGGTTTTGCCATTTTCTTTCTTCTAGAATTCAAACATTTCTAAATTTAACGATTTATTAAAAATAGTGTTTTTCCTTTTCTATTTTACCTATTGAGCGGTCTTGCCGTAACGAAAATTCACTGTCCACTGCCTCTCACTAACGGTTTGTACTCCCATATAGCCTTCCCACAGGGTGACATAACTTCACAATAGAGGGCAATCATTCCCCAGATAATTCTGCTTATAAAAGCTGGAAAGAGCTTAGGCCTGTATGGACGGGTCTGAAGGATTTTCCGATAGCGGTGATAAAACAAAAGAAGGCCACACATCACCCCCGCCGATTATGTATGTTGATGATAATTATGATGTCTTATATTAGGAGTATGGTATATCTACAGTAGATAATCAACCTAATATATATATGGTTGTTTTCTCACTGGAAAGAAACGTTGTTAACGTAGTAAAGGCAAGTTCTGTGGCAATGTGTGTAACTCTAATTAATTTGGCGTGATATTGTCGTAAGTTAAGAGCCTACGTGGCTCAGGCGGTAGCGCGCCGACTTCTCATCGCTGGGTTCCGTGGTTCAATCCCGGTCTCTCCATGTGAGATTTGTGCTGGAGAAAGCGGAGGTGGGACAAGTTTATCTCTGGGTAACCCGGTTTTCCCTGACATCCTTCATTCCAGTAACACCCTCCAGTATCATTTCATTTCATCTGTCAGTCATTAATCATTGCCGCAGAGTAGTGTGACAGACTTCGGCAGGCGGCATAATTCCTATCCTCGCCGCTAGATAGGGACTTCATTCATATAATTCCTGACGCGGTCGAATGACTGGAAACAGGCTGTGGATTTTCATTTTCATTGTCGTAGTTACCGTACAACTTGAAATACGTACAACCTCTGCACCTATCTGAAGGCTTAGTGGAGAATCTAGGGAAGAAACTACACCACAATAGTTGTCATCTGCGCTAGGATTCGAACCTCTTATCTCAAAGTTGTGTAGGTTCCCTTATTTTACCACGATGTCCTGTGAGACTTGCCGGACTCTATAAATGGAGAAAATCAGAGATACAGATGATGGTGATGATGATGATGATGATTTGTTTAAAAGTGCCCAACATTGTAGCTGTGAGCGCAGGAGAATATGAATGAGGAAACGTGGATCGAACTATCACTGGGTAGAAGAGAATTTTGTGATCCAGTTCAATAGTTTCCTGAATACCGCTTACTGAACTAGCTGGATTTGTGCCAGTAAAGGAGGAGACCAATACTTTCCCACTTCGCTCTCCTGCTTGCCGCTGTGCTGAAAAGATTGGATCAAATACCATGCACCATGTAACTTCCTAGAAGAGGTTTGTGCAATTCTTGAGCCTGCTCCTATGGAAGGCCTGTTTTTACACTTATTACAGGTCCATGAACTGGGCGTACTGAGGCCTGCGTTGCGACTGTGCCGTTTATCTTTCCAGATACTGACCTACGCCGACCATGATCTTCGAATATTGAATTTATAATTTTGTGGAGTTCTTTCCGGCAGAGATTATCAGTCATGTGTTTCGAATCAAGTTTTATCAGCCTATGCGCTGGTCTTTTGTACTACCAGGGCAAACGCCCACTTACATAATAATTGAAAATCAACAGCCTGTTTCCAGTCACCCGACCGGGTCAGGAATGGAATGAATGAAGCCCCCAACTAGCGGCGAGGATAGGAACTGTGCCGGCTGCCGTAGCCTGTCGCACTCCTCTGGGGCAATGATTAATGACTGACATGAAATGAAATGATACTGGAGAGTTTCACTGGAATGAAAGATGACAGGGAAAACCGGATACCCGGGGAAAAACCTGTCCCACCTCCGCTTTGTCCAGCACAAATCTCACATGGATTGACCGGGATTTGAACCACGGAGCCCAGCGGTGAAAGGCCGGCGTACTGCCGCCTAAGCCACGGGGGCTATCACTTCGATCATCATTCATCAATTATAAAGATTAGGTGTAGTTTATTGTTTCTGTTTCAACTTGACCTTTGAAGGGACTGTGTCTTCATGTAACCACTAGGCTTTGGAAATTTGTTACTAATATCTAGCTCTTTGAACACGGAGTCTACCATACAGTATACGGTTTGTATTTTCTCTTTTGCAGACTGATAGGTTTCCTGCGACCCAGGTTTACATAGGGCTATGATTAATAAGATTGTGGATATTGCCCTAATGAAGGTAAAACCCTAGCATTTGCCTGGTTTGAAAATGGGAAACCACCCATCATCTCCCGATTGCAAGTTTGCCGCTTCACAACTAGCAATGCGTATCTATCTCGCTCGGTAATAATAATTTCCGTGTTCTGCATAAACGAAAACCAAGACCGTACCAAACCCCATGGAAGGCTCAGTCAGAAGTCATGCAGATTAAGAGCTGTCGTGTGGTCGGTACGACGAATCCTCTTGGCCGTTATTCTTGGATTTCTAAACCGGAAAAGCTATCTCACCGTCAGATAGCTGGTCAACTGTAATCACGCTGGCTGAGTGGACCTCGAGCCAGCCCTCAGATCTGGGTAAAAGTCTCTGGCCTGGCCGGGAATCGAACCCAGCGCCTCCGGGTAAGAGGCAGGCACGATACTCCCTACACCGCGGGATCGACTCTTTTGTTCTACACACCTTTATATTATAGTCGTGCTCTGCCGCAGAAAAGGGAAGTTCGTTTTGTTGATATTAAGGTAACTCAAAAGGACTTTCTGGTCTTCACACATGAAGAGCTCAAATCAGGCGATGTTTGAAGGAGACAGGACGGCTGAGCTGAACCATTCCATAATGTGCAGACGCTGCACGGTAGAGCAAAGCATTTCATCCGTGGAAGTAAATGGATGATTATTTTGTAAAGTACAATGTTTGGTACTGTTTAACGATCAAGGATAACGCGACACGAGAAAATAATGCTAAAAAAGGACAGAAAGAACAGAAGTAGAATAAATTAGTTTTAGAAAATTTAAGTTTATTCAGTAAGACAATGGCCGGGGTTGAAGAGTCTTTGGAGTTCGTTAATTATATCTTCAATTATGGTATGCAAATTAAAAAACGTGTTTTAGGCACCCCATGGTTGGGACATTTACAGATAAACCCTCCTTAATCAATCAATCAATCAATCAATCAATCAATCAATCAATCAATCAATCAATCAATCAATCAATCAATCAATCAATCAGTCAATCAATCAATCAATCAATCAATGATCTGCGTTTAGGTCAGTCGCCCAGGTGGCATATTTCCTATCACTTTTTACCTCATATCTAAACGTATTTATAATTGTTCACCTAGCTTTTTATTAAATATTTTCAACGAACTTTGAAATTTATCGAACATTCCTCTTGATAATTTATTCCAATCCCTTACTCCTTGTCCTATGAATGAATATCTACAAATTGCAAACATCTGTCAGACCGGCCGAGTTGGCCGTGCGCGTAGAGGCGCGCGGCTGTGAGCTTGCATCCGGGAGATAGTAGGTTCGAATCCCACTATCGGCAGCCCTGAAAATGGTTTTCCGTGGTTTCCCATTTTCACACCAGGCAAATGCTGGGGCTGTACCTTAATTAAGGCCATGGCCGCTTCCTTCCAACTCCTAGGCCTTTCCTATCCCATCGTCGCCATAAGACCTATCTGTGTCGGCGCGACGTAAAGCCCATAGCAAAAAAAAAAAAAACATCTGTCAGGGGCCATGAAAAATATCTCCCACTGCTGAACGACATATTACACAGATTAGTAGTCCAAGGTGTCTTATCAGCGGCCATGAGACCTGTAAGTATCGCTGAGGCGGTAATAATAATAATAATAATAATAATAATAATGTTATTGGTTTTACGTCCCACCAACTACATTTTGACGGTATTCGGAGACGCCCAGGTGCCGGAATTTTGTCCAGCAGAATTTCCTTTACGTGCCATTTAATCTACCGATCAGAGGCTGACGTATGTGACCACCTTCAAATACCACCGGACTGAGCCAGGATCGAACCTGGCAAGTTGGTGTCAGAAGGCCAGCGTCTCAACCGTATGAGCCACTCAACCCGGCACTGAGGCTGTAGAACTAACGCTAGATTAGGGATTTCCTGTAGTAGTGGGTGAGGTCCGTGGTTCACATCAAGCCTTGGCGACAGAGAGACCGAGCAAAATGTTAACGAAGGTTTCTTATTATTCCTTCCAGGTGAATTATCGGGTGGTATCTTTCGGATAGCAGCGAGGTACCTTTCTTATTGCTATTCTCTCTCTCTCTCTCTCCTCATAAGTTCTGAAACATCCGACGGATGCTAGCTACTGTTATTCATATTCACAAGACCACTGAGCAATGGAGTACCTTTAGTAATTTTTGAAGAAAGAAAGTCGCAAGCAATTTTCCTGTAAGAGAGGTAATATTCATCTAACTTTCGCAACTACATCTGCAATACACTTCCTGTGAACTTCTTGAATTAGTTGTTGCAAGTAATCACAACTGCAATACACGATATGTGGTTTACTGCCTACGCGATTTGTGGAAGGGAGAGACTAAGGACGTTATTAGTTGCGTTATAATAAATGTTCACAAGGAAAGATTGAAACTTCAAATTTCAGACTGCTAAAGAAGCCAAGAGATGGAATCATTTGACCAGAACTGGCTACATTTCCATTCCCCTCCAGGCTACGTTTTTGTGCGAGAGCAAGTGAGTAGTACTATCTGCGTTTGAGCTTGTGGTAACAGGCACGAGTAACAGATGCTACACTCATTTCTAACAATAGTTGTGACAAAAGAAAGAAATGCATGATCGATATCAAACTGTTCATTATGCGGTACTTATGATTACAGGAAATGTGTAACTAAAGCACACGGTCTGAGCGGCTCAGACGGTTGAGACAGGGTGCCCTCGATAATGTTGTGAGATGGACGGAGGGCAACGGTATGATGATAAACGAGGTTAAAAGTCAGGTTGTGAGTTTCACAAATAGCAAAAGTCCTCTCAGTTTTAACTACTGCGCTGATGGTGTGAAAGTTCCTTTTGGGGATCACTGTAAGTACCTAGGTGTTAATATAAGAGAAGACCTTCATTGGGGTAATCACATAAATATGATTGTTAATAAAGGGTACAGATCTCTGCACATGGTTATGAGGATATTTAGGGGTTGTAGTAAGGATGTAAAGGAGAGGGCATGTAAGTCTCTGGTAAGACCCCAACTAGAGTATGGTTCTAGTGTATGGGACCCTCGCCAGGATTACTTGATTTAAGAACTGGAAAAAAATCCAAAGAAAAGCAGCTCGATTTGTTCTGGGTATGAAATGAAATGTCGTATGGCTTTTAGTGCCGGGATATCCCAGGACGGGTTCGGCTCGCCAGGTGCAGGTATTTCTATTTGACTCCCGTAGGCGACCTGCGCGTCGTAATGAGGATGAAATGATGATGAAGACAACACATACGCCCAGCCCCCGTGTCACTGGAATTAACCAATTAAGGTTAAAATCCCCGACCCGGCCGGGAATCGAACCCGGGACCCTCTGAACCGAAGGCCAGTACGCTGACCGTTCAGCCAACGAGTCGGACTGTTCTGGGTGATTTCCGACAAAAGAGTAGCGTTACAAAAATGTTGCAAAGTTTGGGCTGGGAAGACTTGGGAGAAAGGAGACGAGCTGCTCGATTAAGTGGAATGTTCCGAGCCGTCAGTGGAGAGATGGCGTGGGAGGACATCAGTAGATGAATAAGTTTGAGTGGTGTCTTTAAAAGTAGGAAAGATCACAATATGAAGATAAAGTTGGAATTCAAGAGGACAAACTGGAGCAAATATTCGTTTATAGGAAGGGGAGTTAGGGATTGGAATAACTTACCAAGGGAGATGTTCGATAATTTTCCAATTTCTTTGCGATCATTTAAGAAAAGGCTAGGAAAACAACAGATAGGGAATCTGCCACCTAGGCGACTGCTCTAAATGCAGATCAGTAGTGATTGATACATATGAACTTTGCAGGTTCGATCCTAGCTCAGTCCGGTGGTACCCGAAGGTGCTCAGATATGTCAGCCTCGTGTTGGTAGATTTAGTGGCACTTAAGATAAATCTTGCAGGATTAAAATCCGGCACCTCGGCGTCTCCGAAAACCGTAAAAGTATTTACTGGGACCTGAAGCCAATAACATTATTATTAACTAAAGCACAACTGCACTACCACTTCGACATTTCACAATAGCACCTCAATTATTCGCAAGTCACCGAGGACGGAACATATTTATTGTCAAGCGTTGAGACTTGAGATAGGTGCACGCGTGGTAGCCATGCACCCCTTTCCTTGCAAACACACGACTTGTTGTCGGTCGACCGTATTACATGTCCAGTGGATCGCCTACACTAGTCTATCCATATTAATAATGCTGCTCTAGCGGAAGAGAGGTGCATTATATAATTTCAGTAAAGTCTCCATTATTAAAATACTAGCTGTGGTACCGGACGTTGATGGTACAATCACTTAGCATGGAAGTGATTACATTTTTGTTCACTCCTCAATTCGTTTCGCAGATTCTGAGGGAAATAAGTGGACATGCCTCTCCCTGTAAGCGGCTTGTCGTGATGTGCTCGTTTCCTTGCTCTCTGAGGCCCCTTGCACTTTCATATGTTTTACATTATTACTAATCTTGATTTGATCTCTTCTTTCTGGTATAAAATATTATGATGATTGTTGTTTAAAGGGTCATCGGTCCCTAATGGTACGAGGTGCAACGAAATGAAACGTTAATTAAAACTACAAAATGTATCCACTGACTAAAATATAAAACGAATGATGATGAAATAATGACCATGAATCCAAAACAATCAGTGGATCCAATTCACAATGCCTTAATTATTAGGATGATACGTATTATCTAAAGGGGTCCAAAATCCAGGTCACCGGCACCTCATAATAATACTAATCACTGGTAAAGCAGAACCATGATGTTCCTCCTATAGTGGTACTAATCACAGGTAACGTAGACTCGTGGTGTTCCTCGTAAACACAGGTAATGCAGACCCATGATATGTCACACATAATGGCACCACTCACAGACAACACAGACCCATGGCGTTCCTTACAATGTGTTACTAATCAGAGGCAACGTAGACCCGTGGTGTTCTTCATATAGTGGTACTAATCAGAGGCAACGTAGACCCGTGGTGTTCTTCATATAGTGGTACTAATCAGAGGCAACGTAGACCCGTGATGTTCTTCATATAGTGGTACTAATCAGAGGCAACCAAGGGGTACTACTAACAGGTAACGCAGTCACATTTGAACACAGGGGAACCGTCACATTCTAGCGCAGTGAACGGCACCTTTTCTCGCAAGGACATTAGTCCGCGCAGCCGAGTGCCCGTCCCCTCGCCTCGTTGTGATACACACGAAGGTACTAACCACAGGCAACGTCCAGACCCGTGGTGTTCCTCACTCGAGGGTACTACTCCTAGGTAACGTAGATCCATGGTGTTCCTCACATGGTGTATTCATCGCAAGTAGTCTTACGGTTCTAATTTCTTCATCCCTTGGTCGCCCATACTGGTCACCTCATACGACAGGCAGGGAATACCGTGGGTGTATTCTTCGTCTGCATCCCCCACCCGCAGGGAGTGGGTATAAAGGAAAGCTAAGCATTGGGTTAATATTCAAAAAATACAAACAGATGCACTGTTCTCTATTAAACTTGAGCCGGGCTGAGTGGCTCAGACGGTTGAGGCACTGGCCTTCTGACCCGAAGTTGGCAGGTTCCATCCTGGCCGAATCCGCTGGTATTGGAAGTTGCTCAAATACGTCAGCCTCGTGTCGGTAGATTTAGTGGCACCTAAAAGAACTCCTGCGGGACAAAATTCCGGTACCTCGGCGTCTCCGAAAACTGTAAATGTAGTTAGTGGGACATAAAGCCTATAACATTATTATAAGAGCCTATAGAGCTACCCTTTCTTGGACAACTTTAACATAACTGCCACTCATATTTTTCCCTTGTTTTTCACTGTATCGGAAAAAGGTATGGAATAAAAATTTGCCAAGAGAAATTTTCGTGTATAGAGTTATATCGAGTTCAGGGCCTTTATGAAACTCCCCCTCCTGCTGAAAATATTTGAACAACTTACAGCTAAAATCCTACTCGATCTTATTCTAAACCTAAATACAAGTTTCATTAAAATCCACTCATCAATTTTCCCGTGATGCTGTAACAGGTACAGAGAAACATTAACGTGAACCCGACATAGGTCGTTACAATGACGTCAGTATTCTTGTCAGAATACAATATTAACCTACTTCAATGCCTCGGTTAAAAGCAATGTTGTCATATGAAATGCTCGATCAAATGGAAAACGGCACAGTTTCTCAATTTTCACGAACAATACTACGCTGGCGTTCTAACAATGCCAAGTTCCAGAGCTGAAATGATCCGGCCACAGACAGTGGTGAACATGGCTCTGCCTTTTTCCATAAGTGTGCACATTCCCCGTTCCTATCAGTGCCTCACAGTAGGGATCGAATAGCTGCAATACTACGATAAACCAGTGTGTCACGTACCAGTAATTAACAGAATATGGGGAATGGCATGTGAAAAAAAATTATCCCACTCCCGAGCTACTTCCCACCAATATTCAGAGAGGTTGTTCAACTCGGGTACGGAACGCTCTTAGCTCTCGCAGCAGGTACTGTAGCAGTCGGAGAAGTGTGGCAGCAGAAGAGACAAAGCAAATCATAACAAACAAGAGTCACTGTACACTGTAATGTTATTGTTGATCAATTTTATGGGCTGTACGGAATTATACAAAGCAATAGGAAAGAAAGAGTTTATACAGAGCCGATGAAAGATGAAGGTAGAGAGTTGGTAACACATGCAGAAGAAATAGAGAGAAGATGGAAGGAGTATTTTGATAAATTGCTGAGTGTGAGAAATTGTGCAGAGGCGACGGTAATAATTGCGATGACTGAACAGTAGAAGGTAATATACCAATATTAAAGGTGGAATTAGCAGTCCGTAAAATTAAAATGGCAAGACACCAGGGATGGATGAAATTAGTATGGAAATGATAAAGGCTGCTGGACCTGTTGGTCTACGGTGGGTATACAGATTGTTAAAATGCATATGAAAACAGAAACATGTGCCAGAAGACTGGGGAAAGAGAATAATAATACTAGTCTTTAAGAAAGGGGACAAAATGTTCGTGATAACTATAGAGGAATCACATTCTTATCACAAGTGGAAAAAAATACTGGAACGGATATTGGAGAGGAGAATGAGGAGAAAGGTAAAATGAGAGTTGCAAGTGGAACAGTGTGGATTTAGAAGTGGGAGATCTACAGCAGACCCAATCTTCAGCATGAGGCAATTAATGGAAAAGAATTGGGAACGTGGAAAGGAGATTCTGGTCATGACATTCATAGATCTAACAAAGGCACACGATAGTGTTCCCAGTGAGGTTTGGGAAACCGTGGTCAAAAAGGGGCCGGGTAGACAAACTGTAGAAATGGTGTAAGCAATGTACAAGAAGTGCGTCAGCAACATACAGACGACGGCTGGAAGGACAGAATGGTTTAGATATGAAACTGGACTAATTCACGAGCATGTGGTGTTACCTATTTTGTTTCTAATCGTTATGGACGAAATTGTAAAAGATACAAAGAAAGCATATGGGAATAGGGAGACGAAGTTTTTACTATTTGCAGACTATATTGTGGTCTGGGGAACGAGCAGCAAAGAAGTACAAGAATAACTTGATGCACTGAACGAGAAAATTGAAAAGTATGATCAGAAAATCAGCGCAGAGAAAAGAAAGACCATGGTGAAATCAAGAGGAGAAAGACACGCTAGAGGCATTGTGAAAACTGGTGGTCAAAACCTTACAATTGTTGACGGTTTCAAATACGTAGGGAGTGAATTAATGTAGAATACAAGGCTGGACATGGGGATTAGGAAGAGGATGCAACAGGGCAATGCATTCTACTAGAGTGTAAGAAACCGTGCCTGGAATAAGGAGGTACCAGGGAAGTGTAAGGAGGTAGAGTAAAACATGTATTTTATTTGATTATTTGATTAAGACCTGCACAATGACCAGTAAGGAGGAGAGTAGAATTCAAGCCAGCGAAATGAATACCTAAGAAGTATGATGGGAAAGACAAGGAAAGGCAGATTGAAAAACGAAGATGTGAGAAAGGAATTTGGAATGGAAAACGTAAATGAGAGAATTGATAGGAGTAAACTAACATGGTTTAGACGTAAAGAGGATGGAGGAGAAAATAATACCAAACCAGACGATAAGTTCGAGGGAAAGAGAGCGAAAGGGAGATCTAAAACAAGATGGACTGATTCAATAAAGAGTAGTGCAAGAACAAGAAACCTGGACCGGGACAAAATGATGGAAGAGGAATGGTTGAAGGAGAGAAGAAGGAGGAGAAGTTCCATATATGTCCCGACCTAGCAGGATCTGGAGAGGGGGAAAGGAGAATGCTACTGTAACTTACAATGGTAACTGTTCATTTACATCACACTTAAGGTCATTAAATGAAATGCAGAAGTAAACTTCTGAAGCATAAAAGCGCCATAACCAACCAACAACGATTCACTCTCTTACTTCTTTCGATACATTTCACTATTTAATTGTCCGACTCGTTGGCTGAATGGTCAGCGTACTGGCCTTCGGTTCAGAGGGTCCCGGGTTCGATTCCCGGCCGGGTCGGAGATTTTAACCTTCATTGGTTAATTCCAATGGCTCGGGGGCTGGGTGTTTGTGTTGTCCCCAACATCCCTGCAACTCACACACCACACATAACACTATCCTCCACCACAATAACACGCAGTTACCTACACATGGCAGATGCCGCCCACCCTCATCGGAGGGTCTGCCTTACAAGGGCTGCAGTCGGCTAGAAATAGCCACACGAAATTATATTACTATTTAATTTTGTAATAAGAACGAAGTCCATCTCTGTAGTGTAGTGGTTAGTGTGATTAGCTGCCACCCCCGGAGGCGCGGGTTCGATTCCCGGATCTGCCACGAAATTTGAAAAGTGTACGAGGGCTGGAACGGGGTCCACTCAGCCTCTGGAGGTCAACTGAATAGAGGTGGGTTCGATTCTCACCTCAGCCATCCTCGAAGTTTTTCCCCGTGGTTTCCCACTTCTACTCCAGGCAAATGCCGGGATGGTATACCTAACTTAAGGCCACGGCCGTTTCCTTCCCTCTTCCTTGCCTGTCCTTTCCAATCTTCCCATCTCTTCACACGGCCCCTGTTAAACATAGCAGGTGAGGTCGCCTGGGCGAGGTACTGGTCATTCTCCCCAGTTTTAACCCCCCGACCCAAAGTCTGACGCTCCAGGACACTGCCCTTGAGGCGGTAGAGGTGGGATCCCTCGCTGAGTCCGAAGGAAAAACCGACCCTGGAGGGTAAACAGATTAAGAAAGAAAGAAAGAATGAAAGAAAGAATAAGAACGAAAAATAAGGGGCCATGTACTCATAGTAATTTGCAAAACACAATTTAGACTGGTTTGATCCTGTATTTATACATCGTGATTTGCATATCTTTACAAGAGGAGAGAACTGATGGCTATTTACAATTCAAAGCTCAGCCAAATCTATTTATGACGATATGGAGAGGATATCTACTGAAGTTAAGAAAATGATTATGAGGGAAATATTTTCAGAATTCATATACATCTGTTTCAATGTCATATTTATCTTTTAACTCATCACACTGCAGGTCTACAATTTCGTCCACCGCCGTTTTGGAATAACAAACCTATTAAGTATGAATCTGGCAGAGCTAATTCCCAGTCTGCAGCTCTGAGGAACTTGACTTGCTCTCTACGTGGGCAGATTGTCAAGGTCTTAACTTGTCCAAAAGGGTTCAAGTATGAATATGAAACGAAACCTACAACCTGTTTTCCAGTCATTGACCGGGTCAGGGATGGAATGAATGAAGCAGATATAGGCTATTATTACGATGGGGTCGCCACTCCCAAAGTGATTTATTAATGACTGATAGATGATATGAAATGAGAATGGAGAGTGTTGCTGGAATGAAAGATGACAGGGAAAACCGGAGTACCTGGAGGAAAACCTGCCCCACCTCCGCTTTGTCCAGCACAAATCTCACATGGAGTGACCGGGATTTGAACCACGGTATCCAGCGGTGAGAGGCCGACGCACTGCCGTCTGAGCCACGGAGGCTTTTCAAGTATGAATAATCGCCAGTTAATACTAAATCCATATTATTTTTTTCACTATGGCCTTGAAGTAATGCATTTGCTATCACCAAAGACTACGCTAAAGAGTCAGAACTGAAATGAGTTTCACTTTGGAGCAAAATAGCTGAAGAAGGCGATTGTTGCACTTGGCAGTTAAAGTGTTATGTATCAGGTGAAACAGTATTTCAAATTTAGTGTATAGTATAAAACAACTATCTTGCAACAGTTGCACGGGAGTAGACGTTCCACAAGATGGAAAAAGCTTCTATTATAATCAATACAACATGCCACTACCTGCGATGTCATTGTAAACAATACCCATTGTGTGTAAGTACGCAGTAAAAATGTCGGGACAGCGTGGGTAGATCAGCTTGCTAAATTGCAGGCCAGCTTGACGGTGATCTATACATTTAAGAGACAGAAAGGTTCTGATCCACCGTTAGTCTCCCTTGAAATTTTTTTCACATGTTAATATATTTGGGCTCCCAAGAGATGGACGAACCTATCACTCCTACATACACGATGCCTATATTTTCGGTATAAGAATGTCTTATTTAGCCAGCACCGAACACCACAGGGATTTGGGTAAGGGGCAGTTCTTAGTCTGTTGCTTTGCTTAGTCCGTTTCCTTTCTACAGTACGCAGATGATGCTGTATTTTTACTGAAATGAAATTAAATCGCGTATGGCTTTCAGAGCCTGGAGTGTCCGAGGACAAGTTCGGCTCGCCAGATGCAGGTCTTTTGATGTGACTCCCGTAGGTGACCTGCGGGTCGTGATGAGGATGAAATGATGATGAAGACGACACATACACCCAGCCCCCGTGCCAGCGAAATTAACCAATCATGGTTAAAATTCCCGACGCTGCCAGGAATCGAACCCGGCCAGCATGCTAACCATTTAGCCATGGAGCCGGACGTATTTTTACTATAGCGAAATCAATAACAGCTATCAAGCGTCGACTTGTTGATGCTATTCCACAAGTAAATGTTTGGTTTTTCCAACTCGGCTTGGACTTCTCCGTAATATTCACGATAAGAATAATTAATCTTCTAATACGTAAGTTTATACTGGGGTCTCACAATATTCTGGTCAAACTTCAGACTAACTTCCGGCTAGCCTGGGCTACTCATACGTACACCTGCTGGAAACTGCAGAAATGTCACTGGATATACGGGTACAACATTACGGCAATCGATTTACAGAAAGTATATATGTCGTATATAAGTCGAGTCAGATCGGAATATCATGGAAGATGATAAGAGCAATTGAAAATCCATACGAGGAACTTATATGTTCTATCAAAGTGAAAAATGGGGTGGTAGTGGTAGAGATATATTCAAAACTGTCTCAAACAGGGTTGAAAATTATTGTCAATATTATTTTTATTAAGGAGATTTTCCAATAGGAAGGCTTTGAGAAAGGAGCCTCACCATGTCTCGTGAACCAAGACATTCCGGGTCTGATTTTCGCAGACGATATCCTTCTACACACATTAACATCTGTCAAAATGCAAAATAGTATTAATGGGATAGTTAATTACTGTAAAGAGTGGAATTTAAAAATTAAGCTACAGAATAAGAGAGTTATGGTGTGTATAAACGGTGACACACTTTTAAAAAGTGAACAGTGATGGATGTGTAAGACAAAATTAGAAGTTGTTAAAAAATGGAATGCCTACGGACGACAATAAGCTGCAATAGCAGATGGACAAAACAGATAAAAAGAGCAAAACTGGAGTGACAGACAATACAAGACTTCAACCATATATTTTTATAGTGTCGACAGTATCCGATACAAAAGACCAACCTGAATAATTATCTTTTGCTCGCCCATTAACAGCTACCGTGTAGCAGTACTTCTGTTTTGGTGAACAATGTCCATGGACAGTATACAACATCATAAAAAAGAAACTAACTTTGACGTTTAGATTAATCAAATACCATAAATAACTTGTCACATTAATGTAATTTTCATGCTGACTGTATAATCTCCTTTTGATATAAGGTCAAAATAAAAAAGTGAAAATTAAAAACTCCGTAGACAATAATGGGAACACTTACGAATTCCAACTCGGTAAATTCCAGAATGTTTTCTCCTTAAAGGCAACGCCTTGACACATAACAGAGGTAATATACACAGGGATCATGAACACGATGCCCCAAGGCTGTAAATTAAACGTCAGAAACGACAAATACCGGCACTGGTATTGGCATTGGCAATCTTAAATGTGGTTTATGAATGCAACTTCACGTTTCATGGCACAATCGGTTAGTCGTCCTTCTCTTCCCAAATGGCGGGCTCGATTTCAGCTGAGGTCGGTGGCATTTGAGAGTGTTTGAACGTGACAAATCCGTGTCGTTGGCGTCCAGCACGTTAAAGAATATTATCGTAGGACAAAAATCCGATAACACGCTATTAGTTTCACGTCGCACTGACACAGAGAGGTCTTATGGCGACGATGGGAAGGAAGTGACCGTGGCATTAACTAACATACAGCCCCAGCATTTGCCTGGCATGAAAACGGGAAACCACGGAAAACCATCTTCAGGGCTACAAACTACTGTGGGATTCGAACCCATCACCTCCCGAATGCAAGCTCTAAGTTACGTGGTCCAAACCACGTGGCCAAATCACTCATAGGGTCTGCTGTAACAGTACTTAAATACGAGACGTCCGTTTGAATAGATTTATTAACACTTCGAAACACCACTTTTTCATGTAAAACCCTTGCACCACAGCGTCTCTTTCAGTCCAACAGTGCGGCGTGATAGCCGAACGGATCATCACTGGCTTCCCACCAAGGTATCCACACTGGCACTTCCACACACTGCCAAAAATACTGACACTTCCCCACAGCCCTTGGACGCGGCTACCTGGTTAATGACTCAGAAATAATCTCGACTGACAATTCCACACACATCTTCCCCCACCCCCCAAAGGGTACCATCCACTTCCGACACTGCCGGTCACTGCCCCAAGGGGGTAATCGCACAGAGCGCATACAGTGGTGGCGTGCAAAATGCGCTATACTCATACACTTCAAAGGCTAGTATGGGGAGGAATACTTGGAAATTTCTCATTTTTAATGTACAACACATAATATTATATATCTGAAGATTATTCAATTATTAAATAGACGCATCAAATAATTATAATAAATGTACGGGAAGTGGATGGTGCTTGGTGGCAATTCCACATCTCGACTGGAATGTCTTGGTTGTCTAGCCAGTTTTCAATAAAGTAGTCAAAAAACTGTCTAAGTTTGGAACTTTCTGGAGCTGGAGAGTGTATTTCCAACCACCCATCGAGCACATCTTCAGGCTTCAAAAACGCAAGTGCTGCGCACATACGGACATGAAGGCTGATTTCGCTATTCTCCCGGTACTCCATCGACAATCCGAGATCCTGTACTTTTCTCCATAAGCATTTTGTCATGTGAAAATGGCAGCCATGCATTTTTGTTGTTGGAAATACCTCTTGCAGAGAAGAAATGACAGCAGTTTCAAAATCCACGTTTATATTTTCTGGTCTCCACTCCGGAACAGCCGGCAAGGCACAGGACAACGAACGCTGTTGAGGGCTGGAACAACCGTCTCAACAATCTTGTCGGGAGACCTCACCCCAAATTAAGAGAGATTGTCAAAGTGTTGAAGACGGAAACTGAGAGGACAAACTGCGCTTTCCTGAAGGCTGAGCTCCACATGGAAGGGGAAAAAAGAAGACGAAAATATGTCAAACTAGACGGACGGATTGAGGAAATCCAGAAAAAATTCGAAAATGACAAAAAATGAAAAGTTTTCTGAAGGCAGTTGCATATTCACAGACAATGGAGTAGATTAATAATTATTATTGTTGAGAAAATTGGACCAAAACCAAAAATACAAAACACAAAAAAATGACGAAGCCGGATAAACTGATTTTAAACACGCCAAAATGATAACACCAAAATTATCAATTCTGTTATTATTTTGCCAGTCCAAAGCCTGGATAAAGTGTGATGGAAATCAGACTCTTTGCATTTATTTTATTTCGATGGAAATTATACTACATCAGTGATATTTTCCAGACCGTATTAGTAATGATAATGAAGTACCTAGACAGAGCGCCTTCTTCACTGCAAAAGAATAACATGTTAACTTTAAAGGTCAGTGGGGCGAGCCTTGATGTTAACAGGCGAGCGAATCGCTTCGGCAGTTCGCCAGGGCGAACTCGCTGCGCTCGTTCACATCATTTAAATAAAATATACATTTTTTAAACATTATATATTTTAAAGTATAGTTTGGGCGCAGTTATAAGTAGCCGTTTTCGAGATAAGCCGGATACACACATGTACATGCACGCACAGCTGCTTTATTAGTATAGATATATTATTATTAGTACAGTATAGATTAATAATATTCTATTATTCATCTTTTTATTTAGGGCGGCGGGAGGTAGTTTGTGGAGTGGTGGTGGTGGTGGTTGGGGGGGGGGGGGGAGAGTCACGCTGTAGCCTTGGGGGGGATTTGTGTGGAACTGTCAGTCGAGATTACTTCTGAGTAATCAGGTAGCCGCGTCCAAGGGCTGTGGGGAAATGCCTGTATTTTTGACAATGTGTGGAAGTGTCAGTGTGGGGAACTGTCATGTAACCTCCCACCAAGGCGGCCGTGGTTCGAATCCCGGCCGATGCATGTGTGAGTTTTGAAATAAGTCACGTCCCTGCAGTTCCAGTTCCATGTAATATTAGAGATCCCGTGGTTATTATCACGATATCAACGGTCACGTTGATTGCTCATTTTATTTCGATCAGTAGTCAAAAGAATAGCTACAATGAAACAATGAAGTGGAAATACCACTGGGTACAAGTCGTTGCAATTTGTGATGAAGGTGCTAAAGGATAATAATAGCACGGCGAAGGAACAGGTTTAACATCGTTTATGTGGTCAATCCTGGAATATCGATTAAATGCATGGGGCTCGTATCAAACAGGGTTTATCAGTGAATTAGAGACAGCACATAAGAAGGCTGCAAGGTTCGGGACAAAAAGTATCGAGAAACTTGGGAGGGAATCGCTAGAGGCTAGAAGATGAAGGGGAAAAAATCTCGAATATGTGTCATGTGCAATTCCTATACAAACAAGTCCGCATGGGGAAAGTTGAACAGTCGGCAAGATTATCCGTGATAGGAAGTAGGGCAGTATTCATCTCAAGTACCGCTAAAGGAAAGATCGCAGAAAACTATGTCAATCGGAGTAATGGAAATTGGAATATATTACCTATATCAAATGTAAGTTACAGTATCGCTTAACGTGCAACAGATTGCACACGAGTTACGTTGCAAGTGGATATCGCTGAAGTTATTTAAAACAGCGTAACGTCAGAAGTGCAGAATATTTCTCCTGTTGTTATTTTCTCGTTATGTTTAATCGGTAGTGTTTAAATTATTTCTCCTGTTGTTATTTTCTCGTTATGTTTAATCGGTAGTGTTTAAAATTATATTTTGAGTTAGCTGTGAGTCATCGTGTAATACTTCTGAAAATTACATTTATAAGACATTTGCTATATTACTGTGGTAAAACGCTGGCAACAGGATGTCTCTCGGTAATAATAATAATAATAATAATAATAATAATAATAATAATAATAATAATAATAATAATAATAATAATAATAATAAATATGATAATAATAATAATAATAATAATAATAATAATAATATATGTCTATCCCTTAGTCCCATTTCCTGATACGGGGTCTGGGATGAGATGGGATGGGATAAAATTTCTTGCATGTTCTACAGCCGGATGCCCTTTCTGACACCAACGTCAATTGACGAGTTAACAAAGATGAAATAAATGAGGGGTGAATGAAACTCTGTAAGGAGGTGGAATGAATCGTCTGTGCTCTATGAACAGAAACTGTCCCGGCATTTGCCTCGAAGTGAAAATGGGAAACCACAGAAAACCACTCTCAGGAAAGCCGACGGTGGGGTTCGAACCCACTCGTCTCCCGAATGCATTGAGCTTGGCTCCATATCCCGTTCTAATCTCCAGGAAAATTCCACGATAGTTCCCTTTACAGCCCACAGCCTTTCCACCCTTCACCGCACTACAAATCACCATCACACATCTCCTGGCCAGAGAGAGAGAGAGAGAGAGATAGAGAGTCACCGTCTAAGAGGCCCGTAGTGCCCTGTCAAGGTACCGAATGAAGGGAACAAAAGAAAACTCGGCATACAGTCCTAATGGGTATTGGCTTACCAAGCGACCACTACTGTCCCTAGACTAGTAGATTACGAGGTGAAGCGTGTTCAGTGTGACGACTCCCCTCGTCCGTTAGTTTTGACTTTCTAGACCGGAGATATTATCTCACCGTCAGATTGTCCGACTCGTTGGCTGAACGGTCAGCATACTGGCCTTCGGTTCAGAGGGTCCCAGGTTCGATTCCCGGACGGGTCGGGGATTTTAACCTTAATTGGTTAATTCCTACGGCACGGGGGCTGGGTGTATGTGTTGTCTTCATCATCATTTCATCCTCATCACGACGCGCAGGTCGCCTACGGGCGTCAACTAGAAAGACCTGCACCTGGCGAGCCGAACCCGTCCTGGGATATCCCGGCACTAAAAGCCATACGACATTTCATTACCGTCAGATAGCTTTACTACTCTCATATAGGCTGAGTGGACCTCGAACCAGCTTTCAGATGTTGGCAATAATCCCTGACCATCCCTGACCTGGCCGGGAATCTAATTCGGGGCCCCCGGGTAAGAGGCAGAATCTTTAAATTTTAAGGGCCGGCTCCTTATTCATTTATGAATAAAATTATTCAATTTCTGTAGAAACCTCCCAAGTTCATAAAACACGGAATGCTTTGGTAGAAGAAGTTTCATTTTGTAAATTGGTAATGTTTATGGCTCTCTAGAATGCAGTACTTGGTTAGCAATTGACTGCTTTATAGTATGAGTGTTCATAACAATTTCTTTTGATCGCACCTTCTAACATTTCACATTTTCACTGTAGTATGTAAGCTTCCTGTTTATGACAAACTAGTGACCGGATTATTATTCATCCCGGACTGAGTGGCTCAGACGTTTGAACCCACGTAGGCGGATTCGATTTCGACTCAGTCCAGTGGTATTTGAAGGTGCTTACATACACCAGCCTCGTGTCAGTAGATTTACTCCTACGGAGCAAAATTCCGCCACCTCTGCGTCTCCGTGGACCGTTAATGTACTCGGCAAGGCGTAAATAATAATAATAATAATAATAATAATAATAATAATAATAATAATAATAATAATAATAATAATACCGGGCGAGTTGGCCGTGCTCGTAGAGGCGCGCGGCTGTGAGCTTGCATCCGGGAGATAGTAGGTTCGAATCCCACTATCAGCAGCCCTGAAGATGGTTTTCCGTGGTTTCCCATTTTCACACCAGGCAAATGCTGGGGCTGTACCTTAATTAAGGCCACGGCCGCTTCCTTCCAACTCCTAGGCCTTTCCTATCCCATCGTCGCCATAAGACCTATCTGTGTCGGTGCGACGTAAAGCCCCTAGCAAAAAAAAAATAATAATATTTTGCTTATGTCCCGCTATCTACTTTGTTACGATTCTCGGAGACGCCAAGGTGCCAGAATTTAGCCCCGCAGGAGTTCTTTTACGAGCCAGTAAATCTGCTGGCACGAGGCTGACGTATTTGAACAGCTTCATATACCACTGGACTGAGCAAGAATCGAACCTGCCAAGTTGGGATCAGAAGGCCAGCGCCTCAACGGTCTGAGCCATTCGTCCGGCGAAGAATGGAGAAAAAAGCTAAAGATGAGTTGGAAGGAGAACAGTTTGGCTTCAGAAGAAATGTAGGAACACGTGAAGCAATCCTGACTTTACGTCTGATCTTAGAGGATGGAATTGAGTAGAACAAGCCCATGGCATTCGTACATCTAGAAAAGGCATTCGATAATGTTCATTGGACCATGCTATTTGAGATTCTGAAGGTGATCGAGACCAGATACCGTGCTGAGAATGAAGGATTACCTACAATCTGTACAAAAATCAGTCAGTGATGAGAATCGAACGCTACGCAAAAGAAGCAGAAATCCAGAAATAAGTTGAGACAAGGCTGCAGTTTTTTCCCGTCCTCTTTTCAATATTTTTATAGAATATGCGGAAAAGGAAATCGGAGAGTAATTTGGAACGGGAATCACAATTCAAGGAGAGGAAATCATAATTCTTGAGTTTTGCCGAGTATATTTTTATTTTATCTGAGTCTACAGATGATCTGGAGGTATTGCTGAATGGAATGCATACAGTCTTGGAGAAGGAGTACAAGATGAAATACCGAGCGAGTTGGCCGTCCGGATAGGAGCGCGCAGCTGTGAACTTGCATTCGGGAGATAGTGGCTTCGATCCCCACTGTCGGCAGCCCCGAAGATGGTTTTCCACGGCAAATACTGGGGGTGTAACTTAATTAAGGCCACGGCCACTTCCTACTCCTACTCCTATCTCTTTCATATTCCATAGTCACCCTAAGGCCTATCTGTGCCGGTACGACGTAAAGGAACTTGTAGGAAATAAAAAAATAAATTAAAAAAGATGAAAATTAATAAATCCACAACTAAAGTCATGTGATGCAGGAAATATTAGATTAGGAAATGAAGTCTTAAAAGAAGTAGGCGAATATTGTTACTTGCGTAGTAGAATAACTAACGATGCAGATGTAAGGGGAAAGTAAAATGCAGATTAGCACAAGCTAGGAAGGCCTTCCCTCACTGCGAACATTAATAGATGATTCAGAAAGATGTTTTGAAGACTTCCGTCAGAAACATGGCATTGTACGGAAGTGAAACGTGGACACTAACGAGCTCAGAAAGAAAGAGTATCAGCTTTTGAAATGTGGTGTTACAGAGTGCTGAAGTTTAGATGGGTAGGTGGAATGACGAATGAAAGAATTCCGAATCGAATTGGCGAAATTTCACTAGAAGAGATGGAATTATAGGATACATCTTAAGACACTCAGATTTGTTCAGTTATTTTTTTAGGGAAGTGTGGGCGTCGGTAAGAACGGAATGGGGGAGAGGGCGATGACCTAAATGTTAGTCCCCTTTAAACAACAAGCATCATCATCAGAACGGTAGGGGTAGACCAAGGCAAGGATATGTCAAAAATGTTAGAGCAGATGTAGGTTTCAGCAGTTATGTGGAAAGGAAAGGTTTAGCACATGATAGGGTGGCATGCAAAATGCATCAAATCAGTCGAAGAACTGATGAGCCAAACATCCATAAAGGTATAGGCCTACTGAAGGATAACCCAAGAAATATGCTGTTACGAAAGCCCACAGCATGGGACGAGGTATAAAAGTTTGATACGGGTTCTTCAGTAGTGGAGTCCGGTCAGATTCTGTGTCAGACACTAGAAATAATGATAACATACGGAGGTTTGGGGCACTGATAAAATGGGGACCGTAAGTTGCGTCCAAATACAAAATATCCCGTAAGTTGCGTCCTATTTTTTCTTCGTGGGTACGTAAGTTGCGTCCCGTGGTTCTCAAGGATAAAGGAGTGTCCTTGCACATTAATGGATTTACTATTTATAGCAGAATGCTGCATTACTTTACAGTCGTCCGACTCATTAGCTGAATGGTCAGCGTTGAGGCCTTCGGTCCCAGGCTGGGTCGGAGATTTTATTCGTCTCTGATTAATTCTTCTGGCCTGGGGACTGGATGTTGTGTTTGTCCCAACACTTTCCTCTTCACATTCACACAACACACTACACTACCAACCACCACAGAAACACGCAATAGTGATTACATCCCTCCATATAGGGTTGGCGTCAGGAAGGGCACCCGGCCGTAAAACATGGCCAAAATTCACCTGTGCGACACAGTTTGCACAGGTGTGGGAAAAAGCGATAGAAGAAGAAGAAGAAGAAGAAGAAGAAGAAGAAGAAGAAGAAGAAGAAGAAGAAGAAGAAGAAGAAGCTGCATTACTTTACAGCGATATTTCATGGATATATTTTCCGCCTCCGTAACGTAACGATGGGCATTATTAGCTGCCGTCCTCGGGGGACAGGGTTCGATTCCCGGTATTGTCAAATATATAAGAATGGCAGGAGGGCTGGCATGTGGTTAAAATGGTACACGCAGCTTATCTCCATTGGGGTTGTGTCCAAAAAGAGCTACATCACCTCAGGGCGAGGACACGAGTTTTTACAGGTGTAGTGAACATGTATAAACTGAGTCTGTCGAGAATAGAATATCGAGTTATAGACAAACGTTATCTTTACCGTTTACAGGATTAACACTGCAATATTTATCATAATAAATAATAATTATATCTATAATATGAATTATATAGTGTTGGGAAGAATCTACTATTAATGTGCGATGACGCAATATGCTACACATGAAGGGTGAATTAAGAATAGCTTATATTTAGTTAGCTTGTTAAAAAAAAGCTTGGTACACTCCTTGTAGGACGCAACTTACCTGCATCGAAATTTCTGTCGCAAAATCACAAACAACCGACGAAGATCAGACATGGGGCGCGATTTACCAGCTTCCCTGATAACACAGCGGTTAATAAATATATTTACAAACTTCAATCAAGGTTGAAATAAAAATAACATGTAATTCTTTACTGTATAGCTAAAAGTCGGATTATTAGGGATAAAATACGTTGTAATTTAAAGGAATAAAAAAGTAGACCTAAGTACAGAAACCCACAATACAATACCGCAAAAAGATGTTGGAGCACACAACACCGGCAAGAGCCTCTCACTGAACAAGACACTCAAGTACATTCGGAACTCTAGTTCAGTCATTCGGAAGCCCACACAATAACGCAGAACAATAAGCCTCTTAACTCGATGACGTAACTGGCCGCTTCCCTATTATAATCCCAGTGAAAGCAAGGATTGCTCCAACTCTTAAAGTTTTTAAACTCATTTTTCTTCCCAATTGTTCGGGAAATACACAAGCGGTCTATACACTATCAAAACAAACATTGACATTTATGGGCTTTTGGTACCACTTTGACAGTAATTCGATTCACAGTTCGTGAGGACAGACCAAGAAAATAGTACGTGAAGTGAACGTCAGCTACTTCTTTCAGGCTTACGGAGAAATGAAACATGGATTACATTGACATTTGCCGACCTGAATTTCACAGAGAGTTAGACATTACCTTCAGGACCCAAGATCATTTTAATAATAATAATAATAATAATAATAATAATAATAATAATAATAATAATAATAATAATAATAATAATAATAATAATAATAATAATAATAATAATTCTTTCTTTCTCTCTTAATCCATTTACCTTCCAGGGTTGGTTTTTCCCTCTGACTTGGCGAGGGATCCCACCTCAACCGCCGCATGGGCAGTGTCCTGGGGATAGGAAAGGCCTAGGAGTTGGAAGGAAGCGACCGTGGCCTTAATTATGGTACAGCCCCAGCATTTGCTTGGTGTGAAAATGGGAACCCACGGAAATCCATCTTCAGGGATGCCGACAGTGGGAATCGAACCCACTATCTCCCGGATGCAAGCTCACAGCCGCGCGCCCCTGACCGCACGGCCAACTCGCCCGGTATGGAATTTTTGGGTCGGGGGATGAAACTGGGGGCGAGGTCCAGTACCTCGCCCAGGCGGCCTCACCTGCTATGCTGAACAGGGGCCTTGTGTGAGGGATGAGCAGATTGGAAGGGATAGACAAGGAAGAGGGAAAGAAGCGGCCGTGGCCTTAAGTTAGGTACCATCCTGGCATTTTGCTGGAGGAGAAATGGGAAACCACGGAAAACCACTTCGAGGACGGCTGAGGTGGGAATCGAACGCCCCCCCCCCCCTTCCCTACTTAGTTGACCTCCCGAGGGTGAGTGGACCCCGTTCCAGTACTTGTATCACTTTTCAAATTTCGTGGCAGAGCCGGGAAAGGAACCCGGGCCTTCGGGGGGTGACAGGTAATCACGCTAACCACTATACCACAGAGGCGGACATAATATTAATAATAATATAATTTCGTGTGCCTATTTCTAGCTATTTCGCCTCGTATCCTCGATGAGGATGGGCGGTATCTGCCATGTTTTTTTGTTATTTTACTGCTACTTGCTTTACGTCGCGCCGACACACATAGGTCTTATGGCGACGATGGGAGATTAAAGGCCTAGGAATGGGAAGGAAGCGGCCATGGCCTTAATTAAGGTACAGCCCCAGCATTTGCCTGGTGTGAAAATGGGAAACCACGGAAAACCATCTTCAGGGCTGCAGACAGTGGGGTTCGAAGCCACTATCTCCCGGATGCGAGCTCACAGCTGCGCGCTCCTAACCGCACGGCCAACTCGCCCGGTATCTCCCATGTTTAGGTAAGTGCGTGTTATTGTGGTGGAGGATAGTGTTATGTGTGGTGAGTGAGTTGCAGGAATGTCGGGGACAGCACAAACACGCAGCCCCCGGGCCACTGGAATTAACCAATGAAGGTTAAAATCCCCGACCCGACCGGGAATCGAACCCGGGACCCTCTGAACTGAAGGCCAGTACGCTGACCATTCAGCCAATGAGTCGAGCATCCTGATCTCTTTATGGTACGCACGGCTACGAATGCAAAGAAACTCATGACCGAAAAAATTATCTTAAGTATGGGTCATACACGCGCTGTCTACCATCGATAAGCCAGCCAGTACTGGGGTATGCAGTGCGTCACAAAATCAATTTTAATGCTCATCTTAGTTTCTTCCTTCCGCAATTAAAATCTATTTTCAGAGACATTTCAATTTATGACATCATTACGGTAAACACCGCTCGCAGCTACTACTTGGAACAGCTGCCTTAATTATTCTCCGAGTCACAATATGACAGGATCAAACATTGAAAAATATAGCGATTTTAACATAACTAATGATCTATTCAGAGAAGGGCGAACTACTGTATACTACAGTTGTAACTAGAGCCTGGACCGCCATATAATTACCCATTTTGATCCAGCACTATTCGTCACGTGAAGATCGTTAATAATAATAATAATAATAATAATAATAATAATAATAATAATAACGTAAAAGCAAAGCAACGCTGATTTCTTTCTGTAGTCCCCACCTCCTTCCCACTTCTTAAAAACCGCGAAGATTAAGTCTACTTCAGTGTGAAGAATGGGAGTTTATAATATCATTCGTGCGAGCTCTCATTTATTGAAGTTTTTAGTTATGAAAAGACAAGATGGTGGTGGTGTTGGTGGCACTCTTCTCTCGTGAGCATGTTCTGGTAACACTCAAGAAGTGAGTTGCCACAACTTCATGCACGGCTGAATGAGTATTTCACTGCGAAGCTATGTTAGATTATGGAGACCACTGGTGGCGATGTTGAAGGTTACATTCTACTTATTTCAAGAACTACTGAACCTCGTTATTATGTCAGCTTTTCAATCTCTGGAATTCATATTGCCGCATAATCACATATCGAATCGATATTGCTTTAAGAGCATTTTCAATACGCTGCATGAGCTCATCTCTCGTAGCAGGTCGTACTAAAAATCACACAAAATACTGTATTCACTGACCAGATATTAGTGAATGACTTCAAGATGTTGTCAATGACAGATGGGTTACATCTTTAGATTCACCTATCCATATAGTTCTCCTAAATAATAAACCCGCAGCACATAAAGTCCACTGAGGATTTTGGCCTGCCAAATTGACTGCTGCCCAGCCAGATGATAAGCATGTATTAGAATTCCATACGGTCACCGTAACGACTTCCTCAATCATATAGCCTGGTCTTCGTGACCGATTCCGCTGCCTCTCGTACCAGATAATACCTGAGCTGGTCCCACGAGTCTACGTGAACACCGTTCCAGCCCTCAGCTAAGAATTGAAATCCATAGACTGGCCGGGAAATGAACACTGGCCCTCTGAGTAAGAGGCAGATACTTACACCGCAGTCTGGCTCTAATAATAATAATAATAATAATAATAATAATAATAATAATAATAATAATAATAATAATAATAATAATAATACAGTAATAATAATAATAATAATAATCTATCTGCCTATGTGGATGGTTCAGATGGTAGCGTGCTGGATTTCTGATCCCATGTTGGCGGGGTAGATCCTGGCTCAGTCAAGTGGTGCTTGACGGAGCTCAAATATCCCACGCTTGAGTCGGTATACAGTATTTAATGGCACGTAAAGAACTAACTCCTGCAGGACAATGTTCCTGCACCTCAGCGTCTATGAAAACCGTCAAAAGTAGTCACAGACGTAAAACCAACATTTTTTTTTTTGCTAGTTGTTTTACGTCGCACCGACACAGATAGGTCTTACGGCGACGATGGGACAGGAAAGGGCTAGGAGTGGGAAGGAAGCGGCCGTGGCCTTAATTAAGGTACAGCCCCAGCATTTGCCTGGTGTGAAAATGGGAAACCACGGAAAACCATTTTCAGGGCTGCCGACAGTGGGGTTCGAACCTACTATCTCCCGAATACTGGATACTGACCGCACTTAAGCGACTTCAGCTATCGAGCTCGGTGAACATTATTATTATTATTATTATTATTATTATTATTATTATTATTATTATTATTATTATTATTATTATTGTACCGGAGGTACACCTTCACCGTTCACCGTTCATTTGAACCGAGCGCCTCTTCGAAGGCCATCTGTGTTATAAATCTGAAACTATGTATGGGAAGAAGTTTGGAACTTTAATCTTCTGATGTCTCTACTGTCGACTTATGTGTCTCCCTCTGGTGGGAGGACGGACAATTAATTGTCAAAGGAATTTTGTAATTTGTAGGTGTGTAAAACTAAAGTGTTTGTAGATATTTTTTGGTGTGCTAAGGTTGCTAGCACTTCTATAACTTCTTTCTTAAATTAGCCAATTAAAAAATTGTGTATATAGATTTTGTTGTCAGTCAAAATTGGGGGTGTGTACACGCTACCAGCCTAGGGAGTTCTGGAATGTTCCTCTCTACTATACAAAGCTGGGAGCTTTTGGGCCATTTTGTCTTCTTCGCTCCAGTTTAGGGTGCGTACGGTTAGTGGAGGCAGGGGAAAACTTTGCCCGTCGTCGGAAGGCCCACCAGCTCAAGGTAATGGCAGACATCTTTTAAATATGTGATAGTTTCGGAAAGCTAACTTGAGGGGAAGGTTTCAAAAATTCTTTCTTAATGTTAATTTCCAAAGTTTAACATTACCTTTTAAATGTAAATTTTCAGTCAAGACTCTATTCAAAGCCCTGCTGGGAAATATTTAACTCAGGGAATAAAGAGTGTTTACCCTCCTTTAATTCCCATTCAATAAGGTACTGGGGTGAATATGATTTTATAAAACTTTACATTTGAACTCTATTTTTGGAATTTAATATTTTTTTTACCATCTAGTCACCCTCTGTAGTATAGGCATAGCCTCTGTAACTTCAGGCCAAATGCCCATATAGGATTTTATGTGTTTTTCAAAGTGTATGTCAAAAGTAGTGCAAGCGCTTCGCTTCCTAACATTTTATTCATGGCCGATTTTCTTAAATCTGTTTCTTTCTGTACACGGAGACCATTTAGTATGGGCACTTATTGCCCCTGTTTACCTTCTAATTATTTATTGGCAATTGTGAATCAGACTGTCGAGCAGAGAAGACAGTAAAAACTCTTTTCAAAGTGATCTAATGTAAAATTTTCATTAGAAACTGGTGCTTTTGAGAGGCTGGAATGTAGGAAATTTTGGAGCTCAGTCTCCTACAGTGTAATTGAGTGGAGCAAACGTGATCTTGGGAATAGTGTAACTTTGGAGCTACAAGCTTATTTTGTTATTTACTGTGTACCTGAAGTTTGACATACGCCTTTCCTGTCATCAGAGCTGACGAGCTCATCGTAATTCTATATAACTGTTATTTGTTGTTGTTCATCAAAGCTTAAAGTCAGAAAAAGAAAGGAAAGAAATCAAATTGCAAAATTTTATTGTTTTAAATTACGCTCTCATCTTTTCCCTGTCCACCCATTCAAGCCCGTACCTTCTTACACCTCTACAATCTACCAACATATTATTAATATTATTTTGGCATTCACGACCAGGTTCGCTGTCTCTCATTCTGATAGCTCCGCCAATTGACCAGGCTTACTAACACCTAATGTTGAGTGGCAGTTCAAAGGCTGGTAGGATCATCAACGGATCTACCATTGGCTGTTACTTAAAGCCTAGGCGTCACTGAAGAGGCCCACTACGGAATGAGGAGTGAGGCAGTTTCCCGTTGCTTTCGTCACTTACGAAGTCATATGGTGCTTTTACATATCTGTCTGCCAAGCCTACTGAACTGCACACAGCAACCGACTGTATAAGCAACACTTTTACACCATTCGTCATAGGGACTGGCTGCATAAGGAACAGTGTTACTAACATCGTTCATGCCTTCCATATATATATACATATATATATATTTTTTTTTTGCTAGGGGCTTTACGTCGCACCGACACAGATAGGTCTTATGGCGACGATGGGATAGGAAATGCCTAGGAGTTGGAAGGAAGCGGCCGTGGCCTTAATTAAGGTACAGCCCCAGCATTTGCCTGGTGTGAAAATGGGAAACCACGGAAAACCATCTTCAGGGCTGCCGATAGTGGGATTCGAACCTACTATCTCCCGGATGCAAGCTCACAGCCGCGCGCCTCTACGCGCACGGCCAACTCGCCGGGTCTTCCATATTTTCAAAGCCAAGGATGGATCTGAGACAGATCAAGGAAAATATCAAACTTTATCTAGCCTGTACCAGAAGACAAACTGCACTGTAAACACCAGGAATGGATCTGGACAGGGACCAACGATAAAACCAAGATTAAAACTCGTGGATGAGTTGAAGATCGAATTCAGTGCTGGCAGGTGAGAGGTAAATACACTGTTCATACACCACGAGGCAGGCTGCGTAATAATATATTGACAGCCATTCGATCTGAACTACATAACTATAACTATAAAAATAGGTCGGCTCGCTGGACAGCTATGATCAAGAATACGCCGGAAGAGAACAAATGCTGTTATATTACAAGGTCACTTCATCCGTGCCATAATGCGAGGCGGCTAGGTTCCCACTGCCGGTGCGTAACCGGAGAAAGATGTACCATAAAAGTTATTCACACTGGGCGTAGTTACAGTATAACAGAGCGAACTAAAACTGGGTCAGGTCATCGCATCGCAGAAGTTATCCCATCACAACACCACTGCACATGCAATCTACCAGATAAGAGGTTTTTAAAACTGTGCAGTTTGATTGCCTTTGCCTATAAACTACTTTCAAGTATCACTGCTTGTTGCCTGCCACTTGAGTGAATGCTGCTTGTTAAGTAAAGGAATGCGCTGTAGTTAGGTATGGCATTAGAGGTATGCCTCTCTTAAAGCAGCTGTTTGTAGACGAAGATGATTTAAATAGTTGGAACGCTCAAATCCTCACGGTTAGCTAGTTTTCTGATAAGTAAGCAGTCAGCGAGTAGAAATATGAAAATCGCAGCGTTTTGATGTGTAGAAAACTTTTCCACTCTTGAGTTGACAGAAAATTTACTAGAGCGGTGGCGAGATAGTATCCTCTTTGTGTAGGAAACCGACGTGATCCGGGTTCGAATCTCGACAGCGACTATCTTCTCCGCTCATCCTTGTTTAAAGTTTTAATATATTTAATTTAGAAATTACTATTCTCTCTCCCTACCCCCCTCTCTCACTCCCACTCTCGCTCAGAGGCTGGTTGGATCCTCAATGGATCTACCATCGACTGTTACCAAAAGCCTAGGCGTCAGTGAAGAGGCATACTAAGAAATGAGTGAGGTAGTTTCCCGTTGCTTTTCTCTCTTAGTCATACGGTGCTGTTACATATCAGTCTGCCAAGCCTACTGAACTGTACACAACAACAGGTTCTATGAGCAACACTTTTACATCATTCGTCACAGGGACCAGCTGCATAAGGAATGGTGTTATTAGTATTGTTCATGTCTCTGTCACTTCCATACTGTCAAAGTCAAGGATGAACCTAAGACAGGTCAATGAAAGTATCAAACTTGATCTAGCCCATACCAGAAGAAAATATTCACTGTAAACACTGTCTAACCAGGAATGGATCTGGACAGGAACCAACGGTCAAACCAAAATTAAAGACTGGAACTCTCATGGTTATGTAGAGAGAGAGAGAGAGAGAGAATAAACAAACCCCACACAGCTGCAGCCCTGATGGGGACCGCGGACCACCAAGTGATCGCTGCTCAGCCCGAACACCGACAGATTACAAAATGCGCATCGTCAGCGCGACGAATTCTCTCGGCCGTTATACTTGGTTTACTACACCGGGACCACTATCGCACCGTCAAACTAGCTCCTCAATTGTTCTCACGTAGGCGCAATGGAGCTCTAGCCAGCCCTCAAATCCTGGTTTAAAAAAGCTGACCTGGCCGATAATCGAAACCGTGGCCTTCGGGTGAGAGGCGGGCTTGCTACCCCCTGACGCGAGGCCTCTGCAGTGATAGAAAGAGAGACCTCATTTAAACAAGGAGCAAGGAATGATGTAACCGTGGCCTATAAGAAAAACACCATCTCGGTAACTTTCTGTAAATGGCAGTGGCGGTTTCTGGTATAGCGCAATGGAGCAATGAACCTCCAGTTTATATCAAATTGTACTCAACTACGTAATTTTCATAACTCCCTTGTCAATCTCGAAGCTCTTGCTAAGTCCCTCTATCCGTAATATACTCGTACTGGCTTTCAATTCATGTGAGCTGCGCAAGGTCTATGGCTGGATACTTGTCTGGAATGAACCCCCTTGCAAAGACGATCTCTCCGTCCGTACAAGGGCAAAGGGAGTGGCGAGGTGCGGGGGGACGAAAGCCAGCACTAAGGCAAGACCAGGATATCGCAGAAACGGATCTCTGTTCTTTACGCATGCGCAATAGGCCACTGTCTCAAGACTAGCTAGTCGTGTTGTTGGGGTTGGGGTATGTGCCTGCAATCTGTTGGCCTTACGGGAATTTGACTAGGCAACAGAGAATAGAACACGTAACTAGCGCTAGTATTGAAAAGCATCGTTACTACCAAAAGTCACATTAAACTGTCAAATTCCAATTAATATTTTGTTCCAAATATATCATTACTTACTAAACACCTATTAATTTGCCTTCTTTGGAATAATTACCTTTTGGAGAGAAACTTAACTCAAAAATCATTGAGGCAAAGAATAGCGGCAAGGTAATACAATGAAAACTTTTAAATATAGTTGTTACTATTCCCATGACATCGGAAGCAGAAAGGTGTTTCTCTACCCTGAAGAGAATAAAAACTTTCTAGCGCAGCACAATGACCGAGGATAGACTTATTGCTCTTGCTATGTTGTCAATTGAAAGGAACTTTGTTCGAGACTCTGCGGACTTCAATGAAGCAGTTATTTCTTATTTTGCATGTGGTAAAACTCGGCATGTAGGCCTACCGTATTTTCTGCTCCTCTTGTATTTGATCACTTTCTAGAACTTGTCATCTTAGTTTAGGAGGTTACGGCCCACGATGGAAGAGAAGCTGGCGGAAATGGGAAGAGGAGAGGTTGGGGGGGGGGGGGGGAGGCAATTTTTTCTTCTTTTGAACCCCCAGTGATGAAAGTTACGCGCCGCCACTGGTAAATGGTAAACCGCCAAAACTATTCCAAGCAAGCCCTATATGCCCAACAGAGAGATTCGAATACACGTGCGTTGTTGTACTTTCAGTTCGGATTTAGACACATCTTTACCAACAGTGAGTATTTAATAATAATAATAATAATAATAATAATAATAATAATAATAATAATAATAATAATAATAATAATAATAACGCGGGCTGAGTGGCTCAGACGGCAGAGTCTCAGTTGATGGGTTCGATACAGACATTCCGGTGGTATTTGAAGATGCTCACATATGCCAGCCTCGTTTCGATAGTTTTACCAGCACGTGAAAGAACTCTAGCGGGACAAAATTCAGGCACTTAGGCGTCTCTGAAAAGTGTAAAAGTACGATAGTTAGCAGAACGTAAAACCAATGTTATTATTAGTATAGGACGTTAAACCATTATTACTATTATTATTATTAGACTAAGGACCACGGTATCCGTAGCCCCGTTCACGAAACAATAAGCTTCTAAACACGCGAGTGCACGGGGCTCATTTTATTAACATTTGAATTACTTATGTAATATTTGAATTGTTTATTTTCCCGAATTCGGAAGAGTTAATTTGTTACGTTAACTGATGTGTTTTCATTATTATTCTAACAATGGCAGATTTGTAATGAAATATCAGTCGTTTGTTTAAGATATCTAGTTCTCTGAGAAGTGAATTTAATTCAGCATTCGAGGGTAATTTGTGAATTTGGGTATAAATTATTAGTCACAAAGCCCATTTTTACACATCAACAATGACCTATATAACAAGTGAAGACGTGGCTGGCAATCCTCATATTCTCGTTTCCTGCTATCAACTGCGTGTATACTACAGGGTGGCCACAAAGTCCCATTTCCCCTTTATAAATGCCAATGTAAATTGTTTTTGTTACATGTTTCAGATTGTGTGAACTAAACGATGACTGATACGTCCAATTACAGTATTGAAGAACGTGTTATTGCAAGTGGTTGGGTGCGTGAGATAAATCAATCAGGGGAGACAATTGCAGAAGTTCGTGCTGACTTTTGGCCGCGGTTTCAACGAGATCCTCCTCCGAAACACACTTTTGCGTTGGAAACATAAACTCTTCGCCACAGTATGTCAGGATATCTTAATGAAGCCCTTGGTCGTGGTTCTCCTGGCCACCACGAAGCCCAGACCTCTCCACATGTGAAAATTCAAAGGGTATCGTTTCACAAAACCGTTACAATACCACTGACGACCTGAAAGATGCTGTGAGACAAGCTTTCACTCAAGTTACGGCAGCAATGCTCCGAAGAATGTCGCATAGAATTTCGCGGTGAATGAGAATGACGATACACAGACTAATTCTTTGGACAAGTAATGGTTTGTATCTCAAGAAAACTCCTCTAGAGAGCTGTTGTTCGTGTTATTTATTTAAGTTTAGGGGTTTATGTTGGTCATTATAGGGGTAACGGGACTTTGTGGCTTCCCTGTAGATAGGACGTTCTTTGCTCCCGTTCTTTCGAACATTAATGAGACACCTGTTGTGTGATTTTGTAGTACAGTACTATTTTACGTTGCACCGACACAACATGTCTTATGGCGACGATGGGATAATACTGGGAGAGGAGTGGGAGGGAAGCGACTGTGGTACACCCCCAGCATTTTTCTGATGTGAAAATGAGAAATCACGGGAACCTATCTTCAGAGCTGCCGACAGTGGGATTCGAAACCACCATCTCCCGAATGTAAGCTAACAACTACGTGACCCAAAACGCGTAGCCAACTCACTCGGCAAAGGTACAGTTTATGGTTTGGCAATTTATATGCCTGACTAACCGTAATTCTCTGCACATTCTAGGGTAAAGTCGCAACTTATCCGCATAGGATTAATTAAAATAAATCCGACTCTTTGTCTGAATAAGCAGCGTAGCCTTCAGTTCAGAGGGTCCTCAGTTCGATTCTCGGTCGGGTCAGGAATTTTAACCGTGTCTGGCTAATACTTCCAGCTCGGGGACTGAATTTTTGCTTTCGTCTTAAAAAACATCTCTTCCTAGCCATACAACACATTACACTCCACTACTACAATCATTCCACCATATATGGTTGGCATAAATGTGGGCCCAATCCATCTAGAATGGACCCCAAGTAACTGGAAGAAGACCACTAATTATAATAAAATGGACACTTCAAATATATGTGAAAAATGCACATTAACAGAATCCGAATATTACATAAAAAGAACTAAAAAACCAAACTTGTGCCACATGCAGGCCAAGACAACTGCTGACTAATCAGATAGACTGCAGATGTTACAATGCAACGCGGTCAGTACGATTTCCTCAGCTGTATTGCTTGGCATTCTTCACTAGGCCTGCTGCCTCTCGTGTCAGCCAGCTACTACATTGACTTTACAAGGCTGAGTGAACCGGTTGCAACTCCGCGTCGAGTCGCGAATCGAACACAGAATTTGCGGATAAGCTGTAGACATGCTACCCCTACACCACGGGGCTGGTATAATTTATATAAAATATCTCTGAAACCTACTATGCCTATGTTATGTAACCATCTCAGAAAACCCGAAAACAAGTTCAGTGCAAACAATAACATTTATTATTATTATTATTATTATTATTATTATTATTATTATTATTATTATTATATCCCCGAAATCGATAGCTGCAGTCGTTTAAGTGCGGCCAGTATCCAATATTCGGGAGATAATGGGTACGAACCCCACTGTCGGCAGCCCTGAAGATGGCTTACCATGGTTTACCATTTTTACACCAGGAAAATGATGGGGCTGTGCCTCAATAAAGGTCACGGACGCTTCCATCCCACTCCTGGCCCTTATCTGTCCTATCGTCACCATGAGACCTATCTGTGTCAGTACGACGTAAACCAACTTGTAAATAATAATAATAATAATAATAATAATAATAATAATAATTATTATTATTATTAAACGCCAATGTCAACTACATACTTGCATGGTCTACGTTCCTCGACCTTGACTGAAATTAAAACCATTGAAGAGAGAGACACAGATACCCAGATCTTTGTTTTTTCTTGCTGCTTGCTTTACGTCGGCACCGACACAGATAGGTCTTATGGCGACGATGGGACAGGAAAGGCCTAGGAATGGGAAGGAAGCGACCGTGGCCTTAATTAAGGTACAGCCCCAGCATTTGCCTGGTGTGAAAATGGGAAACCACTGAAAACCATTTTCAGGGCTGCCGACAGTGGGGTTCGAAACCACTATCTCCCGGATGCGCACTCCTAACCGCACGGCCAATTCGCCCCGTGATACCCAGATCTACAATTGACAAAATGAGACACACATCGTAGACGAGTCTTCCTTTCAGCAGTCATCTGTGTGCAGCAAATGTATAATTCAGTTATGGCTAGTAATTTCGGTGACGGAGTAACAAAAGATTGCATTTTCAATTGGAGTTTGAGAAAGTTTCATAAAATATTTTACGATATCTCTGCATTAGACGATTCTTATAGGATTTTGAACTATACACAATAACAAAAATTTGCATCAGCTTGGACCAAAGAGTTCCTAACCTTTTACAACAACAACAACAACAACAACAACAACAACAACAAACGTTATGTATTGCCCAAGAAAACAATAAATCAGAGCCTCGGTAACGAAACAGCTTCGGGAGATAGTGGGTTCGAACCCCACTGTCGGCAGCCCTGAAGATGGTTTTCCGTGGTTTCCCATTTTCACACCAGGCGAATCCCGGGGCTGTACCTTAATTAAGGCCACGGACGCTTCCTTCCCACTCCTAGCCCTCTCCTATCCCATCGTTGCCATAAGACCTATCTGTGTCGGTGCGACGTAAAGCAAAAAAAAAAAAAAAGCAAACGACACAGCTTTGCTTTCTCAATTTCAGTTACTGAATACGGCACACACGGGTACTTTTAATACCAGGTAACATGTCCCCTTGCATTGATGCATCCCTGAATTAGTCTTGGCATACTGTCCACTAGTTTATCAAAATAATGTTGGTCCAAGTTATCCCACTGCTCAGTGATGATTCCGCGGAGATCTCTCAGAGTAGTTGATGCGTCGCTGACATCCGTAAACAGCTTTCTTTAATTGTACACAGGCATGTTCTACAGGGTTCATGTCCGCCAAACACGGCGGCCACCCCAGTCGAGCGATAGTGTGATCACGAAGGAAGTCATTACCGAGAACCGCACGATGGGTATGCATATTTTCGTCTATTATGAAAAGTTATCCTTCAAAATGCTCTCGGTATGGTGTCACTATGGGTCGAAGAATGTCGTCCCTGCATCCTACAGCCGTGACATTGGCCTGCATGACTAGGAGTGGCGTACGGTAGCCCTATATACTGTCACCCCAAAATATCAGGGGACCACAACCTCGCTGCACGAGGTCAACAGTGTGTCTGAGGCATGAAACCAGACAAGATTGTGTCCATACACTTTGCTGACGATCATCAGGAACAAGGTTTATGCGCCACTCATCGGTAAAAGGGACTTATTGCCAATTCTGAAGAGTCCATTCAGCATTTCGCTGGGCCCATCTATACCTCTAGCCGTGATGTCTACTTTTGAAAACTGGTCTTCGCCATGGGCGTTGCGAATGAATTTGTGCCTCTTTGAGCGTATTTTTTACAGTTAGAGTTGAAGCGTGGCGTCCTGTGGCTGCCCGAATTTCATTACCTAATAATCATGCTGGGGTGGCATTGCGTTCAGGTTTCCTCCGAGCTGGAATAGGAAGGTAACGGTCATCGACTGAAGTCGCAGCCCTTGGACGACCTGTGTAAAGCAAGTCATCAACCATGTTTCTCATTCGAACAACATCACTGACATTACTGCTCACACGCCAAGCAATTGCCCTTGTTGACCACCCTTCTTGACATAATGTGATTAAGCGTACATGTTCACATGTCGACACTGCACGTCGTCCTATCCTAGATGCTCACTACACTGCTTAGAACATACCTCTACAGCTTCCACACAAGTGCTACAACTTCATCTGAAATACTACGTCCCACCTCAGCATGGCGTTCCGCCAGTGGGTTGGGGTACGTGTAGTTGTATGTTTACAAAACGTAATGGTCATATTTCCGATCTGCAGAGGCCAGGTCAAGATAGCAACATACTTGAAGTGTGATGCAAAACTTTTTATTTATGTTTAATAATATTAATGCCGGGCTGAGTGGGTCAGACGTTTGACGCGCTGGCCTTCTGACCCCAAATTTTTTTGCTAGTGGCTTTACGTCGCAACGACACAGATAGGTCTTATGGCGACGATGGGATAGGGAAGGCCTAGGAGTTGGAAGGAAGCGACCGTGGCCTTAATTAAGGTACAGCCCCAGCATTTGCCTGGTGTGAAAATGGGAAACCACGGAAAACCATCTTCAGGGCTGCCGACAGTGGGATTCGAAGCCAATATCTCCCGCATGCAAGCTCTCAGCCGCGCGCCCCTAACCGCACGGCCAACTCGCCCGGTGACCCCAACTTGGCAGGTTCGATCATGGCTCAGTCCGGTGGTATTTGAAGGTGTTTAAATACGTCAAACTCGTGTCAATAGGTTTACTGGAACTTAAAAGAACTCCTGCGGGACTAAATTCCGGTACCTCGGCGTCTCCGAAAACCGTAAAAGTAGTGGGACATAAAGCAAATAACATTAATAATAATATTAATAATAATAAAATACAAAGCCCCATTGAGACCAAAGATGAATTCAAGCGCCACAGTGCCCGTCTCAAAACCAACAAAGCGTCTGGAGGAGATTCAGTGGTTACAGAATTGTGGAAATATACCCCCGAGGAATCAGTTAAAATCTTGCAAAAGCAAACAGAAACATTGTGGATTGAGGAAACCCTATCCGAAAATTGAAAAACGGCCTTGATCCATCCACTGCACAAGACAGGCAGCATGAAAAACATCAACAACTACAAAGGAATATCCCTGCGACCGGTAACCTACGAAATTCTCTCACTTGCTATCCTTGAGCGTTCAGAAGCGCAAGTCGAGCATCAAATAGGTGAACACCAGGAAGGTTTCAGTAAAAGTTGCTTAGCAGCCGAACAGATCGTTAAGCTCAAAACGATCATGAGGTATTGTGTCCGGCTCCATGGCTAAATGATTAGGGTGGTGGCCTTTGGTCACAGGGGTCCCGGGTTCGATTCCTGGCAGGGTCGATAATTTTAACCATAATTGGTTAATTCCCGTGGCACGGGGACTGGGTGTATGTGTCGTCATCATCATTTCATCCTCATCATGACGCGCAGATCGCCTACGGCCGTCAAATGAAAAGACCTGCACCAGGCCTCTCTGGTGGCCGCACGCCATTATTATTATTATTATTATTATTATTATTATTATTATTATTATTATTATTATTATTATTATTGTTACCGTGTTTTTGTGGTAGTTATGCGTGAAAGAAGGTGCGGGGTGGTGAACAGGTCTCAAGCTACGAAAGTAAAATTAATTTAAAATTTAACAAGGTTATATTTTCTTTTCAAAAGAAAGAAATAACAAGCATGGCAGGTACAGAGTAGCAAGTCAAAAAGGTAGTTAGAATATTTACAGGATTTGGGCTTCGCGCCCTGACTTTACAATGCTTGGGCAATCAGCCCAACCTTACTTCAAAATAAGTATTAACAGAGGGGCAGAAAACCCCATTCATGCTCAGGAGCACTTGCTCCAAATTACACCGAAAAGCCTCCACGAGGCATACAACACTCAATTTTCGAAAAAGAGCCACTCGCTCTCAACTTTAAGCCTCTCAAAGGCCACACCAAACTCCACCTTCAAGTTGTCCTCTCTGGACATAGACACAGGGGTAAAATACCCAACCTACTGAGGTCTATTAGATAAAAAAAGGGGGAATTACATGACCTCTAAAATAACAATTTGAGAGGAGGCGATCTGCACTCCTAATGTATTTGTTTCAAAACCTAATTTGGCTGTAGGCCACTGATGCAAGGGCTAATCCCATACTACGGAGGTGACTTTAGAAAAGAAACAAATTTACATAATGTTAAAGAAGAATAGGTTGAGAAAATAAGTTCACCTCAAAGCAATATGAGTGGGAGCTCGAGAGGGTTAAGCACTCTCTATCCCAATATGTAGTTTAAAAGATAGAATAAATACAAGTTTCTTTACATTTTAAGGAAGGTTACATGATGGAAAAACTTCGGACCCGCCCCGAGAGTTAAACTGCTGAGCAAGCAAGAAAAGAAGTAATTAATCGGCCATTACCTGGTTGTTGACCGCTGCCGGAGAAAGAGGCGCTTCCCGCCCCCTGCTATGTACTTTACACACTGAAAGATGGAACAGAAGTGGCCCGGAGACCCTAAAATCAGCAGTTTATATACTCTCGCGGAAGGTTCGAGGCGTTAGGGGAATGAGAACACCCTCCCACAAGCACTTTATTGGGTAGGATACAGCAACATGTTCAAGTTGGGGGAAGATACATCCGATTGGTCAGAAATTAATAAAAGAAATTCGGGATTGGCTAAATACAAAACAAGGGGAAAGAGAGGGGTATACAGCCAACTTAAACAATAACAGAAAGAAATTTAACAAGAAACAAACTTTTGAAATAAAAATTTCTCCAAAAAACAGTTCTTTCAATCCGCACTAGGGTGCACTATTGTTGATCTTCAGTAGTGTCCTCTAGAAGAGAAAGTTCACACTTCTTACTACAAGCAAAACAAAAATACATCGAAAATGACACAGTTCAAAAACTCCAAAATTTCCAGGTAGTGACATCTTCTGAGAAACTTGAAAATTTATACCGTCAATAAGGTTCAGACTTCCTCCAGCAGAGGAGTTTCAATTGGCGCACATTTTAAATTAGCGGCGTGGAGGTGTACCGCCCGGTACAATTATTATTATTATTATTATTATTATTATTATTATTATTATCATCATCATCATCATCATCATCATCATCATCATCATCACAACGTATTGTACTCTAAGGTCTAAACAGTACGTGTCAGTCTTTGTGGACTTAAAGATATCACACGACTCGACAGACCGCGAGGTCCTTCTAAACATCCTCAATGAATTAGGGGAAGACCTGAAAGTGCCGGCATTAATCAGAGCCACCCTGACGAACACAAAATCAAAGATAAATCTCTAAGGATGTCTCTCGGATTCTTTTTAAGGACAAAACAGGATTCAGACAACGCGATAGGCTCTCATCGATGCTTTTCAACTGTGTTCTTGAGAAGATCATCAAGACCTGGCAAACGAGATTAATGGAAATAGACTATAGCCCACTGAGAATGGGAACCAAATCCAAGGGCATCATGTTTGAATATATAGGCTTTGCCGATGACATCGCCATTCTATCAAACGACGTACAAACCGCTAGGGTTCAAATAGAACTGTTAGAGGAATCGCCGGACAAAATGGCATGCAGATATCGCTTGAAAAAGAAAAAACAGAAGTAATGACTAACATCAAAGGCGCACCACCAACACTCCGGACAAAATACGCGAACATCAGTCGAGTAGAAAATTTTAAGTACCTGGGTGAGATCACCATGCACCGAGGGAGGGAGAACGCGAATTACAGTAAAAATCCCACTCTCAGCCATAGTAGAAAGATAGATTTGTTTAACAATTAAAAATGTGGCTCAGTTACGGTTTACCATTATAGGATCTGAAATATATTGCAATCATGTTTTAAGCTTGCATTTAAAAGATGGCGAGTTCAAACTCCACTGTTAGCAGATCTAAATAGGGTTTTCCTTGGTTTAGTACATTCCTACCAGATATATGCCGCGGCTGTACATTAATTAAGGCCACGGTCGCTACCTTCCCAGCGTTGAGGGAAATCTACAGGTGTTAGAGTGAAGTTTAACAGCTAGCAAAGGAAGTAACTACAGTACTTCACGTCAACTCTCAAGGCCTCACCTGTGTCTTACTATACACAGATAAAGAAGCTATTTCCACGTACACAGTTTTATATTATTATTATTATTATTATTATTATTATTATTATTATTATTATTATTATTAGCAGCAGCAGCAGCAGTATTAGGCCGAACTAACTCAGAGAGGTTTCCCGCGACGATGGGATGGGGAAAGTGCTAGGGCTGTGAAGGAAGCCACCATTGCCTTAATTTAGCATTTGCCTAGTGTGAAAATGGGCTACCACGAAAAACTATCTTTAGGGCTGCCGATGGTGGAGTTCGATCCCACCCTCTCCCGCACACATGCCTACAACTACATGCCCAGTACCGCGCAGTGAACTCACTCGGTGTATACACAGTATGTTTTGCTCTGAAGACTCCCCGAATCAATGGGCCAGGAAGTGAAGTCCACCACACAATAAGACTTGAAAGTTGCATAGTTACAAGATCCGAGTTTCGAATCCTGGTGCACATTAGCTGTCCAGAATTGATTAAGTTACTTTTTTAATACATTCAGTGTCACAACTAGAAAATGCTGGGATTGTACCTATTTTAATTCATAGGGTATCTGTGCCATCCTAGATCCAAGTGATTAAAAGTAAACATACTCTTCCAGACATACTAAACATGTAAATCCATCTCCGTAGAGTCCATGAAGACTATTGGAGGAGTGGAAGGTAAAGGCCTCCACTATTCGTAACCTCGGCACGAAGTGAGACAGAGTGGTTAGCTCTATGCCTGGTCACTTTTGTATCCAAGAATTAACCCGGTATTGTATTCATTTTTGATTTACATTGAGTGAATCTCAGTGTCATATGCCTCTTCATGGGTGAAAATCTCGTATATAAATTTTTCGAATTCCTGGCGGGAAATCGATCCCACGCCTTTACCGCCTCCCCTAGGCAGTCCCAGACGTACTAAATACCCAATACAATTTATCGACAATTTCCACAAGTAGGCTTACACGAGGTGGATGGCTAAGTAGGCATCAAGCCTCGAATAGGTATCAACATATTTTGTCGGTGAATAGAAAATAAAGTCCTCTTGTCACTGGTACACATTCTCTCTGTTTCCCTATCCCTGAGAGGTGCCGGTACATTGTTCACAAAAGAAGTTCTATAGCGTCACTAAATTTACTGATACAGATCTTTCATTTAATCACTCTAAAATGTATGTAGACTGCTTCGTGATTCGATCACACAACCTGTTCAGAGAGGAGCTCTTAGCTCATTCCGACGAGAATATGTGTCCAAGATGAATACGTGCAATCAACGGAACTACTGTATGTATAAAGAGCTGGATCCGTCGGACGATGGGAATGGAAGACAACTGCGAGAGCGATTAGCACGAGGGCGGACGATTGTGTGAGGAGTGAGGAGGTGGTCGGTGGGAGGGAGGGACCCGTATGTTCCGCTCTACGGCTGAAAAGAGCTTTTGTACAGCCGTAATCGGCAGCTATAAAGCAGAGCTAGTCGTTGAAAATAAAATATAAAAGTTTAGGAGTACAGGAACAGATTAACTCTATTGTTTCACTTCAACTTTTTCTTGTGCGATGTCCTTTAGTTAGCAACAGTACCTTGACCTACTGTTTGCTTCAGCTGATAACCCTTAGTCCACTCAAATATCAACTCTGATCAACCAAAGTATACTACGAACGTTGCGTCAAGGGACGAGAGAATTCTCACGAAAGAAAATCATAACTTCACAATGAAAATTCCGAATAAAGGATAATTCAAGATTAAATTTGGGAATCAAATGGAAGAGATAACGGGTGTCTTCTCTCACTGAAGAGGAGTGAAGAAATGACAAAAATAAAATACGAAGGAATCATATTTACCTTTTCTTGCTAGCGATTCACCGTCGCACTAACACATCGAAGGATTTCGGCGACGCAAGGATGGGAAAGGGTTAGGATTGGGAAGGTAGTGGTCATGTCCTTAATTAAGGTTCAGTCCCAGCATTTTCCTGGTGTGAACTTGAGAAACCACGGAAACATATTTGTCTTAACTTGGCTGTATGTGAATAAGTGATAACGATGTTAACAGTATTGAGCAATAATAAGATACAGTGCATATTCACATGTCCTTCTGGCGGTGCGCCAGATTCAGGCTTACGGAGTACACTCTAGTCTTCAATCAATCAATCAATCAATCAATCAATCAATCAATCAATCAATCAATCAATCAATCAATCAATCAATCAATCAATCAATCAATCAATCAATCAATCAATCAATCAATCAATCAATCAATCAATCAATCAATCAATCAATCAATCAATCAATCAATCAAAAGTTGTTGATCTTGTTTGTACAATGGACTTAGAAAATCCTAGTTCATCAGCCCGTGTACTTGTGATGATATAAACTGTCTTATAACCTGTGTTATGTGAGGTCAAATATTACTGCATGCGTTCTGGGATTTGAAGTAAATACTATGCCAATATTTTCTTGAATCTTTAAGGGTCAACCACAATAAAGGTAAATGTTGTCAGCGCTCAAATTTCAACCTCAAATCTTCGAATGGTGAATCTTCCCAACGCTATCGCTATTGCCGTGTCTACTAGAAAAGGGAAGTGCTTCCACTAACAATAAGAATATCAGTAGACTGCAAATCTGTCACGTCAATATGGCTGCATTCCGATTTGTAGCAAACAGATCGTGAGGAATGCGCGGTCAGCGCAACATCTTCGGCACTTGACTTCAGATAAGTGTCGCAGTTTCTTAGGTCCAGCAGGTGCTCGACTGTTTTCACGAAGTTCAGTCAACGCCGTTCTAGTTCGGATGCCAATCATAAACATTGGTCGGGGAACACTGAAACAACTGGAGTGCGATGACCGATCAAATGGATATCCTGGCTTCAGTGAATACGTTTGCAATTGAAATCAAAGAGCAGAACATCTACCGGCGTTCGCTCAGTGAAGCCTTAACATCTACTTCCTGTCTATGGAACCATGATGCACTCGCTCCACCTTGCATCCATGAGGGAGCAAATTAAATGTTAGCTTTTTGTTAACGAGAGCAACTTATTAAAACTCAATGTTGAACAGGAATATCTATTGAGAGAGTGGCTCGTGCAGCCACGGCACTTCTCTTTAGTACGTCAAAGCAAACCGGTTGTAGAACTACGCCCATATATGGCTACCATCTGTCTCAGATGAGATTTTTAAATTGTAACTTAATTGTAGATTTCATAAAAGAAGACATGTAAATTGCGATTTACGCATAAACCATCCTTTCTTGGGTAAGAAGTAAATTTCCCCTCGTAGGAAATGACAAAGTGGGTAAGATCCTTCCCACCTTCTTCCAGACTTATTACTGGCAGATTTTACTATAAGTGTAATCCATTAAAAGCTATCACTATGTCATTTCCCCTCTCAGATATCACTCGCCTGTGTTTCATATGTTCCGGTCACATTAAAAAGTACAACAGGCTCCATAATATATGACTGTATAATCCGCACACCTTTTAGCGATATTTCTTTGTACGAGGGGTGGAGTAAGGAGGGAGCTCTCTCAGTTCCGGTAATACTGCCAACTGAATGAAAATGAAATCTGAATTGAATCGATAATATTATCGATCGATATGAATTTTCTAAACCTTTATTATCTTAAGCCAACAACTGTGTCATACACACTTTATACATTAATGCGAATCTTGTTCCCAGCATGAATTCTATAGATTGGCTTTGTTGTGTAAACAACAACAGTACTAGTACGTAAAGTGTACGCCAGATGGCACACAGCGATGCATAAGCGATTCATACTTTGTGTTTCAAAGGTTGCCAATACGAATCTCGAAGATACTCGAGGTCGACCTATTCAGCACTAGGGTGTCCATGTATCGCTAAAAGGTGCGCATACGGTATGTTATGCTATTCACGTCATGTTGAAGGAGGTTAGGTTACATGGTATGTTTTATAGGTTGCAATATTAATATTGTATTAGTTTATCTCATTCACATCAAATTACTCAATGTTATGTTATACTGCATCATAGCACTTACTGCCGACTTGAGTGGCTCAGGCGGTTGAGGCGCTGGCATTCTGATCCAAACTCGGCAGGTTCGATCCTGGCTCAGTCCGTTGGCATTTGAAGGTGCTCAAATACATCAGCCTTCTGTCAGTAGATTCACTGGCACGTAAAAGAACTCCCTCGGGACTAAATTCTGGCACTTTGGCATCTCCGAAAACCATAAAAGTAGTTAGTGGGACGTAAAGCCAATAACATTATCATTATTATTATTATTATTATTATTATTATTATTATTATTATTATTATTGCACTTACTGGCATAAACGGCAAACAAGCGTATGGTCAGTCGGTGACAGACCTACTAAACTGCCGGTTCATTAGACTTCAACCTCCCAATTCGTCGATGTCGCATCAAGTTCAGTCGTAAATTACATGCAGCTTCAACGACTGCACCGAGTGCGTTCAGTCACAGTTTACATGCAATCTGGTCAAACCACTCCACTGACACACGCTCGTCTCAGAGAGCTTGGGAGACAGTATAAACACAGCTAACCGCGTGCGTACACTGCCACCGACTTCTGCGAAAAACTTTCATTATCTCACCCTGCACCACACTAAGCAACATTAAATCATATACACAGTTCAAAAGATTAGGGGAACATGTTTTTTAACGTCTGGTATGTGAACCTTAATTTGGTAGATGGGGTTCCAATGGTCGTACAGCATTCCTTGAGACCTTAGCTACTCAGACTCAGGGTATGTCAAATCGAAGTTATACTCCATCTGTAGGCGTAGCGATGCATTCAACTGTCAGGTGACCCCTCAAAACAAAGTGAACAGCGGTGCGTCCGTGTGTCGTTGTGAGGTACATAGACTAGTACGGTCATTTGAGCACATTGTACGTAAACCAGCACATCCCATGAGGCATCTTAACCCTTTCACTCCCACTCCCGAGTTAACTCGGGAACCTGTGTCTTTTGCTGTCCCAACCACGAGTTAACTCGTATTTTAAATTTCACGCTCTCTCCCGGTCACGTGTTTAGTCTCTTCTTCTTCTTCTTGCCTTATTCTTTGACAGTTGCCTTTAGTCGAGCAAGATGGCTGCATCCACTAGTACACAAAGTTAAATGGAAGATGATGTTTTAGGTAGCGATGATGATTCTGACTGTTACGAGGATAGTGAAGGTTATATCTTAGTAAATGATTCTGTGGAAAGTTATAGGAGTGATTTATCTGGAGGTGAGGAGGAGGAGGAGGAGGAGGAGGAGGAGGATGAGGAAGAGGAAGCGAACAATCAGCCTGCTCATATGGTGTACACCCATGCATGGAAATTTATCACAGAGTCGTAAAATTTCGATGAAAATGTGAATACATAATGTTTTAATCTCACATTTGTCCTAAAATTTCGTACATAGTTGTAAACATCAGCCTATTTCATCTAGTGTCGAAATATCCAAAATAACCTGGGATGGAATATACTGTACCAGTAAAAGAGCCCGACTCTCAGATTAAATTTTAAGGTAGCATGAAATAGAGTTCTCAGGGCGAAAAACTGGATTAATTGTAGCTAGGGCTCGGTACAGGAGGTAGGGTCCTATCTACAGAAAAACTTTGACTCTGATTGTATAAGGGCTGATTGCAGAAACGGCATTTAGACGATGTCTACGGTTAAACAATGCCTAAGTATGGCTGCCGCATTGCAGATACGTTATTTATCACTTAGACACTGTCTAAAACCGATGTTCAACCGGTCATGTTTAAACACTGCCGAGAGCACTGTTTAACCTCAAATGACAGGAGTGAATCACAATCAGAGGTTATGTACCGTGAAATATGTAATTTGTATTATCATGTTGAGACGATTCCGGGAAGAAAGGTTAGTCCGACGGCCTCTCTGTGGGTCGCCTGCTGCTAAATCGCAGCAGTTCATTTGACATGCACGGGGAGATAATCATAAAATAAGGTTTCGCTTTACGAGAGACTTGTTTCTTGAGACTGACAAAGTGACAGTCCGGTAACTGTCAACTTGAATACAATTCTTGGCAATCGATATATTTTATTATATACATGGGGTAATTTCCATGGAATTATAGGTCATTTCGACTACATACATATCACAATTACGTGTGTCGATCGTCTGAGGGCTGTCACATACATCAACCGGGAGAGATTCACTTATATTTACTGCCAAGTAAACACACATAATAGTGAAAACTAAAAAGTAGGTTGTATGGGATTTTTATATATATAATCGCATAGGTTTTCGGCAACTATCAGATAGGAAAAGGCAAGTGGTGGTGATTACCGTTTAAAGAGGACTGGGGAAGAAGAGCCGTGGCCATAATAACAACCCTAGTATTTGCCTGGTGTAAAAATAGGGAAACTACGGAAAACAATCTTCACGGCTGCCGATGATGCGTTTCGAATCTACGATCTCCAGAATGCAAGCTACATATATATGGCCCGTACAACACACTCGGTTACACATTACTATTGTTTCATCTTCTCTTCGTCGAAGCTACTGTATTTATGAGTAAATTACACTCACTGTAACAACGCTATAATGAAAGCTACACTTCCCCGTACGGTAGCGTGTCGATAATATTATGAGATTTAATTTGCACCGAAAGCGATACTCTTATTGCGGGCAAGTCATGCTCAGCCATATTTGAGTAATGTGTAGGAAGACAAACAGCTGACTGGCTTCTGGCGCGCGCACCGACGAATTTCATTGGTTGCGACAAGCAAAGAGTTGCATGAAAGATACTTCTGTCTCCATTTTCAAACCAATATTGAAACTTTAAGGGATGTCTAGTTAAACATCGACTGAACATTGTTTATGCAACGGAAGATCGTGAATGATTTAGACGTTGTTTAGGTAGACGATGTCTAAGGCTTAAAACTAGTCATCGTTTCTGCAATCGGCCCTAAGAGTTTATTCAAATAAGTCATGAATTTGCACATCACCTCTAAGTAGAAATGGACTGTCTTCCTCGTATTCCAATAGTATGGCTCGGGTTCTCCAGCTCACCAAGCCAAGCTGGTTGAAGCACGTTCCAGAAGACTCCAGGGATTCCAGGGACTCCAGATACTCCAGACAGAGGCACCTGGACTGTCTGGATTGACGGCAAGTAGAGATGTCTCGAACTCTGAGGCCCGGGTTGAACCCCGATGATCCAGGCGATGTTGTAGATAGTCATGTACTGCCTCAGCCCAATAAGACTGAGAGGTCACTAGTAGCACTGAGTCCACGAAAACCTTGGATGATCAACTTATAAGCAGAGGTCTTGATAATTGTACATCAAGACTTCCAACACTCCTAAAATGATATGAGTGGTATTAATAATTTTAGAGTTCATCACTAGGAAAATCTTCGTCTCTGAATAACGTTTGGCAACGAAAAATACAAGTCCCTTCTTGTGAAATTATAGTTAAACTCAAAGTTCATTACTGGCGAAGGTGCAAGTCTTTGCCTAAACTCGAACGAAACAAAACACAAGTCCATTCACTTGGAAGTCTGAATATATTTAAAATTAATCACTGGTGAAATTCATAAAGTCTTTGAGTGACCACTGACGAAAACACAAGTCCATTCACATAAATAAATTCGTTGACGAAATTTATAAGTCTTTTAAACCAACACTGGCAAATGTACAAGTCTTTGAGTAAATGCAAATGAAATCCTAACTTTGTTCAAAGCCGTTGGAAAGTTAAAGTTCATCACTAGCAATGTTAATCAATCACTATCTATTAGAAGAATGAGTTCCTCAACAGTTGCAAATATTCCACGTAAATAACACAAGTCCATTTTACGAACACTTAGAAAATCTCGAATACTCGTAAATAATACAAGTTCATTCAGTGAACACTTAGAAAAATTCCAGCTTCGAAGACGCGTAAATAATACAAGTCCATTTAGTGAACACTTAGAAAAATTCCAGCTTCGAAGACGCGTAAATAATACAAGTCCATTTAGTGAACACTTAGAAGAATTCTGGTCTCGAACCCATGTAAATAATACAAGTCCATTTCACGAACACTTAGAAAAATTCCAGCTTCGAAGACACGTAAATAATACAAGTCCAAACACTTAGAAAAGTTTCAGTCTCGAAGGCACGTAAATAGTACAAGTCCATTTAATTAACACTTAGAAATATTCTAAGTTCAATTGCGAAGACTTAGAAAATTTTCTACAACACTCGAAGTCTTATGAGTCCACTTTATAGTACTTGGAAGAATCGTCTTCCCACACTTGTATAATGACCGAGTTCCACGATGATAGTAGCAGCAAGAGTGTCCCCGCTGACTACTCAGCTGAGACTGTGTGAATAGGCTATAGTAGGTCCTCCTTTTATTCGATTCGGGACGTCTACGTCATAATACGGTTTGATTGAATATCTCCCGAATCCCTCGATGGATTTGCTTGAAACTCGAGCATTGGGACATTTAGGTGATCCCAAACAAGATGACATATCGCTCGACTCGCTAGCACAATTATTATAGAAATTTCAAAATTTTCTCCATCGAACTCACTAGAACAAGTGACGTGGAATCCAGAAAATACCAGTCAAGGCTGGTAACACGTGCTGAGACGAGCGGGCGGTCTAGCTAGCCCCTGTGGCTACGTCACAGCTCATAGTCTTCATACGCTCGCTAGCTGGTCCTCGCTGCTGGTAAACAAACCAGGCGCGCTCGGAACATTACGCGTGGTATATAAACGTAACTTATGCTCAAAAAAATACTTATGTACAGGTCGTAACCGGTACAATACATAAGCAGGGAAGATACTTGGGAGTGAAAAGGTTTCGAGGTTCAAGTCGCAAGGGCCGCTTCCTTCCAATTCCTACGCCTTTCCTATCCCATCGTCGCCGTAAGACATATCTGTGTCGGTGCGACGTAAAGCAAATAGCAAAAAAAAAGGTGATCTAGAATATAAGGGTATAATGCATCATTACGAGAAGGCGAAAGACGACAAACAGGAAGAGACAACTAAGAGAGTCCAATGATGCAGCTTCTGAGAAAAAAATACATAGGCTACATACACTGACTGAGCAAATGCCATGGGATAGCGGAGCACTGATGCGCAGGTGTGTTGTCTGCGCACCACACGCCCCATGTGCCAGTGGCAGTTGTATAGGAGACCTTGTGAGCAGTGGCTGTGAAGTTACAGGTGTAACATGGAACGTCGTCGTGAGCTGACACCGTTCGAACGGGGTATGGTGGTCGGTGCCCGACGGATGGGAAGTGCGATTTCGAAAGTGATGGTCACCAGGGATGGACACTGGAACAATGGCGTAACGTGATATGGTCGGACGAATCACGATTTCAACTGCACCATGCCGATGGGAGGCACCGTGTATGGCGCAGACCACATGAAGCGATGGATCCCGACTGCCTCGAAGGTGTGGTCCAGGGCGCTGGTGTCTCTGTTATGGTCAGGGATGCATTTTCCTGGTATGGAAAGGGACCCTAGTTGTTCTGGAAGAGACTTTGAATGGTACGCGGTATGTTGAGCTGCTCGGAGTCCATCTCCACCCATTTTTGGCCTTCCAGCGCCCAAACGGTTCTGCGGTGTTTCAAGATGATAACGCGCCGCCACATCGCTCCCACGTCGCCCGGGAATAGTTCCAAGAACATGCAGCGGAGGTCGAACGACTGCCATGGCCACCCAGGAGCCCCGATATGAACCCTATCGAGCATATCTGGGATGTCCTGGAACGCAGGCTCCGTGCCATGGATCCTGCACCCACGAACAGACCAGCATTGGCGGTCGCTCTACCAACGATTTGGTGTCAGCTGCGTCCAGAGGACTACCAGGGACTTGTCCACTCACTTTCACGGCGTCTCACTGCAGTTCGCAGGGCCCAGAGGAGGCCCCACACGTTATTAGGCGACTATCCCATGACATTTGCTAAGTCAGTGTGTATCTGCATTATTTACTGACTGTTATGCTTTTCAAGTTCAATCTGCAAGCTTCTGTGAATTAACTAGGAGCCTCCACAAGCCTCGATTTGCCACTAGCTCCGTGGCCTCATTTAGTTCCATACCTTATCTCTAAATTATTAGAAATTGAGTCTAAACTTACCCTCTGTGGCCAAGTCTATTGTTATTCCTTTGTTTCTTTTTTAGCTAGTGGTTTAACGTCGCACTAATACATCGAAGGTTTCCGGCGACGCAAAGATGGGAAGTTGGCGGTCGTGGGGGAAACCACGGATAACCACCTTCTGGGCTGCCGCCGGTGTGATATGAACCCACCATCTCCCGAATACAAGCACACAGGTACGCGACTCTAATCGCATGGCCAACTTGTTCGGTCCCATTGTTCTCCTAGGTAACATATCACCCGTTATTCGCCTCATATGATCCCACCACAGAAGTTGGTTTATACGCAAAGCTAATACTATGAGCTAGCAGTTGCGATCAACGGTATTCTGTAAGAAGGAAGTAAGTAAGCTCTCGGATGAAATTATAGTGTATTTTTGCTGTGCGAGAGTGTAAGCTGGGTGAACTCAGGATATTCTATTCACAAGTTGGGAGTAACGGGCATGAAACAAGCGAGGATGATTGCCTGTACAATGCCAGGGAAGCACTCGGAATAAGGAAATATTGAGTTACGTAAAAAGTAATTTCGTAGTTTTACGCGACTGTTGATATCATGATCACAGCCGTGAGATCTCAAGCTTTACATAATATCCTCACCACAGGAACGTGAATTTTTATTTTAAAAACTTCCGGATTCATGGGCCAGGATTCGAAGCATGACCGCCTGGGTAACAAGCCTGTGATAATGTCACGCGACAATCAGGGCTCCTGTTCATCTCAGGTATTTCATGGGAATGTTCACGATATTCGCCTCTTACAACAAGCAGGGGTCATCAAAGGCATGTTTGTACCTACACTCACTAGGCGAAGAATGAAAAGCTTACGCGTTCTCACGCCTCGAAAAATTTATGCGCGTAGTCGAAAAATGTATGGGACAGGAGAAGTACAATGAATGTATAATAATAATAATAATAATAATAATAATAATAATAATAATAATAATAATAATAATAATAATAATAATAATAATAATACAATGGGTTTCACGTCCCTTCAACTATTATTATCAGCCGTAAGAGATGATAAAGTGCAGGAATTCTGAAAAGAGTCCTTTTACGCGCTATTACGTCGGGATTCAATCCCAGAACTATGGGAACCGGGTGAGTTGGCCGTGCGGTTAGGGGCGCACGGCTGAGCTTGCATCCGGGAGATAGTGGGGTCGAATCCCACTGTCGGCAACCCAGAAGATGGTTTTCCGTGGTTTCCCATTTTCACATCACGCTGTACCTTAATTAAGGTCACGGCCGCTTCCTTCCAACTCCTAGGCCTTTCCTATCCTATCATCGCCATAAGACCTATCTGTGTCGGTGCGACGTAAATCCACTAGCAGTAGAAGTATGAGTGCATAAGGCAAGAACCTAAACACTTTGATTACACAGAAAGTCAGATAGAAAATATGAGACAGAGGCTACTACAACTACTGCTATGTTTAAGACGTCCTTTCAGTTACCATTGATCTCAACAGGCACCGGCGAGCCGGAATATTGGGTTGAATAGGGTGTTATTTATTGTACCAGCAATGTTTTTCTTTGTTCTTTTTTGGCATTCGGGACGAAGCCCAGTCAGCCAGTGAATTATACAGGAAATGATTTATTTATTGTATTTGTTGTTGGGATACAGGAGAGATGGATTCATCTTCTCGTCGTAAGGCTCTTTATGACTTTCAGTGGTATACGTGAGTAGGCCAAGGAACAGAAGGAGGTAGGTGTGGTATAGTTCTGGTATGGTAAGATTGATGCTAGGTGAAGGTCTCAGATCCCCAATCCAAACTCAAGATAGGCAGATTGTCATTTTGTAGAGAACTGACGAAATAGTAGGTGGCAATTTGGTACCCAAGTGGCAATAATTTTTGTAGTAGAAAAATAGTGCGAACAAATTGGTGTGGACAATCAAAGAATATGTGATAAACATCTGTATCAGCTGAACGTGAACAGAACTGAGATCGTAGTACTTGGATTTAGTGAAGGTGCTGTGGGAAACAACCGGGGTGAAATTTGTTTCTTGCGATTGCTCTGATCCATTGGCGCGTGTAGGGACGCTTATGGTGCCAAAGTGTGTCGGAATATCTTCATAGATAGCGGTATAGTGATCTATGTTATTGGGAGGTATAATGCCATTCGTTGTTCCACGCCGTCAATTGCCTTCGACGAAGCAAGGAGGTGTAATCCGATGCTGGAACTGTAGTTTATGTCTGTTGGCCTTCAGTGGCAGCTGATCGTGCTGCTTTGTCTGCTAGCACATTACCTGGGCTTCCAACATGGGTTTTTACCTACACAAATGTAACTTTTGATGTAGACTACCACAGAGCTCGATAGCTGCAGTCGCTTAAGTGCGGCCAGTATCCAGTATTCGGGAGATAGTGTGTTCGAACCTCACTGTCGGCTTTCCGTGGTTTCCCGTGTTCACACCAGGCAAATGCTGGGACTGTACCTTAATTAAGGCAACGGCAGCTTCCTTTCCATTCCTAGCCGTTTCCTATCCCATCGTCGCTGTAAAACCTATCTGTGTTGGTGCGACGTAGCGAAAATTTTTAAAAAATGTAAAAAAATCGATGTACCACTTCAATATTCTCGAGACGAGAATCAAGGATGTTTTCCCTCAGTTAATGGTTAGTAGACTCGGCAACGCTGACTTGGAATCGGACAACCGCACAATCAACCGCTCAGGTGAGTTGCAGCATATTGTAGCACACCCAAAATACCCGTAAGCGGTAAATATGGATGCTATCGGAGGCAGCTTGAATTTGCCACAGCTACCTGGTTGTATATCGATATAAGCACTACCCACTTCGATCGATCTGTGTAGATATGTCGGTCGTATGGCCATTCTGCCATGTGACTTTTCACGCTGACATCTTTGCAGTGTACAGTGACCTCAAATGATGTTTCTAGTATTACATCCAGGTTCTTAATCGTGGCTTCATAATAACAGAACTACCAGTAAATTTAAGGTTAGTTTACACCGGATGAGTATTCGCCCGAACACCAGTCTTGACCGAGTAGGTATCTACTGTGCAAGCATAGCAGATTTTAAGTTACGCAGTTCACTTTTGGCATCGTGACACCAAACAAGTTCGCAATATAAATGACCGTCATTGAAGGACGAAAATGAAGAAAATGTTCAAGTATTACACTAAGTCGAGGAAATGAACAGAAGCGGACGAGGAGTAGAAAATGGATCTTAAAACAGTATACTCATCAAATATCGGTTGGACTTCTTCGAGAATTGGAAACTGAAGATACCACAGAGTACAGAATGTCCATGAGCATGAATACTGAACAATTATATATATTATTGCGAAATAACTTCTTCTTCTTTATCTGTTTACCCTCCAGGGTCGGTTTTCCCCTCGGACTCAGCGAGGGATCCCACCTCTACCACCTCAAGGGCAGTGTCCTGGAGCGTGAGACATTGGGTCGGGAATACAACTGGGGAGGATGACCAGTACCTCACCCAGGCGGCCTCGCCTGCTATGCTGAACAGGGACCTGGCGGGGGGATGGGAAGATTGGAAGGGATAGACAAAGAAGAGGGAAGGAATTGGCCGTGGCCTTAAGTTAGGTACCATCCCGGCATTTGCCTGGAGGAGAAGCGGGAAACCACAGAAAACCACTTCCAGGATGGCTAAGGTGGGAATCGAATCCACCTCTACTCAGTTGACCTTCTGACCTTCTCTTGTACCACTTCTCAAATTTCGTGGCAGAGTCGGGAATCGAACCCAGGCCTCCGGGGCTGGCAGCTAATCACACTAACCACTAAACCACAGAGGTGGACCTATTGCGAAATATGCGGTATAAAATTGCAATGAGCAAATGCTGTTATGAGAGAAGCTTTGTCAGCGATGGTGAAATTTGCTCTTTATTTTCGTGTTTAGCAACAAGGAAAGCCAATGTGATTGCGCAGTCCCACTAAGAAGCCATTTTATACAACTTTGCGCGAGACACGTATACGCCAACGACTTTACTGCTACAATTGGTGGAGGCATGCACTCGCCCAAGAAAATATAAACGGTTTCGACCACATCAAAATTTCTATTCCATTGAAAACCTAAGCAAAACCAGCATTTCGTTACATAAATTCAAATGGAAAACTAGTACTGTACCGGTAAATGATTGATGTGTCACCATGGCTGCTGCCCGTACGAGAAAGCACATATACCTCCCCAATTAAATCACACTTATTCTGATGTACCAGCGGGACCTAAGCCGGACTCAGTATTATTAAATCACAAAGAACTTGGTAAGAGGAGCGCACAGTGCATCGGAGACGAAAATAAACTCCCTCTCTCTGTCCAGCAAAAGACAAGGACGGGGTAAACACTGGTCACAGGGGTATAGGTTCCCATTCATTCACTCAGCCATTTATTCGTCACACGATTCGGCCGAGCGTTGCACTTTGCCATCTGAATGAGGAAGTATTCGGCTGTGTCGAAGTCAGGTGTAAACTAGACTTTACTGACACAGATGACTCAGATCCGAGTGCAAGTGAATTCGATCGCGCTTTAGAGCAGGGGAAGCAGTGCCTAACAAATTTCGCTTCTCAAAAGTAGCAAGGATTACTTCCGTAAAGTCACTAAGCATATCCTAAAGGCTGTATGTAGGCAATGGGATATCCACGAAGGTATTGGAAAGAAAGCGTCCAACAGTGTTATTTACAATCTGTCATATGAACTTACTCCTGAAAGAAGGACCGTAGCTCAACAGTTTAGTTGAGAAATGGAACCAGACAGTGCTGGTAGCTGTGAAGAGGATGACGAACGACTCGGACATAAAACTACACAACACATCTGTCAATGTAAGCAACTTCCTCTCCAGAGAGAAGTTTTTTTAAACGTTTTACCAGGGAGCTCCTGGCTAACCATCGAGTGACGTGGTTGGTATACAAGATTCAAAGGCACACACAAATCGTAAGGGTTATAGTATGTTTCATCAGCATGGACAATGGCGCTGCTCCTTGTTTCCTGTTTTTCTCTCAGATAGCCATCCAAACAGCAAACAAATGAAGAATACCAGCAGCCAGAGTCTTACTCCTATTGGGGCAAACTCCCGTGTACCTGTCAAATTAATTAGCTGTTCGTAGAAATTATTGATAGAAGTACTGATTTACAGAAAAAAGTGCAATTTTACGATGCAAATACAGCTGAGAAATTTGACGCAATTCTTACAAAATTTGAAAAACACCAAGAGAAAACGTCGTATTTTATATTCTCTTCTTCGAGCGCCATCTTTATTTGGTCATAGTGAATGCAGATATGAAAAATGCGTCTCTTGTAAGTTAGCTTCTTCTACCACTTTTCCCACATCTGTGGGATCGCCGTACGAACTGTGTCGTACAAGTGGATTTGGCCCTGTTTTGCGGTCGGATGCCCTTCCTGACGCCAACCCTATATGGAGGAATGTAATCACTACTGCGTGTTTCTGTGGTGGTTGGTAGTGTGTTATGTTGTCTGAATATGAAGAGGAAAGTGTTGGGACAAACATAAACACCCAGTCCCCGGGTCAGAACAATTAATCAGGTGCGATTAAAATCCCCGATCCGGCTGGGAATCGAACCCGGGACTCTCTGAACCGAAGGCCACAACGCTGACCATTCAGCCAATGAGTCGTACCGTCTTTTGTAAGTTATAAATACTGCAAATGGGTACCGATGTCTAACTCGTTTAAGACGCAGGCTTCTTGCTCTATTCACTACAATGACTGCGTACATTGCGAAGTAGAATAGATAACAATTAAGAACAAGCTGGCCAACGAAGTGGAATCGCAGAACTATCACTGGCCATTTAAAAGTGCGTAACTTCGAGAGACCTTTATCGGTAAGTTTACTGGTATGTTAAACAACTTCCTTCACGTTACTCCAGCGTTTCTCAATGCAGTCAAAAGTTAAAGGGACATTAAATACATCGCCCGTGTGTCAGAGTCCGTAGGATGGTTGAAGCCTCACAATGCAACGCTGAAGTTCATGTGGTATTTCTTTCCTTTCTGGTCTTTTATCATTTGTTTGGCTTCAGCACTTTGAATAATTTTTTTTTTGCTAGGGGCTTTACGTCGCACCGACACAGATAGGTCTTATGGCGACGATGGGATAGGAAAGGCCTAGGAATTGGAAGGAAGCGGCCGTGGCCTTAATTAAGGTACAGCCCCAGCATTTGCCTGGTGTGAAAATGGGAAACCACGGAAAACCATCTTCAAGGCTGCGGATAGTGGGATTCGAACCTACTATCTCCCGAATGCAAGCTCACAGCCGCGCGCCTCTACGCGCACGGCCAACTCGCCCGGTCTTTGAATAAATTAAACCTAGTTTTACGGCCGGATGTCCTTCCTGACACCAACCCTCTGTGGAGGTATGATGATGATGATGATGCGTGTTGTTTAAAGTGGCCTACCATCTATGTCATCGGCCCCCAGGTATGTATTCACCATTACGTGTGTCTGTGGCGGTTGACTGCGTGGTGTGTTGTGTGTGAATGCAGAAGTGTGTATTAAGAGCGAGAGGATTTAACCAGAAACGGATTCATTCCTGGCCCGGCCGGAAATTTAGAAATTTAACCTGGGGGCCCTCTGAACCGAAGGCCGCTACGCTGACCTTCCAGCCAAGAGCCGGACTGAAGGTCATTATTATTATTATCATTATTATTATTATTATTATTATTATTATTATTATTATTATTATTATTATTATTATTATTATTATTATTATTATTCACGCTGGCAAACTGGGGCAGTAAAGGCATCCTTCGTTCAGTCTAATGCCATGAATTAGATTTCCCTTCCAGAAGAGGAGGTATTTAGAAACTTGGAATACACATGGGTTTATTATAGCCTACAACAGAACTGTGTATCAGTTTGTTCTTTTACTTAGCACTGACGTTACAGGCAATGCAATCCTTTATCTTTAACAACTCCACGAGACCTTCACGACCTTTCTATCTTTCTTTCATTACCGGTATATCATCATTTATTACAATTATCAATTAAAATAAACCATGAAATATGCACATAGAAGAAAATTAAAGTTAGAGAGTGATCTCAGAAACTGATAAAGTGCCATATGGTTTATAGGAGGATGGACGCATGCTCTTTCGTTCAATCTCTCATTCTATCCGTTTTTTATAATCATTATGGCCTATATTGGGAATGATATGAGATTTCAATGTGCAATGGAAGCGAGTACCCTAATATCAATTAGTGGTGAAAAAAGAACTACAACACTCACGCAAGAAATGCAACTCCTCCCCATAAACCAAGAGCGCTTTGCCTCAGCAGCCGACGGTCTGTAATATCGTATGTTCCATGTTTGCTCAAAGGCCAGCAATTTATTAGTAGATTAAACGAATTAAATACCTCACGTTCAACAGAAGAGCATGTTCTCTAAGCAAACTTAATTCCATCAATTACATAAATATTAATCAAGGATTAATTCTCATAAGACCATACAGCTAATCTCACAATCCGATCAAGTTATAGTTGCAAAAATGTAGAGGCTGGAGCAGAAAATGATTACAGACTTAATACTGTCATTAAAGTGTATCATATGTATATAATATCTACGTCTGTATTGATTCATAGTAATCAATAATATGTATAACTAGCAAAATACCCGTGCTTCGCTATGGTTTTAAATTGAAAGTTATTAGTCAAAGTTTTACATTTTGGAGACTCCACTGTTGGCTGAGACTGTAAAATACACCCTCAATTCGTACTTCAAGCGGTTTTGTGGAAATGATTATTTATTTTCTGATCTAACACTCATTTTGAAACCCGTAGAGAAGAACTGGAATGTTTAAAACCCTATCTTATTTCATATCTAGGCCGTAAAAGCGACCAACCTGTGAAATTTTGATTTTGTACGTCGAACAGTAATGGAGGTATGAATGCTGTTTTAGGGGGGGAATGTTTTAAAATATGCATTAACATCTAGGATATAGAAGACCACCCTTCATACAAAATTTTAAGTTCGTGCCTGAAACGGTTTCGGATGAATGGATATTGTGTTTTATAGAGTCAACCACTATTAAAACCTCTTAGGGAAGAAATATTTTGAAGTATACCATATTGTAATGGTTATAGCGTCCGCCATGCCAACTGGCTATGGGCCCGGCCCGGCACCGTATAGGCCCACCCCTTAAGCTTCAACCGCGCCAATCATGAGCAGCACTTAAGTGCTACGCCAGCCCCACTCGCTTCCGCCCGCGGTCCCGTAACAGAGGAGTATGGAAATGACTCCACGATTAATCTGGATTTTTCCATCTCGCGAGGTTCCTGGATCCATCGAGCATCCGGATTATTCTAGAAGGGCCAGCGCAGGCATATGAGAGAGGAACGAAATGCCTGTAGTTAGTGAGAGACTGTGTTAGAAAAGTTGGTGTGGCTTAGTCGTGAGCGACTGCCAGTGTAGTTAAGTGTGTGAACTGCCGTGATTATCGGACTAGTGTGCTACAGTGCGGATTGTCGGCGGAGAGAACGTGTAGCCGTGCGACGTGAGACCTAGGACATAAAATTACCTCCTCGTAAAATTAAACTCTGTACGTCAAACGGTTCTGGATGGATGAATATTTTTTTGTTTCCGGAGCTAACCCCATTTGAACACTTTAGGGGTGGAACGTTTAAAAATATTTCCTATTTCATACCTAGGGTTTAAAATATATATCGCTTTGGGGAATTTTGTCTTCGTACGTTAAACCGTTTCGGAGGGAGGAAGGAAGGAATATACCTGTTTCCGGACCTTAATCCCCATTTAACTCTCCGAGCGGTAAAATTTGTTTCACCGAGCTCGATAGCTGCAGTCGCTTAATTGCGGCCAGTATCCAGTATTCGGGAGATAGTAGGTTCGAACCCCACTGTCGGCAGCCCTGAAGATGGTTTTCCGTGGTTTCCCATTTTCACACCAGGCAAATGCTGGGGCTGTACCTTAATTAAGGCCACGGCTGCTTCCTTCCCACTCCTAGACCTTTCCTGTCCCATCGTCGCCATAAGACCTATCTGTGTCGGTGCGACGTAAAGCAACTAGCAAAAAAAAATTTGTTTCAAACCTTCTGTTATTTAAGACCTGGGATATCATATAAAGTTTGAACTTCGTAATTCAAATGGTTTCATATAAATGCATTTACTGTCATCATACTTGAGCCCCCAGTAAGAACCTCTTAGGGGTGTATTGTGTTGTTATTGTTTATTTAAAATCTAAAACAGAATATTATGTTTATAGAGGGCAGCACCAATCTCTGATACAAATTTGAGATGAATGATCCATTATTACTTAAACCTATTATATCTATTAAGCTTGTGGAATTTGAATAGTGATTTGAGAGGTTTAAATCTAAAAATCAGACATGCAATGTGTGCAAGAATACGTAGGTACCATTAATGGTATATAGTCTCGAATAATGTTCCTCCACTCGTGTACTAAGTTTAAGATTATTTCAGTTAAATCCCTAAGTTAAGAAAATATGTTTGGCAATAAAGAAGAGAAATCGGAAATTCGGTCGAGTACCTTGGCTGTTGTGAAGACTTAGGCCGCGTGCACACCGAGCGCGCTTCGCATAGTGTGTGTGTTGCTCAACGCTAAGCGTCACGCTAAGCATAACCAGTGCCTTGTTCGTAATCCAGGTGTTCACATCGTCCGCGCTCTGCTGCGCTGAACGGCTATCTTACAGCTAAGCGAAGCGCCAGACAACGCGCAGTGTTGGTTAATTGCTAGCGTTACCTAGCTGGTTCTGAATCTATGGAAGAAGAAATTATTCATGCAGTGTTTCAAAGTGAAGAAATATGGAACCCAAGCCACAAAAACTACAAAAATGTTACTGTTTTGCAAAATAAGTGGACTTAAGTATCTACAACAGTTGTATCGCATTCCTACAGTAAACACATACAGTAATATTACTTCTACTGTCACACTTTACTGGACAGGATGAAATTGGGTATGGATTTTAGTGTCGGAAGTGTCCGAGGAGAAGTTCGGCTTACCAGGTGCAGGTCTTTTGAATTGACGCCCGTAGATGACCTGCATCTAGGTGAGGATGAAATGATTATAAATACACACATACACCCAGCCACCGTGCCAATGCAATTTACTAATTATGATTACATTTCCCGAGTCTGCCGGGAATCGAACCCGGGACTCCGTGACCAAAGGCAGGTACGGTAACCATTTAGCCACGTAGCCGGAGACTTTGTGACAAAGTTCATAGAATCTTCCAGACTCTGTCATATCGGTTTATAATTTTGCCAATGGAGGGTGGTAACATGAAGAATATCACTCTGCAAGTTAGTAGTGGGCTTGGAAGTAAATATTTCTGTTTGTTAATTATATTTGTCACACATATACTCCACTTTTACTACAATGATTAATTGTGTATGCTAATTGTAACAATATTGCAAAATGCTATTTATAATTATTATATAAGGAGCGTGATTTAGCCGGAAATTTAATTTCCACGTGTTTGCTGCACGGTGCTCCTAGATAATTCGGAAAATTGAATTTCTCCCAATACTTCTTTGCTACTTGACGCCACATTTCAGTTGCAGGGTTTGGAAGGTCAAAGGTATTTTTTGTCATTCTTAAGTAATCATAAAATTTAACGCGATAAAGTCTTGCATCTCTGTGCAAACGATGGAATTCTCTGAAAGTACCGTAATTCGTTCTTCATTCAATTCATGAAACCATTTTCGATTCTGTTTCCTAATTTTCAATTTTGGGTAACTGTTATCCATCAGTATTTTTCTAGTGTACTTGGATAACGGCATTAGTTCGTGACCACCCTAAAACGCCTCGCACCAAACTAAGCTGAGAGCATGGCGTAGAGATTTCGGTGTGAACAGCAAGCACGCCTTGCGCTATGCATAGCATTTCACGCTACACGCGACACACTATGCGAAGCGCGCTCGGTGTGCACGCGGCCTTAGTTTTATAACTTCAACGTCTACAGGGTCCCAGTCCGTATATACATGAAATATTTTTAATGATATATTTGACACCTACGACATCCAAAGTTCTTGTGAAATTATAAATTCGTACGTCAAATGGTTTAGAGGGATGAATAATTTTGTCATAAGTCCTCACCCTCAGTCAAAATCACTTGGGGGTGTATTGTTTTAAGACCACTTCTTAGTTAAAATGTAAGGCATACAGGAACAATAATCATTTTAAGTTTCAATATCGTATGTCAAATTATTTCAGAGAATTTAGTGGTTCATCATCAGGTCCCAAATCTTAGTCTAAACACCATAGGAATATATTGTATCGAGATACTTATTATTTAAAATAGGAGCAACAATCATGCGAAATTTCAACCTCATATGTCAAACGGTTTCAGAGAAATAAATATATTTGTCATCGGATATCACACCCAAGTCAAACTCCTTAGCGGTGAATTGTTTGAAGACCGCTTCTTATTTAAAATCTAAGACATTGAGGAGTAAGCACCGTGTTCAAATTCAACTTCGTATATCAAGCGATTTCAGAGGAATGGATACTTTTGTCACCGGGCCTAACATCCACCACAGTCAAAACCCCGAGGGGGTGTGAGACGTTGTTATAAGACTACTTTTTATTTAAAATACATTGCATATAGCAGCAACTATCATGTGGAATTTCAACCTCGTAAGTCGTACAGTTTCAGAGAGGCGAATATTTATATTTTCCAGCCTTACCATCCTACATAAAACATCTTAAGGGTGTATTATTTTAAGACACCATCATGTTAAATTTCAAGCTAGTATGTCAAACGGTTTTCAGAGAAATTAATTCTGATGTCGTCAGCTACCCCCCTCCAGTCAAAACCTCTTAGGGTTGTATTGTTCTGTGTTTCCTTATTTTTTTAAAAGGAGATTACAAATGCCAATTTTCACGTCTGTAACATCTTCAGTTTTTGAGATATAAGTACCGGGCGAGTTGGCCGTGCGATTAGGGGCGCGCAGCTGTGAGCTTGCACCCGGGAGATAGTGGTTTCGAACCCCACTGTCGGCAGCCCTGAAGATGGTTTCCCGTGGTTTCCCATCTTAACACCAGGCAAATGCTGGAGCTGCAACTTGATTAAGGCCACGGCCACTTCCTTCCCACCCCTAGGCCTTTCCCTCCCCATCTCCAACGTAAGACCCGTCTATGTCGGTATGACGTAAAACAAATATATATATGTAAGTATCTTCATAAAAATAATTCAACTCCTTTTTCACTTCTTTTTACTCACCCCTTAAGTGGATTTTCCGAAAACAAAAGCATACGTGTTTCTTTATTTTTAAAGGAGTTTCCAAATACCAATGGTTACGTCTGTAAACTGTTAAACTTTCAAAATCAGATATACTTATTTTAAAATTTTACCCCCCTCCCTTTTTCACCCTCTTAGTGGAAGAATATCCAAAAATCTTTCCTTAGTGGGCACCTACACTGTAATAAAATGTATCCCCCAAAATTTTATTTCGTTATGTCCAGTGGTTTTGGCTCGGCGATGATGAGTCGAGTCAGTCAGTCAGTCAGTCAGTCAGTCAGTCAGTCAGTCAGTCAGTCAGTCAGTCAGTCAGTCAGTCAGTCAGTCAGTCAGTCAGTCAGTCTGTCTGTACGTGTTATTTTATATATAGATGTATAGACAGGCCTGAAGAAAGTTTGTGGTTTTCAGGAAAACCACTGAAGCAGAAAGGTACCTTCTAGTCGGAAGAAGGAAAGGAGCTACATTGGGAGAAGTTGCGACAATCCTGTGCAATGATGAAAGCCCAATGGTAGAATAATTCTTTTCACGGACGCAATTGAAGGGGAGTGGATTAAGTCCGTCACTTTGTCTGATCCCCATTTTGATCTCAAAGATTTCCGAAATCTCCCCTCTGAATTTAACCATGGAGTGTATGTCAGTCAGGGTTTATAGAATTAGTCTTCGTGTTTTGTTGTCTAGTCCGAGTTTTAGTTTCTTAAAATTTACCGTATGCTTTGTTAAAGGGCACAGGTTCGCCCATTTGCAAGCGGTGCATGATCAATTACTGAACCTATCATTGAACGTTTTCTAGATAACTAAACCGTCAAATAGAGGAAAGACAACCAACCACTTAGTTAAGTTACAGTTCTATTTGAACTCTTAATAATATCTTCAATATTCTTAATATCATCTTCAAGAATTCAACGGAAATATCATATTCATGCGAGACAGTGCTATTTTCACTGAAATTACTTCATTTACTGTCAATATTTTGTGAATGGTACTATCAAGCTACAAACAGTCTACCTTAGTGGCGTATCAGTTAATTTCATCAAGATAATTTTAGCCTAACGAACGTTACGTTATTTTGCTGGATCCAAAATCGAGTAAACATGTCTATCTCCCTCATAAAGAAATATGGCACCTCTCAGTTTTCGTAGTCGTAGAACGGAAGGTGGTGACAAATTGAATGTTTACTTCAAAGTAATAATAATAATAATAATAATAATAATAATAATAATAATAATAATAATAATAATAATAATAATAATAATAATAATAATAATAATAATAATAATAATAATAATAATAATTTCCTCTCATATCAGTGATTACAAAATTTGAATTACTAAATTAAATTTCATAAATATTTCCTGAAGTCTGGCAACGAACCCAGAACCCATTACAACGGAGACGAGTAGCTACTGTATACCATTTGACTTCCATGCATGTAATACCTACACCATGTCAAGATATCAGTATCCAAGTATTGTTGTGTCTTATTTTTAGTTCCTGGACGCCGACGACCTGAAGAGTTAACATATCGCCAACACCATAAAGCCAAGGAAGCATGAAGATTATATCCCAACCCATATTTACCATAATATAGTGTGTCCAGTTCCCTTCACCTTCCAAGGTTGATCACCAATGGTCATGGGCCTATCTTTCCAAAAGTCAATTGTCAACCGGGATCGAATTCGAGATCTATATTCCAAGTAGCGAGGCCAGCTGCCAACTGAACAAACCTGCTTTCAAACGAACTTAGTCCATGATTGTAGCTTTCTGAAAACACAGCAGGAGCATCATCTCCACCTGTTGCATCACCCTTATGATCAGCGGAACTTGTTCTGGGAAAATATTCCGAAGAGCCTCCAACGGAACTTATCAGAAGAGGGTTGAGCGATATCTCTTGAATAAAATAACATGGTAATGAATGGTAATGCCTCTAAACTTCTGAAATGTTGATAATGAACTGTAGATTTGAAAGAAAGACAAAAATATGAAATAGTCTTACATAAAAGGGGAAAATTCTCCTCTGTTATATGCATTTTCCTAGATAAAAACAGTCGTTCCATCTTCATATTAGAGGTATATTTGAAGCAATTTCCATTACACTTAAATATATTCTCAGAATTAACTCTCTCTACGTTTTAATTGTCCTATAGCAAAAGTAGTTATTCAGAAGCCTTAACACGGTCGGTCGGTCAGTCAGTCAGTCAGTCAGTCAGTCAGTCAGTCAGTCAGTCAGTCAGTCGGTCGGTCGGTGCCTTTCTACGCCTGGATTTCATTGCAATTTTCTGATTCTGCAAGATTCTTTCACTCTTTAAGGAGCATGAAAACTTTCTATCTAACTTATATTCACTCTTCAAATTGAAATCAAGCTGTTTCCCTTTCTGTCGAGGAAGCAACTGGTTTCCGTGTAACAGGATTTCCTAATTATTGGACTACTCTGAAGCCGAGGTACTAAGTGAGTTATCTGGAAAGGGATGAAGGGATTGTACAGTACTGTACATAGTTTATATAGGGTGTATGAAAAAGGCCATCCAATAATCACAGTCCATGATACAGGAAATCAGGACAATTAAAATGAGGATATAACCAAACATCTAAGTCGTAATTTTCATCGAAAGTCAAGTAGGGTAAATAGCGTAATACACTGAGTGGCAAAAAGTAATGGGAAGACACTGAATGTGATGTTAATAACGAGTTGCTCCTCCGCGAGCCCTCAAAATGGCACCAATACGGCGAGGCATCGACTCTAAAAGGTGTTGGAATCATTCCGGAGGGAGCTGGATCCAAGCATCTTGCACTACTACCCACAATTGGTCTTGTGTAGTTGGTGCGGGGTTCATGGAGCGTACACCAGCATTGACAGCATCCCATAAATGCTCGATTGGATTAATATCGGGGGATCTGGTGGGCCAATTCATGGCCGTAACTTCACTGGAGTGCTCCTCCAACCATCTGCATGCCACTACAGTGCAGAGCGGTGACATGGCACATTGTCTTGCTGAAACATGGCTTCTCAATCAGGGTACTCTAGGACCAGAAAGGGATGTAGGTGGTCTGAAAAGAATGTCCACATAACGTGAGCTCCCTGCAGCCGGACAATGTAGCCTAATTGCGACCATGAGAACGCCACCCAGACCAGAACTGAGCCACCCTCCCGCCTGGACACAACCTTGTTGACACGCAGGATCCATAGCCTCATGGGGCATACGCCACACTCTCACGTGCCCATCACCTCGATACAACTGGAACCGGGATTCATCGGACCATACCACACGCAGCCACTGTTCCATGGTCCATTGCCGATATTCGCGGGCCCATGCACGTCGTTGAGCTCGAGGTGTCAGCAAAAGGACATGAGTTGGTCGTCGGCTGGTGAAGCCTGTGCGGTGTAGTTGCCTCCTTACAGTCCTGGTAGAAACGGTTTCCTGACTCCCAACAGTCAACTGGGCGGTGATTTGACTTACAGTAGCCCGTCCAGCGCCCAGTATGGTTCTGTGGAGGCGACGTGATGTCCGTTCGTTAAACATCTGTAGTCTTCCAGTGCGGCAGTTTACGCGTGTGGTAACATTATCTCTGCGATATTGAAGATCCACCCTCGACGCTGTTGACCTCAGAGACCCGAATTTGCGTGTAATCTCCGCGGTCTTATGACCCATGTGCCGTGCGCCGATGGTCATCTCACGTTCAAAGTCGATTAACTCGTGACGTGTTGTCATCTTCACGACACTGCTGTCTGTGACAGACTGCTCAGTTACACCGCAGCGGGCCGCAACGATCAGGGGTCATACACGGCATATTTTCTAATGGGACACCCCTTCCCGTGACTTTTGGCCACTCAGTGTATTGTTTAACTCAGCGGTGCCCAAACGCTGCACAGTTCACAGTGTGTACAGTTACTGCACTTCGAACGCGAGAAGAGCTTGGTAGGCGTGTCAGCTCTCGGGGAGAGGGAGACGTACTACGGTGGGGAGCTCTGACCGAAGAGCTGACCAGGCGTGTTGTATGAGTTTGACGGATAGGTGACATAGCATACTAGTTCTGAACGGCTGTTCGTTAACGTGCTGTTGCAAACGCATTGCATTATGGAAAGCACATCAGAAAAGAGAAGAAATGATAAAAATTTGCAATCCTTTAAAACAGATGTTCGTGAGAGGTTTTCCTCTGTAAGGAAACTTCACAAGCCATGGTTGCGTGCGAGATTATCTGACGAAAGCTTGCGAAACAGCTTGCGCTTGTTTGTGTGCCGTATGTTTGTGCTGGGCATTGGTTTCATCATTACTTCGACAAAGCGTTAATAATATACGATACAATAGCATTTTGTATGTGATATCTTCTTAAATAGAATGTATTGTCACAGGTTTACTCAAACATGTGCATAATGTACGGATTTTTATTTGTTTATTGTATATGGCGTATAAACCACAGTAAAATAATAACATAATAAAATATAATTATGTGCGGTGGGAAATTTTCGGACTCAAAGGATGACTGCTACGACTAACAGTATTCCCTTTCTGAACGGCTAGTCGATGTGGTCACGCTGAAAGGAGCAGGTCCGGAGGGGTGGTAACCTTAATGTGCAAGCATGAGCCCAGCTCATTGCACAACATATCAGTATCAGTGTGCTTCACAGGTGCGATATTCCTGGCCACCGCTGGTTTAACTCTTTAATGCATGATCTTTTATTACGGCATTTAAAGTCATTTTTGGATTTCTTGGAAGGTTTAGAGCAAGACAAAAAATACACAGAAATCCCATGTCGGTAGATTCAAGAGCGAAAACATTTATTTTGAATGTTGCATATACGCTACAATTGGATATATGCTAAATCGTGGACAACCATTCGTTTCCCAATCGACATGTTATTATGTAGAACGTATACTGTACATAACCAAGTATTACGTTTCTTGACTTTCCATTTATTTGATTTTAATTATTTGGGTATGGCGCGAGTTCAATCACTGTAAAAAACTGTAGCTGAACCCATGATTCAAACTTTTTCCTTGGTTTCCGCTTTTCTCACTTTAGAAAAACGTACAGGTGTAATCACACCAGGCTATTGTCGGAAGACTCTGTAGCAGTTCCGGTGTTTCTCGATAGACAGAAACATTTCATACTATGTGCAAGAAACCAAGAGGAACCTACTGCATTCTGGAAAAATTGTATCGGTTTCTTTTGGTATTCCACTTGATCAGTGATGAGCTGAATCTTTAGAAATGGCTTTTAGTGAGGTAAAACTAATTCAAACTTCAATTCAATGCAGCATGGAGTAGCAGTGCAGACTACCGCTGAGAAACCTATATCAAATATATCCTTTTAACATCATGCAGTACATGCGAAGTACGCACTTGTTCTCGAAATTACCTCCAGAGATGCTTAAATCATTTTTGAAACAATATTTCAGGTATGCTACACCATGCACTTAAGGATTAAGACAAGGTATACTGCTCAAGTAACCCTCGAAATGCTTCGAAAAGAGCTCACACAACGTCTTAAAACCAGAGTTATGTCGCGTAACCCAATATTTCAGTGTCTAGGGACCACTAAACATCAAGATGCGTCACAAGACGGAGATCGAACTTTTGCACGAATACTGTACTTCTTTTACTTCTATCGTTTTCGAAAGAAATAAATGGAACCGAGACCAAGCAGAGCAACAGCGCAGATGCTCATCTGAAAAATGATGACTGTGAAACTGGTTCTGTCTGGATACAGAGGAAGACCGAATTCGAGTCAGGAGACTTTCTGGTCAGTGCAGTAATCCACGCTTCATTGTAGAGAAGCACACAACTCCAAGGAGAGGTGTCATGGTGTGCGGTGTCATTTCCTATGATTCCCGCTCCCCAGTGGTGGCAACTGATGGAACCCTGCTGATACGTCCAGAAAAATTCTGCGACCGTGTGTGCTTCCCTTCCTAGTGCAATTTGACATCCTCATTTTCCAGCAGGGTAATGCTCGATCTCGCACAGCACGGGTATCTCTGGCTTATCTTCGTGATGTCAACATGCTTCCTTAGCTAGCAAGACCTTTCGCTCATCAAGAGCATTTGGGACCAGATTGGACGACAACTTCGACCAGCGGCAACTACAGCAATCAATCACTCAATACTGACCTGCATTTAGGGCAGTCGCCCAGGTGGCAGATTCCCTATCTGTTGCTTTCCTAGCCTATTCCAAATGATTTCAAAGAAATTGGAAATTTATTGAACGTCTCCCTTGGTAAGTTATTCCAATCCCTAACTCCCCTTCCTATAAATGAATATTTGCCCCAGTTTGTCCTCTTGAATTCCAACTTTATCTTCATATTGAGATCTTTCCTACTTTTATAAACGCCATTCAAACTTATTCGTCTACTAATGTCATTCCACGCCAACTCTCCGCTGACAGCTCGGAACATACCACTTAGTCGAGCAGCTCTTCTTCTTTCTCTCAATTCTTCCCAACCCAAACATTGCAACATTTTTGTAACGCTACTCTTTTGTCGGAAATCACCCAGAACAAATCGAGCTGCTTTTCTTTGGATTTTTCCCAGTTCTTGAATCAGGTAATCCTGGTGAGGGTCCCATACACTGGAACCATACTCTAGTTGGGGTCTTACCAAAGACTTATATGCCCTCTCCTTTACATCCTTACTACAACCCCTAAACCCCCTCATAACCATGCCAGTAGTCTCCCATGATCTACCCTATCAAATGCTTTAGACAGGTCAATCGCGATACAGTCCATTTGACCTCCAGAATCCAAGATATCTGCTATATCTTGCTGGAATCCTACAAGTTGAGCTTCAGTGGAATAACCTTTCCTAAAACCGAATTGCCTTCTATCGAACCAGTTATTAATTTCACAAACATGTCTAATATAATCAGAAAGAATGCCTTCCCAAAGCTTACATACAATGCATGTCAAACTTACTGGCCTGTAATTTTCAGCTTTATGTCTATCGCCCTTTCCTTTATACACAGGGGCTACAATAGCAACTCTCCATTCATCTGGTATAGCTCCTCCGACCAAACAATAATCAAATAAGTACTTCAGATATGGTACTATATCCCAACGCATTGTCTTTAGTATATCCCCAGAAATCTGATCAATTCCAGCCGCTTTTCTAGTTTTCAACTTTTGTATCTTATTGTAAATGTCATTGTTATCTTATGTAAATTTTATTATTTCTTTGGCCTTAGTCTCCTCCTCTATCTCGACATTTTCCTTGTAAGCAACAATCTTTAATACTGCTGACTGAAGATCCTCACATACACACTCCCCTTGTTCATTAATTATTCCTGGAATGTCCTTCTTGGAACCTGTTTCTGCCTTAAAGGGAGGTCAGTTGCACCAGCTGTGGGAGGATCATCCTCAGGAGAATATCCAACGTCTGTGTGCCTCCATGTCCAACCGTATCGCCACTACCTCCGTGCTGCAAGTGGTCCAGCATTTGTTACCCTGCAATAGAAGCTTGGTGTGGTGCAATGTGCGTGCGTGTGTGTGTGTGTGTGTGTGTGTGCTTGTATTTGATGCTAGGATTAGGAAGTAAGCGATCGCGGCGTGTAGGTTAAAAACCATCTAGGCCAGGCTTGGCTCGCTAGAACAGCCCACGAGCAGCCACCGCCAGTACACTAGCGATGACCTTCGGACTGGCATCAACAACCCGTACGGTCACGGAAGGTTTGCCTTTCAAGCGCCGTTTTTCAGTCTACTGTTGTATCACTACCATTAATAACTTATCTGATATAATGATACTATCTGTTTAATCTTATACAGTCCGACTCGTTGGCTGAATGGTCAGCGTACTGGCCTTCGGTTCAGAGGGTTCCGGGTTCGATTCCCGGCCTGGTCGGAGATTTTAACCTTCATTAGTTAATTCCAGTGACCCGGGGGCTGGGCGTTTGTGCTGTCCCCAACATCCCTGCAACTCACACACCACACATAACACTATCCTCCACCACAATAACACGCAGTTATCTACATATGGCAGATGCCGCCCACCCTCATCGGACGGTCTGCCTTACAAGGGCTGCACTCGGCTAGAAATAGCCACACGAAATTAAAAAAATTAAATAAAAAAATCTTATACCGTACAAGAAAAAATATTAATTGCGTTTTTAATTTTAAAACTTTCCCTAATAAGAGGCAGCCGTAAATACAAATTAAAAATATTTTAAACCAGATAATATACTCACAACAAAAGGAAAAAGATGACAAATGAGAAATGATATAGCCTACGGGGTGGGAAAAATAAAACTGGCCAGCAAAATATTTATCTGACGCAGAGTTGACCCTTGTTAATGAACAGGAGAACTGCCAATCACAGGAAATGTTGGAAACCGAGATTTCGATGCACCAATCACTTGTTGTCACATATCTGCGCGTGCGCACCTCTCGTATGCTCTGTTCGGAGCATGTCTCTCTGCCATTATGTGTGAGTGAGTGAGAGGAGCAGACGTGTTTAGTGATCAGTTGAATGTAACACAAAATGGTGCTCACGATAAAACATCGCGTGTTCATTGTCTAGTGTTAGGCCTATGCGAAGCACGATTCGTGGAAAACCAGTGCGGAACTGTTTACAAAAGAGTTTAAGACTGAAAGTGTTTTGTCAAAACCTCCAGCAAAGTCTGCAATGCAAAACTTAGAGGCAAAATGGCGCGAAACGGAATCTGTAGCGAATGAAACCAGTAACTATCCGAAAAGAGTTCGAACACCAGAAAACTTTGCTCGAGTGAGGGAAAGGCTGTAACGAAGTCCGACGAAATCTCAACGCCGTTTATCTGTGCGAGTGGGAATTAAGAGAGCGTCGTGTCGAAACATTATCAGAACAGACCTGCATCTGCATCTTTAGAAATTTAATATCGTGCATGCGTTAAAGCGTCCAGACGAACCTTCGCGTGTTAAATTCTGCCGGTGGTTTCCAAGTGAAGTGGATTCAGGGCTTTTGAACCCTCAGTCTTTCATTTCTTCAAATGAGGTCTGGTTCAGCCTGTCAGGATGTATGAACTCACAGAACACGCGCCATTATGCATCAGATAATCCCCATGAGTACGTCGAAAGGCCGTTACATAATCTGAAGTTTGGTGTGTGGTGCGCTATGTCTGGTGTCCGCATCGTAGCACGATTCATTCACCAAACTGTTAATGATAACCGGTATGTCCAGGCACTGTTTAATCCACATGTGGATTAACTCAAAAGTGATGAAAATCTTGTCACTAGTGCCTGAGGTGTTCGGTGAGGAGAGGACAATTAGCAGAGGCAGTACAATAGAATGGCAACATCGATCACCTGATCTCTCTCTCTCTCTCTCTCTCTCTCTCTCTCTGTGGGGAAAATTGAAGGGTAAGGGGTATTACAATAATCCTCACACACTGCAAGAGCTACAGCGGAGCATTGAAAACCCTACTGCTGCTATTCCTCAGGCAGAGCTGCTATGCGTGTGTCACAAATTGATAAATAGAGCGCTGCGCTGCATCGACGATAACGGTGTACATTTCCATCATCTTCTGTGATGTTCGTTAACGAGGGTCAATGCCGCGTCAGTCCTATTGTAAATATTCTCTGGGCCAGTTTTAACTTGCCCACCCTGTACATGATTCACTCGTACATTTTTTTTTGCAATTGGCTTTACGTCGCACCGACACAGATAGGTCTTATGGTGACGAAGGGATAGGAAAGGCCTTGGATTGGGAAGGAAGCGGCCGTGGCCTTAATTAAGGTACAGCTAGTGATGGGCAGTCTGAGACGAGGTCTCGAGATTTCTCGGGATTTCTCGAGACTAGCGATATATGACGGTGCAATGTGAACTGTGCCTAATTGTACGCGACTTGAAGACGATATCCGAAACGCAACGTAAGTCGTGAATGGCGGTTATTTTTAAGAGATGTCACATAGCACAGCCCACTGTGTTCCTTATTGAAAAGAAGTAAAATACATCGGCAGAAATACTTCTGGGATGATCCGGCACTTACAAACGCATAATATCAATGAAGAGGTATCGTCACAGAACACCTCCGGCCCGGTCTGAATCACAAGAAACTACCCTGCCGACAACGATTGTGAGGCATCCAGGTAGGTTTACATCCTAATAACAATTATTAACAAATTATACGGGTTATTCAGCTAAGAATTCCACCTGACATAACTCGTGAAGAGTTTAAGATACTGGCATTCTGTATTCACTTTCGTTAATGGTAAGGAGCTCATAGTTCAACATGCAGTGCTTTCTTCGAATTTTGACAAAATTTATCGTCACACACGTTTCCATGTGAGAACTGCTGATGATAACTATCAAGCTTACACTCGTAGTTACTGGGACGTCGCACAGCTCGCAGCACACGAGAATCGGTCTCGAGAGCGTTGCCCATCACCCCTGTTGAAAGAATTGGAGCAAAGTCGGGCATTTTAGATTACACGTTCCACTCATGTGTAATGGGGGTTGCGTATGTAGCAAAGCACATCTTCCCCGTCTCAGGTTCGAATAATGCACGCCTCTAGTATCCAAGTAGGTGTACATCCTATCTACAGTTATTCACAAATTATGCATTGTTATTCACCTAAGATGTCCACCCCAAATAAGTCGTCAACAGTTTAAGATACTGACATTCTGTTTCCACTTTAGTTAATGGTATTAAGGGGTTCATAGTTGAACATGCAGTACTTTTCCAGGCTTTTGACAAAATGTATTGGCTCACACGTTTTCATATGAGAACGTTATTTCACGCAATAACTGCCAGTGATATACTATCAAGTTTAGGGTCGCAGTTACTGGTACGTCGCACAGCTAGCGCTACAGGAGGATCGGTCTCGAGATCTGCGACGTCAGTCTCGAGAGTCTCGAGCGAGAGCGTTGCCCATCACTAGGTACAGCCCCAGCATTTTCCTGGTGTGAAAATGGGAAACCTCGGAAAATCATCATCAGGACGGCCGACAGTGGGGTTCGAACCCACTATCTCTCGGATGCAAGCTCATAGCCGTGCGCCCCTAACTGCACGGCCAACTCACCCGGTACCATACATTTTGTAAATGGAAATGGATATTCCTCTTCGTGCTGCAAGGGCTATTATGACACCATCATTAATAATAGGAAAGGAACTATACCCCTATTTTCAGTCAACAGAGGGACACCTTTTTACTGACTACATTTTCTATGAATAAATTGTTCAATATTTGGTGTTATGTTTTTAACTGAATGTATGCGTAGAACATGGTTAAGGTTCAAATCAGATAGTCAACTTCTGTTGCCGGTGTTGCGTATTTTCATAACTGAGAAAAGCTGTTTAATTAAGTACCTCAATCCAACCCTTGAGCTTCCATAAATAAGTATAATACTTCCCATTCATTATGAAACGACAATGAAGTCGAGAGCCTCCGCTTCGAACCTTCCGCAGTACGTTCCATTGTGTTTCTGAGAACAACTATAACGCAAGCTATAGTCATACAGTCCACTAGAGCACAGTGGACTGTGGCGTCGCATCCCTATGCCAATGCAATATGTTCCTTGTCGGGTAACCGCTCACTGACAGTTTCCCAGCATCTGCACATCGCTGATCTAGGCATTCTGATGTAGGTGAGGAAGGAACTACAGAAACACACTTTAAATAGCTGACAGTGGTATTAAAACCCAATTCTCTTTCCATTTGTGTACCCACATCTGGATGTACAATGCCCCAGAACTTTCTACCAATCTAATTTTCGCAATAGAAATTCGAACACAGACCAGTCAGATGAGGAGCTACCAACCCAACCCCTAGACCTAGGTCGTGCCACGATTTTACTAGTGTAAGTATCGGCCATTTGTTCGGACTAGTTCTGGACGAGTTGCGCAATTCATTCAAATAAAGTATGTCTGGCGGAAGATAAAAAATACTACACTCAGGATTGTTATCCAAAGTCATTGTGACCTGGATTCCATTGCGCAAGGTTATTCTGCTACTGCTTGAAATGCCCGTGTCTTAGAAGGCAAAGTCGTAGAATACACTCTAAAAGGAAAATACAATTATTTTAATTCGTTCTTTGCTAGTTCTATTCTGATTTATACATTAAGTGGGTAATATGTCTACAATACGACCTTCAACTGCAGTACTCGCTGTGTAATAAAAGGAAAGTAGGAGTGTATACTATGGCTTCAATACCTAGCGTAATTACAGCCAGCGAGACCGTGGGTTTTACAAAACTCTCTCTCTAACTCACGGCACGTTGCGTGAGTGAAGTGTATGTCTCTTCCATTACATACATATTTGTAGAGGACATCGTAATATGATCCAGATTTTGAAAGGAACTCAAAGTCAGTGTGTGCTGCCTAGTTTTGAACTTATCTTTGGAATGATACTGTCGTAGTCAGCTTTTATGACAAATCAAACCTACAGCTGCGAATCCTGTAGAACACTATGTTATCTACCCCTAGAAATATTCCACTGCATTTTCAATGAATTCGCCAAATTTCTGTACGATTCGTTACGTTAGTGTTGAATAAGGTGCACGAATCAATTACTGGGTGTTCACACTAGAAAGAAGTATAACAAGATGAGAGCTTGAATGTTTTTAACATTTGGAATCTATAATTACGGTTTTCTTCACGGAACTTAATTTTTGATATAATAGCCAAATGCAAGCATTTATACAAGTGAGGCACATATTTCCCCAAATGCACCGTCATTGTAATGTCCTACATAGCTGGCCCGCCTCTCTCTTCAGGTGAAGAATGCAAACATTGTGTAGTAGTAGTAGTAGTAGTAGTAGTAGTAGTAGTAGTAGTAGAATTTCGACGGAGCACTGGTCGCCATCGTCTTAAGTTGTGGCAATATGGGCCCACTGCGACACTGAAGCGAATCGCTGCTAATCTCATGACTGAATTAGCCTAAAGAGCTTGAATGTTTTTTTATATTTGCAATCGATGAAACTGCAGTTTGGTTTTCTTCTGGGAAATTAATATTTGATAAGATAAGGCCTTTTTTGCCTTCCTTTCCTAGTCTTTTCCCAGCCATATGGGGTTGGCACTAATGTGAATTAAGTCCGGGTTCATGGTCGGATGCCCTTCCTGACGCCAACAGGATGTACGGTACTCACTATTGCATGTTTCTGTGGCGGCTGGCAGTATGATGTGTGCCTTCTTGCCGATCGTTTATACAAATTACTATTATTTGCATTGCTGGTCTCTTAGTAATACTATTAGCTTCACTGCTGATTGACGATTAATTTCCTTGTGGATCGCTTAGTAACACTATTTGCTTCTCTACTAGTGGCCAGCCCTGTGATCTATGGTTAGCAAGCCAGCCTCTTATCTGGGAGCCCCAGGCTTGATTCCCGGCTAGGTGATGGATTTTCACCCAATCAGAGGGCCGGTTTGAGGTCCACTCAGGCTACTGAGAAAGAGTGAGCAGCCATTAGACGGTGATATAGCGGTCCCAGTCTAGAAAGCCTAGAATAACGACAGAGAGGGTTCATCACGCTGACCAATGCGTTACCTCGTAAACTGGAGGTTTTCGGAATGAGCAGCAGTCACTTGGTCAATGTCAAGGCCAATCAGGGGTTTGTTCACTGTTAGTCGCTTGTGAATACTGGTCTGTTACTTTCATTGCTGGTCGCTTATTAATATTATTAGCGTCAGTATTAGCCGCGTATTAACCTAACCAGCTTTACAGCTGGTCCTTTATTAATGCTATTAGTTTCAGTGTTATTCTCTTACGAACATTATCGAGTTTACAGCTGGTCCTTTATTAGTACTAGACTATCATATTCACTCTCAGTCGCGTATTAATACAGTTAGCTTCACTGCTGGTCGCTTATGAACGCTATTAGCTCCAGTGTTAGCCTGGTGTTTCGGATGGCCTTTATTTATAGAATTAGCTTCATTGCGGGTTGCTCACTAACTAGTCGCTTATTTATACTGTTACATTCACTGCTGTGTATGTATGTATGTTTAGTCCTCAGCCCGAAGGCTGGTTAGATCCTCAACAGTTCCGCCATCAGCTGTCGTAGATGGCCGAGGGATCACTGAAGAGGCGTACTAGGGAAATGAGGAGTGAGGTAGTTTCCCGTTCCTTTCCTCACCGAGCCAGAAGTTGCTATTACACATCAGTCTGCCAAGCCCACTGAAATGCATGCACCAACTGACCCTATGAGCAATATTTTCACACCATTCATAGCAGGGACTGGCTGCAGAAGGAATGGCATTACTAGTATCACTCATACCTCAGTCACTTTCATTTTGTCAAAGCCAAGGATAAAACTGAGACAGATCAATGAAAGTAACAAAATTGCTCTAGCCCATACCAGAAGACATAGTGCACTGTAAACACTAGGTCCCGCCAGCAAAGGCACCATTCACTGCTAGCCGCACACTAATATTACAGAGAACATTACTGGGCGTCTTTTAATAATACAGGCTTCACCGTTGATCGCTTGCTCAGATTATCGGTTCTACTGCTAGTCGCTTATTTATAGAATTTGTTTCACTGATAGCAACTTATTAATACTGTTAACTTTATTAGCTCTACTAACAGTCGCTTTTAATACTGTTAACTTTACTACCGGTCGCTCCTCAATACTATTAAATTCACAGCCAGGTTCCTATTTGTACTATTAGTTTCACCACTAGCCGCGTGTAAAGATTATCCACCACACTGCAGATCGCCTATTAATATTACCATCAGCTTCACCGCTAGTCAGTATTACTTGCCACTTATTGCGATTATCAGATAATGAGATTCATTGCTGACATATTATAAAGTTCACTACATTTGCTGATCTCTTGGGGCCTATTTAGAACACCAGCTTCATTAGCTGTCCGCTTTTTTTTACAATAATCAGATAATCGGTCCTCTTTGTTGAACGCTTAACCGGCTTTCTTCGCAGTTAATTTTTACGATCAATTTCATTATGTACTGATTAGTACTGGCTTCACTTCTAGACACATATTACGATTCTTCAAATTAACTGCTGGTCGCTTGCGAAGTCTGTCGGCGCTTTTTATAATCATTTCATAGCACCCGCTGCTGGCTTAGTCAATACTCAGAACACTATAAAGTATCCTATTCATTCTACTTTATTTCAGTATTTTCAGTGAACTAATAAAGCGGTTCTGAACGTCTATACTATTCATCAATCGTTCATTGTATGCGGGAAAAATCTTCTCTCAAACACATGGTTGTGACTGAAAGCATTTATTGCCACCCACATATGGTGTTCGCGTTTATACGAAAAATATTGAGTTAGAGATTATTATGATTAATTCCGTTTTATATGATACGTATTAATCAATTTAAATGCCACAGTGCGTTACTTTGATGTTGTTCTTTATTCTGTTCCATTAACGTATTATTTAGAGCTTATGTATTTGCATTTCATCCGTGCTTCTGCTCGGTTTCTCACGCAGAGTGGCCAATTCGCCTCTTCGGATCGCGGCCTGGTGTGATCATTCTTTTACCCAGTTTTAAGCCGTCTGCAAGTCCTTCCAGGACTCAACATGATCTTACACTGTCAAGATTAGCCAGCGTAGCTCAAGATCTTGTGTATTTTAACTTTTAGCATCTCTATGCAGCTCCTTCGAAGAAGAAATCAAATGTCTTAACTTCAATATAATTGATAACTTCAGAAACCTTTGCCAGTCTAGTGGCATTTAATTATTCATTTCCATAATATTTATCAGTGTAATACTTCTTCTTTCGCAATAGTGTTCTGGAAGATTTATCTTAAAGCACACTACAAAAAATCTTGGACTATCGAGTTCTCTCGCATTTCTCGGAATAAATTTCCTCATGAATTTATATTCAATGAAAATATTCTTTATCCTCCCTTTCTAGTCAAGAAATGTACCTTTGTATAATCAAGTTGTTAACCTTTTGTATAAAAATTGTTAAATTTCAAATGATTTACTGTATGAATTGTTGCTGGAATAGAGTATTTGTAACTACTGGGTTTCTTTTTGCAAGTTGCTTTACGTCGCACCGATACAGATAGGTCTTATGGCGACGATTGGACAGGAAGGGGCTAGGAGTGGGAAGGAAGCGTCCGTGGCCTTAATTATGGTACAGCCCCAGCATTTGCCTGGTGTGAAAATGGGAAACAACGGAAAACCGTCTTCAGGGCTGCCGACAGTGGGGTTCGAACCCACTATCTCCCGAATACTGGATACTGGCCGCACTTAAGCGACTGCAGCTATCGAGCTCGGTACAGGGTTTCTTCTCTTTATATTCGCTACCTTCCAAATTCTTAATGCATCATACCTGTCCCATCTCCTGAAAATGAGTAGTCCTATCCTCGTACTTAATCACATTTTCTCACATGGAGAGAGAAGTCAAACTTGATGAAGTTACTGAATGTGATGATCGGAAGATTTCTACAACATCTAAGCACCCAGTTACAATATTTACAAAGTCGTCATTTGAAAGAAAGAAAGAAAGAAAGAAAGAAAGAAAGAAAGAAAGAAAAAAGAAAGAAAGAAAGAAAGGAAATACCGTGGCTAACTCAGAAACCTTTATTTGAGAGAGCTCGCAATTTTCGGGCATCATTTATAGCAGTACTTCTTCAGTTACTTGATTTATTGTTTACTGTGATGTTAATAAATAAATAAATAAATAAATAAATAAATAAATAAATAAATAAATAAATAAATAAATAAATAAATAAATAAATAAATAAATAAGTAAATAAATAAATAAATAAATAAATAAATAAATAAATAAGAGATCGTACGTCCGTAAACTCGTTATTTTGGTAAAATGTTCAGGCTATTGCCCCGCGGTGTAGGCGTAGCGTGCCTGCCACTTACCCGGAGGCAACGGGTTCCATTACCGGCCAGGTCACGAAATTTTACTTGGATGTGAGGGCTGGTTCGGGGTCCACTCAGCCTACGTGATTAAGAGCTAGTGAATCGTTCAAGGCACATACCACACCTTTGTGATAGAGTGGATTGTCTGTACGTAAGGAGTTATTAAACCATTTTCTGCATCGTTGGCGTATTTACAAATTCACTCTCTTACAGAGCGTATGTAGTAAAATGACTATTACTTTTAAATCCAAAAGGTAGCACACTGAAGCACCCTTTGTAAACCAGCCGTTAAGCATCCCATCCATCACTAGTGCATGCGGGACACTTAAGTAGAAAGCACGGGGCTAGAGGAGCTTTTGGTACTGTATATTTCACAACTGTTATCCTTTACAGTTTTTCGATGCAGCCGATAATAACGCAGAAATTCGACATTTCTTGTTTGCCTCCGTTAATATTGTTACACCACTGTATAATAATCAAATATTATATTTCCTAATACACAACCCAACTATCCCTGAAAAATACTGAGTTTCAAGAAATTATTTTAATAATAATAATAATGTTATTTGTTTTACGTCCAACTAACTATTCTTTTACGGTTTTCGGAGACGCCGAGGTGCCGGAATTTTGTCCCGCAGGAGTTCTTTTACGTGCCAGTAAATCTACCGACACGAGGCTGACGTATTTGAGCACCTTCATATACCACCGGACTGAGCCAGGATCGAACCTGCGAAGTTGGGGTCAGAAGGCCAGCGCCTCAACTGTCTGAGCCACTCAGCCCGGCAGAAATTATTTTAAGATGTTTACCCGCTATACCAGACAAAATGAATCTGTACCTATTTTCGACTTGAACATACCTAATCCGAGACCAAAAGGAAATATGAGGCAAATGAAATGGCGTGTGGCTTCTAGTGTCGGGAGAGTCCGAGGAAATGTTCGGCTCGCCAGGTGCAAGTCTTTTGATTTGACGCCCGTAGGCGACCTGCTCGTCGTGTGGATGAAATGATAATGAAGATGACACATACAGCCCGCCCCCGTGCCAGTGGAATGAACCAATGAGGGTCAAATTTCCCGACCCAGCCGGGATTTGATCCCGAGACCCCTGTGACCGAAGGCCAGCATGCTAACCATTTAGCCATGGAGCTGGGACATGAGGCAAAAATTTGAAATGTAAAAACAAAATAAACTATATCTTTAAAAATATATATTTAAGACACGCAGATTAGCTTACACGATATTGAAAAACATCTATGTGTTTTAAAATAAAGTTCGGGAAGCGTGTTTAGTACTGCTATGAAGAAGGTCAATGTGATCTCTCTCCTGCCAATGTCACTGGGTTAAAACTGAAAGTAATAAATGTTGGGTCAATAAACAACAAATAGCACATCACATACAGTCAACAGAGTCGATTTTTGGTCTCACAGAACAACAATTATAATCACATACAATACGACTATACACTGAGTGGCCAAAAGTCACGAGAGGGGGTGTCCAATTAGAAAACGTAACGTGTATGACCCCTAAGAGTTGCGGCGTAGCTGAGCAGTCCGTCACAGACAAGCAGTGCAAGATGCGTGGGTCCAGATCCCCACAGAACGATTCCAACACCTTATAAGGTCGATGCCTCCCGTATTGCTGCCGTATTGAGGGCTCGCGGAGGAGCAACTCGCTATTAACATTATATTCAGTGTTTTCTCATGACTTTTGGCCACTCAGTATATAATATAAATGGGGCAATCTTCAAGTCCTGGCAATGGTGTGTAACCAGGATCACAATCGACAGCTACCACTCTATTCCGCATCGGTTTCTTACCAAACATGTACATCACAAGTGGGCAGAACTGATAAAACGAGATGATACCTTGGCAGTATATCTGTGAGTCCTTGATAAACTCCTTTTTTTTTTGCTAGTTTCTTTACGTCGCAACGACACAGATAGGTCTTATGGCGACGATGGGATAAGAAAGGACTAGGAGTGGGAAGGAAGCGGCCGTGGCCTTAATTAAGGTACAGCCCCAGCATTTGCCTGGTGTGAAAATGGGAAACCACGGAAAACCATCTTCAGGGCTGCCGACAGTGGGGTTCGAAAACCCTATCTTCTGGATGCAAGCTCACAGCACGCGCCCCTAACCGCACGGCCAAATCGCCCGGTGATTAATTCCTATCAAGCCGGGCTGAGTAGTTCAAGCATTATATAGACTGGAATTCTGAGCTCCAGTTGACGGTTCCGATCCGGCCCAGTCCAATAGTATTAGGGGGTTTCAAATACGCCAGGCTCGTGCCAGCCAGACTTACTGGCACGTACAAGATCTCCTGGGGGACAAAATTCCAGCGTCTCGGCGTCTCCGATAACCGTGAAAATAGTTAGTGGAACGTAAAACAAATGTTATAACTATTATTATTAAACTCCCATCAAACCGTATATAGTTCCATCTCTCCTCCATAGCACCAATGAAGTCGGCAACACTGACGTGGTAAAGTCATTTCTTCACAGAGCTACAACTGTACGTATAATATTTATTATTGAAGTAACTGTCGTAAAATCTCTGATTGCGCTGGCATTAAAACTACAACAAATTTTAGTGAATTACGTTAAAATAAGTTGTGCATTTTATGTATTGTTATGTAAAAAGACATCATCCTAAAGTAGCCTTAATGCCAATATAAATGGTCCGTTATTGAACATCATCAATTTTCCAGCTAACTCATTCCTGTTTGCCAGTGTTTCGCCCCCGTGTGCTAAGTTGGGCTCATCAGTTAGTACATAGCGCACCCACCAAGACGCACGGCTAGTGCATACCGTGGAAGCCACTGCGTAGGCTACTTGGAGCCACCGGCAGTGCCAATGCACTATGAGAGACTTTGTCTCATTACCACTGCGTAGGCTACGCCCATTAGAGGTCCGTTTCCGTTTCTCTGTCATTTGGTAGAGTCAAAGAGAACGTCGAAATTGACATCCAGGCAGCATGAATTGCATCAAACAAAATTGCTTGTACATGGTAGCTGAAGTCATACGATTAAATGAAAAATCCGTTGTATTTCCAAAGGACTAGCGGTGTAGCCATGGTGAAACACTGGATTCTACGAGATTTCTAAAGTTAAGCAACACTGGGCATAGTCACCACGTAGATGAGGTTCGTATGAGCTGTTAGCAAGAGGAGGAACAGATAGGAACTGGCCAGTAGCCACACTACCACAAGTAAACTCTAGCCCAAGATGCCTGATCAGTGAGGGCTGGCTCGCTTAAGTGGAGGCAGACTAAGTTGGTCAACGCCCAGGTTTGGAAAATGCACTGATTATTTAAATATTTGAGAATGAATATTATTTCTGAATTAACACACCTTTTATAATGCTCTCGGAAATCTCATCTCGAATAACTGTATGCCATACGCTTAAGATCTAACTATTACGTCGGATTCAAGGAACCTTACACGATGCTATCTCGTGATAAACCATATATGCACCATGTATGTATGTATGTATGTATGTATGTATGTATGTAGAAGTGCGAATAATAATAATAATAAGCCGGGCTGAGTGGCTCAGACGGTTTAGGCGCAGGCCTTCTGACCCGAACTTGGCACGTTCTATCCTGGCCCAGTCGGATGGTATTTGAAGGTGCTCAAATACGTCAGTCTCCTGTCGGTAGATTTATTGGCACGTTAAAGAACTCCTGCGGGACAAAATTGTGGCACCTCGACGTTTGCAAAAATCCTAAAAGTAGTTAGTGGGACGTAAAGCATTATTATTATTAGTTTCAAGTCCCACTACCTATTTTTACGATTTTCAGAGAAACCTACGAGCCGGAAGTTTTACTCAATAATAGCTCTTCTACGAGTTGATAAATCTGTCCACACGAGGTTGGTGTATTTGAGCAACTTCAAATACAATCAAACTGAGCCGAGATCGAACCCCCAGTCTTGGGCTCAAAAAGCCAGCACGCTAGCATCTGAGTCACTCAGTCCGGCAGTTCATGAGATTATTATTATTATTATTATTATTATTATTATTATTATTATTATTATTATTGTTGTTGTTGTTGTTAACAGCAGGAGCAACAACAGCATCAATGCTTACGACAAAGACGCTACTTTCACTGAGTGCACAAACTAATCGTAGGCTAGATTATTCCGGCATTAACCACCAACATCTGCCCATTGTCCGTGTTGCTAAACCGGATGCCTTTTATTTACGGACTGTCATGAAATATAAAACGCTGATCACCTATCTCACTGTTCATGGCCAACTCGATAGGATCAAGATAGCAGTGCACTGACCGCTACGGTTAAAGAACGCACGTTACAGACGATCCAGTGTAAGTGGCCTTGCTCAGTTTTCGCAGAGGCACTGCGATCAGAAGTGCTGTCTAAGGCAATCGACCTTGCCCCGCCCGATCAAGATAATGTACTTGAATGATGTACGGAACATCGACAGCTGGGTCATTAGCGCCCGAGAAAACAATAAATTCCCTTTGCCAATAATGGACTGCCAGGAGATTGTCATTAGCATGCCTCCCCCCAATCGAAGGTGCTTATGATCACGAGGCCATTTTACAAATAACAAAAAGAAGAATGGATCTGACAAACTTCAGCCCGTGCCTATGGGAGTTTACGTGAGAACAGGCATGAACTAAAACATGGTAATACTATTTTAAGTAGATAACCTTCATGATTATTGAATCAGCTTTTATAACAATGCAGAAAAGAATGAAGAGGAGTCCAGGGATATAAATAAATGGAAGGAAGAGGTATTAGACAGATGTATGACGTCTTTACTCGCGGCGAATTTCACAAGGCTTTCTCTTACACTTAATGACAACATTACAATTATGTTACAGAAATAGTAATAATTACAACAATCCATGGAAAAATTAAATAATGCAGTAGTACTAATACAAGCATGAGACAGTAACAGAAATACATCAGTATACTTATAGTACGTACAACATGAGTACATAAACGAAGATGAAAACAATTATAAAAATAACAACAGTAATAATAATAGAAGAAATTGCAGTATAAACCTGTAACTAGGTAATTTATGGCTTTCAGGAAAATATAACCACTCACGCACTCATTCGCACTTCAATCATCCTACAGGTCAGCTGGAAGCACTCAGCAAGTAAAGCAAAGCAAGGTAATCTCCATACAAGCATTGAGGTTCCGTAGTCTCGGCACTTGGTGGGGTAGAGTGGTTAGCTCTAGACCCGGTCGCCTTTGCCCCCAGGAATTAACCTGATACTCACTTTTGGTTATGCACACCTCCGGAAGTGAAAAACGGGAAATCGAAACCACATTCTTCCAGGTGAACTGGGCAATAATTTACCGCCTCGGCCAAGCAGCCCCTAATCAGCAAGTGATTTCGACAATCCATCTCAAATTTCCCAAGAGAACGCAAGTAGGGAGGGTATTCCATAACGTAGCGGCAGTGGCGGAAATTAATATCTTACAGCACCCAGTCACAAAGTCGGTTAAATTAATTTAAGATGCTGGATGTCATTGTGTTTGGAATATTCTGCTAGATGTTTAATGTCACTTTACCTAATTCTGAAGCAGGCCATCCCAAGTCCCATTATCAGCTGTTAATAATTGTATGTGTTTAACATCTACAGCTACTATGGGTGTTCACAGATGCCGGAGTACCTAATATATGTCTAGAAAACAGATCCTTCAAAATGTCAGTAGTTTTATGTAACAGTTTAATTCGTGATCATAGTCACGGGACCTCTAGTTATACGTAGAAATCGAATCAAAGAGACGTGCCATTTCAAGAATCCCACATGCAATGGCCAGGATTCGAACCGTGACCGCCATGGTGAGAAGTTAGTTACTATGTCACTCAGCTATCACGCCCCGAAATGTACTGCCTTTAACCGCTCATCTTCTGAGCTACGCCTGATGGCAACAGTAAACCTTCTACCCATCGCACAGATTATAGAATTCGTGCTCAACGAATGAGTTTATTTAACACTCTTTGAAGCTTTTTTAGATCGCCTTTCTGCTCACACTCCTGCCCCATTATCTAAGTCGTACCGTGAGCTATAATGCTCGCCACATTTTTTATTTTGTCCAAACGATGCACCTCAATGAGATCAAGATCTCCGAGACCAGCTAGAAAACGGGAAATTCTTCCTCATTTTACGCTCGTTGCCTGCCTTTTATGGCCATTCTAAGAGATCGAGGATCTGTTATCCTTTCCTTTTGGTAACAACAATAGAGAGCATAGACTCATCATCATCATCATTATCTGTTTACCCTCCAGGTTCGGTTTTTCCCTCGGACTTAGCGAGGGATCCCACCTCTACCGCCTCAAGGGCAGTGTCCTGGAGCTTCAGACTCTTGGTCGGGGGATACAACTGGGGAGTATGACCAGTACCTCGCCCAGGCGGCCTCACCTGCTATGCTGAACAGGGGCCTTGTGGAGGGATGGGAAGATTGGAAGGGATAGGCAAGGAAGAGGGAAGGAAGCGGCCGTGGCCTTAAGTTAGGTACCATCCCGGCATTCGCCTGGAGGAGAAGTGGGAAACCACGGAAAACCACTTCCAGGATGGCTGAGGTGGGAATCGAACCCACCTCTACTCAGTTGACCTCCCGAGGCTGAGTGGACCCCGTTCCAGCCCTCGTACCACTTTTCAAATTTCGTGGCAGAGCCGGGAATCGAACCCGGGCCTCCAGGGGTGGCAGCTAATCACGCTAACCACTACACCACAGAGGCGGACGAGCATAGACTCAAGACTGATAAACACATACATCTATATATATAAAATAAGAGTTTTGTCTGTACATTGCTCAGAATTTGAAAAGAATGCTATTTTTGTATCGGTCATGTTCACAATAACAAGAAAATGCATTTTTTACATTTCCGTAATTTCTGTCTGTCTGTCTGTCTGTCTGTATGTATGTACACGCATCACGAGAAAACGGTTGAAGAGAATTTAATGAAAATCGGAATGTAAAGTCGGGTGATGAACCGCTACAATCTAGGCTATAGATTATTTTAATCACGCTGAGTGAAATGGTAGTTTAGGGGAAGCCTGAAATTTAATTCTCAAATATTTATGTTATTAGTGGTCGTATCTTAATGAAAATCGGTAGACAAACATGTGAAATAAGTCGCTACAATATAGGCTATACACGCTGAGAAACATGGTAGTTTAGGGGTAGGCCTAAAATTTAATTGTCAAATATTTATTGTATTAGTGGTCGTATCTTCACGAAAATTGTTGTGCGAAGTCGGGGAATAGGTCGCTATAATCTAGGCTATCAATAATGTTATTCACATTGAGTGAAATGGTAGTTTAGGGGAAGGCCTGAAATGTAATCTATATATATAAAATAAGAGCTTTGTCTGTACATTGCTCAGAATTTGAAAAGAATGGCGTTTCTGTATCGTTCATGTTCACAGTAACAAGAAAATGCATTTTTTACTTCTCCGTAATTTCTGTCTGTCTGTCTGTCTGTCTGTCTGTCTGTCTGTCTGTCTGTCTGTCTGTCTGTCTGTCTGTCTGTCTGTACACGCATCACGAGAAAACGGCTGAAGAGAATTTAATGAAAATCGGAATGTACAGTCGGGTGTTGAACCGCTACTATCTAGGCTATAAATTATTTTAATCGCGCTGGGCGAAATAGTAGTTTAGGGAAGGCCTGAAATTTAATTCTCAAATATTTATGTTATTAGTGGTCGTGTCTTAATGAAAATCGGTAGACAAAGATGGGAAATAAGTCGCCACAATATAGGCTATACGCGCTGAGAATAATGGTAGTTTAGGGGAAGGCCTAAAATTTAATTGTCAAATATTTATTGTATTAGTGGTCTTATCTTCACGAAAAGTAGTATGCAAAGTCGGGGAATAGGTCGCTATAATCTAGGCTATCAATAATGTTATGGACACTGAGTGAAATAGTAGTTTAGGGGAAGGCCTGAAATGTAATCTATATGCAGAGTGAAGCGAAATTCGCGCACTCGGGCGTCGCAGTGCGACTCCCTACATGCCAGCAATAAAAAATGTCTTTCACAAAAGTTCGTCCTGCGAGTATATCAGGCAGAGAAAGGACGTTGAATAGTGGCAATCTGGCAACACTGTAACCACATGTACGGTAAGTACCTCTGTCAGCATCATATATCCATGCTGAGCAGCTGGTGCATTGGATAGGGTTTTGGGTTGGCATGCAGATGGTAGAGGGTTCGATCCTGGGTTAAGGCGCAATTTTTTGTTCACTAATTTCCATCGGACATTACATACTGTAATACAGTAAGACACCGTACCTTAGGTCTCGTCCGCCTCTGTGGTGTAGTGGTTAGCGTGATTAGCTGCCACCCCCGGAGGCCCGGGTCCGATTCCCGGCTCTGCCACGAAATTTGAAAAGTGGTACGAGGGCTGGAACGGGGTCCACTCAGCCTCGGGAGGTCAATTGAGTAGAGGTGGGTTCGATTCCCACCTCAGCCATCCTCGAAGTGGTTTTCCGTGGTTTCCCACTTCTCCTCCAGGCGAATGCCGGGATGGTACCTAACTTAAGGCCACGGCCGCTTCCTTCCCTCTTCCTTGCCTATCCCTTCCAATCTTCCCATCCCTCCACAAGGCATAGCAGGTGAGGCCGCCTGGGCGAGGTACTGGTCATACTCCCCAGTTGTATCCCCCAACCAAGAGTCTGAAGCTCCAGGACACTGCCCTTGAGGCGGTAGAGGTGGGATCCCTCGCTAAGTCCGAGGGAAAAACCGAACCTGGAGGGTAAACAGATGATGATGATGATGATGACCTTAGGTCTCATGTATCGTACATTTACAACATTTTGTAACGCTGAACACAACAAATACCTTGCTAGGCCTACTGGTAACGTAAGCCCTTACGAAATACAATGGACTTGAACGAGGCAAGAATAACAGTTGCTACTAATCTATGAGATCGTTGGAGGACGGTAGAAAGAAAACAGGTTTCGCATTTAGTATATGAATTTGTGCTAATAAATTCACGCCCACGACGTGGAAAGGACGTCTTTCAAAGCTGACCAAGGGAAACGATTGTTCGTCCATTTGTAGGATCGTAGTATGTAAGTGCAAAGGGTTTCTAGAGGACCCGCTGCAATGGCTGTTGACGATTAAGTTGCCAGATACCATAGCACCTGGACTACATTTATGAAATAAAAGAAATACGCTTCAACCCAGGATCGACCCCTCGACCTCCTGAACGCTAACCCAAAACTGTAACCACTACACCAACTGTACAGCACAAAGAACACGTGCTGACAGAGGTAGTTACCCTACATGTGGTTACAGTGTTGCCAGATTGCCACTCTTCAACGCCCTTTTTCTGCCGGATATACTCGAAGGACGAACTTTTGTGAGAGACATTTTTTTATTGCTGGCATGTGAGCAGTCGCGCTGCGACGCCTGAGTGCGCGTATTTCGCTTCACCCTGTATATAAAATAAGAGTTTTGTCTGTACATTGCTTATAATTTGAAAATAATGGTATTTCTGTATCGGTCATGTTCACAGTAGCAAGAAAATGCATTTTTTACTTTTCCGTGATTTCTGTCTGTCTGTCTGTCTGCACGCATCACGAGAAAACGGCTGAAGAGAATTTAATGAAAATCGGAATGTAAAGTCGGCTGATTAACCGCTACAATCTAGGCTATAAATTATTTTGATCACGCTGAGTGAAATGATAGTTCAGGGGAAGGCCTGAAATTTAATTCTCAAATATATATGTTATTAGTGGTCGTGCCTTAATGAAAATCAGTAGACAAATATTGGAAATAAGTCGCTACAATATAGGCTATACACGCTGAGAAAAATGGTAGTTTAGGGGAAGGCCTAAAATTTAATTGTCAAACATTTATTGTATTAGTGGTCGTATCTTCTCGAAAATTGGTATGCAAAGTCTGGGAATAGGTCACTATAATCTAGGCTATCAATAATGTAATTCACACTGAGTGAAATGGTAGTTTAGGGGAAGGCCTGAAATGTAATCTATATATAAAATAAGTGTTTTGCCTGTACATTGCTCAGAATTTGAAATGAATGGTATTTCTGTATCTGTCATGTCTACAGTAAGAAGGAAATGCATTTTTTTACTTTCCCGTAATTTCTGTCTGTCCGTCTATATGTATGTATGTACACGCATCAAGAGGAAACGGCTGAAGAGAATTTAATGAAAATCGTCATGTAATGTCGGGTGATGATCCACTACAATCTAGGCTATAAATTATTTTATTCACGCTGAGTGAAATGGTAGTTTAGGGGAAGGCCTGAAATGTAATTCTCAAATAAGTTATTTATGTCATTAGTGGTCGTATAGATAAATCTATATATATCAATCTCACAGCTGCGCGCCCCTAACCACACGGCCAACTCGCCTGGTCGTACCGACTGAAACAGCCTGCCTGTATATTGGCGGGAAGTAGCATGCCATTCCTCTGGTTCATACGTTTTCTGATATATCTGGTTCGTAACACATTGATTCATCATAGTATTCGAGCTATTCAATCCCTATTCGGAGGCACTGATTGGAATGAGTAGTGTGCATGTTTAACGGAATAATGACAGAGGAGTGTTCACGGCAGTCTGCGACCTGGTTATTCCAGCTCTGGAAATTCGGACTCTTAGATCGGCACCGTAGTACTGTTCGTTGAAAGTGCGAAAGTTTGCGGTGTTTCATTTGATCGAGTATTTTATATGATAACATTGCTTTCAATCGCTACATTCCTACTGACGTTTTTGTAATGACCTATGTTGGATTAAGTTAGGAAAACCACCAAGTCAGTCTTTCTGAGAATCCCGTAGCGAAGCACGGGTACATCAGCTAGTCTATATATATAAAATAACTTCTCTCTATACAGGATGAAGCGTAATTCGCGCACTCGGGCGTCGCAGCGCGACTCCTCACATGCCAGCAATAAAATAATGTCTCTTACAAAATTTCGTCTTGCCAGTATATCCGGCAGAAAAACGACGTTGAAGAGTAGCAATCTGGCAACGCTGTAACCACATCTAGGGTAACTACCTCTGTCAGCAGACATTAGTCGTACTGAACAGTTGGTGCAGTGGATAGAGTTTTGGGATAGTTTGCAGGAGGTCGAGTGGTCGATCCTGGGTTGAGGCGTATGTTTTTTATTTCGTAAATGTAGTCCAGGTGGTATGGTATCTGGCATCTTAATCGTCAACAGCGATTGCAGCGGGTCCTCTAGAAACCATTTGCACTTACATAATACGATCCTAGAAATGGACGAACAATCGTTTTCATTGGTCAGCTTTGAAAGGCGCCCTTTCCACGTCGTGGGCGTGAATTTAATATGGACAATATTAGTGCTAATGTGCTACATCTGCGCGAGCATATTACATGTAGTATGGTGGCATCTCCGAAAACCTTAAAAAAGGTAGTTCGTGGGACGTGAAACAAATAACATTATTATTATTATTATACATTTAGTATGTAAATGACAAGGTAGACGTTGTGTTACAGTACTGTGCTATCATCTTTAGCATATCGAAAGTGATATTGTTTGTGTAGTTATTCTGTCCTATGACTGGGCATTTGTTTCAGTTGTCTATTTCTTATTAGTCTAACCAGGTATTTGTTGTTTCAGCGTTACAAAATGTTGTAAATGTAGGATACATGTAACCTCAGTAACGGTGTCTTACTGTATTACAGTAGGTAATGTCAGATGGAAATTAGCAAATAAAAAATGCGCCTCAACCCAGGATCGAACCATCGATCTCCTGCATGCCAACCAAAAACTCTACCCACTGCACCAAGTGTACAGCATAGCCAGAATGCGCTGACAGCGGTAGTGACCCTACATATGCTTACAGTGTTGCCAGATTGCTACTCTTCAACGTCCGTTTTCTACCGGATATACTCGCAGGACGAAATTTTGTAAGAAATATTTTTTTATTGCTGGCATGTGAGGAGTCGCGCTGCGACGCGCGAGTGCGCGAATTACGCTTCATCCTGTATATAAAATAACTTGTCCTGACTGACTGACTGACTGACTGACTGATTCATCATCGCCGAATCAAAACCACTATTATTCATATTAACATGTAGGTGCTCGCTAAGGGAGGATTTTTGGATATTCCGTCACTAAGGGGTGAAAAGGGGGGTGAATATTTAAAATGAGGATATCTATATATCAAAACTTAAAAGCTTACAGATGTATAAATTGGTATTCGGAATCTCCTTTAAAAATAGAGAAGCACGTATTTTTTTGTTTCCGGAAAATCCTGTTAAGGGGGGGGGGGGGTGAAAATGGGAGAAAAGGGGTTGAACACCTTTTATGAGGAGTCTTATATCTCAAAAACTGAATATGTTACAGGTATGAAAATTGAAATTTGGAATCTCCTTTGAAAATAAAGAAACGCGTATTATTGGGTTTTTGGATAATCCGATGAATAGGGGGTGAACAGGAGTGACAAACGGGGTGAATAAAAAAAAAGACTATATCTGCAAATTATCTCAGACACATAACATATTAAAGATTTGAAAACTGGTATTTGGAATTTCCTGTAAAAGTAAAGAAACATAAATATTTTTTCGGAAAATCCACTTAAGGGGAACTGAAAAAAGCGGTTAATTTTTAAAATTAGTGTATCTACAGTATATCTCAAAACTTAACATGTTGCAGACGTGAAAATTGGTATTTGTAATCTCCTTTAAAAATAAAGAAACACGTATTCTTCGGTTTTCGGAAGAGACCTTTAACGAGGGGGGAGGTGAAAGGATTGAAAAATTAGTTGATTTATTTGTATGAGAATGCCTGGCCGAGGCGGTAAAGGCGTACTCGGTTTGCCCGGAAGGACGTGGGTTCGAATCTCCGTTAAGAAGTCGTCAAATTTAAGAAACGAGTTTTCCACTTCCGGAGGTGCATATGGCCCTGAGGTTCACTCAGCCTATACCAAAAATGAGAACCAGGTTAATTCCTGGGGGCAAAGGCGGCCGGGCGTAGAGCTAACCACTCTACCCATCACGTGCCGCGGTTAACAATGGTGTACGCCTTTACCTTCCTTCATGGCCTGTATGGAGGTGACTTTGTCTTTTTTATTTGTATGAGACTGTACAGTACATATACACACCAAAAAACCTGAAGATGTTGAAAACGGGAAAACTGGTATTTGGAATCTGCTTTAAAAATAAGGAAACACGCATTTGCGGGGGGGGGGGGGGACGGAAACGATTTCGTTTTACGAGGATACATATATCTCAAAAACTGAAGATGTTACAGAAGTGATAACTGGTATTTGGAAGCTCTTTTAAAGAAACGAGTACTGTTCGTTTTTGGAAAATTCGCTTGAGTGGGGAGTGTGAAAGGAAGTAAAAAATTGAGTACTTTTTCTGGAGAAACTTATATCCCAAAACTGAAGGTTACAGGCGTGGAAATAGGTATTTGGAATCTCATTTAAAAATAAAGAAACACGCATTTTTTTGGTGGGAGTAAACCAACTTAATGGGCGGGGTTGGAGTTAAGAAGTTGAATTATTTTGATGAGGATATTATTATTCCAAAACCTGAAGATGTTACAGACATGAAAATTTGCATATGGAGTTTTATTTCAAGCTAAAGAAACACACAATACTGTATTTTGTCTATTCAAAATCCACTTAAGGTGGGTGTAACAATTGAAAAATTAGTTGAATACTTTGTATGAGGATACTTATATCTCAAAAACTAAAAATGTTACAGGCGTAAAAATTAGCATTTGGAATCTCCTTTAAAAATAAGAAACACGCATTTCTGAGGGGAGGGACATCAACATGGGTGCGGGGGTGGTGAAACAGGAGTTTAATTCCTTTTTATGAGGAAACATATATCTCAAAGCTACGTTACAGTCGTGATAATTGACATTTGGAAGGTCCTTTATAAACAAAGAAACAAGTTATCTTGGTTTTCGGAAAATTCACTAAGTAGGGGGGAGGGTGAAAGGAAGTGAAATATTTAATTATTTTAATGTAGAAACTTATATATCAAAAACTTAAGGTTGCACACGTGAAAATTTTTAGTTGGAATCACCTTAAAAAATAAAGTAGCACGCATTTTTGGAGGGGGTGGGGGTGGGAATCAACTTAACGGGCTGAGGTTAAAAAGGAGTTGAATTCCTTTTATGAGGATACTTATATCTCAAAACTGAAGACGTTAGAGGCAAGAACATTTACATTTGGAATCTTCTTTCAAAGTAAAGAAGCACCTGTTCTTTTGTCTATGGAAAATCCACGTAAGGGGGTGAATGAATTGAAAAATTAGTTGAATTCTCTGTGTGAGGATACTTATATCTGAAAAAATTAAAAATGTTTTCCGGCTCCATGGCTACATGGTTATCGTGTTGGCCTTTGGTCACAGGAGTCCCGGGTTCGATTCCCGGCAGGGTCGGGTATTCTATCCATCATTGGTTAATTTCCCTGACACGGGAGCTGTGTGTATGTGTTGTCTTCATCATCATTCCATCCTCATCACGACGCACAGGTCGCCTACGGGTGTCAAATCAAAAAGACCTGCGCCTGTCGTGCCGAACCGGTCCTGGGATCTCCCGGCACTAAAAGCCATACGCCTTTACATTTTACATTACATGTCAAAAACTTAACATGCTAGAGACAAGAAACTTGGTATTTGGAAGGTCTTTTAAAATTACAGGAACCTGTACCATTTTGTTTTCGGAGAGGGCACTTAACATGGGGTGAAATGCAGTGAAAAATAGTTGAATAATTTTCTATGAGGATTCTCATATCTTAAAAACTGAAAATGTTACAGACGTGGAAATTGGTATTTGGAATCTCCTTAAAAAATAAGGAAACATGTATTTTTGTTTTCGATTAATACACTTAGATGGGGGTAGGGGAAGGACTGATCAAGGGGTTGAATTATTTTTATGGGAATACTTATGTATATCTCAAAAACTGAATATGTTACAGATGTGGGAATAGATATTTGGAATCTCCTTTAAGAATATAGAAACATGTATTTATTCTTTGACTTGAGAGAAGACTGTTTCTCGCATGTACAGTTCTATGTTGCATGGTCGTCTTAGCTCCAAAAGGTAATACCGCAAACATGGTTTACAAAGAATTTCTGGGGTAAATGAAACTCAATTTTTGGGTGAGATTTTATACTTTAGGAATTTACAGGTAGTCTCTTAGTACAATGCCGAGAAACGATTACTCTGATCAAATTACGAAATCCACGCGAGCGAAGCCGCGGGTAATTGCTAGTATACATACATACATACATACATACATACATACATACATACATATATAGGCCTACATACATACATACATACATACATACATACATACATACATACATACATACATACATACATACATACGAGACTGTTATGCCTTTCAGCGTTCAGTCTGCAAGCCACTGTAAATTAACTAACCGCCATCAAAATAACCTATTTGTTACTAGTTCTGTGGCCTCGTTTATTTCTATACCTCGTATCATTAAATCTAGAAACTGAGTCTAACCATCGTCGTCTTGTTCTCCCTCAACTTATCTTACCCTCCATAACAGAATTCATTATTCTCCTAGGTAACCTATCCTCCTCCATTCGCCTCACATGACCCCACTACCGAAGTCGGTTTATGCGTACAGCTTAATCCATCGAGTTCATTCCTAACTTAGCCTTTATCTCCACCTTCCGAGTGCCCTCCCGCCACTGTTCCCACCTCTTTGTACCGGCAATCATTCTTACTACTTTCATGTCTGTTACTTCTAACTTATGAATAAGATATCCTTAGTCCACCCAGCTCCCGTAAAGCGAAGTTTGTCTGAAAACAAACCGATGTAAAGATACTTTCGTCCGGGACCTGACTTCCTTCTTAGAGAATTCTGTTAATCTCAACTGCGAGCTCACTGCATTAGCTTTACTGCACCTTGATTCAATCTCACTATATTGTCATCCTGGGAGAACACACATCCTAAATACTTGAAATTATCTACCAGCGCCAGCTTTGTATTACCAATCTCACATTCAATTCTGTCGAATTTCTTGCCTATCAATTTAGTCTTCGAAAGTGTAATTTTCATACCATATTAATTGCACCTATTTTAAAGTTCCAAGATTTTAGGCTGCAGGCTTTCAGCACAATCTGCCATTGAAACCAAGTCGTCAGTATAGGCTAGACTGCTTACTACATTTCCACCCTACTGAATCCCTCCGTGCCACTTTATACCTTTCAGCAGATGATCCATCTAAACTACGAACAACAAAGGTGAAAGATTACAGCCTTGTCTGACCCCTCTTTGTACCTTGAACCAAGAGTTCATTCCACCATAAATTATCACTGCAACCCAATTGTCAACATTAACGCCTTTACTTGATTTTAATAACCTACCCATGATCCAGTAGTGCCCCATTACGGCGAACATCTTTTCCTTCGGTACCCTGATATATGCCTTCTGTAGATCTAAAAGCATAAATACCATCTATTTCTCTCGTAGCATTTTTCAGTGAACTGGCGCATACTGAAAATCTGATCCTGACAGTCCCTCTGTGTTCTGAAACCACACAGGTTTTCATCCAACTTCCTCTCAACGACTGATCGCACTCTCCCTTCAAAAACCCATAGTTGTTGCAATCCTACCTTTTCCCTTGCTTACAGATAGGTGCAAGTACTGCTTTTGTCCAATCAGAAAGTAACTTACTAAGATTCCAAGCTAATCGTATTACTCTATGAACACATTTATCCCTGCATTCCCACTTTATTTCACTATTTCAGGTCTAATTTCATCTATTTCTTCTGATTTATGACAATGGGGTTTATTTACCATCCTTTCCACTTCCGCAAGCGTAATTTCACAAACATCATTGTCCTCCACCCCATGAGCTCGGTTGTTCGCGATGTCAGCAGGAAGATTTCGTTTGGTGTTGAGAAAGTAAATATTCCTTTTCACCTGTTCAATGATTCCCTGGGATCTATTATGGGTTCACCTGATTTACCCAAAACACTATTCACTTCCTTTTCCCCTCCCTTTGTAAGATTTTTCTTTTTTCTATCCAGAATGATTTGCCCTGCTGCTTGACCCAGCCTTTCCAGGTTATTATCAAAATCTTCCCACGACTTCTCCTTGGATTCAACAACTATTTCTTTCGTTCCGTTTCTTTCCTCTATGTACAATTCTCTGTCTGCATCAGTCCTTGTTTTTTTGCTAGTTGCTTTACGTCGCACCGACACAGATAGGTCTTATGGCAACGATGGGACAGGGAAGGGCTAGGAGTGGTTAAGGAAGCGGCCGTGGCCTTAATTATGGTACAGCCCCAGCAATTGCCTGGTGTGAAAATGGGAAACCACGGAAACCCATTTTCAGGCTGCCGACAGTGGGGTTCGAACCAGTCCTTGTTTAGAGCCATTTCTGAGACACTTTCTTTTTTTACTTTTACAAGCTGTTCGCGCTCCATCATTCCACCAAAATGTTCACTTTTTTCTATCTCTACACACAGTTGTTCCTAGGCATTCCCTTGCTGTTTTTCTAGAGCATTGCTGTATGTCGCGCATTCTCTTTCTATATCCTGAACCTGTTTACTGTCCATTGTTTGGAACTATTCATTAATCATAAGCCTATCCATGTACTCCTGTCTAATTTCCTCTTTCACCGGGCGAGTTGGCCGTGCGCGTAGAGGCGCTCGGCTGTGAGCTTGCATCCGGGAGATAGTAGGTTCGAATCCCACTATCGGCAGCCCTGAAGATGGTTTTCCGTGGTTTCCCATTTTCACACCAGGCAAATGCTGGGGCTGTACCTTAATTAAGGCCACGGCCGCTTCCTTCCAACTCCTAGGCCTTTCCTATCCCATCGTCGCCATAAGACCTATCTGTGTCAGTGCGACGTAAAGCCCCTAGCAAAAAAAAAATCCTCTTTCTGAATATTTTCTAGCCTTATTCGTCTGCAGACAGATATCACTTCCTCTATCCTACGCCTGGAGATACTTAGTTCACTACAGATCAGAAACTGGTCCGTTTCACAGAAAAATCTCCGGAAAACTCGTATATTCCTAACAGATTTCCTGAATTCAATGTCGGATAAGATATAGCCTATTATTTTTTTGGTGCCGCTACCCTCCCATGTATATCGGTAAATAGCATTATGCTTGAATAATGTATTCATAAATGCTAATCCCATACTATCACAAGTCCAGCAAAGGCTTCCCATTCCTATTAGCTTTCACATCTTTTCCACATTTACCAATCACCCTTTTGTATCCTTCAGTTCTATTTCCAACTCTCGCATTGAAATCGTCCATTAGTAGTATCCTATCGTTGTTGTGGATCCTGACTACGATGTCACTCAGTGCTTCATAAAATTCGTCAACTTCATCCTCATTTGCACCCTCGCAATGTGAACACACTGAGACAATTCTCGTCATAATTCCTCCAGCTCGCAAATCTACCAACATAATTCACTCATTTACGTGCTTAACAGATGCTATGTTGCGTGCAATCGTATTCGTAATGAACAGTCCTACCCCACAATCTGTCCTCCCTTTTTAACACACGTTAAGTATACTTTATAATCTCCTATCTTTTCCTTGTTGTATCCTCTTACGCGAACATCATTAATTCCTAACACATCCAGATGCAACTTCTTCGCTGACTCAGCCAGTTCTATTTTCTTTCTTCCATAAGCGCCATTAATTTTGACGGATTTCCATCGAACTTTATTTCGTTGGCGAAGTTGTTTCCAAGGAGTCCCTTGCCTGTCAATTGGGAGTGGGGCTCCGTTACTCCCATAGATCCCAGACTTGCTTAAGATATTCTGAGCTCGGTAAATTCTGTGAAGCAGTATTCTATCCTACTTGCACATATCCCAGTGAGAATATTTCTCTAAGGGTTTATGGACCAAAGGTGGATTTTATAGTCCTCGCCCCTGATCACAAGGAGGCCCACGGATCAGAATATGTCCGAGATGCCCACTCATATTCCGTAGCAACTGGTATCCTGACTTTCAGAACCACTATGTAAGTCAACCGTTGCCCATGTTTCAGAAACTGGGACGTGACTGCAGTAAACTACACCACGAACCACATGAAAACATGAAGTTGTAAAAAACTGTTATTTTATTCTAGGCTATTCCTTACTTATATTTCTGTAGTGGCTTCAGATGTTGTTCAGATGTGCACGTTAAGTGAATTAGGTGCATACCTAGACCTGTTTATGGGCCAGTCTCGGAAAAATACAGGTATCTCCTGATGAACTGAAACAGAATTTGATCACTGGAGGATCACAACTGTTAATATGGTAAGAAGCATGGCACCAACAGCGATTTCTTCATAGACAAATGCATAAAATATTACTTTATAGTTACAATTTGGAGGGAATATTATGATTTTGAAGTTCTTTTTATATTTACGTGTACACTGCAGTATTTTGCATATGGTTTGTTCTAAATTCACTCAACATCGATCCTGTAACCTAATGGAAGAAGACTCGCGGAACATTGATCGATCATCTTTCAGACGGATTGGTATTCCGTTAAAGACAAGAACAACTGCCGCTATCGTATCAATAGAAAATAAAGGCCAGTAGTCTTATGAAGTTCTTAATTCTGAATACGTCACTGGTTAAAAATAAAATGTCTTCTTTTTACGAATCCATGAGAGTACATATAAAAGGGAACTGCTGAAACACCGTGTGGTTGTCGACCTCTGTCAGAGCGATGTTCTTAACCAAGTTTGCAAACAGAATTCATTTACATATTTCCCTTACAAAGAACACGCACTCCACTATAACTGGTATGTTCCCTGATTAAGAAGAAATAGAGCAATTTATTTCCCTCTTTCATGGTTATTATACCCCTGAGATATCGTCAGCAACAGCTTCTGAAGAAAGACACCTACAATTCGAGTCCAGGTTAACGCATATATGGTTATCCCTGTGATTCGATTTCAACGTTAAAAAACCCCAGACTGAGTGCCTTATGAGCCCAAGTTGGAAAGATCAATGCCGACTCACTATAGTGGCGTTTGAAGTTGCTCGAATATGCTCGTCTCGTGTCGGTAGATTTACGAGTATATGGGACAAAATTCCGGCATTTGCGCATCTTTGAAAACCGTACAAGTAGTTAGCGAGACGTAAAATCATCAGTGATGATGCTTGGTGTTTGAAGGGCTTAGCATCCAGGTCATCCGCCCTGATGGTATGAGATGATATGAACTGAAGTGATAGATGAACATTTAAAATTTACTCATTGACTAGGGTTTAAAAAAAAAAGATGATGATGAGGAGGAAGATGATCATGAATGTAAATTAACCAGTGGATATAATTCGAGATGCTTTACTTTTCTATAAAATGACGTTTAAGGAATAGATTAAAACGTAATAAAATTTAATAAAGCACTGTCTTAGAAGTGAAATAATGTATATTATTAAATTGGAAAGCTCAAAAGATATTGAAACATACAATAATATAAATAAAACGTAATCAAAAGAATTAAAACTGAGTTTGCAATAAGGGGAAAATTAAAAATTCAATTTTAAAGGCGATTAAACAGCCCGCTATCCCCCACAAAAGGAATCACGAGGTCTACAGATTGCTCGTCATCTTGTAGAACGAGGGAGATCGTACTCTGAAGTTTTGGATTACGGCACAGATCGGCCAGTTCAGCGCACTCCGTAAGGATGTTTACTATGGCCAGATGTCCGCCGAAAGTAGATGCCGGGGGAGCTTCTCTCTTCAGTAAGCAAGAGTGCGTTGCTATACCATGGTCGAACCTCAGACGACATAATACCATTGCTTCTCTCCGAGAGACCCGAAGGGAGATTATCCATACCTTCGTTGTTCCTTGAATCGTCCTCAGCTTATTTGAAGGAGGACCGAGCGAGTTGGCCGTGCGGTTAGGGTCGCGTAGCTGTGAGCTTGCATTCGGGAGGTAGTGGGTTCTAATCTCACTGTCGGCAGCCCTGAAGGTGGTTTCTCGTGGTTTCCCCATTTTCACACTAGGCAAATGCTGGGGCTGGACCTTAATTGAATCGTTTATTTCAGAAACCACCTAAGTGACACTTTTATCAAAATTGAGTTTTTGACGGGATTGTACTATTCGGAGATAAATACATTGTTTTTTTTAGCAGAAACAACCCATATTCCATACAAGCAATGCTGTTAGGCAGCTGTGTAAATAATGTGTTTATTTCAGAAAGAACCTAAGCACCGTCGCTTAGGTTCTTTCTGCGGTAAATTCATTCCTCCACTCATGACGATCGGTGGCCCTGTTAGGATAGCCTATTTTGTGACTCACACAGAATCACACAGTTGTGCGTTTCTTATTGAATCTCTGTGACAGAGGTCATTTTGAAGCGATTACGCGTAACTTTCCTGTCCGTGGCCTTTTTTTTTGCCCTGTGACAGGGATTTTGGAAGTATTAAACGGCTCTTGAGGAAGGTGGTCAGAATTTATACTCTAGATGAGTATGCTGAGCAAGGCAAGTGTGTCAGGTCGTTTTACCGTTTATCATCTTACCTCGGACGATGTCTTAAGTTTTAAACATTGGCGGCCTATATCGTACTGGAAAATAACAAACTCTAATGAAACGTCGGGCAGGGAAGTACCAAGAGAACGTAACAAGCCATTCAAGGTTTCTAGGTACAAACAGTTTCTGTACTATAAAGATACTTCAGGACAAGTTGTGACAAAAGCGTTTATTGGAGGATTTGCATCTACTTTCGCACAACTGAAAACTGACAGCCCACCTGAGCTACCTTCCGAGAAAGCTTATCCTTTGGGAAAGGTAAGTTGATTACAATAATATTATTAAAGGGATATAAAATTATTGAGCAAGTAAAACATGTTGTAGCCTATAATAACTTTATAAACTTTTAATGGGTTCTGCACAACGCAATTTTTGATTTTAGGTTCCAGTCAACAAAAAGAAAGTAAAAGACGAAAAAATTAATGGATTACACCGTTGGTTAGGAAGACTTTTATGACAGCATCATTCAGTGGCCAACAACCGAGAGAGAACCTGCTGAGGATATGCCAGAAGCTGAATAAAACCAGAAAGGGTTTTACTGTTCTAATTTGTATTTTGTGGTTCATTAACTGATGTCTGTTAAATCTTGTATGAATAGAACGGTGTTTTTTACGTAACCTTTCATCTTAAAACTTGCATAGATTAATCAATTAGCAGTTTTTTTAATAATTGCTACAAAAAATAACAGGAAAAGTTGTTCATTTCAGAAACAACCTAAGTGCAAAGTTTAAAAAAATGTTTATGGCATTTAAAATTTTTTAAAACTTATTTATTGTTTACTACACTTTTATAGCACATTAAAGTTTAATTTTTTAAAAAAATCAGAAGGAGATCAGACTTCAACTTATACTCCCACACAGTTTTTTCATTTTCCCAACAGATTGAAAAAGTGCACTTAGGTGGTTTCTGCAATTAGCGATTCAATTAAGGCCACGGCCACTTCCTTCCCACTCCCAGCCCTTTCCTGTCCCATCGTCGCCATAAGATCTGTGTCTGTGCGACGTAAAGCAAAGTAATTATTACCTTTTAATTTGTTGTTGTTGTTTAAAGGGGCCTAACATCTAAGTCATCGGCCACCTTTTAATTTGAAGGAGGGGTGGCCTGTCTCTCCTGCTCCCAATGGGACATTACCGAATGTCTCAGCTGAGAAGGAATATCACAGGCTGGAAGTTAGTACGGCAACGGCGGCAATGTGACTGCCTCCCTGGCAGCCCTAACATCTAACCCGTTTCCGGCTGCACCCATGTTGCTTGGGAGTCAGAGAAACATATTTCTGGTACTAACCGTCCACAACCTGGCCACCAGGTCCTGGATCCGCTGCACCAGAGTGTGTCGCGGGAAATATTTCGACTGACTGTAACGAAGTCAAGCTGTTAGTACACAGCAGAAAGTGCCGACGTTCACTGGAAAGCGCGTACCGAGAATTAGGGATAGCATAGAGCTCCGCTGTGAACACACTACAGGATTCAGGTAGAGGAAAAAGAAACCTCTTATTATCGACAGTGAACGTACAGCATAATTTCGATTCTGGCCTCGAATCATCCATGTAAATAACGACTGACCCTGGATACCGACTAACCCCGGACATGAATCCCTGATAAATGAAGAGGTCCGTGTTCACTTTTGGGCCGGTGTAAAGATCCAGGATGATTTCAGGTCAAGTAGGTACCTCACAAAGCGGAGGTCGGACAGGTTTTTCTCCGGGTACTCCGCTTTTCCCTGTCATATTTCATTCCAGCAACACACTCCGTTAAGATTTCATCTGTCAGTAATTTATCACTGCCCCAGAGGAGTGCGTCAGGCTTCGGCAAACAACACGTTTCCTATCTTCGCGGCTAGATAGGGGCTTCATTCTTTCCATTCTTGACCGGGTCGAATGACTGAAAACAGGCTGTGGATTTTCATAGGTATCTTACTTGGCCGTCTAACAAGACAGGGAGCTGAAGGTACATCAATCAATCTGTAACAAGTATCCTAGTGTATACCAACCGACTGTGTTGCTCGTGGATAAGAAGTATACAGCCGACGGTTTTCATTGTGGAATACTCAGGGATAGCTTGCGTGAAGTGGCATCTGTCAAAAAATCGTAGCATAGGACAATAGCGTTTGATGGTTTCTCATATGATTCAGCGAACAGGCTAGCAATGTGACTTGTACGGAAAGCTCCCGTTGCCAGCCAAACACCGCTGTGGTGGACGTTATTCAGTTTGCCAAGAACATTGTTCCTGGGTGATCCATTATGCTCACTGCCGTAGTCTAATATGTATAACACATCTGCCCTATAGTAGCGTAGAACCACCGTGTAATCATACCATACGTAGTGCCGCTATGAAACCTCAAAATATTGGCCTTCTTACGGCATTTTACTTTAAATTGATGCACGTGCGGTCTCCCAAGATAATTTACCTTTGAAAAGGAGCCCAAGAAATCAGCACGAGTCTACTACACGAATTGTGACTTTCCATAAATAAAGCTCAAGATGAGGATGAGAGTGCGCTGCCGGTAGGAGTGAACAACGGAGGTCTTGTTCGTTCAAAACCGAAAGCCATGTTCTAAGGTCAACTGTTTCACTTTCCTGATAGCTTGCTGTAACTGTCGCCCTGCGACTGTCATGTTTTGTGAGCTACTAAGTATAATGAAGAGCAAATTCGTCAAGATGTAGTGACGGTATTACTGCTGAACCCGTAGCAACGACTATAACGTTTTTGGCAATCGCAAACAGAGTGATACTGTGATCCTATCTCTATAGAACTCCGTTACCCTGGACGTGGTTCTGCGAATATGCACTCCCTGCTCGGACATGCAATAGACGGAGCGACAAAATATTCTCATTAAAAGCAGGCAAGTTACCTGGGAATTTCCAACGATACAGGGCTGAAAGGATACCATATCGCCACGTGGTGTCATAGGCCTAGCCCATATCGAAGAAAAAACAATTACCAAATGCTGTTTTCAGAGAAAAGCGTCCTGGATAGAACTCTCCAGACGTACCAGGTTGTCAGTGTTGGAGCGAGCAGCTCGAAATCTTCATTGGTACTTCTTTAGAGTATAGTCCAAAATTTCTCAAGAACGTATGTTGATCTGGTCTGAGATTATTTCCATGAATATGTGCTATACATGCTACGAACTGATTTATTAGCCGTCGCAGCTCAGTAAGATATCTGCCAGAACCGTCAGAATTCCACAATAACAGTGCCATAGTGTGGACTTCATTATTTAGGTTACAATTGGCGAGATACGCTTTAGCCTAACCGCTAACGTCTCCATCTGAGGATGGAAATTAACCCTCAACGTCCATAACCTCGTCTAGAGACGAGGTTTCGAAGGGGTTGAGGTTCTCGCAGCGTTTCTTCGACGCCAATCAATCAATCAATCAATCAATCAATCAATCAATCAATCAATCAATCAATCAATCAATCAATCAATCAATCAATCAATCAATCAATCAATCAATCAATCAATCAATCACTACTGATCTGCATTTAGGGCAGTCGCCCAGGTGGCAGATTCCCTATCTGTTGTTTTCCTAGCCTTTTCTTAAATGATTGCAAAGAAATTGGAAATTTATTGAACATCTCCCTTGGTAAGTTATTCCAATCCCTAAACCCCCTTCCTATAAACGAATATTTGCCCCAATTTGTCCTCTTGAATTCCAACTTTATCTTCATATTGTGATCTTTCCTACTTTTAAAGACACCATCCAAACTTATTCGTCTACTGATGTCCTCCCACGCCATCTCTCCACTGACAGCTCGGAACATACCACTTAGTCGAGCAGCTCGTCTCCTTTCTACCAAGTCTTCCCAGCCCAAACTTTGCAACATTTTTGTAACGCTACTCTTTTGTCGGAAATCGCCCAGAACAAATCGAGCTGCTTTTCTTTGGATTTTTTCAGTTTCTGAATCAAGTAATCCTGGTAAGGGTCCCATACACTGGAACCATACTCAAGTTGAGGTCTCACCAGAGACAAATATGCTCTCTCCTTTACATCCTTACTACAACCCCTAAATACTCTCATAACCATGTGCAGAGATCTGTACCCTTTATTCACAATCATATTTAGGATCAACTGCCGCCTTGGGCGCAACGCTTATCACATGTGTTGCTGAAAGAATCGACGAACTTAGTAGACTCTGTGCTATAGCGCTGAAGTATAGTGGCTTGGCAGCTGTATTCAAGGAATTAAACTTACGGCGCCCTGCCTGGAATGAAAGATTATCCAGTGTTTTGCTCTCTTGGATCATTTTCTCACCGAGACAGACGGGAACGTTTCTATCTTGAGGAGAATGAAGACCTGGACTGTTAGTGCACCCGTTAGGAGATGTGTACTGCTCCGCGCCAAGAGCTCCTATCTCATATGTAACACACAGAAAGTTGACTGATTTGGACAGTGGGATACCATGTGTCCGAACCTTTGACAGTTACAGCACCGCATGGGAGATGGTATGTGCGACCTCACATTGCACCGATCGGTTGTTACAGTGACCTTCTCCGGTAACACTGAAAACTGGAAGGAGACGATGAAAGCACCGGTGACAACGTCTTCACCGTTGACTTTGCACGCAATGCGTCGGTTGTGCGTCACGCCACGGGTCTTCATGACCGCCATAAGCTCATTGTCAATGTTCAAGATCACGTCGCGGTGGAAGAAGACTTCGCAAACCAGATTCAAAGATCTGCGCTCTTCCACTTTGACAAAAATGTCACCAGAGTGGTCGCACTTGAGCAACTCATCAGCCTGAGCAGCGGTGCAATTTTTGAGCAGCAAACTACTATTGCGCATTTTTTTCAGATCTTGAAGTTCGTTGTAGACATCTTCGATGTTTCTACTGGAAAGGATCGATTTAACCCGCTTGAAGTCACACCCATCGGTTATGGTAGCAATTATTAACCTAGGGAAGCTGCATCCCATCATTTCACGCTACGCATGAAAAGTTAAAGAGTTGGCTGGGGGAACACCCCGGAGAGGTTTTTGACGTTTGTTAACCATGCCCTAAAAATCCTCCCCCAATGGCACCCACTCCGATCAGGGGCCTCTATAGCCGACCACGCAGCCAAGGCAAGATCCACCTGGCATAGCAGACAATGCCCGGAGTCCGATGTTTAACTATGCCTAGGACGGGCTGACACCCAGCTCCAACTCCTCAGTGCTATCTCACTGTCGCTTGCAACGGAGACTTTCCGTTACTAGGTTTCCCCTCTGTGTAGTCAGGTGGATACTGTTGCAGAGTATATGGCGTTCCCACCCGACGGGTTGTGGATACCGTCTGGGCATGGTCAACTCGATAGGTAGTTCCGCCCTGCTACACTTGACAGTTCACATGGATGACGTCACACTTGTAGTGCTTCGATATGGAAGCACGAGCCTTGTTTTCATGATAGTTTGTTAGCACGTTGTTGTTATTTCAACATTATTAGTGGTGTTCGTTGGTGTTTTAAAAGGATAATTGTACGAAAAAGCACCAGTAAAAGACGTGTTTTCGGCAATAGTATGTGTTCGCTACTACAGCATTGTAATTTGAGCAGCCTGATGTAAAGAAGCATTGCTAGGTTATGCGATAGGTTACGTGAACCCACTGAACTATAATAAATTATCTAACATACTTCAATAAAGTTTATCGTTTAGTTATTTAATTATGATTAGTATTAGAATGTGTTAGTAAACGCTCCTCTTTGCTATATGGGACGAACGTGTAGTGTGCCTGGTTGTACGTATACTGTAATTACCGTTCAAATAAAGAAGGGGCAATGTCAACATTTTCGTTTCCTAGCGGTCTTCTTCTTCTTCTTCTTCTTCTTCTTCTTCTCCTCCTCCTTCTTCTTCTTCTTCTTATTCTTCTTCTTCTTCTTCTTCCATGGCTCTACAGATCATTGTGAACCTTGGCCTCTTCAACAATCTTCCTCCATTTATCTCGATCCATCGCTAAAACTTTCCAATTCCTATAGCCCATTTCCCGAAGATCTTCAGTAACTCCATCTATCCATCTGGTTTTGGTCGACCTCGTCCTCTCTGCCCCCCTGGATTTCCATTTAATATCTTTTTAGGTACTTCCGTATCACTCATCCGTACTACATGCCCGGCCCACCTCAATCTGGCTGATTTCACTATTCTTCTAATAGGTGGGTTTTTATAAATGTTGTACAATTCATGATTGTACCTCCTCCTCCATGTTCCTCTTTCACAGACTGGGCCGATGATTCTTCGAAGTATCTTTCTTTCGAAGACATGCAGCATTCCAGTATCTTTTGCTGTTAATGGCCCAAGTTTCCGAGGCATATGTAAGCACAGGTCTTACAGGTGTTTTATAGATGGTTAATGTAGTGGTACGGGGCAAGAGACTTGAAGAGAGAAGCCTTGTTAGAGAAAAATAGGCTCTGTTGGCGCTATTAATCTCTGTTTAATTTCATGAGAGGTATCATTTGAGTAGGTGGCTGTCGATCCTAGGTATTTCAACTGCTCAACTCTCTCAAAGGTGTAATTGCCCAAGGTTATTGAGGGTGGCATGTTCTCCTTACGTGCTTTCCCAGCAGCCATATATTTGGTTTTCTGCTGGTTGATGTTCAGTCCCATTTTCCTACTGGCCTGTTCAGGGGCGATGAATGTCTCTTCCATTGCCTTTCGAGTTCTTGCTACTATATCTATATCATCGCCAACAGCCGTAGTCGTGTTGAAACACCGGATCCCGTGATATCTCCGAAGTTAAGCAACATTGGGTGTGGTCAGGAGTTGGATGGGTTGCCACGCGCTGTTGGTTGGGGGTAAGGGATTGGAGGAGCGGAAAGGAGCTGGCCACCCTACTGCACGTAAACTCCGGCTCAGGAATACCTCTGCGGAGGTTCGGACCTGCCTTCGGGCAGAATAACCCTTACCTTACCTCTATATCATCGGCATAAGCAAGTATCTGCACTGATCTAAAAAAATTGTTCCCCTATTCAGGAGGTTTGCATCTCTCATCACCTTCTCCAAAGGCAACATGCCAGCGCGTCTCCCTGCCGTACCTCATTTTGAATATTTAATGGCTCAGACATCATTCCTCCCGTTCTTATACTACTTCGTGTCCCACTCATTGTCATTCTCACCACCCTTACCAATTTTCCAGGAATTCCCAGTTCAATCATAGCATGGTACTATTGCTCTCTGTCTATACTGTCATACGCTCCTTTGTAGTCAATGAAGAGGTCATGCGTGCCAATCCCAAATTCGATTGTCTTCTCTAAAATTTGCCTTAAGGTGAAAATCTGATCTATAGTGGACTTTCCTGGGATAAATCCACGTCTCTCTCTGAACAATTGGGAGAAGACGGTCAAATAGAGTGTTGGAGAATACTTTATATCCCAAGTTAAGTAGCGTAATTCCTCTATAACTATCACACTCAAGCTGATCCCCTGTTTTATATATAGGACATATAATTCCTTCTTCCCATTGCTGAGGCATTTTCTCCTCATCCCATACTAAAGTAGCTATTTTTAGGAATGTCCGTCCAATTCATTGCCACCTTGCTTGAGCAGTTCCGCTGGAATATAATCTGTTCCTGTTGCTTTGTTGTTCTTCAATTTCTTCATGGCAGTTATCTCCTCTTCTAAAGTTGGTGGACCTATATTTTCGTCAGGGTCATTTTCTCCTAGCGCATCAATTGAGTGTCTTGTTATCATTCTGAAATTCAGGAGTCTATCAAAATGTCGCCGCCATCTTTCACATCTCTTTCCCCTCGCTAACAATTTTTCCTGTTTCATCCTTTATCAGGCTAGTTTTGCCACAGAAGGGTTTCCGTGCAGCATTTACCTCTCTGGAAAATTTCCTCGACTCAGTTTGATTTCTCAGAAGCTCCATTTCTTAGATATTTGCCTTCATCCACTCTCTCTTTTTCCTCTGATGGATCTTCTTTTCAATCCTCAGTAGCTCAGTAGCTGTTGCTACGCAGAAAATTCTCAAACTGAAGACACCATCCTACCTTTATAATGCATTTAAACCTATGGACTCGGTACATAACAGAGATAATAGGTTTACAAAAACCACCCTTCAAATTCCCCTTCATCGTACCACTAAATTTAACAAATCCTTTGTTTGCACTGCATCACGTATCTTTAACGTATTTAATCTTCACCGTTTCGCAAGTAACACTAACTGTACCCAACTAAAGCAGTTCTTAACATCTATCTTTCTGGAGGAGTACGCAAGAGTCTGAGATCAGGCATTCTTGTGTCGAACAATCAGGAATATGTATATTTCGAAGAAAATTGTTTCTCTGCTTTAGCTTTATATTCTTTAAACCCATGTAGTCCAAAATAACAGAAGGGCTTAATGATTTACTTTCTTACTTATTATATAATGTATGTCTTAACCTTACTGGATTTGGTATCTGTATTTTCATTTTTTTTAAAGTTTCTTGTTTACTTTAATACTTTAATATTATAAAAATGTAGTTACTGTTTTAATAAATCTGCATTGTATTATAAGAAGACGCTGCATAAAGGGGCTTTTCAGTCTCAGTGGCATGTAAATCATGATCAATAAATTCAAATTCAAATTTTTCTTTATAGACTTCCTTCATCCTTCTTGTTTCAATTCCCAGTGTTTCATTTGCTGACATCTCCACTGCATTTTTCATCATTTCCCACTGATAGTCAATGTCCTTGCATTCTTCAGTATTTTCAAGGACCTGTATTATCCTCTCCTAGTATTGCTTTTTTAACTTCAGATGATTCTAGAGCTGTTATATTGTGTTTTGGTATGTTGGTTCGGGTTCCTTTGAATGCACTGGAGATCCTAGCCCTATTTCGCGCACGTACCAGGAAGTGGTCTGAGTGTATATTTGGGTATCTGAGACTCCTCACATCCAAGAGATCTGACTTGTGCCTTGCATCTATCAACACATGATCAGTCTGGTTAACTATGTTTCCGTCCGGCGATGTCCACGTTCCTTTATGTATATCTTTGTGTGGGAACAATGAGGAGCCCACAACCATTTTTCCAGATGCTGCAAATAATATAAGTCTCGTTCCATTATCATTACTTACAGTATGTTTGCTGTGGGGACCAATTGTTGGCTCATATATCTGTTCCCTTCCCACCTGAGCATTTAGATCACCAGTAACTATTTTAATGTCATGGCCTGGGCAACCGTCATATGTTCTTTCCAAAAGTTCATAGAACAATACTTTCTCTTCTTCCTCAGATTCTTCTGTTGGTGCATGGGCGTTAATTGTAGAGTAATTAAAGAATTTACCCTTTATCCTGAGTACTGACATTCTTGGACTAATAGGTGTAAACCCAATTACAACGTGCTTTATCTGGTGGTGTACCACAAATCCTGTGCCGAACTCGTGCTCTTCCTCGCTACAGCTATAGAATATACTAGCTTCTCGCTTTTCTAGAATTCCACTTCCGGTCCACCTTACTTCTTCTAGAGCTATGATACTCTGTTTCAGCTTCACTGTTTGGTTCAGCAGCACCTTCAGGGCTCCTGGGCGATACAAGGATCTCACATTCCAGGTACCAATATATACATCTGACTTACGCTTTATATTTCTTTTCTTTCATTCATGCACTGATGGTCGATTATCATTGTCCTTTTCCACGCCAAGTTTGTCTCCATTGATCAGTCTGGCTTTCTTTCGTTGAAGTTTCGAAACTTGACCTTTTTTACAGAGCGGGGTGTCAGCCCTACGTCCAACCTCTTCCGGAGGACGGGTAATTTTTAATCAGGGTTTTCTTCCCTTAGCCTTTGGAGAACCAACCCCACATACTACAAGGCAGCAGCATCTTCACCATAGCCCCGTTAGCCGCCACTTTTCAGGGTTCCTGCGGGGCCTTCACAGCTACCGAAGCTTTCACGGGACACACGCAGTCCCCACTGTACATCACCCCACTAGGCAATCCCTTACTTTATGACGTTACCCGTCTCCCACGACGTGGACGAGGGGTTGGACTTATGGGAGACGTTTCCTAGCGGTAAGGAGAACGAAATAAGTGGATTCATGCTATACATCGAGTAAATATGCCTGTGTCTGTACTGAACATTTTTTTTTCTGAAAATCATATAATTCGGGTAGACACGGTGAAAAGACCAGGCGGTTTCGTTTCAAATGTGCCCAGGGAAAAGTCAAAATTAACTTATGATGCTGGGCAGTCGTCATATATGTCACAACACAGTGGAAAGCTTAGGGATGTGTTGAAAATGAAAGTTGAAGAACCTGGCTAATTTCCGTGACAAGCGTGGGTGTGTGGTATAGAATTAATTAGTGTTGTGTCCAAGATCTGTCATATTTTGGGAAATTCGTCTTAACAGTTATTCATAAACAATTAACAATATAATGTGCTCGAACAAGCATAAAACAATGACATTATTTTTAGGGAGAACAATTCGCCTAGTGACTACCATCGTACAGTCCAGCCTTCATTCCAATATTTTTAATATGCAACGTATGTTGAGTGCATATATTTCTGCACTTGTATGTAATTCCTTTTGATAACGCTTCTTCAATGTTATGTGTTTATATGCTTATTATTGCATTTCGTTTGCTATATTATGATAAAAAGTATCGTATCAGTCGTATAGGAATTACACGCGACAACGAAGACTTAGCACTAAGCGTGTGACGACACAACTCTTGGTAGCAGGCTTCTATATCAAGATGGCTTAGGCTTTTGAGCGTAGTCGCATACGTAAGAGGTCCTTCCCCAAGCAGCAGGCACGTAAATATTCATCGGTCTACAACTAACCCTCGAGAGGGAACCGATGGCTACATAACCTTCTTATTCGCCTTCTACGACAGGCAGAGATTACCTGCGGATGCATTCAAACCCTCCTATCCGCAAGGGGTCCAATTAACAATCCCAAAGCCATAATCAATTTCCACGCCATGGTCGTCCCTTTTAGTCGCCTCTGATGAGAGGCAGGAGTACCTTGGATGCATCCTGCTGCCACCCCCACCCACTTGGGGTAAATAATAATAATAATAATAATAATAATAATAATAATAATAATAATAATAATAATAATAATAATATATATTACCAATCAAATAAAAAGGACATTTATATGACCATTATCGAATTAATGAACGATGAAAATTATTCCGACATCATTTAACTTCCATGAAATGTTGAAGCTACATTTTCCTTAGGCTATTAAAGAGTAAAGCGAATATAGCAATTTCCCTACCATTGGCATAATCTCGCTTATACATTTCGTCAGTGATTGATAACTGATAGTACAGTATAACTAATGTCAGTGTGATGTAAGTGCAGTAGGACTTCATATGTTAGTAAAAAACGTCCTTTGAGTTGTATTTTATTTTTTAGGAAACCAGTTTATCCCATCTACCCGGATACATTTTCAAGTGTGTGTAAGGTAAGGTCTACCATTGGAATTAGATGCCAGAAGCATTCGACTCGCTCTGGAGACATCTCTCTTTTGCTAGTTGCTTTATGTCGCACCGACACAGATAGGTCTTACGGCGACGATGGAATAGGAAAGGGCTAGGAATGGGAAGGAAGGTACAGCCCCAGCATTTTCCTGGTGTGAAAATGGAAAACCACGGAAAACCATTTTCAGAACTGCTGACAGTGGGGTTCGAACCCACTGTCTCCCGGATGCAAGCCCATAGCTGCGCGCCCCTAACCGCACGGCCAACTCGCCAGGTGCGAGACATCTCGGGACTGGTTGTGAGTACATACAGGGTGGTCGGAAACAACATGAACCGGATAAAAGGCATGGTTTTGTAGATACGAAGAAAGTTCGACTCGGAATTGAAAAGAAGAGCTTTTGACTACTGGAGCAAGAAAGAGCCTAAAGGCAAAGGCAAACTGTATATTCTAGCTAATACATGGATTCGGGATCATAAAGGATTTCCTTGCAATAAATAGCGCGAGGCAATAAAAATGAATGCCAATGTCTCTGCTGTGCGCACTGTACCTGACAGATTCTAGGGCAACAGCCTCTGTCGGCGTTGCCACAGAGAGTTCGAAACTCTCTTACATGTCCTGGGAGCCTGTTCACATGGTGATATAGTACGCACCTCACGCCATAGTGCAGCCGTATCAATGATAGCTAACGCTTTGAGAGGACGAGGTTATAATGCCTATGAACAATACACGGTCTCTCCAACAGAGGAAGCAACCAACGCATTGACATTATTACTTTTGTCATCCTGTTCTGAAGGTTGGTCCAATAATTCGATCTGAAACCAACGAAAACCAGCCAGAGAGGTCGATGCGGAAATAAAAGAATCTCTGTAATCGGCTTTGTTAGGTGCTCGAGGAACCATACCTAATTTTTTTGTCAACTTCTGCAATACCTTTGGGCTGAATAGAGATTTCATCCATAACATCACCATTAGGGCCTACTACTCTTAAGAAGTCCATCATGATCTTCAAGAACCGCGTTTGCGGACCTTAGATAAATGTTTGACTTGCGTCACTCATTTGCCTACAAGTAACCTCATACTATCTCATATATTTACTTTATCTGTATCCATTATTGTTGTTGTTAAGGTACTCTTTGTCCTTGGGCAACCGGAAGCTGTTGCAGGAAGATTGAATAATAATAATAATAATAATAATAATAATAATAATAAACGTGAGAGGGTTGGTCATTCTAATAGATAATCAGAAATAAATAATTCGTTAACTCGCGCCCTCATAATTTTATCAGCTGCTGAAGTTTACCAGTCAGATTGCTTTCAAACACTGATGCACTGTGGATACATCGGGTACTTCCCTGTCAAGTCTGTCCGCAATATCGCGGAAAGAACATCCACCTTCTCGTAGCCCTATTATACGGTACCGTTCAAACTCAGTATGCTGCTAATACTGAATTCTTCGTCTCCGTAAAAGAATGTCTGACACACCTATCTCGCGAAGTCAACGCGGACGATGACTAGCGCTCAAGAAGTGTACAGCGCGTATTTAAAGCAAATTTCCTTTGCAAATTCATAGTGGCTCAACTAGCACTACTCTTCGTCGACTAGCACGCAAATCTGAATAAGCGTCATCCTTCAGATGTGCAAACACGCCTCCTGAAATTCGTTTATATACCACAATTCCTTCTTGGTGTTTGGGGTTTGATTTTCCGCCAGTGCATTAGTTACCGGGCGAGTTAGCCGTGCGTTTCGAGTCGCGTAGATGTGAGCTTGCATTCGAGAGTTACTGGGTTCGAATCCCACCATCAGCAGTCCTTAACATGGTTTCCTGTGGTTTTCCATTTTCAGACCAGGCAAATGCTGGGGTTGTACATCAACGCCACGGTCACTATCTTCCAAGTCCTAGCCCTTTTCCATTCTTCCGTCACCGAAAAACCTTTGATATGTTAGTGCGACGTTAAAACCACTAGCAAAAACTATTAATTAGCTTTCTGGGCCGGGTCCGATAGCTCTTGTATCAGGCAGTTTCTCAGTTACTCTTAAGTCCGGCTCCATGGCTAAATGGTTAGCGTGCTGACCTTTGGTCACAGGGGTCCCGGGTTCGATTCCCGGCAGGGTAGAGAATTTTAACCATAATTGGTTAATTTTGCTAGCACGGGGGCTGGGTGTATGTGTCGTCTTCATCACAATTTCATCCTCATCAAGACGCGCAGGTCACCTATGGGTGTCAAATCAAAAGACCTGCATCTGGCGAGCCGAACTTGTCCTCGGACACTCCCGGCACTAAAAGCCATACGCTATTTCATTTCATTTCATTTCATTTCAGTTCAGTTGGTCTCAAAAGGCTGAGAAAACACCTTTCCAGCCCTCAGTCTTGAATTAAAATTCCTGGACTGGTAGGAAGTCGAACCTGGAGCCTCTGGTTAGGAGGCAGTCCTGTTATCCGTACACAACGAGGCTGGCACCGAATTTGATGAGCACAATATTGTTACTTCATGTTTAATCCTAGTAATTCTTATGTCATTCATGCCTAAAAGTAAGGCTGAACAAGGACTACGTTATCTTAAACATAACCATGGTTTACTGTTTTGTTTTTTTTGTTTTTTTTTTTGCTAGGGGCTTTACGTCGCACCGACACAGATAGGTCTTGTGGCGACGATGGGATAGGAAAGGCCTAGGAGTTGGGAGGAAGCGGCCGTGGCCTTAATTAAGGTACAGCGTTATCCGTGACTGAATTACTTCGTTAAGGAATAATTAATACTGTAATAAATTCATGATGTCCGACTCGTTGGCTGAATGGTCAGCGTACTGGCCTTCGGATCAGAGGGTCCCGGGTTCGATTCCCGGCCGGGTCGGGGATTTTAACCTTAATTGGTTAATTCCAATGGCCCGGGGGCTGGGTGTTTGTGCTGTCCCCAACATCCCTGCAACTCACACACCACACATAACACTACCCTTCACCACAATAACACGCAGTTACCTACGCATGGCAGATGCCGCCCACCCTCGTCGGAGGGTCTGCCTTACAAGGGCTGCACTCGGCTAGTAATAGCCACACGAAATTATTATTATTATTAATTCATGATGCACATAGCCCCTACTCTTCAATGAAATAATATTATTTGAAAACAGTTGTGTATCAAATAGAGTAACAATTATTGAATGTCATCATTTCACGACCTGACGATCGCGTTGTTCAATGCCGCAACACAATAAAAATTGTGACTGGTAACAATATCAATATTATTTATTTAATAACGAAGGACTAAGTTTATGTCTGAAGCTCGTCTGTAGAGAATTCATCACATTATGCACCTCTAGGAATCTTCGCAGATAGATATGATGTACGCGTAATCAAAATTTACGGAGAGAGTCCATAAAATACTTACAATGTGATAGTTGTAACGTTTCAAAAATGGTGCATAATTGCATGCTTTCTCTGTGACAGCAAAGTGTTTCTGATGACATTAGAAGTTACATATTATACCGATCGAGTTGGCCGTGCGGTTAGGATCAAGCAGCTGTGAGCTTGCATTCGGGAGATGGTGGGTTCAAATCACACCGTCAACAGCCCTGAAGATGGTTTTCCATGGTCTCCTATTTTCAAACCAGGCAAATGCTGTGGCTGTACCTTAATTAGAACCACGGCTACTATCTTCCCAATTCTCGCCTTTCCCATCCTTGCGTCGCCGATAACCTTCGATGTGTAAGTACGAAGTTAAACCAGTAGGAAAAAATGTAGTTACAAGCACATGGGTCAATACGGGACGAATGTCATCCAAAACTAGATCTAGCATTTCAGAGCTTATGTTATCCTCCTCGTTGAAAGTTGTAGAGGCGGGTGATAGCCGAGTGGCATCATCACTGGATTCTCACCAAGATAAAGGAATATTCATGTCCCAGTGTTTCGGATTCTGCGTAAAACTGGAGGTCCCATGGCCGTGCTTACGGTACCAACAGTCACGTAAAACGAGTTTTCTATTCTTCAACCCATGTTTGTATGAGGTTAGGGTCAATTTTACTTGAAAATTGCATGATTCGAACCCAGGACGTTTGAGTTGGAAGTAGAGTGGCTACCGCCCCCCCCCCCCCTTGCTTCCTTCCTCCTTCATGGTACATAACATCGGTTTGAACTGGATCATGGAAACTATTTTCATACCAATTGGCTTTAGTTTGTAGGCCATCGGTGCGATGTGTGAGTTAGCAAACAAGCTACCCACTTTAAGTGCGCATTCTGTCTCGGGAACAACAGAGTATTTTTTTTTTTTTTGTTAGTTGCTTTACGTCGCACCGACACAGATAGGTCTTATGGCGACGATGGGGCAGGGAAGGGCTAGGAGTGGGAAGGAAGCGGCCGTGGCCTTAATTAAGGTACAGCCCCAGAATTTGCCTGGTGTGAAAATGGGAAACCACGGAAAACCATTTTCAGGGCTGCCGACAGTGGGGTTCGAACCTACTATCTCCCGAATACTGGATACTGGCCGCACTGCTATCGAGCTCGGTACAACAGAGTTTAAAAAAGAAGACATTAAAATCTCGCTCTACGCCTTCCGAGAAGTAGTTTTCTGTGGTTACTCGTACCATCTTCAGACGAATACGAATATGATATTCAACATGCAGGCCACAGCTGCTTCCTGTATAACCAAAGCTCCAGTTAAATACTCACACCACTACAGACACCAGATCCACACTGTGCTGTTGAACACCATGTTCTAAGGCCTTGTTGCCGTGTTTTACGGCCGGATGCCCTTTCTGACGCCAACTCTATGTGGAGGGATGTATTCACTATTGCGTGTTTCTGTGATGGTTGGTAGTGTGGTGCGCTGTTTGAATATGAAGAGGAAAGTGTTAAGACAAACACTAACACCCAGTCCATGAGCCAAAAGAATTATCTTAACCGAAGGCCTCAATGTTCACCATTCAGCCAAGGAGTCGGTCTTAACAACTTCAGACTGAGAAACCTTATTCCTTAAGGATTCTGTAACATTCAAAATCCTTGTATGTATGTTGGGTATACAGCCCGAAGGCTGATTGGATCCTCAACAGTTTCACCATTAGCTGTCATAGATGGCCTAGGTGTCACTGAAGAGGCGTACTAGGGAAATGATGAGTGAGGTAGTTTCCCGTTGCTTTCCTCACTGAGCCAGAAGTTGCTATTGCACATCAGTCTGCCAAGCCTACTGAAATGCGTGCACCAACCGACCCTATGAACGACATTTTCACACCATTCATAGCAGGTACTGGCTGCATAAGGAATGGCATTACTAGCGTCACTCATACCTCAGCCACTTTCATATTGTCAAAGCCAAGTATAAGTCTGAGACAGGTCAATGAAAGTAACAATTTTATTCTAGCCCATACCAGAAGACATAGCGCACTGTAAACACTACATCTTGCCAGCAAAGGCATTCAAAATCCTTATCTGTTTATTATCTCCGTGGCTATGATCGCGATTTCAACAGTCACGCAAAACTGAAATCTTGCCGTTTTGTTTTATGCAATACATGTGTAATATCTAGTCACTCAGAAACGTTGAGCTACTAATCTATTTTTATGACTACGATTAGTTATTTCGTGACAGTTTACTCAGATTTCACGCACTGGAGCACATCTGCCTTACAATTAGACTCTTAGCATTAACGATGCAGTTGTCTACTGTCAATCATAAGCACGCAGCCGTGAGGCTTTTATAGCAATACATTTAAGAGCCTCACATTTCCATGTGACTGAAAGAGATTTGTCAGTCGAACGCAGAGTTTACGACATATACATGTGTTAGTCTGTTTGAAGAAGTGTGTTGATATGACTAGTACTGGGAACTATCCGTGCAGTGCGACTTTCTACGGAGAGTTTTCTATCATATTTATTAAATTCAAGAAAAATTCTGAGTTGCTAGTGAAATGGCTAACCTCCAGCTGGAGTACACATAAGTGACGGAAACATATTCAGTATAATTAGTGAATCTCCTTTCGTTTGAGAGGGAGGTTACAACCGAAATTATCCACCATAGTTGTATGGTTCTTACCAGCTGACGTGATCATGACGAAAGTTACATACTTGGTAAGTGGATAGTAGTTTATGACAGGAAGGAACTTCATGGCCGGGCTCCTTCCGTTAAGCAAATGTAGTAAAAATCATTTTACTCCTCCAATCATCCCTAACATGCCGTTTCTTGCTCCATCTGCACATGAAGTCTTGCAGTTTCTAAGTAGTAGTCATAATACAGTGATTAGAAAAAAATCACTGCAAATATATCAATACTTACTTCACACTAAATATAGTGAGAATTCACGTTGATGACAGGAAGGGTCTGTGGTGTACTAACACAGCTTGCAGCAGCAAGATACTGGTGGAGCTATTTAAAGATCGGTCCTTGGTAAGGGGAGAGGTGGACCTGGAGAAGACAAAGATACGTAGTATTTCCAACAAGTTAATGGAGAATTCTGAAGAAGGCAGGTCACTGGACACCAAGCCATTAGGAGATTACAAATGATGAGACAACTAATTTCCAATTAACACTAGAAAATCTCATTATTGCAGAAAATATACCGTGTATCCAAATATAACTAAACCAGAATGCATATGCTGCTAAACAAGATAGAACTAACTTCCACAGCAGTTGAAAATGCATAGAATTTTAAACTGATTGTCAATGTAGTACTGTTGATTGTTCGTCCACGTTAACATTTCGGGGCAGAACCCTGGTACAGTCAGTTTGAATCTTGAAAGTGCTCAATACGAGGGGCCTATGTCAGTAGAGTAGTTTGTGTATTGAAAATATATTTAGGTCAAAATTCAGCCAATTTTGTATTTCTTAATTAAGATTGGTACAAGTTCAAAGGGCTTTATTAACCATTAGTATGTTACTTGGGTAGTACAATAGTAGAGGTAGATCAAGACATGAATATGGTTAACAAATTACAATAGATGTAAAATATAATAGTAGGACATAAATGAAAAGGGTAGCCCAAAATACGGTGGCATGCATGGCTGCATCAAACCAGCCTATGCACTGATGACCCAAACAATAACAGTCATTTAAGGAAATTTAATCGAAATATGAGCTTATAGGGCCTATCCCCCTAATTATGAGAATAATATCCAAGAAATGAAAACTGCCCAAAATGTACTCTTATATCCAAAATATGCTTGGAGTCAAGGTAGTAAAAATAGTTTACACCTCATTAAGCCTTAAACTCGAGATTATGTATATCATTAATAAAGGACTACTACTACTACTACTACTACTACTACTACTACTACTACTACTACTACTTGTTTCTGTCCCACTTACTTATTTTAATGTTTTCGGTGACATCAAAATGCCGTAAATTTTGTCCCGCAGGGGTACTTATACGCGTCGGTAGATATGAGTACCTTCAAATACTACTGGCATGAGCCATGATCGAACCCACTACCTTGGACGCAGAAAGTCTGCGCTCTAACATCTGAGCCAATCAGCATGGCACCACCACTATCATCATCATCATCATCATCATCATCATCATCTTCATTATCATCACCACCACCACTAAAAGTACAATCGAGCAGGCCTATTAGGATGATTCCTGATTATTTATTGTCAGTCGATATTGAACCGGAATAATAGCATCACCTTTCTCCAGCAGATATACTTCTACGAAGAAAGATAATTCGTCGTGTCCCTAATGACACCAAGAATTATTCTGGTGGCTTCCTCGAAAGCAAGACATATTACAATGAATCTTTACACCTGAAGGAACTAATATCTAGGTGATCGGCCCATATCTGAGTGAATTGGCACATGCTGTTAGCCTTAATAATTTACTTCGTGGTAAAAATAGATGGAAACGGACTGTGTAGGAAAGTATATAAATAAAGATTTTTCTTAAACATCTTGGTAGTTGATTTTGATGCTGCTGATGATGATGCTTGTTGTTTAAAGGGGCCTAACATCGAGGTTACCGAGCTGGATAGCTTCAGTCGCTTAAGTGCGGCCAGTATCCAGTATTCGGTAGATAGTGGGTTCGAACCCCACTGTCGGCAGCCCTAAAGATGGTTTTCCGTGGTTTTCCATTTTCACACCAGGCAAATGCTGGGGCTGAACCTTAATTAAGGCCACGGCCGATTCCTTCCCAGTTCTAGCCCTTTCCTGTCCCATCGTCGCCATATGACATATCTGTGTCGGTGAGACGTAAAGCCAATGGCAAAAAAACAAAAAACGGAGTTCATCGGCCCCTAATGGTAGACTACGAAATGAGACGAAATGGAATGACAAATTAAAAGTTCAAAATCCTCCACTGATCAGAATTCAAAACGTGAGGACGAAGAATGAATAGATGGATATGAATTTAAAACAATCAGTGGATCCGACCCACAATGTCTCGCGTTCACAGAAATTAAAAATGAAGTGGCGTATGATTTTTAGTGCCGGAAGTGTCCGAGGACAAGTTCGGCTCGCCAGATGCAGGTTTTTCGATTTGACTCCCGTAGGCGACGTGCATGCCGTGATGAGGATGAAATGATGATGAAGACGACACATACGTCCAGGCCCCCTGCCAGAGAAATTAACCAATTATGGTTAATATTCCCGACCCTGCCGGGAATCGAACCCGGGACCCCTGTGACCAAAGGCCAGCACGCTAACTATTTAGGCATGTAGCCGGACTTCACAGAAACTGACGTGAAATAATAGTATTACTGACCAAGGGACTGCGTCTATAGCATAATACTGAATCGATGATGCTCAGAGTATAAAGGGTCTAAAATCCAAGTCATCGGCCCCTCATAATGGTACTTATCGCTAGGAAAATAGAACCATGGTATCTGTCATGGTGCGGTACTAATCAAAAGTAGCGTAGACTCGCGGTATTCCACACAGTATGGTACTACGCACAGGTAATGAAATTCTCTCATGTAATACAGACCTATGGTGTTTCGCACATTGCGGCGCCATTTACAGGCAACGCAAACCTATGGTGTTCATCGCATAAGTGTACTAACCGCAGGGACTCGCGCTATCCCATGGTGTTCCTCATATAGTGGGTACTAATCATAGGCAAGCCAGAATCATGGTGTCGCTCATCCCATGGTGTCGCTCATGTAGTGGTAGGCCCTACTAATCACAGGTACTGTAAAAGCCGGCACCGTACTCTGTTGCTACTAATCACAAACCTATTTGGTTCCTAACATAGTGGTACTACGCGCAAGTAAAAGCGACCCATAGTGTTCCTCGCGTGCTGGTACTAATCACAAGTAGTTTCATGGTTCTAATTCAATCATCCCTTGGTCGCCCCTTTTAGTCGCCTCTTACGGCAGGCAGGGGACACCGTGGGTGTATTCTTCGTCTGCGTCCCTCCACCCACAGGGGGTGGTAGTTGATTTTAGCTGCCCGTTGAGACCGATTACCTTGGACCGAGTAGGGGTACATCAGTCACCTTGACAAAGAATAGTGCAATATATTTGAAACGTCAGCAAACTGTACGTAATGTACATAAAACGACAACATGATTCAACCCGAAAGAAAAACTAAATAATTTAACAGAACGTGGAATCTTCATATCTACTGTAAAATAAGCCTACCGTAATGAAACTGAACGCTCGCACGTGCTGCTACCGCTTACCGGTGAGTCCAGCAATGGACTGCGGCCAATTTGTTTCCTCGACGTCCTTTGCATCTTGTGATAACTTTTCGGTGTCTCTCCCTGTATAGACTATATACCAGATGAATTAGCTGCCCCTTCCAGTACTGTTTTATGCAAACCGCAGTTTCATGTACTGTACGTTCAGAAAACATCTGTCCGTCCGGTACGCACAGTAAAGACAGTAGACTGGATATCTTTGTATTTAGCCGGGCTGAGTGGCTCAGACGGTTAAGGCGCTGGCCTTCTGACCCCAACGTGGCAGGTTCGATCCTGGCTCAGTCCGGTGGTATTTGAAGGTGCTCAAATACGACAGCCCCGTGTCGGTAGATTTACTGGCACGTAAAAGAACTCCTGCGGGACTAAATTCCGGCACCTCGGCGTCTCCGAAGACCTTAAAAAGTAGTTAGTGGGACGTAAAACAAATAACATTATTATTATTATTATCTTTGTATTTACGGCCTACACAAAAATAGGTAGCTGTTATGCTATTATATCATTAAATAATAGAAATGACGCGTGTGCTCTCTCAATTATATGACAAACAAAAGACAAAGACACCTCCGTACAGGCCATGAAGGCCCTTGGAGGAGTGGAAGGTAAAGGCTTCCACCATTGTTAACCTCGGCACGTGATGGGGTAGAGTGGTTGGCTCTAAGCCCGGCCGCCTTTGCCTCTAGGAATTAACCTGGTACTCATTTTTGGTGTAGGCTGAGTGAACCTCAGGGCCGTATGCACCTCCGAAAGTGGAAATCTCGTTTCTTAAATTTTACGACTTCCAGACGGGGATTCGAACCGACGTCCTTCCGGGCGAACCGAGCACGCCTTTACCGCCTCGGCCAGGCAGCCCCTCAATTATATGACACGTCTGTGAAATAGGACACTATGACCGGGACAAAACTATCACATTAGCTGTAATGTACATGCTTTTTGCCGTGGTAAATTATAGCGTAGATGGTAAGAGAAAGCTGAAAGCTACAGTGCGCCAGTCTTACATGCGACAGGTTCGAGTCCGAGGCAGGTATTTATTTATTTTTTCTACTGGCTCTTAATGTACGTGAAATATTTTCTTTTATGCCCATTTTCAGTGAATGAATATGTATGTGGCCTTAATAAGGGCCGATATGTCATCACGGTCGGACGATAATGGGATATGTAGCGGGAGAAACAAACTGCACTAACAGCGGTTAGTTACGTTAGCAAGTGCTCGAAGTGATGACCTTCATGGTTTATACACATCTGGATGGATACTTTAGTGCGCTGTAGCATCGTCCGTGTTAGTGATCTGCAGGTTTCGGCGATAAGTTGTCGATTGCGCTCAGGATTTTTCGGGTTCTGGTTTAAGCTGTTTGTTTTAAATGCCCTCACAGGAAGGAGTCTAATGGCGTTAATTCCGGTGACGTGGCGTGCCAAGAGACATGTTCCCCTTATCCTATCCATTTTCCTGGATGTCTCTCTTTCAGAATGTTGCGGACGGCTCATGTCCAATGTGGTAGAGCTACATTCTTTTGAAACATCGTTAAACCTTCTCCAAGGGGCACATTTTCCAGCAGAGGTAGGGTAGCAGGTATGGCAAGTAGCGTGCGCCTGTTAAATGACCCTCAAAGAAATACGATCCAATAAAGCGATAATCCAATCAATCACTACTTATCTGCATTTAGGGCAATCGCCCAGGTGCCAGATTCCCTATCTATTGCTTTCCTAGCCTTTTCCCAACATTCCAAATTATATATTCACTCCCCATTGCACTTGATAGGTAACCTGTCGCACCCAGTGGGGACTGTCAGCAGTCCAATAGTGGATGTTACGGCGGTTGACAGTAGTGATGGGACATTCGATTCATTTTACTGAATCGATTCATTTAATTCCGTTCACGTTACTGAATCGATACAGTGATCCGATTCACGGCACATCAGTCACCGCTCCTACTGCATCTGTGTAGTATGTACTGGTAAGGCAGCAGCAACAGCATTCAGTGCTCGCAGCTGCCATGTGGTGTTCATACTATGAACTCCTTTCTTAGAAAAAAGCTAGTCACTCTAATACATCGAAGGTTTCCGGCGTCACAGGATGGGAAAGGTCTAAGATTAGGAAGGTAGCAGCCATGGCCTTAATTAAGGTACAGTCCCAGCATTTCCTGGTGTGAAAATGGGGAACTACGGAAAACCATCTTAATGGCTGCCGACGGTGGGATTAGAACCCACCATCCCCCGAATGTAAGCGCATAGCTACGCGATACTAACAGCATGTCCAACTCGCTCAGTCATTTTTGAAAATATGTATTTTTCTATCAGCTGAGGATTTTTTAAAATCGTCATATTTTGTATAGGCTACCCGAGATGTACAGTAGCCTGCTGGTTTTCTTATTCAACATACTGTTGGTTAAGTTATTGCGTCAGTCGGCTCACTTACTGTCCACATATGATTGAAGTCGTGTGCAATGATGTGACATATGAACTGAGAGAATACTGAGCCGTTCTTCCCAATATAAAACAGGTACTTTTGAGTGGTCATGAGCATGACTCATAATCATAGGGCAGGCTAGAGTCGAGTTTAATTGTCAAATGTCAACTAAGTTATAATACTAAGATTCATTAAACTAATAAATAGTATAACCTAATAGCCTACCTACTTACTAGCTACTTCAGAATTATGTTTTGACTACCTTTTTAACACTGCAAATAAATCCATCTATTATTTAAACCTCCCTGTAAGTGAATACAAGTGGGTATTATTTCCAAATGAGCTGAGCTCGAGAGTCCATTATAGCATACGATTCTTTCAGTGTACTATGGCTCACTGTATGTCTCGCTGCAGCGGAAGCTGGGCTCTCCGCCAGTGTCTAGTGTGCCGATAAGGAGCCGTGTGTATCTTGTGTCTCACTGAGCCGTGCTCGTTCACGATTCTTTCGATGTGCCATGATTCACTGTCTCGCTGCAGCGGAAGCTCGGCTCCCCGTCAACATCCAGTGAGTGCGCCACTCAGCACTATCCGCTCGGAGTAAGCTGAATCGTGTGCCGTGAGCTCGCCGTTCCTGTGAATCGATTCACTCGGACACTTGAATGAATCGATACACTGCTTCGAATCATGCATTCAGTAGACAACACTAGTTGACAGTACCATTATTGTGGAAACGCGGTTCCTTCAAGAACAGGCTTGTTGACAGGAATGTTGTATCTTTTCCATATTTCCTGACAACCACTGACAGTAATTAATTCAAACTTCGATATCCCGTCCGCGGATCTCCTGGTTTAGCTGCAGATGGTAGGGGTGGGCGTATACTGTAATCGTAGCACGAAAGCCTGGCTGATGTTCACTTGTGAAATTGCTCGTGCACTCGTGTGTTGGTTGTTGCGACCTGTGTCAAGAACAGGATCCTTGTTCTCACCAAAAACGAACTTCTCTCGAACATGTGGTATCGTATGAAGTACCCCTGTTGTTCGTAAACGTCCTTTAACACAGCGGAAAGTCTTTGCATCGGATGCCGCCTGTCCGGATACCTTTCCTGCAACGCATTCTCTCCTGATTCCCCGTTGATAAGGAGTATGTTAATGTATTCATCTGTGTAATACATGGCGAATGACTGGAGTGACTTAATTCTGACCGTATAGCATGCACAATGCACATAAACAATAACAGTCCCGTTTTACTGCTTGCGTTGCAAACACAGGCCTGTGTTTAAGCACTGAAGCTTCATATAAATATAAAAAATTTCTACAATGTATGATTCGAACTATCGAGTTGTTGTGTGCTCCGTACTGTTAATCGGAAAACTAACATTTGACTAGACGCGCTACGCCACAGTTGTGGATGATAACGTGCATTAAGAATGCCTTAGAATACGTTTCTCCTCCAGTTCGCTGTTTCGTATGCTCTACACGTCACAGTACGGTAGTTTTAAGTGTTAATTTAGCGTTTTGCTATGCCTGCTTTCTTGGCACGATATTTTGACACTGTTATATGCTAGAGTAAAGTACGATATACAGTATAATCGAAAGGATGCCATGTTTTTCAAACGATCTATAACCATATGGCGGGAACGATAATAGTCTTCAGAATCGCTTGCAAGATGTGCCTATACTGCATTAATACCATACGGTAAGCTAGCAGAGAAATATCGACCTCACACGTTTGTTGGGCTGCAGAGCAAAATATTGGTAGGGGCAGCTGATTGTATGTCCTGTTTCATGATAAGGGGTCGGGGGATGAAGGGGCAGCTGTTTCACCTAGTATACTGTATATTGCTAACGGTTTAACGGTGACATGGGACGTTTTAGGTGACGTAAGGATGGGAAAAGGCTAGGTTTGGCATGGAAGCGTTTGCGGCCATAACTTAGGTGTGAAAATCGGAAACCACGGAAAACCATCTTTAGCGCTGCCGACAGTGGGATTCGAACCCTCTATCCCCCGAATACAAGCGCACACTTACTCTATAGAAAAACTATACTTTACTGTGCTACTACAATGATATAGTGCTCTTCAAGATAATCGCTGTCAAGGATTTTTAGGCAGTGTCAATAGACTATGCTATAATAGAAACGACACTATTTTGAATCATATTTGCCAAATATTTGACCAGAATTGAGTGGTCTCAAAGTTTCATAAAGGGGCCAGAACTGTGACCGCTGTGTAACTGCAGCGCGTCCACTGTATTGTTATGCACTCCTTCACACCACGTACAGTTTATAATGGCAGCACACAACTCAAGGAAGTCGAAGGCTTAAGTGTCTCTGAGGACATTGCTCTGCGTAGCCTTCAACTGCTCGCCTGCCAAATTGAGGCACATCCGCACATCATTGAAGACAGCCCACTATTATATGAAACGTGTCCTTCCATTGCCCACGCCCTGTGTGCACTTCACTTCCTAAGCCAAACCTCACACAGATGAGAGCTTGCTGTGGATTAAGAACGTATGATTGGAATAAATTCGTATTTAAAAAACAAACAAATCAAGATGAAATACTCTTCGATCTTTTGGTGTGATCTCTTGTGCTAAGCTGTTCTGTTAAGACAACCTTTCAAATATTTTAATTCTCAGTCCAGTCAGATAAGTGAGAGACGGCACCGGATCTTGACATACGTCTGCAGTTCCGGCTTACATTTTAACTTAGAATAACGAGGGAGAAAGTTTAAATAACAACAAAAAGATGATGTCGACAACGAACACCCCTCAAAAATCTCTAAACAAGCAAGCTTGCAGTTTTACGCAGAATCCTAAGCGCAGAAATGTGACATTTCATGTCAAAAATCCCACTTGCATTGATCAGATTCACGTTTCGCGAGAAGCCAGCAACAATATCACTCCGTTATCACGCTGAGAGTACCAGTGACTGTATATTACTAGGTTGCCGGAGTGTACTATATAGAAGAAATGAAAGGACGATGCAAACTGCCTCCGTGAGAGGGCTGTTTACCTTTCTGTAAGTACGTAAATTGCCCCCCATTTGCCTAGGACGTCGAATCTTCAAATTCACCGCTCATTTACTCTCACGCTGAAACGCTACTCATCGAGCTGAATTGTGCCTGCCTTTGTTATACACCTATGTGACATTTAGAAGCCTAGAATAAATCTATTTTACCTAAATAATTACTTTCACAAAATGAGATCATTTTAGTTCGTCAAGAACAGATTACTCGACTTGTGTTTGTAAAAACTGTTCAAGTTCCTTCCTCTTTAAAGAAGTCGGTACTTACTGTTTTGAACACATTTTCAGTTTGATGACGAAGTTTTGTCTAACTGTAGTTGACCAATATTTCAACCATAACCATAATTTGTGCGAATTATTACTGGCAGTTGCAAGTCTGCAAATGGAAGGAAAATGTAGTTAGAATGGCGTATTTAACTTATAAATGGGAAACCCGTAAGCTCTCTCAGGCAAAGAGAAGGTAATTTACGCCACATTTTGACCTGGGGAGGCAACTTACCGTCTCTGGAAATGAAATATATTTATGCTTTCTATCATCCATTCTTCTTCTCCTTCTCCTTCCACCACTTTTCCCGAATTTTGGTGGGCTCGCTGGTACTATATGTGTTGCACATGTAGAACCTGGCTCTGTTTTATGGTCGGATTCCCTTTTCATGCCAATCTTGTGTAAAGAGATGTATTTACTGTTTGTTTGAAGTGTGATGTGCTGCATGTGAATGAAAAGGAGCGTATAAAAACAAACACAACACCCAGTCCCCGAGGCAGAGGAGTTCACCAGACGCAGCTAAAGATCTCAGCCCAGTCGGCAAATGAACCCGGATCTCTTTGAAACAATGGTCTCTGTACTGACCACTCAGCCTAAGAGCCGGACGGGTTCTACACTTCATTCGTTTTACATAAATTCAGTTCATTATTTCGGCAAAGTTAAATTCCATTAGTGTAGAACTAGGTTAACTTGAGGCTAATCTGAAGATGAAGAGGTTCTAAAAGTGCTGTTTTGACAGCTCTGAAATTACTGTCCGTTTAAGGAATTCTACCCCAGTCCTACTCAAATGAAAGTAACCACTGCACAACGTCCACTATAACGTATATGGTGACGGCTGCTTTCTGCGTGTGAAAGACAACATGCGAGGTGTCACTTTTCCTGTTCACTAGTTCTAGTCTCTCTTTTCCTTCTTTTAAAAAAGTGGTTTAACGTCGCACTAGCACATCGAAAGTTTTTCAGAGACGCAAAGATGGGAAAAGGCTAAGATTAGGAAGTAGCGGCCATGGCCTTAATTAAGGTACAGTCCCAGCATCTGATTGGTGTGAAAATTGGAAAACGTAAAAGATTATCGCCAGGCCTGCCCACGGTCGGATTCGAACCCACCATCTCTCTAGCCTCCTCTGTATAATGCTTCTCATGTAATTTCATGACATCGCTGCTGTACTCATCCGAACAAACTGTCGGATATTGAGGATTTAGGTCACAATAGTAATTTGACTTTGGAATCTCGATCAAATAACTGTTTTCGGAGACGACCTGGTACCCAAATATTGCCCCTCAATAGTTCTTATATAAAAATGAGGCTGGGGTATCTGAGTACGATCAAATACCACTGGACTGAGCCGGGATCAAACCCGTCAATATAGTTTTGAAGGCTAATGCTTTAACGTCTGGCCTACTACCCAGCTGACTATTGTAAGAATCAACTGTTGATTCACCTACAAAACTCCATCTACACCTCAAAACGATTATTATTTAGAGACCGTTAAACGAGCGAGTTGCTGCGTGGTTTCGGTTCCGTAGATGTTAGCTTGCTTTCGGGAGATCGTGGGTTTCAACCCCAATATCACCTGCCCTGAAGATGATTTTCCGTGGTTTCCCAATTTCACACCAGGAAAATGCTCGAGCTGTACATTAATTTAGGCCATGGTCGGTTCCTTCCCAACCTTAGCCATTTTCTGTCCCATCGTCGCCAGAAGACCTGCTTGTGTCGGTGCGGCGTAAAGTAAATTGTAAGAGAAGAGAGACCGTTAACGAGAAAAAGTATCCATTGTCATCGCAGAGAAAGTCTGAAAGTGAAATATCCCGAGTACCCAAAAAATGTGTAAGTTAATATTTTTACTAGTTGTTTAGCGTCGAACAAACTGAAAGGTTTGTTTGAGTCTTTGGGAAAGGATTGTGAAGGAAATGAGCATGGCCTTAATTAAGGTAAAGACCTAGCAATCGCCTGGTGCGAAAATCGGAAACAACGTAAAACCATCCTAGATGTAAGCTAACACCAGCGCAGCCAACTCGCTCGATTTTCGGTAGCTTACGTGTCATTTTTTGAGTTTGTGTGAAATAAGCACACTTAATGAACAGGGCAAACTACTCAATCGCACATGAAAATGAAAATCCACAGCCTGTTTCCAGTCATTCGACCGGGTCAGGAATGGAATGAATGAAGCCCCGATCTAGCGGCGAAGATAGGAATTGTGCCGGCTGCCGAAGCCTGTCGCACTCCACTGGGGCAATGATTAATAAATGACAGATGAAATGATATTGGAGAGTGTTGCTGGAATGAATTATGACAGGGAAAACCGGAGTACCCGGAGAAAAACCTGTCCCACCTCCGCTTTGTCCAGCACAAATCTCACATGGAGTGACCGGGATTTGAACCACGGAACCCAGCGGTGAGAGGCCGACGTACTGCCGCCTGAGCCACGGCTCTCAATCGCACATGTATGAAAGAAATTCATTGTTCCCTTCTGAATGCAGTGAGTTCACCGGGCAATAAGAGGTGAACATAAAAGCCCATGGGAGTCCAGGGTTACCCCAGTGGTTAAAGAGGCAAATATAGTTTGAAATGAAATATTTATGAACATACGAAACAAGCAGTAGAGCACGCTGAATCCAAGACACCACACTCCAAATCAACTACAATTACAATAATAGTATAGTCAAAGAAAGTGTCCGACTCCTAGAGGCCTCTAATGAATTCTTCTGAGTCGTGGATTGGGTATTTATGTCTGTCCCAACACTCACCTCTTCATATTCAGACAACACACCCCGCTACCAACCACCACAGAAACAAGGAATAGTGATTACATTCCTCTAGATACGGTTGGCGTCAGGAAGGGCATCTGACCGTAAAACAGGGCCAAATCACACGTGCTACAAAGTTCGCGACCGCGACCCCACGGGGTGGGAAATGCGGTGGAAGGATAAGAAGAAGAAGAAGCGGAGTCAAAGAATGTGCAAAATTTATTTGCGAATGTTCGAGTCATTGTAATGATTCGACAGCACTGAGATAACTGGTGGGTGCACGTACGATAAATCACTCGCCGCCTTTTTAAAATGGCTACTCCTTGTACTGCAGCATTGTGGAAAGGTCATAGGCTTGCCACTTTTTGATATAAGAAATAAGGGACATTTACCTGAAAACACGGGTTTTTTCACAACAATAAGGGACACATAAATACTAGAAAATCAAACGTTAGGTACCGTACCAATTTCAATTAGATAATAATTAGTTCCATTAACAGAATAATTATTGAAATTCGTAAAAGAAACTTACTTCCACCCTTTGAACAGTACATACAGTACAATGCATCCGATATCTTAACACTGATGTCTTCGACGAGCTTTGATAACTTCACGATTTACGTAGATTTAGTCTCAAACATCATGAACAATCACCTTAGAAATTGGAATGGAAGACTTACGAAAGTACGCGGCAGAAGACGAGGTAAATAACCCAGCATGATCAGCTTTACCAGAAAATGGCGAGACAACACGAGATTTCCTTCCTCTGAAGCTCCAAAGAGAAAAAAAATAATGGAGCCACTTTGAACTTCAATGGCGCTCAAGTCAAATGCGGATTTTAAAACGCTTAGAGACAAGAAACCTCTCGTTTTTACGGGACAACAGTTCATAATACGGGACGCAAATTTTTCTCCTCAAATACGGAACAGGTGGCAACCCTAGGAAAGGACATTACTTAAAAGGAGGGCGACACACACAGCGTAAACGCGTATGCATGCAACTTAGAAGTGAAGTTTCCGCGGTGTGTAGAATTATTTAGTTCTTTTTCCGCTTGAACCATGTTGCTGTTTTTTTGTTCATTCTGTACAGTTTGCCGACGTTTCGAATACATTACAGTAAAATGAAATGGCGTATGGCTTTTAGTGCCGGGAGTGTCCGAGGACAAGTTCGGCTCGCCAGATGCAGGTCTTTTGATTTGACTCCCGTAGGTGACCTGCGCGTTGTGATGAGGATGAAATGATGAAGAAGACGACACATACACCCAGCCCCTGTGCCAGCGAAATTAACCAATGATGGTTAAAATTTTCGATCCCGCCGGGAATCGAACCCGGGACCCCTGTGACCAAAGGCCAGCACGCTAACCATTTAGCCATGGAGCCGGACTATATTGCAGTAATCTTTGTCAAGGTGACTGAAATACCTCTACTCGATCCGAGGTGATCAGTCTCCCAGGCAGCAGTCACAGTACCAAGCTGCATGCAAGCTTCCCTTAAGAGAGACGAAAACTCAAACTATTTGACACGGTGTTCATACCACAGAACAAATCAGGGTGGGTGATATACACTACCAATCGTTAATTCCAACACTGTCTGGCTCCATGGCTAAATGGTTAGCGTGCTGGCCTTTGGTCACAGGGGTCACGGGTTCGATTCCCGGCAGGGTCGGGAATTTTAACCTTAACTGGTTAATTTCGCTGACACGGGGCTGGGTGTATGTGTCGTCTTCATCATCATTTCATCTTCATCACGACGCGCAGGTCGCCTACGGGAGTCAAATCAAAAGACCTGCATCTGGCGAGCCGAACTTGTCCTCGGACACTCCCGGCACTAAAAGCCATACGCCATTTCATTTCATTCCAACACTACTGATAATTTTCACGAAACTAGCATTTCAATCAATTGAGATTCCTTATTATACATTTGATTATGTTTAATTACCGAAGTCAATACGGTAGTATATTTTACTTTAAAATGTCAGTCTAATCTTTATTGCTTTGACGAAAGAGCGGCTGTTTGCATTTAGAGAAAAATTTACTGTGTGCATAAATTAGAAAAAGCATTGTACTGCATGTTTTATTGGCCGGTTCAAGGATCAAATGTGCCAGTCTATATAACGTAGACGTCGATGCTGTCATTTTTTCTTTTTGCTAATGGCGTTCGGCCTCGGAAGACCATGCGGCCAGTATTTACACATTGAGAGAGCATACATTTATAGATCTTCGTGGTTGAAAAAGAGTCATACCTTATAACTTAATATCACAGTCTGATAAATATTGACAAATTACAGCCTGATTTTACATATAATCAATAGCGTAAGAGGAAACTGAAAAAAAACTTTTTCTTATCTTCCGATAAACCCCCAGTCTTTTCAGTGATATTTAAATGATATGGATATCAAAACGTGTTCCTCTACGATTAGTCTCTAAATATTAAGTTTGGTCGAGATATAATCAATATATTTTTGTTTGCTACTTGTTTTACGTCGCACCGACACAGATAGGTCTTACGGCGACGATGGGACAGGAAAGGGCTAGGAGTGGGAAGGAAGCGGCCGTGGCCTTAATTAAGGTACAGCCCCAGCATTTGCCTGGTGTGAAAATGGGAAACCACGGAAAACCATTTTCAGGGCTGCCGACAGTGGGGTTCGAACCTACTATCTCCCGAATACTGGATACTGGCCGCACTTAAGCGACTGCAGCTATTGAGCTCGGTAATCAATAGTGTAAAACATTGAAAAGACTCTTCTGGTCTTCCTATAAACCCCCAGTCTGTTAAGTGTTTTTTTAAATATAATATGCATATTGAAACCTGTTCCTGGATAAGTAGACTCTAAATGTGAAGTTTAGTCGAGATATAATCAACATAGTATGAAAGAAAATTTTTGAAAAATCCCTTTTGGTCTTCTTGCAAACCCCCAGTCTGTTCAGTGAGTTTTAAGAGATATTCATATCAAAACATGCTCCTGAATGAGTAGACTCTAAATATAAAGTTTGGTCGATATTTAATGAATAGTGTAAGAGAAAACTGAAAAAAATCTTCTAGTCCTCCTACAAACCCCCAGCCTATTCAGTGATTTTCAAATGATATACTGTACATGTCGAAACCTAATCCTGTATGAGGAGACTCTAAATATGGAGTTTGGTTGGGATCTATTCAACCTTTTACCCGTAATGGTGGAACAAAGAAACAAAGAAACAAACAAACAAACAAACAAACAAACAAACAAACAAACAAACAAACAAACAAACAAACAAACAAACCAACAAACAAATAAACAAACAGACATGATAGCTAAAAACTACTGATTTGATCTCGGGTTGACCTAAAACGGATAAGTACATAAAAATTTGGCGAAATAAATAACATTACAGACAACAGACCCTCTAGAATTTTATTTATAAGATGAAAAGATGTCTTCGTGTTAGTTTCAAATCCTTGATCCAGACTTGCTTTGGGATGGTGGGATGAATTTTAGCATAGTACTTTCCACTTGCAAGTTGACATTTTCCAGTACTCAGACCATTCCCTGTAGAGCTGTTGCTTGACTGTGTGCAGGAAATCAGAATGTGGTAACTGTTTGTTGAAGTGGTATTCCCATGTGGCTTCTTTCACTAGCTGGTATACTATATCATTTCCCTGTTGTACTAGGAAGTACAAGGTGTGCATCAATGTATTATTATGGTAAAATGTCAGCTCAGTTTGTTGATGGAAGAAAGTGCAAAGTTTCTATAGATCCAAGGATGCAATTATCACATGAAGAACGCGATGAAATGGTACATGCAGCTCATCTCCATTGAGGGTTGTCCCTGAAATGAGCTGCACCACCTTGGGATGAGGACACAGTTTATTTTAACCGACATATAGCACGCCATATTACTAACCACCACAGAAACACGCAGTAGTGAATATATTCTTCCCAATTGTGTTTGTGTCAGGAAGGGCCCACTTGCCGACCCCAATACAATAAATTTGGAAAGAAGGCCAGGAAGAAGGATAATAATTTAGAATACATTATTAGCTTTGGTTATAGCCTACATAGTTCAGTATCCAGGTAAACGTTTAGAGCAGTTATCTTTTCTACTCGACAAAATCAACATGGTATTTCGTCATACTTGAAGAATTTAATGGCATTGTTTCTGAACCAGCGTTCCTTCAATTTGAACAAAATCCCCCAACTTTATTTCCGGAAAAATATGACCTAAACATGGTAGACTTCCCCATCATGTTTGACTGTTGGCGGGACACCCTGATGGAAGACCTCTGCCTTAAGCCGACCGTTATACAGTTCATTCTTCTTTTAGTACCAAAGTATCTGTGAAATATACTTTAGATTAATCATCTGGTGTCCAGTCCCGATGTTATTTAACCTATATAAATCTCACTTTTTGCTGACAGGCTTGAACGATGGTTTTCTTGCTGCCAAATGTCCCTTAGACCAGCTTCTGAAAGTCTCCTTTACCCACTCTTATTGTTCATTTCTACGTATTTATGCAAAAGTAAAGTCACCTCCGTACAGGCCATGAAGGCCCTTGGAAGAGTGGAAGGTAAAGGCTTCCACCATTGTTAACCTCGGCACGTGATGGGGTAGAGTGGTTAGCTCTACGCCCGGCCGCCTTTGCCCCCAGGAATTAACCTGGTACTCATTTTTGGTGTAGGCTGAGTGAACCTCAGGGCCATATGCACCTCAGGAAATGGAAATCTCGTTTCTTAAATTTTACGACTTCCTGACGGGGATTCGAATCGATGTCCTTCCAAGCGAACCGAGCACGCCTTTACCGCCTCGGCCAGGCAGCCCCTCTACGTATTTATGACTTAGTTTTAAATCTATTCCTTCCATTGGTAATTCTAATCAATTTATCATCGCATTTTGTAATGTTGAGAGGCTATCCGGTCGTGGTAGGTCTTGGTTTCTATCTGTATTAGTGCGGTGGACAATAGTGTACTGCATTCTCCAAACAGATACATCACATTATTTAGCAATTTGACGATTCGACAAACTGAACTTCCACAGTCAACCCGTGATGTATTTCCTGTAAGGGTGAACATCTACCTTCAGAAAAGAATGTCCAGAGCACAAGAAATGGGCTGAAGTGAAACGACTGATGACATTGAACAACATCACCCAGCAAGCTGCTCTTAATGTGTATGATAATAAGGCGCATGGAACAATTGCTTCCTTGCAACTGGTAAAGCAGGGAGGATTTTCCTCCTCTCCCAACGGCAACCCCTCAAATACGAAATGAAAGGGCTGTCACCCCAACTCAGGGAACAGATTTCTCTGATCTTACAATTCCAGTTCAAGTACCGGTCAACGCTTCTAGCTTACAGGGGCTGTTGATTCAAAACCCCATTAATATACCTCTAAATACGGTTCCTACTCCATCCTACCCTCCTAATCACCCTATCAGTCAGTCTTCTGCAGTCGTTCGCCAACCGAACTATCCCTCCATTTCTGAACGTACTTATATCCCTCAACATTTCCCTGTAACTCCTATACAATATAATCCGTACCTTCCGCAACCACATCGCATAGACCCAACCATAGAGCGATCATATGAACAACTAATCGAACAAGTCTTCAACATCATTATGGTCATCATCACCCAACTGCAGTCCCCCACGTCACAGACCTTAGATCCGGCTTCTCTACGTTAAATGATTACCGGCATTTTTAACAACTCCAATGCACTGTAAGGTACTGTAGTGGAATGCCTGATCTGTTAATGCGAATCGGGAATTTTTGCAACACGAACTATACGCTTAAGAAAGTCAAATCGCCGCCCTCACTGAAAATTGGTTCCGCCCCGGATCAAATGTGTATTTCAGAGGCTACAATGCAATACGTTCCGATCGTGGCGCTGCTTTGCCCATTATGCTAATGTTAACATTGATCATTCTAATATAGACAGTTTTCAGGCAACGGCATGTCGCGTCTCACTTCAAAATTTACACTTCACAGTAATACCCATCTACTGTCCTCCAAGAATGACGATTAATAGGAATGATTGGAATTTACTTCTCCAACAACTGGAACCCCCCTACTTGATCTTCGGTATTTTAATGCTCATCACACTTCGTGCGGTTGTGCTTTCAATGACACTTGTGGGTACGCCATAATGAACATTATTGAAGACGATAATTTATTTACTGTTAAATGATGGCTCGCCAACCTTTGTACCTACCCCAGAACATAGACGTTCCGCTATAGACCTTACTTTTTGTTCAGCGTCCATCTCTAATGATTTGCAATTGAAAGTTCTGCCATATATGTTGGGATCTAATCATTATTCAATAGAAATTACGATTATTAAAAAACAGGTGCACCGATAACGTACTACCCCACTTCAAAATGGGTAATTAAAGAAGCTGAATGGGTAAAATACCGTAATTCCATCGAGGGACAACTTCTTGGTGTGGCAATATTTGGTGACTCACTAATTTAGTACGACGCATTCATACACATCATTAATTCAGCTGCAGTTTCAACCATCCCACAACGAAGGACAGCTGCTTACTCAAATGCTCCTCCAGTACCATGGTGGAGCTCGGAATGCTCTAGAATGATTGCGAGAAAGAAGACAAGCACTCCGGATCTATTAAACAATCGTCAACTTGGGATCATTATCTGGCATATCGAAAAATGGACGCCGAAGTGAAACGATTTCTTAAACGACAAAAACAGAATAGTTGGCGACAATATTGTGAGAAAATAAATAACGATACTCCTCTGTAAAATGTCTGGTGCATGATTAAGAAACTCAAAAGGAAACCTACTCACCACAGGTCTCTTCGGAACTGGACTGAAGAATTTTCCAGACGTTATCGCCCCTCCCACAGCAATACCTGCAGAGCCCCTGTTATCTAATCCTGATTCTTCTACATCCTCTCAGCATATTCTGCTGAAACCTTTTACATTTCAAGAATTCCTTACAGCAGTAAAGTCTTCATCAAACACTGCACGAGGTTACGATCAGATACATTACCCCATGATCTCTCAATTACAATTTGAAGCCATGAAGATACTACTACGACAGTTCTCGGATGTTTGGACAAGAAGTGTATTTCCTACGGATTGGCGAAAACGATCGAACGACTTCTGAAACTCGGTATAGAATGGTGGTTGGAGCACTTCAATATCTTGCCAACTTCTCAGTAGGGTCCGGCTCCATGGCTAAATGGTTAGCGTGCTGGCCTTTGGTCACAGGGGTCCCGGGTTCGATTCCCGGCAGAGTCGGGAATTTTAACCATCATAGGCTAATTTCTCTGGCACGGGGGCTGGATGTATGTGTCGTCTTCATCATCATCATCATCATCACCACCACCACCACGACGCGCAGGTCGCCAACGGGAGTCAAATCAAAAGACCTGCATCTGGCGAGCTGAAATTGTCCTCGGACACTCCCGGCACTAAAAGCCATACGCCATTTCATTTCTCAGTAGGGTTTCAGGAAATCAAAGTGTACCGAGGACAACCTCGGCATATTTGCGATGGCTACAGAACGGATTTATTGCATCAATGAAAATCTTTATACATATCCGGAGCTTACGATAATGTCATTATACAAATCCGTATAAACAAACTTTGACTTGTAGGATTTTCTGAATTATCTGCCAGGGATTCACACCTTGTTACACTACCGCATCACTTACTCCGACAAGAAGACAACTCTCTATTTGCAGCACGAATTGAAACACGAGGCTTGCCCCAAGGCGCCATTTTAAGTCCACTCCCGTACGCATTGTATGTTGCAGACCTTGACCACATCTTCACTCCAAATATTAAGATTCTCCAATACGCTCACGACGTTTGTATCTATTATTCATCTCCCAGCTTTGCGATCGCATGTTTATAGATGGAGAATGCAACAAGGACACGCTTCAACTGGACTTTACAGACCGGCCTCACACTTCCGCCCACCAAACCGTCAGTGGTCACATTCACGAGAAAACAACAAACACATGTACAATCTGATATTCATCTTGGCCCGTACATCTTCCCTGTGTGAACACCAGTCAAACTTCTGGGATTACATTTCGACAGCAAATGAACGTGGAATCGCCATGTTATGCATATATCAACTACAGTCGATCGAGTGTTAAATCTTGTACAGGCTCTCACTCGCACCTGGTGGGGAGCCGATTCTACCACTCTAGTGTTACTATGAAATGAAATGGAGTATGGTTTTTAGTGCCGGGAATGTCCGAGGACTATTGTTACTATATCGACAACTAATACGTCCTGTCCATGATTACAGCGATATGGTCTTCGGAAATGCACCAACATATGCATTATGAAAACTCGATTTATTACAATATCGGGCCATCCGCGTATGCCTCGGCACCATGAATTCTACACTAATTAATGCTCTTTTGGTAGAAGCTACGGAAATGGGACTCTCACATCGTCGACAAATGCATTCCGACATATTCTTGCTAAGTCGATCTTCAATTACAACATACCCTCTTCCTTCAAGAGTCCAGCAAATGCATAGGCTTCTTCGCACCAAACGGATTGCTGAACACCGCATTCCTTTGATAATTAGAAGCCACCAAGATCTTCAACATCTGTTTCCAATTATACTAAAGACCATCTCTGTACCTGCCTTTTGTCAAGCGTATGAATTATTCCTTTCTCCATTGCAAGTCTTCACTTTGCTGGACTTCATCATTTCAATCCCTTCCATAACCAGTATGGTAGATTAATTCCTACATCAAGTTTGGCCCGATTTGATTCAAATTTATACCGATGGATCCAACACATCTAATGTAACAGGATACGCTTATTTCTGGCCTATTACTTCAGCTACCGAACAACGTTATCTACCTGAACCAGCAACCATCAACTCGGCAGAAATGATCGCCATACGTTCAGCTGTACAGTATGGAATTACCCAGAAGTTTTCTAAAATCCTGATTCATTCAGATTCTCGTAACACTCTTCAGCGACAATAACATCCACGGTGGTCTATAAAACCCCCCAAATATATCTATGACATCCTACATATGGTAACATGTGCGAGAAACGCTGGAATCACGATACACTCCTTATGGATAAAAGGGCACATAGGAATACAACACAATGAACGAGCTGATCATCTTGAAAAACTGAGTAGTTAAGGTTGCGTTTACACTAGCGATCAAAAGAGGGAAGAAGAAAAATCGGTGCCCTCGAGGATGTTGGAGCAAACAATTATTCCTTGGAAGTAGCCAATATGGAAACAGCCTTATGAGAGAAATGGTACAGGAACCCAATGACGATACAATTAAGAACTCCGTCCACATAAGTATTCAAGATTTTGAACAACTCGTTTCACTGATCAGTAAAAAAGTTGGAAAAAAGACACGACATTCAGAGATGCAGTAACAGTGAGAGAAAGGTTGGCGGTCACACTGAGTTTCTTAGCAACTGGTGATTCGTACACAAGTTTGAAGTATTTATGGAAATAAGAAAGTTTAGTAGAGAACTAGTTTCCTTCCACGCATCTTCTCTTTTATTGCGATTGAAACAGTTTTCGTTTTTCGGATTCCACATCAAATCTCGATTTTAGTAGAGCTCGATGAGCTGCAAGCACTGTTCTTGATTCATCACTCGCGCAACTATGGGGACCACGTTTACACTGAGCGAAATTCGATGAGCGAAACCCTTTGATGCGCGGACAAAAACCGACTGAGCTCCGGCTCGCAGCGAGGGCCCTCACTCCGCAATTACTCAGGGGTGAGGGAGCGTCTACTCCAAGCGCAATTTCCTCGCAAAATTATTTACTGAAGCTTTACTGAAGGTCTGTTTAACGGAATCCAGCTTCCCTATATGGACTTCCTTCCATCACTATGTCAAGGATATATCGTAAAGTGGTCGGCTGAGTGGACAGATTCACAGACTCAAAGAGGAAGACATTATGCAATCATCCAACCATAAGTTCCCACAAGACCCTGGTTTCAATATTTGCGTCTTCAGAGGCGCTATATTACATCTATCATTTGCATGCGTTTGAGACATGACTGTTATCCCAGCCATTTTATATAATCAGTGCGTTGAACTCTCCCATGTGTGATTGTGATCCGTCAAGTGTTGCAGATCTGAACCACATTATATTAGCTTGTAAACACCATCAAGTTGCTCAAAACCGCCTGTATAAACGGCTACACGAACTTCGAATCACCCTCCCTACCCGTGTTACTGTGCTACTATCTCTTTTTAAGAGTGAAGTGTATTTAGTTCTAGTTCAATATCTTCGTGAAACAAATTTGACCATATGAACGTTTCTGGGACCATAAGAAAGTGTTGAATGTTTAATAACGTTATTTGATTTACGTCCCACTAACTACTTTTAAGGTTTTCGGAGACGCCGAGGTGCCGAAATTTAGTCCCGCAGCAGTTCTTTTACATGCCAGTAAATCTACTGAACGAAGCTGACGTATTTGAGCACCTTCAAATACCACTGGACTGAGCCAGGATCGAACCTGCGAAGTTGGGATCAGAAGGCTAGCGCCTCAACTGGTATTTGTTTATTACATGCTTCTCGTATGTATCCCATTAATTGCCGTATTCTTGTATATGCGTATGGTGGCTGTATGGTTGCACGACCGGAAGTCAAGAATAAAAAAATATTGACGTTTAAATTGACAATGTAAACTAAAATTTCTAAATACATTTTTTGGACGAATACTCAGTTCAACACTTTTTTGTTTTTATTATATTTTTGTATTTACTCTCCATAGTTTTGGGCTGTCGCATTGGACAAATTTTAATGTTCGCACATATAATATAAATGAAAGTGAAACATCACATTTTAAAAGTTCATCCACAAATCGATTTAACAAACATAATGAAAGTTTCGGTAATGAATGTTTACTGCTCGTTCAACATGGTATCTCCTCGTATGACTTGCAATGGTAGAAATAATTGCTTATGTAGTTGATGCCTGGATGAAGAGACCCACGTGGAGACTTCATCAGGGTGAACATTCCGTATACGAAATTGCATGGAACCCATCAGATACGGGCTTCGGCAGATATGATATACCAGCATTGCTACTGAGTTTGTGCTTCCGGAATCGGTTACTTACCGCCTGAAATCCAATATAATCCGAATTTCGTAGCACTCTTCAGTGACTAGAACATCCACGGCGGTCTAGAAGAACCTCCACATATATCCATGACATATGGTAACATTTAGGAGAAACGGTGGAATCAAGTATTATGTATTAAAAATCTCCATTTTACTCGCCAACGAGTGAATGCATATGATGACTACAACGACGACGACGATGATGAGTATGATGATGATGATGATGATGATGATGATGATGATGATGATGATAGGTAGGTAGGTAACTTACATTGAATCTAAAGTAAAACAGAGTGCTGAAGATATGACTTAGCCGTCCCAAAGTTCTAACTGAAATCCTGTATAACCATTATGGGACGAAGGAAGTAAGTATATTGAGGTATCTGGTAAGAAGGATAGACCATCTGTGGGAAGTTATCCAGAAAGAAGCGTATGGAAGGGTGTAAGATCAGAATACTTCCGGTGATTTATAAACCCACTGCCTATAGTTTTAAAGCACTTATTAATGCTAAGGATGGTGTATACCTTAATGAAACATTTACAAATAAAGATGGTGTTCCATGTAATGGGTATATTTTGCCTCCACTGTATTTTTGATCTAATAAAAATATATCTGTGCTGTTTCGTTTATATGTCTCTTCTTAGAAGTACTAAGAAACTATTCGATGTGTTGATATTAATGAGCTGCAGTGAACGTCACTAATCCTAAGGATCGTTCCTTTCTATACAATTTACTTTACGCCGCACTGACACAAATAGGTCTTATAGCGACGATGGGATAGGAAAGGGATAGGGAAGGAAGCGCCCGTGGCCTTAACTAAGGTACAGTCCCAGCATTTTCCTGGAGTGAAAGTGAGAAACCACGGGAGAACATTTTCAGGGCTGCCAACAGTGGGGTTCGAACCAACTATATCCCGAATGCAAGCTGGTAGCTACATGGCTCAATCCGCTCAGCCACTTGCTCAGTTCCTTAAGGATAAAAATAACATGAATTTGAAATAAGAACTACCCAACATTTTCGCAAAACAGATTAGAATGTTCTGAGTTACAGTATTTTATGGCATGAAATATCCAAAACACGGATTTAAAGACATTCTGATTACAAGGAAGTTCTGGTGTGTATTGATTTCGCTTGGACTGTTAAGTGAAATTGTAGCCAGGTGGATTCAGAACACGCCATTACATTCTAAAGGTGGTTCAAGGAGGCATAATTTACTACGTTATGGCTTCAAAGCCTTCAATTCGTATTTGCTCCGCGAATGACGTCTGTGAGTTCAGTACAGACTTTGCAAGGGACCACTGCGACAATTTTTTCCTGGAAGCCTTGCGTCTTCCCTGAATAAATCATATACATCTCATATATCAACGTAGCAAAGACGCAGGCAGCTCCGAGACTTGACATGAGAAAGTTCAGGAACCCCCTTCCCTCCTTTTCCAGAGCACACGGCAGGGAGCAGCATAACACTCCCTTCTTCTTTATTGCGCCACTTTCAAACGAGGTGCAGTACCCTCTCGGAAGCTTTATTTCATAGTAACGTTGATTTTTTTCCGTACTGTGTGAGTGAGAAGCCTATGATAATTATTCAGGAAGTTTGACAAGAAGATATGCGTATTTAATTCAGGCCAGCAAGAGTGAGAACATTGAGCTGTAACATACGGTGTTCCATACACAGAGTAATGCAGTTTACAGTCTCCTTTTGTTTCTACTTAACGAATAACCGAGGACATTTCCCTGATTTACCGTTTACGCTAGCACTAATCAGGACTTGCTTTCCAAGATAAGGATATACGTAGTTTCATTTTGCGAGCAACCTAAACGAGCTTACAATCTTTGTTCTCCCAGTTACTTCTTATTTCATGTCCCGTCTACCCTTCTCCAGCAAAGAATATTCGCAATATTGTACAATTTATCTACTACTGTAGGGGCTTTGGTAGCAATTTTAACCCCGTTACAAACGCTCATAACGGAATCCTACTGAGCTGGATCAATACACACGACTCACTTAAGTTTCACTTCCCATACAGACTGTAATAAGAATGTCGCGAAGCGGAAACCATCACGTATTTGCCTTAAGTACAACGTACAAAATAACCTATTTTGAAAGTAAATAAACATCCGCAAATTCAATATGTTGTCTATATCCAAAATAGCTCACACACATTTATTCCATTCTACACTGTTGTGATATGGACGTTCAAGCTAATGATCTGGCTAAAATGCCAGACAGTATCGGAAACATTTGGTTTAACTTATTACAACTTAAAGACGAGTGCAGAGAGCTTGGTGAAAACCCCCCTGAATTTTCAAGATGGAAGCGATTTCGGTAGAAAAACACAACAGGAGATCGACTGTCAGGAACGTGTGGATCGTGTAAGTCACGCTATTCCAAGTGGGCAATCCCGGACTTTCAGTGATGAGGGGAGACAGAACGAGAGAGTGCGAAAGAGACCGAAGGAGTGAGGTGTATGGATGGTGGATTTTTTGAAACAGAAAGAATTCAAGAATGACAAAAATCAGTCAAACTTTTTCTGTATTAATGACGATGCCTGACATCTCTTTTATTTCACCAATTTAGTGATATCGGGAAAACTGTTTGAACAGAATGAATACGTAACCCAGTGGCGAAGCGTGCTAGTATCCACTGTTACCACTGGTAACAGTTTGAATATAAAAATCGAATATTATTTAATATTAATATTTAATATTTTTGTTTCTTCGCCTGAACGTGTCGCGAGAATTCTCTTGCAGCAGTTTGCCACCGTCAAAGCTGAGCGAGAGGCTGTTACCACTCCATGCAGTGGTTACGCTTTGAATCTCTTCTAACAGCTACGCAAGTATTACTGAGCCTGCGCCAAGCAAGGCCCCATTCCCGTCGACACTGAGATGTATCCTACTACGTTCTCCGGCCGTGTTACCACAGTGGAAATTGGAAACAAAATTGGAAACAAAAACGCCGGTGCTGAGCTGCCCCATCCGTTCGTTCCGCCGCGCTAGTTTTCTATTATAATACGATGTGACTTCTCTTGTCAAAGTGTGAATTTATATTTAATCTATGTTAGGTTAGGATAGCCTACAGAACTGCACAGCGTATTAAACATTAAAATGAGTGCTGTCTCTTCCACCTAAAAATAAGTGAGTTGGCGGGCTCAGAATGTTCATGTATAATAGAAAGCTTAATGAACACGCCATTTTCGTTAAGAAATTTTGAAGAAAAGAAAAACATAATTGAAAAAGGTGGACCCACGTCTTCTTCTTAAAAACTGATTCAAGTAATCGAAAAGAACAGTACGATATTTTTATGATTCGTGGTACATAAATCTGGACTGGTTATGTGGTTGTGCAAAAATGAATAAACTGTACTGTTGGCCATGTATTCTATTTTCCTCAGAATATAATGCTTAGAATAAAGACGGTGTGGACAAATGAGATAGTTTCAGAGTTTTAAAGAGACGCCATGAGCACACATCAACGCTGTTGCAGATATGATTCAGTTCGGAAGATCCAGAATAGAGTTCTGTTTGAGTACAGCTTACAGAAAGAAAACGGACGAGCATAATAAGCTAGTAAACAGTAACATATATTGTCAGTACTTTAACAGATACTGTGTGTTTTCTTTCAAAACAAGGATCACCTTTCAGGGGTCATCGAGAAGCTGAAGAATCCGATAACAGAGGTAATTCTAGGGAGTTACTAGCATTAATTACTAAGAAAGATGACGTATTTCGACACCACGTAGAAACATCTAGAGTTTTCTCAGGACTTTCATCTGATATGACTTCAATTTATCATTTTGTATAGCTACTTTTATGACCAGAGAAATTAAAGTTGAGGTTAAGAAAGCAAACTTTATTTCCGTTATTTTGGATGAAAATACAGACTTTCTAAAAGAGCGCAACTCTCGACTGTATTTAGATATGTTAGTCCCGAAGGCGAAATTTATGAGAGATATTTTGAGATTCAGTGATGTAAGCGGTGACCGTTCTGCTGTTTCTCTCTCTCTAAACGCCTCTTTGGAGTGTTACAAGAATATCAGTGCGGTGAAAAGTTAGTAGCAGAAATATTTGATGGCGCAACAGTGATGGCAGGACAGCACAGTGGGTTGCAGAAGCCAGGGATAAATATGACCAGACTATATTTGTTCACTGCTATGGTCATAGGCTCAACTTGATATTACGTACAGCAATCTGTTAATCACATCAAGGAATGCAAAGTATTCTTTTAGACCTTGTCCGGGCTAGCAGAGTTTTTTCATCATCCCCTAAAAGGGCTGCTGCTCTTGACAAAGTAATACAGAGACGATTACTAACAGTAGCGCCTACCCGATGGATATTTGCTGGTTGGCTCGTTGAAGTTATATCCTCTCTCTACACAGATCTCCTTGAATTCTTCAGAGAAATGAAAGATAACGCAGACGAATGGGATGGTGGGACGAGAATTCAAGCTAAGGTTTACTATGTTACCCTGCAAGACTTTGATTTCTATCTGCTATTAAATTTATTTGCTGAAGTGCTTCCTCAATCTGATGTTCTGTATCAGATCCTTCAGAAGAAAATATGTGATATTGCCTTCTGCTCCAGAGAGATCAAGCAATTTAAAGCGTTTTTGCAGCCAACCAGAAATAATTTTGAAACTGTGTGGTCAAAGATGCAATACAATGTAGGGCGGCAAGATTACCCTCAAAAGCGCCAGAGAATGGATTTTAAAAGAACTAAGAAAACATCGTATCTCCGATTGTATTTGGAAATAATTTTACATCATATCCGTGCAACTATCAGATATATTTTCTGATATTAACAAGCTGGAGTTCCTTCAGTTAACTGATATTGACCAGTTTAACAATTTCGCGAAGGAGTTCCCGAACAGTGCCTATCAGTGCCAGTACAGTGCCTATGGACGAAATTTTGACTGAATGAAACTTAAAAGTGAATTGTCTGTCCTGTACACGAAGCCGGACCTTGTGAAAAATAATGCATATAACCTCTACCAATATTCGCACACCAGTGGTCTTAAAAAGCATATCCAGGAGCAACGAAATTGATTGACCTCATTCTCACCATCCCAGCAACTAGCGCTTCCGATGAAATAAATTTCTCGGCCTTTAAACGGATACACACCTTCCAAAGAAATTCACAAGTACAGGACAGGCTCTCTGCACTTTCTTTGATTGCGAATGAGAAGAATTTTTTGAGTGAATTAATGAAGAGGCCTAATTTCTACGATGCTGTGATAGATATTTTTGATGCCACAACATGCCGTCGTATCGACCTGAAGTACAAATAGGAAATACTGAGGTAAGCCTTGAAGCTCCTTTAGAAATTAATTTTAAACTTTATGAGTGCATGAGTAGCCTGCCATACGTTTTTCATGATGTGAACTATTTTCAATTAGTGCATGATCGAGACTGCTAGTTTCTATGATGTTGATGCTCACTAGTGTTCAATACATTATGTGCCATTTCATTATTTTCAAATTTACAAAAGTAATATCAATTATAAAGTCTTTCGCTTTTATGAAATGACATCTGTACTGCTTATAAAAATGCTGCGGTGCGAGCGACAATATACTCTCAGAAGGAGTGTGGGAACACTTTTCAAAACGTCACGCGTCACAACTGCGTAACCCTGCTTTCATGACCAAATTTTATTCAGGTTCATGGATAAGAATATATATTTGCAAAGGTTTGTAGAGCCAAACACGGTGAGTAATTTGCATGCCAAACTCTTTGTTTTAGGTTCTTATAAAATGAAAGGAAGCCGCCTGGAATATTGTAATACCTATCTAAGTTGTTCTTGAAATTTGACTCGATCCTCCTCAAAATTTCCAGAAAAGAGCATAAGAACGTTTAATTCAGGCGAAATTTCTTCGATATTTCTAAATAATTGTCGAATTGTTTAAGGGCTGCATAGTTACTATCTGTGTTACAATCGGACAAGTCCCATGGTTTGAAAAGTGATAAATCTTCTGTAATTATCTTTCGCACAGCGGAAGTTCCATCTTTAAAACAAATTCCGTCCCACACAGTGCCGAAGAACATATTTTTCGCTTGTAAAGAAACACTTAAATCACCCAAATCGTTCGTAATGCCGGCTTAGTGGTTAGGGTCGCGTAGCTGTGAGCTTACATTCTGGAGATAGTGGGTTCGAACTCCAGTGTCGACAGTCCTGAAGGTGATTTTTTTGTGCTTTCCCATTTTCACACCAGACAATAATACCTTAATGAAGTCTGTGGTCGTGTCCTTCCCACTCCTATCCCATCGCCGCCATAAGACCTACGTGTGTCGGTGCGACGTAAAAATAAAACAACAAAAATGTCAGCTTCCAAGGAAAGTTCATCCGGGTTGAGTGGCTCCGACGGTTGAGGCGCTGGCCTCCTGATCCCCGCTTGACAGGTTCGATCCTGGCTCAGTGCGGTAGCATTTGAAGGTGATTAAATACGTCATCCTCATGTCGGTAGATTTATTGGCACGTAAAAGAACTCCTGCAGGACAAAAATTCCGGCACCTCGGCGTCTCCGAAACTGTAAAAGTAGTTAGTGGGACGTAAACGCCAATAACATTATTATTATTGTTATTATTATTATTATTATTATTATTATTATTATTATTATTATTATTATTATTATTACTATAAGACGAGTTCAGCAACCCACTGTGTGCGTTTTTACATCGTCAAAGCCGCAGCGAGAGAGAGAAGTGAGGGTCAGCCCTGGATAGGCACGGGGCTGCTTCAGGGCTCTCTAGCCCTCAAACGCTGAGTTGGAATCGCCTGGTGTAACTCGTATCCAGTACTTTCGCTAAGAATGCTCTTCGTTTTTTTACTGTTTGTTTTACATCGCACTTGCACAGACAGGTCTTATGATGACGATGGAATAGGAGAGAGCAAGAACTGGTAAAGAAGCAATGTGGCCTTAATTAAGGTACAGCCACAGCATTTGCCTGGTGTGAAAATGGGAAACCAGCGAAAACTACGTGTAGGGATGCCGACAATGGGGCTCGAACCCGCTATTCACCGATTGGAAGCTGACAGCTACGTGACCCAAACCACAAAACTATTCGCTCGGCACGAATGCTCCCAGGATCGCAGTTTATTGAGAGCAATTCAATGAAGGTATAGAAAAGATAAAGCAGTAAGTTCATAGTTTCCAACGACACAATTTTATAGGAAAAAAATTTCTCAAACGTAATTATCGCTGTTTCGAGGCTGAATTTGCGGCAAAGAAGTGACAAATTAGTAGACTGTGGTTTATTCTAAGGCTGGAAATAACAAACATGAATTGGTTAGCCAGGAAAGTAATGTGTACGAGAGACATAGGAACACTAAGGAAACTGTAGTCAGATTCAGATTCAATAAACCCGATAATTTAACAGAAATACACTGACTGACCGAGCAAATGCAACACCAAGAAGGAGTGGTCAGAACTTTATGCCAATTGCAGGGTAGACTGACGTCACTGAGGTATGCTCATGATGTGAAATGCGCCGCTGTGCTGCGCACGTAGCGAACGATAAATGGGACACGGCGTTGGCGAATGGCCCACTTCGTACCGTGATTTCTCAGCCGACAGTCATTGTAGAACGTGTTGTCGTGTGCCACAGGACACGTGTATAGCTAAGAATGCCAGGCCGCCGTCAACGGAGGCATTTCCAGCAGACAGACGACTTTACGAGGGGTATGGTGATCGGGCTGAGAAGGGCAGGTTGGTCGCTTCGTCAAATCGCAGCCGATACCCATAGGGATGTGTCCACGGTGCAGCGCCTGTGGCGAAGATGGTTGGCGCAGGGACATGTGGCACGTGCGAGGGGTCCAGGCGCAGCCCGAGTGACGTCAGCACGCGAGGATCGGCGCATCCGCCGCCAAGCGGTGGCAGCCCCGCACGCCACGTCAACCGCCATTCTTCAGCATGTGCAAGACACCCTGGCTGTTCCAATATCGACCAGAACAATTTCCCGTCGATTGGTTGAAGGAGGCCTGCACTCCCGGCGTCCGCTCAGAAGACTACCATTGACTCCACAGCATAGACGTGCACGCCTGGCATGGTGCCGGGCTAGAGCGACTTGGATGAGGGAATGGCGGAAAGTCGTGTTCTCCGATGAGTCACGCTTCTGTTCTGTCAGTGATAGTCACCGCAGACGAGTGTGGCGTCGGCGTGGAGAAAGGTCAAATCCGGCAATAACTGTGGAGCGCCCTACCGCTAGACAACGCGGCATCATGGTTTGGGGCGCTATTGCGTATGATTCCACGTCACCTCTAGTGCGTATTCAAGGCACGTTAAATGCCCACCGCTACGTGCAGCATGTGCTGCGGCCGGTGGCACTCCCGTACCTTCAGGGGCTGCCCAATGCTCTGTTTCAGCAGGATAATGCCCGCCCACACACTGCTCGCATCTCCCAACAGCCTCTACGAGGTATACAGATGCTTCCGTGGTCAGCGTACTCTCCGGATCTCTCACCAATCGAACACGTGTGGGATCTCATTGGACGCCGTTTGCAAACTCTGCCCCAGCCTCGTACGGACGACCAACTGTGGCAAATGGTTGACAGAGAATGGAGAACTATCCCTCAGGACACCATCCGCACTCTTATTGACTCTGTACCTCGACGTGTTTCTGCGTGCATCGCCGCTCGCGGTGGTCCTACATCCTACTGAGTCGATGCCGTGCGCATTGTGTAACCTGCATATCGGTTTGAAATAAACATCAATTATTCGTCCGTGCCGTCTCTGTTTTTTCCCCAACTTTCATCCCTTTCGAACCACTCCTCCTTGGTGTTGCATTTGCTCTGTCAGTCAGTGTAAATAATGTAGTCCGAATTCACGGAGTGGAATATAATCTATTTTGTTATGTCGTGCATTGCTAATAAGATCTGCAATGAAATGGACTGGTCTGTGCTTGATGTTGACATAAATAATGCATGTTTCTTATCCTTTTTTTCCACGATCTGCTTTACGTTGCAACGACACAGGTAGGTCTTATGGAGACGATGGGATAGAAAAGGGCAGGAGTGAGGGGAAGCTTTAGTTTATTTTTAATTTATTTTTATTTTTTTGCGTTTTGCTTTACTCCGCACCAACACAGGTCTTATGGCGACGATGGCATAAGAAATGGCTAGGAGTGGGAAGGAAGCGACCCTGGCGGGGGTTCGAACCCACTATCTCCCGAATGCAAGTTGACAGCTACGTGACCAAAACCGCACACCCACTTGCTCGATTTTATTCTTTTATCTATGGTCATAATTGATATTGCACCGGGCGAGTTGGTCGTGCGGTTAGGGGTGGGGATATAGTGTGTTCGAACTCCACTGTCGGCAGTCCTGAAGTAGTTTTCCGTGGTTTCCAATTTTCACACCAAGGAAATGCTGGGGCTGTACCCTAATTAAGGCTACGGCCATCTTTCTTCCTTCTCCTAGGCCTTTCCTATCCCATCGTCGCCATAAGACCTATCTATGTCGGTGCGACGTAAAGCAAGTTGTAAAAAAATCATATTGCAAGCATCCGCCGCCGTGATTTAGGAATTAGCTTTCCATTCGATTGGCTAAGTTCGATTCCTGCCCCTGCCATACATTTAAAGACTGTTTTGAAGGACAGAAAAATGTTGGATTCATCCTTAGGCAACACAGCTGCTGGGTCCCTCTGAGCCATCCTAGAAGTCATTTACGGTGGCCTCCACTCTTTTCCAAGTTTTCAAGGGAACTGCTTGGGTTGGAGCACACCGATTGTAATGAAACTTGGTAGGATGATCAATTAGGACATGGTTAATTTAATGATAACAGTAATGTTTTTCTGTAAACTAATATTACGCAATTTTAAAAAAAACTGTAATTTGTGCTGCAGTTTTGAATGGAACGTGTTGTATTAAAGGTATCGATTCCAATGAAACTTGCTTGCATTATCAGTTTAGACATCAGAAATACTTGCACGCCTGCCGTTGTTACATAAGATGTCCGTAGTACGGCAAATAACAGATTCCGAACAGGAATCCGACTGTTTCCTCCTTTTTATTAATAAATGGGTATATTAATAGCACGTACGTTTATACAGTGCACCAGGGATTCTTCAGCTTTACAGAAAGCGAAATTGGTGGCGGCGGCAGCAGCCAGACTGGGTCACTGACATGGTCTTGAATGGCAAAGACAAAGGGTATATTTAGGGTAGACAGTTCCGGCTAGGTTAGTGAGCAGTGCATGCATTTAGTCAAAATTCTGGTGACAATGGTCGTTATTAATGGGAGAGCTTTTTTGGTGAAATACGTTTGTCACGAAGGTGATCGATCAGTTTACGGAAAATGTGAAACTGGAATTACGGACGCGTTTTCCTAACTTCGAGTATCCAGATAGCGATACTATACGTTATTTGATATGTTGTAATAATGTTATTGGCTTTACGTCCCACTAATTACTTTTCTGCGCACAAGGTTCACTTACGGAAGAAGCGCATAGTAGTTTGTCCTATGTAAATAAGAAACGCATTATACTTATCATCGGCTCATGAATTACTAATGAATAACCTACTAAGACATTAAGGGTTCAAGAATACAATGGCAGAGTGTGAAGTCATTCATTCCCACAGTGAAGTTGAGGTTTTCTCATTGCGTTATTTACATGTTCTCTCTATAGCCGACCTGAGTAGCGCAGACAATAGAGGCACTGGCCTTCTGAGCCCAAGCTGTAATGCTCGATCCCGGGACAGTCTGGTGGTAATTGAAGGTGCTCAAAGTACTCCTCTGGGACAAAATCCTGGCACTTCCGTTAGTGGGACGAACCAATAGGGGTTTAAATGCCGTGTCAATGGCTTCCGGTATCATGCAAAAGTCTCCTAAAATCTATGGCAATTGAAAGGATCTTCTGTTATTATTATTATTATTATTATTATTATTATTATTATTATTATTATTATTATTATTATTATTCCTCTCTTCGGCTAAATGGCCGGGGTAGCGGCCTTCGAGTCAGAGGATTTCGGGTTCTATTCCCGACCGGGCCGGGGATTTCCCTCGCGTGTGATTAACTTCTCTGGCTCGTGGACTGGGTGTTTGTATATTATCTTAATACATGCCTGTTAATTTACACACACGACACTAAACTTCCAACGACCATAGAAACATTTAGATTAACAGTCGAGTACAACCTTCCACGCACGATGGCGTTAGGAATGGTATCGGACCGTAAAACTGGATGAAGTCCACGTGCACGACACAGATCGCACCTGTGACCCTAGTGGGTTATGGACAATGCTGAAAAGAATTTTCTTCTTCTTCTACCGCTTTTACCGAGCTCGATAGCTGCAGTCGCTTAAGTGTGGCCAGTATCCAGTGTCGCACCGACACAGATAGGTCTTATGGCGACGATGGGACAGGGAAGGGCTGGGAGTGGGAAGGAAGCGGCCGTGGCCTTAATTAAGGTACAGCCCCAGCATTTGTCTGGTGTGAAAATGGGAAACCACGGAAAACCATTTTCAGGGCTGCCGACAGTAGGGTTCGAACCTACTATCTCCCGGATGCAAGCTCACAGCTGGGCGCCCCTACGGATGCCCTTCCTGATGCCAACCCTATGCGGAAGGATGTAAATACTATTGCGTGTTTCTGTGGTGGTTGGTAGTGTGCTGTGTTGCCTGAATATGGACATGAGTACCAGTTCATTCTGGTTACCTGAAGTAGCACCGTACCACTTAATGGATATGGTTTGTGTGTAGGTGGCCCCCTTTACCTCGATGGTTTCTAATTTTTTTCTAGCGGTTTTTCTAGAGTTCAGGGGGCCCAGATTCCCCGACATTTTTTCTGCCTTTTTAATGTTCAATATATTTGCGGATCTTCAAGTTATAAGACTAAGTCTTGAGCCAAGTCATTAAATATTGTGCTGTGTCTATAAGCATATAAAGTAACGACGTATAATAAAATGCATTATTAATTTATAGATAATATAATTTATTCTAGCCGGCCGCGTGGTGTAGAGATAGCGTGTCTGCCTCTTACCCGGAGGCCCCGGTTTCGATTACTGACCAGGTCAGGGATTTTTACCTGGACCTGAGGGCTGGTTCGAGGTCCACTCAGCCTACGTGATTAGAATTGAGGAGCTATCTGACGGTGAGATAGCGGCCCCGGTCTAGAAAGCCAATAATAACGACCCAGAGGATTCGTTGTGCTGACCACACAACACCTCGTAACCTGCAGGCCTTCGGGGTGAGCAGCGGTCGCTTGGTAGGCCAAGGCCCTTCAAGGGCTGTAGTGCCATGCGGTTTGGTTTTAATTTATTCTAAGTTTCATTAACAGCTTTTGCTATTTTCAGAGACGCCTAGGTACAGGAGGTTTGTCAAACGAAAGTTCTCTTATGGGGCAGTAAATCTACCGACACGAGCAGGCGCACCTAAATTCCTTCAAATGCCACCGGATTGGGCCAACTCAGTCCAGCAATGTATGGAGAACTTCCACTGGACACCTACAGTGTTGTGGGCTCCAGTAGATAGAGTATCTTTTCTCTTGTTATTGGGAAAGTTGAGAATGTCCGACTCACTGGCTGAGTGGTCAGCGTTGAGGCCTTCGGTTCAGAGGGTCCCGGGTTCGATTCCCGGCCTGGTCGGGGATTTTAATCGTGTTTGATTAATTCTCCTGACTCGGGGACTGAGTATTTGGGTTTGTTCATATTCAGATAACACACTACACTGCCAATCATCACAGAAACACGCAATAGTAATTACATCCTTCCATATAAGGTTGGCGTCAGGAAGGGCATCCGGCCGTAAAACAGGGCCAAATCAACTTCTGAGACATAGTTCGCATCCGCGACCCCACAGGTGTGGGAAAAGCGGTAGAAGAGGAAGAAGAAGAAGAAGAATACTGGGATAGTTGAGAATGCAGACCAGGAGCTGATAACAGACGGAGAACACACCAAATAGAGAACTTTGGGGCCAAAACGTATTCAAAATTAAGGAAGTATGTTAGCAGATGAACAACTAGTTATGTTTAATTACTCTTCTTGAATAAATAATACTAATAAGATTAATAGTAACACTGCAGTGTTCATTCATTAGTGATATGTAATCGTAACACGTGTCAGAAAAATATGAGAGAGTATTGTACGTACATTAAAGATGCCAAACGAAAGTGTAGTCATTCGATCCTTGTAAGTTTCTAACTTCTTTCCAAGCCATCCATGCTACGCAATCTGCCCTCTAAAATTTTGGAGATGAAAATACATTTAAAAGAATCAAGATTTACTGAGCCAGTGAACGATTAAACTAGACGTATGAGTGTAGTTATATTACGTAATGGTTATGGACTCGATAGCTTGGAATCTGCTATTGAAAGATCTATTGCTCTTTCTTTGAAGGCTTCCTGAAAAATAATAAGTGGCATTTCTGCTCTGAGTCACACTAAGAATGCACTGGAGAACTTAAGTGATCTTTGTGTGAAGAAATATTAATTATATTTACTCTTTTGCGAGTGTTATTAGCCCGGTAATCACCTACTCAAGAGTTTGAAGTTTCCGTTATGTCGAACTTTTCGTTCTTAGAAGGCTGTACAGACTAGCGTGTTTTTAATTAAATGAAACCTCTTACTTACATTAAACGCTAGAAGATGATTTTGAAGGTAAAATTTTCTGTTTAACCACTGCCTTTAGTGAGGGAGGACACAATTCAAATCTCTGTCATGTGACATCTTTGTTTCCCTTTCATGTAACTTTATTTGCTAGAAATGCACGAAACTGCTTGTACAGTATCTGATTATAAGTCATGGTGCAGGCATCTAATCTAGGTAGCAGCGTTCCCTTATAATTGGTCCCCATGGAAAAATAGCCAATCATGCCTTGCGCAATAGGACATGTTGCAGATAACACTGCATAGTGCGAATATCCACAGTCCAGAGACAGAAGTGACTTGGCTCTGAGTGATTAAAAGTAAATTATTTGAAATGCTACAATGCGCCCGATTGCCTGACTGAATGGTGAGCGTCGATTCCTTCGGTACAGAGGGTCCCTGGCCAAATACACACGCGGAACACAGTTTACGTACGCGATTCCACCAGGGTGTGGGAAAATAGGTAGAAGAAAAAGAAGATGTTATTCTTTTTACGTCCCACTAATTACTTTTGGCGGTTTCGGAGTCGCTGAGGTGTCGGAATTTTGTGCCGCGGGAGATATTTTACGTGTCAGTAAATCTACCGACACGCGGCTGATGTACCGTACTTGAGCACCTTCAAATGCCACCGGACTGAACCAGGATCGAACTTGCAAAGTTGGGGTCGGAAGACCAGAGGCTCAACCGTCTGAGCCACTCATTCCCGCGAAGAAGAAGAAAAAGAAGAAAGAAACGCTCTAATGCATGCATGTAATCCAGGACATTGGCGATCTGATTAATGCCAATAATGAATGTCACTGGTTTTACATCCCATTAACTACTTCTACGGTTTTGGGAGACGTCGAGGTGTCAGACTTTTGTCCCGCAGGATTTCTTTTACATGCCAGTACATCTACTGACACGAGGCTGACGTATTTGAGTATCTTCAAGTACCACCGGTCTGAGCCAAGTTGGACTCAGAAGGCCAGCGCCTTACCGGCTGATCTACTCAGCCCGGCTGATTAAGATTACTACAGTAAGCGAAGGATTGTTAGTCAAGCATCTTATGCTGGAATTTACTTGCTGTCAGAGTTGGCAAGGTAATTTACTTCCTGTAGAAAACCAGCCTTTTATGCAGATATTAAAAAAACGTGTCACGTTCTTTGACGTAAGTTACACGTAGGCTAATTTAATAGTAATTTACTTTGTATAGAAAACCAGTCTTTTGCGTAGGTATGAAAAAATATCAGAACTCCCACATAATATAATATGCATATAGTATCGACTTTAATTGTAAGTTATTACATTTTGAACTTTAATTTCCTTACATATTTCAGCAGCAAGTCATTATTTTCTAAAGTGTGCTTATACCGGCATCTACAAGAGGAGTAATATTCTTCTTCTTCTTTCCTGTCCATTTCTTCAATTATACAGAGCCGACACTAAAGTGGATTAAGTCCAGTTTTATGGCCAGATGCCCTTCCTAACGCAAATCTTGTGCGTATGGTTGTATTTACTATTGCGTGCTTCTGTGATGGTTCGTAGTGTGATTTGTTGTGCGTATATTAAGATGTGCATTAAGAACGCACTTGCCCAGCCTTTGAGCAAAGATAATTAACCACATGTGGCTAAAATCCCCGGTCTGACCAGACATCGAACCCGGGCCCTGTGAACCAAAGGAGAAATAAAATAATAGATTTGTTCTTTCTGATATCTTTAAAAATAGATTAAACCTGTTACGTTCGACTTTCAATAGTGCTTGTGTAACGTCAAGTTATTGAAATGAATATTTCAAAATTTTAGTAAGCGCTTCAAATCCCTTCACAATAGACTGTACAAGAGGGAAAAAGTTGACTGTTATATGTCACACTAAAAATACATTTTGCTGTTGTTTTTGTTGTTGATGATGATGATGATGATGATGATGAAAATGAAATGAAATGGCGAATGGCTTTTAGTGCCGGGAGTGTCTGAAGACATGTTCGACTCGCCAAGTCTTTTGATTTGACGCGTCATGGTGAGGACGAAATGATGATGAAGAGGACACACACACCCAGCCCCCGTGCCAACGAAATTAACCAATGATGGTTAAAATTCTCGACCCTGCTGGGAATCGAACTCGGGACCCCTGTGACTAAAGACCAGCACGCTAACCATTTAGCCACGGAGCCGGAAATGATAATGATACATTTTACTAGTACTTATTTATTTGCACTTCCTACAGTGATAGGCTGCCTAAATCTGAGAACGTATTCTATACAATAACACTTAAATATTGGATGTATGTTTAACCATGAAGAGTTTTCGGTAGTTAATCCTTACTTTAAAAATAGCTGATTTTGCTTCCCACACTGAATATATTACAGGATAATAGAGTACTTTGTAATTAATTTACTTTTGACTGCAGAAAATGTTATGTACATCGAATGTTTTAACCCTGTGTTTCCTGAATAAACTTGTTTTGGATAACATTTTAATACGATTTGCCGATATGTTGCGCCCTTACTGCGTCCAGCAACGGCGTAACAAAATTCTCCGACCGCTCAATTTATCTCAGGGTAAATTTCCTTTTGTAGCTCCGCTTAAATGTGAGTTCCGAAGAGAGGTGCGACTGCATATAATTCGCTACTCAATGTATCGGATGAACGTCTCCATCCCCTCGCACCTAACTCAACGCTTAAAATGCCATAGATCGCACTATCTCTACTTATCATTACACTATTCTACTGTATCAACTTATAAATTAATACGTCACACATGTTCAATCTTAACCAACTAGTTTATTATCATGATATCACGCATAGGAAAGAGACAACTTAAATTAAGTCTTTGTTCCATATCTTTGAAATAAAATAAAGATCATCCATTGACTTCATGTACAATTGCTCTCATTAACAACGTTTATCTTCAGTCCTGACATGGGCTAACTTTATATTCTCGATCGTTACTTGATGTCTGCATTAATGCTGAAAATAACAAATATTTTCCGTCTTCGAGTTTTGAACTTTGAATCAGATCCACTGAATTGTTTATTTGTCATTGCTGTTTCTCTTAATTACCATTGAATAACTTGATAAGCTTCCCGTCACCTACTGCCATACAAAATCTTCGCACCTACTATCCCAACTGCATTATGTTTAATCATTTGAATATCAACATATAACCTTCTGAAATTCATATATGAAACTCATTTCTAACTATTCTAGTTCTTAATTAACTATCGCTTCGATTTAACATTCCAAATTTAACTCTCAATTAAATGTAATTTACCTTGAAAATTAAGTTACTCCGTTCAAATCAATATGATAGCTCCATTATAATCCCAGGAGTCAATGTTATTCATCACAGCAATATATATCATCTAATATCTAGTGCAATATCTCCATAGAATATTTAATATGGGTATTTCCTAATAACACAACCACATTTCAGTTATAGCAAGAATTATTTACCTGGATTTATACGTTTGGATTAGCTATGCCTACCTTTTATTACTATATTCCCTCGATGTGAATTCTTTTCATGCATGTGCTTCATGTCTACGATCCAGAAATTAAATATACGTATTCTGCGTCCATCATTTTATAACATCTGCACCTAATTCCATATCAACTCTCTTCAACGCTTTCTTATTTCTTCATTACAACCTACATATCATTCAATTCATTCGTCACAAATTCTTGACGTAACCATTTTCTTAAATCTCATAACCTCTTCTTGTATACAACATTTCCCACGACGTATTCTACTTCATTGAATCTATATTCGCTTCACTGAATCACATTCCATACCTCAGAATAACATTTAACCATCTAGTATACTGAGATACTTCTTCACGTTATACATCGACAAGGTATAATTCGTATTAGTTGCATAGCCCTTCTATATCATACTGTTACGATGATCATTAAATATGTTTGGTTTCCTAACCCATTTAAGATATCCACAACTCACATATGCCTTCAATTTTCTGTGTTAATCTCTACTCATTCCTGCTATAAATAATTAATTCTCCATAGCTATCATATTACACTCAATATATACGGTCACTTCTTACTGCAAAATTCGTATGAATGGTAATCTATATCCAAACGCTCAACTGCTGAAAGAAAGCAAAATAATAATTTGCAGTTAGCACTGATGCTATTTGCAATGAATAACATATTCAATAACTCATGGGTACTAACAGAGTTAGGTTCCGTGGTTCAAATCCCAGTCACTCCATGTGAGATTTGTGTTGGACAAAGCGGAGGTGGGACAGGTTTTTCTCCGGGTACTCCAGTTTTCCCTGTCATCTTTCATTCCAGCAACACTCTCCAATATCATTTCGTTTCATCTGTGGGGGCTTCATTCATTCCGTCCCTGACCCGGTCATTGACTGGAAAACAGGTTATAGGTTTTCATTTTCACTAATGGAGTTGAAAACTTCCAAACATAAATCTCAACCTCTTCTTTTTATCTCCGGTACTTGACAGAACGTTGAAGTCCCCAGTATATTATTACACCGGAATTCCATAATACTTCATAATGAATATTAGTTCATAAAGAAGAACTTGTCGCCTTAGGCATTCATTTAGAGAGGGGGGATGTTAACTTTCCATTCGAGGGGTAGAAATTCTATTACGTCTCTTTTTCGCTCCAACATTCATCATAATGGCTTCACCAATACTGCGTAGTGCCACGCATGCCAACCAGATAGCTGCTGTATATTGTGCGTGATTGGTGCCGTTATCTCTCACTTGTGATAGTACATATGTATCACACCCTCGCACTGTATGTAGAAGTGAGAGATATTATTGTCAGTATTATTATTATTATTATTATTATTGTTATTATTCCATTTGTATATATATTCTTAATAATGTAAGCTGGAAGGTCTCCATATATGAGATGAGTAAATTTTTTGTACAAACTGATGGGAAAATCATTGCTATCGTAACTCAGGAAATTCGTATGACTCATGTGTATATCCCAATGTCTGATGAGGTAGACTTGTTATTATAGTCGAAAAGTTCCGATGACTCATGTGAAACACCCTAGAGTCCGTTGATGGTGTTATTGTCTTGGGGCCAGGAAGAAGTTCAGAGCTTGGTCTTGATTAGAGGATCTACTCATGACTGGCTGGCCAGAATGAATCCAGACGGATCATGAGAGAGGAAGGGGAAGACTGAGATCTATATATGCATGTGTCATACGGCAAGGGACAACGACACTGTACGGGAATGAAGGAGTGCTAACACAGATACGGGAGTGAAACTTCACAATACGATACTGGAGTGAGACTGCTGTATTGTACTGGACTGGACTCCAAACGTTTGTGGAACGTGACTGACCTACAATTATGGAGTGCTTAGGCACTGAGTACTGTAGCACTTGCGGCGGCTTGGTATTATATGTCGGTGAAAGCTGTGGGGTGCTTTATCTCAGACTTTCCAGAATTTGCGTTTTAGAACGTCAAGCATGTGTAGCTCAAGTGAATGTATCTTTAAAACAAGTGTTAAGAGTCAGTGAACACAGTATTATGAGGTACAGTATCTGCGTGACATAATATGTGCCAATTATGATAATCTACAAGTCGTGTTGATACACAGAGACAGTGAAGGGAACGTATCTACATGTTTGTGGATTGTTCAACAGACTAACTGCAAATGGTGGCTTCGTTCTCGCTTTCGTTTTCCCACTGTTTTCATTGTTGTTATTGTTGTTGTTGTTGTTGTTGTAAATATGGAGTCTTCCAGCAATGTTTTGTGTGCGTATTATATGTATATTTTGGTGTGTTGATGAGGTGCTCATGCACGGATTTTTACTGATTGATCGATGTTTGCTGTTTCAAGAGGCCTAACATCGAGGTCATCGGCCCTAATGGTACGAAATGAGATGACAAATTAAAAGTCCAAAATCCTCCACTGACCAGAATTCAAAGCGTGAGGACGAAGAATGAATGGATGAATTGATATGAAGTTAAAACGATCAGTGGATCCGACCCACAGTGCCTCACATGCACAGAAGCTGGCGCAAAACAATAGTAGTACGGACCAAGGGACTGCTTCTATAGCACGATGCTGAATCGATTAGAATATTCTTGTTCTCGAAACGGGTCCAAAATCCAGGTCATCGGCCCTCATAATGGCATTTATTGCTACACTTAAGAAAATGGAAATTGCAACACCATGAAGGCATTGGTCGTTTGTATTGATTTTCGAACGATGCCATGTAGGTATGTAAACGATCAAAGTTTTAGACCTATTGGATTGTTGCTACAGGTCTCCCCACGTGATTGGTCGCGGAGTAATCAACTCCAGTATACGGACTCTGGTGTAGCGTAGTTGACTTGCAGTCTGTGCAGTGAAGTGTTCCCCGTCAAATATGCCTCGATGACAGAAGAGCACGCTATCAACAACTGTCGCAGTTTGAGAGGGCTCGGATAATTGGGCTGTGTGAGGCTGGATTATCGCTAAGGACTGTCGCTGCACGTGTTGGCCGACAGGCATCTACGGTACAACGTGTATGGCAGCAGTGGTCAAACGAAGGTACCCACACTTGTAGATCTGGCACAGGCCCAGTGCGACAGACAACTGTGAGAGAGGATCGCCGCATCATTCGGATGGCCCGGATGGAACACCATGCAACAGCAGTGCAAATTCGAGCAGCTGTGGCACCCCACGTTACACACAAACAGTTGGTAATCGCCTGCGTGCAGCTGGCTTACGATCCCGTGTCCCTGCAGAAGGTGTTTCATTGACCCCAAAACAGCGACGTATAAGGCTGGCCTGGTGTCGAGAAAGATCGACGTGGGTCGACGAATGGCATAGGGTCGTCTTTAGTGATGAATCGCGCTTCTGCCTTGCCCGCAGTGATCGCCGGAATCGTGTGCGCCGACGTAGTACCGAGGAGAGGGGCCGCCCAGATCTTATTGTCGAGAGGCACAAAGGACCAACACCAAGCATTATGGTCTGGGGAGCTATTAGCTTTAATGTGAAATCACAATTAGTGTTTGTCGAGTGCACTATGACTGCTCGACTGTACGTTGATAGGGTACTCAATCCAGTGGTTGTCCCTATGATAGCGAACATTGCTAATGGGATGTTTCAGCAGGACAATGCCCGGGTTCACACTGCACGCATCTCCAGAGAAGCTCTCCACGACATCACAACCTTAGAATGCCGCGCCAGATCCCCGGACCTCAGTCCGATTGCGCATGTGTGGGACATGATGGGTCGACAACTGGCCATCCGTCCCCAGCCACCCACAAATCTGGAACAACTGGCCCGTGCAGTGCAGCAAGCATGGGCCACAATTCCTCAGGAAGCGATCCAGGGCCTTATTGACTCCATGCCTCGACGAATTCATCAATGTATTGCAACTCGTAGTGGGCACATCCTGTATTGATTTTTGTCCAAACTTGCGGTCAGAGGGACCTGAAAGTGTAATCATCGAATCACAACCGAACACTCGTCCTGCATGTTCAATTGCAGCAATGTAGCACCACTCCTGCGTGTTGCAATTTCCATTTTCTTCGGTGTAGAAAAGTAGAACCATGGTATTTCCCATGTTGCGGTACTAATCAAGCGTAGCGTAGACTCGCGGTATTCCATATATTATGGTACGATCACAGGTAATGAAATTCGCACATGTATTACAGACCTAATGTGTTTCGCACATTGCGGCGCCCTTGACAGGCAACGCAAACCTATGGTGTTCATCACCTAAGTGTACTAACCACAGAGACTCGTACTATCCCGTGGTGTTCCTCACAGAGTGGGTACTAATCATAGGCAAGCCAGAACCATGAGCTCCTTCATACCATGGTGTCGCTCATATAGTGCTACTAATCACTGGTACTGTAAAATCCGTCGTGCCCACATTTGCTACTAACCACAAACCTATTTGGTACCCAACATAGTGGTAATACGCGCAAGTAAAGGCGACCCATGGTGTTCCCCGCTTGGTGGTACTAACCACAAATAGTTTCATGGTTCTAATTTGATCACCCCTTTGTCGCCTCTTTTAGTCGCCTCTTACGACAGGCAGAGGATACCGTGGGTGTATTCTTCGCCTACGCTCCCCACCCACAAGGGGTACGGATTTGATTGAGAATATAGTTAGTTATTTTAGAATCAGTGGAGTTATTGATGAACCTAAATGCAGTTCCTACCTATTTAGTCGTTTTCAGAAGGTTAGGTAAAGCCTGAAGCAGACGAACCAGTACACAGCATTATGTACACGCTTTTTTTCCTTTTTTTTTTTTTGCTATTTGCTTTACGTCGCACCGACACAGATTTGTCTTACGGCGACGATGTGATGGGAAACGCCTAGGAATTGGAAGGAAGCGGCCGTGGCCTTAATTAAGGCACAGTCGCGGCATTTGCTTGGTGTGAAAATAGGAAACCACGGAAAACCATCTTCAGGGCTGCCGACAGTGGGGCTCGAACCCACTATCTCCCGATTACTGGATACTGGCCGGACTTAAGCAACTGCAGCTATCGAGCTCGGTATGTACACGCCCTGGGAAATAAAGAATTATCATACTCTATCTAAATTCAAGGGATCCATTCTGGTGAACTCTTGCGCCCATAGTACGGATATTTCGATTAATTACTTTTATTAATTTAATTTTTTCAATTATTTTATTAAGTTTTTGCGTATTTTTCTTTATGATCATTTATTAATATTAACAGTAAATTTACAGACTAGATTCTGAAATTATTTATGAAAAAGGACTGAGGAGTCCCGTCAGGTTCCAGGTAACGTGTAATTTCTGCAGTGATTTTTAAAAGTGGGACTTTAAGGTCCTATAAGTAAACAAATGGTTAATATTTGACAATGAGACACATGCACGCGAATCACGATATATACATAGGCCATTTATGGTGTAAATATGGCTGTTTAAAAGAATCAATTAAAGGTCTCATAAATATTCGGAAGGAATTTTAAAGCCGTTTTTTAATATCAACAACTTTCGCATAAATAAACTTTGTTTTCATGTTTATGTTTGTTTCTAGTTTTCTACGCACTTCACGTCTCTTGCGCGTTTTTGACCCGCAATTTAGTTTTTGCATATAAAACCTTTTAATACGTTTAATTGTGCAACCCTGCTTTTAGTAGGGTGGCCACTCATCAAGCAGCTATCGCTCCCTTCAAGATAGCAATTATAGCTTTTGCCGGGTGTTTGGACGTAAACGTGCTCAAATGGGCCCTCTCGATGTCTGCTGACGGAAGCTTACGCTCTTCGTAGGGCTACCTATGCCGGATAGATCTAGGGCTATTTTTATTTTACTTGACTTTAATATAATTGAATTTAATTAATTGGGCATACAATAGGGCACAAACGTCATCAATTACAATATACCTATCCAGATGCATTACATATTTTACAAATATATATATACTCCACCTTTATGGACGATAATAAAAATAGCATCAATGAAAATAATCTTACTTGTAAAGTTCATATAATAATAATAATAATAATAATAATAATAATAATAATAATAATAATAATAATAATAATAATAATAATAATAATAATAATAATAATAAGCCAGACAGAGATATACCTTAGTCCCCCAGGTTGAGGGTTGGCTGAATATCTGACAACCCTACCCTGTAACGAAGCTAGTTACTGAGAAGTGTGATCATAGGAAAAGGGGAACGACCTCTTACCAATGACGACCAAGGCATGTTACACGTCATTTTAACACATGGTACGTGAGAAGTATCTCCCAGGCCGGAGCAAGCAGAACATTGGGAGGAGAGTTACTCAAGTATAAAACGGTTGTAGCACTGCAGGATTATATATACGATAGCCTATCCCAATATACTGAAAGTAAGTGTCATAGAACTACAGTAAATATTACTTTTTTACAATTTGCTTTACGTCGCACCGACACAGATAGGTCTTATGGCGACGACGGGATAGGAAAGGCCTAGAAATGGGAAGGAAGCGACCGTGGCCTTAAGGTACAGCCCCAGCATTTGGCTGGTGTGAAAATGGGAAACCAAGGAAAATCATCTTCCGGGCTGTCCACAGTGGGGTTTGAACCCACTATCTCCCGCATGCAAGCTCACAGCTGCACGCCCCTAACCGCACGGCCAACTCGCCCGGTGATATTACAGTTTGATATATGGCGCTGGATAAATTAATAGGTTGCGAACGGTTTTTATGGTGTGAAATTAGTCGTTCAAAATATGATAGAATACAAAGCAGTACGAAGCAGTAAACCTCACTCCTTGTTGACTGAGATCAACAGGGACGTTCTTTAATATTCCACTAATGATCCAACTGAAGATGCAGATAATAATAATAATAATAATAATAATAATAATAATAATAATAATAATAATAATAATGATGATGATGATGATGGCGTATGGCCCCCGGAGAGGCCGGTGCAGGTCTTTTTCTAGTAGACGGCCTATTAGGCCACCTGCATGTCTGTGAAGATGAGAGCCCTACCTAGGATGATTTCTAATGTTGAATATGCCACACACACCTAGCCCCCGAGCCATTGGAATTAACCAATTAAGGTTAAAATCCCCGACCCGGCCGGGAATCGAACCCGAGACCCTCTGAACCGAAGACCAGTACGCTGACCATTCAGCCAACGAGTCGGACAAGGTGCAGATGAGAAAGGGCAAAAAGAACTTTATGAGAAAATTGGAAAGTGAGTGTACGATAAATGACCAATGTGTCATGAAGTAGTCTAAGGGGACTGCAAAGTGGAAATAAAAAAATCCATGTTGTGGGATCAAACAGTCCACATCAAGGAACAAATAAAAATGATCAAAAGCTGATAATGTTCGTAACTTCAACAACTGCTTGCCCCTAAACAGTGTGCCAAATGAAATGAAATAGCGTATGACTTTTAGTGCCGGGAGTGTCCGAGGACATGTTCGGCCCGCCAGATGCAGGTCTTTTGATTTGACTCCCGTAGGGAACCTGCGCGTCGTGATGAGGATGAAATGATGATGAAGACAGCACATACACCCAGCCCCCGTGCCAGAGAAATTAACCAATGATGGTTAAAATTCCCGACCCTGCCGGGAATCGAACCCGGGACCCTCTGAGCCGAAGGCCACTACGCTGACCATTCAGCCAACGAGTCGGACAGTGTGCCAAATGAAACATTACTTGACTGAACCTGAAATAATAATAATAATAATAATAATAATAATAATAATAATAATAATAATAATAATAATAATAATAATAATAAAATATTTAATATTTAATAATTAATATTCAATAATAAAATTTAAAGAAGACGTTAAAAATGCACAAGGGCAGACTAAAACAGAACGAATAGAATATAACACAGTTAACAATATAACAGAAATTTTAAAAGATAGGAATTACAGCACTGGGCAGAATCTGTAATTTTTCCAATGTAATATAGGATCACGTACGTAATGCAAAAATTATCGCGACATCTAACTGTTGAGAGTTGTGTACTAAATACATGTTTACTAAGATAAATGAAACGACACAGTAGGGGCTTCAGGCATAAGAGGCCAATTATTTTGGAGAAAACCTACGAATGTTTCGGACACCTGCTTATAGATTTTAAACAGGCGTTAAGTTATGACAGGGTTAGACATTTCTACTCTGCGGGAAAGATGAGAGAATTCAATATCACACTCCCCATCCAAAGCTGATCAGCTCAGGATAATAGTAAGAATGAAAAGAAATTACAGAGTTCCTCTGCAAGAACACTTCAACTGAAAAAATATCTAAGACAACGTGATCCATTATCCTCAGTTTCATTCACCTAATCCTGGAGCGATCACAATCAGTCCTGGAGGATATGTACAATGGCCAGGTATTTCTAACCTATGCAGACGATGTAATTGTAACAACTAAAAAACAAAGCAAAGCTGAGCAAAGCCATTTCCGTACTGGCCGTGAAGGCCTGCAGGAGTGGAAGGTAAATGCTTCCCCTATTCGTAATCTGGGCACGAAGTGGGATAGAGTGGTTAGCACCGACACAGATAGGTCTTATGACGACGATGGGATAGGAAAGGGCTAGGAGTGGGAAGGAAGCGGCCGTGGCCTTAATCAAGGTGTGAGAATGTGAAACCATGGAAAACACGTTAAGAACTGCCGACATTGGGGTTCAAACTTACACTCTCTCGAATACAAACCAACAGGTGCACACCTTGAATAGTGTCATCAGCTCGCTCGGTCGCATCTTCTTACGAATGGACGTGTAACTTCAGGTCTGAATCCTGAATTTGTAATCGGGATTTCGTTATCTGACAACATTTACTGCTTGGTTCAATTCTGCAGTTAATACAATACAAAATTCATTATTGTAACAATAATAATAATAATAATAATAATAATAATAATAATAATAATAATAATAATAATATGAATATGAATAACAATCTTCCGCCACTTTTCTTACACCGTAGTGGGGTCACGGGTGCGAAATGTGTCGTCTGCTTTATGGCCAGATACCCTTACAGACGCCAACCCTATGTGAAGGGACGTGGTGTGTATACATGAAGATGTGTGTACTGAAACCAAAACACTCGGCCCTCGAACCAGTTAGATTAATGAGACGCGGATAAAATCCCCGACCCGGTCGGGAATAGAACCTGGGTTCCTCTGACCCTCAAGAGGTTTCGCCAAGACTACGGATTTTCTACGAGCCTCAGAGATGACATCGTCAATATTGACCTTAGGTCATGTCAGATTTTATTTTACCATCTGAGTGCTTACTCACAAGCGACATGTCACTGATCTGTATAGTCTACATCTAATTTTATTATTATTGTTGTTGTTGTTGTTGTTGTTGTTGTTGTATTATAGGAAAGTACAAAAAGCCCTATGTTGAGAGCATAGCACAATAAAAACTGTAAATAATAATAATAATAATAATAATAATAATAATAATAATAATAATAATAATAATAATAATAATAGCTGTCTACTCGTCGCTGAAGTGTTACAGAAAATACAAACCATAGGGGGAGCAGGACAAGCTAGTTAGCTACCACTCGTGTGGACCGTGATCAATAGAAATTCATGACCACGCGATTTTGCACCTTATAAAAACAATCACGGCAACAACCATCCACATCGCCATTTGATTCGTGTCCACGATGACCTTTCTTTTTTCGATTATCCCTCACCTGTGGGGTCACGTGTGCGAACTACGTCGCAATGAGGACTGGGCCCTGTTTTACGGCGTAATCACTTTTGCGTGTTTCCGTGGTGGTTAGTAGTGTGGGGTGTGTTGTCTGAATATGAAAAGTAGAGTGTTGTGACGAACACACACACCCAGTCTCTGAGTTAGAAGAATTAATCACGGACACAAACACCCAGTCTCTGAGTCAGAAGAATTAATGAGAAGCGATTAAAATCCCCGACGCAGCCAAATCGAACACGGGACACACTGAACCAAAGGGCAGTACGTTGACCATTCAGTCAAGGAGTCTGACAACTCGTTTCCATAACTACTGAATAATATTTCTAGGTCAGCATTATTCGTCGCAGACGGACTTAATAAAAATCTAAATTCATGAATAACTCTCTTAATATTTCTCGTAAGGGAAAGAGGTATCAGATGTAAGAAGTGTTTGGTACACCTTTTAGGTAGAACTAATATTTTCGAAGATATTTGAAAGTTTGTGAAAAATGTAATAATTGCGAATATCTGCGCTATTATTCCCTTACGGTAAAAAATGCATGAACATTAAATATAGGAAGTTATGTTTTGCTCAAACTTTAATACTTACAATTGTTTCGATATCAAAGTTTACAAATAATCTTCAGACAAAGGAAACCCCCAACAAAGGAACAGTTTATAATACGTTAAATTAGATTTCAAGATGAGTGTCTCTGATGTCTCTGATATCTCTGAGATATTAATTATTGCCAGGTAAATAACTTATTTCTCTCTTGTGAAGCGAGCACTGCACGTTTGTCTAGTGATCTTACGGAAGTCTCCTGTTGTTTTCGAAATATACTGCAGGGGAGGAACAGATGGTTAATATCTCCAATAATATTCCCGTCACATACACAGAACGGGAGAATCTCTACATTTATACGATGGAGAAGACTTGGAAAGCTAACATGAGTGAAGCGCATCCTGATAATTGATGTGATGTATCTTCTGTTTTTATTCCATTTTGAGAACCATGATTTAGCTGCAGGGTATGGCTGTATTGTCGCGTAATGGTGGCCTGCAGTATTTTTTGATGCTGTCCATTCTTTATTCCACTGTGCAACTAAATCGGGGAGATGTACAGATTACGTTGTGCAGCTGTCTTCGCCAGTCGATCCACGTAGTCATTATGCAGGATAACGTGATGAGAAGGAATCCATATAAAATAGGTTGATGTCTCGTATCTTTATTCAGCAGTCAGTTTAAAGATGTTAATAATGTGTATATGGGCAGTTTGAGGGTTGACAGGACACTTAAGGAGTAAAATAAAATAAACAATTCCTGGGCCTGAATTAGGCCTAATTTGGTGTATTTAAAGGCTTCGGCGTTGATATTTCTTTTACATACAGAAACTAATTTACTGTTTTGTTGCTTTCTTATTCAGATTCTTCGAGAAAAACAATTCCGTGTAAACAGAAATTTAAAATGTATGGTTTAAACGCCAATTGCCAATTTTTTTAATTATGAAGTTTACAGACAAATTACCATTTTATTTATACAGGTTGAACACACATTATTGCAGACACCACAATAGTACAGATTAGTGATTATCAAACACACACTCAAGACCGCGGTGGTGATGGTCGACGACGTTCTAATCAACAGTATAATTACACTGACAGACTATTGTTTATTGAAGAGGGATCTGTCATTTCTGCTGCCACTCATCTCCACTGGATAGTATTATTCCGCTATAATTGAACTAGAACTAACCCTTCGACGACGCATAGTGTTCTGAAATTAAAAATCGAAAAAAATATAGTTATTTTTGTTTTCTGCTAGTGGTTTTAACATCGCACTAAACACATCGATGGTTTTCGGTGACGGAAACGATAGGAAAGGGCTAGGATTGGGGAGGCAGTGGTCGTGGCCTTAATTATGGATGCGGAAGTGGGATATCACGCAAGCCCACCATCAGGTCTGCCGACGGTACGATTCCAATCCACAATCTCCCGAATGCAAGCTAAGAGCTTCGCGATCCCAATCACACGACCAACTTGCTCGGTGAAATTGTTTGTTATAGCAGACTGAATACAGGTTCCCGGAAGTTTCTGCGGATGCAGATTTCAAATCTTGATCGTAAGTTCACTGTGAGGGTATCCCGTTAAACATGTGTTACGACCGAACAAGTGGCTGCGCGGTTTGGGTCACATACCTATCAGTTTGTATTCGGGAGACAGAGGGTCTGAACTCCACTATCTCCCGATTACTGGATACTGGCCGCACTTAAGCGACTGCAGCTATCGAGCTCGGTATGTACCTTAATTAAGGCCACGGTTCCTTCCTTTCCACTTTTAGCCCTTTCCTACGTCATCGTCGCCATAAGACCTATCTGTGTCGGTGTGACGTAAAGCAAATTGTAAAAAAAAGGTGTTACGGCATGTTAACAATCTTATCAGAGCTCTCGGGGATTCTTACTAGAAGAAATTAAGCAAATCAAACGGAATGGTTCATTTTCAAAAGAAGGCCTGTCTAGTGGTTTTGGATTTGCGTCGATTACTTGATATAGGATAGACCTACAAGCGGCAACATTTCATGGAAGGTACTGGGAAGTGCACCGAGAAGCAAACTTTGATCGCTAATATCGTGGGGATGGCGGAGAGGCAAATTGGGGCAAGATCTGCTTCTATGACCTCATTTTCGACTATGGATATATTTAATAATAATGTTATTGGATTTTTAAGTCTCACTAACTACTTTTGACGGTTTTCAGGGCTGCCGAGGTCTAGGAATTTTGCACCACACGAGTTCTTTAAGTGCCAGTTGATCTATCAACACAAGGCTACGTATATGAGCACCTCCAAATACCACCGAACTGAGCCAGGATCGAACCTGCCAAGTTGGGGCCAGAAGGCCAGCACCGCAACCTTCTGAGGCCCTCAGCTCGGCTGGATATATTTAACTGGTGCACAGAAAACTGCGGTACAATGCCGGGTAAGTGCTCTAACTCATTGTAAACATTTGCAAATTTGTAGTTCTTTTGACAGGATGAAGATGATGTTTCAGTGTATGCTATACACGGTCATTTACTTGTTTTATTTACATCGCACCAACGCTTATGCCGACGATGGGATAGGAAAGGGCCAGGACTAGGAAGGAAGCGACTGTGACTTTAATTATGGTACAGCCCCAGCATTTGCTTGGTGTGAAATGGGAAACCACGGAACACCATCTTCTTCAGGGCTGACGACAGTGAGGTTCGAACCGAATGCAAGCTCACAGCTACGCAACTCAATCCGTTTAGCCAACTTGCTCGGTCGTCATAAAGTCACTTGGGGTTGCATATAGACTAATGGAAATGCGTATGAAATGGTCTGGCGTTTCATTTAATGTATCGGCTGACACCTTTACGTTTCGGAAGCACCAAGAATGGGCCTGCAAAGTGAATGTAAGCAAACCAGTCAACGTACTGTATAGCTCATAATAATAATAATAATAATAATAATAATAATAATAATAATAATAATAATAATAATAATAATAATAATAACAATAATAATAATAATTATTATTATTATTATGTTATTAGCTTTACGTCCCACTAACTACTTTAACGGTTTTCGGAGACGTCGATGTGCCGGAATTTAGTCCAGCAGGAGTTATTTTACGTGCCAGTAAATATACCTACACGAGGCTGACGTATTCGAAACCCTTCAAATACTACCGGATTGAGCCAGGATCGAACCTGCCAAGCTGGGTTCTGAAGGCCATCGCCTCAACCGTCTGAGCCACTCAGTCCAGCACGTATAGCTCAATATTAAACTTGCAAACAGGCTCATTTTGATCGACTGTCATGGCTTCATATACATATCGACGAAATCTGAGTCATAACATGATGTCATGGACGTTTATGAATGCAAGCATGGTGGTTATAATTAACTACAACCCTAACACGCTCATTCTAAAGCACCTTGGTTTCACTCATGTTGGGGGCCAATTTTGAATTTCATTTAAAAAAGATTATTGCCTTATCAACTTTAAGTCAATTAGGTTTAATAATAATATACCTCTACTTTGGTTTCAATTAAAGGTAAATGAGGATGTAATTCGTTTTGTTATTTGGTTTCCTTTTCTCTTTTATTCGATTTCAGACCACTGTGCGACGGGTAACACAGCTAGTCACAAATACGAATTATCTACATCCATCTACAAAAGGACGTAAACACTAATACGGGAAGCCCTGTGGACTGCATAAGATCTGTCGAATAATTAAATGCGATCCATGGACATTTCAGTGAAAAGAAGACGCCGAAAAATAAACAACTTCGATGACTGTGACGCAATCGTTGACATTGAGGAAAGTAGACAAAGTTAGTAGTTTTGTAAGCTTCTCATTAATGAGTGTTCCAAATAACAGCAATTAGCATATTTGGTTATCATATTAATGAAGTACAGGCATAAACATGACTTGGAAAGTAGTTGAAGTTTTATTCTTCATTTTTAATGAATACTGCTCCAACTGATGCCGGCAACTGTTCTCACAAGACTGAGGTTGGCTGATTTATGTTTGAGGGGACTGACAGCAAGGTCAACTTCCCCATAAGAGGAAACGAAGAAAGAAGCCTGGTCCCTCTGGGAGGAGAGGTGTGGAGTGCAGAAAGTGTACGGCCATGAACTGACCAGGGTAGCTCAGTCCATTAACACACTGTCCACCAAGGCTAGTGCTCAGGGGTTCAGCGATACTGCAGGTGCATTCTCGACCATCCTTGTACGATACGGTCTTACTAGTTCAACTCCAGGTAAATACTGGGACTGTACTCTTCTCAGTGCCACGGCCATTACCTTCGCAATCTGTGCCTAGTCAATAACAAGTACATACACAAGAACAGGGGGTTCCTCAGCACACGTTACCAGATAGAATGTCCGACTCGTTGGATGAATGGTCAGCGTACTGGCCTTCGGTTCAAAGGGTCCCGGATTCGATTCTCGCCGGATCGGGGATTTTAACCTTTATTGTTAATTCTAATAGCTCGGGGACTGAGTGTTTGTGCTGTCCCCAACATCCCTGCAACTTACACACCACACATAACACTATCCTCCACCACAATAACACGCAGTTACCTACACATGGCAGATGCCGTCCACCCTCATCGCAGGGTCTGCCTTACAAGGGCTGCACCCTGCTACAAATAGCCACACGAAATTATTATTATTATTATTATTATTATTATTATTATTATTATTATTATTATTATTATTATTATTATTATACCAGATATAATTAATACAGCCGGACTAAGAGACTTACGCAGTAGTGCGCTGGCTTTGTGCGCCAAAGTAGGCGGCTATGATCCCGGCTCAACTCAGAGGTATTTGAAAAAACCCATAAACGTCGATCTCAAGTCGGTAAGCTTACCAGCATGAGAAAGAACGCCTACGGGACAAAATTCCAGCACCTTGGCGTCTCCGAAAACCGAAAAAGCAGTTAGTGGGACGTAAATCCAATAACATTCTTCTTCTTATTCTTCTTGCACGCAGTGCGGTAGGTACACGGAGTTGATGACCACAGTGTTCCAAGAGAGCCGAAACCACAACCATATAACTAACAGAAATGATACAAATTAAGGGCACTCTCCGAATTTTGTAATAGTTTCGCAGACGGAAAAAAATTCATGTTGATGGAGGGAATTACAGCAGAAGAGACAGAAAATAAAGAGGCACTCATCTCGAAACTGGCCAGAATTTTGATGACATACAATCTCTTAACTGTTGTTCATGGACATTGCTAGCTTAGATATAAATCCTGACCATAGTCCCCAGATTACAGACATGTGTATTTGTGAAGTCATCCTTTTGCCATTTCTTTCTTTTAAGTCTTCTTATAATTCTGAGACATTATTTTATCAAACATTAATTTTCTTGACTTGTTATTTTCGAGTCATTCGTCCTTGTTCAGCGTTATTATGTAGTCATTTTAATACATTTGCTTCCAGAACTTAATATATATGAATATTACAGGAGCTGGGCTGACAGTGATTGCATACTGTCCCAATGTGATGACGGACAGATTCTCGTTGTCGAAACGGGTCCAAAATCCAGGTCATCGGCCCCATATAATGGTATTTATCGCTAGAAAACTGGAACCATGGTATTTGCCATGTTGCGGTACTAATCAAGAGTAGCGTAGACTCGCGGTATTCCACACATTATGGTACTACTCACAGGTAATGAAATTCGCACATGTATTACAGACCTACTGTGTTTCGCACATTGTGGCGCCATTGCCAGGCAACGCAAACCTATGGTGTTCGTCACCTAAGTGTACTAACCACAGGGACTCGTACTATCCCGTGGTGTTCCTCATATAGTGGGTACTAATCATAGGCAAGCCAGACCATGGGTTCCTTCATTCCATGGTGTCGCTCATATATTGCTACTAATCACAGGTACTGAAAAAGCCGTCGAGCCCTAGTTTGCTACTAATCACAAACCTATTTGGTACCCTACATAGTGGTACTACGCACAAGTAAAAGCGACCCATGGTGTTCCCCGCGTGGTGGTACTAATCACAAATAGTTTCATGGTTCTAATTTGATCATCCCTTGGTCGCCCCTTTTAGTCGCCTCTTACGACAGGCAGAGGATACCGCGGGTGTCTTCTTCATCTGCGTCTCCCACCCACCGGGGGTAAAGAAAGGAATGAATGTAAGGAGATGGGATCTAGAGAAGCTGAAAGAAAAGAGGAACATGTTGCACAAGGACTAAATGAGAAGGCTGAAGAAAACACAATTCATGAAGAATAAGGTCAGTAGGGCTGTTGATGAAAGGAAGAAAGGAAAGATCAGCTAAGAATCAATGAATAACACAGGATATACTAGACCTGATTGATGGACGACGAAAGTAAAAGACTGCAAAGAAATGAATTTTTATACAACTTGCTTTACGTCGCACCGACACAGATAGATAAGACGATAGGATCTGAAAGGGCTAGGAGTGGGAAGGAAGCGGCCGTGGTCTTATTTAAGGTACAGCCCCAGCATCTGCCTGGTGTAAAAATGGGAAACGACGGAGAACCTTCTTTAGGGCTGTCGACAGTGGAGTTCGAACACACTAGCTCCCGGATACTGGACACTGTCCGCATTTAAGCGACTACAGCTATTGAGCTCGGTGCAGAAAATGATGAGATTAGAAAAGAATACAGGCGATTAAAGAATGGAGTGGATAGAAAGTACAGGACAGCTAAAGAAGAATAGACGAAAGAGAAGTGCAAGGATGTCGAAGGTTGTATGGTCCTAGAAAAGGTTGAGCTGCATACAGGAAAACCACGGAAACAATTGGAGAAAAGGAAACTACGTATATGAATATTAAGAGTTCAGATGGAAAACCACCTCTAGGGAAACAAGACAAGGCAGAAGGATGGCAGGAACATATCGATCAGTTGTAACAAGGTAAAGACGTAGATGATAATGGTTCTCTAACAAGAAGAGGCTGTTGTTGCTGATGAAATGGGAGGCCCAATTTTTGAGGTCAGATTTGAACAGAGCTTTGAGAGACCTAAATAGGATCATGACATTCCCTCTGAATTACTGACTGTCTTACGAGAATCCAGCATGGCGATGTTATTCCATTTGGTGTGCAAGATATATGATACTGGAGAAGTCCTATCCGAAGTGCCATCGACAGATTGTTGTTATACTTGTTTCCAAGAAATATGGTGCTGACAAGTGTGAAAAGTACCACTACATTTGTTTAATGTATTACGCCTGCAAAATGTTAACACGTATTATTTACAGAATACTGGAAAGAATAGTTGAAACTGAGATGAGGGAAGATCACTCTGGCTTCAGAAAACAATATAGGAGCACGTGAAGCAATCCTGACTTTACGTCTGATCTTCGAGGACCGAATCAAGAAGGATAAGCCTACGTACATGACATTCGTAGATCCAGAAACGGAATTCGATAGTGTTGATTGGAACAAGCTATTTGAGACTCTGAAGGTGATCGGGATCAGATACCGAGAACGATGAGTTATCTACAATCTGTATAAATCAGTCTGCAGTGATAAGAATCGAGGGCTTTGAAAAAGAAGACACAATCCAGAAAGGAGTGACGCAAGGCTGCAGTTTGTCTCCCCTTCTTTTCAATGTTTACAGAAAGGAGTGACGCAAGGCTGCAGTTTGTCTCCCCTTCTTTTCAATGTTTATACAGAACAGGAAGTAAAGAATATTAAAGAGGAATTTGAAAAGGGAATCACAAACCAAAGAGACGAAATCAAACCCCTGAGATTTGCCGATGATATTGTTATTTCATCTGAGACTGCAGAAAATCTCGATAAATTACTGAATGGTATGGACAGAGTTTTGGGGAAGGAGTACAAGATGAAAATAAATAAGTCTTAAACAAAAGTAATGGAGTGCAGTCGAACGAAGTTAGATTATGCAGGAAATAGAGTATTAGATTAGGATATGAAATCCTGAAGGAAGTAGACCTAGACGAATATTGTTACTTCGGTAATACTGTAAAATAACTAACGATGGCAGAAGTAAGGAGGGCGTAAGCAAGGGAAGCGTTTCTTAAGAAAAGAAATTTTCTCACTTCTAACATTGATATGGGAATTAGGAAGATTTTCTGAAGATTTTCGTACGGAACGTGGCATTAAAGGAAGTGAAACATGGACGCTAACAGCTCAGAAAGAAAGAGGACAGAAGCTTTTGAAATGTGGTGTAAAAGAAGGATGTTGAAGCTGAGATGGATAGATCGAATCACGAATGAAGGGATAGTGAATCGAATTGGTGAAAGGAAATCTATTTTGCTAAATTTGACTAGAGGGAGGGATAGAATTATAGGAGACATCTTAAGAAACCCAGGACTTGTTCAGCTGGATTTTGAAGGATGTGTAGGCAATAAGAACGGTAGGGGTAGACCAAGGTATGAATATGATGAGCAGATTAGAGCAGATGTAGGATGTAGTAGTTCCTACGTGGAAATGAAAATATAGCACAGGGTAGGGTAGCATGGAGGGCTGCATCAAACCAGTCTATGGACTGATGACTCAAAATAAACAACATCAAAATCTGGGCCCTTGTTGTTGTTTGTTTGTTTGTTTGTTTGTTTGTTTGTTTGTTTGTTTGTTTGTTGTTTAAAGGCACCTAATCGCTAGGTCATCGGCCCCTAATGGTAGGAGGTGCAACGAAATGAAACATTCAAAATGTATCCACTGACTAGAATATAAAACGAAAGGTGATGAAAAATGATCGTGAAACAAAAACCAACCAGGGGATCCAATTCACAATGTCTAACTAAAACAACTAACGATGGTAGAAGTAAGGAGGGCATAAAATGCAGACTAGCGCAAGAAAATAAATTTGCTCACTTCTAACACTGATATGGGAATTAGGAAGATTTTTTTGAAGATTTTCTTATGGAGCGTGGCATTATAAGAAATGAAACATGAACACAGGAGAACCGACAAATTCCAGCGCAGCGTTACGGCACTTTTCTTAAAAATGAACTTCATAGTCCACAAAATATGATTGAAAAGGTTCCAGGCCCCCGGTAAATAATGGCGGCATCGTTTGTATGACACACGAAAAAGAAGTTTTTATCGTCCGTGTTCGATTCTTGGCACCGGCGGGAGTGTCTTCATGCAACTTATTACTCTGTGGTGTAAAATAAGAATGCTAAAGCCGAATGCCCCCTCCCCCTGCCTCGGTGGAATACAGACGGTACGACTAACCATAGGCAATGCCCAGACCCGTGGTGTTCCTCACATGGTGGTACTAATCACGAGAAATTTCGACCCATGGTGTTCCTCACGTAATGGTACTAATCACAAGTAGTCTCATGGTTCTATCATCATCTTTGTTGTTCGCCCTTTTAGTCGCCTCTTACGACAGGCAGGGGATACCGTGGCTGTATTCATCGTCTGCGTCCCCCACCCACAGGGGGTCTGAGCCCTTGTGATCACTATATACATTCCATGAGTTTGGTACTACATTTTGCGATTTCTAGTTGAGGGCTGGACCACAATAAATAGTTCGTAATCAACTGATGCTAGTTCAGTTGGTTAAGTGTTCACATCCCACAATCAAGATTGCGGGAACGAATCCCAGCGGAATCGGGTGATATCTAAGAGTACTGTACTTAAATTCCAAAGATTCTGATTAGTATATTTAGTAGCGCAATTAATAATCCTTTATGAGGACAAAGCTCCGACATTACAGTATCACCAAACGACAGTAATTGAAGTGACTTCGAAGGCATAGCCTTATTTTATAATATGCATGATCGTTGCGGTTTACACATGACCTTTCCTGTATAAAGACCACGTAGTTCTGAAAATTATATCACGGCCCGTGTTATTGATGGAGTCAATGGTAAGTAAACTCGCGTCCTCATCCCGAGGTAGTGCAGCTCTTTTCAGGCACACCCGCGCTGGAGGTGAGCTGCGTGTAGTATTTCAACCACATACCAGCTCTCCTGCCATTCCTAAATTTCTGGCAGTACCGGGAATCGAACCCGGGCCCCCGAGGACGGCAGCTAATAAGCACTAACCGTTACGCTACGGAGGAGGACGGAGTCAATGATAATATGCATATTACTAATTATTTGGATCTAGGACTGAGACAGGTGCCTCAGGTAATAACGTAGTATTTTCCTAACGTGAGCTGTCGAAAGCCCAGGAAAAAGTACACTGAGGACAACCACTATTAGCGTTAAGATTTTAACCTCCGATTTGGAAATGAGGTAGGATCTAAGCGAAAGCTAACATATCCGGCCATTAAGATAAAACTGTAATACGTAAGAGAGCTGTGATGTTGTTTTCGGTCACAGTGTAATAAGTTACATCAAAACACTCCCGCCAGTGCCAAGAATCGAACACGGACGATAAAAACTTGTTTTTCGTGTGTTATACAAACGATTCCGCCGTTATTTGCCGGAGGCGTGGAACATTTTCAATCATATTTTGTGGGCCATGAAGTTCATTTTTAAGAAAAGTGGGCGTCATAGTTGAGTCACTTCATCGTCATCCTCTCACCAAGGTGCCCGTGGTGCTAGTGAGATTATCGAAATGGAACATCACGCCCCATGGTTCGGATTTAAAACCGTAAGTCCCATGCAAGCAAATAGTTTGCTAGTTGGATCAGGCTCGTTTTTAGAAAAGCAGTTGGCACAGCTGATACATAGAGATATAAAATATCACGCATCCATCCACACTCCAAGTTAGGCTAATAAACGAAATAAATAATGAAATAAACTAAATGAAACAAGTGTTAATATCGTTCCAGTCCATCTGCTAGTCATTAATCACGATTGATCTATATTTAGGGCTGTCGCCCTGGTGGCAGATCCCATTTCAGTTGTTTGCCTAGTCTTTTCTTAAATGATTTTAAAGAACTTTGAAATTTATCGAACTTTTCCCTTCATAAATTATTGAGTTCCAGAGAAGAGTGACGTAAGTCCATATTTGGCCAAATTCAGATTATTTTCTGTTTCAGGTGGTTTAGGTCATATCTTGCTATAAGAATAGTGTGATATTAGTTCCAACAATTTTGCTTTACGTCGCACAGACACAGACAGGACTTATGGCGACGATGAGATATGAAAGGCCTAGGAGTTGGAAGGAAGCGGCAGTGGCCTTAATAACGTTACAGTCCCAGCATTTACCTGGCGTGAAAATGGGAAACCATGCAAAACCATCTTTAGGGCTGCCGACAGTGTGGTTCAAACCCCTTATCTCCCGGATGCAAGCTCACAGCTACGCGCTCCTAACTGCACGGCCAACTCGCCCGGTATGTGATATAAGTCAAGGCTAATATAAACGTGGTGAAATATTCATGGGAAATTATGATTTAAGTAATTTTGTTGTAGTTTTGAATGGAGAAAAACAGCAATGTCACTTTCCCCTGGAGCTCACGAATTATTCCGTTCCCCAATTCGCCTTTCTATAATTCAATATTTGCCCCAATTTGTCCTCTTGAATCCCAAATTTATATTTACTTTACGACCTTTCCTACCTCCACTCAAGATTATTCGTCTACTAATGTCATTCTACGCCATATCGGAACATACCACTCAGTCGAGCAGCTTGTGTCCTTACTCCTCAGTCTTCACAGCCCAAAGATTGCAACATTTTCGTAACACTACCCCTTTGTCGGAAACATCCAGAACAAACCGTGATGCTTTCATTGGGACATTTCCCAGTTCTACAAACCAAACTCCATTGCGCAACAGCCCCGATGGGCCATGGCCTGCCTAGTGACCAATGCTCAGCCGAATGCCTGCAGATTACGAGGTGCCGTGTGGTAAGCATGACGAAGCCTCTCGGCCGCTATTCTTTCTAGACCGGGGCCGCCATCTCACCATCAGATAGCTCTTCAAATGTAATCACGTAGACTGAGTGGACCTCAGATCCACGTAAAAATCTCTGACCTGGCCGGGAATCGAACACCGGGCTTCCGGGTAAGAGGCAGGCACCCTACCTCTAGACCGCAGGGCCGGCTTTGCCAGTGGTGTGGGTCCCGTAAACTGAAACTATACTTTAATTGGGGTATTACCAGAGACTTATACAACCTCTACTTTACATTCTTACTACAACCCCTAAGTACCCTCATAACCACGTGAGGTGATCTGTCACTTTTATTTACAGCCTTTTAATGCGATTACCCCAATCGACAAGTTCATCAAAGTAATCATATTATCATATTTTCCAATATATTTCATAACGATTATTATTATTATTATTATTATTATTATTATTATTATTATTATTATTATTATTATTATTATTATTATTATTATTATTATTATCAGTGTTGTTGTTGTTGTTGTTTAAAGGGGCCTAACATCTAGGTCATCGGCCCCTAAAGCTTTATATTTTTAATTTATTTTTTGCTATTTGCTTTACGTCGCACCGACACAGATAGTTCTTATGGCGACGATGGGAGAGGAAAGGCCTAGGAACTGGAAGGAAGCGGCCGTGGCCTTAATTAAGGTACAGCCCCGGCATTTGCCTGGTGTGAAAATGGGAAACCACGGAAAACCATCTTCAGGGCTGCCGACAGTGGGGCTCGAACTCACCATCTCCCGATTACTGGATACTGGCCGCACTTAAGAGACTTCAGCTATCGAGCTCGGTCCTTTGTATTTAATTTTGCATTAACTCCGATATGTGTTCGACTTCGATGGTGTAGGAGAGTACTAGAACTGGGAAGGTAGCCGTCGTGGTATTCATTAAGGTACAGCTCCGACATTTGTCGTGTGTGAAAATGAGAAACCATGGAAAACCACCTTCAGGACTGCCGACGTTGGGACTCGAACTGTCCATTCCCCGAATGTAAGCAATCTTAAGAGGAAACCGCTCTATGAAAGCTGTTGGTAACGAAATTAGGAACCGAATTCAAAATAAAAGGCGAGTATTTGAAACCATGAACATGTGCACACTTCATGGATAATAATCCCTAGTGTGAGAATAAAATCTTAGGATTCCAAGAGAGAATGAATTTCGTTAAGGAGCGATGAGATTGAGACAGGTTTACATACAATACTTTCTGAAGATACGCTATCATAGAGTGTACAATAAAGCGAATGTTTCTCATTCTTAGATGACCTAAATAAATGCCTTCCCACAATTGCATGTTGTTTGATTCCCTCAGAAAACTGCCATGGGCCTGGATTTATTGCACAGTACAAAAAAAAGAGGCATTTTAGATCACAACATTCAGTCACTTTTAATGACCTGGCAAAACCTACTATGATGGACAACACTAGTACACATAAAAGCTATATTTTTAAAATAAAAGGGATACCCTGGGAGAGTAAGTGGTCAACCAACCACATAAATTATTGCACTTGTGATTAAAGTACAATAGTAAACTCGTGTACTAATACTCCCCGAGATGGTGCAGATCTCTTCAGTCACACCCACAATGGAGGAGAGCTGCGTATACATTTTCATCCACATACCATCCCTCCTACCAATATTATAGCTCTGGCAGTATCGGGAATAGCACTCGGGACTCTCTGAACCAAAGGCCACTATGCTGACTATTCAGCCAAGGAACTGGACATATATCTTAACGTACTACATGCACTAAGGAAATCTTTCTGGCAAAATTCCAGTAATTTCTGTCTTCCAAATATCCTATAACGTATAGAATGACCAGGCAAAATCGTTTTAAGAGTATGATACTTTTTTAAGACCTAAGTACTCTATACTCTTCAGTTCTCTCTAAAGAGCATGCTATACTATACTTTCTTTGTTCCTCTTGCGGAGGGAAAAAAGTGAATATACCCACTTAACTATTTCATATAGCCTACGCTCTAACTTTGCTGATAACTAATGAAGAATGCGAAAAAGTTTTCAGTGATATCAAGAATTATTCGATAGAGGGTAAAAGTCAAATACTGGTATCGACACTCGAATAAGTAGTGAATGTGAATAATAATAGAAATGTTATTCGCTGTACGTCTCACTAACTACTTTTCCGGTTTTCGAAGACGCCGAGGTGCCGGGATTTAGTCCCACAGGAGTTCAGTTATGTGCCAGTATATCCACCGACACGAGGCTGTCGTATTTGAGCACCTTCAAATACCACCCGACTGAGCCATGATCCAACCTGCCAAGTTGGGGTCAGAAAGCCAGCGGCTCAACCATCTGAGCCACTCAGCCCGGCTAGTGAAAGTGAAATACAATGTTAACAAAGCCTACCAAACTCTCGGACCAACCATTAATTATTTTTTACAGAAAAAGGCAATAATATAACACAAATACCAATAATGTTCAATTAATTATGCGGTCAAACAAAGGTTTATTTCCATATCCGGTTTCTTGGATTGATAGTGAGCGTTGGGGTCGTCTGTTCATAGGGATCCGGAGTCGATTTCCGGCAAGGTTGGGGATTTGTACCACGTCTGGTTAATTCCTTTGACTCTGCGACTAGATGTCTGTGTTTGCCTTAATACACGCCTCTTTGTATAAACAAGCAACTCTACCAGCCACCACAGAAACACGCAATCTATATATATAAAATAACTTGTCCTGACTGACTGACTGACTGACTGAGTGATTCATCATCGCAGAGCCAAAACTACTGTACATAAGAAATTAAATTTTGAGGACAAATTTGTACAACAATGTAGGTGCTCACTAAGGGAGGATATTTGGATATTCCGTCGCTAAGGGGATGAAAAAGGGCTGAATTTTAAAAATGGGTGTTTCTATATCTCAAAAACTTAATAGTTTTAAATATGTGAAAAATGATATTTGGAACCATGTTTAAAAATAAGGAAACACGTATATTTCTGTTTTTGGAAAATCCTCTTACCGGGAGGGGGGGAGGTGAAAAAATGTGAAAAATGAATTGAAGACCTTATATGAGGATACTTATATCTCAAAAACTAAAAATGTTACAGTCCTGAAAATTGGCAATTGGACTCTTCTTCAAAAATAAAGAAACGCGTATTTTTTTTGGAAAATAAACTTATGAGGGGGTAAACAGGAGTGACAAACGGGGTGAATTTTAAAAATGAGTACGCATATATCTACAATATATCTCAAAAACGTAACACGTTACAGACGTGCAAAGTGGTATTTGGGATCTCCTGTAAAAGTAAAGGAACACGCATAATTTATTTTCTGAAAATCCACTTAAGTGTGTGAATTTTTAAAATGAGCAGATCTACAATATGTCTCAAAAACTTAACATATTACAGACGTGAAAATTGCCATTTTAATCTTTTAAAAATAAAGTAACACGTATTTTTTGTTTTCAGAAAGTAAAAATTAAAGGGGGGTGTAAATGGCTGAGAAAGGGGGTTGGATTATTTTTATTAGGATATTGGTATCTCCAAAACTGAAGATATTACAGACGTGAAAGTTGGTATGTGAAATCTCCTTTAAACGTAAAGAAACACGTATTTTTTGTTTTCGGAGAATTCACTTAAGGGGGTTGTAAAATGGACTAAAAATGGGGTAGAATTATTTTTATGAGGATACTTATATATCAAATACTGAAGATGTTACAGACGTGAACATTGGTATTTGTAATCTCCTGTAGAAGTAAAGGAGCACCCATAATTTGTTTTCTGAAAATCCACTTAAGGGGAAGTGTTAAAAGGGGTGAATTTTTAAAATGAGCGCATCTACAGTATATCTCAAAAAGTTAACATATTACAGATGTGAAAATTGGTATTTTAACACCTTTATAATGAAGCAACCGTTTGTTTGTTTCGAGAAAAACACTTAATGGGCGGGGTTTTCAAAAAGGACTGAAATAGGGGGTTGAATTCTCTTTACGAGGATACTTATATCTGAAAAACTGAAGATTTTACAGACATGAAAGTTTGTATTTAAAATCTGCCTTAAAAATAAACACGTATTATTTTGTTTTCGAAAAAATCCAATTAGGGGGGGGGGGAATAAATGAATTAAAAATGAGCTGAATTCTCTGTTTGAGGATACTTATATCTCGAAAACGAAGGATGTTACGGACGAGAAAACTAGAGAGTTAAATAGGGGTTAAGATCCGAAAACAAATGTATTCATTCTTTCATCGGAAACTGTTTAACGTATAAAGACAAAATTCCAAATAGCGGTATATATTTTAAATCCTACGAATTTTTTCAAATGTTCCACCCCCTAAAGTGTTAAATGAGGTTAGCTCCGTAAACAAAATTATTTATCCCTCCAAAACCGTTTGACGTACAAAGTTGTAATTTTACGAGAAAGGTCTTTTTTATGTATTAGGTGTAAAATATCGTATACTTAAAAATATGTCTCCCCTAAGGGGTTTAGTTGGTGGCTGACACTCAAAAAACACAATATCCATTCTTCCCAAACCATTTCAAGCACGAACTTATTTTTTTTTATAAAGGGTGTTCTTCTATACCCGAGATGTTAATAAATATTTAAAAACATTCACCCCTTAATAAAATATTCATTCCTCCTTTACTGTTCGACGTACAAAATCAAAATTTCACAGGTTGGTCGCTTTTACATCCTAGAAGTTAAATAAGATAGGGTTTAAAACATTCAAATTCTTCCGTGTGGGGTTCAAATGAGTGTTAGATCAGAAACTAAATAATCATTCCCCAAAACCGTTTGACGTACGAACTGAGGGCGTATTTTACAGGCTCAAGTGAGAGTGGACTCTCTAAAATGTAAAACTTTGAATAATAACTTTCACTTTAAAACCGTAGCGAAGGAAGGGTATCTTGCTAGTCTATATATAAAATAAAATGTCCTGACTGACTGACTGACTGACTGACTGATTCATCGTCGCCGAGCCAGAACTAGTAGACATAAAACACGAAATTTTGAGGATATATTTATATTACAAAGTAGGTGATCACTGAGGAAGAATTTTTGGATATTATTCCGGTAAGGGGTGAAAAGGGGGTTAGCGTAAAATTTAAATATTAGTATGTTTATATCTGGAAAGGTTAACAGTTTACAGACGTAAACATTGGTATTTGGAATCTCCTTTAAAAATAAATAAACACGTACTTTTTGTTTTTGGAAAATCCTCTTTGTGGGGGAGGGGGTGAAAAAGACGAAAAGGTTGTTGAATACCTTTTATGAGGATGCTTATATTTCAAAATCTAAAGATATTACAGATAAGAAAATTGGTAGTTTGAATCTCTTTTAATAATAAAGAAATACGTATTTTTTGTTTTTTGAAAATCCACTTAGTGTGCGTGTGGCGGAGGGGGAGGAGGAGGGCTGAACAGGTGTGACAAAGGAGATGAATTATAAAAATGAATATATCTAAAGTATATCTCAAAAACGTAATATGCTACAGACATGAAAATTGGTATTTGGAATATCATGTAAGGAAACACGGATAATTAGTTTTCGGAAAATCCACTTAAGGGGAAAATAAAGGGGGGTGAATTTTAAAATGTGCATGTCTACAGTATATCTCCAAAACTGAACATGTTACAGACGTGAAAATTGGAATTTGGAATCTCCTTTAAAAATAAAGAAACACGTATTTTTTGTTTTCGGAAACACCATTTAAGGGGGGGGGGGAAGGATAAAGATGACTGAAAAAGGAGTTGGTTTAAAAAATAGGATTCAGATATCTCAAAAACCGAAGATGTTACAGACGTGAACATTTATATTTGGAATCTACTTTAAAAATAAAGAAACGTACCTTTCTTTCGGAAAATCCACTTGGGGGGGGGGAGAAGAAGTGAAGAAAAAGTTGAACTATTTTTATGAAGATTCTCCTGTATCAAATACGGAAGATATTAGACACGTGAAAATCTGTATTTGGATTCTCCTTTAAAAATAAAAAAACAAATATTCTTTTGTTTTCGGAAATTCCACTGAAGGGGGCTGAAAGAATTGAAAAATTGGTTGAAGTCTTTGTATGAGGATACTTATATCTCAAAAACTGACGTGAAAACTGGTATGTGGAATCTCCTTGAAAAACAAAGAAACGCATATTCTTTTGTTTTTCGAAAACTCACTTAAGGGGGTTTGTACGAAGGACTGAAAAAGGGACTTAATTCTCTTTATGAGGATATATCACAAAAGCTAAAGGTGTCACAGAAGTGAAAATTGGTATTTGGAATCTTCTTTAAAAATAAAGAAACACCTATTTCTTTCCTGAAAGGCCACTTAGGGGTGGGGGGAGGTGTTGAATTCTATTTTTATTTGTGAGGATACTTATATTCCAAAAACTGAAGACGATACAGTCCTGAAAATTAGTATTTGGAATCTCCCCTATAAATAAAGAAACAAATATTTGTTTGTGTTTGGAAAATCCAGTTAAGGTGTGAATGGTGAAAGGAAGTAGAAATTATTGAATTATTTTTAGGAGGATATTTATATCTTACAAACGGAAGGTTACACACGTGAATATTGGTATTTGGAGTCTCCTTTAAAAATAAAGAAACACGTATTCTTTTGTTTTCCGAAAATCCACTTAAGTGGTGAGTGATAAGAAGTGAAAGAGGAGTTGAATTATTTTCATGAGGATAACATATATATATTTACAATTTGTTTTACGTCACACCAACACAGATGGGTCTTATGGTGACGATGGGATGGGAAAGGCCTAGAAGTGGGAAAGAAACGACCGTGGCCTTAATCATGGTGCAGCCCCAGCATTCGCCTGGTGTTAAAATGGTAAAACACGGAAAACCATCTTCAGAGCTGCCGACAGTCGGGTTCTAACGCACTATCCACCGGTTGCAAGCTCACAGCTGCGCACCCCTAAACGCACGGACAATTCACCCGGTACTTATATCTCAAAAACTGAATATGTTACAGACGTGAAAATTGATATTTGTAATCTCCTTAAAAATAAAGAAACACGGAACATTACAAACCTAAGGGGTTTGACTTGAGGGAGGTAGTTGACGACGTCAATATTCATTTCTTAAAAACCGTTTGACATACGAGCTTGAAATTTAACATGATAGTCTTCCTACATGTCTTAGATTTTAAATAACAATGGTCTTAAAATAATACACCCCTAAGGTGTTTTGTCTAGGGTGGTAAGGCCTGGAAATATAAATATTCCTGTCACTGAAACTGTGTGACTTACGAGGTTGAAATTCCAAATGATGGTTGCTCCATATGTTATAGATGTTAAATAAAAAGTGGTATAAAAACAAAAACTTACACCCCCACGGGGTTTTGACTGGGGATGATGTGAGGCCCGATGACAAAACTATCCATTCCTCTGAAATAGCTTGACATACGAGGTTGAATTTTAACATAGTGTTTATTCCTCAATGTCTTAGATTTTAAATAAGAAGCGGTCTTCAAACAATTCACCCCTAAGGGGTTTTGACAGGGGTGTGATATCCGATGACAAACATATTTATTTCTCTAAAACCGTTTGACATACGAGGTTGAAATTTCGCATTAATGTTGTTCCTATTTTAAATAAAAAGTAGTCTTGATACAATATATTCCTAAGGGGTTCTGACCGGGTTTTGGAACCTGATGATAAAACACTTAATTCTTTGAACACGTTTGACGTACGAGGTTGAAACTTCAAATGATGATTGCTCCTGTATACCTTACATTTTAAGTAAGAAGTGGTCTTAAAACAATACACCTTTAATGGGTTTTGACTTGGGGTTAAAATTTTAAATGATGGTTGTCCCTATACGTTTTAGATTTTAAATAATAACAGGTCTTAAAACAATAACCCCCCCTCCCAAGAGATTTTGGCTGTGGGTGAAGACTTATGACAAAATTATTCATCCCTCCAAACCGTTTGACGTATGAATTTATAATTTCACAAGAACTTTGGATGCCATAGGTGCCAAATATGATATAATTCAAAATATTTCATGTATATACGAACTGGGTCCATATACAAGTTGAAATTATAAAACTAAGTCTTCACAACAGCCAAGGTACTCGACCGAATTTCCGATTTCTCTTCATTATTGCTAAACATATATTTTTTTTAAATTAGGGGTTTGACTGACATAATCTTAAACTTAGTACGCGAGTGGAGAAACATTATTCGAGACCATTAATGGTACCTACGTATTTTTAGACACACTGAATGTCTGATCCTTAAAGATTTAAACCTCTCAAATTACTAATCAAATTCCACAAGCTTAATACCTATACTAGGCCTAAGTAATAATGGAGCTTTCATCTCAAATTTGTATCAAAGATTGGCACTGCCCTCTATAAACATAACATTCTGTCTTAGATTTGAAATAAACAATAACAATACAATACAGCCCTAAGGGGTTTTGACTGGGGAGGTGAGGTATGATAACAAAAAATACATTTATATGAAACCATTTGAATTACGAAGTTCAAACTTCATATGATATCGTAGGTGTTAAATAACAGGAGGTTTGAAACAAATTTAACCCCTCAGATAGTTAAATGCGTTCGAGATTCGGAAACAAATATATTAATTCCTTCCTCCGAAACGGTTTAACGTACGAAGACAAAATTGCACATAGCAATATGGATTTTAAATCCTAGGTGTGAAATAGGAAATATTTTTAAACGTTCCACCCCTAAAGTGCTAAAATGGGGTTAGCTCCGGAAAAAAAAAAAAAAAAAAAAATCTTCCCTGCGGAACCGTTTGACGTACAGAGTAGTAACTTTATGAGAAGATTCTTCTTTTACGTCTTAGGTGTAAAATATCGTATACTTCAAAATATATCTCCCCTAAGGAGTTTTTAATAGTGGTTGGCTCTATAAAATACAATATCCATTCATCCAAAACGTACGTTCTAGATATTAAATAAGATAGGGTTTAAAACATTCCAATTCTTCTCTACGGGTTTCAAAATCATAATCATTCCCACAAAACCGCTTGACGTACGAATTGAGGGTGCTTTTTTACAATCTCAGCGAACAGTGGACTCTCCAAAATGTAAAACATTGACTTTTAACTTTCAGTTTAAAACCGTAGCGAAGCACAGGTATTTTGCCAGTATTAAATAAACAACCCTCCAAATACGGTTGGCGTCAGGAATGACATCCGGCCGTAAGACAGAGCCAGGTCCATATGCGTGACATAGCTCGTACCCGTGACCCCAACGGGGTGTGGGAATGACTGTGGAGCATGTTGTTATCTTGTACATTCATACATAACACAATCAATATGTCTTTCGAAAATAAATTAATGAAGTTATATTGACAATATGTCCGCCTCTGTGGTGTAGTGGTTAGTGTGATTAGCTGTCATCCCTGGAGGCCCGGGTTCGATTCCCGGCTCTGCCACGAAATTTGAAAAGTGGTACGAGGGTTGCAAGGGGGTCCACTCAGCCTTGGGAGGTCAACTCAGTAGAGGGGCTTCGATTCTCTCCTCAGCCATCCAAGAAGTGATTTTCCGTGGTTTCCCACTTCTCCTCCAAGCAAATGCCGGGATGGTATCTAACTTACGGCCACGGCCGCTTCCTTCTCTCTTCCTTGTCTATCCCTTACAATCTTCCCGTCCCCACACAAGGCCCCTATTCAGCATAACAGGTGAGGCAGCCTGGGCGAAGTACCGGTCCTCCTCCCCAGTTATATCCCTCGATCCATAGTCTCACGCTCCAGGACACTACACTTAAGCCGGTAGAGGTGGGATCCCTCGCTGAGTCCGAGGGAAAAATCAAGCCTGGAGGGTAAACAGATTATGAAAGAAAGAAAGAAAGAAAGAAAGAAAGAAAGAAAGAAAGATATTGATAATATTTGTAGGATGCGCATGGTAAAGTACGCGTAAATAAAAATGATCTTTATACATGTATAGACTTGCGAATTTTGTTACTGCACATCTTGGATATGTTCTTTTCAATCCAAACATTTTTGGCCAGTCTAATCCTATAATTATATGCTAAGGTTGATAGAAGACGGAAGGGAATGTTATTAAAGAGAAGGGACAAGTCTGGCGGGTGAGGGCTAACCGCACCCCACTGACATCCCCCTGCAGGCGCCCATGCTAACTAAATAAATGCGAGTTACCATGTAAATAACAGTCTAGGAGTGCCGTGACGCGGAGGAGCAAGGGGGCGTAGACCACTGGTAGCTGACGCAGTCCATGAGATAAGCTGTGTATTTAGGGCTCACCCTGATTGCGCAAAATAATATGTTTAAGCTTTAACATGTTCTCCATAACGTGGAATATTATGATTTTTACACTTGGGGATGCTTTGAAATGTTGCATTTCTTTATTTGCATTCAAAGAACATGGCATGGTTAAAATTTGTTATTGTTTAGCATGATCAAACAAAATACACAGCATAGCTGCAGTCTTTTAAGTGCGGCCAGGATCCAGTAATCGGGAGATAATGGGTTCGAGTCCCACTGTCGGCAGCCCTGAAGATGGTTTTCCGTGGTTTCCCATTTTCACACCAGGCAAATGCCGGGGCTGTACCTTAATTAAGGCCACGGTCGCTTTCTTCCCCTTCCTAGGCCTTTCCTATCCCATCGTCGCCATAAGACATATCTGTGTCGGTGGACGTAAAGCAAATAGCAAAAAAAAAAAGTATATATATATATATATATATATATATATATATATACACACACACAGCGTACTTCGTCGCACCGACACAGATAGGTCTTACGGCGACGATGGGACAGGAAAGGGCTAGGAGTGGGAAGGAAGCGGCCGTGGCCCTAATTAAGGTACAGCCCCAGCATTTGCCTGGTGTGAAAATAAGAAACCACGGAAAACCATCTGCAGGGCTGCCGACAATGGGGTTCGAACCTACTATCTCCCGAATACTGGATACTGGCCGCACTTAAGCGACTGCAGCTATCGAGCTCGGTAAGTTTTCATCACCTACTAAGTCCCCCACGAGTACTTTGCCCTGGAGGAGGTACTACAAGATTCAGGTAAAATACTGACAGATCTCTTGCTCTGAAGCACCCTTAAATTCCGACCTAGTGAGCCGGCAATCCATCTGCAACTTCGAGTAATTGAGGGGCGTGATAGGCGAGTGGTATCGCTACTGGCTTCTACCACCGCAGTCTCAGTTTGAATCCCGGCGAATGGATGTGAAATTTTTGAAATAAAAAAAAAGAGGCCGCCTCTGTGGTGTAGTGGTTAGCGTGATTAGCTGCCACCCCCGGAGGCCCGGGTTCGATTCCCGGCTCTGCCACGAAATTTGAAAAGTGGTACGAGGGCTGGAACGGGGTCCACTCAGCCTCGGGAGGTCAACTGAGTAGAGGTGGGTTCGATTCCCACCTCAGCCATCCTGGAAGTGGTTTTCCGTGGTTTCCAACTTCTCCTCCAGGCGAATGCCGGGATGGTACCTAACTTAAGGCCACGGCCGCTTCCTTCCCTCTTCCTTGCCTATCCCTTCCAATCTTCCCATCCCTCCACAAGGCCCCTGTACAGCATAGCAGGTGAGGCCGCCTGGGCGAGGTACTGGTCATACTCCCCAGTTGTATCCCCCGACCAAGAGTCTGAAGCTCCAGGACACTGCCCTTGCGGCGGTAGAGGTGGGATCCCTCGCTAAGTCCGAGGGAAAAACCGAACCTGGAGTGTAAACAGATGATGATGATGATGAAAAAAAAGAGTCTTTGTGGTTCACTGGCTATGATCAAGACATAAACAGTCACGTTGAATTACAACCTTGCTTGTTTAGAGTAGTAAAGTGCCTACTCGACCGCGATACACAGCCGGCTGCACATGCAATGGAACTACGAACGAAGTGATATATAACAAAGAGAACACTGCATACCACGGGAAAATAAAGTTTGTTGTTGTCTGAAAGCAGAATCCTACATCGACCAGTTGCTTACTCATCAATGCAAAGGGATTTTAAATAGGGGGTGTGGCTATCTGCTCATTCAAAACTACAAGATATGCTTTGAGCAGTCAGTCAGTTTTACGTATGATAATGAGTGTATTTCATTGAAGCACGTTTCTCACCAGAGGCATTACTTCTCTACTCGTCAGTCTAACGCTCAGGAGCCGCCACGGACTAGTCTTCACCTGTTGCAGAGCGTCATGTAAGCACGCTGTCTAGAAATGACGGCACTCCCATCCTCAACATGTAAACATCATAGCGGCGCAGCATGCTTTGAGCTTGCCTCGCCTCCCCTTCGTGAGCCTCATAATTGGAAATTTATGTAGCTTACCCATGTATCCAGTTACACACAATCACACGCAGAGAAAAATGTGATATTCCATTGCTGAGACAAGAACATGACAACACCAGCACATTTCACACAGACAGTCTCACAGTCGCATACGCACCGCACTGAAGTCACAGGTCAACTGCCAAGCAGCACTTGGGCAACACTCCACTCGTTCACTGCTACCAACATACACTTCAGGGTTCCCAGCAGTCGTACCACATGGCTATGCGGCGACTGCACTTCACTCACCTCAAGCGCTTGGCGGGGGTCTCGGAGCCATGACGTCACTCGCAGCGCTGTATAATGTGGGCGGCTAGTTGCCGATAAGGAGCCATCAACTTTTTTCACGCACCGCTCCTCCAAAAGTAAAAGGACCACAAATTCCTTGCGACAGGGTTATATTATGTATCATTCAACAGATTAACGAGGCACTGAAATTGACTGGAGCATGGACACAAATTCCTCAGTGCCGATTTGTACATTTTCTCTCTTCTGTTTGTTTCTTTTGAATCAACATTCCCCCTCTGATTTTAAAATAAAGTATTAGGACTAATGATCCTGCGGGTGATAGAAGACATTCTGGATTGACATGGAAGGAGTCAGTGCCTGATCTGTAATATTTGAGCCTCCTGAGCCTATTAACAGCAACAAAAATCCGCAAATAGCCTATTTGTACTGAACTGAAAATTTTTACTAATTTCTTTCTTTCTTTCTCTCTTTCTTTCTTTCTTAATCTGCTTACCCTCCAGGGTTGGCTTTTCCCTCGGACTCAGCGAGGGATCCCATCTCTACCGCCTCAAGGGCAGTGTCCTGGAGCTTCAAACTTCGGGTCGGGGGATACAACTGCGGAGGATGACCAGTGCCTCGTCCAGGCCCTCACCTGCTATGCTCAACAGGGGCCTTGGTGGGGGATGGGAAGATTGGAAGGGATAGACAAGGAAGAGGGAAGGAAGCGGCCGTGGCCTTAAGTTAGGTACCATTCCGGCATTTGCCTGGAGGAGAAGTGGGAAACCACGGAAAACCACTTCCAGGATGGCTGAGAATCGAACCCACCTCTACTCAGTTGACCTCCCGGGGCTGAGTGGACCCCGTTCCAGCCCTCGTACCACTTTTCAAATTTCGTGGCAGAGCCGGGAATCGTACCCGGGCCTCCGGGTGTGGCAGCTAATCACACTAACCACTACACCACAGAGGCGGTTAACTTATTTCTAAAGACAAAAGGAGTATCATTGCACATTCCGGGCATGATTTCAGTGTAATATGCCTCTCTTCTTGATTTCATTCTTGCATATTCACTTAAGAGTTCCTTTTCCCCCTAAGCAGATGGATTCTCATCATTTATGGAAATTAATGCCAGGTCATTGGGGTGCGGCTCTTGCCTGAATGGTCAACGTAGTGGAGCGACGGCCCCGGGTTCAACTTCCGGTTTTAATCCTGTTTGGTTAAATCTTCTAGCTCGGGGGCTCATTTTAATACACATCTGCATTTACACGCAACATATAACACTACTAATCATCACAGAAACACGTAATAGTGAATGCATCCCTTCAAAATGAGTTGGGGTCAGGAAGGGCATCGTGCTAAAAACTATGTAGGCTTAATCTAGATAAGTGCCGACCCAAGATGACTGGACAGAGGCCAGTAAAGAAGAAATATGCCAGGTCACTAAGTCACTGCTGTCCCATGGAATTCCAGAGATGTTTTATTCTTTTCAAAGTCGAAAATGATCTTCCAGCTGATGCTAAAGAAGTGGTAGAGTTAAAAATAGAATCAAAGCAGTAGACACGTCTGGAAAGCTAGGGAGAATTGTACTATACTTCGCAAACAATAGATTTACGAAGCCATATACAGAAGATATATATTATAGCAACTTTTGAGAGTGAAATGTAGTGGTCGCGCTTGTTAAAGCCCTACGGCTATGGAGCCAAGCTCTACATTCGGGAGACGAGTGGGTTCGAACCGCACCATCGGCTGTCCTCAGAGTCGTTTTCTGTAGCTTTCCATTTTCACTTCCAACCAAATGATGGGACAGTTTCTATTCATAGGCCACACCCTACTGTATTTTTCCAACTCTCCTTACCCAATTTCATTCGTTACCATTCATTTCGTCATCATTCACTCCTCAACTGAGTTCGGCGTCTGTAACGGCATCTGGCTGTAGAAACATGCCATGTAATTTCTTTTCACCTCATCCTCGACCCCGTATCAGGCAATGGGACCACCGGCCGAGCTGTCCGTGCGGTTAGGGCCGCGCAACTGTGAACTTGCGTCCGGGAGATAGTGAGTTCGAACCCCACTGTCGGCAGCCCTGAAGGTGGTTTTTCGTGGTTTTCCACTTTTCATACCAGACAAATGTTGGGGCTGTATCTTAATTAATGCCACGGTCGCTTCCTTCCCACTCCTAGGTCTTTCCTATCCCATTGTCGCTATAAGACCTATCTGTGTCGGTGCTACGTAAAAAGAATTCTAAAACAAAAAGGAAGTGGGACTAAGCGATAGACATACTTTTGAGAACTGTCTGAGGAGAAATTAGTTCACCTGGATGTGACTGACCCTCTGCTCTCGATATCAGTTCTTCATCTGGCAAATAATAATAATAATAATAATAATAATAATAATAATAATAATAATAATAATAATAATAATAATTTTGGGTTTACGTCCTACCAAACCGGGCGAGTTGGCCGTGCGTGTAGAGGCGCGCGGCTGTGAGCTTGCATCCGGGAGATAGTAGGTTCGAATCCCACTATCGGCAGCCCTGAAAATGGTTTTCCGTGGTTTCCCATTTTCACACCAGGCAAATGCTGGGGCTGTACCTTAATTAAGGCCACGGCCGCTTCCTTCCAACTCCTAGGCCTTTCCTATCCCATCGTCGCCAAAAGACCTATCTGTGTCGGTGCGACGTAAAGCCCCTAGCAAAAAAAAACAAAAAAAACGTCCTACCAACTATATTGACAGTTTTCGGAGACGCCGAGGTGCCGGAATTTTATCCCATAGGAGTTCCCTCATACGTCGGTAAATCCACAGATACTAAGCTGACGTATTTGAGCACATTCAGGACTGGTGCCGCAGGGGAATACGCCAACTTGAACTCAGGGAAACCAGCCCTCCACCGTCCGAACTATTCTGCCCAGCATATCTGACAATTACTATCACCTGCGGAAGAACAGTAGAGAACTTATCAATGACAGGACCAAGTCACAATCGTTTGTGAACCTGACACCTGCCGTGCGGCAAAAAACTGAGATAAAAATCAGCAGAATTAAAATATCGACGTTAAGCAAGCCCCACCGATATTAAACCCCACGAAAATTCCTACGAGTCCGCCCCCCCCCCCCCGGCTCCTCGAAACGCGGGGCTTTTGGTCCATAGGTTCGGGCATGGAATGTAGTCTAATAGCAATCGATTTGAATCGAGTAGATATGCATGTATGTCTACCCCTTGGTCCGTTTTCCTAATACGGGGTCGGTGATAGATGGATAAGTAGATATATATAGATAAATAGATGTATAGATGGATAGGTGATTATTTTAACTGTTTAACTGGCAAAGTTAGGGACATATATCCCTGTCTTACACTTAACCGATGAATACATGAGTAACATAACTGTATATTATGCAACAAGCCTATAATGACAATAATTAAGACAACAGGATGTTTATAAAACGAGGGAAGCGAGTTTTATAATTTCCACACTCGTGTCTTAATTACCATTATAGGCGAGTTGCATACGACTGTTTATGCTCAACGATAATTATAACTCTATTTTTTTTTTATATTCATAAATGTCTGTCGAGATGTCGCTTGACAGTTGAGGTTACTGAACAGAGCGCAGGGCGCATGCGCCGAGTTATTGATTTTCCGTGAGTGGATCAGAGACCTTGACAATGTCATATGTTTTAAAAGCTTTGATAGAAGGTTATCATAACCCAGCCTTATTTCGGATACAAATTGTTTATTGTACAATTGGTGAAGTGAATTTACGGGAATGTGCCGTGTGGTTGTGGAAAATTGGAAGTAGAAGGTGCAATGATGTTAATAAATGTGTCCGACATGTTTGATTTTGGAAACAAGTGCGAAGCTAGTGCGTTGAGCGCAGGTGCGATGCTATCCGTACCCAGTTGGTCAAACAGTTATATCATAATGAAATTATGAATTCTGATTGGTGGAGAACCTGTATCATAATGAAAATCTGAACTCTGATTGGTGGAGAACCTGTATCATAATGAAACTTTAACTATAATGAGCCTCATTAAGATTCAGATTTCAGTTTTCTGTCATATAATATTTATATTGCGGCATCGTCGAGCAAAAAATAAAATAAAGTCCGCCTCTGTGGTGTAGTGGTTAGCGTGATTAGCTGCCACCCCCGACGGCCAGGGGTCGATTCCCGGCTCTGCCAAGAAATTTGAAAAGTGGTACGAGGGCTGAAACGGGGTGTCCACTCAGCCCTTCCCTGTCCCATCGTCGCCATAAGACCTATCTGTGTCTGTGCGACGTAAAGCAAAAAAAAAAACCACTTTGTTATGTTTGAGATCTGAAAAGAAATATAACCTTTATTTTAAAGTTTTAAATTAATCTTTGATACCGTAGATAGACCCATATAACCCACACCTTCTTTCACCTCTCTGTGTTCCACGGATAACCCCGGAACAATAATCATATTATCTCTCAAAGATGTTCTTTGTCGGTACGCCATATCTTCCTTAATACTTTTTTTTCCTAGGGGCTTTACGTCTCACCGACACAGATAGGTCTTATGGCGACGATGGGATAGGAAAGGCCTAGGAGTTGGAAGGAAGCGGCCGTGGCCTTAATTAAGGTACAGCCCCAGCATTTGCCTGGTATGAAAATGGGAAACCACGGAAAACCATTTTCAGGGCTGCCGATAGTGGGATTCGAACCTACTATCTCCCGGATCCTTAATACTTTATCAAAATTAATGATTGAGACATCATTTTGAAAAATACGTTCCCCACTATTGTCGACAAATACATAAATACTTTAAACTTAATGTTTTCGTTAAGAAACTTTATTTTAAAACCCGTATTTGCATACAGAATGTGGAAAGCGCCATCTGCAGACAATATGTTTAACTAATATGCACGACAGCTGTCGGTTGGAGTTGTTCATATTGTCTAAAGAATGTAGAATGCGCCATCTATTTACAATCTGTTTCAAAATCAAGTAAATACCGTATACTTTTATTGCTCCTAACCTCAAAAAAATATTCGTCCGTCAATTCATTCCACGATTCCAAGGAGCACAACAGGCAGGACCGAGAGGGAGACCTCCAACCATAAGTCGTTCCACACCATTGGAACGTGTCACAGATCGTAGAAGGAGAAATTCCAGAAGTGACGAACAAAGACAACTTCGACTTCAGAAAGATGGAGAAGCTCAGCGCAATCTCAGACAAGACAGATTCAATGCTCAACAACAACAGTTAGTGCAAGGTAACAACTTTGTGTCATCAATATGCCTACTTCACCTCCATCAAAACATCAGTGCAAGAACACAATTATATAAACTTCCAAAAACATGTCGTTCTGCCCGTCTTTTCCCTAAAGGCAATGAAGTGCAAAAATATAGTGTTGGTGATATGGACAAAAAGTGCGTACATTGCTCTGCAAGGTTGTTTGCAGGGGAGTTCATTGAAAATTCAGCTACAATGTGTTACCACAAGGGAAAGGTTAATTTAGAGCCTATTAAAGTTCGTGAAGAGCTTCAAAACCTTATAGAGCAGAATGATGAATACCGGTGTACTAAGAACTTCTTCTAAGTCTGTTTACCCTCCAGGGTTGGTTTTTCCCTCGGACTCAGCGAGGGATCCCACTTTTATCGCCTCAAGGGCAGTGTCCTGGAGCGTGAGACACTGGGTCGGGTGATACAACTGGGGATAATGGCAAGTACCTCTCTCAGGCGGCCTCACCTGCTATGCTGATCAGGGGCCTTGTGGGGGTATGGGAAGATTGGAAGGGATAGACAAGGAAGAGGGAAGGAAGCGGCCGTGGCCTTAAGTTAGGTCCCATCCCGGCATTTGCCTGGAGGAGAAGTGGGAAACCAGGGAAAACCACTTCGAGGATGGCTGAGGTGGGAATCGAACCCACCTCGGCTCATTTGACCTCCCGAGGCTGAGTGGACCCCGTTCCAGCTCTGGTACCTCTTGGAAATTTCGTGGCGGAGCCGGGAATTGAACCCGGGCCTCCGGGGGTGGCAGCTAATCATACTAACCACTACACCACAGAGGTGGACCATAAATAAATACCAGTCAAAAGTAATAGTTATATGCCTCGATCTCATTGTTTTGGCAACCTATGAATACCTTACTAGAAGCCTCTAGGGAGGCGGAAGAGTCAGAGATCTCTCCTCAGAGGGTTAAACATGGGAAGAACGCAGGGCACCGTCTAGACTAAACGGCAGATATATAGAATCTTCTATCACGATTTGCGTACAAGAGCGTCTCTTTCGCGGGAGACGTGTTGTCTGAAGTTGCTGTATGACATTACAACACTGGAGTCTAACATTCCTGACCTCTGCCTCTTCATGCATGCACACAGTTGTTCACATGTATTACAATATACATTTGACGGTAGCATTTTCTGGGAGAATTAGATGAGTATCGAATCCATTTCATTGAAGAAACCGGTTAACATCGCTTTTGAAGTTCTTTGAGCAGTTTAGAATGTTTCCTGTGGTTGTGATACTGATTGGTTTCACGACATGTTGCTTCGTTTTGCTTCTGATTCGAAGACTCAGCCGTGGCGGAATTTTGCCCGACAGGGGATTTTTACGTGGCGGTAAATCAACCAACACGAGGCTGGCTAATTTGAGCACCATTGAATATCACTGGACTGAGCCAGGATCAATCCCGCCAGCTTGGAGTAACAACTTCCATAACATACAGACGCACTGGTCTTGCTCCGAGTGTTATTACCGGTACTCATTACTCAGCACTACACAGACCTCACTAGCTTTCATTCTGTCAAATTGAAAAGAACTGTCGGTCATTTGTATAAGTTAAGCCTTCATGTACCAGAACTGTTTCTTTTTTTTCAATTTAATTTACGTCGCACAAACACAGATTAGTCTTATGACGACGATGGACAACAAAGGGCTAGGAGTTGGAAGGAAGCAGCCGTGGCCTTACTTAAGATACAGCCCCGGCATTTGCCTGGTGTGAAAAAGGGAAACCACAAGAAAACAATCTTCAGGGCTGCCGACAGTGGGGTTCGAACCAACTATCTCCCGGATGCAGGCTTACAGCTGCGCGTCCCTAACTGCACGCCCAACTCCCCCGGTACTTGTAAAAAAGAAATAGATAAAAGGTCGGCTTTTCAAGTTTGATCAGGTCCGCGGTGTAGAGATAGTGTGTCCAACTCCTCACCGGACGCCTCGGGTTCAAATCCCGACTTGTTCAAGAAACTGAACACCGGAACGTGATTCACAGGAGCTGTCTACCATGAGAGGTTAAAACGCCAAGAAATACGACTGAAGAAATAGTTATGCTGATCATACAGGCTAACACTTCATTATCTCCAGTCCATCCGCTTGGACATCAGCTGTTTTGTCAGGCCATCGCTCTCAATGTGCTGAATGTGCCGCAGGATTTTAAAGTCTTGCGCAAATGCAGACAATCCTCAATGACACTGGGGTAACAGTCGAATTCAAGCACCCTTAAGCGCCATTGACCTCCGGATTCGAACGGGGAATGATGGATCTGAACAGGTCTTAACCGCCTGGACGTTCTGCTCACTTATTTACTTTGGGAGGAGATAATAATTTGATGTTGGATATTTGTTCGGATCCTTGGATGCATACTAAGCTTAGTGGTCTCCGGATCAGAGGGCCTCAAGCTCGATTCCCGGCTGGGCTGTGGATTTTAACTGCGTATCGTTAATTCCTTTAGCTCAAGGATTGGATGAGTGCGGTCATATTTGTACACATCTAAGTAGCGTGCACCACACACAGAAACACACAATAGTGAATATATATCCTCCCCCCCCATATAGGAGTCGCCGAGGTAGTGGCTGTGCGATGTGTACTGTAGTTATCAACTTGCATTCGGGAGATAGTGGGTTCGAAACCAACTGTCGGCAGCCCTGAAAATGTCTTTCCGTAGTTTCCCATTTTCACACCAGGCACATGCTGGGACTGTACCTTATTTAAGGCGACGGTCACTCCCTTCCCACTCCCAGCCCTTTCCTATCCCATCGCTGCCAACCTATGTCGGTGCGACGTAAAGAAAATTTTAAACATGAACAAAAACTCTAGGCATCAGGAAGGGCATCAGGCTGAAAAACTGGACCAAATCCACCCGAAATGCCTACCCCCAGCATATTGGAAAAAGAATAGGAAGAAGACGGAGAAGAAAAAGAAGAAGTATATTGTTGTTGCGTCTGCGAAAATCACTATGCGATAATGTTATGGGAGGAATACTGACATGCAGCACATATATCATTAAGAACGAGAACTCTTGGAAATTACTCGCGCAATATTGAACATTAGATGGCAGAACCTTACCGACCAACGTTATTAGCTGAAATATTTCACATAGCGGTTTTCGCAGGCGCAACTACTATATATGTGTGTAATAATACAAGAAACTCTAATCTTAATAAGGTCAAACTTAGCCATTCGCATCTGTCTGGAGCGAGGACAGTACAGCAACACTACAGTACTGATGGTCCTTTCAGCAACTGGGATTATAATCTTGAATGTCCAGATAAGTTGTAACCATTATGTGCCCAAAACATGCTTTCCTCTTTGATGCTATAGAACTCAATCACAGTAGAGCTAAATAACTTGACATCTTGACATTTCTGCGTCAGATGAGATATATAACTAGAAAGCAGTGACCTATAAAAGGAATGACCAGGTTGGATTCACGACTTTGAAACCGTGATGTGGAGCGACCGTCACGTAGCGTGCTGAGTACCTGCCTGTATTATTATTGTGGCAAAAGATCTACAGAGGTCGACGCCACGAACAATTATCATTTTTCTTAAATTCCCGCCTGTATTTCGTTGAGTGTTCTAATGTCAACAGCACACTCTGCCTCAGCGTCGGAACGTACTAGTCAACTTGTACCTTAGTAAGTGTGATTAACTGCCACCCCCGGAGGCCCGGATTCGATTCCCGGCTCTGCCACAACATTTGAAATGTGGTACGAAGGCTGGAACGGGGTCCACTCAGCCCCTGTCCTGCATGTGTTAACATGTTTCACAATCAGTTTTCAGGAAAATGTAAAGTAATTAATGCCATGAACTCTTTCGGCAATGAAACGGTTCGAAGGGAACTGGCACTTATGACGACACACTTCCAACTCGTACCAGAATCAATCAAGAATCTAGAAATACGTGGGTTGCGTCTTAGAGATTCGCTAGACATTATGTAGAACGTGAATCCTGCACTGTAAGGTATCCCATGAAACCTAGAACTTCGTCTGCAAACAAAATATCATGATGTCCTTAAACGAAATCCGGGCTACGGCATCATGGTAGCTATAAGGGTAAGGTAAGGGTTATTCTGCTCGAAGGCAGGTCCGAACCTCCGCAGAGGTGTTCCTGAGCCGGAGTTTACGTGCGGTAGGGTGGCCAGTTCCTTTCCGCTTCTCCATTCCCTTACCCCCCACCAACAGCGCGTGGCAACGCATCCAACTCCTCACCACGTCGAATGTTGCTTAACTTCGGAGATCTCACGGGATCCGGTGTTTCAACATGCTACGGCCGTTATGGTAGCTATAAAGAAATATTTGATTGGTACTGATAATGTGGATCCAGCAGAAAGTTAACACCTACACTCGCTCCTGAATTCAAGTACTGTTCTGTCACATCCGTAAATGTAGAGAGATCATTTTCCACATTGAAGCTAGTTTTAACAGAAAAACGTCACAGGTTTATACCAGAAAAATGGGAAAGACTCTTGTAGTGTACTGCAAGGAAAATTATGGACAGGAAATGTAGGGTTTGCAGTGTAAAATGAAACAGGAATATGTATTTGCTTCACGTTAGAGTTTTTTACAGCGTTTTCTTATCAACCTTACTAACTGATTTATCATGTGCATTAATTAACATACTGTGTCTTATCTAGGAGACGTGTGCAAATTGTTTTAACAGTGAACACTGATAGATTGATGCGTCTCTAAAAACTATGTACCGATCTCGATAGCTGCAATCGCTGAAGTGTGGCCAGTATCCAGCACTCTGGGGATAGTGGGTTCGAGCCCCATTGTCGGCAGCCCTGAAGATGTTTTTCCGTGGTTTCCCATTTTCACACCAGACAAATGCCGGGGCTGTACCTTAATTAAGGCCACGGCCGCTTCCTTCCAATTCCTAGGCCTTTCTTATCCCATCGTCGCCGTAAGACCTATGTGTGTCGGTGCGACGTAAAGCAAATAGCAAAAAAAAAACAACAAAAAAAACAAAACAAAAAAAAACTATGTAGGATTGTTTGTAATAGTTGAACAGCCGCAGCTGTAAGTGGTGCAATTTTTTGTTTTTCATTCAGTTGTTTATCCTTGAACATTATTTTATGTATTGGTGTGGGTGAATCGCGTGAGTCTAGGAAAGGAATGTTACGTTTGCATGAACATAAGTGCATATTTAAATGCATATTTTACCACATTTTTCAGCATAGTTGCATGCCTATATTGGTGATTTATACAGCATATAAATCCGATGTCCTGTAATGAATGAAAACCTACAACCTGTTTTCTAGTCAATGACCGGGTCAGGGTTGGGATGAATGAAGCCGCCAATTTGCGGCGAGGATAGGAATTGTGCCGGCTGCCGAAGCCTGTCGCACTCCTCTGGGGAAGTAATTGATGACTAACAGATAAAATGAAATGATAATGGAGAGTGTTGCTGGAATGAAAGATGACAGGGAAAACCGGAGTAACCGGAGAAAAAACTGTCCCGCCTCCGCTTTATCCAGCACAAACTTCACATGTAGTGACCGGGTTTTGAACCACGGTATCGAGCGGTGAGAGTCCGGCGCGCTGCCGCCCGAGTCGCGGAGGCTCTACGTCTTGTAATAATACGGGCGATATTTAACAAAGTGTGTGTTGTTGACATCAGAACACAACGAAATACAAACAGCTGCTTCGTGCGCTATGTGCTAGTCAATTCATGTCACGGTTTCAAGGACGTGAATCAACGTGGCCATTCTTGTCTCATAAGAAGGACAGTGAGCAAACATATACATTACATTAGGTATTTCGGAAGTGTGATTAGCTGCCACCCCAGGAGGCCCGGATTCGGTTCCCGTCTTTGCCACGAAATTTGAAATGTAGTACGAGGGCTGGAACGGGGTCCGCTCAACCTCGGGAGGTCAACTGAGTCAAGGTGGGTTCGATTCCCACCTCAGCCATCCTCAAAGTGGTTTTTCCGTGGTTTCCTTTCCAAATTTCCCATCTCCCTACAAGGCCCCTGTTCAACATAGCAGATGAGGCCGCCTGGACGAGGTACTGGTCTTTCTCCCTAGTTTTATCCCCCCGACCCAATGTCTCACGCTCCAGGACACTGCACTCGAAGCGGTAGAGGTGGGATCACTGGCTGAGTCCGAGGGAAAAATCAACCCTGGGTAAACGGACTAAGAAGGAAAGAAAGAAAGAAATCATTTATTTAGGAAAAAAACATTGATAAATTCAATAGCTGAGTAGACTGGTTTATTAACTTCATTCAAGAGTAAATCTAACGCAAATAATCACACAACACAACAATTCAAGGCGCTGTAAAATCGCTTCTGCATGGACTATGTCTGAGAGCTTATATAACTTGAAGTTCAAAATTTTGGTAACTTACAGAATTTCATAATGCAGTTTGAAATTAACAATAAATCATAGTTATTTTCCCATTTCTTAGCCTATTTTTCTCCAAAATACTGACAATTTCTGAGTCTAATGCCTGTGTTATGGAATGTAAACTTCCTTAAGTCACCTGAAACAGAATCAAATGCCTGCCTGCAAAGCCAGAACTGTGTCCTTGAAAGAGGACAAGGGACTGATCTGGGTTAATGTGGCAGTAGACGAGGCGATTAGTCGAGTTTACGTTAAACTTCCTTTCCTATGATATTCATTTCTGTTCGAGACTGGATGAACTCTGGAGCTACAGTATATGAGCCTAGGAGAAGTTCTCACATTCCAAGTACATAACGGGGAGTAGGAATTCACGTCGGTTCCATCGGGTGAGCCAAGCACGCATTGGTGTCGTGCAGCCCGTTCTAATCAAGATACAGAAGAAGTAACACCTCCTCACTCTGCCTTTATTTAGTGTTCCTTGTTATTTAGTGCAGGTGACAGACAAAATTCGTCCATCACTTTAGGATCCCGGATATATTTTTTCTTGTAATATCAATTAAGCTTTATCCAAACCTGTTAATGCTACGAGGAAGGGCATTTCTCTGCATTCTCTCCTTCTACGATCAGCCGAAGAGAGGAAAACGAAAATATTTTTTGTATTTACATACTTTTCCAGAAATCCACAGTTCTTGATCCACCTCTCGTAAGATTTATTGTCGTATGACATGGGCGACATGTTCATCCAAATGTCTCAGTCAGGTATGGAAGTGAATGAGAGATGAGCGATTCTAGTAATGCAATTCCTTAGGTAACCAATTCTTGTGACGAATTGTTTGAATGTGAGGACTGTGACGTCTTTTGGTGTATACGTTTGTGTGGGCTGGGCAGATTAATATGCGGTAGCACATTCTGGCTTAGTGGTGAATGCAACGGGAAACCAGCTCACTTGACAGTTTCCCATTACACCCGCTCACCGACACTCGAGCTTTCTATGATAATAATCAAGTTATTGCGTTACGTCCCACTAACTAGTACTGTCGTCGGAGATTTTGAGGTGCCGGAATTTTGTCTTGCAGAAGTTATTTTATGTAGCCTACCGATAGATCTACCGACATAAGGCTGGCGAATTTGAGCAGTAAATCTCCAAGCTGAGCTCCGATCGAACCCGCCAAATAGGGCTCAGGAGCCCTGCATTTATACCGTTTGAGCCAGTCAACTCGGCGGTTTTTATAAATGTTTATAACAGTTGTTATTGGAACTACCAGGGATTAGACCAGCCTATGAGAAGAGGACTCTACATACATACATACATACATACATACATACATACATACATACATACATACATACATACATACATACATACAGTGCCCTTTTTAAGGCACCCAATGCGGTGGTCTTCTTTCTTGATATGTGCGCCGGCTGCTCCTGCAAATAATGACATTTAAAAATACCTACCGCCTCATGTAGACTCTTCTCCTCGGGGGTGGTGCGTCCTTGGATCCCTCGGGTTGATGGGCCACACGTCGATCGGGGGGTGAGGAAATGAAAGATGGGTGAACCAAACTATTAAATGACGGTATCCAAAGACTGAATTAAAATTGAAATAAATAAAATGGTTTATTTAACAAAATTTGCAAAGTATAAAAATGAAAGTCAAATGGTGTATAATAAAATAATGTGAAATGAAATTAAAATTTAAAACAATTAAAGGATCTGCATTCCAATAAGTTAATTATCTGCCTTAATAAATTTCGACTGAAGGTCGCTTAGATTTAAATATTCTGGGTTACATCGAACCACTGTCTCCATGACAATGACGTGACCACATTTAAAACACTGGTCAAAAATACAGTCTCATTTGAATAAATGATTTACAATACCTTGGAAAATGTCCTCTCAAAATGAATTTGAGTAATTACTTAATTAATTTGTTAATTCAACGAATTGACATTGACTTTGAGGTGTCTATCAAATATTTAACCCATATGCAAATTCAGTTGGGAAACACCCAACTCTAAAATAATAGTAGAATACACTAACCATGTGTAACAATAAAAAGAAAAAGAGAGAAAAACCATGAACATGGTACTTTATCCGTTATATAACCTTTGCCACATATTTAAACTACTCGTGGCTGAAAACAAGAAAATTTATAGAACCAAAAACCTGAGTGCTACCATCACTCATTTAATTAGTTAAACCTTACTTATTTAACTGTGATAGTCTGGACGCTTAAAATACTCAAATTAATTAGGCCAAGTGCCACAAGTTTACATCTCAAATGAAAGCGATCCCTTTACATCGTTAACTTTACCTAGTTTGCCGCTGCCTGCATTTTCATTGCGAATGCATACTTGTGTGGTACCAACTCTAGATGGAGGCAGATCCCATCTTATTTATGTAACTCATCTGCGGCACTTGTGATACAACTGCTTATTAAAGATCGCTTCATTTGCCTAACTGAAATGTAGTGGATTTCTAAGGCTTGGTGATTACTAACTGTCTTCTGGTGTGAGCATACCACTACTATGGTTTTGACTATGAACTAATCGATGATCTATTACCCTAACATATGAAATCTTATTTACATAAATGAACATGTCAATGGAGAAACACTGCTCCCAAGAAATACTGAAATTAAAGTAACCTGACATTGACTTTGAGGTGTCTATCAAATATTTAACCCATATTCAAATTCAGTTGGGAAACACCCAACCCTCAGACGAAAAATGTCTGGACCTGACCCCATTCAATCTTTAAGGACAATTTATTTACATAAATCAAATACAAACACTATTCACGTATCATCAGATTCTAAAATAATACGGTGACAAAATATATACAAAGAAAGGATATTATAACAAAAATCCAGATCCCAAACATCGCTGCCTAATAAAATTTAAAAATAAAAATGCGCAATATCGAAGTATAAAATATTACCCTGATTCAAGTCACAAAAGTATGTGAATTTGATGGCAATCTTCTCACCTCAGGCGAAAAATGTCTGTACATGACCCCATTCAATCTTTAAGGACAATAATTATTGGTATTACATGTCATCAATGATTATACATGACTATCGAAACACACATTGATCGGTCGCTCTGTTCACAATTCACCTCGGACTCTAACTTGCATATTTTCCGAGCATCTATTTTCCCTGGGAACTATTTGAAACAATACAGGCTTTTCACCTACAGCCAATACACATGTCATCTCATATTTAACACTCTCGGTTAAATTATTCATCTCTCAATTCTATTTATTCATCAATATTCTCGACGTAGTAACTCAATAGTACGGCCTCCTTCGTATCAGGCGGGCGAAATAACTGTGTCGTTCACATATCCATTTTTACGACATTATTCATGACATGGTCCAAATATCACATCTTCCATTTTTCAACGCAGAACATCAGGGATATTACTATTACTTTGCTCGTTATTTTGATCATCTACCGTTTCACATATTATGAAATATCAGAGCTAACTTATCAATGGCTTCCTGTCACTAATTAATTAACTGAAATAACGAGATTGCCTCTCAAAAACACGGCTATCGAAATGTGTAACCACGTTTACATAAAGAAATTTAACTTTTGCGTTTCAACCATATCGTCGCTAAATACCAAGTATGAGAGCTACCGGAAACGGTCATCTGAATAATGATTATATAACATGAAATAATACACATTTAAACTAACATGGCGGCATCTACAAAATCAAAACGTCAACAAAAGTACCGCTCATTACCATTGTTATTATTATTATTATTATTATTATTATTATATCATTATTTTAAAATCTGCACTACACTGTATGTTAATTTCTTAGTAAAATAGGATTCTCATATGTCAAAATGACTTACTTCAGAATGGTCCAGAAATAATATGAAAAACATTCTACTTAAGGAAACTACGCACATAACACTCGCTAACATTTATTATTATTATTATTATTATTATTATTATTATTATTATTATTATTATTATTATTATCATGATTTTACAATTACAATTATTGTGACACTATGGCATTTATATTCCGAATCGCCAAATATAATTGTCGTAGTCTCACGTTTAACTCAAAAATGAAAATGATATCAAACTACAATTAATATCATCCGACACGTGAATTATTTACAATCCTATCTAAATTTCTAAACTATATTTTGATCATCGATTGTTCATAGTCCTACATATTTACATATTTACATTCTGCTCATTTACCTTATTTGTGCTGGAGGCAGGTCAGATCACCCTCCGGACTCCGTCATGATGAATTTAGTACTCCATCTTCAAGCTGATGTGGTTATACAAGAGGTCACACGCACAAACTTGATGCATTTTTACGATAGCGTTACACACGTCCACATTTATATTAGCACTCGCATTTATTAACACTCCTATGAAGATTATTCAATGACACTGCATTGAGCACCTGACGTGAAGTTGAAAGTCTGGATTCCGCTACCTGCCTAGCCTCCTACTGTCGTCTCTCTCACCCCTCTCAGTTTGTTTGTGTAAAGGATTATTGGTTATTCACCTTCTCTGACCAAAACACTGGACTCAAGGTCTTAGTGCCGCAGCATTCCATTAGCGAAAACAAAGTCCTTCTCCCCGTAACTGGCTTGACTAATTCTGCTCCCAAATATCTCACTTGCAGTAGTAGTTCTATGAGAGTGTGGAAAAAATTAAATGTAATGTTCCCGATGATATGTGGAGAATTTTTATAATAATCGTCCTCCAAAATATGACTTTTCCACGAAATATACAAGCTACACATGAACTAGGGAAAATGTTATGCAGCTACGTGTTATGAAAAGATTCATTGTTCATCTTGGTCCTAGCATGTTATAAGTTCATTCAAGGCAAGTGGTGAGAATATAACTACCATTGTCATTCGTTAATTTAATTGCCTGGTTATCTCTGCATAAACTAAAGTTGCATAAAAGTTTGTCAAAGTGTTCATTTCGGCTAAGATATTACTCACACAAGTAAATACATTACTCACTCGGATGCCAACAACTGTACAGGACTGAGAATTCTTACAAGACTGAAAATTCTTACGAGACTGAAGATTCTTACAAGACTGTGAATTCTCACAAGACTGAGATTCACCACAGTGGTGTCGTCGGTTTTGTAAACAGTCCTCCCCCACTTCGAAAATAGTTCTGTGGAAGGGATGTGGCGTAATAATCCTGCACTTGGGATCGATTTATCATACGTCCGTAGGTTAGAATTTTAGGAAATGTGTTCTAAACATTCCTAATTTTGGTCCGATTTACGTGTTACATTGCGTTACGAGAAACGATCACAGGTTAATATACACGATGGCGCGCGTCACTGGCTCTATTTTCTGCAAGAGTATGGCGCCTTCCCGCCATGACTGTTCATTTCCTGGGCGATACCGCTCTTCCATGTAAAATTGAAAATTCTTATTTAACCATTGATTAACCACACTTTTGCACTGATAAATCCTCAAATATTGTTTGGAAGTCAGCACACAATCTTTCACAGCTACTTCGGGCACCAAATCGCGAAATACTAGCTGTAGATTCCCGCTATGACAAGGCATTAAAATTTGCAATTTTGTGATTGGCTGAGACGTTCGCGCTCTTAGTAGCTTGGATTCTTCCATTTTCTGCCAAGGGATGACGGGCATTATTCGTTTCTCTCTCGCACCTCTGGGTAGGGCAGATTCCGATGTGCGGATTCACGTGGGAACTGGGTAGAAAGTTTCCACTTCTCGTCGGCATCATAAACATAATTGGACGTACCACTCAGGCTAGCTACTTCCTGTTCGTGCCTTAAGACGTATTCTGTGGATATATTTTCAGTCTGAACGGCGCCTGAATGTTGCTTTGTGAGACTGCAAGCTTTTCCCAGCCTACTGCAGTATTCCCATATGCGAATTATTAAACATTTAATTTATGCATCTATTATGCACATTCGCTTATGGGTGCAATACATACACACATACATACATACATACATACATACATACATACATACATACATACATACATACATACATACATACATACATACATACATACATACTGAACCCATAACCTTTGAGCTATGAAGAACCAGAGTCTTGAACCCGAGGGGTGAACCCAAGTCCGTAACTGAGAAGTTCGGAAAGTTTGAATCAGTCGGACAATCAGCATGAGGAGTTCGACTCATATTTTTCTCTTGGTCAGCCTAAACACGTGGAAAGGCAAGGAAGTATTTTGTTTCCCAGTAATGAAGAAATGATGTCAGGAGCACGTGTGGATAGGGTGAAAGAATACAGGATGCTTGGCGGGAGTTTATGTCAGCCGTATTTGATCTACAGAGGAACTGGGACGAAGCTGCCGGACGAAAAGTTGCATGGACTACAAGTGTAATTAATTCATTGTTAATGATGAAGATTTGAAGTCTATCGTTGCTCACATAAGGGATATCCTGAAGAGACGCGCCTGATTATTAAAACTATGCGACATTGTCGGAAGTATAGTACTAGTACCTGAGTGAACTTTCAGTTTGGAAGGTAAAGACCTCTAAATTATATCTCTTAATCATTGGACGAACAGAAAAAAAAACTATTTTTCCAATGCTGTATGACGAGTGCCGGTTAAAATTATTTGGACATTTAATTTTGTCACTATCCGATCTATGACATCGTTACGATGGAATAAAACAGCTCCCGCCATCTTAATTTTGGTGAATGCACGTCGCTTTGCATCCGCTCCAAATCACCGTTTTAGAGACTAAGTCCGAAAACGGGACTTAGGTTTTGGCCGTGTAGGCTAGCCTGGAACATAGCCTCCAGCAGTAGAGGTGAAATATTTCTGTACCACTAGTGAATTTTGTCTTCGATATTTGCTAGTCAGACAGATCGCATTTGACAGTAGCCAAAGAATTAGTAAAACACTTTGAATCGCGAATAAGGTTGTCAGTTATAACAGTTAAACGTATTGTCGGTATTCCAGATGTGGAATAATGTTAAAATTCATACACGACCGGGCGAGTTGGCCGTGCGGTTAGGGTCGCGCAGCTATGAGCTTGCATCCGTGAGATAGTGGGTTCGAACCCCACTGTCGGCAGCCCTGAAGATGGTTTTCCGTGGGTTCCTATTTTCACACCAGGCTAAGGCCACGGCCGCTTCCTTCCCACTCCTAGGCCTTTCCTATCACATCGTCACCATAAGGGCTATCTGTGTCGGTGAGATGTAAAGCAAATAGCAAAAAAAATCATAGACGGTAAAATAGACTGTCGTACTTACGCCGAAGTTCCGAACTGAATTATAATAGGTGGTGTTCTTGTACATACAATTAAAACGTGTGCGAGAAAACATTCGTACAAACGAGTGCGTATTTGTAAAAGCCAATTTTCATGTGAGGCTATATTTTTGTGTAACTATTTACAGGTTCAGAAAAATGTAAAAGCCATTTCATCAAAAGGAAAATATCAAATAAGGGAAAACAATATATAAAAATCCAGGAATGTATTTACGATGGCCGGCTAAGGCACAGAGAAAGATGGTGACAACCTTCGCGATGGATTCTGATGTGTACATAAGGTAATGTGACTTAGTCCTTTCATAAAATGTTTGTTTCATTATGTCACCATGTCTCGTAAATTTTGTGACGAATTTTGGTCAACCATTTGTTTGTGTTTCAAAGTCTGTAATGTACGACGTAAGTTTCATATCTTGGGAAATCATTATAGGGAAATACTTGCGTGTGCGTGCCTAATTTCGTGTATTTAATGAGGGTAATATGATATTTGTGTCGAGGGCTGGACTATTTTCGTCAAGCCGATTTTTTTGTCTTTATATATATATTTCGAAACTTTTATGTCAGTTGTTTGAGTTGGGAACCGTCTAGTTATGTTCAGTATAAGATTTGACGTGTTTTGATACCCCTATTGCCTATTGGAGATTAAAAATAAAACATTTATGAACATTTTCTGGTATTTGTAACGTATGACGTGAGTTTTGCAATCGGGTCGCGATCACCTGTTATATAACGCGTGGAATCTGTAAGGGAAGGAGCAAAGCGCATATTTTCGATAAAATTAGTATTGTCTTATAGCGTTTGTTTTTGAGAAGGGGAATGTCATTTGAACGTTATGAATTGTCGTGAGACGAGTAGTGAATAATTATTGGGAAATTTTGTCGGGGAGTTTAAGCTCCAAGTTTCGGTTTAGGGAGTAAATGTTGTTAATGCTAAGAAGTATGTGGGAAATTGCTTTACGCCGACAGAAGTATATTTGTCATAGTGTAAGATGCAGATGTAGATCAGGTATTCTGTGTCAGTGTTGTAGAAGGGAGGTTGAATTTGGCTTAGGCGGTTGAAGTCCTGTAATTTTTGAGAAGTAGATTGCCAGGTGATTGTCCTGAGGTATTGAACCCTTGATCTTACCGTTCCATCGTTGGTCCTCTGCCTCGGCTAATTCCGTAGAGCAATGTCGTACTCTCGGATCTTGGGGTCATTTGGAGTTTTTTCTGGCACTTGAATGACCAATCGATAGGGTTCAGAGGAAACATAACTACTTCAAACGAGGAGCAAAACCGTGCTTACTAAAATTATTTATTCCATGTAATCACGAGAATTTGTTTATTAAATAGGCAAAAAAGTCAGTTAAGTTTGTCACAACTTGTTATAACGCAGTCACAATGCATAACGTGAGTGGTAAAATTATCTTGAAATTGTTTATATTATTTTCTTCCAAAGAATGAAAACGCAATGTAAGATTCGTGGACAGCAAAAAGCAGAAAAAAGAATAGAAAACGTGAAAATCGGACAACATTGATCCAAACGATAACTGAGAGTTAACCCACACGATCCGAGGAAAATCTAACCTTCAACAAGTAGAATTCCAGATTTACATTTAATTAAGGTTATTCAACAGTCGGTTACCCTATCGAATATCGGATCATCCCCGAACTGATCCTTAATCGAACCAAATCGACTATCACTTGCTTTAGTTAGGTTGCGAAAAATTACTTGAAAACATGGTGTTCATTTACAAGATAACAGCAATTGTCACAATCAAAAATAAAATTTCCACCACGTATTGTCATCTCGTGACACCCTTAAATTATAGAGTAATCCCGATGCTAAAACATGCATCACCATAAAACAGATGTTCAGGAGGAACCAACAACACTTGATCCGACGGGATCTTACGCTATATGGTTCTGAAGGAACTAAACCGCGAAATGCAGGAAAAAGTTAATTCAATATGCGTTTAGAAGAAACGCCAAACACTGGAGTTAAAGAAAAGTGGTAAATCTGTTGAAAATGTTCTTACTAAACCAAATTTCAGGTTATGAAACAGTTACGTCATTAAATTCGTTAAAATACAAGTTCACAATATAAAACAAACAATATGAAATCTTTCCCATTCTCTATAACTACGACTACAATTACAAATCTGTCTACCTACACTTGTCCCATTAAGCCAAACTAGAAGTGATCGGTAGATTAATGTCTCACGTAAATAATGTTAATAACGAAAAATGAGAATAAAATATACTAACAGCTAACGAATCAAAACCGCATTCGTAGTGTAAATCCTACATACATTAACTGTCAACACATGTCACTATCAGAACATATCGTACACCCGAACAATAAATCTTAAAGTGAAGAAAGAGAAACAGATAGAAACAAAAATTCATCGAACTTGAACGCACGCGGCTAAGTAGTAGGGATCAGTCTCCATTAGCCAGGTTTTCACGTGGGACAACCCCTACATTCATGCCGCTACTGATGCAACGCTATTACTAATAATACACTGACTGACAGAGCAAATGCAACACCAAGAAGGAGTGGTCAGAACTTTATGCCAATTGCAGGGTAGACTGACGTCACTGAGGTATGCTCATGATGTGAAATGCGCCGCTGTGCTGCGCACGTAGCGAACGATAAATGGGACACGGCGTTGGCGAATGGCCCACTTCGTACCGTAATTTCTCAGCCGACAGTCATTGTAGAACGTGTTGTCGTGTGCCACAGGACACGTATATAGCTAAGAATGCCAGGCCGCCGTCAACGGAGGCATTTCCAGCAGACAGACGACTTTACGAGGGGTATGGTGATCGGGCTGAGAAGGGCAGGTTGGTCGCTTCGTCAAATCGCAGCCGATACCCATAGGGATGTGTCCACGGTGCAGCGCCTGTGGCGAAAATGGTTGGCGCAGGGACATGTGGCACGTGCGAGGGGTCCAGGCGCAGCCCGAGTGACGTCAGCACGCGAGGATCGGCGCATCCGCCGCCAAGCGGTGGCAGCCCCGCACGCCACGTCAACCGCCATTCTTCAGCATGTCCAAGACACCCTGGCTGTTCCAATATCGACCAGAACAATTTCCCGTCGATTGGTTGAAGGAGGCCTGCACTCCCGGCGTCTGCTCAGAAGACTACCATTGACTCCACAGCATAGACGTGCACGCCTTGCATGGTGCCGGGCTAGAGCGACTTGGATGAGGGAATGGTGGAACGTCGTGTTCTCCGATGAGTCACGCTTCTGTTCTGTCAGTGATAGTCACCGCAGACGAGTGTGGCGTCGGCGTGGAGAAAGGTCAAATCCGGCAGTAACTGTGGAGCGCCCTACCGCTAGACAACGCGGCATCATGGTTTGGGGCGCTATTGCGTATGATTCCACGTCACCTCTAGTGCGTATTCAAGGCACGTTAAATGCCCACCGCTACGTGCAGCATGTGCTGCGGCCGGTGGCACTCCCGTACCTTCAGGGGCTGCCCAATGCTCTGTTTCAGCAGGATAATGCCCGCCCACACACTGCTCGCATCTCCCAACAGGCTCTACGAGGTGTACAGATGCTTCCGTGGCCAGCGTACTCTCCGGATCTCTCACCAATCGAACACGTGTGGGATCTCATTGGACGCCGTTTGCAAACTCTGCCCCAGCCTCGTACGGACGACCATCTGTGGCAAATGGTTGACAGAGAATGGAGAACCATCCTTCAGGACACCATCCGCACTCTTATTGACTCTGTACCTCGACGTGTTTCTGCGTGCATCGCCGCTCGCGGTGGTCCTACATCCTACTGAGTCGATGCCGTGCGCATTGTGTAACCTGCATATCGGTTTGAAATAAACATCAATTATTCGTCCGTGCCGTCTCTGCTTTTTCCCCAACTTTCATCCCTTTCGAACCACTCCTTCTTGGTGTTGCATTTGCTCTGTCAGTCAGTGTAATAATGTTATTTGTTTTACGACCCACTAACTACTTTTTTAAGGTCTTCGGAGACGCCGAGGTGCCGGAATTTAGTCCCGCAGGAGTTCTTTTACGTGCCAGTTAATCTACCGACGCGGGGCTGTCGTATTTGAGCACCTTCAAATACCACCGGACTGAGCCAGGATCGAACCTGCTAAGTTGGGGTTAGAAGGCCAGCGCCTTAATCGTCTGAGCCACTCAGCCCGGCACGCTATTACTGTAGCACGTTCCGGCTAGTAAGTATTATACCGAAACATGGCCTAAATAGTCACTGCTGATATCTTCCACACTCATATCCACTACTGGAAACACTAAAATCGTTCATGTCGATTCGCAAAAATGCCTAACCTATAACTTGGATGTGTACAGACGGCGTCCTAATCCTGTCATTGAGTCAACGTTACAGTGTCTACTGATCCTTAACGATAATTATAATGCACGCGGCGTCCTAAATCTATCGTTGAGCCAACGTATGTTATCTACACATCACGTGTACTGCCAGGCGAAATCGAAACTTTAACACAATGACCGGATATTTAATTCTGATCCTCGTTGAAACACTAACACATGAAGTGAAATTCGCTACAGAAATGAACTCGAATCTGGAAATATTACTGTGTCTATTTCCTACAATAAAGTGTGAAATTGGACCTTTATGTTTTCTTATATATATCAATGACATGTGTAATGAAGTGGAATCAGAGATAAGGCTGTTTGCAGATGACGTTATTTTGTACAGAGTAATACATAAGTTACAAGATTGTGAGCGGCTGCAGGGTGACCTCGATAGTGCTGTGAGATGGACGGTGGGCAATGGTATGATGATAAACGGGGTTATAAGTCAGGTTGTGAGTTTTACAAAAAGGAAAAGTTCTCTCAGTTCTAATTACTGTGTTGATGGGATGAAAGTTCCTTTTGGGGATCATTGTAAGTACCTAGGTGTTAATATAAGAAAAGACCTTCATTGGGGTAATCACATAAATATGATTGTTAATAAAGGGTACAGATCTCTGCACATGGTTATGAGGTTATTTAAGGGTTGTAGTAAGGATGTAAAGGAGAGGACATATAAGTCTCTGGTAAGACCCCAACTAGAGTAAGGTTCCAGTGTATGGGACCCTCACCAGGATTACTTGATTCAAGAACTGGAAAAAATCCAAAGAAAAGCAGCTCGATTTGTTCTGGCTGATTTCCGACAAAGAGTGCCTAGCTTTACAAAAATGTTGCAAAGTTTGGGCTGGGAAGAGTTGGGAGAAAGGAGACGAGCTGCTCGATTAAGTGGTATGTTCCGAGCTGTCAGTGGAGAGATGGCGTGGGAGGACATCAGTAGACGAATACGTTTGAGTGGTGTCTTTAAAAGTAGGAAAGATCACAATATGAAGATAAAGTTGGAATTCAATAGGACAATTTGAGGCAAATATTCGTATAGGAAGGGAGCTGGGGATTGGAATAACTTACCAAGGGAAATGCTCAATAATTTTCCAATTTCTTTGCGATCATTTAAGAAAAGGCTAGGAAAACAACAGATAGGGAATCTACCACCTGGGCGACTGCCCTAAATGCAGACCAGTAGTGATTGATTTATTATCGAAATTAAACAACAGGTTCGAATAGTTTAATCTAATACGCATTTCAATGTAAACACATGCTTTGAAATTCGCTAAATAGAAATAAACTCAAATCTCGTTTGATATTACGTAATATCATGTAAAACAATAATCACGACACACGATATTCACGGCATAAATTGAGTGTGAGGCTCCAACTGACCTGCCATGTCAGCACTCCGAACATGTATCATCGTGAACTGTCCGGAAAAGTACCTTCTCATCATCATACGCAGGCTGAACTCCCGGTCTAATAAAATTCATTCTCTCACCCGCAATGTTCCAGTCCGCGATGTTTTCTTCTCGTAAAGATACAGAATAGAATTCAACTTACAATAATTAAGTATTATCTTGACCGTGTGTCAGAATGTATTTTGTTCGTGAGGTCGGCTATAGCAAAATGCACTTCGCCAGTTATCAAACAGAATCGTCACCTAGACTTAACTGCCGTTACCTACAGTCTTACATAAAATCATGAGAGAACATCAATTTGTACTTAAAATAGGCGTTACAACGCACTCACTTTGATTTGACAACCCTTATATTCTTCATTCGTTCTGTATCGCTACAGGACATCGCTCCAATTATACAGCCTGTCTCAGAAATATTACACATCAAGTTATACACCATGTCACAAAAATTCGTCTCCATCAAACTACAGGGCCTCTTATTGTCGGCGCCCTGTTTATTCTACATCATTCATAAAATTCAGGCTTACTCTGCCTTTAACACCTTCCTAACTATTCTCATAATATTTCATTTCCATTACAATCCATTTTCTTCTTTTAAATACTTTTAAAATACAAGCGATCCCACAACCAAACAACTTCACAATGATCTCAAAATTAACTTCTAGAAATTTTTCCGGACCCCAGGAGCAAAATATCATACCGTAATTTTCAATATCACAAATACACGGTGTCACAAAATTTAAATTTCCCAAAATGCCAAACTTTATCATACTTCACTGGATTTCAATTTAACTGAAAATCTCGCTTACCTAACTGCTGAACGCATTATTATGATTATCATCATCTCAAATTAGTCCTGACGTGATTATTATTATTATTTATATTATTATTGTTATTATTATTGCTATTGTTATGTTGTTATTTGACTTTATCGCACTTATAATGGTTATTTGTATCGTTATCATTTTTATAAGTTTTACCAGTCCGAGCATTATTTCATTGATTGTAATTGTAATATTTAACTTCATTTAAAAATAAAGAAATTTAAACACAGTTTAACATCTCGCACGTTGACATAAATACCAGACAGTTCATCTGTACAATGGAATATCGACAAGACACATCATCGTAATCGCAACATACGTAATTCTACACACACCACATATACAACGCGATGTTATGATTAATTAATTAATTTAAAGGGACAAGCATTTACATATCTAACTACAAAAACATAATACTTTAATTTGACAGACCTGTTATTGTGTCGTTTGACGTAGCGTTATCTTGGCTTCATTTTTCACGCCAGCCACCTCTGAACTTAAACCCACATAATGGTAGGATGCATTCTTCACTTAAATACTACTTTATCAATACAATGTTTCTGCCCCCGTCTTGAAGCAACACGCATGGATTTCCTTGAAGTGATTAACTTAACGAGAAATTTTATTAGAGACATATACAAAAATTAAACCACACAGCCTCGTCTCGAGTATTCAACTGATGTAATTTGTGGACAATTCCCACCTCCTCTTCAGCAGGTTTCGCACACATGTGAATGGAGACAAAGGCTTATCTCTGCCAGACTCCAACAGTCCTCCCTTACCGATTATCAAAATAACCTTGACCGCAATAATTCAAAGGAGCTATCTATGACTCTGCTGTCTCCCTACCCAGATGTTCAGGAATCCTAAAAAATGAACTTACGATATTCCCACTTAACAGGATGGATGTCGTAAATACAATGTTTCAATAGCTACGTTGTCTTCGCTCACCATTGTCACTTTGGAAAATATTCATCCCTTAAGCCAGCTGGCTTTTGAGATTCCCCAAGTCTATTTAACACACTTTAAGTTTAGAAGTCCTCTTAGGTTCACCCTCTCGGACAACTGGATGGTGATTGACTGTCTCGCTTGTAGAGGGGGTATTTAAGCATTCTCTAGAGACGTGCTGCATTGCATTATCTGCTGTTGTGCAGTCATTCCAATTGATGACCGCTGGACCGACTTCCTTGGGACTCACCCGCAGAGATTCCGCCTATTTTTCCAGTCACGATGGTGTTGTTCGCTGATTTTTCCTGTTTCTTTAACGGGCGTAATTAATTACTTAATTAAATAATTAATTAATTTCGTGCACGATGGTTCCCACGTTGTGGTTCACACGTGTATTCCACTCTGCCAGGATGGATGCTAACTTCTCTCCGAGCTGATAGGTAAGGAAGGTAGGTATCCTTCCAGGGCAGTAAAGTATTCAATTGTGATTTCAGCGCACCACCACTATAGTCTTCGTGGACGCTGCAAAATTTTCTCCATGTTTTCCTCCTTGACAGGACTTCAAGCGATCAATAATTTTTCGAGTGTCACCTGTTTGCTGTTCTGCGCCCGAGAGAACATGAGTTTATGATCTCTTTGGAGGGAGGATCGCTCCAAGATATTATTCTCCGATTTTGGCGCAATCAGTCTGAATCGCGACTTTTCACTACGTTCGGGAAATATTTTCGGAAGGAACTGAAGTTGTTAAGGCATGTTTATAGCCATGTTTAGAAAGACGGATTGCTGGTATTATGTGTAATTTTCCCATGCTAAAACATCGTTTAAGATGGAGGCCTGTGAATATTGCAAATTCAGAGTCGTCCGACAACAGGTGGTGCAGTCACCGAGGAGAGATGCGCGTCCAGTTAAAACATTTAAGATTTTAGGATTAACATTAGTGCCGATGATGCTTTGAGAATTTTACCTATTATTCATATGGTGAAAATAATGTTATTGGCGTCAGTGTGACGGCACGAATTTTCGGAACCAAGTGAGATAAATTTCAAATATTGTGAATCTTTTTTTTTTTTTTGCTAGTTGCTTTACGTCGCACCGACACAGATAGGTCTTATGGCGACGATGGGACAGGAAAGGGCTAGGAGTGGGAAGGAAGCGGCCGTGGCCTTAATTAAGGTACAGCCCCAGCATTTGCCTGGTGTGAAAATGGGAAACCACGGAAAACCATTTTCAGGGCTGCCGACAGTGGGGTTCGAACCTACTATCTCCCGAATACTGGATACTGGCCGCACATAAGCGACTGCAGCTATCGAGCTCGGTATTGTGAATCTTTGAGGAAAGAAAAATGCCTTTCGTCACGAGGACGTGCTCGAAAATTTTGCGGTATTAGAAGTGGCTACATAAAAAACGGAGCGTAGGAGACGCCTCGTCATTAAATCGTGGAAGAGCGGAATGTGTCTGTATGAGTCTGTATCAGAATTGCATCGTGCCGAGAAATCGATACTGAGAGAGATTTTCGACAGTATTAGTCAGAACTGTAACTTTGTAAGAGTGAATCAGAACTTGCATGAAAGTTTATAGGGACTTGAGTTATTTTCATCGGGATGAGATCCTCGAACTCTTAAAATTGTCTTCACGAGGAGGCGATAACTTAGATAAACTTAGGACGAGGTTCCAAGAGATTTGTACAATAGAAATTAAAATTTTATCTGTGATTGTGAATACTGTATACTTGGCAAAGATGTATATTCTGTGTTGGATAGTTGAACGGAACTAAGTAGGTTTAAGAAACCGGGTGTTAGATACATTTGCTCTAGGTGAGACAAGATTGTTTTTAGCGAAGGGTGACTTTTTATCCGACCAGAGCCTACCGGTCGTAGACAACAGGCAGCTGAGAGACACTGTCGCCTCAGAGAAAGACGTGTGCTTAGTGCCGCGGATTTTCGTGTAGTGAATAGACCAGAGGACGTTACCGTACTAACGCGAATCGAGTGTAGGAAGTGTGTGTGTTATATTCACGCACTATATGTGTAAAGTGTAAATCATTAAGATGAATCGAAATGTTGTGAAATTGTACCCACCGGGCGAGTTGGCCTTGCGGTCAGGGGCGCGCGGCTGTGAGCTTATAACCGGTAGATAGTGGGTTCGAATCCCACTCTCGGCAGCCTTGAAGATGGTTTTCCGTAGTTTCCCATTTTCACACCAGGCAAATGCTGGGGCTGTACCTTAATTAAGGCCACGGCTGCTTCCTTGCAACTTCTAGGCCTTTCCTATCCCATCGTCGCCATAAGACCTATCTGTGTCGGTGAGACATAAAGCCACTAGCAAAAAGGAAATTGTACCCATAAAGAATGGTTCTTGTAGTTGTAGTTACGATTAAGTAAATAATATGGGGCAGCCGGTGGGCTGATAAGTATGTCAAGGAGAACGGTCTCAAAAGGTCTGTCATGATTTGATTAAAAGTGTATATTTTGTTGTTGTAATTGTTCCATCATGTTTTGTCCGACTCGTTGGCTGAATGGCCGGCGTACTAGGCTTCATTTCAGAGGGCCCCGGGTTCGATTCTCGGCCGGGTCGGGGATTTTAATCTCTTCTGATTAATTCTTCTGCTCGGGGACTGGGTGTTTGTGTCCGTCCCAACACTCTCTTCTTAATATTCACACAACACACTACGCTACCAACCACCACAGAAACACCGCAATAGTGATTACATCCCTCTATATAGGGTTGGCGGCAGGAAGGACATCCGGCCGTAAAACAGGGCCAAATCCATATGTGCGATGCAGTTCGCACCCACGAACCCACACGTGTGGGAAAAGCGGTAGCAAAAGAAGAAGAAGATTGTTCCATCATGTTTTGTTTTTGCCTGAGTAGCGCCACATTTCAACTAACGTAAACGAGTAGATCACCGTTATGAGGTTAGAGTTGGCATGTGGACATGAATAATCATTGTAGCTGCATTGTAGTTGCAAAGTTGAAAGCAAATACTGTATTTTCCGATGTTGTATTTCTTTCTTAGGATTGTGTCTAAAGTTAATTCTAAATTAATAATCAATTACACCAATAGTAAGAATACATGTATTCCATAAATAAATGAATAATCCTTAATAAGGTAGGTATTAACGGATTCAGAATTTATAGATTTGAAATGATGTAGTTTAACATGAATTTCGGATAGATTTGAGGCCCACGTCTAAGTGCAGATTGTGGAATTTATAGTCATTTAATTTGGAGTAAGCGGTAGTATTACTTAATTGTGGGACCGTATTACAGACATGGTTGTGGCGTTACAGTGATTGGAATCTTGTCCAGGTAGAGCGTGATCGTCTCTTCGAGTGTTTGGTACAGGATGTGGCCAGGTTTGAGCGCCCGCCCCCTCCCAGTTGTGTTGACGTGTCGTGCAGTTTTGGAATCTTATCCGTGGAAAAGCGTGAGAATCTATCTAGATTCTGAGGTGTCTGAAGTGATTTTGTGAACTTTTCATCCCGCGATTCGGATTATGCCTTACGCTACAGGTCAATGAGGTTAAAGGTTAGATTTTTGTCCCACAATTCTTGCTGAAGGTATATTATTCTTAGGTCTTAATGATTTGAATTTGGAGATTAAATGGGAAAACTTGTCGTTTGTTATAATGTCAAGTTTGTTAACGTTGACAGCGTCATGCTGTGTTCAGTATTTTGTTTGATGACGTGCCGAGTGTTTGTCTGAGAGGAGTAAACATACTTTCATGGAAGGATGGTGCAGATTTTGTTAGCAGATCTAGTGTAGTTTCCGTTTCATATTTTCCATTTCTCACAAATAACCATCAGCGTTGTAGACAGGGTGGATCGGCTAAAGTTGTAATATAATAATAATAATTTCGTGTGGCTATTTCTAGCCGAGTGCAGCCCTTGTAAGGCGGACCCTCCGATGAGGGTGGGCGGCATCTGCCATGTGTATGTAACTGCGTGTTATTGTGTTGGAGGATAGTGTTACGTGTGGTGTGTGAGTTGCAGGGATGTTGGGGACAGCACAAACACGCAGCTACCCGGCCCAGTAGAATGAACCAATGAAGGTTAAAGTCCCTGACCCAGCCGGGAACTGACCAGGTATCCCCTTAATCGAAGGCCAGGACGCTGACCATTCAGCCAACAAGTCGGAAACCAGTTGTAATGAAGGTCGATTACAGTTTAACTAGTGAATATTTTGTAATGCCACTGATGTATTTATTTATTTATTTATTTATTTATTTATTTAGGTTTCATTCGTATTAGTTGGACATATACGCGATAGGACTGCGCCGGTCAATTTTTGTTTTATCAATATTATACATTTTTGCGATTTATTTATTCAAGAGATCGTTTGTGCAGTAAATGTGATCTGTATTGCTAGTGGTGTGAGTTAACTGCGATAACCTGAAGGAAGTTTGACCGAGACGTGCTACGGCTATGGAGCAACACAGGTTCATTTTGGTTTCGGCCGGGGTCTAAAGTCGGATGTCTTTCCTGATGCCACACGATTTTTGAGATGAAACTTCCAACGCATGATCGACCGGTATTCGAACCTCAACATTCTGGGTGGGAAGCTAGCAGCTAAACCACCGAGCTAATAATGACTCCACATCAATCAATCAATCAATCAATCAATCAATCAATCAATCAATCAATCAATCAATCAATCAATCAATCAATCAATCAATCAATCAATCAATCAATCAATCAATCAATCAATCAATCAATCAATCAATCAATCAATCAATCAATCAATCAATCAATCAATCAATCAATCAATCAATCAATCAATCAATCAATCAATCAATCAATCAATCAATCAATCAATCAATCTTTTCGGCGAAGCAGGGATGGGGAAGTGCCGGATACTAGAAGTAAGCGCTCGTGGTTTTATTTAAGATATAGTCCCGGCATTTGCTTGGTTTAAAACTGTGAAGCCACTTTAAACCACCTTAAAGGGCCGTCTACACGTAACGTTTTATCGTCAGACTTGCAGAACTTGTTGGCCAACATGCTCTCCGACGTGTCTAAGCAACAGGAACTGCCAATTGCAATAGGCCTGCAAATAGTGATGGAAAATGGTAGAAAAAGAAGAAGGATATAGACAACGCAGTGGCTATTAAATCGCAGAAAATACACTCATATGAATTTGTTGCGAGAACTGAAATCTACGGAACCAGCAGACTTCCAGAACTATTTAAGAATGGACGATAATACGTTTGCCACTCTCTTAGAGCTAGTGAGACACAGCACGAATTACTTGCAGTCGTCTTCTTCAGATTTCGAAGATGTCAACAGCGGTGAAATGAGATAGGGTGACTGGCGTCGAGAAGTAAATCGGTTTTGAGTCTTCAACGCTTACGAGGATGGAAACAAACATTATTACGATAGACAGGAATTAGAGACTGATACAAAACTTATTACAGTAGCAATGCTGGATGTGTACCTTTTCAAGAAATAATTATCAGTCATTGAACTGACTAATGGACGTTAGCAGTTGGATATTGTGTACCTTGTGCTAAGAAAACTAGAATGTGATACAAATAATTTGTATTAATAATGACAATTACTTACCGGCGTATGACCTCCCTCATCTTCACTATTGCTAGAAACATGGATTATAGATTACACGCCATCTCGAACAATTTCACAATCGGCAGTGAACAAAAGCAGGCCATAGTACCATACAGACGACTCATAAATGTCGTCGGAAGATGCACCAGTACTCTTCGACGTTAACACTTTCCTGAGTTCTCTTCTGAGCGATGCCCTTAAATTCTTATTTTTTAAATTTACTAACTCCTTGTCCGCATTAGAATAAACACTTTGTGACATTTTTCCATTAATGCCTGTATTGCTTCATTCATTATTTCATGTTATTTTCCTTAACATCCCACAAACATGGTGAAGGTTCATATAGTTCAACTAGCTGATGTACCCGTGCTTCGCTACGGGATTCTCAGAAAGACTGACTTGGTGGTTTTCCTAACCTTATTCAACACAGGTCATTACATAAACGTCAGTAGGAATGTAGCGATTGAAAGCAATGTTATCATATAAAATACTCGATCAAATTAAAAACTGCACACTTTCTCACTTTCAACGAACAGTACTACGGTGCCGATCTAACAGTTCAAAGTTCCAGAGCTGGAATACCCAGCTCGCAGACTGCCGTGAACACTCCTCTGTCATTATTCCGTTAAATATGCACACTACTCATTCCAATCAGTGCCTCAGAGTAGGGATTGAATAGTTCTAATGCTATGATGAACCAGTGTGTTACGTACCAGTAATATCAGAAAATGTATGAACCAGAGGAATGGCATGCTAAAGAAGAAAGTTATCTTACTCCCCAGCTACTTCCCGCCAATATACAGGCAGGCTGTTACACTCGGTACGACCAGGCGAGTTGGCCGTGTGGTTAGAGGCGTGCAGCTGTGAGATAGTGGATTCGAACTTCACTGCCGGCATCCCTGAAGATGGTATTCCGTGGTTTCCCATTTTCACACCAGTCACACCAGGCCGTACATTAATTAAAGCCAAGGCCGCTTCCTTCACACCTATATTCCTTTCCTATCCCATCGTCGCCATAAGACCTACCTGTGTTGGTGCGACGTAAAGCAAATTTTAAAAAAACCGCGGCGCGCTGCAATAATCCTACCTATCGGGGATGAGTGGAAATAGAAGACAAAAAGCACATCACAACAAACAATGGTCAATGTAATGTTATTGTTCATAAAGTTTATGAGCTTTCTGTATTGCAGGACATCACATTAGTTTTCTTTCGACTCTGTGACATTAGGGCGTCTTACAAAATTATTTATATCGTAGACTGTAGTTCCTTATTCTCAGACTACATACCGATTTTCACTAAATTCTGTTTACCCATTTTCTCGTGACTCGGCGCTGATATGGACTTAGTAACAAAAATCCAAATTCATGAATATCTCTGTGATTATATGCGGTACGGTAACAATGTATAAGACATAAGTGATCGGAAATTTAATAGCTTCTTACATTACTACTAACTTACGACATAAATAAAATTATGTTAGTTATGTAGTATTTATCGATATGACCACTAATAACATAAATTACTTATTTGAGAATTACATTTCAGGCCTTCCCCTAAACTACCATTTCAATCAGCGTGAATAAAATAATTTGTAGCCTAGATTGTACTGGTTCATCATCCGACTTTACATACCGATTTTCATTAAATTCTCTTCAGCCGTTTTTCTCGTGATGCGTGTACAGACAGACAGACAGACAGACAGACAGACAGACAGACAGACAGACAGACAGACAGACAGACAGACAGACAGACAGACAGACAGACAGACAGACAGACAGACAGACATTACGGAAAAGTAAAAAATGCATTTCGTTGTTACTGTGGACATGAGCGATACAGAAATACCATTCTTTTCAAATTCTGAGCAATGTACAGACAAAACTCTTATTTTATATATATAGATGTAAATTATATGAGCATGGATATTTGAGGCTGATGTTATAGCGTACTAGCTGATGTACCCCTGCTTCGCTACGGAATTCTGTATTGCATACGGAATTCTAGTGTACACGTTGTGAGCAAGATTGTATTAAATTACATAGCTCTTAACGTTACCCTAGAAACGCGACGGGGAAGTCACCAAACATCTTATCTCATATGAAGACTGAGTTAGGGAATTTTCACTGCAATGGTAGACCCGCTTGCCTACCATCAATCACAATCAGGTTGGGGAGTTTTCATTATAATTGTAGACACTTACTCTCCACCTGCCTTTTTACATCTAACAGTCCACAGTTCCAGAGCTGGAATGACCAAGCTGCAGACAGCCTTGATCCGTGAACACTCTTCGTCTTTACATCTTAGTGGTTTTCCCAATTGAAATGTACATTCATTACAATTAGTAATTAGTAGGAATGGCGCGACCAAGGGCAATGCTTTCATATTAAATACTCGATCAAATGAAACACGACACATTTTCTCACTTTTAACTACACTGCCGATCTAACAGTCCACAGTTCCAGAGCTGGAATGACCAAGCTGCAGACAGCCTTGATCCGTGAACACTCTTCGTCTTTTTTCGGCGGGGAGAGGTTCGAATGGTGGAGACTCCCAGGGCAAATCTATGCCCTTTCACTAATCTGTTTCCTAGGAGTACCCGATGAGTCGGAAAATATCAATTCCCTACACTGGCGGCGGAAAAATCTGACATGGAGGCAAATTTTTCCTCCAAGCCAGAGGAGAAACCCCCTCTTCACTGATAATTTGGAATAAAATTAATGTAGAATTTATCAAAAGTGAAGAAGAAGAAGCTTTTCTTAAGAAACGGCTCTTTTCACGGTTGAATTTTGAGTTATTAAGTGAAATGTGTTGCTATAATTTGGAATAAGTCTAAATTGTTATTCTAGACCAGGTCATACTACTACTACAAGTCAGCCTCTGCCTTAAGTACCTCGTATGCATACTGCTCATTCAAAACAGCGCGTCAGAGTAGAGACCGTACTATGAAGAAATAGTGTGTTACGTACCAGCTGTATCAGAAAATGTCTGGACCAGAGGAATGACATGCTAAAGAAGAAAGTTTTCTAACTCCTCGGCTGTTTCCCGCCAATATCCAGTCAGGCTTTTGTACTCGGTACGCAGCAGTAATCCCATCTATCGGAGTTGAGAGGCAGCATAAGAGACAAAGAACATCACAACAAGCAATGGTGAATGTAATGTTATTGTTGATCAATGTTATGCGCCTTCCATATTGTAGGCCTTCACATTTAGTTTTCTTCCGACTATGAAATACTACTCATCATAGTCGGTAGAGTAAAACTGAATAAAACATAAATGATCGGAAATTGTGTTCTCTGTAACTTTTGTTATCTAGCAAAAACATAGGTATTTAAAAATTAAGATCTAGGCGCCTTCTCCTAAACTACAATTTCATCCAGGGTGAATACAATTGTTTATACCTTAGATATAGTTTCTTATTCCCCGACTCTATATACTGATTTTCATTAAATTCTGTCAACCCATTTTCTCGTGGCTCGGCGTCGTTATGGACAAAAATACAAATTCATGAATATCTGTGTTATCATAGACGGTACAGTAAAAATGTATAAGACATAAATGGTCGGAAATTTAGTTCTATAATACTTTGGTTATGTTGTATTTATCGATACGATCACTAATAATATAAATATTTGAGAATTACATTTTAGGCCTTCCCATAAACTACCATTTCATTTAGCCTGAATAAAATAATGTATAGCCTAGATTATAGTAGCTCATTCTCCGACTTTGTATACCAGTTTTCAATGAGATAGGACCACTAATGACGTAAATATAAAGAATTAAATATTATGCCTTCCCCTAAACTACTATTTCTTTCTTTCTTAATCTGTTTATTGTCCAGGGTTGGCTTTTCCCTCGGACTTAGCGAGGGATCCCACCTCTACTGCCTCAAGGGCAGTGTCCTGGCGATTCAGACATCGGATCGGGGATACAACTGGGGAGAATGATCAGTACCTCGCCCAGGCGGCCTCACCTGCTATACTCAACAGGGGCCTTGGTGGGGATGGGAAGATTGGAAGGGATAGACAAGGAAGAGGGAAGGAAGCGGCCGTGGCCTTAAGTTAGGTACCATCTCGGCATTTGCCTGGAGGAGAAGTGGGAAACCACGGAAAACCACTTCCAGGATGTCTAACTACTATTTCACTCAGCGTAAATATAATTATTCATAGCCAAGGTTGTATCGACTTATTCCCCGACTTTGCATACCGATTTTTATTAAATTCTCTTTAGCCGTTTTCTAGTGATGCGCGTACAGACAGACAGACAGACAGACAGACAGACAGACAGACAGACAGACAGACAGACAGACAGACAGACAGACAGACAGACAGACAGACAGACAGACAGACAGACAGACAGACAGAAATTACGGAAAAATAAAAAGTGCATTTCCTTGTTGCTGTGGACGTGACCGATACAGAAGTACCATTCTTTTCAAATTCTGAGCAATGTACAGACAAAACTCTTATTTTATATATATATTAATTCTTTCCAAAACTCTCTGTTATCACTGAACTACATCGTGTACGCTATATATTGCAAGCAGACCACTATCTAACTGGTCGTCAATACGTTGCAACATGTTACAATTTACAGTTTTTTTTTACGTCGCACCGACACAGATAGGTCATATAGCGACGATGGGATAGGAACGGCCTAGGAGTGGGAAGGATGCGGACGTAGCCTTTATTAAGATACAGCCCCAGCATTTGTCTGGTGTGAAAATGGCAAATCACCGAAAACCATCTTCAGGGCTGCCGAGAGTGGGGCTCGAACCCTCTATCTCCCGGATGCAAGCTCACAGCTGCGCGCCCCTAACCGCACGGCCAACTCGCCCGGTTGCAACCTGATGAGGCAGCGGCACACACGGAGCAACATGCTCGGCTCGTGTGGGGGCTTTTGTGTAGTTCTTCACGAGCCTGCAACTTGCTAGCAACTTGGCAGCATGTTGACCAACCAGCCTACACACAAGTGAACTTGGTGTAGCAACTTGTGTTGACGAGCATGTTGGCCAAGTTAGCTCGTGAGTGGACTGCTTAAAGGCCGCTGACAGAGTGGTTCAAACCCCGCATCTCCCAAAGGCAAGCTTACAGCTATACAAAGTCGCTCGGTCGATTCACGAACTGCCTGGGTTGTGAATGAATTCCCAGCCGTAGCACACGTAACGTTTTTAAGGTTGAGAATCGTCTGTTTCCTGTTGTTGCACATTCATATTTAAACGAACATATGTTAATATATACATATATACATATATATAATTTTCTCACATCTCAAGCATTTTACGACCACTGCTCATTTTACGACCACTGCTGTACACTTCAATACACTGAAATAAAAAACTAGGGAGGGAGGAATTTTAGTTTCTCACTATCGCAGGAACAGATGGTACGCACACCTCCACGTCGAAGTTTACACTATTTGCTTGCCAACTGGAGCACCCAAAGAGCTAAAGCTGACCTAATCTGGACTTGAACTAATCACGTGCAGTAATTTAAAGATAATCGTTTTGAAACCAAGTCTTTCCAATAAGAAAATAAAGCATCATGTGGAAAGTCATATTCGGAGGATGAGGCAGGACTCAGATTCAATTTGCAATATTCCTGTGCCAGGGTAAATACACTCGAGTGCCAGGCAGATGATTTGAAGTGCAGCTCCAATTGCTCCCGCGCTGTATTTATACTTGTCTGTCATTTTCAGGGGAGAGGTGACAGAATGACAGCCGTTCTTAGTGACGGTGGGAAGATGTCTCTTACCTTTCCAGTAGACCATTATTCAATCTGCACAAAGAGTGAACTGTTGTATAGTATGGTTTGCATATTCGATTCGGTATAGCAAAAGCAAATCCATCTTCGTGTAGGCCACGAAAGCCCCAGAAGGAGTGCAAGATTAAGGTTTCCGCTTTTCACAACTTAGGCAATAAGTAAAATGCAGCGGTTAGCTTCATGCCTTTCTTTCTTGTAATCATTTCAGGTGTAGGCCGTGTGAAACCCACGGTCATGTGCTTCCCCAGAAGTGAAAGTCTCCCGTCTGAATTCTTCATCCCCTTGATGGGGAATCGAACCCATGTCATTTGAAGAGAACCGAACACGTCTTTACCAATTAGACTAGGCAACCGACAGCGATTCTTCACAGGGAATATAGCCCACGTCGGCGTGATAGATGATTGGAACATCACCTTGGTGGCCGTGGTTCCAATTCCTGTCAATGCATGTGAAATTAAAAGTCACGTCTTGATGGTTCGGATTCCACGTAAAATTGGAGGTCACGATATCAACAGTCACGTAAAACTACAAGCCTATTTGCTTGCTTGCTTGCTTGCTTAGTTTTATAGCGCACGTCGTTCTGGGTGAACTGAACACATCCTTAAGACCTCCGTTACCTAGCCCTCAGTGATTCATAACGAGGAATATAACCCACATTCTTCTGGGTGAACTTCAACGCCTCTGCTAGGCAACTCCTTTATCCGGTAAAAGTACTGTTATTGTATTTTATTTGTCGTATATGCTGAGTAAAACCCAGAAGTGTAAGACATGATTCAAAATTTCTTTACCTCCTCACGGATAAATGAACCTATGTCTTACCAGACGAACCTCGCGTAATTATTTCGATGATATTATTTTTCCAACAATTAAATTAATTAAAGCGCATTTTATGGTTGTGCAATATATTTCTTATCATTCAACTACTGTAACGGTTGAGTGGCCTAGTAAGTGGTCCTGAGAGACGGGATACCAGTTGCTACGGAACGGGAGTGAGCATCTCGGACATATTCTGCTTCATGGCCCTCCTTGTGCTCAGGCGGCTAGGACTATACAATCCACCGCTGGTCGCTAATCCCTTAGGGGAGAGATCCTCATTTGGGCTATGTGTAACTAGGGTAGCATCCTGATTCATGAATTCACAGAGCTCAGAACATTTTATGCAAGCCTCGGACCTATGGGAGTAAGAGTCCCATTTCCATTTGACAGGCGAGGGACTCCTTGGAAACAACTTGGTGTACGAAAATGAATTCGATGGAGAGCTATCAATATTAATGGGGCTTATGGAAGAAATAAAGCAGAGCTGGCTGAGTCAGCAAAGAGGATGAATCTGGATGTGCTAGGAGCAAGTGATATTCGGGTAAGGGGAGAAAACGAAGAAGAGCTAGGAGATTATAAAGTGTACTTGACGGATGTTAAAAAGGGAATGGCTGAGTCTGGGGTAGGGCTGTTCATCAGGAATACTATTCCACGTAACATAGTTTCTGTTAGGCACGTACATGAGCGAATGATGTGGGTAGATTTGGCAGTTGGAGGAATTAGGACGAGAATCGTCTCAGTGTATTCACCATGTGAGGGTGTAGAGGAGTATAAAATTGACAAGTTTTATGAAGCATTGAGTGACAGCGTAGTCAGGGTCAACAGCAAGGATAAGATAGTGCCAATGGACGATTTCAATGCGAGAGTTGGAAATAGAACTGAAGGATAAGAAAGGGTGTTTGGTAAATGTGGGGAAGATATGGAAACTAATAGGAATGGGGAGCGGTTGCTGGATTTCAGTGATAGTATGGGCTTAGCAGTTACGAATACATTATTCAAGCATAGGGCTATTCACCGCTACACATGCAAGGGTAGGGGTACCAGATTCATAATAGACTATATCTTAACCGACTTCGGAATCAGGAAATCTGTTGGGAATGTATGGACCTTTAGGGGATTTTTCGATGATACAGACCACTATCTGATCTGTAGTGAACTAAGTATCTCTAGGCCTAGGATAGAGAAAGTGAAATCTATCTGCAAACGAATAAGGGTAGAAAATCTCCTGAACAAGGAAATTAGACAGCAGTACATGGATATGATTAGTGAGAAGTTCTGAACAGTGGACCGTAAGCAGGTTCAGGATACAGAAAGATTATGGGTGGCATACAGGGATGATGCAGTAGAAACAGCAGGGGAATACCTAGGAAACACTGTGTGTAAAGATGGGAAAAGCGAACATTTTGGTGGGATGATGAAGTGAGAGCAGCTTGTAAACATGAAAAGAAGGCTTATCAGAAATGTCTCCAAACAAGGGCTGATGCAGACAGGGAATTGTACGTAGATAAAAGAAACAGAGCGAAACAAATAGTTGTTGAATCCAAAAAGAAGTCGTAGGAAGATTTTGGTAATAGCCTGGAAAGACTAGGTCAAGTAGCAGGGAAACCTTTCTGGACAGTAATAAAGAATCTTAGGAAGGGAGGGAAAAAGGAAATGAACAGTGTTTCGGGTAATTAGGGTGAAGCAATAATAGATCCTAGGGAAACACTGGACAGGTGAAGGGAATATTTTGAAAATCTTCTCAACGTGAAAGGAAATCTTCCTGATGGTGTTGCGAACAACCGAGCTCATGGGGAGGAGGAAAGTGATGTTGGTGAAATTACGCTTGAGGAAGAGGAAAGGATGGTAAATAAACTCCATTTAATAAAGCTGCAGGATAGATGAAATTAGACTTGAAATGGTGAAGTATAGTAGGAAGACAGGGATGAAATGGCTTCATAGAGTAGTAAGATTAGCATGGAGTGTTGGTAATGTACCTTCATATTTGACAAAAGCAGTAATTGCACCTATCTACAAGCAAGGGAACAGGAAGGACTGCAACAACAATCGAGGTATCTCATTGATTAGTATGCCAGGCAAAGTATTCACTGGCATCTTGGAAGGAAGGGTGCGATCAGTGGTTGTGAGTAAGTTGGATGAATACCAGTGAGGTTTCAGACCACAGCGGGGCTGTCAGGATCAGATTTTCAGTATGCACCATGTAAATAAAAAAATGCTACTAGAGGAATAGACAGTTGTGTTTAAGTTTTGTAGATCTAGAAAAAGCATATGGCAGGGCACCGTGGGAAAAGACGTGCACCATATTGTGGGAGTGTGGAATTAGGGTAGATTATTAGAATCAATCAAAGGCATTTATATTGAAAACTGGGCTGCAGTGAGAACTGATGGTAGAATGAGCAATGCAGGGGTTACACAAGGCTGTAATCTTTCTCCTTTGTTGTTCGCAGTTTACTTGGATCATCTTCTGAAGGGTATAAAGTGGCAGGGAGGGATTCAGTTAGGTGGAAATGTTTTAAGTAGTCTGGCCTATGCTGACAACTGGGTCTTAATGACATATTGTGCCAGAAGCCTGCAGTCTAATATCTTGGAACTTGAAAATAAGTGCAATGAGTATGGTATGAAATTTAGCCTTTCGAAGACTACATTGATGTCAGTAGATAAGAAATTCAACAGAACTGAATGTCAGATTGGTGATGCAAAGCTGGAACAGGTAGATATTTTCAAGTATTTGGGATGTGTGTTCTCTCAGGATGGTAATATATTAAGTGAGATTGAATCAAGGTACAGTAAATCTAATGCGATGAGCTCGCAGTTGTGATCAACAGTATTCTGTAAGAAGGAAATCAGCTCCCAGACGAAACTATCTTTACATCGTTCTGTTTTCAGGCCAACTTTGCTTTACGGGAGCGAAAACTGGGTGGACTCAGGATATCTCCTTCATAATTTAGAAGTAACAAACATGAAAACAACGAGAATGATTGCTAGTACAAACAGGTGGGAACAATGGCAGGAGGGTACTCGGAATGAGAGATAAAGGCTAAGTTAGAAATGAACTCGAAGGATGAAGCTGTAAGCATAACCCGGCTTCGGTGGTTGGATCATGTAAGGCGAATGGAGGAGGATAGGGTACCTAGGAGAATAATGGACTCTGTTATGGAGGGTCAGAGAAGTATAGGGAAACGGAGACGACGATGATTAGACTCAGTTTCAAAAGTTTTAAAGATAAGAGGTATAGAACTAAACGAGGCCACACCACTAGTTGCAAACAGAGGATTTTGGCGACGTTTAGTAAATTCATAGAGGCTTGCGGACTGAACCTTGAAAGGCATAACGGTCTATAATGATCATATATGTATGCATGTTAACTACTGTAGTTGAACTAGCTGTCACTGTTGGGTTATTGATATTTCCATATCAAAGGTGATCGCAGTTGATGGAGCTAGCAATAAAAATGCAAGTTTCTTAATATCTCTGTTATTATAAATTATACAGTAAACATGTATGGGATATAAAATATTTGAAATTGCATTTTCTACATTTTTTATTACTTACAAGTACATTAGAACGCAATTATCCGAGGTCCCCTTGGAGAAGTGAAAGCTCGGATAATACGAACGTTCTCAAGGACATAAAAATAAATAATAAAAATATCTTATAGTAATACTAAACTTCTTCCCGTATGTTGCCATTGATGATATCACGGCCAGTGCTTAGATGCATGATATAGACTTTTGAGCTTATGCCGTGTCAAGAAAATAAGGTGAAATTCTTCACGTTTCGCAGAGAAATTTGCTCTGCGTCATCAGAGAAAAATATTGACTGTCCACCAGAAAGGCTTCTCAGACAATGAGCTTTGAATTCAGACATTATAATAGAAGTGAAAATGGTACGTTCATTCATCACCAGATGGCTTCCGAGACGCGGTACCGCTCTAGCATTCGAAGCGGAAACTGACGGAACCATCAGAATCAGTCCGTCAATATCATATGTTGCGTACACTTGTTATGTTATGTGACCCTCTCAGACTGATTCTGATGGTTCTGTCAGCTTCCGCTTCGAACGCTAGCGCTGTACCACGTCCGGGGAGCCATCTGGTGACGAATGAACGTACAATTTTCACTTTTATTATATCGTCTAAATTCACATCTCATTGTTTGAGAAGCCTTTCTCGTGGACAGTCGAGATTTTCTTCTAATGACGCAGAGCAAAGTTCTCTGCGAAACGTAAAGAATTTTACCTTAATTTCTTGACATGCATAAGCCCAACAGCCTATATCATGAACTTCCCGTATCTTAGTGAATTTGATATAATTTTAAAACAAGGAAAATAATACATTCATATTCACGTTTATTTTGGCAGAAAGGAATACACTACGGTATGTAAGCAAGTCGAATAATGAATATAAATGCTGTAATAAAATGCGTATTATTAACTACTGCCTTGTTATATTTTAATACGTGATGATGATGATGATGATGATGATTGTGCTCTGGTCAGTTTATTTATTCTGTTATGCCATGCTGGCTTTTCATTGAAGTTATACGTTATGATTTCTCCCAGATATTTAAATTTATCTACAATTGTGATTTCTTGGTTTCCTATGGCAATTTTGTTTGTTGGTTACAAGCATAATGTCCACATAGGGGAGGTGAGTAATACTAAAGAAGTATTAAAATTTACCTATGATAACAATGACATTTACAGTAAGATAAAAAAGTTGAAAACTAGTAAAGCAGCTGGAATTGATAAGATTTCTGGGGATATACTAAAGGCTATGGGTTGGGATTTAGTACCATATCCGAAATATTTATTTGATTATTGTTTGGTTGGAGGAGCTATACAAAATGAATTGAGAGTTGCTATAGCAACCCATGTGTATAGAGGAAAGGGTGATAGACATAAAGCTGAAAATTACAGGCCAGTCAGTTTGACATGCATTGCATGTAAGCTTTGGGAAAGGATTCTTTCTGATTATATTAGGCATGTTTGCGAAATTAATAACTGGTTTGACATTAGGCAGTTTGGGTTAAGGAAAACTTATTCCACTGAAGATCAGCTTGTAGGATTTCAGAAAAATATAGCAGATATCCTGGATTCAGGAGGCCAAATGGGCTGTATTGCGATTGACCTATCTAAGGCATTTGATAGGGTAGATCATGGAAGACTACTGGCAAAAATGAGTGCTATTGGACTAGAAAAAAGAGTGACTGAATGGGTGGCTGAATTTCTAGAAAATATAACTCCGAGAATTAGAGTAGGCGAAGCTTTATCTGAGCCTGTAATAATTAAGAGGGAAATTTCTCAAGGCAGCAATATTTGGACCTTTATGTTTTCTTATATATATCAATGATATGTGTAAACAAGTGGAATCAGAGATAAGGCTGTTTGCAGATGATGTTATTCTGTAGAGAGTAATAAATAAGTTACAAGTCTGTGAGCGGCTGCAGCGTGACCTCGATAGTGTTGTGAGATGGACGGTGGGCAATGGTACGATGATAAACGGTGTTAAAAGTCAGGTTGTGAGTTTCAAAAATAGGAAAAGTCCTCTCAGCTTTAATTACTGCGTTGATGGGGTGAAAGTGCCTTTTGGGGATCATTGTAAGCACCTAGGTGTTAATATAAGAAAAGACCTTCATTGGTTTAATCACATAAATATGATTGTTAATAATGGATACAGATCTCTGCACATGCTTATGAGGGTATTTAGGTGTTGTAGTAAGGATGTAAAGGAGAGGGCATATAAGTCTCTGGTAAGACCCCAACTAGAGTATGTTTCCAGTGTATGGGACCCTCACCAGGAATACTTGATTCAAGAAGTGGAAAAAATCGAAAGAAAAGCAGCTCGATTTGTCCTGGGCGATTTCCGACAAAAGAGTAGCTTTACAAAAATTTTGCAAAGTTTGAGCTGGGAAGACTTGGGAGAAAGGAGAGGAGCTGCTCGATTAGGTGGTATGTTCTGAGCTGTCAGTGGAGAGATGGCGTGGGATGACATCAGTAGACGAATAAGTTTAAATGGTGTCTTTAAAAGTAGGCAAGATCACAATATTTATTTTAACTTTATTATTTTTCTCCAGATCTACACTAAACAAATACCCATTTGATCTGATAAATGTGAATAATATCAATGTCCATCCTATAGCCAGATTTAAACTAAAATGACATGAACAACAGATGCTGATAAATGGCCATGCACAACTCCTTATCGGAGATCCAATGGCCATGGCACTACGGCAGTTACGGCACACGTATGTTACACAAACAGGCAAAATTAAATTGGTAAAATATAATGGCAAAGTTAAATACAATAAGACCAACTAAAATGAAATGCGCTACTGGTAGGGTCAAAATTAAATGACAATGAGCGACAGATGACTTGACAATGTTGACTTGCGCACCCGCTGGGGTTACGCAACATTAACCATGTCCCAGATTTGCCTGCCTGAGTAAGCTAGTCTGGCAACACAATTCCACTCCAAGAAAACCCAGGCAAGATCACGTTTACTGCTGAGTGCGCTGACTTTTCTGTTTACACAGGGCAGTCCTCTACCATTTAAATTTCTTAATGTCATTGCTACACTTACTCAATCTGCTGCGCTGTACTATCTCCGTTACCACACAAGCACTGCACTATTTAGAGATCCAGCTTACCCTCAATTTATTGTGCAGTGAGAAGATAGACCAACGTTTCGAACTCTTCAACTATATAGTCTGCGAAACAAACTTTCTCAATATCATATTTACCTTAACAGTTCAAATACATCACTCCCAACTCTACTTCCAATTTCCATTACATGCCTTCTTCACTCATTAGCTTACTTACCGTTCTATTTACTCTAATACCATACACTTATATCCAATACATCTGCTCTAATAATTACACAACGAACTTCAAATACCAACTATCAGTACACCAAATATTCACTTTTCTCAACCTTATACCACCATAATCAAACCTCGGAACAAATAACACTATCAAATGATCCACTAATTACTTTTCCACATTACCTTCAAACTTACAAATAGCATCCAACATGTACATCTATCATTACACTAATTATTCACTTTTCTCAACCTTCAAATTACCTTCAAGCTTGCATCATCAGTACACCAAATATTCACTTTTCTCAACCTTATACAACCATATTCATCAATTCACTATTTATACCAAACACATTCACATAAAATTGCCATACTTCACTCCTAAATCCAATAAACAACACACTAATTACTTTACCACATTTCCTTATACCTCCCATTCGCCTCTTATTCCTTCATCATATCAAACACAGATTCACATACAAATAACATAAAATTACCATAGCCCATTTCGCATAGATACCACGCTCACTCCTTTTGTTGTCACCCTGCCTTCTGTAACAATTTTCGTACTTCTTGCTAACATTATTAACGTTTTTACTTCTTGTAACAATACCCTCATCATTTCCTCCTATTCTCCACACGTTTCTCAAGCTTCTACTCCTTCCTTCGTCCCATCTGCTCCTTCCTTCGTCCCTTAAAATTCTGCTCCATCCTTCGTTCCAGCGCCGCTCTACTCTCTTCCAGGTTGCCTCCGAACATTCCATTCCCCTCTGAGCCGCCATTTCTTCACTGATTCCACTCTGCTGACTTCCTTTGACTCTAGCTGTGACTGTGTCTGTATCCCTAGGCCTACCTGTTCTCTCCCCATTATCCATTACTCCTTCCTCATCGGTGTTTATGATCGCATTTTCACTTGGCACCTCTCCCTATCTCTCTTCGCTCCGCACACTGATACTTTTGGTATTAAAATTACTACCTTCCCCATCTTCTCCTATATCACTATCTTTCACTTGCCTATCTTCCCCACTAATCGCTACACTTCTCTCTGTTTCTTCGACTTGTTTTATCTTCATTTCTAAGTCCATCAATCTATTCACAGACCAGATTCTACTCCAGCTGCTGCTTGACACCACTAGTTCTTGTCCTCTGATAATTGCTCTCAGCCCTTGATGCCTAGCTCGTATCATATGTTTTCTCAGAATTTTTTCGTTCCTGATCGCTTCAATTCTCACGTTCCTCTTGATCAATATTTTTTCCCTCTGCATGTTACCCGCATTGGCAACCACAATATCATCCATCAACGTAGAAAACAGTTGTACTTTGATAGGCCTGTTGCCTCTAATTCTTCCCACTCTCTGCACATCGTCTATGCCCACTTCACTAAAATTAATTAGCATTTTCCCCTGAATTAGGTCCATTACTTTATAAATTGAAAGCACTTTGTTCTCCCTCTTCTGCTCAGGCACACCGTATATAAATAGGCATTTCTTCCTGCGATTTAGAGTGTTCGCTTCCACTTCTGTTTTCAGTTTCAGCGTCTCCTCTTCTAATCGTCCTATTTTCTCCCTTAATGCTGCAACTTCTTCGGCATTTTTCCTCACTTGCGATGTTGTGTCGTCTGCCCTTTCTCGGAACCATCCCTTCAGTTTCTCAAACTCCGTCGTTTGCTCTTGTATCATATTTTTGAGTTGCTCAAAGGGGCAGACTTCTAAAACCACCTCTTTTTCAACTCTTCTGATTGCTTCCATGTCTTCCCAGCTCACATTACCACTGGAAGTCGGACCTGGGTTCAGCTCGATCCCCCCAATCCATAGCAATATTATAATCACCGCCGCTGATAGCATTAATTCTCCTTTCGTTTCCATTTCCATATTACACCCGCCTGGTTTCACTTCTTTCTTCCCTGCCATCCTCCTATGATCGCCCTGTATTGCTCCACACCAATCATTGACAGTAAACTCCCTTCTCCCACTCCAGGGACCCTCCACTCAACACGTCTGCACTCGTCAGTGGCTTAGGCTGTACTGAAAGATGACAATATGAAGATAAAGTTGGAATTCAAGAGGACAAATTGGGGCAAATATTCGTTTATAGGAAGGGGAGTTAGGGATTGGAATAAGTTACCAAGGGAAATGTTCAATAATTTTCCAATTTCTTTGCGATCATTTAAGAAAAGGCCAGGAAAACAACACATAGGGAATCTGCCACCTGGGCGACTGCCCTAAATGCAGATCAGTAGTGATTGATGATTGAGTGATTGATGATTGAATAGTTCCTATTCCAATAGCCTACAGTACTTACAGTATATTGAAGTTAAAATAAAATGAAATAACATAATAAAAACTAACGGCTTAGTATGATTTTACAAATTAAGCTTTCTGAAGAAAGTGTCCTAGAGTTGTTTTGTTTCATTGTGGTACCTCGTTTCTCTGTCATAATATACATGCATGGCACAGTATTCAAGACAAAACTTTCAATAATTACGATATTAAAAGAGTAATGTTGTGTTCTAAACTTGCATATTTAGCTCGTATAATATGGCGCCTCGGGTAATCGGAGCTTGAATAATCGAGGTACTACTGTAATGGATAGAACTGATTTGTGGAGGCGGCTGGATGTTTGTGAAAAATGTAATGGTCGTTTTTTAATGGTTTTACTTTGCACATACAGGTATTAATGGCGACGATTGCATAGGGCAGGGCTAGGACTGAGATGAAAGCGACCGTGGCCTGTGAATCCCGCCAAGATTTGCAACAACTAGTCCAACGTTGGAAAAAATCCTTGGACAGATACGGGCTGAGACTTAACGTTGGGAAGACTGAGTAACTAAAGTCTGGAGTACAAAGTGATGGGTCAATTATCATCGTCGACGTTGATTTGCCTGGTCTGAAAATGGGAATCTACGAAAAACCATCTTCAAGGCTGCCGACAGTGGAGTTCGAAACCCCCAGCTCACAGCTAAGTGACTTGAACCGCGAAGCCAACTCGTTCGGTAATGTAATAATGTCGATTAGGCCTATTTCCGTTATTGTTACTCGTAATGTAAAATCGTAACAAACTTAAAAATCGGACATTTTATTTTACACAACTTTTATTATTTTCTGTTTTTCGATACGGCTAATATTAACGGAGAATCAATCAATCAATCAATACTGATCTGCATTTAGGGCAGTCACCCAGGTGGCAGATTCCCTATCTGTTGCTTTCCTAGCCTTTTCTGAAATGATTTCAAAGAAATTGGAAATTTATTGAACATCTCCCTTGGTAAGTTATTCCAATCCCTAACTCCCCTTCCTATAAATGAATATTTGCCCCAGTTTGTCCTCTTGAATTCCAACTTTATCTTCATATTGTGATCTTTCCTACTTTTATAGACGCCATTCAAACCTATTCGTCTACTAATGTCATTCCACGCCATCTCTCCGCTGACAGCTCGGAACATACCACTTAGTCGAGCAGCTCTTCTTCTTTCTCTCAATTCTTCCCAACCCAAACATTGCAACATTTTTGTAACGCTACTCTTTTGCCGGAAATCACCCAGAACAAATCGAGCTGCTTTTCTTTGGATTTTTTCCAGTTCTTGAATCAGGTAATCCTGGTGAGGGTCCCATACACTGGAACCATACTCTAGTTGGGGTCTTACCAGAGACTTATATGCACTCTCCTTTACATCCTTACTACGAGAAATTGTCCGGCCCCGCGGTGTAGGGGACAACGTGTCCGCCTGTCACCCGGCGGCCCCGGGTTCGATTCCCGACCGGGTCAGGGGTTCTTAATTGTAAAGATTAAAATCCCTGGCCTGGGGACTAGGTGTTTGTGTCGTCCTTAACGTTCCTTTCCTCACATTCAACACATTACACTTCCGCCACTTACATAATATACGCAGGTTCCTCACATATGGTGCAAGTAGGGGCAAAATATCTTCATAGGTCGACGCCCCGAACAAATAGCATTTTCTAAAAGCGGAGAAATTTGAAAATTCCTGTTTCTTTGGCCCCCTTAATGTTGCTATATCACTGCACACCAATCAAATAAAATGTAGCGTAATGCACAACGCGGTTATCCGTGAACTTACTGTAAGTTTAAGAAATCCCGTTAGGCCACTTTCCCGTGGTGTAACAAACAAACAAACAAACAAACAAACAAACAAACAAAACTGAACTAAACTTACTTTAGAGCTTTGTACAACAAATTCGACGTAAAAACGAAGTATGAGGAAAATATTATTGGAGTATACAGACAAAATTATAGAGAGCTCATAATAGTTTCCGGGTGCTTGGTTGAATAGTCAGCGTACTGGCCTTCGGTTCAGAGGACCCCGCGTTCGATTCCCAGCCGGGTTTGTGATTTTAAATTTGGTTAATTCTTACAGCTCGGGGACTGGGTGTTGGTGTCCGTCTTGATACACATCTTCATATACGAAAGCCCTACTACACATTACACTGCAAACCACCACAAAACACGTAATACAATATATTCCTCCATGTTGGGTTGATGTCAGGAAGGGCATCTTACCGTAAAACAAGACCACTGTTTTCTCCCGTGAACCCACCAGCGAGTGGGAATAGAAGGAAAAGAAGATGGCTGTAAGTAATTATTCTAGCAGATTAACTAAAACCTTATTTCCAGTGCAAGAATTTCTCGGTCACCTGTGCCAAGTACGTGAACTACTACCCACGGTGAAATAAGGAGGATGTAAGAATATGGCTTAATTCCCCGCAAATTCTACTTTCACTAGGCAGAGACAGGGGCAGAGGCGATTTTAGTCAGGGTCTGACGAGCAGGTGCTCCCGATCTTTAGGGTAGTCAGTGAAGTGTGAGATGCGGGGCAAATATGGCAGGATAAGTTGGAGACCTCATAGAAACAACGGAAGAGAAGACAGTATTTCTCTAGACTGTAGGTGACTGTTCCAGGAGGGATATTCCACCGTTGCTGAGCCCTGACTTTCAGGAATTTCCTGTTAAAAGAAAAAATCGTGTCCTCATTCTGAGGTTGTGCTGCTGTTTTCAGGTGAGATGCGTATAACTGTAACTACATACCAGCTCTCCTGTCAGTATTAAATTTCTGGCGAGTTGGCTGTTCGGTTAGGGGCGTGCAGCTGTGAGATTGCATTCGGGAGATAGTGGGTTCGAACCCCACTGTTGGCAGCACTGAAGATGGTTTTACTTGGTTTCTCATTTTCGCGCCAGATAAATGCTGAAGCTGTACCTTAATTATGGCCATGCCGCTTCCTTCCTACTCCTAACCCTTTCCTATACCATCGTTGCCATAAATCTATCTGTGTCGATGCGACGTAAAGCAACTCGTAAAAAACAGAAAAAATGTCAGTACTGGGAATCGAGGTTAGGTTCCCAGTTGACGGCAGGTAACAGCGCTAACCATTATACTACAGAGGTGGAAAGGGCATCCATCACCATTGAAATTTACTTTGTGGCATATATGAATCTGCATTAACATTCGCTAATTTTATATATAGTTGCAGCTTTCATCTTTTATGCATTTTGTAGATATACTGTGCATCCAAATATAGCTATTTACGACGTGAATTTTAAACAAAATGTCCCCCTCTTAGTTATCACTCTAGCAAAAGTCGTCATACATGTGTGAAAACCAGAACATACACACGTCAAGTGAAAGTAGATGATGCTTACAGCTTCCCTAGCTCTCAAATAAATAAAAAGAACAGCTATTGTCCAATTACTGCTCCGAGCCATATATGTTAACTCACATACACTAGCTAGTATTACATCTTATCTGTAGAGGTATTCCTTGCAATGTAACATGTAAGCATTCGAGTCTTTAGAATAATCACTACATGTTCGGTTTATCCAATAATAATAATAATAATAATAATAATAATAATAATAATAATAATAATAATAATAATAATAATAATAATAATCTTTCTTTCTTTTTTTCTTCCTTTCTTTATCTGTTTACCGTCCAGGGTCGATTTTTCCCTCGGACTCAGGGAGGGACCCCACCTCTACCGCCTCAAGGGTAGTGTCCTTGAGCTTCAGAATCTGGGTCGGGGGATACAACGGGGGAGGATGACCAGTATCTCGCCCAGGCGGCTTCAACTGCTATGATGAACAGGGGTATTGCGGGGTATAGGAAGATTGAAAGGGATAGACAAGAAAGAGGGAAGGAAGCGGCCCTGGCCTTAAGTTAGATACCATCCCTGTATTTGCCTGGAGGAGAAATAGGAAACTACGAAAAACCACTTCGAGGATAGCTGAGGTGGGAATCGAACCCACCTGTACTCAGTTGACCTCCCGAGGCTGTGTGCACCGCGTTCCAGCCTTCGTACCACTTTTTAAATTTCGTGGCAGAACCGGGAATCGAACCCGGACCTCCGGGGGTGGCAGCTAATCACACTAACCACTACACCACAGAGGCAGAAATAATAATAATAATAATAATAATAATAATAATAATAATAATAATAATAATAATAATAATAATAATATTATAGATGCTACGGATCAATAAGAAAATTATGATAATTATGTTGGCCAATGTGTTTGGATGTTTAATGAAGCTAATAAATATACTGCTTCCGGATCTTCGGCAGAATGGTCAGCATAAGGCCTCTGGTTGAAAGGTCCGCGGTTTCGATTGCCGGCCGGGTCGAGGATTTTAGCCATGTCTCGTGAATTTCTGTGGCTCAGTGGAATGTGTGTTTGTGTTCGTCTTAATACTCTCCTCTTCATTTCAACACAACATACTACTCTACCAACCACCACAGAAACACGCAAGATGAATACATCCCTCCATATAAAGTTGGCGTCAGGAAGGTCATCCGGCGTTAAAGCAAGACCTAGTCCACATGTGTGACGCATTTCACTCCCGCAACCTCAACAGGGTGTGGAAATAGTGGCATAATAAGAATAATAAGAAGAACAGCTGTCCAATATAAAATGCATTCTGTAGATTTAGTTGGTGTAGATTTGTCCTTAGCTGTTTTGGTATTGGGCCTACTACAGTTGTCAAGATCACAATATAAGGGACAGGTGCAACAATGGGCTGGCTCTGTTTATATATACTTGTGGGAAACAAAGAGCTTCTCAGAAAATTAAAATGATGACTAAACAATTTTTTCTTTTCCACAGCACATACTAATTAGGTAGGCCTGTTATTACAGAATATATTAATTTATTACAATCGTACATTTATATGGTTAAAATGTAATGGAAATTTGGAGCTGTCTACCTTATGCATTAAAATGGGCTATAATTCAGCACAATTTCACGGAATGCACTATTCTAATCACAGTATGAATTACAAGAAGGGAAGCGAAACGGTATGCATTCAGCACAGTTGTGTGTCATTTAGAGTAGGCTAATGATACACACACCCATACATTAAAACAACCGGGTGAGTTGGCCGTGCGGTTAGGGGCGCGTAACTGTGACTTTGCATCCGGGAGATAATAGGTTCGAGCCACACTGTCGGCCGCCCTGAAGATGGTTTTTCGTGGTTTCCCATTTTCACACCCGGCAAATGCTGGGGCTGTACCTTAATTAAGGCCACGGCTGGTTCCTTCCCATACCTAGGCCTTTCCTATCACATCGTCGCCATAAGACCTATCTGTGTCGGTGCGACGTAGAGCAAAAAGAAAAAAGAAAAAAAAAACAAATATTAAAACGTTCTTCACGCACACTCCTTGTTTTCTTTTACGGAGGTGGTGTCAGTTCTGTCTTCTTAAGAAGTAAAGGAACTGTAGGAAGGAAGTTCATGTGGCAGGTCCGTGTTGAAACCAGAAGTTTGAAGGAAAAGCGAGGTAGCTCCAGGAGCCACAAAATCAAACAGTGGGTTAGCTACCACCATACTGTAACGCACTAACTTTCTTTATTTTTTTTACAATTTTCTTTACGTCGCACAGGGACAGATAGGTCTTATGACGATGATGGGATAGGAAAGGGCGAGGAGTGGGAAGATAGAGCCGCAGCATTTGCCTGGTGTGAAAATGGGAAACCACGGAAAACCATCTTCAGGGCTGCCAACAGTGGGATTCGAACTCACCATATCCCGGATGCAAGATCACAGCTGCGGCCCCCTAACTGCACGGCCAACTTGCTCGTTAAACGCACTAACTTATGGTCGGAGCGACACCGTTCTTGTACCAAAAGATCCGGCGAAACGAAATCATCGATTTATGAAATCATCAATATTTATGAATTCAACTAAAAAGTGGTACTACGCCGTTTTTGTGCCGAACCCTTCACTTGCAGTAACATTAATTGTTTGTTGTTTGTCGGACTCGTTGACTGAATGGTCAGCGTACTGGCCCTGGGTTCAGAGGGTCCCGGGTTCGATTCCCGGCCGGGTCGGGGATTTTAACCTTCATTGGTTAATTCCAGTGGCCCGGGGGCTGGGTGTTTGTGCTGTCCCCAACATGTCTGCAACTCACACCACACACAACACTATCCTCCACCACAATAACACGCAGTTACCTACACAGGCAGATGCCGCCCACCCTCATCGGATGGTCTGCCTTACAAGGGCTGCACTCGGCTAGGAATAGCCACACGAAATTAAAAAAAAATTGTTTGCTACAAGCAGAGGAGTTTGAGTTTTGCTAACAGGTCCATGTAAAATATTTGCTGGATTTTTCTTTGATCTTAGTTCTCATGTTATGGGTGTTTGGTATAGCAAAATTTAGGTTCCATGTGTTCTTATACAGTTTATCTGTGGAAATGAGGTCACGTTTGTTAGCAACTATTGTTCTGTTAGTGATAAGATGACAAAGGAATTCCAATATATTTTATAACTTTCATTTTCAGTTAGGCTATGGTATAGCTTGTGGTTGGAGTCTGTAATATGGCTTTGCATATGCTGCTAGAACACTGTTTACATAGTTCTTGGTAGATTAACTTAGCTACTTTGTCTACTCTTCGTACATAGTCCATCTTTGTGAGTAGTGAGTATGTTGTCAGAATATGATCAATGTTATTATCATTATCATCATCATCATCACATGTATTTAAAGAGAATAGGAATGGGAAAGCTTCAAGCTTAGTCTGTAAATATGGACCCCAGTTTAAAAATAAAACAACGGGATGTAGTTGCGCAGCTGTCCTCATGGGAGTTGTCTTCACAGTAAAAACAGCTGTAACCGCTCTGAGCGTTCCAAACCATGCAGTTGGCGGCAAATGCCATTCTGGTCTGCCTCCCGAGTCACAAGGATTCATTCAAGGTTTTACTGCCACAGGTAGTTTGTGGAAAAGCAAGCGAACGAAGACGATTTGGCCTCTCAACTCGTCCAAAGAAAACAAGAGAAACGTCAGCCAGATGGGAAGGTAACTTTCTTGAATGCGAAAGAAAAAAGAAAGAAGAGAAAAGAGAAAAAAGAAACCATGTTCTATATACGGAAGCGGGCTGTTACTTTCAAGTCGTCTACAGTCAAAAATCGTTGTTCGTACCCAACTTCGTTGTTAAGTCCATTGGATTTCGACGCTTACAAAAAGCTGCTCTAGCTGCCTTCAGACCAGCATGGTGACCCATATGTCTAGCGTAGCATGCTAATATTGGAACAGGGCCAGAGTTCATTGCCACGCGACGGTTTCATTGATTCAGATTACTTGTAGCGTCTTCTCTTTGTTACTTACTGTCTGGTAGTCGTGGTACATGTACTCCCCCCAGTTTGATGGAGATTCTGGTCGACTAATCATGACAGTAGAGTCTTTCAGTTTTTATTCTACTCTTCTTTATTTGCTCAGACTCAATGGCGTCACTCTTCCCCACTCTTTTTACTCTGCTCATCAGATCTTGTTAATGCCATGCGAATTCACATCTCCAGTCGGAGTTACTCCGCATACATTATATCATGTGAGAAGTTCTATGCGTGGTATCCCATTTTGTGTAGAGGGCTTGGGTTTTATACTAAACTCCTCTCCTGCGCGTTTGCCATGCAATGCATGTAATGAGTAGGTTCCGGGTTTTGATGCCCTAAATGATGTTAAAACCGGGCAAGTTGGCCGTGCGGTTAGGAGCGCGCAGCTGTGAGCTCGCATCCGGGAGATAGTGGGTTCGAACCCCACTGTCGGCAGCCCTGAAGATGGTTTTCCGTGGTTTCCCATTTTCACACCAGGCAAATGCTGGGGCTGAACCTTAATTAAGGCCACGGCCGCTTCCTTCCCATTCCTAGGCCTTCCCTGTCCCATCGTCGCCATAAGACGTATATGTGTCGGTGTGACGTAAAGCAACTAGCAAAAAAAAAATGATGTTAAAATGATCTATATAATTACAAAAAATCCTCAATAAGGACTTATAATTATCAAAATATTATCCAAAAATATGAAGGAAAATATTAATTTACTGAAAATTGTAAATATGTCCGTTGCCCGCATCGCCTTGAGTTCGCAGTGTTGTGAATGTCTATGCACTGCAAATAAAATTATAACTTTGTCTGTATACTTCCAAGTTTTGCCTTGTTTGTTTATTTATTTATTTATTTATTTATTTATTTATTTGTTTGTATTGCGAGAAATCGGTTCAACAGAATTTCTCGACACTCGGTATTTATGTTCAGGGACAGCCGGGGTTGCACACTGGGCTAAATTTTATTTTACTTGTATACAGTGGTTTAGGGTTATTAACGGGGCCAAAACAGGAATATGTCAACTTTCTTCGTTAATATTAGCTGAATCGAAAAAAAAAGTACTGTACACAATACAAGTTGTGTAAAATACAATATCCGATTTTTGTGGTGCACGAGTTTTACCCTAAAAGAGTAGTATCGGAGGTATTTGCGACTATTACATCTTTCACAAACTTCCAAATACCTCCGGAAATATTAGCTCAATCTAAAATGTGTGCATAAAACAATATAGAAAATCCAATTTTCATTCCCTTATGTCTTTATCTCTTCTCTTTATCGTACGGACTGTAGGAAAGGAGGCATTCACGAATTACATTTGTATTACTAACAAGGGAACTATCCGAGTTGGAATAGACTAATTTCAATGAAAGTAGGTAGGATGGTCTTTTTCTTTTTTTTTTTAATTTGCTTTACGTCGCACCGACACAGACAGGTCTTATGGCGACGACGGGATAGGAAAGGGCAAGGGATGGGAAGGAAGCGGCCGTAGCCTTCAATAACGTACAGCCTCAGCATATGCCTGGTGTGAAAATGGGAAACCACGGAAAACCACCTTCAGGGCTGCCGACAAGGATGGTCAATTAAGAAACCTTAAACTTAATGATAGCTTTTGATATGTAGTAAAAAAATATCCATGAAATTAAAAAGTAGTAATTTGTTGCCGCATTGTCACATAGACTGTCAACAGCATGACGGAATGAGTGTTAGACAGGAATCCAGCAGTTACTTAGTTTGTGATCTAAAAAAAGATGGTATTAATAGCATGCGTGCGTATTTACTGTAGAGATGACCAGGATTTCATACAAAAAATATTTTAGCTTCCATTATATATAGAAGCACTTAAACCCTAACATTTTCAATAAAAAATTCAATCAACATTGATTTCCATTTAGGGCAGTCGCCCAGGTGGCAGATTTACTATCTGTTGTTTTCGTAGATTCTTCTTAAATGATTGCAAGGAATTTGGAAATTTATTGAACATGTCCCTTGGTAAACTATTCCAATCCCTAACTCTCTTACCTATGAACAAATATTTGCTCCAATTTGTTCTTTCTGTTTGCTAGTTGCTTTACGTCGCACCGACACAGATAGGTCTTATGGCGACGATGGGATAGGAAATGCCTAGGAATGGGAAGGAAGCGGCCGTGGCCTTAATTAAGGTACAGCTCCAGCATTTGCCTGGTGTGAAAATGGGAAACCACGGAAAACCATCTTCAGGGCTGCCGACAGTGGGGTGCAAACCCACTATCTCCCGGATGCGAGCTCGCAGCTGCGCGTTCCTAATCGCACGGCCAACTCGCCCGGTCCAATTTGTTCTCTTGAATTCCAACTTTATTTTCATCTTGTGGTCTATCCTACTTTTAAAAACACCACTCAAACTTTTTCCACGTTATCTCTCCACTGACAGCTCGGAACATATCATTTAATCGAACAGCTCGTCTCCTTTCTCCCAAGTCTTCCCAGCCCAAACGTTGTAATATTTTCGTAACGCTACTCTTTCGTCGGAAGTCACACAGAACAAATTGAGCTGTTTTTTTTATTTCTTCCAGTTCTTGCATCAAGTAATCCTGGTGAAATTCCCATGCACTGGAACCATAGTCTAGTCTCCTTTACATCCTTACTACAACCCCTAAATACCCTCATAATCATGAGCAGAGATCTGTGTTCTTTATTTACAATCACATTCATGTGATTACCCCAATGGAGATCTTTCCTTAAAGTAACACCTAAGGAACCGTTGACCGGGCAAGTTGGCCATTGTGACTTTCAGAGAACTGTGGAAAACCGTAAGTTGGTGTATAAAATTTGAGTTATGTCAGTTATTTTTCTTTCTTCTTCCTGTATTAATCTGTTTACCACCGGGCGAGTCGGCTGTGCGGTTAGGAGCGCGCAGCTGTGACCTCGCATCCGGGAGATAGTGGGTTCAAACCCCACTGTCGGCAGCCCTAAAATGGTTTTCCGTGGTTTCCCATTTTCACACCAGGCTAATGCTGGGGCTGTACCTTAATTAAGGCCACGGCCGCTTCCTTCCCATTCCTAGGCCTTTCCTGTCCCATCGTCGCCATAATACCTATCTGTGTCGGTGCGACGTAAAACAAATAGCAAAAAAAATCTGTTTACCCTCCAGGGTTGTTTTTTCCCCACGTACTCAGCGAGGGATCCCACCTCCACCGCCTCAAGGGCAGTGTCCTGGAGCGTGATACTTTAGGTCGGAGTTAAAAGTGGGGAGGAGGACCAGTACCTCGTCCAGGCAGTCTCACCTGCAATGCTGATCAAGGGAGTTGGTATGGGATGGAAAAACTGGAAGCGATAAACAAGGAAGACGGAAGGAAGCGGCCGTGGCCTTTCAAGCTAGGTACCATCCCGGCATTTGCCTTGAAGAGAAATTGGAAACCACTCCAAGGATGGATGAGGTGAGAATCGATCTCACCTCTACTCAGTTGACCTCTCAAGGCTGAGTGGACCCCGTTCCAGCCCTCGTACCACTTTTCAAATTTCGTGGCAGAGCCGGGAATCGAACCCGGGCTTCCGGGTGTGTCAGCTAATCACGCTAACCACTACACCACAGAGGTATCGAGTTCGATAGCTGCAGTCGCTTAAGTGTGGCCAGTATCCAGTATTCAGGAGGTAGTGTGTTCGAACCCCACTGTCGGCAGTCCTGAGGATGGTTTTCCGTGGTTTTCCATTTTCACACAAGGAAAATGGAATTGTACCTCAGCTAAGGCCACGGCCGCTTACTTCCCACTCCTAGCCCTTTCCTGTCCCATCGTCGCAATAAGACTATGTGTGTCGGTGCGACGTAATGCCAATTGTAAAAAAACACATAGGCGGACTATATCAATTATTATTATTATTATTATTATTATTATTATTATTATTATTATTATTATTATTATTATTATTATTATTCGGTATGTAATTTCTGTACTGTAACTTAATACGAAAGTACTGATGTACCGGAGATGCATAAAGAACGGTGACTAGTGTGCCGTAAATTGGATCACTGCATCCATTGAGTAACGTTAACGGAATCAAATGAATCAATTCAGTAAAATGAATCGAATATCCCATCACTACACAGAAGAGCTACAACTTCAACTGAAATACTGCCTCCACTTCAGTATGGCATTCTGCATCCCAAGGGTCGTCTTTCCAGTCTGAATAAGATAGGCGATGACAGTTACATACAGGTGCAAATCTATTTTAATGGGTGTAAATACAAAAACATTTTAGGCAATAATATTTATGCCCTTTTTTAATGGACCCGTTGCGCGGAAAGGGACCTAAAGTCAAATATTTTATTTTTGAGATTTTTCTTTCTTTCTTCCTTTCTTTCTTTCTTAATCCGTTTACTCTCTAGGTTTGGTTTTCCCCTCGGACTCAGCGAGGGATCCCACTTCTACCGCCTCAAGGGCAGTGTCCTGGAGCGTGAGATTTTGGGTCGGGGGATACAGCTGGAGAGGAGGACCAGTTCATCGCCCAGGCAGCATCACCTGCTATGCTGAACAGGAGCCTTGTGGGGGATGGGAAAGTTGGAAGGGATAGGTAAGGAGGAGGGAAGGAAGTGGCCGTGGACTTAAGTTAGGTACCATTCCTTCATTTGCCTGGAGGAGAAGTGGGAAACCACGGAAAGCCACTTCGAGGATGGTTGTGGTGGAAATCGAAACCCCTCTAATCAGTTGACCTCCCGAGGCCTAGTGGATCCTGTTCCAGCCCTCGTATCACTTTTCAAATTTCGTGGCAGAGCCGGGAATCGAACCCGGGCCTCCGGGGGTGGCACTTAATCACACTAAGCACTACACCACAGAGGCGGACTTGGAGATTTTTGTGGTTCTAAAACTGGCACATGATACTGAACATTTCAGAAAAGAGTTCATGCTTCTAGGAGCAATACTTCAGAAGATATTAATTATTTACTGTTGTTATTAAGAAAACTGAACTTTGAGGAAAACGCAGTTACCACTTTCACTAATTTTCTTACCAAATCTATAAAGTTGTCATGACATCGAGTGGCGAAGGCTCGAACGTCTGTGTAATTTAGTTCGTTAATAAATAAATAACGCAAGAAAGTAAAATATAGAAATGCAATGTTTACACCCCAGACACTTTTGTTCAGTTCTGCTGTAAAATTTCCATCGCGACTCTTGGTCCATTTCTGCGCAATGGTTCACACATGCAGCCCTTTTACATGCAATGTGTATGAGCATTTAAATGCGCCTCATTATTGGGAGATAACGCAATCCCTAAAGGGAAAATATCTTCAAGGAAGGAGTAGAACTTCGCTGTTAACTGAGAATATATCAAAAGCAATGTGTATCTGAATTTTTCTTTTACAATACAAGCATGCCTTGTGGCGACGATCGGATGGAAGGAAGCGGCCATGGCCTTAATTATGGTACAGCCCCTGCATTTGCCTGGTGTGAAAATGTAGAACCACGGAAAACCACCTTCATGACTGCCGACGTTGGGTAAGAACCCACTATCTTCCGAATGCAAGCTCACAGCTGTGTGACCCTAACCTCGCGGCAAACTTGCTCGTTGTATATCTGAATAGATTTCAGTATTAACCTCTTTGCAGTAGATAACGGTTAACGGTGGTCGTTATCAGGTTCTCGAATGTAAGTTCATTATCTGCCAGCACGTTCTTGTTTGTCGAATAGCTGCGAAATGAGAATTGACCCTCTTTTCGAAACTTCGATGATGTGCAATATATTGAGTACTTCGTAAATGCATGAAAATGACTACTTAATACGGTAGGTAAACCTGACACATAATAAAAAATTCAAGAAAATTAGTTGCTGAAAATGAGAAAATGACATAAAATTGAAGAATATGACCATACAATTAAAAAAAAAAATTGGCAGTGACGACAATATGGTTTAATTCAGAAACATTTATGTAATCTAGGGGATATGGTCATTATTTATATATACGTTAGAAATGTCTATGAAGCACCAGTTAAAAGATGACATGTCATCAAAATCCGAGTCCTAGTAATAAGGATTCTTCTTATTTATTATTATTATTATTATTATTATTATTATTATTATTATTATTATTATTATTATTATTATTATTATTATTATTATTATTATTAAATTTGGCCATTATGTCATTATACATGAGTAGACAACGTCACAATGCATTGAAACATTTGTATTATTTATTGACATATTTTCAGCGGGTCCGGCTCCTTGGCTGAATGTTCAAAGTATTGGCCTTCGGTTCAGAGTCTCCGGGTTCAATTTTCGCCCTGGTCGGGGACTTTAACTTCGTCTAGTTAATTCCTCTATCTCGGGGGCTGGGTGTTTGTGTTTGTGTCAATACATATCTTCATTTACATATAACACATCACAATACCGAACACCACGGACACACGCAATAATGAATATATCTCTCTCCATTGGGTTAGTCCATGAAAGGCATCTCGCCGTAAAACCGGGCTAAATAATTAGGAAAATGTCAGGAAGAAGAAGACTGAAATATTTCCAGCGATATGTACACTGACTGACAGAGCAAATGCAACACCAAGAAGGAGTGGTCAGAACTTTATGCCAATTGCAGGGTAGACTGACGTCACTGAGGTATGCTCATGATGTGAAATGCGCCGCTGTGCTGCGCACGTAGCGAACGATAAATGGGACACGGCGTTGGCGAATGGCCCACTTCGTACCGTGATTTCTCAGCCGACAGTCATTGTAGAGCGTGTTGTCGTGTGCCACAGGACACGTGTATAGCTAAGAATGCCAGGCCGCCGTCAACGGAGGCATTTCCAGCAGACAGACGACTTTACGAGGGGTATGGTGATCGGGCTGAGAAGGGCAGGTTGGTCGCTTCGTCAAATCGCAGCCGATACCCATAGGGATGTGTCCACGGTGCAGCGCCTGTGGCGAAGATGGTTGGCGCAGGGACATGTGGCATGTGCGAGGGGTCCAGGCGCAGCCCGAGTGACGTCAGCACGCGAGGATCGGCGCATCCGCCGCCAAGCGGTGGCAGCCCCGCACGCCACGTCAACCGCCATTCTTCAGCATGTGCAAGACACCCTGGCTGTTCCAATATCGACCAGAACAATGTCCCGTCGATTGGTTGAAGGAGGCCTGCACTCCCGGCGTCCGCTCAGAAGACTACCATTGACTCCACAGCATAGACGTGCACGCCTGGCATGGTGCCGGGCTAGAGCGACTTGGATGAGGGAATGGCGGAACGTCGTGTTCTCCGATGAGTCACGCTTCTGTTCTGTCAGTGATAGTCACCGCAGACGAGTGTGGCGTCGGCGTGGAGAAAGGTCAAATCCGGCAATAACTGTGGAGCGCCCTACCGCTAGACAACGCGGCATCATGGTTTGGGGCGCTATTGTGTATGATTCCACGTCACCTCTAGTGCGTATTCAAGGCACGTTAAATGCCCACCGCTACGTGCAGCATGTGCTGCGGCCGGTGGCACTCCCGTACCTTCAGGGGCTGCCCAATGCTCTGTTTCAGCAGGATAATGCCCGCTCACAAACTGCTCGCATCTCCCAACAGGCTCTACGAGGTGTACAGATGCTTCCGTGGCCAGCGTACTCTCCGGATCTCTCACCAATCGAACACGTGTGGGATCTCATTGGACGCCGTTTGCAAACTCTGCCCCAGCCTCGTACGGACGACCAACTGTGGCAAATGGTTGACAGAGAATGGAGAACCATCCCTCAGGACACCATCCGCACTCTTATTGACTCTGTACCTCGACGTGTTTCTGCGTGCATCGCCGCTCGCGGTGGTCCTACATCCTACTGAGTCGATGCCGTGCGCATTGTGTAACCTGCATATCGGTTTGAAATAAACATCAATTATTCGTCCGTGCCGACTCTGTTTTTTCCCCAACTTTCATCCCTTTCGAACCACTCCTCCTTGGTGTTGCATTTGCTCTGTCAGTCAGTGTATGTTGGTTTAATTTTTGATTTTTTAGTCGCTTTCGTTGTACTTTAATTTCTTTCTAAGTTCTAATTAAATAGCATGTATGTGTATGAGTGTAGAAAAAACGAATAAGTTGTGAGAAAGGGCTAAAGAAACCTAATTTTCGCCGTGTAGACCTAAACAAAATTTTGCGTGACTTGATATTATGATAGCTACGAGACCTCCAGTTACAAGAAATTCGAATCACAAGGATAAGAATTTTCATCTCACATTTTAATTACTAATTCTAATTACCTATATCGTAATGTATTTATCCCAGTTTTACGGCCGGATGCCCTTCTTGACCCCAAGCTTATGTGATGAGATATATTCACTATTGCGTGTTTCAGTGGCGTTTGGTAATGTGAAGTGATGTATGTAGATGGAGAGGAGTTTCTTTTTCAATTTGCTTTACGTCGTACCGATTCAGATAGGTCTTATGGTGACGATGGGCTAGGGAAGTGCTGGTAGTGGGAAGGGAGTAGCCGTTGCCTTAATTAAGATACAGCCCAGCATTTGCCTGGCGTGCGTGAAAATGGAAAACCACGGATAACCATCTTCAGGGCTGCCGACAGTGTGATTGTAATCCACTATCTCCTGAATGCAAGTTCAGAGTTGCGCGACTCGAACCGCTATTACTCGGTATAGGAACATCAAGTTGAAGGCTGGTTATTATGTTGTATGAATCGCTTTGTGACCTAGTGTTAACTTACTTGCTTGGGCTTGGTGGTTCATTTATATGTCGAAAACTTGCACATAGCTACCTTCAGACCAGCATAGTGACCTATATGTCACCTGATCTGGCTGCCAACCAGACCCAGGGGTTAAATCCTGACTTTGCAACTAATTCTAGAACAGTCTGAGGGTCTGGGGACGATTTTCTACCAGTATCATGATGACAACTGAGAACGTATTAAATCCGAAAACCCTTGTGTGTCAGGTATGGTAAACTGACATAAATTAGGGTGAAATCAGTGGTTTTTGGGCTCTCGGGACTTAGTCCTACTATAACGACGGTAGCTATCAACATGTTGATGATGATTGTTGTTCAAAGGGGCCTAATATCTAGGTCATCGCCCCAAGGTACTTGTAGTCAGTAAGAAATGGGGTCATGATACTCTTGTAGACATGTGATCTGGTTTAGTCTCTCCGTGCCTTCTGTGAATACTAGAATAGACATCAACGAGAAGAACTTCTTTACACCCTCGGGAAGGCGCTTGTTCTCTGTGTTCAAGGTTGCAGTGTAGTTCCCTTGGTCAGACAATTGGTATCCTGCTTAAATATTACAGAAAAGTGCAACTCAAATAACACAGAATTTACACTTAACATTTCGCGCAGCTCTGCATTCCAGACGTTGAGCAGTAACACTGCCGACATAATGTCCTCAGTAGTTCCCAAATGAGGAGCTATTTCGGTCATGCGGATAGCAGAGCAAGGTTGCCAACCTTACCGCGCCGACAGTCATTGTTACTTCTCTTCTCTTTTAGAGGAAAAGCAGATAATGTTATTAGAGTCTGCATCATAAAATTAGTGACCTTAGATTTTTTCTCACTAGACTTTAAATGTGTGTCTGAACAAAAAGTAAACAGTAATAATATATTTGTCTGGACATATAACTTCGGAGATTTCCTGCCCAACCGTATTTTGGTGAAATTAATATGAATTAAACATTCTTCGGACTAATGGGAGCTGGAAAACTTGTTCAGAATTTTTTATTTTTGTGTCTGTGGTAAAAGGAAATTGGTTTTACGTCCCCCTAACCATGGGCATAATTTGAGCATTTTGATTATGGGGAGGGGCCAGGAATTACCGGGAGGTCCACAGGTCTTTCTTTTTGAATGAAATTTGTGATCACAAAATGATTCCTAATATTCTCTATCTTTCCCTTAATATTCTATGTTAATAACTTTAATTTAATAATCAGATCTCCACAAAGTAAAGAACATTCTCACAGAATGGTAAAGTATATCTACACAAATTCAAATGTTTTTGTTACTTGGCCTGTTTTTGTCCGTAATCAAGAAGACGATATGGACAAACAGCAAACATTTTTTATTTATAAATAATATGATCACATCGTATTTTTACACAAAATTAAGTCTTCTCTTTCGATTTGAATTAAAGTCATGAATTACTTTGTAAAAGGCTAAATTAGCCTTTTAATCGCCAAAAAGCCAAGTAAAAGATTCTCTTAAGCGATCGTGTTCCCACAGAATTCTTTTAAACGCCGCAAGCATGAAGAAAACCTCTCCCAGATTTTTGAATTCATTGGAACTGTAAAAAACAAGTTGGAAAGTTCAAAAGAGGAGAGAACACTCTTTTAAAATTCTTCTCTACAATAATGGCAGCTCTTTCTTGGATATTTGTTTTTGATTCTTCCATTTTGTAAAACAAACCACTGTAGCTCAGACAGGAATTTCATGTCCAGAGTGTTAACATTTGGAAATATATTTAACTCTGGACACTTCTTTTTCGCTGCCATTTATAAGTTGACTTAAGCGGTCGAGAACATCCAAATTATTTTCTTGAACCTTGGCCTCTATCTCTTGCTCAAGTATGTAATAACAGGAAACACCATTGTAGCTTTGTAGCTTTGTTGAGCTGTCTCAAATGGAGCTTTATTCCCACCGTCAATTTTCGCCGGAATGTTGGCTTTTCTTGGCAACTCTGCTGCGCTAAATCCACATTTCTCTGCTACCTCCGTGCAGTGATTGAACAATATTGAGTAAAAAATTCTTCAGTTGTAAAAAATCGTAAAGCATCAAGTGTCCTTTTGTTCCGAGTTCGTACGACACACTGCTTGACTATAGGGTCTTTGATAACGAGTCACATTGCGTTAGAACTCTACTGAGTTAAAGCAAATCAAATAAAAAGTTGAAATCCTCCATGTTTTAACGGAGCATTCAGAAGTCAAATAGCTATTGCTTTTTTCCAGTCTTTACCTTCTAAATAATATAATAATTCAGCACTGCCATGTCAGTCAGGTAAAAAGACAACTTCACATATCAGTTCAGTGCTTTCCTGGTATTCTCTGTCAAGTGGGTCCATGTTCTCATTGTAATTTAGTACACTCAAGGGTTTCTTCTTATCCTGTCCTGTGGCGTGATCTGTCTTATCTCTTTCTACCATACGACCCCGTGTAAGGGAGTAAGCACAATAACATCCCTTTTGTCATGCCAGCGTATCACTGGTTGTTTCACTTATGTACCGGTAATTTACCAACACGAGGCTATCGTATTTGAGTTCATTCGAGGACCACCGGAATGAGCCAGGATCGAAACTGCCATCCTCGTTTAAGTAATTTAGTCTCGTTTAAGTAATTTAGTCCAGAGAAAAGGTGACTTTTATTCGAAGTACTGAGTCCACCATTCTACATCTCGGAAATGTCAACTACGAGATGGAGAAGAAAACGCGCATCCATGTTGTTATTGCAAGCTCACCTCGTGTTCCGTGGCGTGTCAATTCACAGCGGGAGGCGATCCCCCAAACCATCGAACGAGGTCGGAACATTTCGGAAGACCTCGGGTAATTAATAATGAAATTCTGGCTAATAACCCACATTGTGAGAGATTTCGTCACTGTCAGTAACGAAGAAATAAATAATTAAACATTTTGGGAAACATTTGATGAAGCTAATTTCACAGGGTGGAAATGTATTATGCTCGGAGAGAAGTTAGCATATATCCTGGAAGAGTCGAATACACGTGTCAACCACACGCGGGATCCATCGAACACAAAATTAATTAATTAATTAATTACACCCGTTAAAACAGGAAAAATCAGTGAACATCACCATCGTGTCTGGAAAAGTAGGCGGAATTTCTAGGGTGAGTCTCAAAGAAGTCGGTCCAGCGGTCATCAATTGGAATGATTGCACAACAGTAGATAATGCAATGCAGCGCGTCTGTAGGGAATGCTTAAAAAACCCTCTACAAGTGAGACAGTCAGTCACCATTCAGATGTCCGAGAGGGTGAACGTACGTGTACGTCGAGTGATATTAAGAAGAGGACTTCTAAAATTAAAGTGTGTGAAATAAACTTGGGGAATCTCAAAAGCCAGTTGGCTTGTTGAGCGATGTATATTTTCCAAAGTGGCAATGGTGAGCGAAGGCAACTTAGATATTGAAACATTGTTTTTACGACATCCATCCTGTTAAGTGGGAATATCGTAAGTTCATTTTTGTGGGATTCCTGAACTTCTGCGTAGAGAGACAGCAGAGTCATAGATAGCTCTTTTGAATTATTGCGGACAAGGTTATTCTCAATCAATCAGTACTGATCTGCATTTAGGGCAGTCGCCCAGGTGGCAGATTCCCTATCTGTTGCTTTCCTAGCCTTTTCCTAAATGATTTCAAAGAAATTGGAAATTTATTGAACGTCTCCCTTGGTAAGTTATTCCAATCCCTAACTCACCTTCCTATAAATGAATATTTGCCCCAGTTTGTCCTCTTGAATTCCAACTTTATTTTCATATTGTGATCTTTCCTACTTTTATAAACGCCATTCAAACTTATTCGTCTACTAATGTCATTCCACGCCATCTCTCCGCTGACAGCTCGGAACATACCTCTTAGTCGAGCATCTCTTCTTTCTCTCAATTCTTCCCAACCCAAACTTTGCAACATTTTTGTAACGCTGCTCTTTTGTCGGAAATCACCCAGAACAAATCGAGCTGCTTTTCTTTGAATTTTTTCCAGTTCTTGAATCAGGTAATCCTGGTGTGGTTCCCATACACTGGAACCATACTCTAGATGGGGTCTTACCAGAGACTTATATGCACTCTCCTTTACATCCTTACTACAACCCCTAAACACCCTCATAACCATGTGCAGAGACCTGTACCCTTTATTTAGAATCATATTTATGTGATTACCCCAATGAAGATCTTTCCTTATATTAACACCTAGATACTTACAATGATCCCCAAAAGGAACTTTCCCCCCATCAAGGCAGTAGTTAAAACTGAGAGGACTTTTCCTATTTGTGAAACTCACAACCTGACTTTTAACCCCGTTTATCAACATACCATTGCCTGCTGTCCACGTCACAACATTTTCGAGGTCACGTTGCAGTTGCTCACAATCTTGTAACTTATTTATCACTCTATAGAGAATAACATCATCCGCAAAAAGCCTTACCTCCGATTCCACTTCTTTACTCATATCATTTATATATATATAAGAAAACATAAAGGTCCGATAATACTGCCTTGAGGAATTCCCCTCTTAATCATTACAGGGTCAGATAGAGCTTCACCTACTCTAATTCTCTGAGATCTATATTCTAGAAATATAGCAACCCATTCAGTCACTCTTTTGTCTAGTCCAATTGCACTCATTTTTGCCAGTAGTCTCCCATGATCCACCCTATCAAATGCTTTAGACAGGTCAATCGCGATACAGTCCATTTGACCTCCAGAATCCAAGATATCTGCTATATCTTGCTGAAATCCAACAAGATGAGCTTCAGTGGAATAACCTTTCCTAAAACCGAACTGCCTTCTATCGAACCAGTTATTAATTTCACAAACATGTCTAATATAATCAGAAAGAATGCCTTCCCAAAGCTTACGTACAATGCATGTCAAACTTACTGGCCTGTAATTTTCAGCTTTATGTCTATCACCCTTTCCTTTATACACAGGGGCTACAATAGCAACTCTCCATTCATTTGGTATAGCTCCTCTGACCAAACAATAATCAAATAAGTACTTCAGATATGGTACTATATCCCAACCCATTGTCTTTAGTATATCCCCAGAAATCTGATCAATTCCAGCCGCTTTTCTAGTTTTCAACTTTTGTAACTTATTGTAAATGTCATTGTTATCATATGTAAATATTATTACTTCTTTGGCCTTAGTCTCCTCCTCTATCTCGACATTATCCTTGTAACCAACAATCTTTACATACTGCTGACTGAATACTTCTGCCTTTTGAAGATCCTCACATACACACTCCCCTTGTTCATTAATTTTGATAATCGGTAAGGGAGGACTGTCGGAGTTTGGCAGAGATAAGCTTTTATCTCACGGTCATTCACATCTCTGGAATACCTGGTGAAGAGGAGGTGGGAATTTTCCACAAACTGCGTTAGCTGAATACTCGACACGAGGCTGTGTGGTTTAATTTTTGTGTATGTGCATATAATAAAATTTATTGTTAAATTAATTGTTCCAACGAAATTAATGTGTGTTGATTCAACACGAGTGCAGAATCAGTATATTGATATGGCAGTATTTAAGCGAAGAATTCCTCCTACCATTATGAGGGGCTAAGTTCAGAGGTCGCTAGCTTGCAAGAACAGGGAGCATGACCAACAAATGGCAAATAAGTTAATATGGGAAGGGTATCTGATTCAGAAAGTGATGGAACCAACTAGATGGTAGAATATTCTGGATGTGGTGTCGGTAAAACCAGATGAGTTATATAGAGAAACTGAAGTAATAGATGGTATTAGTGATCACGAAGGTGTTAGGTGTTAGTTAAAAATAAATGTGAAAGAAATGAAGATTTAAAAATTAGGACTAGTAGGCAGTACCATCTTGCTGATAAAACAGGCACGAGGGAGTTAAAAAAAGTAACTATGAACGGTGGAAAACGATAAATAAAAATGTAAACAGATTCTGGGATGGATTTGCAGCAATTGTTGAGGAATGTGAAAATAGGTTTGTTTGTACCTTTAAAGGTACTATATTGTAACAGAGAAGTAAAGAGACTAAGAATGAGATGCAGGTTGGAAAGAAATAGAGTTAGAAATGGCTGTGAATGTAAGGAGAAATTGAAGGACCTTACTAAAAATTTTAATCTAGCAACGAAGTCAGCTAAGGATAACATGATGGCAAGCATAATTGGCAGTCATACATATTTTAGTGAAAAATGGAAGTGTATGTATAGGTACTCTAAGACAGAAACAGGTTCCAAGAAGAATATTCCAGGAATCATAAATGAACAAGAGGAGTTTGTATGCGAGGATCTTCAAAAGGCAGAAGTATTCAGTCAGCAGTATGTAAAGTTTGTTGGTTACAAGGATACTGTCCAGATAGGGGAGGTGACTAATACTAAAGAAGTATTAATATTTACCTATAACAACAATGACACTTACAGTAAGATACAAAAGTTGAAAACTAGAAAAGCAGCTGGAATTGATAAGATTTCTGGGAATATACTAAAGGCAATGGGTTGGGATATAGTACCATATCTGAAGTACTTATTTGATTATTGTTTGCATGAAGGAGCTATACTAAATAATGGAGAGTTGCTATAGTAGCCCCTGTGTATAAAGGAAAGGGTGATAGACATACAGCTGAAAATTACAGGCCAGTCAGTTTGACATGCATTGCATGTAAGCTTTGGGAAAGCATTCTTTCTGATTATATTAGACATGTTTGCGAAATTAATAACTGGTCTGACAGAAGGAAGTTCAGGTTTAGGAAATGTTATTCCACTGAAGCTCAACTTGTGGGATTCCAGCAAGATATAGCAGATATCCAGGATTCAAGAGGTCAAACGAACTGCATTGCGATTGACCTATGTAAGGCATTTGATAAGGTAGATCATGGGAGACTACGGGCAAAAATGAGCGAATTGGACTAGGGAAAAGAGTGACTGAATGGGTGGCTGTATTTATAAAAAATAGAACACAGAAAATTACAGTAGGCGAAACTGTATCTGACCCTGTAATAATTAAGAAGGGAATTCCTCAAGTCAGTATTATTGGAGCTTTACGTTTTCTTATATATATATCGATGATACGTGTAAAGAAGTGGAATGAGAGATAAGGCTGTTTGCAGATGATGTTATTCTCTACAGAGTAATAAGTAAGTTACAAGATTGTGAGCAACTGCAGAATGACCTCGATAAGGTTGTGAGATGGACAGTAGGCAATTGTGTGATGATAACCGGGGTTAAAAGTCAGGTTGTGAGTTTCACAAATAGGAAAAGTCCTCTCAGTTTTAATTACTGCGTGGATGGGGTGAAAGTTCGTTTTGGGGATCACTGTAAGAACCGAGGTGTTAATATGAGGACAAATCTTCATTGGGGTAATCACATAAATCTGATTATAAATAAAGGATACAGATCTCTGCAGATGGTTATGATGGTATTTAGGGGTTGTATTATGGATGTAAAGGAGAGGGCATGTAAGTCTCTGGTAAGACGAGAACTAGAGTATGGTTTCAGTGTATGGGACCCTCACCAGGATTACTTGATTCAAGAACTAGAAAAAATCCAAACAAATGCAGCTCGATTTCTTGTGGGTGATTTCCGACAAAGGAGTAGGGTTACAAAAATTTTGCAACGTTTGGGCTGGGAAGACTTTGCAGAGAGGAGAATGTTGATATTACAAGTGAATTGAAACTCTACCGTTCTTATAGTGGTAAAGAAAGTAACCTTTTACGGATGGCAGGATGGTGTCCGAAAACTAATAACAACTGGCTGATTAATCTCTTTTTTTTGCTATTTGCTTTACGTCGCACCGACAGAGATATGTCTTACGGCGACGATGGGATAGGAAAGGCCTACGAATTGGAAGGAAGCGGCCGTGGCGTTAATTAAGGTACAGCCCCGGCATTTGCCTGGTGTGAAAATGGCAAACCACGGAAAACCATCCTCAGGGCTGCCGACAGTGGGGCTCGAACCCATTATGTCCCGATTACTGGATACTGGTCGCACTTAAGCGACTGCAGCTATCGAGCCCGGTGGTTGATTAATCAGGACGGTACTTTTTCTGGTATGTTACTATTAAAACATATTCTCGGCTTTGCTGATGATTTTAGACGTATTATAATTAACGCAAAACAAGAGCTAATTCTGATCCGTAATCGAAGTGATTATAATTCTCTTAAAACAGCAGAATCACCAGTAGATTCGAAAATTACTCTTCATCGTTTCCTGTGGAGGATTCCACTTGGATCTGATGTAGAAAAACTTCGTTTGCTCAAGATTATAGAAAATAATGCATCATTACCTATACGTTTTCGAAGTTGGGAGCTCCATGAGTATCCTGTTTTACCACCTACAAACAAGCATAACTGGGCTGTTAAAACGTCATGTTTTACTGAAAGTCCTTTGTATATTATTTGTTGATTTCAAACCCATCGTAAATTCAACCATGAAAAGGATAGCTCACAGTTTGATCACTGTAAATTAAGAAATATTAGACTATATCTCAACGGAATTACATATCCATAATAAAACATGGATATAAATTTTGAGAAGAATAAATTTGGGTTGCTCTATGACATGTTTTATAAATTCCAATCATCGTATTATCGGAAAGAAGATCGTCCGCTATTTTCGCCTGAAGAATTTAAATATAAAGCACTCATTGTAGTTATAGACTGCTCTTATCATGAACAATCTACAAAACCGGGCGAGTTGGCCGTGCGGTTAGAGGCGCGCGGCTGTGAGCTTGCATCCGGGAGATAGTGGGTTCGAATCCCACTGTCGGCAGCCCTGAATATGGGTTTCCGTGGTTTCCCCATTTTCACCCTGGGCAAACGCTGCGGCTGTACCTTAATTAACGCCACGGCCGCTTCCATCCAACTCCTGGGCCTTTCCTATCCCATCGTCGCCATAAGACGTATCTGTGTCGGTGCGACGTAAAACCACAACCAAAAAAAATCTACAAAAGACTCTCCTATCGATATTCCTGCTAACACAACAGCCTATTTTCTTGTTATTCATATGAGTGATGTCCCTTACCATCCAGTAACGAATATTGTTTCAAGACTATAAATATCGATAGCCCTTCATCATGATCATTAGTGTGTGCTTCTACACCGTACACTATGGAATGGAAAGAAGAAAAAATGCTACACGGTTACAGACAATCGTCTTGAAGATAAGCAAAACTGTGAATGTGCTTCCTGTTTATTTATTTATTTATTTATTTATTTATTTATTTATTTATTTATTTATTTATTTATTTATTTATGTCTTTCTGTACATGGCGGGGCTTAGGATATGAGGCCTGCTATTATGCCAAACCATATAATTGAACACCTGTGTAAACAGAACATCGAAACTACCATCGAAACTAATACGCTACATCTTATTTACCTCACTCAAGTAAGTGAGGCTATTAAGATGTTCTATAAACATAGAAACTTATGAGATTCCAAAACATCTGATTCGGCGTTTACCACCAGGATTTTTATCTACGTGCGCTGCTCCCTTCGTAGATGCTTTTTGGGTCATCCTACCTCCCCACAGTAAGATGTCAATCAATGTAGCAGACGCTGTCGACGACATTACTAGCATCGAAGTGAAGATGACATCGAATGCGATTGCGATGGACCTAGTCCGAAGATTGTAAATTGTAGACAATGTGTGGATGAACTTTTCCCTTCTTTACAGTACCTGAAAATGATTCGGAAAGGAACTAAGCACATGGATGACATCAAGGTAAAAACTGCATCAACTTCCTTGCGAAGCATAACATGCATACTACAATTTATTTTGAAAACTGAATTACATAAACAATAAATGTTTAGTTTAGTTTGAATGGTGCACTCGGCATTACAATTTTGGAAGCATGCCACCTCTTCACAGTAAGATGTTACGGAGTACAGCAACCTTGTGTGCAGCCTAACAAAGACTGTACTGTAGTATAACCGGTAGTAGTTTATTTAATTTTTTAAATAGTTACACAATAACTATTTCATTAACATTAAAATGTTCTTCTTATTGCATTCCTTTGCCTCCTCACACCTATCAAATATTTTCCTTGTCGTCACCATTTTATTTTTATGAAACGATGTAGACCGCACAGAATCCCCTTGCTTCTAAACACACACATACAAAAGTTTAAAATTAGCGCCTATGTCATCCGTCATGCATGCATTCTACACCTATCCGAAGGATGGAGAACTGCTTGTCATTTCTTTAGATAGATAGCGCCCCTGCAATCCTACCTTCTCCCACGGCTAACAGAGCGTGTGAGTAATCCGTTTTACAGTAACTTGCAAATTCGCCGTCAGAGTGTACCCCAAGCTGATGTACATGCGCTCATCTCTTGGCACAGGTGCTCATCTGAGCAGAGATGCGTTTTAGGAGGAGTAAGAGTAGGAGGAGGAGTGTTGATAGTTATTTGTCCGTCGGATGGATACGTAAAGCCTTGAGCAGACCTCTTGATGCTACTCGACAGGAGAAGGCTATGTGCCACTACCGGGTTTTACCCTCTCCCTTCCTACTATCATGTATCATGTCATTTATTTCACATTATTATCTTCCCTGATGAGGCTGACGTCATGAAGGGCATCCGGTTATAAAAATCCATCTTGACAGGTCCAACCCTTGTCCCGTTTCTCTACAGTGTCGTGTATGGGGTGAGGTGAACCTGTAAAGTTTTTGACGTAAGGTCATCGTCTCAACCGTCTGAGCCATTCAGCCTGGCAGGGTGGTGGTATACAATTTCTAATTACTAGATTGTGTGCCCTCAAAAGCCTAGATTAAATTAAATCCTCTCCGCAATGCTCATATGGAGTGAGGGCATATAACGCTGTTGATGGTTATTTGTCCGTCGGATGGAGACGTAAAGCCTTCAGCAGACGTCTCGATGCTATTCGAGGGGAGAAGGCTATGTGCCACTACCGGGTTTTACCCTCTCACCCGGTAACTCACAAAGTCGCCGCGAGAGCGTACTGATATGTCTGTAGCGGGTTCTGATAGCCATGCCATTCATTTCATCTTATTATCTTCCCTGATGAGGTTGACGTCAGGAAGGGCAGGCGGTTATAAAAATCCATCTTAACAGATTCATCTCACCACAAACCCAACACCGTAGAAAAGCGAGACAAGGAATGGACGCACGTTAGGTTATAACGTCATGCACCCTTAGCCTGCAGTTCGCATTTCAAATCACCCACGCTCTGACGTCACAGCTCTGTCAGGTGAAGGCCTGTGAGTTCGGTTGTGTAATTAAGTATGCATTTTTAAATCGCCCGGTAACTCACAAAATCGCCGCGAGAGCACACTGATATATCTGTAGTGGGATCTGACAGTCATTTGTCACGCTGTGACCTCACAGATCTGTCAGGTGAAGGCGTGCGCTTTCGGTTCTGTAAAGATAAGCCTGCCTTTTTAAATCGCCCGCGCTTATTACGTCACAGCTCCGTCACTACTCCAAGGGGGAGTCGGGCAAAGAGCCTGTGAATGCGTGAGTAATCCTTTTTACAGTAACTTGCAAACTCACCGTCAGAGTGTACCTCAAGATGATGTACAGGCTCACATGCACCCTAGCTATTCCCCCACCCCCTGTTATGTCTCTAGTGGGATCTAATAGTCATTTGTTTACAGTAACTCACGAAATTCCGGCGAGAGTGCACTGTTATGTCTCTAGCGGGATCTGACAGTCTTTTGATTTTAGTAGCTCACGAAGTCGCTGCGAGATCGCACTGATATGTCTGTAGCGGGATCTGAGAGTCATTTGTCACGCTGTAACGTCAGAGTTCTGTCAAGAGAAGGCATGCGCGTTCAGTTATGTAAAGATAAGCATGCATTTTTGAATCGCCCGCGCTTATTACGTCACAGCTCCGTCACTACTCCAAGGGGGAGACGACAAAGAGCCTGCGTGAGCTTAGGTTACCGTTCGTGGCGAAGGTTAGGTTAACACACGTGTTAACCACACCTACAAGTCACCTCACTAGTTCGGCTCCTCCAAGAGGAACCCGTCTGAGGTTAGATTAGCGTTCCTCGCAGCGAGGTTAGGTTAACACGTCATAACCTCACCTACCAGTCAATTAACTGATTGGACTCCTCCATGGGGAGCCTGTGTGTGTGTGTGTGTGTGTGAGGTTAGCGTTCGTGTGCAAGGTTAGGTTAACACGCCATAATGACACATTAACCTCATCTGCAGGTCACCTAATCGATTTGTGACTCCACCATGGGTGCCCGATCGATTCGGCTCCTCCAAAGGAGTCCGTGAACTTTCCGACTCTGCTCCTCCAAGGGGGACCGTTCGATTCGGCTCCTCCAAAGTGGCCCGTGAGGTTAGCATTGCCTTCGTACGTAATGGTATGCCGTCATAACCTCACATAGCGGTCAAAACACTCCAGGTTGGCCAGTGAGGTTAGCTTTGTTCTCGTACGTATGCGTATGACGTCATAACCACACTTAGGGGTCAAAAGGGCCCCAGATCATTCCCTGACCAATTAGGTCCCTGTGAGGTTAGGCTTGCTCTCGTACGCAAGGTTATGACGTTATTCCGCGATCAATGGTTTAGAACCTACTGTACATTGCCTTACTACTCAACTAGGGGTCAATGACCTCGTGAGAAAATGCTGACTCAGCACCCATTATTATAGAAGATACATAGCTCATCTACTGGAAAGATTTCATGTTGTTTTCTAATATTGTGGGCTTGCATATTAACGAATTTAACGACGTAATTGTTTCATAACCTGAAAGTTGGTTTAGGAAGAACCTTTTCAAGTGATTTATCAATTTTCTTTAACTTCAGTGTTCGGCGTTTCTTCTTTATGGATAATGCATTAATGTTTCCCTGCATTTCGCAGTTTTGTTCCTTCAGGACGATGTAACGTAAGATCCCTTTGGATCAAGTGTTGTTGGTTTCTTCTGAACATCTGTTAGGAGTGATGCATGTTTCAGCATCGGGATTCCTCTGTAACTTAAGGGTGCCACGAGATGACAATAGATGGTAGAATTTTATTTTTTATTGTGACTATTGCTTTCGAGTAATATTTCGCAATCTATACAAAGCAAGTAATAGACGATTTGGTTCGATTAAAGATCCATTCTGGGGATTATCCGATAGTATAGTCGACTGGTGGATAACCTTAATTAAATGTAAATTTGGAACTACATTGAAGGTTAGATTTTCCACGGACCGTGTGGGTTAACTCTCGGTTGTCGTTTGGATCAATGTTGCCCGATTTTCGGGCTTCTATTCTTTTTCTGGGTGTTGCTGTCCACGAACCTTACGTTGCGTTTTCATTCTTTGGAAGACAATTGTATAAGCAATTTTAAGATAATTTTACCACTCACGTTATGCATTGTGACTGCATTATAGCAAGTTGTGCCAAATTTAACTGATTTTTCTTGCCTATTTAGTAAAACTGATTATCGTGATTACATTGAATAAATATTTTTAGTAAGCACATTTTTGTTCCTCATTTGAAGTAGTTATGCTCTCCTCTGAACCCTATCGAATAGTCAAAGAAGTGACAGAAAAAAACTCGTAACGACCCCAAGATCCGAGAGTACGACGTTGCTCTACCGAAGCAGTAGAGGCAGACGACCAACGATGGAACGGTAAGTTCAAGGGTTCAGTATTATGTTATAATTGTAGACAAGACAGATTCATTCAGAAAAGTTAGAGGTACGGTATTGATAATTATTCAACTTGCTTTGAATCATTTACAAAGGGCGTACTTTACGTGGTGATCTTGGACGGTCCGTGATGTGAAGAAAGATTGTTGTTTCTACTGCTTCATTTTAGGGGCTTGAGTCATCGTAGTTAAAAGTCTTATTCTTTTTCTCCTTATTATTATTATTATTATTATTATTATTATTATTATTATTATTATTATTATTATTATTATTATTATTATTATTATTATTATTTTCTACCGCTTTTCCTACACCTGTGGGGTTGCGGGTGTGAACTGCGTAGCACATGTGGATTTGTCCATATTTTACGACCGGATGCCCCTCCTGACGCCAACCCTATATGGAGGGATGTAATCACTATTGTGTATTTATGTGGTGGTTGGTAGTGTAGTGTGTACCTGAATATGAAGAGGGAAGTGTTGGGACAAGCACAAACACCCAGTCCCCGCGCAAGGAGAATTAATGAAAGGCGATTAAAATCCCCGACCCAGCCCGGAACCGAACCCGGGACCCTCTGAACCAAAGGCCTCAACGTTGACCATTCAGCCAATGAGTCGGACTCATCGTAGTTAAGAGTCCCGTCCACTCTGCATATGTAAAGTACATCCGAAGCCTGTGGATCAAGATGCATATTTTAAATTAATGAAGTACCGGGCGAGTTGGCAGTGCTGTTAGGGGCACGCGGCTGTGAGCTTTCATCCGGGGAATAGTGGGTTCGTATCCGACTGTCGGCAGTCCTGAAGATGGCTTTCCGTGGTTTCCCATGTTCACACCAGGCAAATGCTGGGGCTGTATCTTGTTAAGGACACGACCGCTTCCTTCGCACTCCTAGGTCTTTCCTATCATATCGCCTATCTGTGTCGGTGCGACTTAAAGTCACTTGCAAGAAAAGGAAATCAATGAAATGATCGTAAGCATTCTTTATGTGAGAAACAATATTGATAGTCATATGAGCACTTCAGTTACTCTGTACTCTATAGGCTTCTACTGTATAAGGTCCCTATGAAATATGGGTTTAGCAATGTGGAAATTCTGAATATCAGGGGTGCTATACTTGGAGTTCCCTTCAGGGTCTGGGACAGAATCTTCTCTGAGGGATCCAAGGTAAGGTCACGGAAGGATGGTGGGAAGGACGCCTACTAACAACATTGCGGTGACCGACATAATAACTGGCATCGAGAGAGTTTAATCCGGTTGCGGCAAATTCTGTTGACTGGTAACTTCAACTACTGTTGTTGTGGCCAATCGTATGTTTCTATCTGTTCGACGACTGACAGGCACTCTGAATACTCATTTCTATACTAATCAATTTGCACGTTTATTGTATAATAATATAATCAAGCGGAGTAGTCGCGCGTGTTAATGGCCTACGGCTATGGGACCAACCTCTGCATTCGTGAGACGCATGGGTTCGAGGCCCACCGTCGCCTATCTTGGGAATGGTTTTCTGTGCTTTCCATTTTCTCTTCCTGGCAAATGCATGGGCAGTTACTATTCCTTCCGCCACCTTACCCAGTTTCAATCACATCATTCATTTCATTTTCATTAGCTCCTCAACTGAGGTTGCGACGTTAAACCAGTAGTAAGAATGAAATGTCGTATGGCTTTCAATCCCAGGACGGGTTCGGGTCGCCAAAGTGCAGGTCTTTCTATTTGACTCCCGTAGGCGACCTGCGCGTCGTGATGAGGATGAAATGATGATGAAGACAACACATACACCCAGACCCCGAGCAGTAGGAATAAACCAATTAAGGTTAAAATTCTCGACCTGGCCGGGAATCGAACCCGTGACCCTCTGAACCGAAGGCCAGTACGCTGACCGTTCAGCCAACGAGTCGGACAAACCAGTAGTAATAATAATCAACTGAGGATGGCGTCAGCAAGGGCGTAAACAAGTGCCGTATAAATTCATCTCATCTCTTCTCCGACCCCGTATCTAGAAACGGGACAAGGGGGAAGGTATACATACTACTGTGTATTTATATAATCATTACTTCTATGTTTTTAAGCTCGCATTTCTTAGCTGGTTAGTTATGAAATTGTTTTGGTGGAGTGCGCATAATTTTTTAAAAAGCAACGAAGGATATGAGAACTTGACAGAGAAATTTTGGGCGGCATGTTTCCGTCATGAAGAAAAATAGTTTTCAGCTTGCTCTCCCCTCGCATCAGCACATGGTCCGTAACACAACAACGCTAGCAGCTGACTCTTGCTGTGCATCCGTGTGCAGGCCCGGCAGGAACCTCGAGGTTTACCAGTCGAAGATCAATGGATAGAATGAGCGTCTGGACATGACTGACAAAGCCGCTACCCATAAGCTGTGTGATCTTTGGTTGAGGTGTTCTAACATACGATCAACCTCCATTGGGGCTGTGACTGAAAAGAACTGTACCACGAATTTTGCAATTTTATCTACCTATTGGGTAGATAGATTAGGTTTTAGCATGTCAGACTGACGGGTGAAACTCCTCGACTTAGTAGAAATGGAGCTAGGGTTTATCATATTCGATTATAATGTTTGGAGTTCTAATTTTACCGCGAATTTGAAACTGCTTTTGGTTCAAGGAGCCCTGGGTTCGATTCTCGTCTGGGTCGGTGATTTTAACCTTAATTAGTTATTTCCGCTGGCTCGGGGACTGGGTGTGTGTGTCGTCCTTAATGAACGAAAACAAGGAAATAATGAGAAAAATAAGAAAATATTGAAAAAAAAAACAACTAGCGTCTAGGACGGGGAGCATATCAGTGAAAGGAAACCTATCGGCCATTCTGAAAGTGATTTTCAGTGGTTTCCTGTTTTAACGCATTTATAGTATTTAACATGCAAGTGTCCTATGCGCATCAGATGTAGAGTTTCGGCTTCTGGATCCCAAGATTGCAGGTTCGAACCGGCAAAGGTAGTCAGAGGGCGGAAAAAGGACTATTCAGCAATCCATGTCGTAAACAGTCGGCATGTAGAAGATCGCTGGTGACACATTTGGTGTTTTCGCGATGAAATTACTCAAACATCGCAAGGGAAGGCCTCAGCAATGGTGATCACAGATTGCGTGCGAACTTCGGGAGGTTAATCTACTTCAAAAATAGACGGATACGTGTCCGAGCGTTTGTGCCATAGGCCCTTGTTTGAGGAGGAAATAGCCTTTAAAATTTAACGGCCCGCGTAGCTGTTGGCAATTTGCTTGCGAACATCTGCAAGCAACGCTGCGCTAGTGTTCAACGTCTTTGACCTCCAAGCAAGAGTCTGGGGTTCGAGGCGTTCTTAATCTTTACTTCATTTAATCTGTTTTTGTCTTTGTCCACGAGTACAAGAAAATGCGCAGAAAAAAGTATAGTTTGCATCATAAAGTTGTTTACAAATGCTCCGTCTAGCCACTCGTGGCTTGGCAAATGTTCGCTTTTTCGGTTATTCTTATAATCACCGCCGGAGTTACGATGAGAAAAGGAGAGGGACTGAAACTGTTTATGATTTGCAACAAGAAACAATAAAAGTGAAAAACACTGATTTGAGGAAGTTAATTGTTCAAGTTAGCAGCCCGGCTCCTTGGCTGAAGGGTCAGCGTTCTGCCCTTCGTTTTAGAGGGCGCTGGGTTCGATTCCAAGACCGGTAAAGGATTTTAACAGCGCAAGGTTAATTTCTGGTTATGGGATGCCATCTGAAGTTAAAGGAAGGAAGGAAGGAAGGAAGGAAGGAAGGAAGGAAGGAAGGAAGGAAGGAAGGAAGGAAGGAAGGAAGGAGGGAAGGAAGGAATGCAAGTAGTTAGGATCTAGATAAGTTGAAAGGAAAGACTGTGAGAGATTGTTTCGAGGAACATGTTGCAGGACAAAAGAAAAGGCTGAAGGAAACACAATTGACGAAGAATGGACAATCGGCAAGAATGGGATCAGTAGGGCTGCTGAAGGAAGGAAAGATCAAGTAAATATCAACGGATAAGTTGGGGGATACTAGGCTTGATTGACGAACGGCAGAAATACAAGAATGAAAATATGAGGAGGGCAGAAAAGAATTCAGCCAATTAAAGAATGAAGTAAATAGAAAGTGCAGGTCGGCTAAAGAAGAATGTCTGAAAGAAAAGAGCAGGGATCTTAAAGGTGTTGTGGTTGCAGGAAAGGAAAATCAAGGAATCATTTGAAGAAAGGAAAAGTAGGTGTATGAATATTATTAAACATATCAAACAGTTGTATGAAGGGAAAGAAGTAGATGATAAGATTTTGGAGAAAGAAGAATCTGTTCATGCTGAGAAATGGGAGTCCCAATTTTGAGGTCAGAATTTGACGGAGCTTTCAGAGACCTAAGTAGGAATAAGGTACCTAGAATTGATGACATACCCTCAGAATTACTGATTTCCTTACGAGAAACCAGCATGCGAGGTTACTTCACTTAGTGTGTAAGGTATACAGTATCTATAACGCAGCAGAAGTGTCATCCGATTTTAGACAAGTGTGTAAACTACCGCACAATTAGTTTAGTATCTCACGCCTGTAAAGTGTTAACACGTATTATTTACAGAAGAATGGTAAAACAAGTTGAAACTGAGTTGGGTGAAGATCGCTTGGGCTTCAGAACAGATGTAGGAACACGTGAAGCAATCTGGACTTTACGTCTGCTGTTAGAGGATCGAATTAAGAAGAAGAATCCTACGTGCATGGCGTTCGTAGATCTACAAAAGATATTCGATAATGTTGGTTGGACCAAGCTATTTGAGATCATGAAGGTGATCAGTGATAAGACTCGAGCGCTATGAAAAGAAAAGGAGTGAGACAAGGCTGCAGCTTGTTCCCCCTCCTTTTCAATGTTTTATAGAACAGGCGGTAAAGGAAGTCAAAGAGGAATTTGGAAAAGGAATCTCAATCCAAGGAGAGTAAATCAACATTCTGAGATATGCTGATGACGTCATTATTGTCTGAGTCTGCAAAATATTTGGAGACATTGCTGAATGGTATGGACAGAGTCTTGGAGAAAAGTACGAGATTAAACAAAAGTAATGGAGTGCAGTCGAACGAAGTCAGGTAATTCAGGAAATATTAGATTCGGAAATGAAGTCTTAAAGAAAGTAAATTAATATTGTTGCTTGGATAATAAAATATGTAATGATGGAAGAAGTGAGGAGGACATAATATGCAGAATGGCACAAGCAAGGAAGACCTTCCTTAAAAAGAAAGCAACTTGCTCACTTCGAACATTGATATAGGAATTAGATATTTTGAAAACTTTCGTCTGGAGCATTTTACGGTATGGAACTGAATAGTGGACGGTAACTAGCTCAGAAAGAAAGAGAACGGAAGCTTTTGAAATGTGGTGTTACAGAAAAATTCTGAAGGTGAGATGGTTACATCGAATTACAAATGAAAATATAGTGAACAGAATTGTAGAGAGGAGGTCCATTTGCTTAAATTTGACCAGAACGAGAGATAGCATGATAGAACACCTCTTAAGACACCCAGGACTTGTTCAGTTGGTTTTTGTGGGAGGTGGAGGTGGTACGGATGGTGGTACAATATATGGACTGATAATCAAAACAACATAAACATGGTTAATTCATCTGGATAAGGGACTAGGTGTTAGTGTTCATCTTAATACACCACTCTTCATCTACAAACAACACTACCAATCATCACAGACACGCACTAGTGAATACATCCTTCCACATAGGTTTCACTTTAGGAAGGGCAAACATCCGTAAATCTGGATCGTATCCACATCAAGTCCAGACCCTAATAAAAACGAAAACATTATCGTAGGGAAAAAGGAGCATGAGAAGAAGGTAGAACTTTGCCATATATTTTCTTGGCAGCTTCAAAGATCGCGTACATTTGTCGTAGAATGAACCATTGCGCGGCAGCATTCTAAGATACTGTGTACCTATGCATGATCTTCCAGCAATTACATTATTAATTACATATTTTGATAGAACTTGGACACCTTTGTTTTGTTCTGTAATTTGCGCAATATTAACCGCGCGGATTGGCTGCGTGTGTTGATGCGCTACGGGTATGGAGCCGAGCTCTGCGTTCGATAAATGAGAGGGTCCGAAACCCACCATCGGCTCTCCTGAGAATATTTTTTTGTGGTTTCCCATTTCCACTAGCAGGCAAATGCCGGGCCAGTCCCTATTCATAGGCCACAGCCGATTCCTTCGATATCCTTACCCAGTTTCATTCATTTCATCTTCATTAGCTCCTCAACTGAGGTTGGTCTCAAAAAGGGCATCCAGCCGCAAAAACCTGCCATATAACTTGACTTCTCCTCATCCCCACCCCGTATCAGGAAACGAGACTTACGGTTAAACGTACAGTTTGTGGAATATTATACGGCATATTTTGTAACAAGAATTAGTAGTTGTCAAAGAAAACCGGTATTTTTCAGGTCCGTTAGAGAAAGAGAAAAAGAAAATAAACATGAGTGGCTGGGACTGATCGAACTCGAGACGCTCGTGCGGAAGTCTCGAATGCTTACGACAAGACAGCTACAGATAAGCAAACGCAAGTTGGAATGTGCACGCAGACTATTAAATTCCAAGGGCTACTCTATCGTTAAGTAAAGACCAATGAGTCCGCCTCTGTGGTGTAGTGTCCGACTCGTTGGCTGAACGGTCAGCGTACTGGCCTTCGGTTCAGAGGGTCCCGGGTTCGGTTCCCGGCCGGGTCGGGGATTTTAACCTTAATTGGTTAATTCCTACGGCACGGGGGCTGGGTGTATGTATCGTCTTCATCATCATTTCATCCTCATCACGACGCGCAGGTCGCCTACGGGAGTCAAATAGAAAGACCTGCACCTGGCGAGCCGAACCCGTCCTGGGATATCTCGGCACTAAAAGCCATACGACATTTCATTTTGTGGTGTAGTGGTTAGTGTGATTAGCTACCCCCCCGCCCCCCGGAGGCCCGGGTTCGATTTGGCTCTGCCACGAAACTTGAAAAGTGGTACGAGGGCTGGAACGGGGTCCACTCAGCCTCGGGAGGTCAACTGAGTAGAGGTGTGCTCGATTTTCAGCCATCCTGGAAGTGGTTTTCCGTGGTTTCCCACTTCTCTTCCAGGCAAATGCCGGGATGGTTCCTAACTTAAGGTCATGGCCGTTTCCTTCCCTCTTCCTTGTCTATCCATTCCAATCTTCCCATCCACCCTCAAGGCCCCTGTTCAGCATAGCAGATGAAGCCGCCTGGGTGAGGTACTGGTCATCCTCCCCAGTTGTTTCTCCCGACCCAGAGTCTGAAGCTCCAGGACACTGCCCGTGAGGAGGTAGAGGTGTGATTCCTCGCTGAGTCCGAGGGAAAAACCGACCCTGGAGGATAAACAGATGAAGCAGAAGAAGAAGAAGAAGAAGAAGAATAAGAAGAAGAAGAAGAAGAATGATCCAAACCTTCGGACATTCATCAGATTATTTTTGAAGTGCTGTATGTACATCAATCTCCCAAAGTTTGAACGAAATCAGTGACTCCATCGCCATGGCCTCTCCTTGTCTGGTACAGATCGCCCTACAGAAATGCGTAGCTCTGCCAAATATTAGAAAAAGACGCAACGTCGAATTTGGCACGAGGGAGCCTAAATGGCATCAAATCAAAATTACTGGATATGACACCTGATGCTGTGAATAATAATAATAATAATAATAATAATAATAATAATAATAATACACTGACTGACAGAGCAAATGCAACACCAAGAAGGAGTGGTCAGAACTTTATGCCAATTGCAGGGTAGACTGACGTCACTGAGGTATGCTCATGATGTGAAATGCGCCGCTGTGCTGCGCACGTAGCGAACGATAAATGGGACACGGCGTTGGCGAATGGCCCACTTCGTACCGTGATTTCTTAGCCGACAGTCATTGTAGAACGTGTTGTCGTGTGCCACAGGACACGTGTATAGCTAAGAATGCCAGGCCGCCGTCAACGGAGGCATTTCCAGCAGACAGACGACTTTACGAGGGGTATGGTGATCGGGCTGAGAAGGGCAGGTTGGTCGCTTCGTCAAATCGCAGCCGATACCCATAGGGATGTGTCCACGGTGCAGCGCCTCTGGCGAAGATGGTTGGCGCAGGGACATGTGGCACGTGCGAGGGGTCCAGGCGCAGCCCGAGTGACGTCAGCACGCGAGGATCGGCGCATCCGTCGCCAAGCGGTGGCAGCCCCGCACGCCACGTCAACCGCCATTCTTCAGCATGTGCAAGACACCCTGGCTGTTCCAATATCGACCAGAACAATTTCCCGTCGATTGGTTGAAGGAGGCCTGCACTCCCGGCGTCCGCTCAGAAGACTACCATTGACTCCACAGCATAGACGTGCACGCCTGGCATGGTGCCGGGCTAGAGCGACTTGGATGAGGGAATGGCGGAAAGTCGTGTTCTCCGATGAGTCACGCTTCTGTTCTGTCAGTGATAGTCACCGCAGACGAGTGTGGCGTCGGCGTGGAGAAAGGTCAAATCCGGCAGTAACTGTGGAGTGCCCTACCGCTAGACAACGCGGCATCATGGTTTGGGGCGCTATTGCGTATTCAAGGCACGTTAAATGCCCATCGCTACGTGCAGCATGTGCTGCGGCCGGTGGCACTCCCGTACCTTCAGGGGCTGCCCAATGCTCTGTTTCAGCAGGATAATGCCCGCCCACACACTGCTCGCATCTCCCAACAGGCTCTACGAGGTGTACAGATGCTTCCGTGGCCAGCGTACTCTCCGGATCTCTCACCAATCGAACACGTGTGGGATCTCATTGGACGCCGTTTGCAAACTCTGCCCCAGCCTCGTACGGACGACCAACTGTGGCAAATGGTTGACAGAGAATGGAGAACCATCCCTCAGGACACCATCCGCACTCTTATTGACTCTGTACCTCGACGTGTTTCTGCGTGCATCGCCGCTCGCGGTGGTCCTACATCCTACTGCGTCGATGCCGTGCGCATTGTGTAACCTGCATATCGGTTTGAAATAAACATCAATTATTCGTCCGTGCCGTCTCTGTTTTTTCCCCAACTTCCATCCCTTTCGAACCACTCCTTCTTGGTGTTGCATTTGCTCTGTCAGTCAGTGTAATAATAATAACGTCCGCCTCCGTGGTGAAGTAGTTAGCGTGATTAGCTGCCACCCCGGGAGGTCGGGTTCGATTCTCGGCTCTGTCACGAAATTCAAAAAAGTTGTACGAGGACTGCCGCTCAGCCTCTGGAGGTCAACTGAGTAGAGAGGGATCGATTCCCACCTCAGCTATTCTCGAAGTGGTTTCCCGTGGTTTCCCACTTTTCCTCCAGGCAAAGGCCGGGATGGGACCTAACTTAAGGCTGCGGCCGCATCCTTCCCTCTCCCTTGTCTATCCCTTCAAATCTTCCCATCCCCCACATGGCCCCTATTCCGCATAGCAGGTGAGGCCACCTGGAAGAGGTACTGGTCCTTCTCCCAAGTTTCATATCCACGACTTAAAGTCTCACGCTCCTGGACACTGCTCTTGAGGCGGTTGAGGTGGGATCCCTTGCTGAGTGCGAGAAAAAACCAACCATGGAGAGTAAGCAGATTAAGAAATAATAATAATAATTATAATAATAATAATAATAATAATAATAATAATAATAATAATAATAATAATAATAATAATAATAATTTTGCTAGTGGTTTAACGTCGCACTAACAAATTGAAGGTTTTCGGTGACGCAAGAATGGGAAAGTGTTAGGTTTGGAAAGGAAGTGGCCGTGGCCTTAATTAAGGTACAGCTCCAGCATTTTTCCTGGTGTGAAAATGGGAAACCACAGAAAACCGTCTTCAGGTCTGCCGACGGTGGGATTCGAACACAATTATTATTATTATATTATTATTATTTAACATATTCTTTAAGCTGCTGGTGCTATTTTTTTTTAATCGAAGCCACTATTTACTTACAAATGAAAGCATCAGAAAATCAGGACATTTATATCAACTGCACATAAAATTAGTAAGAATAAACAAAAATAATTATTTAGGGCTTTTGAATATGTTATCCTCGGCAGAATGGTCAGCATTGAGGTCTTCGATTCCAAGGGCCCTGGGTTCGATTCTCGGCTGTGTAGGGGATTTTACTTGCATCTGGTGAAATCCTCTGACTAAGGGACTGGGTGTTTGTGATTGTCCCAACACACTCCTCTTCATATTCATAGAATACACGCACGCAATTTTAAATATAAAATCCTAGGGGGTCCGTTCTCTGCAATGTCATTTATTTTGCAAAATTTTGGTATCTATCCGTTTCAGGTCAATTCAAGGTCGTATCCGTAATTTTTAGCTTTCGCGTCTGTTTGTTGGTTTGTTTGTTTGTTTGTTTGTTTGTGCCACCATCACGGGTAAAGGGCTGAATATATCTCGACCAAACTTCATATTTAGAGTCCACTCATCCAGGAGCAGGTTTCGATACGCATACCATTTAAGAATCACTGAATATACTGGTGTTTTAAAGGAAGACCACGAGAGATTTTTTTTCAATTTTCTCTTACACTATTGAATTTATCTCGACCAAACTCTATATTTAGTCCACTCATCCAAGCGCAGGTTTCAATATGCATCTCATTTAAAAATCACTGAACAGACTGGGGGTTTATAGGAAGACCAGAGGAGTTTTTAAATTTTCTCTTACACTGTTGATTATATGTGTCCGACTCGTTGGCTGAATGGTCAGCGTACTGGCCTTCGGTTCAGAGGGTCCCGGGTTCGATTCCCGGCCGGGTCGGGGATTTTAATCGCTTCTGATTAATTCTTCTGGCTCGGGGACTGGGTGTATATGTCCGTCCCAACACTCTCCTCATCATGTTCACACAACATACTACACTACTAACCACCACAGAAACACGCAATAGTGCTTACATCCCTCCATAGAGGGTTGGCGTCAGGAAGGGCATCCGGCCGTAAAACAGGGCCAAATCCACAGGTGTGGGAAAAGCGGCAGGAAAAGAAGAAGAAGACTGTTGATTATATGTAAAATCTGTGGACTAAGTGCGAAACGCCCGTTCATTTTAAATATTTTTTGTTATGTACATAATTTCTCTTTCTATTTGTTTTACGTCGCACTGACACAGATAGGTGTTATGGCAACGAAAGAATAGGAAAGGCCTAGGAGTGGGAACGAAGCGGCCGTGGCCTTAATTAAGGTACAGTCCCAGCATTTGCCTGGTGTGAAAATGGGAAACCACGGAAAACCATTTTCAGGGCTGCCGACAGCGGGGTTCGAACGCACTATCTGCCGGATGCAAGCTCACAGCCGCGCGTTCCTAACCGCACGGGCAATTCGCCCGGTGTGTACATAATTTCGCTTACTCTTTAAATGACGGAGAAAATTACTATTTTCTACGGGCTTCATGCTCTGCAGCCAGTGACGAACATCCTCGCAGACGTACAGTTATTTGAAGGATTCATAACAGGAAAAAATCAGAGGCTGCATCATATTTCTATCGGCTTTAAAATTACTCTCACCTAATGTATCTGAACACTGAGGTAACACGAGGTAGAACTTTTCCCTTTGGTGTCAGTGTGTCTGTTTGTCTAGTTATCTACCTGTTTTACATTCCTAAAAATGAAAAACTGCTGGACTTATTTCCACCAAACTACGTATTTGTATTCTACTCACTCAGTATTGTGTTATCAGGTGCATATGATGTCATGGTAATCACATGGAGTTGGTATTTATAGGAAGATTATTCTCAAATATTTTCCTTAACATTAGATCTAACAAAATACTGTGTACAACAAACGTTTAAGTATATGTCATTTCCGTTCCTGTATGCCATGCTCGCATTTATCGTACGACGAATAATAACTCAGATGATTACGAAAATTTGGACTTTTAGTCTAAGTCCCGTGCGACATCTCGTGCAAGTCACTTCAAGGTGGACAACGGGAAAAACTATAGAGCCATTTTACTTTTTTTCGATAGGACAGTTGTTAAGGGAGGAATCATCAACGTCAGAGATACAAAATGCAACATGAGAAGCACTGATAATTTCGCACAACTTCGGACCAGGAACTGAACCGTACAATAAATTCGGAAATCGCCATCATTCTCTCTCGACTTTGTTCAGCTGCATCATATTCCACCTTACTGCCACGCTCTTTCGTACAAAAATATAATTTCAACAAGTCGCATTAAACGCGTGAATAGAGCCGTGTTACTTCGCATAAATTCCTGAAGGTAACATGCAATCCGGTGAAAATTCCCTTGCGAAGAACGGGTACAAATGCTAGTAGTGAATAAATCCCTCGACATAGGGTTGGCGTGTGGAGGGGCATCCGGCCACAAACACCCGAGACCTCACCAGCGTGTGGGAAAAGCGGAAGAAGGGGATGGACAAGAGTTAGCATGTCCCTAGTAACTCATATGAAGGAGCAACAAGGAAGACTTCATGAGTGTAGTGTACGGAGCGAGTTGGCCGTGCCGTTAGAAGTGCACAGCTGTGAACCTGCATTCGGGAGATAGTGAGTTCGAACCCTACAATCGGCAGCCATGAAGATGGACTTCCGTGTTTTCCCATGTTCATACCAGGCAAATGCTGGGGCTGTACCTTAATTAAGTCCATGGCCGCTTCGTTCCTGCTTCAAGCCCTCCCTATCCCTCATCGTCACCGTAAGCCTATATGTGTCGGTGCGACGTAAAGCAAATTGCAAACAAAAAATGATAGAATGCTGGGTTTTAATGCATAGTTTGAATCGAACACCTCATTTTTTCATCTATCAGTATTGGTAACATACCAAATAAGTACAAGAAATCTATGAAGCACGATTTACAAACTAAATTAATTGTCTCTGCTCGTCTGAGAATAATATTTTTAATGAATTCCAATATAATTAGTAAAATTAGTAAGAGGGAAGTAGAGACAGTACCTTTATTATTATCATTGTTACAGTGATTTCCACGCAGCAGAGAGGGAATGAAGCGTGAGGAGTGGATGGCTGGACAAAGCATGAACCAAAGTTTATAATTTGCCAACAAGATCTACTGAAAAAGATATTTTCTTTCTTTTCTCATCTTTTCCAGCAAGAACAACAAAGATTAGACAAGAAGGAACCCTTGATAATAAATACAGGAGAGCTTATGAGCTCAGAAAATTTACAATATAGGGAGAAGAACTCCTATCTGGTATAGGTCAGTCAGAGAACTCAGACCATTATGTCTTACAGGCTTGCTTTTACATAGCAGAGAGAAAATAAAGTCAATTCCGTTCAGAGAAAGAAGCCGTAGCTTCTGGAAAAAAATTACATAGGACGGGTCTAGAACCCTGAAGCATAGTTTATAATTATACCTTATAAACGCCTTTTATGGTGCCAGGAGATTACATTAATGTTCATAGTCAAACACCACCAGTGGCGGCTCGTGCTGAATAATGTTGGTGGTTCTGCTCTGTGACGCACAGTACATTGCAGTGAATGTAATAGACAAATCTAAATTCGTATTGCATACGGAAAGTGTCAGCTGAGCTCGTTTGAATCCGTCCTCCAAGTCCGCGGAAACGCTTTACTCCATGTCCTATCAGTGTGAAGTTCTCGAAAAGAACCGAAATAATACAATGTAGACGTTCTTCTCAATTTGTAAGACCCCGATTTCGAGGGACATCGACAATATAAATAACTAACTTGTACAGAAAACAACAATTAAAAAGTTACAAAATAAAGCCCCTCTTCTACTTATCGAAAAAAATGTTGACCTATCGACACATATTTACAAAGGTTCCGATACCTGCATACATCTTTGGCAGCCGGCTTTCTTAATGGAGGGGGAACATCATCAGATGGTACTTGCGTTTCTGTTTTCAATTTCATGACTACCTAACTCGGAAGAATTCACTACCGTTACGGGGAAACATAGTCATTATTACTGTATATACTTGTAGGCCTAAGCACTCGCTCATTCGCTTCGTACGGGAGAATGTTTTCGGCCGTTGGATAGAATTTTGCTGAAGTCCTGGTCATTTACACCAAAGACAGAAAAATATACATACCCCTAATCATAAGGTACGTTGTTTGAAGACGTAACATGGACAGTAAATTGAATTGTGCTACTTAATCACAACCATCCTCTTTTATCACGCATTTATCCTGTATTTAAGCTATTTGGGCTTTCTTTCTACTGAACAGAAGCATCCCAACTATACTGTAGTATCTGAGAATGTTGACATGTAAGAATTTTAAACCATATCAATATCCACACAGTTTTATAAGTTCTCTGTTTACACTGATGAGTACAATGGAGGGAGTTTTTCCCAAACAGCTGAGATTATAACATGCTCGTTCGCTACAGCGATTCTCTCACGGACGGTGGCGCTGTCTAGTGTATTTACTAACTCTATGGTCACGGGAATAGGTCAGACGTACTGCAAGGCGTGCAGTTCATACAGAACCCTATGGGCGACTCTTAGCCACCTATCGGAAGAAAGCTGTAGTTACGTGTGCTCTCCTAATATTCTGTCGTTCACAGTTCAATTATAATTCAATCAATACTGATCTGCATTTAGGGCAGCCGCCCAGGTGGCAGATTCCCTATCTGTTGCTTTCCTAGCCTTTTCCTAAATGATTTCAAAGAAATTGGAAATTTATTGAACATTTCCCTTGGTAAGTTATTCCAATCCCTAACTCCCCTTCCTATAAATGAATATTTGCCCCAGTTTGTCCTCTTGAATTCCAACTTTATCTTCATATTGTGATCTTTCCTACTTTTATTAACGCCATTCAAACTAAACAGGGTTTCCAGATCACCAGCAGCTGTATGGATATCGATCTTTGGCTCTATATTGAACCCGAGTGACATAGGTCCATAGTCAGTCATGATTTGATTGATAAAATAATATATGGTACATTTATTGAAATACAGAAAACTTATTCCGTACAAGCTTTGTTGAAATAATAGGTTGAGTACGCGACAAACTGGAGCCGTGAGGCTTAGCTCGACACAACAACATTTAGCTACTTCACAGCAGGGGATCTCATTAGTTGGCGAACAGGGAAAATACAAGTCCACAAATAAGTCTTGGTCAGAAAGAGAAGGGGGTAGTGGACACAAAGGAAGCTCGCAACATGAGTAATGCGCTGGGATATTTTTGGCGGACGGAGATTTCAGTGACGTCATGGAAAAATACAGCGGTTGCGAGGACATTCGCTAGCCTAGGTTCGGGCAGGTGGAAATTTAAATCACGTGACCACTTGCCGGCCAATCGCTAAAAGTTGATGGAAGACTCAGGGATACCATCTTAAGAGATATTCTCGTAACTTCAAAAGTAATCAGTAATAAATTATTGTGGGTGCACGGAGCAATGTAATGAATTTATTAGATGTCACGCATGGAAAAATAATCAATAATTATTGGCAAATTAAATAAATTGAAGGCTGGATTTCTTGGAAACCAGACGGCTTGCATGTCATTGGCTGGACGAAAACCACGTTGTAAGGGACGCTTCCAAAGGCGCGAAATGTGAGGAGCTAATTCCACCCGTATCTCCTAAATCTGTGATCGCCAGGAGTTCATATTTAATCCAGCAAATAAGCTAGAAGAGTGGATTAATTTGATATAAATTTTTACGTCAAATTCGGAGTGCAAGTGCCGATATTAAAAATCCACCCCCTCCCTCAAGGGGATGACGTCAATGAATCCGCGAGGGAAAGCTTCATCCATATATACGAGCGCAAGGGATACTCGCCACCACACTTGAAATGAATCTCTGGAGCTGAACCGTCATTCGCAGCCGACTTCAAATCCGTCGGGCGTATAGTAACTCAACATTTAATGGCGCGAGCATCCGCCAGTACTTATAAAATGTGATCGCGCTCAAGCAATATGAACTGGAAGTAGTTAACTTAGGACAGTGTTTGTCAGTTATAAATATCATAGTGAACTCAGTTAATTGCATTGTAAGAGTAAGTAATATAAATTGCACCGCAATAAGTACGTAAATAACATACTGTGTGACGAACAGTACTTTGAGGGAATAATAGCCTGTACTTTGGAATATCGAACCGATATCATGAACACTTCAAGAGGGCCGTATGAAACAGACGTATCGCGTCGAACGACATAAATCGCGACGGGCAAGAATTTGACACACCGTCGTACGTGTCCATGTCCATTGTGCGGTAATTGGACGAAGCTTAAAACGGTGTAAAATATTAAAAATTTGGGTCTAGGGTATTAATTTGTTTTATAAAAGTAAAATGTTCAGTGTTAACCTTGTCAATGGTAAATTATTGTGATAATTAAGGTATTAGTGTAAAATGGTAATGTGCCAGGAAATCATTTGTGGAACTACGCCATCAAGAATGGAGGAGTAAGAACGGCGGAGAGGGGCCGAAAGGAGCCTCTCATCTGCCAAGCTGCAATGGATTACCGATAACTAAGATGAGTACTAAACTGTAAATAATATTTGGGAAATGTTAGCGTGATTGGAAGAATGGGAATAACTTGATTAGATTTGGTTACCTTCTGTAACAGGATGAGTCGCTTAACGACCCCATCCTAAATTTGTAGCACGGACAGTATTAAATAATAACAATGTAAATAATCGGGTCCTTTTATGTATTCAGTTTGTTGTAGATGTAAATTTTGTTGATATAGGGTAGTACGTTAAGTCATGCATGTATTCTTATTTTCTTTGTATTCAAGAATAATTTTCTTTACATTTGATTTTGTTATCAGAGTCAAATAGACCCGATCTGTGCTTTTCTGTTAGTCATTTTGACGAGTTATGTAATGACATTGAAGGGAAGTCCAGCCTTGTCATACCAAAGTGAAGTTGTTAAATTTGTGAGAAGCGATATAATAATAACAATAATAATAATAATAATAATAATAATTCATGAGATATTGGAATTTTTAGTGATCAGTGCGTAATAATAAAATTTAAGTGATCAGGTGTTGAGTTTGTCAGAAATCATTTAATGACGGGATGTCGTTTTTAATTCGGAATTAAAGTGCTAATAATCCGTACATGTTAATGAACGTGTGGTTTAAATCACGGTCCAATATTTTTCTTTACGAATAAATGTCGTGTCTTAAATTTGCACTTCAGTAGCCGGAACACGTAGGACTAATATTACGAAACTATGGTTGTCAAATTTTGGTAAATATAATTTCAAAATGTTACGATTATTTGTGGAGAACGAACTAAGGCGTAGATCAAAATGAGATAGAAAAATGTTAAAGAATCTGCAGTCAGATAATAAAAGGTCGTACGATGTCAGAAGTGAATAAATAAGTCAGTTGATAATTCTGTGAGAAATAAATGAAACAAGGAATATTGAGATAGAAAGGGATATAAATTCCGTACGAGAGACACTTAGGATATAAATGAGTGTAAAATGTACGGGCAGTGTCACAGAGAAATACTGAGTTACGTAGCGGGGAGAATTCGAACACGTGACAGCATGTACGAAATAAATAGACTGCACCGCTATTCGTCGAGATACTACGGATTTAAGGATAATGAGAGTTCAGATTCCACATAAATGATCGGATATTGTAATCATTGTAATGACGAGTGATGACAATCATGATGTCGTGATAATAATAATAATCATAATAATAATAATAATAATAATAATAATAATAATAATAATAATATCTGGAGTCACCTATTCATTAATAATAATAATAACTACAAGAGGGATATACTAATAATAATAACAGTAATAACCATCTGTGTTTTCGTCCCGCATAATAATGACGATATTAATCAAACGTGACAGTGCCAGGAATCGTTAATAATAATAATAATAATAATAATAATAATAATAATAATAATAATAATAATAATAATAATAAAAATTTCAAGGATGATAATTTCATAGATAAATGAATATTCTGACGATAGTGAATTAATTAATTAATTGGTGACAACATCCCTCGATTCGTATGTTTGAATAATAAGAATGATAAATATTATAGTCGTTTGTTACCTCGTTATCATACGGTTTCCGCACGGGACGAGTTACAGTAATAACTTGTGTGTTTGTTTACTTCGCCCGCGATGCGAGGGGAGGTCATCGGCACGGTATTTCCCACCGCTTCTCGTTATATCATCTGTGGCAGTAGTCTACTGAGGCTACTTTGTAATATCTCAGATCATGTGTAAATAAAATGTAAATGCTAATTCAGTGGTATGGCATCAGCTGGACATCGTAAGATAGGAACTGTCCGTGTAATCCATTTTTCGTAATTCACGAGAAACATTACCCAGTCCGAGTACCGGTCTCGGAAAAATGTATATAGCCGGGGTACATCATCTTAGTTAAATCGGGAAGCCGACCGTAACATAGGTTATGCTTGGGCTCCCGATAGAAGGAAGCTATATCCTTGAACAACGGATCGATTCAAATGGAATCGACCCATAAGTTATACTCCAATTGTAATTTCTTTGCGGAAAGCAACCCAGCAAGATATTGATACCACTTGCAGTATAGCAAGTGATTTGTTTATGTAACATGTGTGGAAATTTAAATATCATTGCCAAATGTATCAAAGTTTCGTACGTCGGGTGGCGTAATAAACTGCTCCTTCTGGCAATTATTTCAAAGGAAACCATTCTCATAATCTTTTATTGTAGTTAGACGAGACCCTTTTTAAAGTTAACAGTCACTTCCTAGTCCTATCATGGAGTCCTTAAATTCAAGTTTACAATCGAGCTTTCCCCATTTTAATTTTAAATTGCTCCGTTCATTCCCGTGTCCTATTATGCCTCTATATTTATATATTCGTGGACTTAAATAATGAACCGACACCCCTGAGATAAATGATAGTCTGGGACTCGGGAGGTGGACGGGTGCAATATAAACACTCAATATGAATGATGGGATCGCTAATCGCTATATATTACTGTATATCTTTCATTGTGGTGGTTCTGCAGCTCTGCAGATCGTGTTATGGAGCCGCGCCTGAACACCACTGACACTTGAAGCATCAAATATATTCTGCTTTGAGAACTTCATAAGCCTTATCTAATAGGGAAGCTATTTTCTGTGCAATGAAAAGCAAATTTAAAAAAACGAACATTCAAAGATAGTTTGAAGATATACATCTTAGCTCAAAAATCTCGCAGCATTTATAGAGGGGCTGGCTGACAGTTGTAGAATAATGATGTAATGTATTTCCTTATTGGTGGAATTTAATATGATAAGGCAGATTGTATTTGATTAATAAGCCTTAGAACAGTGGTAATGATTCCAAAATAACAAACAACTGAAGAGAGATCAGGTTACTAAACCTCCAAACAGAAATATTCTCAATATTCCGTTGCAGTACATAACACAAGGTAGCACTAGAAAATTGCAGCTAAAGAACTCTAGTCAAATACGTAGAACTTCTTGGATGTAAAATTGTTCAAACACTTCTTAATAACACCTCTGTCGGAGATACGGTGGCAGTTTAATCTTAGGGAGAGACCTAACTACTGGTACACTTATTATTATTATTATTATTATTATTATTATTATTATTATTATTATTATTATTATTATTATTATTATTATTATTATTGTACCGGGAGGTACACCCCAACGCCGCGCATTCAAATTCAGCGCCCAAACGAACTCCTCTAGTGGTAAAAGAGTGAAACTGAAACTACACCAACTTAGAACTTTACTCAGAACATGTCACCACAGAAATATGGAATTTAGTTATTATGAAGTTTCCTAAATTTTTGAAGATCTGAAATTAGCTCTTTGTAACGCCCCGGTTTTTGCCATGCCCGATTTTTCCAAGAAATCCATTGTCCAAACCGACGCCTCATCATCAGCGGTGGCCGCGGTGCTTCTGCAGGAAACTGAACTCGGAAGGCGACCCATCGCCTATGCGTCTAGGACATTATCGGCCCAAGAGGCCAAATATTCCATCTATGAACTTGAAGGTTTGGCAGTCTTATTTGCATTAGAGAAGTTCCACCTCTATCTGGAACATGTCAAGTTCGACCTGGAAACTGATAACCAAGCCTTAAGTTGGGCCTTAGCTAGGCCGCGTCGTACTAGTCGTATAGGCCGCTGGGCTATCAGGATGTCTGCTTTCCAGTTTGATGTTAGGCATATCAGAGGATCTGAAAATATGGTTGCGGATGGACTAAGCCGCATGTTTTCGCATGATGTGGAGACCACCGAACAGGAAGATATTCCTCCTCTTCCCGCGCCCATGCCTTCGGGTGTAAATGCCATTCTAACTGATGGCCCCATGTTGTTTAGGGATATTGAAAAATATCAGCATGAAGATCTCGTGCTGGCCCCTATTATTGAAACCATTTCTTCTGGGGAACATGTCGTCCCTTATGTGTTGAGGAACGGGGTTTTGTGTTGCCCGTCGAGGCATGACCAAAAGATGAAGTTAGTGGTGACAGCCGTGCTTGTACCTATGATCTTCAAGTACTATAATGAGACCCCATTATGGGGGCATTTAAGCATCTTCAAAACTCAGGAAAAGATCCGAGAGATGTTCATTTGGAAAGGTATGAACAGCGAAATTCGTGAATTGGTAAAAGCTTGTAAATATTGTTTGCTTAGTAAACCCACCTTGTCCACTAAGCTAGGTCTATTATCATCTCACCAATCGTCGATCCCCATGTAACGCCTCTATATAGAATACGTCGGACCCTTCTCCCAATCAAGGGGGAACGCCAATAAATTCATTCTGGTATGTGTAGATGGTTTCAGTAGATTTTCCTGGTTATTTCCGACTAAGCTGGCAAACGCTCAGTCCACCATCTCCTGTTTAAATAATATATTTTGGTCCCAGTCAATATATAGTTTCTGACAATGTTAAAGCCTTTACATCCAACCTCTTCCGTAAATTCTGTTTTGATCTGTCCATATCACATGTAACTACTTCGGCGTATTATCCTCAACCATTTCTGGCTGAGCGGGTCAATCGTAATCTGAGATCGGCTCTCATTGCGTTTCATCATGAAGATCACTCCAGGTGGGTGGGTGGGATACGTCCCTGCATTGGTTGGCCTTTGCTTTAAATTCGGCGGTTCATGAGTCTCACAAGTTCACACCTGCTTCTCTGATGTTTAAATTCGTTCCTAACGCGCCGCTCTCTAGGTTAACCTGTGGTCACTTAATGATGACAATAGATCCCGATAATATTAGAGATCTATGGAAGAACGCTAAGGCCAATCATAAAGTGTCCCATGAAAAGGTTAGGGAAAGATATGATCGTGGACGGAGGCCCACCAATTTAAAAGTCGGAGATCAAGTCATGGTTAGAAACTTTGCTCCCGCGTGCAAGCTTGCCTTTAGATTTCATGGACCGTGCATTATAATGGATTTTTTGACGCCAGTTACATTATTAGTGAGCAATCCAGCCACAGAGAGGATCATTAGAATGCACCTCTCTCAGGTGAATCCTGTATAAATACCAGTACATTTTTTGCCGCTAAATTTAGCAGGAGTTTGAAGGTTATTTTTTAATTATTATTCGAGGCCTTCTGCCCCGATTATGTTATTCAATTTGAAATATGATCTGTTTGTAGGATCTTCCCCGCTGGTTTTCCTGCTGTCATTCCTTAGTGGCCATTACTAAGCCCTCGTCTCCTGCATCTCCGCACTATTGGCACACAAGAACCTTCCACGCCGCCCGCCCCTCTACAACACCAATAAAGATCGTACTCTCAAGCCTGCAACAACAATTCTCTGTCGCCGAGTCGCCGAGATCTTACTGTTTCAGTGCCCCCCCCCCCCCAGCCGTTCGCCGCCGTACTGCAACTGAAGTGGGGTAAGGGCCCACTCCACTCTCGTGAAGACTCCCTGTGAACGGCGCGCTGGAGTCCTTCTCCCGGCAAAGGATGAAGTGCGGGGTCCCTACCGCCAAACTCATCTGGGGACTGTTACATATACTTCCAATCTGCGGCGAACATCACCACGACTACCACTCTCATTGTGCGGGGAAAGGTGTATCTGAGAGTACTCGGGGGGTCCGGGCGACCTTCACCTGGGTATCGGCAGCGGCGGCAGGTCTTGCCGTCAAAACTATCAACAAGTTGTTAATACTCTACAACACTCTAAAGCTGGAGTTAATCAAGTTTCTACCTATCAACTTAAAAAAAATAGAATTTTTTTCTCTTCACCTGAAAATGTTTTCTCAAAATTCTTCTGTGTCACGCCAAGGAAGGACATTTGGGGGGGGGGGGGGGGAGGTCTGTACCGGGAGGTACACCCCAACGCCACGCATTCAAATTCAGCGCCCAAACGAACTCCTCTAGTGGTAAAAGAGTGAAACTGAAACTACACCAACTTAGAACTTTCCTCAGAAGATGTCACCACAGAAATATGGAATTTTGTTATTATGAAGTTTCCTAAACTGACTGAATTTCTACTAGTTTTGTTTGCTTTGCATCAAGAAATTTGGACATTCTTCTACAAATGGCACTACTAAAAACTACGGTCATGCACCCTGGTGTAAGGTGGAAGAACTCATCACTTAAAGAAGTTTTGTATTTCTAGGTCTTTTTTAACTGATTGATGTTCATTTATTTTTGGGTTGGCAATATTTCCTTTTGATTTCCGTCAGTTTTGAATCTAGCCAATCCCTAATTTCTGTAATTAATTTTCCCACTATCACAGGTTTCTTGTTCGATTTTGAGTGTTACTTTTGAATTGACCAATTAAATTGAGAGGGTGTGGCTGGTGTAGTCTTGAATGATCTCTAACCTTCCCTGAGGGTTTATAAACTGCGGCTTTTCACGTTTCTTGGCCAATTGATCGTCATCTTACTGAGTGTGTGTGTCAAAGCGGGAGGCGGGCGGCCTCTTTCGTCGGCAACCTGACATCTACAAGGTAATGCCCACATAACTGTATTCTTTCTTATATCTCCGCAGTTTAACCCGAGGGAAAGGTCCGAATCTTTAACTATGTAACCTACCTTTCTAAAATGTAACTTCTTCCGGCTAATGTAAAAGGTTTTATAAATCTTTGACTGTAAATCGGATATAGAGAATGATCTACCCTCTCGCGCTCCCCTTCATCTTGATTCGAGGTGACAACGTTTTGTAACTGTTTTTCTTCCTTTTCGTAATGCATTAATTTAACCTTATACGAGTCACCTCAGTAGTTTGGGAATTGCCCCTGTTTCATCGGCCTAGAACCCTTTAGGTTTTTCTTTAGGGTTCATTATCTCGGAGCGCAGTTCGCCTCCATTCAGTTTGTGTTTCGGGCCGTTTACTTGACCTGTTCTTTTCCGCAAAGGCCCTATAGGTTGGGTACGAGATAACCCTGTTTCAAATTGTAAGTTGGGCCATGGAAGGCCAGAGAGTGTAAGAGTTTTGAGATTGCCTCGAGGAGGCTGAAAGAAACGGAGAGCCTGTTAGCTCTTTTGGAAGTTTTGTAACTGTAAAGTGTGCGTCTGGAGGCTAGATATTGTGATTTAGGGAGCAAGTGCTCCTGAATTAAGGGGACTTCTGCCCCTCATTAAATAATACCTCTTCCTCTTGTAAAATTGTAAAACTAGGGGCTTGGTGGTGTTAAGGTTCTGAATCTTGGAATTTTCCCAATCTCGTTCAGTGGTTGCTATTTGTAGTTTGAAGTTCTAAAAGAAATATAACCTTTGTTAAAGTTTTAAATCTATTCTTGACATCGTAGTTAGACCCATTCACCCCAGCACCTTCTTTAACCTCTTTCTGCTCCACGGGTATCCACGGAACAATTATTATTATTATTTTGACCGCGATGTCCGAAATGATGAAAATTCGTTGCATTGTTAAGGAAGCTGTCATTACTTCTTTTTACCAAGGACTATACAGCGTGTTAAATTATAACATGATAGGCCTATGTTTGTATACTAAGTAGTAGTCGAAAGTAGAAAGAAACGATGTCCATTACATGTTTGAGTCCGTGAACGGATAGATATTGGGATTTGAGTCATTTTGTGGTTTAACCACAGGGAATACTATGCCTGCCGTTTCCGACGTAGAATAATGTTTCCATCTGACCATTTGCGGTTTACGCTGCACAGAATAACACATGCGCACCGTAGTGAAATTACTTATTGCTAACAGGTATATGAACCCTGCGCTGATATTCGCAAACTCAATTAACAACTGCCTGCTGTTAAATGACTTCCACATAAGAGATGAGCAACGAAACTGTCAGTCAGACTCGCATTTCTCGAGAACCCTGATTCTGTTCTGCTGCTACTACTACGAAAATGTTTTCATTCCTCCCCTGATGGGGGTGGCGGGCCTCTTACACGGCAACGCCGCGCCGTCTCTCAGGCCGGGAGATTTGTTACGGTAAAAAGAATGGCGTATGGCTTTTTAGTGCCGGGAATGTCCAAGGACAAGTTTGGATCGCCAGGTGCAGGACTCCCTTAGGCGACCTGCGCGTCGTGATGAGGATGGCATGATGATGAAGACGACACATACATTCGGCCCCCGTGTCAGCGGAATTAACCAATGACGGTTGAAATTCCCGACCCTGCCGGGAATCGAACCCGGGACTTCTGTGAATAAAGGCCAGCACGCTAACCATTTAGCCATTTTTTTACGGTAAGGGAGATTCTCGGAGAAGGTGAGGCGGTTGGCGGCCGTGGCCTGTACTAGGAACTGTCCCGCCATTCGCCTTAGTGCAGGAGAATGATAAAACACGGAAAGCCATTCTGAGGACAGTCGACGGTTGGGGCCAGCTGTGAGGTCCAGCCCTTTCCCGTCTCCTTGTATGCAGAGGCGTAGAGTCACGGTAGAGCCGTGGCCACCTCTCCTCTGCTCGGTTGGCCGAGCGGAGTGCAGAGCTGTTGGACCAAGAACCAGCCGTGGCCACTTTGCATCCACCGACGTTCTGTACTGCCCTGTGTTAAAATTTTTATCCAAACGCTGTTAACAAGGCGGAGAACACAGTGAGACACCAAGATTGGACGTCAAAACGATCAACGTGTTCTCGGAGCCAACGCTACTCGGCAATAATTGATTTCAAAACCATAAGTAATCATAATATTTATATTATCTTAACATTTCAGAATGACACACGCACTGTATTTATTTTAAATTATTAAAATGCTCCCGAACCAATAGTGAAAGTTAGGTACTCCTATCTTCATTGGGTATATGACGGGGAATGTATTTCGGACCAACTCAGTATCCATTTCCCGACTCAGATAAATTAAAATTGTAATCTATGGGCTTGTATCTTTAGAATCACTTAAATGAAGCTACACATGCTGTACGCTTGATTACATTTCAAATTAATGAAGTTTACAAAATGACCAACTTACATTTAGGTCAACGTAACTTATACAGATGAAAAGACTGAAAAGATTTCCCTTGTACTTTAATAACTTAATTATTCTTTTTTATTTAATCTGTTTACCTTCTAGGTTTAGATTTTCCCCAGGACGTAGCGAGGGATACCACCTCTACCGCCTCAAGGACAGTGTCCACGAGCGGAAGACTTTTGGTCGGGTATACAACTGGAGGGCTGAGCCAGCACCTTGTCCAGGCTGCCTCACCTTCTATGCTGAACAGGGCCATTGTGGCGGATGGGAAGATTGGAAGGGATCGGTAAAGAAGAGGGAAGGAAGCGGCAGTGGCCTTGTGTTGGGTACAATCCCGACCTTCGTTTGGACAAGAAGTGGGAAACCACAGAAACCCACTTCGAGGATGGCTGAGGTGGGAATTGAACCTCCTCTATTCAGTTGACCTTCGAGGCAGTGTGGACCCCGTTCCAGTCCTCGCACCACATTTAAAATTTTGTGGCAGAGCCGGGAATCGAATCTGGGCCTCCAGAGTTGGCAGTTAATCACACTAACCACTACACCACAGAGTCAGACAATATTTAATTACTAGTGCAATTAAAAACACGTTTTTCGCCATGGGTTTTATCAAACATAGGAAAGTAGGAACAGCATTTAAAAATAATTGTAAATTATCTGTTTATAATAGCGGTATTTAGTTTGTAACTGCAGCGTGGTAGTCGAGTGGCACTATCACTGGCTTCTTACAAAGGAAATTCACATCCCTTTAGTTCGGAGGAGGGCTTTAGCATCCCTCCTAGTTACACTTAAAAGTTTACAAAGTTGTTTTTAGTTAATGAAATTAAACCTAATAGCATAGCGTATGGTCACAAGCCTCGAGATTTTTCAGTAATAATAGTGATAAATAAATGTTACCTATACGACCCTCTTCAAAAGGGCTAGATTTGGCGAGATACCGCTCACATTGACAACACTAGGTTTGGCGCTTTGGAAAACGTAATGGTTAGGTATTTCATGTAGTTTGATGTTTCGTTGTTGGTCGGCACGGCATTTTAATGAATTTATACATATATTTACAATTTGTTTCACATCGCTCCAACACAGATAGGTCTTATGGTGACGATGGCATAGGAAAGGCCTAGGAGTGGGAAGGAAGCGGCCGTGAACTTAATCGAGATACAGCCCCAGCATTTGCCTGGGGTGAAAATTGGAAACCACGGAAAACCATCTTCAGGGCTGCTGACAGTGGGGTCAAAACCACTATCTCCCGGATGTAATCTCACAGCTGCACGCCCCTAACCGCACGGCCAACTCGCCCGGTAATGACTCTATATTCTGTTAATATATTTAGTACTACTAAACGTAAACTCGTTTTTTCTTTGTGGTATTGTATGCTTTAAAAGTAGTCCTTTAAGGAATCCTGGATCTGCCTCTTGACTAAATTACTCTGATCACATTAGTGTAATTTAATTAATAATATTCTTGAAATTTCAAACTTTATTTTACCTTTTTCTTCTTCTTCTTCTTCGTCTACTTTTCCCAGCCCCTATTTGTGTCATACCCGAGGACTTGGCCCTATTTACAGCGGTGTGGTGTGGTGTGGTGTGTTGTGTTGTGTATGTGTTGGGACGAACTCATTACCCAGTCCCCATCTCAGAGGAATTAACCGGACGCAAGTTAGAATCCATGAACCGGCGAGAATTATTTGATTTGTGTCCAAGATGTGTTTCTAGCTATGTTCTGATAAATTAACAAACATGAATATATTGCGTACACATTGATTTGTAATACGAAAAGTTCTCTTTATAGTAAACTAGCTGATGTACCCGTGCTTCGCTACGGAATTCTACATTGCATACGGAATTCTAGTGTACACGTTGTGAGCAAGATTGTATTAAAATGCATAGCCCTTAACGTTACCCTAGAAATGCGACGGGTAAGTCACCAAACACCTTTTCTCATATGAAGACTGAGTTACGGAATTTTCACGGTAATGATAGACCCGCTTGCATACCATCAGTCACAATCAGGTTGGGGAGTTTTCATTAAAATGGTAGACACTCACTCTCCACCTGCCTTTTTACATCCTCAGAAAGACTGTTTTCGTCGCCATAAGACCTATCTGTGTCGGCGCGACGTAAAGCAACTAGCAAAAAAAAAGACTGTCTTAGTGGTTTTCCCAACTGAGATGAACATACATTACAATGGCGTCAGTAGGAATGGCGCGATTAAAAGCAATGCTTACATATGAAGTACTCGATCAAATAACACACCACACATTTTCTCAATTTTAACGAACAGGACTACACTGCCGATCTAACAGTCCAAAGTTCCAGAGCTGGAATGACCAAGCCGCAGACAGCCGTAATTCGTGAACACCCCTCGTCCTTTTTCGGCAGGGAGATGGTCGAATACTGGAGACTTCCAGGGTAAAAACTATGCCCTTTTACTAATCTGTTTTCTAGGAGTACCCGATGAGTCGGAAAATATCAATTCACTACAATGCCGGCGGAAAAATCTATCTGACTTGGAGGCAAATTTATCCTCCAAGCCAGAGGAGAAACCCCCCCTCTTCACTGATAATTTGGAATAAAATGAAAGTAGAATTTAATAAAAGTTAAGTGGAAGAAGCTTTTCTTAAGGAACGGCTCTTTTCAGGGTTGAATTTTGAGTTATGCACACTGCTCATTCAAAACAGCGCGTCAGAGTAGGGATCGAATAACTGGAATATTATGAAGAACCAGTTTGTTGCGTACCAGCTGTATCAGAAAATGCATGAATTAGAGGAATGGCATGATAAAGAAGACAGTTTTCTAACTCCCTGGCTATTTCCCGCCAATATTCAGTCAGGCTATTATACTCGGTACGCAGCAGTAATCCCATCTATCGGAGTTGAGAGGCAGCATAAGAGACAAATAACATCACAACAAACAACGGTCAATGTAATGTTATTGTTGCTCAATGTTATGCGCTTTCGATATTGTACAGTAGGCCTTCACATTTAGTTTTCTTTGGACTCTGAAATACCACTCATCATAGTCGGTACAGTAAAACTGAATAAAACATAAATGATCGGAAATTGTATTCTGTGTAACTTTTGTTATGTAGTACTTTTCGATAGGACCAAAAAATAGGTATTTAAAAATTAAATTTTAGGCTCCTTCCCCTAAACTACAATTTCATCCAGGGTGAATACAGATGTTTATAGCTTAGACTGTAATTTCTTATTCCCAGACTCTATATACCAATTTTCATTAAATTCTCTTAACCCAGTTTCTCGTGGCTGGGCGTCGATGTGAGCTTAGCAACAAAAATACAAATTCATGAATATCTGTGTTATAGTCGGTACTGTAAAAATGTATAAGACATAAATGGTCGTAAATTTAATTATATGTAACTTTGGTTATGTAGTATTTATCGATACGACTGCTAATAATATAAAATATTTGAGAATTACATTTTAGGGCTTCCCGTAAACTAGCATTTCATTCAGCGTGAATAAAATGATTTACAGCCTAGATTGTAGTGGCTCAATCTCCGACTTTGTATACCAGTTTTCAATGAGATAGGGCCACTAATGACGTAAATATTTAAGAATTAAGTTTTAGGCCTTCCCTTAACTACAGTTTACTCAGCATGAATAAAATTATTTATAGCCTATATTGTAGCGACTTATTCGGATAGGACCAATAATAACATAAATATTTGAAAATTAAATTTTAGGCCTTCCTCTAAACTACCATTTCTATCAGCGTGAATAAAATTATTTATGGCTTAGATTGTGGCGACATATTTCCCGACTTTGCATACCGATGTTCGTTAAATTCTCTTTAGCCATTTTCTAGTGATGCGTGTACAGACAGACAGATAGACAGACAGACAGACAAATAAAAAGTGCATTTCCTTGTTACTGTGGACATGACCGATACAGAAATACCATTCTTTTCAAATTCTGAGCAATGTACAGACATAACTCTTATTTTATATATTATATAGATTCCCTTTCTCCGTGTGTTCCCGATGCACTGACACTATAAACGCACCGAAAGCTGCGAGCGGGTTTCAACCGGAGTGACTGCAAGAAGAGACTCGCTAGCCAAGGCTACGAGACTGATGAGCGAGATCGGCAGACTTTAGCCCACACCACCCTTCGTGCACTTCAGTAATAAGAAAAGAGCAAATGAGCTGAAACTGAAGGCCAGTCAACACTGCTGAATACTCGGCACAAATAAGAAGATAGCTGACTAGGACCGTTGTGAATTTCACTGTTGAAGTATGTTGACGGTTTATGCCAAGTGAAAGAGACAAAGTGGTGGGAAACTTTACGTTTATCGGATTCCTGAGAGTGAACCACGACCAACCACGACTGTTGAATAATGTCGAAAGGTTTTAATTCGTCAGTGTTACCAGCAAGATAAAATTAATCTCCACTAAATCAGTGCTCGGAATCCACAAGAATCCCGCTAAAAATGAAGCTACACGAAGGTAGACGCTGAAGAATGCGGTCGTAATATAAGATGGTTGCCCCTTTTCCTTAAGAAGTATGTCAAGCCATCAGTCCGAAGGCTGTTTGGATCCTCAACAAATCCTCCTTAACTGCCATAAGTATCCTAGGCGTCACTGAAGAGTTCTACTAGAATATGATGACTGACATAGTTTCCCGTTGCTTTCCTCACACAACCATGCAGTACTCTTTCTTATCAGTCTACTATATCCACTGTAATGTAAGCGCCAACTGACCCTTTATCGCAGGGTCTGGGTGCATAAGGAATGGTGTTACTAGTAATACTCAAACGTCAGTCACATACATATGGTCAAAACGAAGGGTGAGACTGAAACAGCAACATGGAAATGCAAAATTGATCTAACTCATCCCGGCCCTGCGTTGTATGAGTAACAAGATTGCTTCTTACCTGGAGGCCCCGGGCTCGATTCCCGACCATGGCAGGGATTTTTACCTGGATCTGATAGCTGGTTCGAGGCCACTCAGCCTACGTAATTACAATTGAGTAGTTATTTGACGGTGAGATAGCGGCCCCGGTCTAGAAAGTCAAGAATAATGACCGCGAGGATTCGTCGTGCTGACCACACGCCACCTCGTAATCTGCAGGTTTTCAGGCTGAGCAACAGTCACTCGATAGGCCAAGGCCCTTCGGAGTTGTTGAGCCATGGGGTTTGGTTTTGGATCTAGCTCATACCAGGAGGCACAGTCTCTACACTGTATCTCAGCAGAGATAGAACTGGACAGAAGAAATGAAGAAGATAGTTCATAGTTATCACAAGACGACAAAACTGAGTTTTCCTGCAAAGACTCGCGCCAAATTCTAAATCGGAATTGAACGTTTTCTCCCTGACTTCTCTTCAGTTGACGATGAAATTACCGTACAAGCTTCGATACAGAAAATTCTACTAATTGTTTGAATGAACTTCACTCACTGCCATCACAATGATTAATTAAGCACATACAGTAGAGATATAGTTTTACTCGTGTGCGTCCATTTAACAAGTGTCAGCTTTTGCCGTAGGTAATTAATGGTAAAAATTGAATTGAAATGAAATGAAATGTTTGCAATTCACAGACTTCATTAAGTATTACCAATATCGTCATATAGTATGTCGCAGAGTTTTTGAGAGCGAAAGTTTCTTAGCACTTCATATTATCGGAAAGTCATTGCTGCACTTCGATACCAAGAACAAGAGAAATAGTAATACTTTTTTTTTTCTAGTTGCTTTACATCGCACCGACACAGATAGGTCTTACGGCGACGATGGGACAGGAAAGTTCTAGGAATGGGAAGAAAGCGGCCATGGCCTTAATTAAGGTACAGTCGCAGCATTTGCCTAGTATGAAAATGTGAAACCACGGAAAACCATCTTCAGGGCTGCCGCAAGTGGGGTTCGAACCCACTATCTCCCGGATGCGAGCTGACAGCTGCGCGCTCATAACCGCACAGCCAACTCGCCCGGTAATAATAATAATTTCGTGTGGCTATTTCTAGCCGAGTGCAGCCCTTGTAAGGCAGACCCTCCGATGAGGGTGGGCGGCATCTGCCATGTGTAGGTAACTGCGTGTTATTGTGGTGGAGGATAGTGTTATGTGTGGTGTGTGAGTTGCAGGGATGTTGGGGACAGCACGAACAACCAGCCCCCGGGACATTGGAATTAACCAATGAAGGTTAAAATCCCCGACCCGGCCGGGAATCGAACCCGGGACCCTCTGAACCGAAGGCCAGTACGCTGACCATTCAGCCAACGAGTCGGACACTCGCCCGGTAATAGTAGTAGTTTATTTTTGCTAGTTGTTTTACGTCGCACCGACATAGATAGGTCTTACGGCGACGATTGGACAGGAAAGGGCTAGGAGTGGGAAGGAAGCGGCCGTGGCCTTAATTAAGGTATAGTCCCAGCATTTGCCTGGTGTGAAAATGGGAAACCACTGAAAACGATTTTCAGGGCTGCCGACAGTGGGGTTCGAACCTACTATCTCCCGAATACTGGATACTGGCCGCACTTAAGCGACTGCAGCTATCGAGCTCGGTTAATAGTAGTACTAGTGATCTGTCTGTCGTAAGAACTTTTGAACACACTATGAGGAAACCATACATTCTCTGCTGGTGGTTTAACGTCACAATAATTTATATTTTCGAATTTAGTCTTTGATGATAATTAATTTCACATGACTATTGCTAATCTGGTGCAGCCCTTGTAAGGCAGACCCTCCGTCGTGGGTAGGTGGCACCTGCCGTATATAGGAAACTGCGTGTTTCTTTGGAGGAGGGTAGTATTGTTTGCGGTATATGAGGTGCAGGGATGTCGGTTACAGCAGAAACACCTAGTCCTCGAGCCAAGGGAATTAGCCTTCCCGACCCGACCTGGAATTGAATCAGGGGCTCTCTGAACCGTAGGCCGTTACCATTCTTTGACGATACAATGCAGAGTAATTGGATTTAAGCCACTTAATTTCTACTAGTAACCATGAAGTCCACTAGAATTCTCAATAGACGCTAGCCCGAAATAATACTCACTAAATAGATATAAGACATCAGATTTTAGTGGGGAAACCGCTAAATTGGCCAGTATGGAATTCGTTCGACTGTTGCTCTATTGACGAAATGGTACCCTCGTTGGTCACCAGATGGCTCACCCTGCGCTATTCTGGGCCGTGTATGCATTAATCTAAAAACTGAGAAATGCTTTTAAAACTTTCGAACGTTGTTTTGTATTTTAAAATGAATGACGTTAGGAGATTATATTGGTTTTAAAGTGGCTACTCAGCAGACAGGTGAGGATAATAGACCACAACACATCATGGCTCATATACCAACATGTATCCCTTTCAGCAAACGTGCTACTTCTTCTGCTTTTGCCGAGTACTGTCAACTGTGGAAACATAAAGTGTCTCTATTTATTCACTCTCGCTTTATTTTTTTTTGCTATGGGCTTTACGTCGCACCGACACAGATAGGTCTTATGGCGACGATGGGATAGGAAAGGCCTAGGAGTTAGAAGGAAGCGGCCGTGGTCTTAATTAAGGTACAGCCCCAGCATTTGCCTGGTGTGAAAATGGCAAACCACGGAAAACCACTTTCAGAGCTGCCGATAGTGGGATTCGAACCTGCTATCTCTCGGATGCAAGCTCACAGCCGCGCGCCTCTACACGCACGGCCAACTCGCCCGGTACTCTCGCTTTATAAAATACCGTAATTCTACAAGAAACACCAATATAAGAGGGCCATATTCAAATGACAATATGAACTATGCATTAATCGAGTGCCATATCTGAAATACAAATTTTATACTGTAAGTTCAAATGACAGAACTGCTATAGGCCTACTATGCTCAACCACGTCTACACCTGTCAGAAAATGGGATGAACTGCTCCTGTTGACTTACTTGAAATGCATTTGTACTAGTCATATAATGAACATATATTTTCTTAATGTAGAGTGATAAGTGTTAAGTCATACTCCTTGTATGAATCATCAGCGAGTCCTCGTTTCGATCCCAACCGGGATGCGGATTTTTGCCACGTCTTTTTAATCCTTCTGCCCTGCGGTCTGGGTGTTTATGTTAATACACATTTCTTTATTTACACAACAAGAACAACAACAACAACAACAACAACACCAACAACAACGGCAATAATAATAATAATAATAATAATAATAATAATAATAATAATAATAATAATAATAATAATAATAATAATAATACGAAGAATAATGTCAAGGATTATGTACGGAACTAATGAAAAAAATAATTTTATCTAAAAATGCACTTTCAAGCATTGAACTTAAGCATAAATAACGACAGGATATTATACTTATTGGTTGCGTAGTGGTTGTTGCGATCACAGCCTTTGAATCGAGGTACGCTGGACTAGCAACTAAAACTCCTAGTTCAAGAAACAAACCGACACTTATCATTAGACGGGGATTGAGAAACAATTGCTCACTTTCGATCTTACGCTCCCTTGAAGAGAGTGTAACGCTCATCTGGGATCAACCATATTGCATTTTAGTACGTCAGCTTCAGTGGATCGGTTAGGCGTTGTCCTTTAGTTCCCAAGAAAGCTTGTTCGATCCTGACAGCGGTCGGTGGTATTTGAGTTTGTATAAATGCGACAACTCCGTGTCCTTGATTTCCGGTACGTTAAAAAACTCCAAGATTCAACTTTCCGATACCCTGGCGTCTCTTAAAATCAACATCAATTGAAGAAATCTTAAATAAAATGCATCTCCTTATATGTTTAATAGTTAGGTTTATTGAGGAAAGATCGGGTAAATGCTGAAATACAGCACTGACCTGAAGATTCATTTGACAAGGACGTAACGGTGTTAAAGCAAAGTAATGACTTATTTCTTATAGACGGTTTGATGAGGTAGGATATTCTTATCTTGAACCATTTTAACATAATAATCAGGAAAGTAGTACTGAAATTTTGGTAAATAATGTTGTTGACGATGATTTTAATTTGTATCTCCGACCTCAGTATCGTTTACGGCGTACTAATATTGCCGTCCAGTAATCACAGGCTGGGGTACAGGAGATAACGAGGATAGGAATCGATCCCCTAACTCGCTATTTTCATTGAATGCAAACTGGAGTAACTAATGTAATGTCTTTTTTTTTTCTGCTTTACGTCGCACCGACACAGATAGGTCTTATGACGACGATGGGCTAGGGAAGGGCTAGGAGTGGGAAGGAAGCGGCCGTGGCCTTAATTAAGGTACAGCCCCAGCATTTGCCTGGTGTGAAAATGGAAAACCACGAAAAACCATTTTCAGGGCTACCGACAGTGGGGTTCGAACCTACTATCTCCCGAATACTGGATACTGGCCGCACTTAAGCGACTGCAGCTATCGAGCTCGGTATAATGTCGTTTAGAATGAGGTCTGCGCCCTAAGTATCTCTTGAATTGTGTCAAAAGGAGCCCTCTTAGCGTCAAGATCCTTGAAAAAGAGGAGGCCGATGGTTTTAGGAATACAATACCGTATTCTTCACTCCTGTTGTGCTTCGAAAATTTAAAAATAAAATCGAATTGAGACTAAATAAACGACCACGGAGACTGTCATCTGACTAATGGTGGTTGAAAAACTATATTACGTAATTTTACCGAAGTTGACTCTCGATGAAACTTACGAGTTAGGGGGTTCGTTTCTATCCTTATTGTTCGTAGTTTTCTTTATATTATTTACGAAGGCCTGTAATAATTGGACGGCATTTTTCGTAAAACCTACATATAATAATACAACGCCCTTTACCAAGGAAAAATGGGCGATTAAACAGTGCACCGTTCTTCATCCGGAATTGAAACGTTTTAAACCTTGATTCTTATTAAACACAGAAAAAAAATTCTCGACACAGCAAAATTTTTCGAACAAAATGAATCATTACGCTTGAGAAAGGGAAAACGATGTTAAATCAATTCCACTGTCATCAAGCTGCAGCAATAGATGAAATCAGACCTGAAATGTGTAGGGAGCTCTGTTACCATATAGTGGTGTAGCGTGTGATGTTACAGAACTGGAGGCGTGCGATAAACAATAGTATCAACTGAAATGCACGGCAGTAATGATAAATGTACATACGATAGTGATATAATATAGTATAGAGCTTAAACAAAAAGGTCATAGAAAGAGGAGGCTCGGATAATAATAATAATAATCATAATAATAATAATAATAATAATAATAATAATAAAACTATGGAAACGCGCAGTAAGAAGGGGTAGGCCAAGAAATGAAAGAATATGAGAACAAGAGAAAAACCAAAGATTAACAATATGAATAAGATATATTTAACAATGAGACATTTTGCAATAAATATATGAAGACAAATTTTAATAAGTAGTGAAAGATATATACACTGACTGACAGAGCAAATGCAACACCAAGGAGGAGTGGTTCGAAAGGGATGAAAGTTGGGGAAAAAACAGAGACGGCACGGATGAATAATTGATGTTTATTTCAAACCGATATGCAGGTTACACAATGCGCACGGCATCGACTCAGTAGGATGTAGGACCACCGCGAGCGGCGATGCACGCAGAAATACGTCGAGGTACAGAGTCAATAAGAGTGCGGATGGTGTCCTGAGGGATGGTTCTCCATTCTCTGTCAACCATTTGCCACAGTTGGTCGTCCGTACGAGGCTGGGGCAGAGTTTGCAAACGGCGTCCAATGAGATCCCACACGTGTTCGATTGGTGAGAGATCCGGAGAGTACGCTGGCCACGGAAGCATCTGTACACCTCGTAGAGCCTGTTGGGAGATGCGAGCAGTATGTGGGCGGGCATTATCTTGCTGAAACAGAGCATTGGGCAGCCCCTGAAGGTACAGGAGTGCCACCGGCCGCAGCACATGCTGCACGTAGCGGTGGGCATTTAACGTGCCTTGAATACGCACTAGAGGTGACGTGGAATCATACGCAATAGCGCCCCAAACCATGATGCCGCGTTGTCTAGCGGTAGGGCGCTCCGCAGTTACTGCCGGATTTGACCTTTCTCCACGCCGACGCCACACTCGTCTGCGGTGACTATCACTGACAGAACAGAAGCGTGACTCATCGGAGAACACGACGTTCCGCCATTCCCTCATCCAAGTCGCTCTAGCCCGGCACCATGCCAGGCGTGCACGTCTATGCTGTGGAGTCAATGGTAGTCTTCTGAGCGGACGCCGGGAGTGCAGGCCTCCTTCAACCAATCGACGGGAAATTGTTCTGGTCGATATTGGAACAGCCAGGGTGTCTTTCACATGCTGAAGAATGGCGGTTGACGTGGCGTGCGGGGCTGCCACCGCTTGGCGGCGGATGCGCCGATCCTCGCGTGCTGACGTCACTCGGGCTGCGCCTGGACCCCTCGCACGTGCCACATGTCCCTGCGCCAACCATCTTCGCCACAGGCGCTGCACCGTGGACACATCCCTATGGGTATCGGCTGCGATTTGACGAAGCGACCAACCTGCCCTTCTCAGCCCGATCACCATACCCCTCGTAAAGTCGTCTGTCTGCTGGAAATGCCTCCGTTGACGGCGGCCTGGCATTCTTAGCTATACACGTGTCCTGTGGCACACGACAACACGTTCTACAATGACTGTCGGCTGAGAAATCACGGTACGAAGTGGGCCATTCGCCAACGCCGTGTCCCATTTATCGTTCGCTACGTGCGCAGCACAGCGGCGCATTTCACATCATGAGCATACCTCAGTGACGTCAGTCTACCCTGCAATTGGCATAAAGTTCTGATCACTCCTTCTTGGTGCTGCATTTGCTCTGTCAGTCAGTGTATGTATAACCTGAGAAAGTAAGAAAAATGTGCCACATTTACAAATAGTAATATCAGATATGTATCAAAGAAAAGCCTTATGACCAAATACAAGCCTACAATGAAGAATATAGAAGCTGAATAAGAAAAAGAGGAGCAAAACCTGAAAGAAAAGAGGTACGAAAGGAAGGGAAACGGGAAATGGGAAAAGGGTCAAAAAACGGGAAAAGGATTTTCTTCACCGGGTATTAGGATGTTGCGGGAACATAATTTATGATATTAATAATACAAAATAGAATACGTCTTAGGAGGCAACTGAAGTGATTACAAATTTTTGTATTGTCCGTAGCGCAGTTCGTGATTAAAAAGGTGTTGTAGAAGTGAAGTCTTGCATATGAAATTTGAAAATACGAAATTTAAGTCGCCGGAAGAAAAGTTCAGCAGTGGCAGATGGCCCAAATGAAAAATTAATGTCCAAATAATGATAAAACTTGCTCACCAAATTGCTTGAAGATTAACAGTCCAGATGGAAGTGACATAATACAAAGTAGCACGGTTATTTTGGTGCTCCACCACTCCGAGACGAAGGCAGACTCAAATTGTGGAGCAGCGGAGTGGGAAAATATAGCGGTATAGAAAGATCTAGAAAAATAAGGAGGCTAAAGGCCAGCAAGTTCCAGAAGCGTATTTATCAAGGGACCAATAGGAAAGCACCAACACACACACGACGGAGAAGGCGAAGCGTGGAGAGGATGACGTCAGAGTCACGTGATGAATGGAGCAGCCAAAGCACAGGTGAGTGGAGTAGTTGAATGCGTGGAGCAGCGGCGGCGTGTTCGGCGAAAAAGCAGCATGCAAGGTAGGGAATATAAGTAATGTAAGCGGAGATCGTAACAAATGGTCAAACATAGTGGGAAGGCACGATGATATGTCTTCATAAAGTATTAATATTAGCATTAAACGTTCGTAAGATACCTTCTGATTGGACGAAAGAAGTAATAGCACCTATCTATAAGCAAGGGAACAGGAAGAATTGCAACAACTATCGAGGTATTTCATTGATGTGTTCACGAGCATTTTGAATGGGATCAGTAGTGAAGAGTAAGTTGGATGAAAAGCAGTGTGATTTCAGAGTTCAGAGGGGCTATCGGGATCAGATTTACAGTATGCGCCAGGTAAATGAAAAATGTTACGAGAAGAGTGTTTCGTATATCAAGAGAAGACATATGACAAAGTACCGAGAGAAAAGATGTTCGCCGTACTGGGGCACTGTGGGATTAAGGGTAGATTATTAAAAGCAATAAAAGGCATCTATGTTGACAATAGGGCTGCGGTGAGAATTGATGTAGAATGAATTCTTGGTTCAAGGTAGGTCTGCCGAAAGTAGAAAATAGGTGGTTACACAACAAACGTCTGCCCCATCGGAAGAAGTATCTGATCATCTGAAACAACTTCAACCTTTCTTTATCAGCAGTGCAGCTTTTGAACCCCCTCAAACTCCATTGCCGTTCCCTATTATCTTGCCAGGTTTTAGCCGCTTAGCCCTTAGCCATGTTACTTAAAGGCATATCCAAATTTCCTGTAAATTCAAGTAGTGATGTGATTTCTTTTCTAAAATTCCTAGTAGAATTCCAGGATCATGCTTTGGTGTTTGCTCTGTCTCATTCGCGAATTCCCCAAATAATTTACCCATATTCTATGGGCGTCATCTCAGATAAAATTGTGAAGGCAATAGCTGACAAATGTTCTATAGAAGACTTCCATGCCCGTCTCTTGGCTAACTTCATTCCAGCTAGAGCAATGTCATCTTTAATACAGAAGTACTACTTCCGAGTCCAAAGGTTGGACGAGAATTCAGCTGATTTTATTCAAGATACAAAGTTTTACACAAGGGTATTCGCTCTTCATTTCCCCGGAGATCAAATTGTATAGAACATTGTCGAAGGGATTTCTCCATCTTACAGGTCGTACTTATGTTTTGCTTCTCGACCTCAAACCTTCCACAATGGCATCGGCATTGGCGGCCGCTCTTGCCGTCAAACTTGGATTGTACTTCCCGGACATCTACGACTCCATAAACACTTCAAGACTTATTTTCTGCAAAATAACTTCTCTCCATCAAGAAATTTTCTGACTTCAATCTTTAAATTCAAATGTTTTCTATAAAGTAAAATCTCAAAACCGTGTCAACTGTGGAAGGACTTCCGGGGTTGGAGTTCTGTACCGGAGGTACACCCGCCCCGTGCATTTAAAATAAGCGCCTTTTAGAAGGCCTTCTATAACACAAATCCTGAAACTGCTAGTAGAAGAAGTGTGAATGTTCATCGACAGATGTCTCTACTACCAACTTTGGTGCGCCCTCTATGTGTCAAGGTTTCCTGAACTGAATTGTTTATTGATTGTTTTTGGTGTTCTAAAGTTATCAACACTTCTATATCTTCCCGCCAACTGAATACTTCAGCCAATAAGAAATTATGTACATTTATTTAAGTAACCAATAAGAGTTTTTGATATTTATTTTATTTTCCAATGTAAATTGGGTGTGTGTTTCGGTTTAGGCCCAGAGAAATCTGGAACTTTCCTCTCCGCTATAAAAGCTGGGACCGTTCGGGCCATGTTGTCTTCGTGATCGCTCCAGTCAAGAGGTTTAGAGTGTATTCGTAACGGAGGCAGGGGGAAGGTCTGCCTCGCCCATCTCCGGGAAGTCTACCAGCTGAAGGTAATGGCAGACTCTGGGTAATCATGTAATAGTCTCAGAAAGATTGTTTGAGGGGAAGGTTTCAATTTTTTTGTAATGTAACTTTTATTTTCTTCATGTCAATTTAAAAGTTTAAATGTAAATTTCAAATAAGACTGAGGACTCTAGTCTAACTAAGGGAATAAAGACTGGTACCCTCTTGTATTCCACTTCATATTGATATTTAGGTGACTATGTTTTCATAAAACTTAAACTGATCTCGTAATTTCGTAAATTAATATTTTCTTTTCATCTAGTCACCTCCGTAGTATAGGCTAAGCCTCTGTATAGTCGGGCCATAAGCCCAAATAGGGTTTGAAGTATTTTCGTGTGAATATCAAGGAGTGCAAGTGCTCACCTCCTAACATTTTGTTTTTCGGCCAATAACTTAACTTTTTTTAAAAATAGAGGCCACGTAGAATCGCTACTTGTTACTCCTGTTAATGTTAAATTCTATTCATTTCGTTTGAAGGTAAAACAGACTGTTGAGCATAGAATTCAGCGCCTAATGTTTGTTTTTGTTGAATGTAGCTTGTGCCTTTGATAGGCCCGGAATATGAACATTTTAGAGAATAGTTTTTAAAGAGTAACTAGCGAATGTACCCGTGCTTCGCTACGGTATTCTACATTGTATTCGAATATCGAAGTAAATAGTGTACATGCAGTAAATAAGATTGTTTTAAAATTGCATGTCTCGTAGCGTTATCCGAGAAAGAGCATGGGGAGGTCACCGTACGTTGTTTCCAATGTAATGTGTTTGTTACGGATTTGTGATATAACGGCAGGCTCACTTGCCTAAGGCCATTCACAATCGAGTTGGGAAGTTTACATTATAATTGCAGGCCCCATTGCCTACTACGCGGACAGAATCGATATGGGGAGTTTTCGTTAAAATGGCAGCCCCCTTTCCTACTTCCAGACAGATTACAATTGAGGAGTTTCTATTATAATGGCAGGCAATTACCCTACTATCACTCGAAATTGAGTTGTGCAGTTATTATAATGCCAGGCCCATTTTCCTACTGCCAGCCAGCTTACTGCCAGTCACACCAAGTTGGTGAGTTTCCATCAAAATAGCAGGCCACTATGCCTAATGCCAGTCACATTTTAGATGAGGACATTTCTTTATAATGGCGGGCACCCTTGCCTACTGCCAAACACAATCGGGTAGGGGAGTTTTAAACAAAACTGCATGCTCACTTGCCTTCTGCAAGTCAAATCGAGAAGTGAACTGTTCATTACAATTGTAGGCTTTCCTTACTAATGACAGTTACACAGGAGTTGGAGAAGGAACCCTTTCCTACTGCCAGTCAAAGTCGGTGTGGGGAGTACTGATTACAATAGCAGACCCACCCTTTCTCGATCGCTACAAATCGACATCAGTGAATATATATAGATCGACATACGAAAGTATATGCGTGTTTACAATATTGAAGACCTTCATTTACAGATTAACTGCTACTAAACGTACGTCATATCGACAAAGGATTATAACATAAGACTCGCCGGATTTAGTGGCCTAAATGGCTGGTCCTATGATATGTCATCTATTCTTGGGTCAGATTGAGTTAGAAACGTGGAACAGGGTAAAGGTTTTGTAAGATTATCTCACATTACATTACTTTTCGGATAATTATATGACAGCTACATACATAGCATTTGGCTCACATATGGCTACTGGGTGGGCCAATTTTCGTGAAGAGTTCGATGATTCTGTATTTGATATAAGTAATTGAAAGTATGAATTATGCATGTGAAAATTCCAAATTGACTTAACATCGATTAATAGAGAAAAATCAAACGTAAAAAGGATACAGATACGGCAAGGGTCATAAGACCAAGGTTGTAGATCATTCCAAATTGAACGGAGATTGTGCAATCCGTTATGTGATAGGACTTTCCGAAGGTCTGCACCATCATTAAAATTGCCTGCATATTTCGATATTCTTCGCGGATAAAAAGTGAAAAATTTAATGATCCCGGATGTTTTCCGTTCGTTACAGGCTAAAACGTGTAATTTTGTCAAATTTCAATTATCTTCTTTTTCTTCTGGCAGATTATGCCGCAATCTGGATTTTGGGCGAAGCGGGTAAAAATTAGGACTTTCAGGAAACTAAACCAAAAATTATGGAGATGGTCATTATTACCCCTTAAACGGAAAGCTGTACGAAAATTTCGCCAAAATAGTCAGTGTAGAGGCACACAGTCGTTACGATTTGATTTATATAGATAAGGAATCTGCTCCATGTAAAACACCTTTTGGGCTATGTCCGCTGGACTTAACCTGCAAAAGTGACCATTCATGATATCTCCCTTATTAAACCTCCTGACGAAAAAATGCTCACGAAAGAAAGGTTTAGAGGTGGAATTCCATCACGTTTGGTCGATTTCCAGTCAGGTTGGTCTTGTTACCATTTCGGCTCCCTATAAACCGCCAGTCCATTCCGGAACATGAAATGTTATTTACGTTCAAAACCTACCTTTGGACAGGTGGATGCTAAATATAAATTTTGGTTCGAATGTCTTCAGTAGTTTTCAAGTTGTAAGGAATACGCTTTACACGCACCCGCTCGTGAGTTAAGTCTCCGTTATTAATCCTCGTATCGAAATGATGCACATGAGAAAAAAAGGTTTAGAAATTAATTTCTACCAAGGTAGGTAGATTTCCATTAAGTTTGGTTGTGTATATTTTGTGGAAGTGCAAAATAACTGTTTCTGTTTCGTATAAACCCCCAGTCAGTTCAGGGATTTAGAAACACTATTTGCCCTAAAACCTATCAAGGACAGGTGTATTCTAAATATGAATCTTGGTGGAAATACATCCAGTTGTTTCTAGCACTCGCGTACATACGGCGTAATTAAGGAAGAAAATAATACAGAAAGAAAGTCGAAAGTAATAGAAAATGGATTATAACTGAGGACAGCCGGATAACGACAAATATGTAAATGCCAAGTTAATGTATTGGAAAATCAAATGCCCCTCAATAAATTATGCTAGTGTGAGTTATGGATATAATAAAGCGGTAACAGAGGAGAAATTTAGGTCCAGTGATTCTTAGGTAAACAAATAATAAGAAGATGACTAATGGTGTTATTACTTAATCTATTCGAGGGCGGTTATAACCTCCAACGATATTCCGCCAATATCCCGCAGATAGGCCGATTGACGCCTCTATTGCCTTCTACCCAAGGAACAACCACGAATTTAAAAGCATGATGAGGAAAATGGCAATACGTTACTTCCCTGCTGGCATGCAGTCAGAGACGTTGCCATGGTAACCTGTAGGTTCGTTGTCGGTCTGTCGGTCACTCAATGCAGAGCATGGTACCAGCAGAAAATTGTAAATTTCTCCGTCATGTGAAGAGTAAGGTAAATTATGAACAAAACGAAAGTTGTTTATAATGAAGAGACGTTTCACGTACGGTAAACGAAGTTTACAGAAAATCAATAGTATAAGAGAAAATGGAGGAAAACCATTCTGGTTTTCCTATAAACCCCCCGTCTATTCAAAGATTTTAAAATATGTATATCAAAACCTTCCACGGGTTGAGTATACTCTAAATATGAAGCTTGGTTGAGATCTATCCAGCTGTTTCGACGTGATGGTGGAAAAACCATTCTGGTTTTCCTATAAACCCCCCGTCAATTCAAATATTTTAAAATGATATGCATATCGAAACCTTCCTCGAGATGAGTATACTCTAAATATGAAGTTTGGTTGAGATCTATCCAGCCGTTTCGACGTGATGGTGGAAAAACCATTCTGGTTTTCCTATAAACCCCGCGTCTATTCAAAGATTTTAAAATGATATGCATATTGAAACCTTCCCCGGGATGAGTATACTCTAAATATGAAGTTTGGTTGAGGTCTATCCAGCCGTTTCGACGTGATGGTGGAACAGACAAACAGACAGACAAACAGACAAACAAACAGACACGAAAAGTAAAAAGCAGCGATTCGGTCTTGAGTTGACCTAAAACGGATAAATATCTGAAAAATTGGCAAAACAAAAGAAATTACAGACAGCGGACCCCCTACAATTTTATTTATATAGATTGTGTACAGTAAAGACGCTCTTCCTACTGATTTAAAACTTGGAGCTCCGTCTCTTTGAGTGTGGGTTGAAGGGAGCAACAGTGCACTTGCTAAAGGTGTAATTAGGGAGCTTCAAGCTCTGGTTGTTAAATGCTTGTTATCTGATTATTCGAGATTTTTTTAATATAGTTACCCAAGCTCACGAGCTAGACCTTGTACCTGATTTCTGTTATTTGCTTAGCAAAGTGTAAAGTTTGAAAGAAAAGAGGAAGAAATATAATCGCAAAGTTAAAGTTTTAAATTAATCTTCCGTCTTTTATATATCCACCCACTCATGCTCGCACCTTCTTCCACCTCTGCGTTCCACAGAATCCCCGGAACAATAATAATAATAATAATAATAATAATAATAATAATAATAATAATAATAATAATAATAATAATAATAATAATAATAATAATAATAATATTTCTTTTTGCTACGGTTTTTACGTCGCACCGACACAGATAGGTCTTATGGCGACGGTGGGATAGGAAAGGCCTAGGAGTTGGAAGGAAGCGGCCGTGGCCTTAATTAAGGTACAGCCCCAGCATTTGCCTGGTGTGAAAATGGGAAACCACGGAAAACCATTTTCAGGGCTGCCGATAGTGGGATTCGAACCTACTATCTCCCGGATGCAAGCTCACAGCCGCGCGCCTCTACGCGCACGGCAATAATAATAATAACAGTGTGTTCAAAGACTGCGTGTTGATTTAGAATACAGACTACAAAAACGAATCCCGTGGACCATACATACAGTGTTGGCCTGTCACGACAACCACTGCACCGTGAGATGGCCTACAGTTCTACACTTATCCAGATCTCTACCTCTCATATCAGGCAGTTTCCCATTTCACCTCATGAGGCTGACTGAATTCTATTTACACCTTTAGTTCAGAATTAACATAACTGGCCTTGCTACCCATAAAATGTTATAATTATAGTTCGAAATAAAACATTAAATGGGATAAATAGTAATATTTTGCTGTTGCTAGTGGTGTTATATTGGTTTTTATAGGTTTCATATCTTCCAAACTATTTCTTTGATTTTCGGAGTGTCCTTATTCTAGAGGGACTGGCAATATCGAGATCATCAAATGAGCATAGTTTACATTAATTATGTAAAGATCAAGCTTAGAATTCCTGCATAATAATTTAAATGATCTAAAATTATACTTTGAATTCGCATTAAAAAAGCGACTTTCTGCTGAGAAAGGATCGGGCGAGTTGGCCGTACGGTTAGGGGCGCGCAGCTGTGAGCTTGCATCCGGGAGATACTGGGTTTGAACCCCACTGTCGGCAGGCTTTGAGATGGTTTCCCATTTTCACACCAGGCGAATGCTTGGGTTGTACCTTAATTGAGGCCACGGCCGCTTCCTTCTCACTCCTAAGCCTTTCCTATCCCATCGTCGCCATAAGACATATGTGTCGGTGCGACGTAAAGCAACTAGCAAAAAAAATTGTATGAAGAAGCTACGAAAGGATTATTATTTCTAGTAAAAAGCACGAAGTTTCAGATTTCATTCTTTAAAATTAAAAGAAAGCTTTCAAGTAATGTGACATCACATATTTATTGCTAATCAAGAATCAAACATGTTTCCCCATTTTTTCTGGAACAGTTATTTCTGAGCTGAACGCGGCGAATATTTCATATTCAATAAACAATGGAATTTCGAAACTGCGCGGAACAAAGATCCTCCATCTGAGTTAAGGGGGTTAGGGTTACACGGTCTGTAATGGTCTATAATGAATCTCTTACAATGAATACTGCGGAAATACGAAACTCTGCCATGCTAGCTAAGACGGTTCTGTTGAGAGAGGGTCTTATATTACCCACATAATTTTCGCATAATATTGTTTGTTATTTCTAGTTATACTGTAATTGTGTTTCTAAAGTTTTGAAGTCGTGATTACGGATTTAAGTTTTATTTTATCATCTGTAATTGGGAGTGCATAGATGCATAGATGATAAATACACCTCTTCTATTCTACTTCAATATGTTACTTTCTTTTCGATTGTGTTCATTATATCTGCAGCTGAGTGAATTTTCTGTGAAACATGAGGAATTTGTTGTCTCAAATTCAACAGAAGAATAACTGACATTTCCATAAATAAGCCATTTTAGAAGAGTTTCAATTAAGATAAAGGCACATAACATCAATATCAAAATCTAGTCACTCATATTGAATTTTTCTGGTGTGATTTATTCATAATATTTAAAAATCAAACTGATATCTAACAATATTCTTACAGGTGCTATGGAATGAACAAAGCAGGCTTGACTGACACAAAATATAATGTACATACTATTGTTGTATAGGAACTTGTAATATTATTAGCGGTACTAAAACAAGAACAAAACTAGAATGATCCATATACAGTGCTGAATCATACCATTATGATTACTGATCTAAAATGCTGTTAATCATATCCCCAATGTAGCCTGGACCTGGCCTAGTGTTGACCAGTACCAGAATGCTTTCAGAAAATTCTATCAATTCTGTAACTTGCGAAACCAAGTCACCACGGTGCAAAACGTTGTTTCCACACATCTTACAGGTCAATTGGATTGAGATCCAGAGGATTTGGTGGTGAAGGAAAATCTAAAGTTTCCTCGTGTTCTCGAGAAATATATGTAACTTTAGAGATACTTTCAATACTTGTGAAAGGAATTACGGCATCATTCGTATGAAGGTAAGAACGCTCATGTCCATGGCACATTAGGTATATTATTGTTCACATCAATTGTAGCATTAGAGTAAAAGGCTTATGTAATCTTGTGCTATATAGAATAAAGATTCAACCACTGTGCAGTATGTTGTACCGTTCTATAACTTATATAGCTTTCTGGCGAAGCTTTGGAAGTGTTTCTCACGGCGATTGCTTTAATCGAGCACCGGTATAAGTCAGTCCGTTCAAATGTGGCGTCTTCGATAGCTATCTTGTGATTTTGAATTTGATTACTATTTTGTGTACTAGTCTACGCGTACTTGACGGATCAATTTAAGGAAAATGTTCACAACATTGTCCTCAAGTTGGATACGATGCGGGTCAAGAAGTTGTAAGCTTGTGTTAGGAAGATGATGCTTCGAACCCCACCATCGGCACACTTGAAGCTTTTTATCTGTAATTGCCCATCATCACTAGAAGCAAATACCCTTCCAATCCAAATGTCACAGAAAATTTACGCATTATCTTCTTCTCCTCGGCCTTTCACCATCGTAGTAGGATCGGCACCTAATGTGGATTTGGCCCAGTTTTACGGACGGATGCCGGAGGGATGTATTCACCATTCTGTCTTTCTGTGTTGGTTGGTAGTGTGGTGTGTCAATGAAGAGAAGAGAAGAGAAGAGAAGAGAAGAGAAGAGAAGAGAAGAGAAGAGAAGAGAAGAGAAGAGAAGAGAAGAGAAGAGATTAATAAAAACACCCAGTCGCAGAGCAATGGAAATTAACCATACGCAGTTAAAATCCCCTGCCCTAGCGGGAATAGAATCCGGGCTCCTCAGAAAGCCAATCATTCAGTCAAGGAGCCAAACCGCCGAATATCTAGGTGTATTTGTAAGGTTTTAATCAATCACCCTAAGAGGATTTCGGCTATGGAAGCAACACATTCATCACTCTGTCCGTGACGTCGGCGTCCTGTCCAAATCATGACCATTCGCACTAGGTTTCAGAGGCCAAAGAACTGACAAGTCAAACGTTGCGGGCTGTACGGAGTATATACTGCATCACCTCCTAGCTGAACCTTTTAGATGAACATTTCTTTCTTTGGGTATATGTGAATGAGCTAGGAAATATCCCAATTAGAAGATAATGCTTTCTTCTCTTGCAACTTTGAGCAATGTCCGTACGATAAGCAGTGTGTGTGTTTGGTCTTGATCACTATACGCGGTTGTTACAGCGTTGAAGGTACGCTTAAGAAATTGATAGTAAAGTAGTTATGTCCCTGTATATAAGGAAGAAGAATGTATCCCGGTGCACATGGATATCTCAAGTATCGTGTTCCCCTCAAATATTATTCTAAGACTTAACTTTATTCTTCTATTTGTTTTACGTCGCACCGAGTCAGACAGTTCTTATGACAACGTTGGGATAGGACGGGGCTAGGTGTGGGAAGAGACCGCGGCATTATTTAAAGTACAGCCTCTAGCATTAGCCTGGTGAGAAAATGGGAAGCAACAGAAAATCTTTTCCAAGGCTGTCGACAGTTGGGTTCGAACCCACTATATCCTGAATGCAAACTAACAGCTACACGTCTCGAACCATGGCTTGAGAATTAACATGCACAAAATATCAAATATCAAGTGAAGTTCCTGCGTCCATGAAGTAATAGATCGATTTTCAAGTTTGAGGATCAAATGTCTTGAATTTAACTTCCAAACCAAAGCAATCTTCTTACAGAATATGAAGGCCCCTGAAGGAATTCAAGGTAAAGGTTAGTTCTATGTCCAGCCGCCTTTACCTGTTGGAATTACGCTGAGTGAATCCCAAGGCCATGTGCCTCTCCAGAAGTGAAAATCTCGTTTTTAATTTTTCGACTTCTTGATGGGGGATCGGACCTACGTTCTTGCGGGTGAATCCATCCCTCACACGTTTACTACCTCGACTAGATTCTAAACAACCCCGCAGAAATAGGGGAGGGGGAAGGTAATAAGCATTATTTCAAAGAGAATTCACATCTGATAATTGTCCTACATGGTTGGACATTGGAACTGTACGAGCATGTCAGATTTACTTTCTGTTTGCTTCGAAGAACGTCGACGTATTGATTCTACTAACCTTTCTGTGATTAAAAATGCTCTAACTCGTCCGGGTTGACAGTGTGTGTTGGCACATGGGGGATTGTTCTCTGCTCTCCGCTTTCACCACCCCCACGTGTAGAATTGCTATCCTATTCTAAACAGTCAAAGGCACTGCCAGACGGAAAAAAGCAAGCGAGATTAAACATTGACCTGAGCCTAACGGTTGATGATCTCTAAAGGCTTCAGAAAGAAAGGAAGATGAAAAATTTTGCGTAAAGGGTCTGTTATTAAAGAGCATCTAGAACGAATGAACCATCAGCTGAATTAGAGAGTATAGCTTGCATTCAACCGTGTCTGTGTTTATGGAAGCGGCAGTAACAATTATTCCGATAAGTAAATCTCTGGTTAAGACATAAACTTCTTTTATTTGACTTAGTTGGGGGAGACAGGATGAACTGACATTGTGTAACGATACGACCCAGGATTTAGAAGAGTACATTAATTTTCCTTTAAAAATTGGATTTTAATCTATACGAGATTTTATAATGCTCGGCACAATGTAAGGACAAGACGCATAAAGATACAAACAAACAAACAAACAAACAATTTTATTACGCTCAGCACACTGAGAAGACAAAATGTATGAAGATATAAACAAAGTAATGCGTTGGTGTAGTGAAAATATGACTTGTTCTAAAGAAAATGAATTCTGCAGGTTGAGTTGCTCAGACGTTGGAGTGCTGGCTTCCTGAACCCAACTTCGCGGATTCGATCTCGGCTCATTTCAGTAGTGTTGAAACGTGCTTAGACACTTCAAAATCTTGTTGATAGATTTATTGGCACGCAAAGGTACTCCTTCGAGAAAAAGTCCCGGCGCCTTGATGTCTCCGAAAACCGTAAAATTAGTTAGTGAGACGTAAACCTAACGATTAGCCTATTATTAAGAAATTCCGATCTAAACATGGAAAGACCATGCAAGCTGTTATTCATTATTTCTGTATATTGCTCACTAGAAGGAAAATTCGATAGCCAGCCCTGAGGTGTAGGGGTTGCACGCATGCCCAGAAGCGCTGGGTTACATTCCAGACCAGTTCAGGGAATTAATTCTGGACTGCGGGCTGGAACAGGGCTTATTCAGCCTCAAGAGACCGATTGAGAAGTAAGTGATACGAGAGGCAGCGGATCCGGTCATGAAAGCCAGTCAATATGCCTTCGTCGTCACGCTGGCCACGTGGTACTCCAGTACCTGCAGGCCATCTGACTGGCCATCGCTCTTCTTGGGAGGCCAAGGCCCTAATATGCTATTGCGCTGCGTTTTCGTTTTTGTTTTGTTTTATGTAATGATTATAAGTTATGTGCGTCTCGATTACTTCTTCGAACACAAGGAGGTATATTGTGGATGTTTGTGGTGTGAACTTTGGTCTCTAGCATTTTTTCGGTAATGAATAACTTAAAAGCTCACAGCTGCGCGCTCCTAACCGCACGACCAACTTGCTCGGTCAATGGTTTGCTGATGCTGACATAGGGGAAAAAGGATATGCAGTGAGACCGTTGATGAAAGTCGATGTTTACTTTTAAATCTCCAAGAAGGTAATATTGGCTGTATGGTGTGATAGTCGGGTGATAGTGGGCAGGATTCCACCAAGTGACGGTGCCATTATTGTAAAATACGAGGGGAGCAAATTTAACTTCTGTACTGTTAGCCAATTAGACTGGATCGAAATGAAGCTCTGCTCACGGATTACAAAGAAAGAGGTGAAAAAATAGAGGGAATGATAACCGTTAGCCTTCTTAACCTTCTCATGCATGATAAGAAACTTTTAGTTTTACTTTACTTGACTGTGTAATCAGAGCGCCAGGATTTTCAGTTTTACGTTGAATCCGAACCACCGAGACGTGGCTTATCATTTATAAGAACTCCGTGTGCAGTGACAAGGATTCGAACGCAGACACCTTGGTGGGGAAAGGTGTGGTAGTGGTCCATGTGTTATGTGCCTTCTAAGCACCAAGACGTGATTAGAATTGATTTATTTAGTCTGGCAAGATTACGATTGGGGTCTTCATAGTGGGGCGCGCTAGTGAACTGTCAGCTCTTGAAGATGCTCTGTATTTTCTTAGTAGTTACTACTTTACATAATAAAAAGAAATGTGTGGACCGCGCTCGATAGCTGCAGTCGCTTAAGTGCGGCCAGTATCCAGTATTCGGGAGATAGTAGGTTCGAACCCCACTGTCGGCAGCCCTGAAAATGGTTTTCCGTGGTTTCCCATTTTCACACCAGGAAAATGCTGGGGCTGTACCTTAATTAAGGCCACGGCCGCTTCCTTCTCAGTCCTAGCCCTTTCCTGTTCCATCGTCGCCATAAGACCTATCTGTGTCGGTGCGACGTAAAGCAACTAGCAATAAAAAAAATGTAGTGTGAGTGATCCAGTTAGTGAAATAAATAACTTGTGTTTGGTGTTTGTTGGAAGTAATTAAAATCAGCGATTTAAAAAGTTGAGTTGTTCTGCTGGTGATCTGTAGACAACGTACTGTATATTTTTATTTATTTCATACCACCAACAGAGATGTTTCTCCAATTACAGGTGGCTTAGTCACTATACATTTATTATTAAAAATAACAAATGTCAGAAAGAACTTATCTAAAAATATACAACATTATTAATAAGTAACAAACGGAATTTACAGCACATTCATACATTTTCAAGTTGGAAGTTGACTTATGACTTAAAATACTTAATATATAAAAATGAATAAAAAGTAGAAATTCAGAAACATGAAATAAATTAAGAATTAGTATCTACAAAAGAAATAACTCTAATCTTAAACTGACACCAGTTCACGCAACTGACATATAAAAAGAAAATCATGGAAAGTAAGGCATGAAATATATGTGTTTGGTAAGAGATGAGTTGTGGCAATCAGTTGGTTGGTTACGTAGGTTACTTCCTTTAGTATGTGAGTTGGGAGAAATAGGAAATAATATTCCATTTTCGTTCAAATATCTATAGATTTGTAGGCAGGTTACTTACAAAGAGAGGTTATTATAAGGAATAGTACCTTCAGCAGTTTCTACATTTACATTCATACTGGTACAAGACTCGACATTATGTAAAGCACTTTTAGACACGTTGTACCTGTCACAAAGGAAACAATGTCTTTAAATAAACAATATGACACTGTATGCTTGTTGAGTGTTTAGCCCGGAGGCTGGTTTGGACCTCAACAGCTCCGCCATCAGTCGTTAGGTGGTCCACGCATCACTGAAGAGGCGTACTAGGGAAATTAGGAGTGGGATAGGTTCCCGTTGCTTTCCTCACTGAGCTAGAAGTTGCTATTACATATCAGTCTTCCAAGCTAACTGAAATGCTCGCATCAACCGACCCTATGAGCAACATTTTCACACCATTCATAACACGGATTGGCTGCATAAGGAAAAGTGTTACTAGCATCACTCACACCTCGGTCACTTTCATGTTGTCAATTTACATCAAAGAAAGGACAATAAGTTCCACCTTTTCAATACTATATATTGTGTGAAAGTTTTACATTACAGTTAAAACATCACAACTTTTTTATATTCGGTACCGGTTTCGACAGATTCTCTGTCATCATCAGCCAAGGATTACAAAGACAAGTATAAATCATGAGTCTTATGGTGTGATTACAATGGTGAATTAAAAATATACATTGTATGAATTTCTCTCAACAAGTTATCCCTTTAATTAGAAATATTAAGGTGTACACCTTATAGAAATATGACTATTCTCATTTTACTGACCTTCAATCTATATATGTATATACTATTTTAATCATACAATGTATATTTTTAATTCACCATTGTAATCACACCATAAGAGTCATGATTTATACTTGTCTTTGTACAATTATCCTTGGCTGATGATGACAGAGAATCTGTCGACACCGGTACCGAATGTACAAAAGTTGTGATGTTTTAACTGTAATGTAAAACTTTCACACAATATATAGTATTGAAAAGGTGAAACTTATTGTCCTTTCTTTGATATAAATCTTGTTTCAATACGGAACCTAAGTATGGAATTCTTAACGTTAAATGTTGTCAATGCCAAGGATGAGACCGAGACAGGTTAATGAAAGTATCAAATTTGTTGTAGCTTACACAAGAAGACATGGTGCACTGTAAACAGTAGGTGTCACCAGCAAAGGCAATACGGCACTGATTCAACTGTAAATTTAGTCAAAGAAAACACAAAGACTTCAAGAGAATGTACGGTATTTCACCGACGAGATAGTTAACGGTATATACACTGTTGTTGATAAGTGCTGCTCTTTGTATTCAAATATTCTACTGTTGACATACGACCGAGTAAATCAGTTGATTCATATATTTCGATATTTGTAGTTCAAGTCTCCGGCATAGTTTCAAGAGACGTTATTGAATATCTGTTTTATACATCTTTCCGTGTACTTTCGATATTCCAGTAATTAATAACACATTTAATTTCCATTAGCGCGTAGTAGAAAAATAGTACATATTAAATATCTACTTTTAACTTCAGTTCTATAGTTTCAGTTAACTTGTTACAATTAGGATACACCTAAACAGTGCTGTAGTATAGTTATTTTATTAGTTAGCATCTTGGTTGATGCATTTTCTTGTAGTTCTTGGGTAGAATAGAGTATTTCATTCCTTTGATTTCTTTTATTCACAGAGTGTCCGACTCGTTGGCCGAACGGTCAGCGTACTGGCCTTCATTTCATAGGGTCCCGGGTTCGATTCCCAACCGGGTCGGGGATTTTAACCTTAATTGGTTAATTCCAATGGCACGGGGACTGGGTGTATGTGTTGTCATCATCATTTCATCCTCATCACGACGCGAAGGTCGCCTACGGGCGTCAGATAGAAAGACCTGCACCTGGCGAGCCGAACCCATCCTGGGATATCCCGGCACTAAAAGCCATACGACATTTCATTCACAGAGTATGCCATTTTTTTTAAAATTTTCATGATATTTCATATTTTCGTAAAGAAGATTGCCAACGGACGTAGCCGTGTTGAAACACCGGATCTCGTGAGATCTCCGAAGTTAAGCAACATTGGGCGTGGTCAGGAGTTGGATGGGTTGCCACGCGCTGTTGGTGGGAGTAAGGGAATGGAGGAGCGGAAAGGAACTGGCCACCCTACCGCACGTAAACTCCGGCTCAGGAACACCTCTGCGGAGGTTCGGACCTGCCTTCGGGCAGAATAACCTTTACCTCACCGTAAAGAATATTAAAGAATGGCGGAGGAATAGAGGTGTAGGGACTGTGTTTGAGACAGATAATTAGGATTAGGGTATGGTTGGTTGACAGGAAGGAGGGGAACGAACGTAAGAAGTTGTGGAAGACAGATGGCCTTCACTTGAATCACAGGGATACGTAGAAGCAAGGAGATTTCTTCAGAAGGCCTATAGGAAAGTACATTCAGACAAACGGGGAATACAAGGGAGCTGTGATGAGAGTACAGGGAGATGGAAGTCAAATAAAGGTGACATTAAATTGTTCGTGGTAAACTGTATAAGTATCGTGAAGAAAAAATAATTAGGTAATTAAGTAATGTAATAGGAGTTTAATCATGGCTCAGAAGTGGTATTATGCATGTGGAAATTTTCTACCGGAATTGGACTGGTTAGCGGTATCGTAAGAGACAGAACAGAATCGCAAGGAGGGGGAATATTCATACAGATGAAAGAAGAATTTGTAAGCTATGAATTAATTAAGAAATAGAAAAAGGCCCATCATTAGAAATAATACGCAACTTCATGATTTTAGGGTGTAGAGTCCTGGAAGGGGAGACGCTAAGGCTGGCTTATTTGATAAGATTATCAGTTATGTAGGGAACGCCAAGGAAAGGAACGTGATTGTTACGGGTGTTCTCAATTTACCAAGTGTTAACTGGCAAGGTAATGAGAATGACAGAAGCATGACCGACAAATGGTAAATAAATGAATCTGAGAAGGCACAGCTGAATCGGAATGTTATGGAACCAACTACAGTGAATAATATTCTAGACGAGGTGCTGTTAAAACAAACCGAGATCTATAGAGAAACTGACGTAATAGAGGGTATAAATGATCACAAAGATACTTACGTCGCAATTTAAAGGAAAGGAAGAAAGGAAGGTTGAAAACGTAGGATTATTAGGCAGTACGATGTGACTGATAAGACGGGGTTGAAGTAGATTTAAAAGTTAATTATGATCGGTGCGGAATGGTAAATAAATATGTAAACTACATATTGGATGATTTTAAAGCAGTTGTTGAGGAGAATGAAAACATGTAAGTATCCTTAAAAGTGGTAAGAAATGGTGAAGACCCACTATTTTTAATTTAGAATTATAGGAAGTGCAGATTAGAAAAATAAAGTTTGAGGTGTTTATGGAAATAAGGACAGATTGAAAGAAATTACTAGGGCATTGAATATAGCAAAAAGTCAGCACAGGATAATATGATGGCAAACATAATGGGCAGTCATGAATTTTAGGGAAAAAAGGAAAGGTATTTTAGGCACTTTAAGGCAGAAACAGGTTCCAGGATGGACAATCCAGGAATTATTAATGAAGAAGGGGAGTGTATATGTGAGGAATTTATAGAAAGCCGGATAATGTTCAAGTAGAGGAAATGACTAATAGGCCTACTAGCTAAGTACTGAAATTTACCCGTGATAATAAAGATAGTTTACCGAGAGAGTTGGCCGTGCGGTTACGGTCGCACAGCTGTGAGCTTGCATTAGGAATGTAGTGGGTTCGAACCCCACTTTCGGCAGTCCTAAAGGTGACTTTCCGTGGTTTCCAATTTTCACGTTCATTAAGGCCAGCTCTGTAATATCGCACGCTACACCACAATAAGGTAGCAGAGCTCCCTACACACTTCCTTCCCACTCCTAGCTCTTTTCTATCCCATCGTCGCCACAAGACCTGTAGGCTATGTGTCAGTGCGACTTAAAGCAAATTGTAAAAAGAAAAAAGAAGAAAGAAGATATTTACAAAAGATACGAACGTTGAACACTAGAAAAGCAGCTGGAATTCATTTCTGGAGATATGGTAAAGACTATGGGTTGGGATGTAGTGCCATATCAGAAGTACTTATTTAACTGCTGTGTGTATGAACGCACTATATAAAATAAATGGAGATTTGCTATAGTATCCCATGTGTAAGATAGGAAAGGGTGACCATAATAATTACAGGCCAGACGGCTTGACATGTGTTGCATTTAAGTTCTAGTATAGAATGATTCATGATTATATTATACAAGTTGGCGAAATTACTGACTGGTTTGATAGAATGGAGTTCGGGCTTAGGAAAGATTATTCCAGTGAGGCTCAACTCAGTGGCCTGCAAGGCCTTCAATGTAATTGGGCCCGGGGTTTAACGTGGCCTGTCGTCGCCATAAGACCTATCTCTGTCGCTGCGACGTAAAGCAACTAGCAAAACAAACGTAGCCTTTACAGACTACCGCCTCAGTAAATAAATAAATAAATATAGCGGCAATTATTCAACCGATGTGATTAATAGAGGAATAAGCTATTAATTTTCGTAAGGAATAAATAAATAAATAAATAAATAAATAAATAAATAAATAAATAAATAAATAAATAAATAAATAAATAAATAAATAAATAAATTCCACCGAATATTATTCTACACAGGAAATGTGATATCAGGATATTTTTGTTGAATGTGTTGAAAAATATCTTTTTCACAGTTCGAAATTAGAAGGATTGTCAGGTGGTTGCATTTAGCTTCAGTTATTATTGTATTGAGTCTAGCACAGACATCGCTCATAACATGAAGACTTCCCCACAAAACGGTGTAAAAAGAAAGTCGCGTTGCAAACCTCTGATGATAATTACGAAGCTATTAGTAGTAGATAACTCAATCATAATTTCAAGCCTTATGTATAGCGTTCTATCTGTTTTTAACTCTTCCTGTTACTGTTTCTTAAATTTTTTATGGAACGACCATTTTCGAAAATAGAATGTAGACAGAAATATCTAGAAAATGGTATGACCCAATACAGGCTCAGTGACATCAGCATTATCAATATGATGTCAGTGTAATAATGAATAACTTTGCATCCCAGAAAGCATATCACATGACCTAATTTCATTAGACTCTGATGTGAATGCAGTGAAGTTAAAAAAAATGAAAACCAAAAATAGAAGCGTATAACTTATTTATGATGCACTTCAATTCCTACAAAATATGCAATTTTAAATCTTATAGTATTTTGTATATATTAAAGAGATATGGATTGCATTAAGTTTTGCTTGTATCTGCTGCAGTAAAATTTATGAATTATTGGCCGGTTATACACATTTTCTTTGAAGAGGTTCAATGTTATTTTCTGCAGACGGGCTCGTATCGTATTCGGTACGCCTCTGGCTCAACTTGTAGTATTCCAGAAAGATACAACCGATATTTTCGATTCAGAAAGTCAAATGAAATGCATCGCTGTCGAACAATCCAAAGCATTTGGTACGGTAGATCAGGGCCTCCCAAACGCCCAAAATCTCACGCGAGCAAATTGAGGCGCAGAGTTCCTGTGCACAGTGCATCGGTCCCATTCGGCTCGGTTTGGACAAACGCCTCGTCTCTGGGCTACTCGGCTAAGCTCGGCTCAACTCGGCACCGATTTGGAGAGTTACGGAGCAAGTGAGGAAGAGGGAGACAGGCGGAGCGAGCGAGACAGGCGTGGAGAAAGAGAGAGACAGCGCTATTGCTCCAAATCGGGGAGTGGGGGTCTGCACTCTGGTCTACCAAGCGAAGTCGTCTTTTGCACCGTGCACAGAGAATGCACCAGGTGCATGCACTCTGAGAGGCCCTGCGGTAGATCATTAGAGGCTATTCAATTATTAAAAGCATTTTGACTCTTTATTTGAAGCTTAGGTACAATGAATGAATAAACAAAACTCTGTCTACACACACATCTCAGCCGTGACGTCAATAAATAATAACAGATATCAACGAATAAAAGCAATTAAACATATTTCAATGGATAATTAAATAACATTAAAATAAACACTTTAATACTCTCTTTCACAGAATACAGTATGTACATCCCTGCAACTCACACACCACACATAACACTATCCTCCACCACAACAACACGCAGTTACCTACACATGGCAGATGCCGCGGACCCTCATCGGAGGGTCTGCCTTACAAGAGCTGCACTCGGCTAGAAATAGCCACACGAAATTATAATTATTATAACAAAGCCGTGAACTGTTTTGAGATGATAACTTACCTATTTACTCGAATCTAATGCGCCTTCTAATCTGAGGCTTACCACAATTTTAAAAGTCTTCAGATAATAAAATCGTTCGCATTAGATTCGAGTAAATACGGTAGCTTTGCTGGTACCTAAATAACTATATTTTACCCACTGCTAAATAATATTAACTAGCTTCGGTATATTGTGTTCGTTTCAGGTCAATGTGCTTGTAAGAACGCCTGTTTCGCCAATACCGTCAAAGTGCAGGAGAAGCAGGAACTTCCGTATAGTGGATTGCAATGATCAGACATCATACTTAGCATAAATGTCCTTGAAGTTGGAGAACGCAAGAGGCGGCGGGTAGAGGAAGCTGTATCTCGACGACGAGCCATTATAATCTACCGGCTGAATCGCGGTACACACAAAGTGAGGGTTTGTAAGAAAAGAGTGTGTGACACATTTAAAATGATCCCAAGAACGCTTCAATGCTTTATAGAAAAAATCAAGCACAACGTTCAGTTGCAGGATATGAGAGGTCCTCATCATATTCGACCTCGAAGTGTTAACGAACCTACCGAAGTTTTAATTCGTTAACACATTGGGTCATTCCCTAAACAAGAGATTTATTACAGTAGAGGAAAGAATCATTAATTAATGTACTCCTGCTGAGCTTACTTTTAGTAACATACATGGACTTCTTACTGAAATACTGTATGTCCAGATTTCACCCCATTCACGGCTAACATATTCAGACGTGTTTTGCAGTGAGTATACACTAATATTTGGCATGCCTCACTGTGATATGTACATAACATGTGATAAATTTTACATTATACTTTGTTCGTGTGACGATGAGACTGAAGGACAGAGGTATTGATTGAAAGTCATCTACATCATGCTAGGGCAGAGTGTGCATATAACAACCTAAAGGCTATTACTATGGTTGCTAATGTATACTCTCAATTATATGTACTGCTCACTGATTTGCAACGGGTAATATTCTGTCCGAATCTGAAACACTCGTCTCTCTTTTACCAAAACCAGTATGCAAGATACAACTACTACGTGCAAGATGCTGCTACCAACAATGCTACTATTCTTCTGTGGCATGAATCTATTGCCCACAACAATATCCTCGTGATTATTAAAGTATGTTACGGACAATTTCTAGTCACTAAAATCAGGCAGAGAACAGAAATTAGTTGCTCGGTCAGGCAGGTGTGTTGGACAAAACAGCAATTTTTGAATCCTTGTAATGTTTCAGTTGTCAAATTTTCAAATTAACCAGAAATTTATAGCCAGCTGCCATAGATTCATTACCTGTGACAGAGACTTCCTCATATAGAACAGTATAAGAAGAGTGCAATCATAAATGTGCAGTTTACCGGGCGAGTTGGCCGTGCGCGTAGAGGCGCGCGGCTGTGAGCTTGCATCCGGGAGATAGTAGGTTCGAATCCCACTATCGGCAGCCCTGAAAATGGTTTTCCGTTGGTTTCCCATTTTCACACCAGGCAAATACTGGGGCTGTACCTTAATTAAGGCCACGGCCGCTTCCAACTCCTAGGCGTTTCCTATCCCATCGTCGCCATAAGACCTATCTGTGTCGGTGCGACGTAAAGCCCCTAGCAAAAAAATGTGTAGTTTGACTGGGTTGAAATTATAGTTGAATCAGGACTTGCCACTCTCATGGAAAGATTCGATTTTAGATATTTCTCGCAGGTTGAAAGTTGCACGAGACGAGATCCCTCGCTTAAAATCACCCGAGTCATGTGGCTACAGATGACGAGTGATAACCCTACATTAATTCGCACAAGGAAAGCCCATAACGTCTTACAACCGTGGATATCTTAATCCTTCAACGAATCCAGCAAAGGAAGAGATGTTCAGCGTGTCCTACCTACAAGATATTTCACAATTACGATCAGCATATCGGACACCACTTCCTATCAATCGAGCTAGAAAGAAGCATTTTTGAACATGAGTCGGTTCTTTTGCCTGAATACGGAGTGTTATATGCAAGTCTGCAAGTTTAAAATGAGGGTGTTTAACGTTAGTCTTCATAAAATATTAAGTTTCAATTAAACATGTACTACCTTACGTTTTTTTGTTTTTAAGTCAGAATCGACGTGTTCTTTTTATGTTTGTGAATGTGCGATAATTGAAAACAATGTTTAAGATATTGTTACAAATAAAACTCCGTCCGTTTCATTACTCCAATTTATTTCAGGATGACCCAATAAATGCACACACACATATATATACCCACACAATTCTAATCAACCATGAATGTCACTAATTGCTGCCTAATTAAAAGTCTCTCTCTTCCTTATGGTACAGTAGGCGGTTCACCCCGTTGCTATACCTGCGGACGCTTATTCCTTACTTTCACTTTCCCAAGTCCAGTCACCACATACAGCACCTGTATGTAGACCACTGAATCTGAACACACAGCTACGAGCCACTAGACACACGCTATTTGTTCGTCGGTTCGGCTCCACAGACAGTCCAGTAATTCACACAGTAACATGCAGTGAACAACTAAACAGCTCAAAAGTTTTCAACAGCAGGAGGATACAACAGCGAACATTAACACAGGTCCACCCTTTACCTTCACACACGCGATAGCGGCTTCCCTCGCTGACTCACCGCGAGCTTCAATCCACAGAAATACACGAACACACAGTACAGTCTTCCGTTCCGTTGTCTCCAGCCCACCCACTCACTGGTCTCTCCAACACCACAACAATTGCTCGCTCTCAGGGGCCTGTATTTATACCTCGATGTTGGGCCACTAGGTCATTCAGGGTTCGACTGGAGATGGAACTTTCCTGTTGTATCTTCCAGAAAACGCATGGAAGAACTAGAAACTTTTGAACATGATGGCGACTATACAATACCTGGTTGTTAGGGGACTAGCGAGGTGGCGCAAGAGTTAATACGCATACATTGCTTATATAGAACTAACTCAGCAGGATAACTACAGGGATTTGGAGCTGAGCTTGGTGAAAATATCTCTTACATTAGCAATTCATTATCTCCTCAATCGATCGTCGTAGAAAACAGATTTTAGCTTAAAATTTATCAAAAGTTATCCTCTAACAGGTGATGTATACAAACTCATCCTTAACTGTTTCATTTCAAAATTTCGGGGTACTAATAACTTCCAATGTCAAAAAAGTATCGGATGATACTTTAAATAGTTTGAAGGTGAAAACAACTCTTAACTTAAAAGAATAATCGAGTTAACAGATGCACATACCAAAATTTTCCAAGACTTAGGCTCTACTACAGAAATGCGGAGGAGATGCTAGAAACTATGAGCACGATAGAAACTCAAGAAGGAGTAGTACGAAGTGAGCTTCATTCTTATCAACCTTCTACGTTTGGACTCAATAACAATGATGAAATTCGCATCTATATCAATCAGAACGATGTATACACCCTTCCTCATGAAAATTACCTCTATATCAAAGGAAACATAGATAAGGCGGATGGGAGTGGCCTGAGCACATCTCAAGTAAATAATCATGGTCTACCCTTCCTCTTTTCTGGGACGCGTTATGAAGTAAATGGTGTAGAAATAGATAAATCGAAGAATGTCGGTATTACAAATGCAATGGAACTACCCTTCTTTTAGTAATACCTTACAGATGGCGGGGTGGTGTCCAAAAGCTATTAACAACTGGATGATTAATGAGGATGATACCTTTACATGTATGGTATTATTAAAACGTATTTTCGGCTTCGCTGAAGACTATATACGTGTTATGATCAACGTAAAACAAGAGCTAATTCTCATCCGTGTTAGAAGTGATTACAACCCTCTTAAAGCAGCGGAAACACCAGTAGACTCGAAAATTACCCTTCAACGTTTATTATGGAGGATTCCATATGTAACATTATCTGATCAATGAAACTTCGAAGAAGTAAGCGTTGACGATCGGCAAGCAAGTGGATAATTAATGAGGATGGTACCTTTACATGTATGGTATTATTAAAACATATTTTCGGCTTCACTGAAGACTACCGTATATACGTGTTATAATCAACGTAAAACAAGAGCTAATTCTCCCTCTATTACCGGATACAAGACCGACCGCTATTTTCTCCTGAAGAATTTAAATATAAAGCACCGATTGTAGGTATAAACTGCTCCTACCATGAAGAATCTATAAAAGAATCTCCTGTTGATGTTCGTTTAGAATTTGAAACTTCTGAAAATATTCTTGCTAGCAGTACAGTCTTATTATTCACATGACTGATGCCACTTACCATCCACTATTGTAGCGGTGCCCAAACGCTGCAAAGTTCACAGTGTGTACAGTTACCGCATACTGACTTCGCTGCGTGAAGAGTTTGGTAGGCGTGTCCGCTCTCGGGAGAGAGAGAGAGAGAGAGAGAGAGAGAAAGAGACGTAATGTGGTGGAAAGCACAGACATTAGAATTCGCCAGGTGTATTATATGAGTTTGGCGGCTAGGTAACATAGCATACACGGTTCAGGACGGCGGTTCGTTGGAAGTGCTGTTGCAAACGCATTGCATTATGGAAAGCACATCAAAAAAGAGAAGACGTGGCGAAAATTTGCAAACCTTTAAAAGGAACGGGAATTGCAATTCTCTTTCACGCCCGACGGAAACAATTCTAAATGCTTATTATGACATTGGACTATCGGCGGACATCGCAAATTTACTGTAGAGCGTCAATATAACGCTTCCCACAAAGAAGAATATGAAACGTTAGTAGGCGAAGAACGCGAACCAAGGAGTAGGGATCTGAAAATACGTGATCGCAATCAACAGGCAGATTCCGACGTAAGTTAAACATTTGAAAACATATTTTAAGATCCAATCTTCTCTGGCTCACAACAGCAGCATGTTCAATAGTGTGCTTATCTCCTACTTTCAGGAAGATGTACTGTAATATAATAATAATATAATGTGCAGTGTGAAATTTTCGGACTCAGAATGATGACTGCTACGACTAAATGGGTGTTGTGTGGTACTATTGTTAATCGGTGGTGAGGGAAAGTAGTATTTCCCTCCCGAATGGCTAGTCGAGTCGGTCACTCTGGGAGGAGCAGTTGCGGAGGGGTGGTAACCTTAATGTGCAAGCATGAGAGCAGCTCATCGCACAGCATATCAGCGTGCTTCACAGGTGCGACATTCTGGGCAACGCTGCACTATTGAATATCGTTACAAGACTATAAATAAGGATAAGTCTACATGATTATCATCAGTGTGTGATTCTGCACTGAATATCATGGACTGGAAAGAAGATAAAAGACTGCACGGTTACAAACAATCGTCTTCATAACAAAGAAAACTGTGGATGTACAACCGATTTGCCTAGCTACATGTTATTTACCTCTCCCAAGTAAGTGAGGCTATTAAAAAGTTCTATAAACACGGAACCTTACATCGGATGGTAAAATATCTGATTTCCTTTCTACCGCCAGGCTTTTTTCTACGTACACTGCCCTACGTTGATGATTTTTGGTACACGCTGCCGCTCCACAGTAAGATGTCAAGCGGCGTAGCTGCATGCAGACGCTGTCGACGACATTGCAATAACAAGATGAAAATTGTAACGATTATGATGAACCTAATCCTAAGATTGTAAACTGTGGACAGTGTATGCTTCAACATGTACCCGTACTTGCTGTAGTGTAAACACAGTCTCAGATCTATACCAGACAAGAATCGGACTACAGGGGAAATTAGTATTGATTGACTGAGTGATTGAATCAGAAATTCACGGAAAAGAAGCCACCAGTTGTAAAATTTGACACCACTAGGATCCAACCATCCCTAACAGAAGAATTAGAGAAAAAGGAGGCAAACAATTAGCAACAACTCGAAAGTAAACTGATAACAACAGCACAAACACTAATTCCTCTGCATAACAGAAAATGATAAGGCGCCCTTGGTGGAATGAGGAATGTGAACAAGCAATCCAATATCGATAGACTGCATACAACATCTGGAACAGCAAGAAGACACATAATAAATATAATACGTTCCTGGCGGTGAGAAAAGAGACAGCACAATTAATAAGACAGACCAAAAAGAGATACGGAAAGGTTCAAGTATTTGAAATCAAGAAATACTTCGAAAGAGACAATACACGAAATTTCTATAAAAACTTCAACATTAACCTAACGTCTCTGCCTTAAGGAAGAAAATTGGCAATTGGCACTAAACAACCAAGAAAACTACGAGGAACTTGCCAGATACTTTAAGGAACTACTGAACTGCCCGGAACCAACACGGTGATTTTCACCACAAGAACCTGAAAACACTTATCCAAATGCATTACCGCTAGCTGAAGAAGCAATCGCTAGACAGATCAAAAGACTTAAAAACAATAAAGCATGGGTTGAAGACGGAAATATAGCGGAAGCTCTCAAATCAGCAGGCCCAAACACGATAAAAGAAATCACCAAAATCATGCAAGACGTTAGGCATTCAGAACAAATCCCAGAATACTGGAAAAATGAATTAATTCACTCGTTACACCAGAAGGGAGACAGAATGCATTTCAACAAGTACAGAGAAATCTAACTAGTGTCAGTTGCATACAAAATTATATTCCAGTGTCTTCTGCATGGAGAACAAAAACAACACCAACAACAACTATAATAAAAATCGGGGAATATCGAACAGGATTCAGACCAGGCCTATCGCTTCGGGAGCAAATCTTGAAACTAAAGCTAATCATAAGACATCAGAGAATTTGTAGCAAAAATTTAATCTGCACATTTGCTGATTTCTAGAAAGCCTATGACTCAGTTGATCGGGAATCACTCTTGCAAACATTGAATAACAAGGTTTAAACATGAAAACATTTGCAATCATAAAACAGACACTGACAGGCACGAAGTCCGAGGTTAAATTCATGGGGTAAACCTCAGATGTCTTTGAAATGAAAACGGGTTTAAGACGAGGGGATGGACTCTCTCTATTCTACTCTTCAACAGCGTCCTTGAAAAAGTGATACAAGAATGGCGCAAACAGGAATGATCCTCCAAAATCCACCAAGAAATCGCATAAAGCAGAGGAAAATTAGCCTAGCATTTGTAGACGACCTAGCAATCTTACCTCGAGACATTTCGACGCCAAAAATGCAGAAAACGTCAACCTCCTGATATCTTTTGAAAATACGAAATACATGACCTGCAACAAACAAGCACCAAAACTCATGGACACAAAATGTGGCAAAATTACACGAGTGTCACAGTTTAAATATCTTTATGAAACATTTCAGACCGAGCGAGTTGGCCGTGCGGTTAGGGGCGCTCAGCTTTGAACTTGCATTCGGGAGATAGTGGGTTCGAACCTCAATGTCGGCAGCCATGAAGATAGTTTTACATTTTTCCCATTTTTACACCAGGTAAATACTGGGGCTGTACCTTAATTAAGGCCAGGGCCGCTTCGTTCCCATGCCTTGCCCTTTCCCATCCCATCGTCGCCTAAAGACCTATGTGTGTCGGTGCGACGTAAATCCAATTGTAAGAAACAGTTCGGGAAAATGAAATTGAAACAAAAGCAAACGAAATTTGATGTCAAAGGATGCAAACTGCACACCGACTAACCCAAAATAAATACAACGAAAATGTACCTCCAAGTACGCAAAACTAGGATATTGCAGTACAGTCATTAAACCAGAATGTATTTATGGATCAGAAACGCTATTTTTGATCAGGAAAGCAGACATCGAAACCACTGAGAAAATGGAACGTTAAATCGTAAGAAAAATTCTAGGGCCAAAACTCGCAGATGGATAATACCGACTCAGAGGCAAACAGGAATTCAAACAATACACACATATTCACAGTGACATTAGACAACATAGGTTAAGATTCTATCGACATATTGAAAGAATGGATGCATCCAGACAGGCTTACAAAGAAAGTAGTCAGATTCTATGGAAATAGGAGTAAAGCCAAAACTGACAAAATGAAATAGAGAGGAGAACTCAAAACCGATTTGAATCAGGCAGGAATTACACCAGCAAATGTACAAAACCGGGCAATCTTCAGATCCAAAATTCACAACTGGCAAGTTGACCAAGGAGGAGACCTGGTCTGAAGAGTGAATGGTTGTTGTGTTGTTTGAGTCATCAGTCCATAGACTGGTTTGATGCAGAACTCCATGCCACCCTATCCTGTGCTAACCTTTTCATTTCTACGTAACTATTGCATCCTACATCTGCTCTAATCTGTTTGTCATATTCATACCTTAGTCTACCCCTACCGTTCTTGCCACCTAAACTTCCTTCAAAAACCAACTGAACAAGTCCTGGGTGTCTTAAGATGTGTCCTATCATACTATCTCTTCTTCTCGTCAAATTTAGCCAAATCGATCTCCTCTCACCAATTCGACTCAGTATCTCTTCATTCGTGATTCGATCTATCCATCTCACCTTCAGCATTCTTCTGTAACACCACATTTCAAAAGCTTCTATTCTCTTTCTTTCTGAGCTAGTTATCGTCCATGTTTCACTTCCATACAATGCCACGCTCCACACAAAAGTTTTCAAAAACATCTTTCTAAATCCGATATCAATGTTTGAAGTGAGCAAATTTCTTTTCTTAAGAAAGATCTTCCTTGCTTGTGCTAGTCTACATTTTATGTCCTCCTTACTTCTGCCGTCGTTGGTTATTTTACTACCCAAGTAACAATATTCATCTACTTCCTTTAAGACTTCGTTTCCTAATCTAATATTTCCTACATCACCTGCCTTCGTTCGACTGCACTCCATTACTTTTGTTTTGGACTTATTTATTTTCATCTTGTACTCCTTACCTAAGACTTCATCCATACCATTCAGCAACTTCTCGAGATCTTCTGCAGTCTCAGATAAAATAACAATATCATCGGCAAATCTCAAGGTTTTGATTTCCTCTCCTTGGACTGTGATTCCCTTTCCAAATTTCTCTTTGATTTCCTTTACTGCCTGTTCTATGTAAACATTGAAAAGGAGAGGGGACAAACTGCAGCCTTGCCTCACTCCTTTCTGGATTGCTGCTTCTTTTTCAAAGCCCTCGATTCTTATCACTGCAGACTGATTTTTATACAGGTTGTAGATAATTCTTCGTTCTCGGTATCTGATCCCTATCATATTCAGAATCATAAATAGCCTGGTCCAATCAACATTATCGAATGCCTTTTCTAGATCTACGAATGTCATGTACATGGGCTTGTCCTTCTTGATTCGATCCTCTAAGATCAGACGTAAAGTCAGGATTGCTTCACGTGTTCCTACATTTCTTCTGAAGCCAAATTGATCTTCCCCCAACTCAGCTTCAAATTGTTTTTCCATTCTTCTGTAAATAATACGTGTTAAAATTTTGCAGGCATGAGATACTAAACTAATAGTGCGGTAGTTTTCACCCCTATCAGCACCGGCTTTCTTGGGAATAGGTATAACAACATTCTGCCGAAAATCGGATGGGACTTCTCCTGTCTCATACATCTTGCACACTAAATGAAATAACCTTACCATGCTGGTTTCTCCTAAGGCAGTCAGTAATTCAGAGGTACAGGAAACAAGGTACCCAGATGAAGAGATTTTAGAATCCGAAGGCTACCGATTTTTCAAGAGCAAAGCGCAAAGAGGAATCCTCAATGGAGCTGTGATGCTTGAACCGCGTTTGCTGTTAGAACCAAGATCCTTAAATCGGTCGCAAATTTCGAACCTGTGAATGACAGATTGTCTATACTCACAATTAAATGCGCGAACAAAACCTACGCTCCAGTTAACGCACATGCTCCTACAAACGATAAGAACAAGTCTGATCCAGACGAAGTTGATAATTTCTGGGATCTACTGGATGAAAAATTAAACAAAATCCCCAAACACCATGTCAAGCTTCTTTTGGGTGACTTCAATGCCCAACTAGGTCGTGAACAGAAGTACAAGAAAGTTATAGGAAATTACCCTGCTCACAAAAGAACCAATCACAACGGCAAAAGACTGGTGTCCATTTGCGAAAATCACAACCTGCAGGTCATGTCGACCCACTTTCGCCATCTACCCAGAAAGCAAATGCCTTGGCGTTCTCCCGTCCAAGCTCTCGGAGAGTTCCAAATTGATCATGTTGCAATCTCCAGGAGAAACAGCCCTGAGATTATGAATGTCAAGGTAAAGAAAGGCATCAATGTGGACTCAGATCATTATATGTCTCTTATCAAATTCAAACCAATTCCCGCAAACACAAGGAAGACAACCAAACAGATCACACGCTTCGACAATGATAAACTTCGGCAAAGGGTCGAGGAGTTCCAGGAGAAGGCTAGACCAAATGACTGTGACTTTAACAACGCCAAAAGTCTTCTTGTTGAGGCCGCCAAAGACGTTGCAGAAATCAAGAGAAGCAAAAAGCATGCCTGGTGGAATGGTACCTGCGAATCAGTCCTCCAAGAAAGACTCAATGCGTGGAAACAGTACTACTCTACGAAATCAGAAAATGATTGGGAAACCTACAAAACCCAACGTGCCCAAGCAGCTAGGGTGTTCAGAACTGAGAAACGTAAATACGAAAATTCTCTCATTGAAAAGATAGAACAAAACTTTAGGAAGAATGAAAGCAGAGAGTACTACAGAGCCTTCAAACGCAAACTCACTGGCTATAAACCACCATCTCTATGTTTTGAGCGAAAGGACGGCACACTGGCGACGTCAAATGAAGAAAATTGCAGCATTCTGGCAGATTACTTCAAGAATTTACTTAATTGCTCTAAACCGCAAAGCGCCATTGAGACAGAGGAACCCTTACTCAGGTACCCAGATTCCAGACCACTCGACAGAGATGAAATCAGGCGCCACATTGCCCGTCTCAAAAATAACAAAGCGCCGGGGGAAGACTCAGTAGTAGCAGAACTATGGAAGTATGCCCCAGAGGAATCACTTGATATCTTGCAAAAGCAAATAGAAGAAATTTGGAACAAGGAGACCCTACCCGAAGATTGGAAAATAGCTTTGATCCATCCATTACACAAAAAAGGCAGCATGAAGAACATCAAAAACTACAGAGGAATATCTTTGCTACCCGTGACTTACGAAATGTTATCACTTGCCATCCTGGAGCGTTTGGAAGCACAAGTCGAACATCAAATAGGTGAATACCAAGGAGGGTTCAGAAAAGGTCGCTCAACAGCTGAACAGATCCAAAATCTCAAAACGATCATTAGATTATTGTGCAGTAATTTCCAAGCAGTATGTGTCTGTCTTTGTGGACTTTAAGAAAGCGTACGACTCCATTGACCGGGAATTCCTGCTAAACATCTTAAATGAATTTGGAGTTGATTTGAAACTGCTGGCACTAATTAGAGCCACCCTGACCGATACAAAATCCAAGGTGAAACGGATGTCTCTCGCATTTCTTTGACATCACAACAGGAGTTTGACAAGGTGATGGGCTATCCCCGATACTCTTCAACTGTGTTCTTGAAAAGATCATCAGAACCTGGCGGGTGAGATTACAGAAAACCAACTACAGTCCATTGAGAATAGGAACTAAATCCAAGGGGATCGCAACAGACTGCTTAGCATTTGCTGATGATATTGCTGTTCTCTCAAACGACATAGAAACAGCTAGAGCTCAAGTTGAAATTTTAAAGGAAATTGCCGAACAAACTGGTTTGCAGATATCGTTTGAGAAAACAGAAGTAATGACTAACATCAAAGAGGCTCCACCAAAACTCCGTACAAAATGCGGGGACATCACCCGATTAGACAAATTCAAATACCTGGGTGAGATCATCATGAAAAATGGACTGGACAAAGAAGCACTTCAGGAGCGAGTACGCAATCTGGAAATAGCCTACCAAACATCCCGCACAATCTACAACAAAAAACGCCTTTCCCAAAACACCAAGTTACGTCACTATGAAACAGTTCTGAAGCCAGTAGTTCTATATGCAGCCGAAACCCTGTCTCTAAATGCCAACAAAGGACTCCTTGAAGGACTGGAGAAAAGAGAACGCAAAATTGTGAGAGGAATCTTGGGATCAAAGTACAGAAATGGAATCCAGCAAAAGAGATCCAACAAGGAAGTCTACAGCAAAATAGAGAAAATTACTGACACGATCAGAAAAAGACGGGCACGATTTTACGATCATCTGAAAAGAATGGACGAAAGAAATTTAACGAAAGAAATATTTCACTTTTTTGATTCAAACCCCAAAACCACAATTCCCTGGTTTAGAAATACCAAAGAAGACCTGCAAATGCTACATATCTCAGCTGAAGACGCCCTTAACAGAGATCTCTTCCGCAAGAAAATATTGACGAACGGGCTAAACCGAGACGAGCAACCGAAGAGAAGACACGGTGCCCCTTGGACAGAGGAGCGTAAGCAGGCCCACTCTCAAAGAATGAGGGGAATTTGGGCTCTAAAGAAGGCCAAGTTCAGTGTCAAATGCAACAAGACTTAACGTGATGTATTTGAGCATCTTCAAATTCCACTGTACTATGTAAGCCACGATTGAAGCTGCCAAATTGAGCTCAAAAGGGCAGCGCTCTACGTAGAGGTTGATATTGTCATCATAGCCATGGGACCGCTATTTTTACGTAATGCGTAATCATTTTAAAAATCCCACATACACTGGTCGGGATTCGAACCGCTTCCTCTTTGATTTCATGTCATCTATCATTCCTTTTTATTTATTATTGCCAGTAGTTCTACGTCGTACCCCTACAGACAGGTTTTTTGGCGACGATGTGTCAGGGAAGAGTTGGAACTGGGAGAAAATTTATCGTGGCCTTAATTAAGATACAGCCCCAGCATTTGCCATGTGTAAAAATAGAAAACCATACAAAACACCGAACCCGCCGTCTCTGGAATGCAAGTTAACAGCTTCATGGCTCTAACTGCGTGGCCAACTCGCTCGGTTCATATCTATCTATTCTTTCATATCTGTGTTTATTTTGAACGACGTCAAATTTACGGTTCGGTCTCTGTTGAACCCGAAACGATGCCAGTCACTAAGCTTCATAAAAATCAATGTGAGCGCGAGTCTAAAATTGTCCGTTGCACATAGGTTACTGTAGAATTATGGGAAATATATCTTCAAGGAACATTCATAACTCAGATACACAGTTATTGATTTTCACGTCCTGTATTTTCATATTTGATGCTGAAATTTAGAAAGAAACATGAGGGGCAATCAGTGTACACATATTTAAATGTTGGTATTATTTCAGAGTACTAATTTATGGCTGTGCATTTTCATTAAAAATATAGTATGTATTGTACGTATACCTCACAGGAAGCAGGTAGTATCGTACAGTCTACGCTGTTCTTGTAGCAGCGCCAGAACTCACCTGGAAAGAAACGAGGAAGACATTAACTAGAGTTGTCAGATGCCCCGTATTTTAAGGGACAGTTCTGTATTTAAGAGGAATATCCTTTGTCCCGTACAAATGACTTACAGATAGATAGTTCTGCGTTTTCACTATCGGAAATATAGATTTTCCTTGTTATCTGAAGAAGAAATGTAGGACTACAACAATGCAATTTGAAAATAATAGTTCTTCAAGCAATATTGTAGTGTAAATGCAGTTAAAGATAAAAAAACTTGATTTCTTTAATTATTCCACATTCTGAATATGCCGACCGTCGTTAAATAAAGGAAAATTCAGTAATAGACAACTATGTGTTCGACACGTCACCGGCTCAACAGGAGGTGCTACTCTACATTCTCACTTGCCTGTAGTCCAGTGTATGCTACTGTGATATTCAGATGTGCTGAGATATATTATACCCCAGCAAATAAAACTATACTGTTTGCATTTTGATAGGCAAACGGAAATAAGAAGAAGGCAATACTAAATGCTCTAAACGACTGTGAGAGTAGGATTTACTGAATGATTCCTTTTCTTTCATTCCTTTGCCTTGTAATATAAAGGTAAATTTCATGTATTGTTCGTATAAAGGAAGCACGCTTTTAGTTTTACATGATTAGACTACTGAAATAGTGATAATACCAGTAACTTAGACAAGTGACCTCCAATTTTACGAGTGATTCGAACCACAGGGTCGTGACTTTTCAATCCAAAAGTCCATTTTGCGTAGAGTACTGCTAATACAAACTACTTTTTTGCTACTTGCTTTACGTCGCACCGACACAGATAGTTCTTATGGCGACGATGGGACAGGAAAGGCCTGGGAATGGTAAGGAAACGGCAGTGGCCTTAATTAAGGTACAGCCCCACCATTTGCCTGGTGTGAAAATGGGAAACTAAGGAAAACCATCTTCAAGGCTGCCGACAGTGGGGTTCGAACCCGCTGTCTCCCGGATGCGAGCTCACAGCTGCGCCCTCCTAACCGCACGGCCAACTCGCCCAGTGATACAAACTACTAAGGTTAGAATTTAAATAACGGAGCGGATTAGTCGCGCGTGTTCACGTGCTACCTCTATGGGCCCCAAGTCTTATTCGGGAGACGAGTAGCTCCGAGAGAATGGTTTTCTAAATTTGCCCCATTTCCATTTTAAGGTAAACGCCGGGACAGTTACTGTTCTTAGTCCACAGTCGATTCCTCCTATCTCCTTATCCAATTACATTCAACATCATTCATTTCATCTCCATTAGCTCCTCACTTAAGGTTGGCGACGGGAAGTTCATCCTGTCGTAAAATGATGCCATATAATTTCATCTCGCCTCATCCCCGAACTCGCATCAGGGAACGGGACTAAAGGGAAGACTATAAGGATTTAAACTTTTAACAATTTGTTTTACGTCGCACCGTCACAGGCAGGTTTTATGACGTCAGTGGGACAGGAAAGTGTTAGGAGTGGGGGTAAGCGACCTTAGCCTTAATTAGGGTACAGCCCCAGTTCTTTCTCAGTGTGAAAATGGGAAATGATGGGAAAAGCATCTTCAGGGCTACCGGCAGTGGAATTCGAACCCACGACCATCTGAATGAACTGACTCAGACCGCGTAGCCAACTCACTAGGATCTAAACCCGCGTCGTAACAATGATGGAGTATGTGATAACCTATAGCTATTTAGTAGATACAAATATAGCCCATTCCCCTTATTTCAGGATGTAGAATGTTGAAAATGAAGTGTTGATTAGAACTTGGAACATTTTTGTTCTTTGGATACATCTATCAGGGCCGGCACCGTGGTGCAGAGGTAGCGTGCTTGCCTCTTACCTGGAGGTACCGGCTTCGATTCCCGGCCAGGTCAGGGATTTCTACCTGGACCTGAGGGCTGGTTCGAGGTCTACTCAGCATACGTGATTAGAATTGAGGAGCTATCTGACGGTGAGATAGCGGCCCCGGTCTAGAAAGCCAAGAATAACGGCCGAGAGGATTCGTCGTGCTGACCACACGACACCTCGTAATCTGCAGGCCTTCGGGATGAGCAGTGGTCGCTTGGTAGGCCAAGGCCCTTCAAGGGCTGTAGTGCCATGGGGTTTGGTTGTTATTTTTTGGATACATATACCAATACAGATAAATAAGAGTTTCTTAATACACCAAGATTTGTGTTCCTATTTCTGATTTGGGAATTCTGATAACCCTGAATTACTATTGAATTCTTTTAGATAATATTTGTAAATAAGCTTCAAATTCAAAGGAAAGAGGTAAACATATTTTTACTAGTTATTTGATGACACACTTAACCAAGCGGAGTGGCCGCGCGTGTTAACGCGCTACGGCTATGAAGCCTGGCTCTGCATTCGGGAGACGCGTGCGTTCGAACCCCACCGACAGCTGTTCTGAGAACGGTATTCTGTAGTTTCCCATTTTCACTTCCTGACAAATACCGGGAAATTCCTATTCACAGGTCACGGCCGATTCCTTTCACCTCCTTGCCCAATTTCATTCACCATTTTCATTAGCTCCTCACGGAGGCTGGTGTAAGAGAGGGCAACCGGCCATAAAATATCGTCCCTCCTATGCCAAAACCTCGAATGTGACAATGCTCTTCTTATCCATTTGTACCTGTCCCAGGCCTCGACAGAGTACTGAGTATAAAATCCTGCTTCACAAATATATCGTCGGATGGAATTCTTATGGATGAAGAACTTCGGGAAAACAAAACCGGGCATCGAAGTCCCATCCTCCCTACTTTCACTCAGCACAACGGCTACGCTCGAGAGCGTACGGTCAATGGTCCTGTTCGTTAAAATAAAGTGAGCATGTAATCTAAATATCTTGAAAATAGGGAACTATAGTAAGAGGAATACGCTAATCTACCAAATGATAAGAATGGATTTTCCCAAATTCAAAAACACAATTTTAATCACTGAGAGAAATCATTTATGAAAATTTTTACACACACGAAAAATGCCACATAATTGCCTACGTAGCAATTTTTAAAATATGATACACAACGTTATCGTATGGGTAATACCGTTAAATGTCTTTATCAGCTCGTTGTTCAGTCCTGAGTCTCATTCTGGCATTTCCAAACCAAAATCATTAAACACTGCATGTGTACACTTCACTACAGATTAGTAAGGATCTGTTCCTTTTACCTCGATATTGATATCATATAGATATCCACTATATTATAACATAACATAAAATAAATGAAGATTGTGGCCTTCTCGTGAGAATAAAAATATTTTACATCATTATCATGTTACTGAGAACATATGATACGTACATTCCCTTTCTTCTACCTAATTATCTAGTCATGAAAATAACGTCATCGCATGTCGCTCATAATGTCTAACCTTATCACATTAAATATTATCACACTATCGAATATACGTGCTTCTCCGGGGTAACAGACTTATTACTAATACTTACAAGGCGGACAGTCCGACGTTGGTTAACCTGTAATTCCACACAAATCAACATACACTTACACAATACACAAACAATAAACACACTTTAATGCTCTTCAGGAATCTATGACCCTTTTCAGGTCTCCTGGACTTCAATACCAGTCGGGTACTTGCCTTTGAGGTGCTATCTGAAAATCCCTACTACGAACTTATTTAAATACCCTAATCGGAGGGAGTACATCACCTATCGGCTGAATGAAAAACACAGCCTTGCGATGATATAACAAATTATTAGCAAGTGAATATTTCAGTAAAATGTTGAAATGAGCAACCCTCTCTCGGCTAGTTACACTGTGCAGGCTAAAAAAATATCTCTAATGGGACAAGCAGCTGAAGGTCTAGAATTCACTTTCTTTTACCCTCCATTGTAAGGTCGTAAATCAATTACTTCGAAGACAGTCGAGCTTCAGCACAGCTGAGCATACACACAAAATTTCATCCGGAACAAACGAGTAATTCTTAATTCAATTATCGTGTGCTTTCCTGGCATATTACCCTCCATGGGCACTCTTCACATATCACCATTTTATCATAATATCTCAGCCAGTTTCAGTACTGGCCTATCTGATTATTATTATTATTATTATTATTATTATTATTATTATTATTATTATTATTATTATTATTATTACTATTATTCATTCCTGTCCAGCACGTTCTCATCTATCTTGTTTGCCCTCAATTTCACACACGTGTACATAATATCCACATTATTCAAACAATTTTGAGATGATCCAACCGACAGGGATATAATATATAATATATCACTCACTCCTCAGCCCGAAGGCTGGCTCGTTGGATCCTCAACAGCAAATGCATGCAAATATTTTTATTATTTAAAAACGTAGTAGCAGACACCACAATGTAAACGCACTCTGGACTATTTAAAAATGATATGCTGTGTGTATGTGGAAACGCGTGTTTAGACAATTATAGGCAATCAGCCCGGAGCAAATGAAATTAACCTAACGTGGTCAAAATCCCTGGCCCGTACAGCAATCGAAAACAGAGCCCTGTGAACCGAAGGCCGCTATGCTGACTTTATACAACCACAGAATGAAGCCTAAATGAGATAATTTTCTACAACTGCTAACCATATTACTGGCAGTTGTTGGGTTCTACAGTCGTGCTAGCCGTGCTGGAAGAGTCATTTCCCGCGGAGAGAGAGAGAGAGAGAGAGAGACAGAGAGAGAGAGGGAGGGGGGCAGTCTGCCTGCTTGCGTCAGTGTGACTACGCTCAGTTCGGAGAGCATCGTGCTAGAATATGGTCAGGCGTACGTGTGATGCTTGTGAACACACGGGTTACTGTTTTCTCTTTGTGCAGTACCACGCTGTCAGCACAGCATGCGGCGTGCTCTTCACCAGGTGTTTATCTTTCCGCGAGGCCAAAGTTCCTAGCAACTGGCAGTAACTCGGTGACGCGGCTGTTCGGCGTTACGTTAATATCACTACGCGCGACTGAGAAACCTGTGCGGTTCATCTACAAAACTGACCAGTCATGCAGTATTTCAATTCTGTTCTGTGTAACAGTCAAAGGTTTGAAGACAGCCATTTTTCCATTCGATCACATACTATTTTTACTCTCAGCGAGCTGACTGTGCGGTTCGGCCCGTGGAGCTGTAAGGCATTTTCACAGCAAGTAGGCAGTGCATTAATTAAGGAACCAGCCACTTTCTTCTCAGTCTTAGCCCTTTCCCGCCCAATCGTCGCCGCAAACCTATTCGACTTCGTGCGACGTTGAACCACAAGCGTATATAACTAGTTCCGCTGATGAAAATGTTAGATTAGATCGGTACCCGAATATGAGTGCCGCCAGGTGTGATAAATTAACTGAGAATTAAAAATAACCTAACCTGACTAACCCCATGGCACTACAGCCCTGGAGGGCCTTGGCCTACCAAATGACCACTGCTCAGCCCAAAGGCCTGCAGATTACGAGGTGTCGTGTGGTCAGCATGACGAATCCTCTCGGCCGTTATTCTTGGCTTTTTAGAACCGGGCCGCTATCTCACCCTCAGACAGCTCCTCAATTCTAACCACGTAGGCTGAGTGAACCTCTTTTTTTTTTTTTTTTTTTTGCTAGGGGCTTTACGTCGCACCGACACAGATAGGTCTTATGGCGACGATGGGATAGGAAAGGCCTAGGAGTTGGAAGGAAGCGGCCGTGGCCTTAATTAAGGTACAGCCCCAGCATTTGCCTGGTGTGAAAATGGGAAACCACGGAAAACCATCTTCAGGGCTGCCGATAGTGGGATTCGAACCTACTATCTCCCGGATGCAAGCTCACAGCCGCGCGCCTCTACGCGCACGGCCAACTCGCCCGGTAAGAGTGAACCTCTAATCAGCCCTCAGATCTAGGTAAAAATCCCTGACCTGGTCGGTAATCGAACTCGGGGCCTTCGGGTAAGAGGCAGGCACGCTACCTCTACACCACGGGGCCGACAGAATTATAAATAGCATTTCATTATACCGCGCTCTGTATACAGTCGGCACTGGATGACTCGCATGCTACATATAGCTTTTCACGGAACTTCACTGCACGCGCGTTGCTGTGCGCTAACATGGGTGTGGGTGTGTGATGGCTCAGTTGTATTATCGTTGGCTCCTCACCAAGGCGTTGGCGGTTTGAATACTGATCATCGTACTGTATGTGACATTTAGTGACTTATGGTTTCAACATTTGAGTCTTGTAGAAATGACCAGCTAGATTTTCTACTTTCCCTGCTACAGTGGCTCGTTAACTCCCTCCGAGGATCAGTAGTAGATTGTCGGCTTCCGCATCCTATGAATACGGGCTCAAATCAGGCAGAAGTAGTAAGATTTTGAAGGACGGAAAATATCCATTCTACACTCCGTGTTGAACGATACTGGCATGTAAAATATTTCTAGTGACACGTTTGGTGTTCAACCGATAAAATTAATTAATAATAATAATAATAATAATAATAATAATAATAATAATAATAATAATAATAATAATAATAATAATAATAATGATAATAATAGTTTTACGTCGCACTAACTACGTTTACGGTTTTACAGAGACGAAGAGATGCCGGAATATTATCCCGCAGGAGTGCCTTAACGTGCTAGTAAATCTACCGAAACAAGGCTTCGTATACTACCGGAATGAGCCGGGGTCGAACCCACCAACTTGAGCTCAGAAGGCCCGTGTTCTACCGCCTGAACTACCCAGCCTGGCACAAAATGAATTAAAAACTCGGCAATAGGACGCTCATAAGAGATCTGGTTTCTCTGTCATTAGGTAGAGGGAAGAAAACGGAATGTCGAAATAACACACACTCACGTGCACAATCACCACTGATCTGCATTTAGTTATTATTATTATTATTATTATTATTATTATTATTATTATTATTATTATTATTATTATTATCATCCAATTTTCGTTTACGTCGTCTTATGGTGACGGTGGGATAGGAAAGGACTAGGAGTAGGAAGGAAGCGACCGGGGCCTTAATTAGAGGTGTGGAATGGAAAAGCGTGGAAAACCATCTTCAGGGCTGTCGAAAATTTGGTTCGAAGACACTATCTCCCGAATGCAAGATCACAACTACGCGACCCTAACCTCACGGCCAACTCGCTTGGTGATCTGGTGGCAGATTCCCTATCAGTTATTCACCTATTATTTTCTAAAATAATTACAAATTGGAAATTAATCGAACATCTCCCTTGGAATATTATTCCAATTCCTAATTTCTCGTCGTATAAACGATTTTTTGCTCCAATTTGTCCTCTTGAATTCCAAATTTATCTTCATATTATGATCATTCCTACTTTTAATAACACCATTCTTTTCCTACACTTCACTGACGGCTTCGAACACACCGCTGAGTCGAGCAGGTCGTCTCCTTACTCTTAAGGTAGGGAGCCTAAATGGTGTCAAATCAAAATACCTGCATATGGCAACTGCGGCCACAATAGTCTTCTTCTTCTTCTTCTTCTTCTTCTTCTTCTTCTTCTTATTATTATTATTATCATCGTCATTTTTCGTTCTATCAATGTATGATAACCTATGAACTACATCTCCTTCTTAATCTGTTCACCCTCCAGGGTTGGTTTTTCCCTCGAACTCAGCGAGGGATTCCAACTCTACCCTCTCAAGGGCAGTGTCCTGGAGCGTGAGACATTGGATCGGGGGATACAACCGGGGAGAATGACATGTACCTCGCCCAGGTGGCCTCACCTACTACGCAGAACAGAGGCTGGATGGGAAAATTGGAAGGGATACGTGAGGAAGAGGGAAGGAAGCGGCCGTGGCCTTAAGTTAGTTACCATCCCGAAATTTGCCTGGAGGAGAAGTGGGAAACCACGTAAAACCACTTCCAAGATGGCTGAGGTGGGAATGGAACCCATCTCTACTCATTTGACCTCCCGAGGCTGAGTGGACCCCGTTCCAGCCCTCGTACCACTTTTCAAATTTCGTGGCAAAGCTGGGAATCGAACCCGGGCCTGCGGGGATGGCAGATAATCACACTAACCACTACACCACAGAGGCGGACTATGAACTACATACTGGGTGTAATCATAAGGTACGGCCAAATATTCAGGGCAAATTCTTCACACTTTGAAGCAGTATGGGTGAAGTACAGTGGGGACTTTCAAGGCCCTGGGACCGGTACGGTAGCTGTGAAGACCCTTACAAAAGGGGCTCTGGTTAAGACGCAGCAGGTCGTTATGCACGTCAGGTACCAAAATGGGTTAAAAAGAATTATGTACCTTTAAATCTTATAGCAATTGTATAGTATTTTCAGAAGTGATTCTACATACTGTATATGATTTGATTATGTGTGCAAGTTACATAAGATATTATGAGTAGAATTTTTTAAATAATGTAAATTTATTAAGGATGAGTTTTGTGTTTAATAGAAAAATTGTTAATATAAATTGTATAATACTGTATTTTTGGAAAAATGTCTTCTTTTCTTTTTATTTAAAATTTAGTTGCTGAGAACAATGTATTTTTGTGTAAACACCTCATTTGCAAATAAAGCATTTTGATATCATTTGATTTGATTTGAAAGAAAATATGTTTTATGGACATGGGTCCGAATACGCTATAATTCTATTTTAGAACGTATTTTCTACAACTTTACATAATACATTAATCATGGAAAACACACAGGATTAGTGTACCACGTAGAGTTGTAGAAAATGAGTTCTAAAAGGAAAATGACACGTTTCCGGACCCATGTCCATATAACACATTTTCTTCTTTTACGTGTGAGGAATGTGCCCTGAAAGTTTGTCCGTACCTTATTTTTGCACTCTGTATAACCCTTCTTTCTCTTGTACTCTATCCAGTCAGTGTATGATGACTTGTAAGCTACATGCAGCCATTCTCTACGGCCAGTGAACCCTCCATTTGCATTGGCATGTGTTATCAGTAGAGCCCGGAAGTTGAGGCATTTATTTTTCCTAAAATAGGCAGGCAAATAAGCGCTTGACATTTATAAAACAGTCAGTAAAATAATTAAAATAGGGATTTATAGTGAGAAAAATGCGCACAAAAAATAATAAAGATGCTCTAATGTAAGCTACATAGCACACATCTGCTTCACATTTTAGTACTTAATCTTACACCCCTCTGTGGGTGGGGATGACAGAATAACGTAAAAGGTATCCCCTGTCTGCCGTAAAAGGAGGCGACTAAATGGGGGACCAGGGCATCTTATCTTGCGAGTGTGGGTTGGCGACCACGGTCCCCTTAGCTGAGTCTGGCTTTGCTTCCACTTACTTGTGTCAGGTTCCTCGTTCTTACTTTTCTTGTCTGATCCCCCTTGGTCAACTCTTGTTCTTTTTCCGACTCCGACAGTATTCGATTTTCGAGGCCTAGGGAATCTTTCACTTTCGCGCTTTTCGTGGGCCTTCCCTTTCTTTTGCCGATACCTTCATTTCTCGAAGTATCGGACATCTTCCATTTTCCTTCCGAATAGTGTTAGTAGAGGATGGTTACGAAGTTGGTCTTCCTCTTAAAACTATAATCACCACCAGCACTAAATTTTACGTAGCAAGGATGGGATCTGCCAACCCTCTCGGCCATGGCTTGTGGAGTTTGCAGACGAGATTTGTGTAATATAAAAATATCGTCTGTGTAAAGGTTATTTTTTGTCTATTAAGTTAAATGATTTTTTCTGTATTACCAATACAGTACGTTGGAATTACATATTTTTTATTTTCATTGATTAATTTTAATACATAAATAACAGCCGAAAATATCCACAACAATTTAAACAAGCAATAAAAAGCAATCTATCATATAGGCTACTGAAGCTAAAATAGGCAAAAAGGCAAAATAATAACTGGTCCTACCGTTCCCAAACGTACGGAAACATGTTTGTTTCTATGTGACACTTCGATGTATCCACCCAGACAAAAAAAACGTTTTGCCTAAATTCCGGGCTCTAGTTATCCGATGCAGCTTCAGTACTCAGCAGGACATCATGCGCTGTAATACGATCACCTTGCGTCGTTCTCCTTAGATAAGGGACTATTTAGCGTGACGATTATCTAAGTGAACGTTTAATTCACAAAAAGATATCGTAGAGAAATTATTCCAAATGCTCACTTAAGATTAAAATACAAGAGAGCATACAATTATGCAAATTAACTTACAAGTACAAGGAATAATATCCTAACGTAAAATACAGACACACTGTACAGTTAACTTATTGACAAGCAAGAAATGACAGTTCAGAAAATACGTGTGAAATTGAGTTCGTAAAGTAGCAAGACTTTCCGCTGTATAAATATACGCTACTCCTATCGAAACTGAACTGGATCCGTGGCACACACAGCCCATGAAAAAAAAAAAAAAAAGACTTTTGGCCATATTAGCCATACAGCTGGTGAAATATTGACTTTGTACATAATAAAGTAATATGACACATTCCTGAAAAACGAAAGGTTTGTACAATCATTGTTGAAGAAATTAATAATAATAATAATAATAATAATAATAATAATAATAATAATAATAATATTTGCTTTACGTCCCAGTAACTACTTTTACGGTTTTCGGAGACGCAGAGGTTCCGGAATTTTGTCCCGCAGGCGTTCTTTTACAAGCCACGAAATCTACTGACACGAGGCTGACGTATTTGAGGACCTTCAAATACCACCGGAATGAGCCAGGATCGGACATGCCAAGTTGTGGTTAGAAGGCCAGCGCCTCAACCGCCTGTGCCACTTAGCCCGGCGTGAAATAATTAGTAAACAAAGGAGGGCACTTGCAGACATACCGCACTTTTAAAGCAGATTCATTCACTGGATGTTTCTAATTCTCACAGTTCCTTCCTTTGTATGATCTCGACCGAGCTCGATAGCTGCAGTCGCTTAAGTACGGCCAGTATCCAGTAATCGGGAGATAGTGGGTTCGAGCCCCACTGTCGGCAGTCCTGAAGTTTGTTTTCCGTGGTTTCCCATTTTCACACCAGGCAAATGCCGGGGCTGTACCTTAATTAAGGCCACAGCCGCTTCCTACATCTTTCCTATCCCATCGTCGCCATAAGACTTATCTGTATCGGTGCGACGTTAAGGAAATAGCCAAACAAAATGTATGATCTCGAAACAGAACATCGGTGAAATATAATTTTCGATGCGAAAAATGAAAGCTATAAACAAGTCAGAGACATTGTGAATATTTAATTTTTACGACCGCAATGTACTTGAACCAGGGGCCGATGGCCTAGATGTTACTATGGTTGTCTGACGAGAAGTCGTGTGCATGCCGGGTAGGGGGCGCAGAGGGTAAACATGGCTGCTCCGCATGCACCAGTCTCAAGTCTAAAGCCCTGACAATAAACATTGGTTCCGTGCACGGTGATTGTTATGAACTAAGGTGCTGCTGTGAAGTTTCAAATTGGTAGTGCAATTGTGCTTTAGTTACACATTATTTTACTGTAAGTACTGCATAATGAACAGTTCAATAACGAACCCGCATCTCTTTCAGAGAGTTCGCACTGTTTATCACGACTAATGTTTGTAGTCTAGTATAGTATCTGATAGTGATGATGATGCTTGTTGTTTGAAGGGGCCTAACATCTAGGTCATCGGCCCAGTGTAGTATCTGTTATTACCGGGCGAGTTGGCCGTGCGGTTAGAAGCGCGCAGCTGTGAGCTCGCATCCGGGACATAGTGGGTTCGAATCCAACTGTCGGCAGCCCTGAGGATGGTTTTCCGTGATTTCCCATTTTCACACCAGGCAAATGCCGGGGCTGTACCTTAATTAAGGCCACGGCCGCTTCCTTCCCATTCCTAGGCCTTTCCTCTACCATCGTCGCCATAAGACCTATCAGTGTCGGTGCGACGTAAAGCAAATAGCAAAAAAAAAAAAAAAAAAAAAAACCGTATCTGTTAGTCGTGCCAGCTTCATCAGCATCTTCATCGTCATCTAATTAAACCAGTGGGTGGGTTTGTTTTTTACTGGAAGAAAGTCAGCCAAAATGTATATATACTGTAGTACTGTGATTAAATGGAGAAAATAAACAATGCACGTTTGTAGGAGATGGAGTTCCGATTTGTATAAGTTTTTTGAACAACAGTGATCATGGTACACTATGCTTTGTACAAACAAATACGGTATGGTTCAAATCTGCAACTCACTGGGGAACGTATCACACATGAGGGAGTCCAGCAGTTTAATCCCATGAAAATAGCTGGCATTGCATCTGTGTCCAAATCTCGTGCGCATAAGCGATGCAACTTGGCGTCTGGTTAGATTAATGCAGGCGAATCATGGTTTAGTAGGAATACTGGTTTGAAGTGTTGCATAATATCGCCCATTGTGAAGACCTGTTGTAGTCCGTTCCACTCACCGCCTCTCGCGAGCTTTCATGTGAATAATGGGGAGGAAATCTGTATAAGGAAGTAGAAGTCGGAATTGAGCTTTAGTTGTACTTTGTTTAGCTGGGAGATTGTTGTGTTCAATTGAGGCACGTCCTTTAATTCACAAGAAATGAATTTCGATTCTTTGGAGTTCATTCACCCCATTATGAGCCTTAACCTGCCAAGACGACGGGGATAACACCTGGTCAGCTTGAGGACATTTTCAGGAGTACTGCCTGGCTTCCTCCAGGTCCGGCACCTCTCATATAACACAGCTCCTCAGTTGGTTTTACGAGGTTTGGGAACCCCTTTCCAGTCCTCAGTCCAGAATTGAAATCTTTGGACGTGCCAGCGATCGACCTAGAGCTCTTCAGGAAAGAGGCAGACAAGCTACCCCTACACCATGGGGCGTTCTACACACACGTTTAGTTGAAATAATTGGAAGGGGAGAGGAGCAATTATTGTGTCTGGAGTTCAAACAATCCAAGATCATCTAGAAACAACACTGCTTACAGAGAGCAATGAGTTCGTTGGGAGGTAATGAGACGCATAGGGAGGAAATGTGAAGTGCCGTGAAAATTAAAGTTTTACCGCACCCAGTCGAGAATACCATGCTCCGACCACTCAAAGGTTCTAATTACCAAAAGTCTTAACAGATCTCAGGGTGTCAGCAATTAGTCATAAAGACGTGCTTTAAGATTCTGGAGGCCAACCACATGGTGTTGTCACACTTAAACACCCTCAAGTGCTACCAAAATTACTCGAAATAGAGCTCATCATCTTGGGAATAGAAGGCCGACAACTTACGAACTACGCCAGAGAGGACGTATTATTATTATTATTATTATTATTATTATTATTATTATTACAATATTTCACCTTTGTTGTTCATAATGTACATGGATCATCTGTTGAAAGGTATTGAGTGACAGAGAGAGATTCTGTTAAGTGAAAATATATTAAGCAGTTTGCTGACGACATGATATTAATGGCAGATTGTGTCGAAAGCCTGCAGTCTAATATCTTCTAACTTGAAAATAGGTGCAATGAATATGGTAAGAATATTAGCCTTTCGAAGACTAAATTGATGTAAATACGTACGAAATACAAGATAATTGAATGTCAGATTGGGGATAGAAGGCCGGAACAGGTAAATAATTTCTAGCATTTAGGATGTGTGTTCTCCCAGGCTGATAGTATAGTAAGAGAGATTGAATCAAGGTGCAACAAAGCTAATGCAGTGAGCTCGCAGTTGCGATCAACAGTATTCAGTAAGAAGCAATTCGGCTCCCGGACAAATCTATCTTTACATCGGTCTGTTTTCAGACTAACTTTGCTTTACTGGAGTGAAAGCTGGGTGGACTCAGGATATCTTATTCATAAGTTAGAAGTAACAGACATGAAAGTAGTGAAAATGATTGCTGGTACAAATTGGTGGGAACAATGGCAAGATGGTAGGTTGAATGAGGAGATAAATCATACGTTAGGAATGAACTCGATAGATTAAACTGTACGCATAAACCAGCTTCGGTGTTGGAGTCATCTGAGGCGAATGGAGGGCGATAGGTTTCTTGGGTTTCTAAGAGAATAATGGACTCCGTTATGGATGGTAACAGAAGTAGGGAGAGACTAATACGACGATGTTTAGGCTCAGTTTCTCACGATTTAAAGATAACCGTTATAGAACTAAACGAGGCCACAGAACTAGCTACAAATATGGGATTGTGGCGGCGGTTAGTAAATTCACAGATGCCTGCAGACTGCATGCTGAAAGGCAGAGCAGTCTATAATGATGATGTATGTATGATGTTATTACAATCTTTGTTACATCAGACTATTAATGGAATTGACGTCATCTCACGAGGCTAACTGAACCAAGGCCCAGCGCTCCATCCAGGATTAAAATCCTGGAACGAGCTGGGAATCGAACCTGAGGCCTCTAAGTAGGGGACCCGTACATCACTGGGCTGGCAAAGTTACAATCAATAATAATAATAATAATAATAATAATAATAATAATAATAATAATAATAATAATAATAATAATAAACATCATTTTGCTGAAAAACCCAACAACCACTGCATGGACGGAAGAACGGAAGAAAAAATAACTAGATGAAGAAGATAATCTCTGAAGAGAAGAAAGGAAATTCATCTGATCAATAAGTTCAATCGCGCTCCTTAGTTGGGCACAAAGTTGTGCAAAATAATAATAATAATGTAATAGTGAATGGCCTACGGAGAAGCCTGTTGCACTTCTTTAGATTTGACTCCCATGGGCAGCCTGCGCGTCTGTGAGGATGGAACTCTACCTAGTACGATTGTAAATAACAAACTACTCTTACTACGATCTTCTGTTCCCAAGATAGCGAGTTCGTTCCCGGCTGATTTTGACGGGATTTGTTCGAAACGGTCCCCGAGCCAGAGGAGTTAACCAATGCAGGTTAAAGTACCCGACCTGGCCGGGGCTCGAGCATGTGACCCCTTGAACCAAAGACCGGCTTGCTAAGAGGTTAGCCGTGGAGTCGGACAATACTACTGCTACTACTACTAATGTGTTACTACACCAGTTGCAATGGACTTTTTTACAATTGCTTTGTGTCGCACCGACGGCATGGATTTTTAATAGATCATGTGGTGTCGAAGTTTGTCCTGAAGAAGTTTCTTTTCTAACTTTCCGAAATACAACGCGCGGCATTGTAGGGGCATGAGTGGAAAAAAAGCGACCGAGGCCTTAATTAAGGTACAGCCCCAGCATATGCCTCGTGTGGGAAACAACGGATTACCATCTTCAGGGTTGCTGACAGTGGGGTTCGAACCCACTATCTCCCGAATGCAAGCTGACACCTAGGTGACCTAAACCATACAGCACACGCTCGATAGTGGTAGCAGCAGTATTTTATATCCAGTATTGTGTATACCCTCATTTGCGAGTGCCGTGGTGTAGGCTAGCATGCCTGCCTCTATCCCGAAAGCCACGGTTTTGATACCCAGCCAGTCCAAAGATTATATAATTATGGACTGAATCTGGAACGGTGTTCAATCATCCTCGAGAGAACAAATGACGGTGAGTTACTCAGGAGCGGTCTGATACGAGGTAAATGACCTGGTCAAAAAAGCCAAGCAATACTTCTGAGGATGTCACCAAGCTGACCACATGACACTCCAGTATTTGCAGGGCAGCAGGCATCTTGGTAGACCAATGTCCTAATGGGCTGCTGTGCCACGGACAATACATCTACTACTATAATTCTAAAATGTTTGCAATACTCCCCTGTAGGGGAGACGGGCCCCTTGGGCGATATAGGAACTGTCCCGGCATTCGCCTTAGTGCAGGAGAATGAAAAACCACGGAAAACCATTCTCAGGACAGCCGACAGTTGGGGCCAGCCGTGAGTTCCAGCCCTTTCCCATCCCCCGAATGCAGAGGCGTAGAACCTTGGTAGATATATCGAACTACCCTCATATAAAAGCGCTGGATACGCTATTACTATGGTAAAGTCAGGTTTTATGAGTAATAAGAAATTTCACTTCGTCCTTAAATTGGATAGAGTGCACGCTTTAGCATCAAACTTTACTTCTTCTAAAAACTCAAGTAGATACATTAAATGTTTTATATGGAGCAGGAAATAAAGGAAATGAGTACATTATCAATAAAGTAATATACTTAGTTCTTCATAAAGCTCTTGCAAGTGGCGCGTAGTACAACCATGTCAATACTTAACCCATCATCTCATGGAAGTAATTTCCTTAAGACGGGCTGTAGCCGACAATGGCGTGATCAGTTGTGCGGGCAGCCTGAAGATTTATAGCCAGACACTTGCTTCCTTAACTTCTAGCAGACTAACGTGCGATACAAGAAAATCTATATACGGCGGATATCCGTTTAAAAGTTTCCACCCTTTTTCTGTGCCATACATACGTGCACAGCACTATCGTATCAAACTTCAACTCAGGAGTGGTGGCTTAAACAATTTATTGAAATATTGCGTGATGTAATGTTAAATCAGCATAGTTTAATACAACTTAATAATAATAATAATAATAATAATAATAATAATAATAATAATAATAATAATGGTTCTCCAGAATCGTTAGATGAGACCAGCAAAAATTTAATACAACTTTTCAAAAAGGTTGTGAAACCAGCAGGTTAAAAATAACATCGCTTGTGATAGAGTTTCCATTACAGCATATACGTGTTGAACATGTACAAGTCCGCTTAAACTGTATTGATTAGCCATGTTGCAAAATCTGTATAGCAGATTAATTATTTCATTAATAATAATAGTAAAAATAAAAATAATCGCCTTTTAATTGCCTCAAATTCCACCGACCTCAGCCAGGATCGAACCTCACTGTCATTGAAGTAAGAAGATAACGACTAACCCAGTCATTAAGGTACATATGAATAATAATAATAATAATAATAATAATAATAATAATAATAATAATAATAATAATAATAATAATAATAATAATAGTGCCGGGCGAGTTGGCCGTGCAGTTAGGGGCGCGCAGCTGTGAGCTTGTATGCCGGAGATAGTGGGTTCGATCACCACTGTTGGCAGCCTTGAAGATGGTTTTGCGTGGTTTCCCATTTAAGAAATTTTAAACTGTATTTTTGTATAGCTCTATAAAAAGGTTGGCGTCAGAAAGGAAATTCGGCCGTAAATCTGGGCCAAATACAGAACCAAGTGCCTACCCCAACAAATTGAGAAGAGTGCCAGAAAGAAGAAGAAGACGACGATGATTGTTATTATAATCATTAATTAATTACTGTTTCAGCAACTGCCCACGAACTTCAGAGGTGGAAAAATGTCGGTATTTTTGTCATTAAACTGCTGCTGCTGTTGTTGTTCTTGTTATTATTGTTACCGGTAATTGATATAAATCGGATCACTGCGACGTAATTCCCTTGCACTACCGTTTGATAACTTGGGGTATTGTAAGATTTTTAATAATGTGTGTACAGTATGATTGCTGTAGTTACCTGACATCGGCTTCTAGATTTTCCAGTGTATAATAATTTGTTCCGTACGCCTGCAATGCACGGAGTGTTAGTTATTTTTTTAAGGCAGTGTGATCTAATAATTTTCGCTTTAGAGGCCAAATTGTATCTTCGAAATATTTTCTCGTGCGAGGATATACAGTATAATTCCGTGACAAATTCGTTTTGGTGTATACACAGCTGGAGGAAGTTTGAATACACCAGTGCTCCCGTAAAGCCCAGTTAAACACCTAGGCCCAGCGATTCTTATCTCAAAGCCCCGTCAAAGAAAATCGTTTTACTTCGTGTAGGCATTATACTTACTTAAATTTATTTTTCGTAACTATTGAACAAGAAATCTTGAACGTAAATTATACTAGCCATTTTAAAAGGCCAAACTCTATTATAAATGATTTTTACCATTTGTTTTACGGAACACTAACTCTAATAGATTTTCGAAGGCGATAGAATAGGTTAGTTAGGATAAGACTGGCTGGAAAAAGGGAGTGATTGGTAGGTAGCGATCGTATGGTAGGGTACAGACACGACATTTACCTGGCGTGAAATCAGGAAGTCGCGGAAAGCCATCTTCAGAACTGTCATGTTCTGAACGCAAGTGTACTTTTACGTGACGAGTACCGTGATTTTATTATCGCACGCTAAAAGTTTTACAATTACTTGCACGTACAAGCCATCAAAATTGAAAAGCTGAAGTAAATAGATTTATATTTTAAAACCTACCGGTTTTGAATGAATTTAGATTTTGAATCATACAGTATGTCCCTCAGTAAGGAATCAGGTAATCATTAAACTGTTAATGCAAACTGCTGCTAAATATTTCAGTTTCCTTAAAGAGCCCACGAGTTGCCATTTTGACGACACCATTTGAAGGTTTCTGAAATGAATGGCGAACATTTTCAGAAACTTTCGTGAACAGGCAATACTGTTCTACTTTTCAAGAAATTTAAAATGTATCACTGTAACGAAATCATTTGCGACTTAAATTTAATTATGCAACAGCAACAACAACATGAACAACAACAGAGATCTTCCGTGCAGATATATAATGGTTTCTCAGATTCGATTGAAGTGTTTGTTAGTTTGCACTTTAAGTGCACAATGGGGTAATGGCCTCCCTGAAGAAAAATATTAAAGTTCATTTATCCCTTCAATTTTATTACACTTTTGCTCCTGGTCTCGCATTTTTTCTGTCGTAAGAACACGAGACTTAAGGGGGCTCATACACCGCTTAATTAGAAAATGATCGATTTTTTGTTTGGGGTCTCATCTGAAATACATTTTCTTTCTGAACATATATATGAAGTTTTATTCAAAAATATTTATATTTCGCTGAGTTATCGCAGTTTTAATAATACTATGTGCTGTTCTGTCAGCTGAGTGGGCGTGGCTTGACAAGCAGATATATTTTTCAGTATTTTTTTCAGTGCATCGTTTTAATCTTGTTGGACTGACAATGGCTGCTGTACGTTCTGGTTGCCACGGAGATGTTCTTTTAACCATGGAATAGAAGGTTGCTTTGTTAACTACTCCTTGGCAACTGGGCAAATTCAAGTTTAAAAAGTTAAATACGGACAGCGTAACATAATACACAGTTCAAAAAATTAGGGGAACATGTCTTTGAACGTATGCCATGCTCCACAAAGCAATACCTCACACCCAGGTATATATATATTTTTTGCTAGTTGCTTTACGTCGCACCGACACAGATAGGTCTTATGGCGACGATGGGACAGGGAAGGACTAGGAGTGGGAAGGAAGCGACCGTGGCCTTAATTAAGGTACAGCCCCAGCATTTGCCTGGTGTGAAAATGGGAAACCACGGAAAACCATTTTCAGGGCTGCCGACAGTGGGGATCGAACATACTATCTCCCCCCAGGCATATTACCATCTAAACCTTTATTCTTTACCGTTGAAGGATACAAAAGAAGATCGATGGATTCGCATTCATTTTCAGAACACAAACGGAAATGTCCAAATAGGGGCGAAAAGAAAGTGATAACAGTCCTCCAGGGTGGATTTTCGCCACAGTTGGAGAGCTTCAGTATGGTGTATGTCCTCCACGAGTATTTATCACAGCTTGGCACTTACGTGGCATGCTCCGTATAAATCGATGAAGGTCACTTTACGGTTTCAGGCCCCATTCTTCAATGAGAGCCTATTCGAGGTCTTGGAGAGTCTGTGGTGGAACAGGACGCCCACGAACACTTCTTCCAAGCCTATCCCACACATGTTCGATGGGATTAAGGTCGGAACTCACTGTTGGCCATCCATCTCTTGAATGTCCAGTTCTCAAAAGACAGCTCAGGTGATGCGCGCTACATAAGCCCTGGCATTGTCGTGCATGATTACAAATTCAGGGCCAACACCGTATGTAGCAACCAACACATGCTGCAGCAGTATCTGCTCGATGTATCCGGCAGCGGTAAGATTACCACGGACGACGACAAGATCCGTACGGCCATCAATACTGATGCAACCCCACATCATCACAGAACCTTGTCCGAATCGGTCGCCTTCCTGGACAATATTAGGCGTGTAATCTTCACCATAGCGTCTCCATACACGTTAAAGTCCATCACGCTGTGTCAGGGGAAATCTGGACTCGTCTGTGAACAACACAGTTCTCCATTGGCGAAGTTGCCAGTTGACGTGGGTGCGGGCTAACAGGAGGCGAGCTGCGCGATGTAGCTGCGTTAAACGTGGCACTCGAACAGGACGTCTGGATCGTAAGCACATTTCTCTTAACCTGTTCCTTACTATCTAGTCAGACACCGTGACTCCAGTGACCCTCCTGAGGTCTTGTTGCAGTTCTCTGGCAGTTGCTGTGAACGACGCCGCAACGTCACAGATGGTCAGATATCGGTCATCCTGTGGGGATGTCGTGCGTCCACGACCTTGTCAAAACCTCCTTGTGAACTAACCTGTCTCTTTGTAGCGATTCCACAAGCGGATAATAACTGACGGATAGACATTAAGATCAACAGCAATACGACGAAAAGTCCATCCTACCTGGATCAATGTGACGGCCCTTGCGACTTGAACCTCATTAAGATGTCTCATGGGATGTGCTGGTTTACGTACTACGTGTTCTCCTGACCGCAGTAGTCTGGGTACCTCACAACGACACACGGACGCACCGCTATTCATTTTGTTTTGAGGGTCACCTGACAGTTTAATGCATGGCTACACCTACAGACGGAGTATAACTTCGATTTGACATACCCTGAGTAGCTAAGGTCTCAAGGTATGCTGTACTACCATTGGAACCCCATCAACCAAATTAACGTTCACCTACCAGATGTTATAAAACATGTTCCCCTAATATTTTTGAAGTGTGTAATATGAGAATAGTTTTATCAAAGGTCGATTACTGGATGTAAAGTTTTTTCGATAGATTTGCACTTCTTGTCCGCACCGGGAAGGTATGAGTCTTTTCAATGACGTTTCATGCCTTTAAAATATTCAAGCTGACATCTAAAATGCAGAAACGCAATTGAAAATAATGCATATCTTCCCAGTGCAAAAACAAAACAAAAGAGACAACAAACAAACAATGTATCAAAACTACTTTACATGTATTTAGAAGAAAGATACACAGCTGCGGTTAAAGCAATCTCCGAATTAAATAAAATTGAGAAACTCTCGCTAGGAACAGCTTTGCGCTTCTTTTGTACCTACGTATTAAGATAGCACCAATCGTCTGCTATGCAATCAGTAAGATATGGCTCTGCCTTACGCCTGCAAACTTGAAGAGAAAGGAGGCAGTTAAAGCAACATGCTTGAAACGGCCCCTTGTTCTACCGAGAAAAACGTTAACACGACTAGTGTACCGAATGGCTGCCACCGACATCTTTATCACGCAGCTAGTACAGATCAACGGCCTAGAAAATACAGTCGCATATGAATCTCACATCAGAGACAGGGACAAGATGGGTGCGAGCATTGATCAGCACTTCTGCTTACCACCTGCTTCGAATTCAAGCGAATGGAAGAAGCCTAACTTTGCAATACGGCACCTCTTCACCAGGTCCGCGGTTCACGGCTTCCACTACTGGATCTGTGGCCAAATAGGATTTTACCAGCATCGTTCTCACGTCAGTGCTTCTGCGCTCTCTGAAGATAGCAATGCGAACAGTATCACATACTATTCTGTGTAGCAAGAACTAATTCACTAGCGTACTATACAGATGACATGAACTTTATGTGCGGTAATTATATTATTTTTACACAGTGTGTTTAATAAATTCTTATTAATTTACACATATTTAGAGACTTTCGAGAAAATGCTCCTCATTTCCACTGAACAGTTCTAAAATGTCGAGAGACAAATATAATATCAGGGGATTCACAGGCATTGAAAATAATCACCTTTCAGGGCAACATTTTGGAACTCCAGCCTTTCTTCAGCTCGACAGTAGCTGAAAAGGACATTTAAAAATTGTTATTAGACCTACATTATTATTATTATTATTATTATTATTATTATTATTATTATTATTATTATTATTATTATTATTATCGGCTCCCTGGAGGATGAGTGGTCAGTATCATGGCCTTCGTTCATCGGTCTCCGGATTAGATTCCCAGCCGAGTCCACGAATTTTAAACGGCTAATTTCCTTGGCTTGGAGATTGTGTGTTTGTACTGTCATCAAAATTCCTGCAACTCATACACCACGCACAAGACTCTCCTCCATCACACTAACATGCAGTATGCCACACATGACAGGTGCCGTCCACCATCATAGGATTTCTTTTCTAATGTTGCACCACGCTAGCAACAGCCACATGACACAATTATTATTATTATTATTATTATTATTATTATTATTATTATTATTATTATTATTATTATTATTATTATGGGAATGAAGCACGGCTAAAAGTCCAATTGCCAACCATCCCACCGGTGAATACAGTTAAGAATTATTGATAGTGAATGGAAACTGCAAGTATACAATAGTAATCTTCTTAGAATATGCAGAAGCAACACCGCGGTTAAATTTACAATTAAATACCAAAACGGGTTGATTTGACGCGGCATACTGTATATCCCTGAGTAACGTGTGTGGCCTTCGTAATTTCGTAGATCGTCCCAAACACGGTGGAGCATGGCCAAATCCAAATTATCGAGAACATATCCCATATGCCTGATGTCGACAGACTATAGTTCTGTACTAGCTTCTCTGGGTCTATCTGCTCCTGCTGTAGAATAACACCCGGAACCTTCACCACCTTCTCGGATCGTCACTGAGACTATGTGCTACCTTCACTTGTGATATATCTTCCTTTATCAAATGGCTCTCCTGATGCGATATGCTGCTGATGAGTGATTCCGTAATGTAAGTATTAAGGCAACGCAACTACTCTCACCGATCTAGTCATATGAAAAGTCTTTTGCCTCTAACTGCCAGTCGTTGAGTGAGGGGATAAAAACCTGTTTAAAATCCAAGAGACATACCCGCTCATTGTTGGCATGGTCATTTGTAAATGCAATTCATTTTGACTCATGGAACGGTTTTTATAGGTTTATTCATCGCAGTAATTCCGTGTTCCTACTGTATTTTCTAGCCTCTTGCGAGATAAAGAATGTTTCAAATATCTCTATATAATTATAAAAGAACATGTCCTGACTGACTGACTGACTGACTGACTGACTGACTGACTGACTGACTGACTGACTGACTGACTGACTGACTGATTCATCATCGCCGAGCTAAAACTACTGGACATAAAGAAATGAAACTTTGAGGATACATTTATATTACAATGTAGATGCTCGCTAAGGGAGGAGGGTGAAAATGGTGGTGATTTTTTAAAACGAGTGTATCTATATCTCAAAACTTTGAAAGTGTACGGATGTAAAAATTGGTATTTAGAATCCCCTTTAAAAATAAAGAAACGCGTATTTTTTGTTTCCGATAAATCCCAATAGGAGGGGTGAGAAAGGGTGTAAAAGGGGTTGAATGCCTTTAATGAGGATGCTTAAATCTCATAAAGTGAAGATATTACAGACCTGAAAATAGGTATTTGGGATCTCCTTTAAAAGTAAAGAAATACGTGTTTTTAGTTTTTGGAAAATCCAAATATTGGGGGGTGAAATGGGGGGTGAATTTTTAAAATGATTTTATCTATATCTTAAATCTTTAAAAGTTTATACATGTAAAAATTGGTATTTATAATCTCCCTTAAAAATAAAGAAACACGTATTTTTTATTTTCGAAAAATCCCAATAATAGTGGTGAAAAGGGTGAAAAAGTGTTGAATGTTTTTAATGAGGATACTTATATCTCAGAAACTGAAGATATTACAGACCCGAAAATTGGTATTTTGGATCTCCTTTAAAAATAAGGAAACATGTATTTTTTGCTTTTGGAAAATCCAATTAATGAATGTTAAAAAGGAGTGAAAAATTGGGGTGAATTTTTAGAAAGACTATATCTACAGTATATCACAGAAACGTAAAATATTACAGACGTAAAAATTGGTATTTGGAATTTCCTGTAAAGGTAAAGAAACATAGGTGCTTTGTTTTTGGAAACTCCACTTATGGGGAACTAAAAAGGGGGTGAAATTTTAAAATGAGCATTTCTATAGTATATCTCAAAAATTTAACATGTTACAGAAGTGAAAAATGGTATTTTTCATCTCTATTAGAAATGAAGAAAAATGTATTTTTTCGTTTTCGGAAAAAACACTTGGGTGGAGGGGGGGGGGGGTAAAAGTGACTGAAAATGGGGTTGAATTCTTTAAATTAGGATACTGATATCTCAAAAACTGAAGGTGTTACAGATTTGAAATTTGGTATTTGGAATCTCCTTTACAAATAAAGAAATGCGTAATTTTGTTTTCGGAAATCCACTTAAACGGGGGAGGGGAATAGAAAAATTAGTTGAACTATTATCTCAAAAACGAAAGATTTCGCAGGCGTGAAAATTGGTATTTGGAATCTGCTTTAAAAGTAAAGAAACACGTATTCTCGGAAAACCCAATGAACGGGGGTGGGTGAAAAATTGATAAATTAATTGAATTAATTGTATGAGGATACTTCCATCTAATAAAAACTAAAGTTGTTACAGACGTGAAAATTGATATTTGGATCTCCTTTAAAAACAAAAAGGACGCGTTTTTATTTTGGGAAAACATCTTGGTGGGGGGGGGGGGAGGCGGGGATGAAAGTGAGTTGAATTCCTTTCATGAGGACACATATCTCAAAAACTGAAAATGTTAGAGTCGTGATAATTGCTATTTCGAAGATCCTTTACTATTAAACAAACAAGTATTTTTTCCCCGGAAAATTCTCTTACGTGGGGGGGAAGTGAAAAAGTGAATTCTTTATTTGGGGATACTTATATCTCAGAACTGAAGGTAACAGACGTGAACATTGGTATCTGGAGTCTCCCTTAAACATAAAGAAAAAGGCCTTCTTTTTGGGGAGGGGGTAAATCAACTTAACGGAAATGGGGTGAAAAAAGTGTTGAGACCAATTGATTTTACTGTTCATAATGTACTTATTCTAAACATAAATCGATCATTTTATATCTTTCCTGGGTTCGTTTTCAAGAGCCATCATACCGGGCGAGTTGGCCGTGCGGTAGGAGCGTCTAAGTGTGAGATCGCATCCGGGATGTAGTGGGCTCGAACCCCACTGTCGGCAGCCCTAAAGATGCTTTTCCGTGATTTCCCATTTTCACACCAGGCAAATGCTGGGGCTGTACCTTAATTAAGGCTATGACCACTTCCTTCCCATTCCTAGGCCTTTCCTGTCCCATCGTCGCCATATGACCTGTCCGTGTCGTTGCGACGTAATACCAAATAGCAAGAGCCAACTTTTCACTTGGAGAACTTAAAGTTAGATTACAGTAGATTCTCCTGGCATAGGCTATGAATAAAAATTTAAACCATTTGAAATAAACGATAGGAATGATATTCACCGTGCAATTCTTCACCTCTATAATAAGATCGGTAATGCACGGAAGTATACCATTCGTATCGCCAAAAATCCCGCGCACTTGCCAAAGCGCGACAATGGTGCTGATCACATTTTCAGCAAGGACAGTGGCAGCAGATGTAATTTACCGCCAAGTAGCGGTCTTGCACCTTGCTGCGGGGTCCAGAGCATCAATAATAATAATAATAATAATAATAATAATAATAATAATAATAATAATAAAAATAATAATAATAATAATAATAATAATAATAATAATAATAATAATAATTTAAATTCAACTAATATCACCCACCCTAATAATAATAATAATAATAATAATAATAATAATAATAATAATAATAATAATAATAATAATAATATTGTTCTGGACAGTCGTCAAAATGTGCGGACCGTGCTGGAAACGGGTCCTGGCCGGGTAATGACTACGATTGCAGTCCGGTCGCGGGTTCAGTACCGCCAAGGCATCCAAGACGACAACACGCCGGATCACTTCAAGGATTTGATCCATATTAGAAATGCTTATAGGAGAAGATTGCAAAGATTTAGGGACCCAACTGACCGGACCAAATACCTGGAGCTAGCCCAGGAGGTACTAAATCGATTGCTGGAAATAAAGATTGGAAAATTGGAGGAACTTTGCCGTCAGATCGCGAATTTTGGCGGATTATATATAAAATGTTAAGCATTAAATTTTAAATTTCAGTATAATGCCGTAGCGAAGCCCGGGTATCTTGCTAGATCTAATATAAGAGAGTACTGCATAGGGACATTGACTCAGGACAATACGCGTTTGTTGAAGAGTAGGGAAGTACTGAAACTGAAAGGAAAAAGGAGACAATATATAATAATTAAAATGCAGTACAGCCCAACTGGCCTTCGAATGTTTCTGAAACACAGTGCATTCCTGTGTCATCGAAATTAATTCTACCACCGATATATTTCAGAGAGGAGCAAATTTTAATTCATACTTCAATGGGGTTGACAAGGAAATTAGAAATAAGCGATTAGTAAATGGATGAAATGACCGCAACAAAAATTGCAGACCTCGTCGGCTAAACACACAAACGCTCATTGATTCGCTTCACGTACAGTACATAATCGTGTGCTGCACAATATTTAATTCAGGATATAATTTTTACAACGCTTTGATCCTGCGAGAGCTACTTAATATACGTTTGTAGACTTCAGTCTGACTGAACTAAATGCATAAAACAGACTTATCTCAGCATCCAAATCTCTGGCTCTCCACTTCTCTCACTGGTCAACAGAATTCTTTGATATTTAGGAACGCTGGATGTTTTAAACATGCAATCACAGAATTTACTGCTCTGTTAACGAATGTCCTTTAGAGGGGTTGATGTCGAAATTCTCCAGCTTTATCCAATTACTTTATGAACGGACTGTAGGATGCACAATTCTACACTCGCTACAAAAGCCACGTTAAACCATTAACGCACCACGATAGAAGTAAGGAGATGTCATGTGGAAATTGGAGCTTCGATTTCCAGTTATAATAATAATAATAATAATAATAATAATAATAATAATAATAATAATAATAATAATAATAATAATAATAATAATAATAATAATAATAATAATAATAATAATAATAATAATTAGAGCTGTTTTATGATATTGAAATATGTTTACCATTCTGCGACTTGGGGGTGTGCTTAGCTCAGAGGCTTAGCTGCTCGCTTCCCAGCCGGAAGGCTGAGGTTGAAATCCCGGTCGATTCTGTGTTGAGATTTTCTTTCAAAAAATCACATCGTGTCAAGAAGGGTAGCCAGCGTTAAGCCCAGAGCTAAAATGAGACTGGGCAGCTCCAGCGACCCCAAAAATAACTGGGATAGGCTGAAGAATGCTTCCCCTATCGGGAGACGGGACTAAGGGGTACACAAACTAATCACCAACTAGGACTTCCCCAACATCGTATTCTAATTCCAATATCACTCCCAACCTTCTTAATTCTGTGATCTGTCTAATCTTAAATATTGGGACTGGAAACGGTGTACAAGAACGTCAATGAAGGGACTGTATAACCTCGGCATTTTCTGAAGTGTAGGTCAAGAATCCTTAAACATTTCTAATAATAATGTTATTTGCTTTACGTTCCACTAACTACTTTTACGGTTTTCAGAGACGCCGAGGTGTCGGAATGTAGTCCCGAAGGAGCTCTTTTACTTGCCAGTAAATCTACCTACACGAGACTGACGTATTTGAGCACCTTCAAATACCACCGTACTGAGCCAGGATAGGAGCTGCCAAGTTGGGGTCAGAAAGCCAGTGCCTCAACAGCCTAAGCCACACATCCCGGCTAATCATTTCTAAGAATCACCGGGCTGAGTAGCTCAGACGAAAGATCACTGGCCGTGTTAGCTCAAGTTAGTACGTTCGATCGTGGCTCAGTCCGATGGTATTCGAAGGTGCTTAAATATGCCAAATGCATGTCGGTAAATTTACTAGCGTGCAATGAACTCCAGCGGGATAAAATTCCGGTACCTGAGCGTCTCTAAAAACCATAAACGTAGTTAGAAGGATGTAAAACGAATAACATTAATGATTATTTTTAATAATCTTTATTACACTACGAATACGTTTTCCTGCTAGTATATAAAAAATTCAAGTTCATTTCGAAGTATTTCAACGAATTTTTTCTGAACTCTACAGTTATCTATTTATCTTTATTTCTTCCCAGTGTAGAATGTTCTCTACCCATAGAATTCATTCTTTAAGCCATTTTTAAAAATTAAATAGGCCTATCCCGAAACCCGTTACTATCTACTACTTTAGTGTGCGACAATTCGCTGATCTCACCGATGAATTTATGTTTATTTCCCTCACCTATTCTGAAACTTTTCCTCCCTTATCTTTCTGCATTTAGGCTTAGCAATACTCAGTCATTCAAGGTCCTAGGACTTGGACTCACATCGCAACGCGAGCCACGAGCAGGTTTAGCAACACCGCCTCGGAAATCCCGTTGAATTCGCCCGCGAAACGAACTGATTGGCTAAATTTAACAGCCGATAAAATTACAAAGGCACGAGATGTCGAATTATTTATCAGTATGGCCAATCTTCTAACGTCCATATACCCAGTTCACGTTGTTTCCAACCACCCTGTATATTCTCATTAGATTCAGCAGGAAACTGTCATACGGCTACAGGAGTCAAAGTGTATGGCGTGACTAGCGTCGCACCTGGCTCTAATAAATACATCGACGAGAAATACAGTAATTCCGGATATAATCAATAATGGTAGGAAAACTAGACAACCATACAAATCTCTACGGTCTTATTGACTGTGTTAATGATTAAGGGATGAATGAATACTCCTAAAGAGAACTGGACTACCATTCGAGGTAATCTTGACAAGAAAAATAAAAGCAGATCGCGCATGTACCAACGATGGTTTTTGCCAGCCATTTTTATTGGCCATAGTGTTCCACCGTTGGTACAAGAAAAAGTACGTGGAAGAGCACCTAAAGTACACTCTAAGCGTTGTTAAAAAGGACGCAGTTTTCTTACATCTACCACAACAACACGGAAACATTCCACTTACGATAGGAGGGAGGAAACGTAATTTTCAACTCTGTCATGTTAAGGTACTCCATCTGACCATCAAGGAAAATGCAAGGGAAGAATGACCATAATTTACTCCCACGATATAAAACACATTGGTAAAATGACCTTCAGTTCTTTATCATAAACAATCGGGCATTTATTTTAATCCTGGCAGTTTGTTTACGACCAGCGTACAGGACAGAAATAAGGTTCTCTCGCAAAGCACGTTCGTCTTTAAAGCAGGGGCACTTAAAACTTTCTTTCCGTTTCAGTATGCATATAGGTATGTTTCTACATGTGAAACTGTCTCGAGAAGTTAAGTGTTTGTAAAGTACGCTGAATTACTCAAAGCCGTATCACAAACTTCGCGACAGCAGTCAGCTTACAAAATGAACTCCACCTTCGCCAGTAGGAAATCGATCTTCCACTTTTAGTAAAACGGCCCGGAGAACAAGAAAGTCGGAGAGAGAGGTAAAGAGAGAGGGTAGAAGGTATGAAGGAACACTGATTTACACTTCGCCAAGTTGGTATCACCTGCCGCTTCTATGTTCAACACTTCTCGAGATCCAAAGAACCGACGTGCCAAATTTTAGGAGCAGAAGTTGCGACTAACTTTATTTATTACAGTGAGGACTGAAATACCGTTAGCAGATTTGAAACTGATAATTCGTTGTAACGTACCGGGTGTAGAGAGCGACAGATGTTTTTATATGGTCCAAGAATATCACAGATTTCTTATGTTAGAGAAATAAAAGGAATATGCACAGAGAGAACCCTACTGGTGAAATGAAGACCATATCGTTTCATCAAAACCAGCATTTACTATTGTAAATTGTAAATAAGGTATTTTACTACTACTACTACTACTACTACTACTACTACTACTACTACTACTACTACTACTAATAATAATAATAATAATAATAATAATGGGGCTTCCTAGTCGAGGCTGTAAGGGCGTACTCGATTTATCCCGAAGTACGAGGGTTCGATTTACCTCCAGGAGTCGAAAAACGAGTCCTCCAACGGCCTTCATGGCCTGTTCGAAGATGACTTCAATAATAATAATAATAATAATAATAATAATAATAATAATAATAATAATAATAATAATAATAATACTAATAATAATAATAATAATAATAATAGTTACCATGTTTTGTGGAACAGAGAGGTGAAAGAAGGTGCGGGCATGGATGGGCAGATATATAAAAGACGGAAGATTAATTTAAAACTTTAAAATTTGTGATGTATTTCTTTCCGTGGTTTTCTTTTTTCTTTTCTTTTCAAACTTTACACTTTGCTAAGCAAATAACAACATCAGGTACAAAGTCTAGCTCGTGAGCTTGAGTAACAATACTAGAATAATCAGATAACAACACTTTTAACAACATGAGCTTGAAGCTCCCTCACTACTGCTCCCTTCAACCAACATTCAAGGGGACCGAGTTCCAGAATTTACAATGATAGAACAAGAGCGTCTTTGCTCCACACAATTATTCACTAGGAGACTTTTCTCCCAGAATTTACAGCTCTCTTAAAGGCACACTCTACATTTAAAAAAACCAACAGCGCCCCGACCTTACAGAGGCTAAGCCTATACTACGGAGGTGACTAGATGAAAAGAAAAATTTTAAGTTACAAAATTACGAGATCACTTTAAGTTTTACGAAAACATAGTCACCTCAATACCAAGTTGAAGGGGAATACAAGAGGGCACCACTCTTTATAGATGGACGAGGTGGACCTTCCCATTGCCTCCGTTACGAACACACAGTAAACCTCTTAACTGGAGCGATCACAAAGCCAACATGGCCCGAACGGTCCCAGCTTTTATAATGAAGAGGAAGGTTTCAGATTTCTCTGGGCCGTGGCCCTGACACACCCACAATTCCTATTGGTTAATTTAATAAATATCAAAAATTTATTATTGGCTGAAATATTAAGTTGGCGGGAAGAAATAAAAGTGTTAATAATGTTAGAACACCAAAAACAATTTACCAACAATTCAGTTTTACCAACTAGTGAATAACGAATTTATCTTGAATTTTAATTATCCATCCTCTCATAAAAGGGAGCACTTACTTTGACAGTAGAGACCACTGTCGAAAAACTTTCAAACATCTTTTACCACGTAGTTTGATGTCCCAGTTACAGATGGCTTTCACAAAGGCGCTTAATGTAAATCCACGGGGCGGGTGTGCCTCCGTTACAACAACAAAAACAACAACAACAATAATAATAATAATAATAATAATAATAATAATAATAATAATAATAATAATAATAATAATCATTAAGGATGGAATAATAAACAAGAGACCACGGTACTCAGTGCCTTGAAGCGCAGGCCAATGTGGAGAGTACTCATGTATTCTGAACAAAGATGATTTCGATTCAAATCATATGCTTTATAACTGCTTTCCAATTTTCCAAATTAGAGAACTAGACCAGAAAGCGTGCTTTATTTACATAGAAGGAAGTAAGTTCTGTTCTCCTTAAGCTGGCCAAGAAACGATACTCTTATCTTGGAAGGCGCAAAAGGTCCTAGATTTAACGTAGTCTACAGCAGATATGATAACCTGAATAATTTATGGGAGCAAAAACGGCTGGTCTCTACGCTGGGTATGATGCGCAAAGGTATCACCGAGATATCACTATAAAATTTGTCACAAATGGAACATAACAATTGCTTTTACACATATCAAGTGAAAAATTCCTGGCACATTAAGAAATACCGTCGTTATTTGAGAAATATGAAAACATACTTAAGGCTTGTAGACAGGACTGGTTTATGTCGTATTCCGCTGCTGATGCCGTCTTTTGTTCTTTTCTTGAGGTCCAGGGCTAGCACCGAGGAATGCGAGTGCTATGTCTGTGGATTCTCATTATCTTTGTCCATTATGAGTAGAGCGGCTAGTTCAAAAAGCAAAATGGAGGTGAACAGTATTCATTTTTCGATGAGGCAAATGAACAGGTTATTGTTAAATTACAAGACCTTAAGCTATTGCCGAAGTAGCATGATCCCTGGACCAATAAATAACTTAATGAATCAGTTAGGGCACAAGTCCACAACTCGTCGTGATCAAAGAACTTCAGCGAACAAAGACATTACACACGAAAATGTTCAACGTGTGAGACAAAAGACATACGTGTGTCACTGTGAGCGTAACACCAAATGTACTTGTAAAGTGGTAAAGTACGCATACATAATATACTCCAAAAATGAAATATTTCCTAATGTGCCAGGAATTTTTCACTTGATATGTGTAAAAGCAATTGCTAGGTTCCATTTGTGACAAATTTTATAGTGATATCTCGGTGATACCTTTGCGCATCGTACCCCTCTACGCTATTTCACTTTGCACGGAGTTACGTACGCAGTGGAAGCCTTTTACCTTCACTTCAGTTTGGCTTCAGCAATGAATTTGTATATATCATCTCTTGATATGAGACGATCTTGTGATTGCTGCGAGGTAATATAAGAGCCACTTATTTATCCCAAATGAACACTAGATTTTCATTTAACCATGTGATCACTCTTAAGTCCAAGCAAATGGCCGTATCAGCTAATATGGGAATTGGTTCTCTACTCATCTTCACTGGTTTGAATAAAGAGTTCTAAATCATATCTCACGTGGGTTGTTTGATTGAAGTGAAGGCTATTTCAAATTTACGTTCATCGAATCGATTTGTTTATCGGAGATATATATATTAGTTCTACATCCTATCAAATGACCTGAATCAGTCATTGAATTCTATAGGAGCGCAAACTTCATTTTCTTTGTTATTCCGCAGTTAGTTAGATGTAAGAGTAGCTTGTTCAACAGCATCTAGGGTTATTTTAGGGGCGATAAAGTACTCCCCTTCATTTATAGTTTTAATCGTCCGGCTCCATGGCTATATGGTTAGCGTGCTGGCCTTTGGTCACAGGGATCCCGGGTTCGATTCCCGACAGGGTCGAGAATTTTAACCATAATTGGTTAATTTCGCTGGCACGGGGGCTGGGTGTATGTGTCGTATTCATCCTCATCACGACGCGCAGGTCGCCTATGAGCATCAAATCAAAAGACCTGCATCTGGCGAACCGAACTTGTCCTCGGACACTCCCGGCACAAAAAGCCATATGCCATTTCATAGTTTTAATTCAAACAAGCATCGTAATTTGCCAACAAAAGCAACGTACACCTATCATAGTACTCTCTTTAAAGTGTATTGTTCCTCTACAGGTGTCTAGATGATGAGCACTTTCTGCCATGTGCAGGTCTATGGTTGTTCTGGAAAACCATCCGTACGAGTAGGAGAATGGTATTAGAAACAGATTACCTTCTTCGTTACCCTAACAAGACACACTGCTCCAGACTTCTTACGCGAAATTAAATACTTACATGACACGGACTGAAATCACACCCAAGTCAAACGGGTGGTACGCTAAGCTCCAAGACGTGACAGCCTAATAGTGAAGTTTGATGGTACGGGAAATGAAATGTCTCTAAGGTTGAGCACGGAAATGGAAGACGTTCTCATCGTCGCCTTCTTCTTCTATCGCGAGTGTGAACTGTCTAGCAAATGTGTAGTTCACCCTGTTTTACGGCTGGATGCCCTTCCTGAAGCGATCCCCATGTGGAGGGATGTGTTTCACTATTGCGCTTTTCTTCTTTTACTTGTGGCTTACATCGTATTAACTCGGATATATTTTCGGCGACGATAAGATAATAAAGGTCTAGGAATGGGTAGAGTGTGGCCGTGGCCTTAATTATAGTACACACTGAGCTCGATAGCTGCAGTCGATTAAGTTCGGCCAGTATCCAGTATTCGGAAGATAGTGGGTTCGAACCCACTGACGGCAGCCCTGAAGATGTTTTTCCGTGGTTTCCCATTTTCACACCAGGCAAATCCTGGGGGCTGTACCTTAATTAAGGCCACGGCCGATTCCTTCCCAGTCCTTGCCCTTTCCTGTCCCATCGTCACCATAAGACCTATCTGTGTCGGTGCGACGTTAAGCCAATAGCAAAAAAATGATACAAAAAAAAAACTAAACCCCATGGCACTTAACGCCCTTGAAAGGGCCTTGGAATGCCCAGCGACCGCTGCTTAGCCCGAAGGCCTGCAGATTGCGAGGGGTCGTGTGGTCAGCACGACGCATCCTCTCTGCCGTTATTCTGGGCTTTCAAATCCGGGGCCGCCATCTCACCGTCAGATAGCTCCTCAATTCTAATCCCGTAGGCTGAGTAGACCGCGAACCAGCCATCAGGTCGAGAGAAAAATCCCTGACCTGGCCGAACACGGGGCCTCCGGGAGAGAGGCAGGCACGCTACCCCTACACCACGGGGCCGGCTTAATTATGGTACAGCTTCGGCACATTCCTGGTGAGGAAATGTGAAACGACAGAAAAACATCTCTTAAGCAGCCGATGGTGGGTTTCGAAACTACCATCTCCCAGATGCAAGCGTACAGAGTGTTTGTCAGGTGATTGGTAGTATGGTGTGTTGTGTGTATATGAAGAAGTGTGGACTGAAAGAAACACAAACAGTGAATGCCCCAGCAAGAGGAACTGACTAGATGCCATGATCCCCAAACTGGCTGGAAGAAGCATGAAGCATGAAGCGTGAGAGGCTTCAGTTCAGGCTTCAGTTGGAAAATAATTATATTGGCAGAACTGACCACAAGTATAAAATTAGAAGGAATTTTAGCAGAAGCGACTGGGGTAAATTTTCATTCATTGGGAAGGGCGTGAAGGAGTGGAACAATTTACCAGGGGTAGTGTTTGATCCTTTTCCAAAATCTGTACAGGTATTCAAAAAGAGAATAAACAGCAACAGGGAATATAAATGAAATGTTAGAGGGCATTCGACCAGTGCAGGCTATTGTAAATAAAAAAATGTGTGTTAAAAAAATTAATTCCATCCCCTGGTCCATGGAGTTTGGACAGCGAAAGTAGGGGACTGCCTGTAGGGGTGAAGTACAGTGGGGACTTCGAGGGCCCTGGGACCGCTACGGTAGCTGTGAAGGCTCTTCAGGAACTCTGAAAAGTGGTGGCAAAAGGGGGCTCTGGTTAAGACGCAACAGGTCGTTATGCTACTTAGGTTCCAAAATGGGTTAAAAAAAGTAAATAAATGCAATGTAAATTTTAATCTTATACCAGTTGCATAGTATTATTTGAAGTAATTCCACATACTGTATATGAGTTGACTATGTTTGTAAGTATAGGATATATTATAAGTAGAATTTTGTAAACAATATAAATTTATTAAGGATGATCTGTTTGTTTAATAGAAAAAAATTGTTAGCATAAATTGTACATTATTGTATTCTAGAAAAAAAATTCTTCTCTTGTTAATTTAAAATTTAGTGCTTGACAATAATGTATTTTAGTGTACCATTTGCCACCGAGGTAGACACCTTATTTGCAAATAAAGAGATTTTGATTTGTTTTGAATTCGAACCGAGACTCTCTGAACCTAAAGTCACTATGCAGACTATTCAACCAAACAGCTGGACAAATAAAAGACATGCTCCTATCAATTCCTGTATTACTCGTATTTTATCCCAAGAAGGATGCTCGTTAATTTCTTCTTCTTCTTATTCGATTTACCCTCCTGGGTTGGTTTCTCCCTCGGACTCAGCGAGGGATCCCATTTCTACCGCCTCAAGGGCAGTGTTCTGGAGCTTCAGACTCTGGGTCGGGGGATACAACTGGAGAGGATGACCAGTACCACACCCAGGCGGCCTCACCTGCTATGCTGAACAGGGGCCTTGTGGGGGATGGGAAGTTTGGAATAGATAGACGAGGAAGAGGGAAGGAAGCGGCCGTGGCCTTAAATTAGGTACCATCCCGGCATTTGCCTGGAGGAGAAGTGGGAAACCACGGAAAACCACTTCCAGGATGGCTGAGGTGGGAATCGAACCCCTGTCTACTCAGTTGACCTTCCGAGGCTGAGCGGACCCCGTTCCAGCCCTCGTACCGCGTTTCAAATTTCGTTGCAGAGCCGGGAATCGAACCCGGGCCTCTGGGGCTGGCAGCTAATCACACTAACCACTACACTGCAGAGGCGGACATGTTCGTTTATATTGTCTGAAATTTAAAACTCTAAAAGGACCGAACGGAAGAATGAAGCTGAACACACATGTGGCAACCCTTGGATGAATGGGTTTAATCACGATTGTCTCTAGTCATGGCTGCGTTATGGTAAATGCAGCAACGCCTCAGCTCTTCCATTCAGCTGACTAGAGTGCTTGATGACTTCATGTAGACACACTTGACGCTTGTATATTTGTACCGGTATTTCCATTATTTGGTGTTTGTAGTGATGTGATAATGTTTTAATCATGCTAAATAGAAGTGCGGTGTTACTGCGCCTCAGCAACTACGATATTCCAGTAAAATTAGGATGATACGTAAGTTGTTTTCATTTGCCTAACGGTCCTGATTTTCGCAGTAAAGAGATTCGTTCACACCACGCACAGATTGATTTCAACGAACATATTAGCAGTGTGTTTAAAGCATTTAGTCCGCCGCTGTGGTGTAGTGGTTAGTGTGATTAGCTGCCTACCGCGGAGGCCCGGGTTCGAATCCCGGCTCTGCCACGAAATTTGAAAAGTGGTACGAGGGCTGGAACGGCGTCCACTCAGCCTCGGGAGGTCAACTGAGTAGAGGCGAGTCTTGATTATTGTAAATTGAATTCTATTCTGTACCTTTACGAGACGAACATATCGCTGACTGGAAACATTGCGAGTGCGAAAAAAATGAATTCTGTTAGAATGAGAGTTTAGGTTGCGTAGATTGATGAGTAGTTACCGTACTTCACTTGACAGTTCAGGGCTATTCATGCTTGGAGTGGTGACATGGAAGGTCAGTTGGAGCCTCACACTATTTTTTGCCGGGAATATCGCGATGGAGGTGATTATTGTTTTCAGTGATATTACGTGTCCGACTCGTTGGCTGAATGGTCAGCGTACTGGCCTTCGGTTCAGAGGGTCCCGGGTTCGATTCCCGGCCGGGTCGGGGATTTTAACCTTCATTGATTAATTCCAATGGCCCGGGGGCTGGGTGTTTGTGCTGTCCGCAACATCCCTGCAACTCACACACCACACATAACACTATCCTCCACCACAATAACACGCAGTTAGCTACACATGGCAGATGCCGCCCACCCTCATCGGAGGGTCTGCCTTACGTAATGTCAAACGAGAGTTGAGTTTATTTTACTTACCGAACTTAAGGGGGTCACGAGATGACAATACATGATGGAATTTTATTTTGATTGTGACAATTGCTGTTAACTTGTAATGAACAACATGCTTCTTCTTGTTCTTCTTCTGTATCTGTTTACCCTCCAGGGTCGGTTTTTTCCTCGGACTCAGCGAGGGATCCCACCTCTACCGCCTCAAGGGCAGTGTCCTGAAGCTTCAAACTCAGGGTCGGGGATACAACAGGGGAGGATGACCAGTACCTCAACCAGGTGGCCTCACCTGCTATGCTGAACAGGGGCATTGCGGGGGTGGGGGATGGGATGATTGGAAAGGATAGACAAGGAAGAGGCAAGGAAGCGGCCGTGGCCTTAAGTTAGGTACCATCCCGGCATTTGCCTGGAGGAGAAGTGGGAAACCACGGAAAAACCACTTCCAGCATGGCTGAGATGGGAATCAAACCCACCTCTACTCAGTTGACCTCACGAGGCTGAGTGGACCCCGTTCCAGCCCTCGTACCACTTCAAATTTCGTGGCAGAGCCGAGGATCGAACCCGGGCCTCTGGGGGTGGCAGCTAATCACGCTAACAACTACACCACAGAGGCGGACGAACACTATGCTTTCAAGTAATATTTCGCAACCTATCCAAAGCAACTGATTTCGATTTGGTTCGATTAAGCATCCATTTGGGGGATGTTTGAATAGCAGATAGGATAGTCGACTGGTGGATAACCTTAATTAAATGTAAATATGGAATTCTACTTGCTAAAAGTCAGATTTTCCATGGCTCGTGTGGATTAATTCTCAGTTATCGTTTGGATCAATGGTGCCCGATTAACAGGTTTTTAAATTCTTTTTCTGGTTTTTGCTGTCCACGAATTTTAAACTACGTTTCCATTCTTTGGAAGACAATAATAAACAATTTAAATATAACTTGACCACTCTCGTTATGCATTGTGACTGCGCGATAACATGTTGTGAAAATTTTCACTGATATTTCTCGCCAATTTCATAAACAAATTATCGTGATTTACACTGAATAAATATGTTAGTAAGCACATTTTTCCTCCTCATTCGAAGTAGTTATACTCTCCTATAAACCCTATCGTTTGGTCGATGAAGTGACAGAAAAAACTCGGAAAGCCCCCAAGATCCAAGAGTACGATATTGCTCTACTGAAGTAGCCGAGGCAGACGACCCACGATGGAACGGTAAGTTCAAGGGTTCAATGCAACGTTGAAATTGTTGTTGGACGACGCTAAGGATTGTGGTGATAATTGCCTAAAAAGGAACTTTACGTAATCAGATCGGTCTCGTTCATACTATTTTAAGTTATATTCTGGGAGCAAAGTGCTATGATGTCTTAAGATAAAGTAAAGTAATATTTTGTCATTTTCACCCTCTCGATGTTTGAGAAAATCATCCGCTTCATTTGTGCGACAGGCTTCGGCAGCCGGTACATTTCCTACCCTCGCCACTAGATCGGGGCTTCATTCATTCCATTCCTGACCCGGTCGACTGACTGGAAACAGGCTGTGGATTTTCATTTTTATCCGCTTCATTTCCTTAGAAAATGGGAATACACATATCCTTACACATGTCATTCAACATTACAGAACGAAAAGATTGTGAATACCGACCTCGATAGCTGCAGTCGCTTAAGTGCGGCCAGTATCCAGTATTCGGGAGAACCCCACTGTCGGCAGCCCTGAAAATGCTTTTCCGTGGTTTCCCATTTTCACACCAGGCAAATGCTGGGGCTGTACCTTAATTAAGGCCACGGCCGCTTCCTTCCCACTCCTAGGCCTTTCCTGTCCCATCGTCGCCATAAGACCTATCTGTGTCGGTGCGACGTAAAGCAAAAAAAAAAAAAAAAAAAAGATTGTGAATATTCAAGTTGAAGAAATTAATGTAAAAGGTTTATACTTTATATACACGAGTATGGCAGGAGTGTTGGTATGTGGTTGGAATGCTCCGTGCAGCTCACCTTGATTGGGGGTGTGCCTGAAAAGAGCTGCACGACCTTAGGATGAGGACACTAGTTTATTATGTTTAAAGACCGAACACACACACACACACACACACACATCCCACGAACCATCAGAATTAGCCAATAAAGATTAAAATCCCCGACGCGGCCGGGAATCGAACGGGGACCTCTTGGGCCAATGGCCAGCATGCTAACAATTTAGCCATTGAGAGGTACGTATAGACCATCAAATTGCACGACTGTTTTGAGTTACCGGGAATAAAATAGCATTTTTACTTCCTTTTCACCTTTGATCTTTCAAAGAGGTAATGAGACTTATTCCGGTTAAACAACTTATAGGTCAGATTTTGCATAAGTCTGGAAAGATGTCTAACTAGAAATATAGCCTATTAATATGTATTGAAAAATGTGTGTTTATAAATAATAATACTAATCATAATAATATTAATTTTAATATAATAATAATAACAATGTCCATTTCTGTGATGTAGTGGTTAGTGTGATTAGCTGCCACTCCCGGAGGCCTGGGTTCGATTCTCGGCTCTGCCATGAAATTTGAAATGTGGTACGAGAACTGGAACACGGTCCACTGAGCCTCGGGAGATCAATTGAGTACAGGGGGTTCAATTCCCACCTCAGCCACCCTCGTAGTGATTCTCTGTGGTTTCCCACTTCTTCTCCAGCCAAATGCCGGGATGGTACCTAACTTAATGTCACGGCCGCTTCCTTCTCTCTTCCTTGCCTATTCTTTCCAATCTTCCCATCCCCCACAAGGCCCCTGTTCAGCATAGCAGGTGAGGCCGCCTGAGCGAGGTACTGGTCTTCCTCCCCAGTTGTATCTACCGACCCAAAATCTCACGCTCCAGGACATTGCCTTTGAGGCGGTAGAGGTGGGATCCCTCGCTGAGTCCAAGGGAAAACCAGCCCTTGAGGGTAAACGGATTAAGAAAAGAAGAAAGAAAGAAAGAAATAATAATATTAATTAATAATGATAATACACTGGGAGCCTCCGTGGCTCAGGTGGCAGCGCGCCGGCCTCTCACCACTGGGTTCCGTGGTTCAAATCCCGGTCACTCCATGTGAGATATGTGCTGGACAAAGCGGAGGCGGGACAGGTTTTTCTCCGGGTACTCCGGTTCTCCCTATCATATTTCATTCCAGCAAAACTCTCCAATATCATTTCATTTCATTTATCATTCATTAATCATTGCCCCAGAGGAGTGCGACAGGCTTCGGCGGCCGACACAATTCCTATACTCGCCGCTAGATAAGGGTTTCATTGATTTCATTTCCGAACCTGTCGAATGACTGGAAACAGTCTGTGGATTTTCAATATTAATACATTGGAGGAAAATAAAATTCCAGCACCAAGAAGACATTGGTTTAGCGGAATGGAATTTAGGCTAAGCAATTTTCTAGGTAACATATTTATTTGATTTAAGTTGCCAGGTCAGAGGTTCAAGCATGCGTGAGAAGACATGTCACAATTATTACACTAATAACCGCTGTAGTCGCCACTGTTTTGAATGCAAGCTTGGAAACGTTCATGCATTGTATCGTACAGGTGCCGTACGGTATGTCATTTTCTTGGATGGAGTTTCACGCATGTTGAACTTCGTCAGTCAAATCAGCATCGCTTACGGCTGGTATTGGATGACGCTGGATATATTGTCCCATAATGTCCCATACGTGCTCAATGGGTGAAAGGTCTGGTGATCTTGGAGACAAAGACAACTGGTCGACACCCTGTAGAACACGTTGGGTGACAACCACGGTATGAGGACGAGCATTATCCTGCTGGAAAACAATCCCTTGAATGCTGCGAATGAATGCCAGCACAGCCAGTTCAATCAGCAATTTCACATACAAATTATCTGTCACGTTTCTTGAGATAACGACGAGAGTGCTTCCACTGGCAAAGGAAATCGCTCCTCAGACCACAACTCCTGGTGTAGGTCCAGTGCGTCGACGCCACAGGCAGTCTTGTACGGAGCGCTTCTTCTGGCTTGCTTCTTACTAACATATGGTCATGACTGGCACCAAGAGAGTAACGGATCTCATCTGCGAACACAACAGATCTCCACTACGCCTTCCAATTAGCTCTAACTTGGCACCACTGAAGTAGCAGATAGCTGTGATTCGGAGTTAGTGGCATGGACGCTACAGGACGTCTGGCTCGGAGCTGTCCCTCAAGTACCGGTAATCAATTTGTTACAGTTCGTTGGGTCACTCCGATGCCATCTGAAGCTCTTATGGCTGCTACAGGTGCAGTACGATCCACCGCAGCCATGCGCCGAATACGATGGTCTTTCTTCTCCGCGGTGGTCCGCATGCGGCCGGATCCCTGTCCTCTTGAGACAGTGCCTTACCCTAAGCATGGTTGCTAACATCGATGTACCGTTGAGACGTCCCAGCCATGTCTTTCTGCAATATCGCGGAAAGAACATCCATCTTCTCGTAGCCCTATTACACGGCCTCGTTCAAACTCATCAAGCTGCTGATACTGCCTTCTTCGTCTCCTTAAAGGCATGTTTGACTCACACCAAACTCACAACGTCAATACGGGAGACAACTGACGCTCACAAAATGTACAGGGCGTATTTAAAGCAAATTTGCTTTTGCAAGATGCAAGGTCATAGTGACGCTACTAACGCGCAAATTTGAATAGGCGTCGTCTTTCAGGTGTGCAAACACGTCTCCCGAATTGCGTTTATCTAACACATCCCCTTCTTGGTGTTGTAATTACATTTTCCCGCCACTGTAATAATTACAATAATAATGACGTGTGGCCTTCGGAGAGTCCTGGTGATGGTCCTTCGAGTTGACGCCATATAGGCGACCTGCGCGTCTATGCGGATGGAGCCCTACCCAAGATGAATTCTGATGCTTAGGACGACATAAATATCCATCCCCTTGGCTATAGGCACTAATGAAAGTTTAAATCCCCGAACTGGCCTGTAATCGACCCGGGACCCCTTGAACCAAAGGCCAGCATGCTAATCGTTTAGCCAGAGAGCCAGAAAAGTGACAATGCTTGGGTGAACAGTGTAATGATTTTTGAACTTACTAAGTATTCAGAAAGCAGCTATTTTTTAAAAAATTGAAAACTATACATCAAATGTTGTTACCTGCGAGCGTGTGCACGTATTTATAAACATTCGCTAGGGAATAGTCCTTAGACAAATGTAAAAATGGAGGGAAATTACAAATGGTGGCATCGTCATAAGGTCATCAGGCAAACTTGTACGGTGTGTTATAAATAAAGAAGTACGGTATTTGATGACATTCAATTTATTTGTTTTGTTGATTGAGTTTTTAAATATTCAGTGTAAATACGTTTAAGCTTAAAAGGCAATGTTTACAGTGATGTAGGTCAATAATCTTTACCCCTGTTTTGAATAACATATAGCTGGGTTTTGATGTTATCCCCACCTCTGTCTAGTTAAAGCTCGACGACCACCTCCCTACATGGTGTGGGCCAGGCCGTGGCGAGTGATAGCCGTGGTTAAATACAAGTCAACAATATCACACAATACAAGTTTCGAGGGAAATACAGTTTTACTAAGATTTAATATTCAGGACTTATTTGGAACGATTATTGCATTTTATGTATGTACGAGAAATGATTTCTAAGTTATGTGACCCGAAATTCATGGAAGATATTTTCAGAGGATTTAACATGAATCATTTGAAGTAAAGTCAGAGTGAGTTGCTGCTTGCACCGACGATTTGTTTCAAGGAAACTGTGGATGGTTTCCTAGCCTATTCCAAATCGTGCGGGATACCTTTTTGAAAATATTTCGTGTTCTGTGTCTTTTGCCGCACCTTCCCCATTGATCTGACTGAACATAATGCAGTGAGATATGGTGTTTAAGATCGTGATGGTCGATTGTGTTATGTTGGCAATAGGGTACGTCCCGCTGAGGGTTTCGGAATACGGACGATGTGTAATGGTGTGAAGTTTATTAAGTAAAACTTCAAAGTGAAGTAAAATGTTTGAACACAGGGTACTTTATGGTCGTACACAACGTCAAATAACCGGGGAGTGAAATTCAGTTTCACAGGTTAGTCATTCCCATCCGATGGGTAGCTGTTGAGAGCGCATACTAACGAATGGTTCATCGAAAGGGGAGTAGCAGCCTTTCGGAAGTTGCAAGGACGGCAGTATAGATGATTGACTAATATGGCCGTGTAATAATACCCAGCATGGCTTAGCTGTGTTGATACTGCTGCACGGCTGAAAGCAGCGGGAACTAGAGCCGTAAGTAACTCCCGAGGACATGCAGCTCTCTCCGTATGAATGATGTACTGATGAGGGCTTCCTCCCGGACAAAATATTCCGGAGGTAAAATAGTACCCCATTCGGATCTCCAGTTGGGGACTGCACGAGAGAAGGCGACCATCAGGGAGATTGATACTGACATTCTGCCAGTCAGAGCGTGGAATTTTAGAAGTTTGAATCGTTGTGGTAGGCTAGAGAATCTGGAAAGGGAGCTGGATCGACTAAAGTTAGATGTGGTTGGTATAAGTGAAGTACGTTGGCAGGAAGAGCAGGATTTTTGGTCAGGCGACTGCAGAATTATCAACACTAAATCAAACAGGGGAAATGCAGGAGTTGGTTTAATAATGAATAAGAAAATAGGGCAGCGGGGTAAGCTACTACGACCAGCATAGTGAAAGAATAATTTTTGTCAACATAGACACCAAGCCTATACCAACCACAATATAGGTCTGTAAGCTTACTAGTTCAGCGGATGATGAGGAAATCGAAAGAATATACGAAGAAATGGAAGATTTAATACAATATCTTAAAGGTGACGAAAATCTAATAGTGATGGAAGACTAGAACGTTGTGGTAGGCCAAGAAAGAGAAGGTAATACAGTCGGAGAATTCGGATTGGGACAAAGGAATAAAAGAGGAAGTTGACTGGTTTGAATGTCCGACTCGTTGGCTGAATGGTCAGCGTCCTGGCCTTCGGTTCAGAGGGTCCCGGGTTCGATTCCCGGCCGAGTCGGGGGATTTTAACCTTCATTGGTTAATTCCAATGGCCCGGGGGCTGGGTGTTTGTGCTGTCCCCAACATCCCTGCAACTCACACACCACACATAACACTATCCTCCACTACAATAACACGCAGTTACCTACACATGGCAGATGCCGCCCACCCTCATCGGAGGGTCTGCCTTACAAGGGCTGCACTCGGCTAGAAATAGCCACACGAAATTATTATTATTTACTGGTTTGAATTCTGCACTGATCATATTTAGTCCGTGCTAGTACTTGGTTCAAACGCCACAAACGACGGCTGTATACGTGGATTAGACCTGGATACACTGGAAGGTATCAAATAGACTTCATTGTGATTAGGCAGAGATTCAGAAACCAGGTCTTGGATTGCAAAACTTTCCCAGGAGCAGACGAGGAATTTGACCACAACTTATTGTTCATAAATGCCATCTCAAGTTGAAGAAATTGAAGAAAGGAAGGAGTGCAAGGAGATGGGATCTAGATAAGTTGAAAGAAAAGAGTGTGAGGGATTGTTCAAGAAACATGTTGCACAAAGACTAAATGAATAGGCTGAAGGGAACACAACAGAAGAAGTATGGGTAGTCATGAAAAATGAGGTCAGTAGATCTGCTGAAGGAAGAAAAGATCAATCTAGAATCAGGGGACAACTCAGGAGATACTAGACCTGATTGAGGGGAGAAAGATCTTTGTAGGTCGACGAACCGAACAAGTAGCATTTTATTATTAATTAGACCTGATTGATGAACGACGAAAATATAAGAATGAAAGAAGTGAAGAGGGCAGAAAAGAATTCAGGCGATAAAAGAATGAAGTGGATAGAAAGTGCAAGATAATAAAGGAATAATGGCTGAAGGAGAAGTGCAAGGATGTTGAAGGTTGTATGGTCCTAGGAAAGGTAGATGTTGCATACAGGAATATCAAGGAAATCTTTAGAGAATATAAATCTAGGAGTATGAATATTAAGAGCTCAGATGTAAAAGCCACTTCTAAGGATGGAAGACAAAAAAAGCAGAAGGATGGCAGGAACATATCCAACAGTTGTGTCAAGGTAAAGACGTAGATGATTTGGTTCAGGAACAATCAGAGGCTGTTGATGCTAATGAAATAGGAGACCCAATTTTGAGGTCAGAATTTGACAGAGCTGTGAGAGACCTAAATAGAAACAAGGTACCTGGAATGGATGACATTCCCTCTGAATTACTGACTGCCTTAGGAGAAACCAGCATGGCAAGTTTATTCCATCTAGTGTGTAAGATATATGAGACAGAAATGCGATCCAATTTTCGGCAGAATGTTCCTATACCTAATTCCCAAGAAAGCCGGTGCTGACAAGTGTGAATACTATCGCACCATCAGTTTAGTATATCATGCCCACAACATTTTGATACGTATTATTTTCAGAAGAATGGAAAGACAAGTTGAAGCTGATTTGGGAGATGATCAATTGATGATGATGATGCTTGTTGTTATAAGGGGCCTAACATCGAAGGTCATCGGCCCCTAGAGATGATCAGTTTGGCTTCAGAGAAAATGTAGGAACACGTTAAGCAATCCTGACTTTACGTCTGATCTTAGAGGATCGAATTAAGAAGGACAAGCCCACGTATATGGCGTTTGTAGATCTAGAAAAGGAATTCGATAATGTTCATTGGACCAAGCTATTTGAAATTCTGAAGGTGATTGGGATCAGATGCCGAAAACGAAGGATTATCTACAATCTGTATAAAAATAAGTCTGCAGGGATAAGAATAGAGGGCTTTGAAAATGAAGCAACAATCCAGAAAAGAGTGAGGTAAGGCTGCAATTTGTCCTCCCTCCTTTGCAATATTTATGTAGAACAGGCAGTTAAGGAAATCAAAGAGGAAATTGGAAAGGGAATCACAATCCAAGGGGAGAAAATCAAAACCTTGAGGTTTGCCGATGATATTTTATATGAGACTGCAAAAGATCTCGAGAAGTTCCTGAATGTTATGGACGAAGTCTTTGATGAGGAGTATAAGATGAAAATAAATAATTTCAAAACAAAAGTAATGGAGTGCAGTCGAACGAAGGCAGGTGATGGAGGTAAGGAAACGAAGTCTTAAAGGAAGTAGAGAGAGAGAGAGACCGAGCTCGATAGCTGCAGTCGCTTAAGTGCGGCCAGTATCCAGTATTCGGGACATAGTGGGTTCGAACCTCACTGTTGGCAGCCCTGAAGATGGTTTTCCGTGGTTTCCCTTTTTCACACCAGGAAAATGCTGGGGCTGTGCCCTATTTAAGGCATTGGCCGCTTCCTTCCCATTCCTAGCCCTTTCCTCTCCCATCGTCGCCATAAGACCTATCTGTGTCGGTGCGACGTAAAGCAACTTGCCAAAAAAAAAAAAAAGAAGTAGATGAATACTGATACTTCGTTAGTAAAATAACTAACAATGGCAGATGTAAGGAGGACATAAAATGACGACTAGCACAAGCAAGGAAGGCCTTTCGTAAGAAAAAATATTTGCTCACTTCAAACATCGATATGAGAATTAAGAAAGATGTTTCTGAAGACTTTCATCTGAAGCGTGGTATTATTAGGAAGTGAAACATGGATGATACCTAGCTCAGAAAGAAAGAGAATAGAAGCTTTTGGAATGTGGTGTTACAGAAGAATGCTGAAGGTGAGGTGGATAGACCGAATCATGAATGAAGTGACACTGAATAGAATTGGTGAGAGGAGATCGATTTGGGTAAATTTGACGAGAAGAAGAGATAGAATGATAAGACACATCTTAAGACACCCAGGACTTGTTCAGGTGGTTTTTGAAGTAAGTGTAGGCGGTAAGAACGTTGGGGGTAGACGAAGATATGAACATGGCAAGCAGATTAGAGCAGATGTAGGGAGCAATAGTTGCGTAGAAATGAAAAGGTTAGCAGAGGATAGGGTGGCATGAACAGCTGCATCAAACTAATCTACGGACTGATGACTCAAACAACATATTTCTCCTTAACATTAATTTTCTTTATTTTCTTTCGAAGTAGGTATGGCAACATGTTTATCTAAGTGGATACCTCTTCGATATTACCTGACCTCAGAGGTTGTGTCCCATTTGCGATCACTGTAAAATTATCAGCAGCCAATCAGGGTTTTCCAACGTCCATGCAGCACGGAGACTGCTAATTAGGGGGGTACTCCGCACAACCTCTCTCTTGAAGGTTTTTTTACGTCGCACCAACGCAGATAGGTCTTATGGCGACAATAGGATAGGAAAAGGCTAGGAGTGGGAAGGAAGCGGCCGTGGCCTTAAGGTACAGCCCCAGCATTTTCTTGTTGTGGAAATAGGGAATCATGGAAAACCATCTTCAGAGCTACCGATAATGGTATTCGAACCCACTATTTCCCGAATGTAATCTCATCTTTTCGCGCCATCATTATAGAATTATAATTTTTTCAACTTATTTTAATCTAAACAGTTCCTTAACGTTAAGTTCTGGAATCTTGTACATCTAATCCGAGCGTATAGACAAAAATTATAATTTTATTTATGTAGGTGAAAGTAGGCTGAGTGGCCGTGCGTTTTAACGCGCTGTGGCTGTGGAGCCCAATTCTGCATTCTGGAAACACGTGGGTTCGAACCCCACCGTCGGCTGTTCTCCGAATGGTTTTCTGTGGTTTAATATTTTCACTTGCAGGTAAATGCCGGTACAGTTCCTATCCGTAGGCCAGAGCTGTGTCCTCCCACCCCTTACCCAATTTCATTCACCATAACACATTTCATCTTCATTAGCTCCTCAACTGAGGTTGGTGTCAGGAAGGGCATCCGGCCGCAAAAATATCCCGTCGAAATTAATCTCATCCCGACCCAGTATCAAGAAACGAGACTAAGTGGTAGACCTACATAGAGATAGATGAAAGTAGGCCAATTATATTTTGAGCAGCTGTTTACTTAACGTGTCAGAATGAATAATCGAACAGTTTGAGCATTATTTAAGCAGTAATTTAATAGTTTCCCCTATTATATAAGAAAGTGTAAGTTAACTGTCAAGTTTGAGACGAGCTACAATTGCTTCAAAAAGGATAGCACGATCGAAGAAGCAAAGTGTTACAGCAAAATAACTTGTTTTGAAATTGGAAATTGTAAAATCGAACGGTTTTAATACGCCCATTTTTTGTCCTACTTCCTAACACTCATTTAACCGCCTTTACATCCGCAGCCATCTGGTAACTCTAATAAAAGGTTCACTTGAGTCCTGTTTATTCTCTGTTAGTCCCGATATTAACGCATCAGTACCAAACGGTACATATAAGTAATTTAATGAGTTTCAATATACAGTTCGTAAGAATCCTAGTATGTAGTTTCGCCAGTTACTTGAGGGATGTCTTCCTGTACCAGTTCTTCAGTAGGGAATTCCTCACAGCAACCTGTACCTGATTATTTGTATGTCACTGTCCGGCTCCATGGCTAAATGGTTAGCGTGCTGGCCTTTGGCCACAGGGGTCCCGGGTTCGATTCCCGGCAGGGTCGGGAATTTTAACCTTAATTAGTTAATTTCGCTGGCACGGGGCTGGGTGTATGTGTCGTCTTCATCATCATTTCATCCTCATTACGACGCGCAGGTCGCCTACGGGAGTCAAATAAACAAAGACCTGCATCTGGCGAGCCGAACATGTCCTCGGACACTCCCGGCACTAAAAGCCATACGCCATTTCATTTCATTTGTATGTCACTGATAAGAGTGATCGCAAATGGGACAATACTTAACTCGTCAAAAATAAACTGGTCTTGTATTCTACCTGAGTGATCGCAAATGGGACTGATCGCAAATGGGACGACACCACCTCAGAGCACCTTTTGTTTATTCTTGTCGTTTGCCCCTCTCGTTGCGTCAGCAGCGTTATTTACTTCACTGCCCCTTGAAATCTCCTTCGGGATTGTTAACATGGTAGAATGAATCTTGTGTGGGTGTAAGAATGATTTTCTTGATTCACATGTAATTAGAAGAGATGAATTCTTCTTATCTTTTGGGTTAATTCTGATAATGACCGGTATTAACAAGATGAGTCCGCCTCTGTGGTGTAGTGGTTAGCGTGATTAGCTGCCACCCCCGGAGGCCCGGGTTCGTTTCCCGGCTCTGCCACGAAATTTGAAAAGTGGTACGAGGGCTGGAACGGGGTCCACTCAGCCTCGGGAGGTCAACTGAGTAGAGGTGGGTTCGATTCCCACCTCAGCCATCCTGGAAGTGGTTTTCCGTGGTTTCCCACTTCTCCTCCAGGCGAATGCCGGGATGGTACCTAACTTAAGGCCACGGCCGCTTCCTTCCCTCTTCCTTGCCTATCCCTTCCAATCTTCCCATCCCTCCACAAGGCCCCTGTTCAGCATAGCAGGTGAGGCCGCCTGGGCGAGGTACTGGTCATCCTCCCCAGTTGTATCCCCCGACCAAGAGTCTGAAGCTCCAGGACACTGCCCTTGAGGCGGTAGAGGTGGGATCCCTCGCTCAGTCCGAGGGAAAAACCGAACCTGGAGGGTAAACAGATGATGATGATGATGATGATGATGATGATGATGATGATGACGATGATGATTAAGAAGATGGCCGGAAAGTAAACTATCCTGTACCATACTATTTGGATTTGTGATCGAAGTGAAATGTTTCTACGGTGTTGTAATATTAAAGTTACCGAAGGCAGTAAAGTGAGTAATGTTTTTGTTTTACTCTTCACGTATCCTTTGTTTTTCACATGAGGCATTTAGTAATGTTTTCTTGTGAGTAAAATATATATTCCATTTTATATCTGTTTTCCTACTTATGTAGTTGCTTCGTATGGCTGTGTCTCGGGTTACGAGGCTCAAGTCCAGCTCCAGACCGTATTCTGTCTGCTTCGGTCGAGTCCTCAATTACAATAACGATATTGATATTAATACTTTGCTTCCACTGCGTGATGAACTTCTGCTATGTTTATGGTTCCTTACTAAGATAACCTTCCTGGTACGGCTCTCTTCTAAGTACTATAATGAGGGATGGGTGAGTGTGACACATTTACTAGATGAAAGGAAGCGTTTTTATGCGTATCTTGTTTATAAGTTAGGAGTGCCATACGTAATGGGCCATAGGGTTTATTTAATGCGTGTGGACATTAGATTAAATATTACATTTGGGAAGGAGCCTCCGTGGCTCAGAGGGCAGCGCGCCGGCCTCTCACCGCTGAGTTCCGTGGTTCAAATCCTGGTCACTCCATGTGAGATTTGTTCTGGACAAAGCGGAGGCGAGACAGGTTTTCCCTGTCATAATTCATTCCAGCAACACTCTCCAATATCATATCATTTCATTTCATCTGCCATTCATTAATCATTGCCCAAAGGAGTGCGACAGGCTTCGGCAGCCGGCAAAATTCCTATCCTCGCCGCTTGATCGGGGCTTCATTCATTCCATTCCTGACCCGGTCGAATGACTGGAAACAGGCTGTGGATTTTCATTACTGTTTGGACTAATATATTTGTTATTTATTTTTGGGACTTAAGCGTGTGTTAAACCGTAACCTAATTCTTGTTAAAAAATGATAGTGGAAGTGCATCATTACTGAGCAATGCTGTGTATTTACTAAAGGAATGTTGGCTACTTAAAATGTGTCTTGTGAAGGCTGTCACCTTGTCTAATGCCAAATTATGTCCAGTTAGGTCTAGAAGTTTTCACTGTAGCACACTCAATGACACTGATAGGTCTTATGGCGACGATCGTCAGAATATGAAGAGATAAAAACGGGACTGTCGCTCGCAGCATGTTACTTGGCCTACCGATCTAATGCACCCCATGCATTAGTAAACATCGTTTTCCACCACACAGTTCTAGGCTGGTGTATGGTACAGCCGCGCTATATTTGCTGTCTGCATATCGGCAATGGCTACTGTGTTCAGCAGCGACGAATACATAGACGTTATTTTAATCTGGACAACCCGGTCGGAATGCAGCCGAAGCTCCAGACAGACGTATGCCTTCTACACACGTATTTCGCCGAACAGTATTAGTTTTTGTTTCATACAAGCAAATCTTTTATCGAGTGGAATGTCTACACGTGTATAAATTAATAATTAAATTTCCTTTCCTGCATCTTTGGCGTGTTTACAAAGAGTAGCGGCAATTAGAGGGTGGGGCGAGGAGTAAACGTTAAATTTTTACTCCACTTTAGCCAGCTGGAACTAGGAATTACTTAAAAAAGGGCTATTTGTACAAGCCCTGTCTTCTTATCTACTAATTCTTTCCTTTATTTTATACAATTATTAATAAATTGGCGGAAATTATACACACAAAGGAAGCGACGATGAGATAGGAAAAGGCTAGGAGTGGGAAGGAAGCGGCCGTGGCGTTAATTAAAGTATGAAAGTGGAAAACCATCTTCAGGGCTGCCGATAGTGGGGTTCGAACCCGAATGCAAGCTCACAGCTGCGCGACTCTATCCGGGACAAGTATTTTATCAAATTATTAACGCAAAGTATGTATGTCCTTAAATTCCCTTTGGCTGGGTTGGTGATTTTGGCCGCTTCTGGTTAGTTCGTCCGGTTAGGGGACTGGGTAACCGTGTTCGTGTTTTTACGCATCTCTGCATATAAAAAAGACACATCGCACTACCAACTACCACAGAGTCGTGCAATAGCGAATACATCTCTCCTTACAGGGTTGGTGTCAGGAAGAGCATCCGGTCATAAAACTGGGCCAAATCACGCGTAGTGGTGACTTGAAAATAGTAGACAAAATACCAAGAGGAAGAAGAATCCTTACATTCCTTTTATCCATAGCTGATCTCTAAAAATGAATTTTTGGTCTGAATGTGAGCCTACATATACAGTAACGGTGAATATACTGATATAGGTCTTTTGGTATTCAGTCACTCTTAATTGCTTATAATGTGTGCTGGGATTCGAACCGCAAACTTGAGCACAAAATTTGAATAACTGATCAATTGGCAGCTATCATGTAGCCTAATCATTTTTTACGTCTAGATGCTTGATAGCACATACAGGTGAAGGACATAATACTGTATTTCAATTTCTGGGGGTACCTCTACAATATGCCAATATAATGTTATAGTCGCTTTTTCATTTTATAAATTTGATTTATATGATATTGTGATTGAAATTCCAGTAAAAGGCGCATTTGCATTACAGCCGACAGAATTACAATCATCGATCTATTGTGTCGGCAAACGTTAGCTTGATAAAAAGTAAAAAAAACGTATTTCCCATTCTGATGTCATTTACAACATATAATATATATAACTTCTATTGTGGACTTTGTTTCTACAACTAAGCCACTGGCAAATATCTATACGTGGATGTGAATGATCACGTGAAACACTCAGAATAATATAAATAGTATTCATAAATCACAATGCAACGATGCTTCCTTTGTTAACATTTGCTGCATTCAAACAATATACCCAACAGTGTTTGTAGAATGAGCTATCATAGCGATAGAAATATCAAAAATTGACAACCAATAGATAAATAGATTAAGAAAGAAATTCTACCTTCATAGCATAGCACGGTGAGTTAGGTTTTACGCTAATACGGGACTAAAAATTTGCACCCTGCGTACTTTCGAGTTTCAATACCAGCTCTGCGAGCAACGACCGCGGCGTATAACACCATTAAAATATTATACAGTTGACTATCACGAACGTGTGGTAAACTTAAGAGGACTAATTTAAGAATGATTACAGCATATTAGATGAAGCTGTGTGTATGAACCCGTTTCAGTGTTGAGATCATATAATAATTATAATTTCGTGTGGCTATTTCTAGCCGAGTGCAGCCCTTGTAAGGCAGACCCTCCGATGAGGGTGGGCGGCATCTGCCATGTGTAGGTAACTGCGTGTGATTGTGGTGGAGAATAGTGTTATGTGTGGTGTGTAAGTTGCAGGGATGTTGGGGACAGCACAAACACCCAGCCCCCGGGCCATTGGAATTAACCAATGAAGGTTAAAATCCCCGACCCGGCTGGGAATCGAACCCGGGTCCCTCTGAATCGAAGGCCAGTACGCTGACCATTCAGCCAACGAGTCGGACGTTGAGATCATATGAGGGAACAGAACAGTTGGTAGGCGAATATTCTCGGCCAACTAAGACAGACACAGAAAGACAAAGGGCATGATGATTTCACAGTCCGCGGTGTGGAAGCAGATAAAACAATGATGTGGACTGCGACAAAGGGATTGAAAGCCCAAGTTCTTCACACAGACTTTAACGCTGAAAGGCATATTATTCTGTAATGTATGTGACTATAGGTGATTTCTAAATTTTCGATGAACGAAACATCTTATGCATGCTGATCTGGTATGCTTTACTCCGGCGCGCACTCGATTGCCGCGTGCGGGTCGAGGTCCTTAACGGGCAGGTAAACCATACAACAGTAACACAAACAATATAATTATACAAGTACACTACTTACCAAATTATGAAAGGAGGTGTCGAAACCACCCGCTTTCGTTCCCCACACATCTTTGGCACATCATTAGGAAATTATTCATCACTCGCTGTAGTTCACATTGAAGAAACTCGGTAATTTCCTAACGAATATTTTGTTTCAGTTTTTGTATGGTATGGGGGGGGGGGTCCGTCCTGTAAACGGCATTTTAAAATCTCAGAGATAATAACTGCAGGTGGATAAATAGGGGTACTGAAAGCCCACAACTCCCTACTTGTTCTTTTGCATTAACAAATCATTTACTTTAGCATAATCACAATTTTATTCAGGCAAATCAGCATCAGCTTCAAAACTGCAACCAAGGAAACTACATAACAAAATGAAAAAACACAACACTGTCTTTCCTCTGCCGGAAATCGATTACTCGAACAAGGTATAACTTGCTTTCTCCACACTACTAATAACTCTTCTTCTTCCTCTTTATCTGTTTATCCTCCAGTGCCGGTTTATCCCTCTGACTCAGCGAGGGATCCCACCTCTCCCGCCCCAAGGGCAGTGCCCTGGAGCTTCAGACTCTGGGTCGGGGGATACAACCGGGGAGGATGATCAGTACCTCGCCCAGGCGGCATCATCTGCTATGCTGAACAGGGGCCTTGCGGGGAGATGGGAAGATTGGAAGGGATAGGCATGAATGAGGGAAGGAAGAGGCCGTGGCCTTAAATTAGTTACCATCCCGGCATTTGCCTGGAGGAAAAGTGGGAAACCACGAAAAACCACTTCCAGGATGGCTGAGGTGGGATTCGAACCCACCTCTACTCAGTTGACCTCCCGAAGCTGAGTGGACCCCTTGCCAGTCCTTGTACCACTGTTTCAAATTTCGTGGCAGAGCCGGGAATCGAACCCGGGCCTCCGGGGGTGGCAGCTAATCACACTAACCACTACACCACAAAGGCGGACCTACTAATAACTCTGTTCTGTGAAAACACTTCGTGAATTCCTCTCATAGAATTATTTGCAGTGTCAGCAGTGGCAAAGTCCTGTTGGAAAAATACAAAATCATGATCCCTGTTGTTTAATTGTCCGAAGAAGGGGGTTAGTACAGAATTCACATAAGCAAAAGAATTAACCTATTCTAAAAATAAAACGGTTCTATTTTTCTTTTACCACTGATGTCACACTATACACCGTCCTTTGCGTCATGGAGGGCACTTCATGTACCAAGTTAGGTTTAACAGCACTCTAGTAACGATTGTTTTATGTACACACATAACCATGGAAGTGGAACCACGCCACGTCCGAGACGAATATTAAATGTGGGTCTATTTGTCCACTGAATACATTTTCCAGACTCCACTCACAAAATTTGCGCGTACGTACAGAGTCACCTAGTTGAAGAGCATGTGCCAGAGTTATTTTATAAGGCTTTAAGTGCAATAGTTTACCAGCCCTTTGCACAGACCCGTGTGAAATTCCCACTTGCAAAAGACGACGAAGTGATAATTTTTGGAGAATTTTCCAAACGATGACCAATATTATCTAATTATTTTTCGGTGAGAACCCTACGCCACCAGTTTTTTTGGTTTCTTATACTGGATACTTTCAGTTTCCTGAAATGTATTATAAAGATTAGGGACTGTTTTGCGGCTTGAAATACGAATGAGACATTGGACACGCGTACAAGCTGTACAAGGTCAACTAGGAGGGATGCGCGCGCGCATAAAACAAAGGCCGGGGTCAGAGAACAAATCACTTTATGGCACACCACCCTATCCTTTCCTCGCCCGCGGCGAATAAGCGGGAAGTTCGTCCATAGGAAGAAGCCGCGAGCGCTGACGTAAAGCATATCTGATCAGATCACTCAATATATACAATATACTAACGGTATCCGGCCGCTTAGCTGCACGCACAAATCGAAAGGAAATTTAAGAAAAAAGTTAAACGACAAGTGTAGCTTATCAATCGAAAGTACCGAGTTACATAGTAATATTAATCAACAGGTGAACCAGAACCATCGTGTTCTTGAAATTGAAATTATATACATTATTTATACACGTCTTTTGAAAATGCTTTCTACTGAGTGAAAAAATGCGTATGCTTGAATAATTACGTTGTTTTGTTTCTGAGCCCCAATTTCGAACCCTCAACTCTACCCCCTCGGGGAAGTTTTGGAATTTTCTTCTTCGGATCTTGGTGGTATCAAGTTATAGTGAGGTGAGCTGCATGTACAGTTTTACAACATACCAGCCCACGTGCATTACGAAATTCCTGGCAGTACCGAGCATCGAACCTGGACCCCCGAGGACGGCAGCTAATAGTGCTAATTTAACGCTATGGAAAACATACCAATTTATAACAAGGTTTCTGGGGTATCTGGAATTGCATCATTAACACATGCCTATTTTCATTTTTATATCTACTACACCACTACATTTTGACCTCTTTAATAACTCAAACATTTCCCACGAGTCTCTCTTAGGGTTTGAAGTTAAAAATTTATTTGAACTTTCAGGGAACTTTTAAACTCATAGTTCATAGTAACTATTGGTCATCGCTTAGGGAAAGGAGTTTCCTACTGGGCGATAGTGGTGGGACATTCGATTCATTTTACTGAATCGATTCATTTGATTCCGTTCACGTTACTGAATCGATACAGTGATCCGATTCACGGCTCATTGGTCACCGCTCCTACTGCATCTGTGTAGTATGTGCTGGTAAGACAGCAGCAACAGCATTCAGTGCTCGCAGCTGCCATCTGGTCTTCATACAATGAACTCCTTTCTTAGAAAAAATGCTAGTTACTCTAACACATCGAAGGTTTCCGGCGACGCAGGGTGGGAAAGGTTAGGAAGGTAGCAGCCCTGGCCTGAATTAAGGTACAGTCCCAGCATTTCCTGGTGTGAAAATGGGGAAACTACGGAAAAACCATCTTAACGGCTGCCGACGGTGGGATTCGAACCCACCATCCCCCGAATGCAAGCGCATAGCCACGCGATATTAACCGCACGACAACTCGCTCAGTCATTTTTTTTAAAAAAAGTATTTTTCTATCAGCTGAGGATTTTTTTTAATCGTCATATTTTGTATAGGCTACCCGAGATGTACAGTAGCCCGCTGGTTTTCTGATTCAACATACTGTTATTGCGTCTGTCCACATATGATTGAAGTCTTATGCAACGATGTGACATATGAACTGAGAGAATACTGAGCCGTTCTTCCAAAATATAAAACAGGTACTTTTGAGTGGTCATGAGCATGACTCATAGTCATAGGACAGGCTAGAGTCGAGTTTAATTGTCAAATGTCAACTAAGTTATAATACTAAGATTCATTAAACTAATAAATAGTATAACCTAATAGCCTACCTACTTACTAGCTACTTCAGAATTATGTTGTGACTACCTTTTTAACACTGCAAATAAATCCATCTATTACTTAAACCTCCCTGTAAGAAGAGGACAGTGAATGCAAATGGGTATTATTTTCAAATGAGCTGAGCTCGAGAGTCCATTATAGCATACGATTCTTTCAGTGTACGATGGCTCACTGTATGTCTCGCTGCAGCGGAAGCTCGGCTCTCCGCGTGTCCAGTGAGCCGATAAGGAGCCGTGTGTATCATGTGTCTCACTGAGCCGCGCACGTTCACGATTCTTTCGATGTGCCATGATTCAGTGTCTCGCTGCAGCGGAAGCTCGGCTCCCCGTCAACGTCCATTGAGTGCGCCACTCAGCACTGTCCGCTGGGAGTAAGCTGAATCGTGTGCCGTGAGCTCGCCGTTCCTGTGAATCGATTCACTCGGACACTTAAATGAATCGATACACTGCTTCGAATCATTCATTCAGTAGCCAACACTACTGGGCGAAAGAAAATGCTTATGCTTGCGTAGGTACTTAGGATGTTTTGGTTCTGAGATTTATAAATTTAGAATTGGCTTTACATCGCACTAACACATAAAGGTCTTAGGCGACGATAGGATAGGAAAGGCCTAGGAATTGGAAGCAAGTGGCCGTGGCCTTAATTAAGGTACAGCCCCAGTATTTGCCTTGTGTGAAAAAGGGAAAACATGGAAAACTGTCTTCAGGGCCTTAATAAAGCCACAGCCGCTTCCTTTCCATTCCTAGCCCTTTCCTATCCCAACGTTGCTATAAGACCTATCTGTGTCGGTGCGACGTAAAGCCAGTTGTAAAAAACGAGAATATACCGTAGTATCCTAGCTGTTTAACGTCGTTCTGATCCGGGAAAGTTTTCGGCGACACCAAGAGAGAAAAGTACTAGTGCTGTAAATGTAACGACTGTAGTCTTAACTAGGGCACACACCGGTATTTGCCTGATGAGAAAATGGGAAATCAAGACCACTGACGGTGGTGTTCAAGCCCACTAACTTTCGAATGCAAGCTCATCATCATCATCATCATCATCATCATCATCTTCTTCTTCTTCTTCTTCTTCTTCTTCTTCTTCGCATTTGCCCCCATTTTATTAGAGTTGTTACTCGATGTGAATTTGGCCCCGTTTACGGCCAGATGCCCTTCCTGACGACAGCCCTGTATGGAGGGTGGTGTTCACTATTTCATTTTTCTTACGGTGGTTGATAGGGTCGTGCAGCCAACATGCTCGGCGAGTTTTTATAACACGCGACGCTGTAAATGGTGCTTATATGCCGCGATATGTTGAAGAGAGAGCACAGCGTGCACTACTGTTTCCATGTTCTTATTTCACTGAGGTAAGTTGCCCTCTTCATATAGTCATTTATTTTACATGAGGCGTGACGACGCATATGTTAAGAGTCCATTTGATCACTCTCGATTCTTGAATCGATGTTTAGTCTTGGTGTTAAGATTTTTGTAGTGTTAACATGTGCCTAAACCACGAGGCTATTATCGTGAACTCCCGACTCCGACAAAATGCGCTATCACTTGTTATATCAGCACATGCGTGGATTGTGCGGTGGGAAGGAAGGAAGGTGATTATTTGTACCTTAGTTAGGCATACTTGTTACCAGACCTCAAGATATATTAAAATATATAAACTTATATATATATATATATATAAACATATATATAAACTTATATTAAAATATATAAACTTATGTGTTTGGTACGGAAGGTCATGAGAAGATAATAAGAATAATGCTTTGTGAGTTCGCAAGTTAACGTATAATAATAATAATAATAATAATAATAATAATAATAATAATAATAATAATAATAATAATAATAATAATAATAATAATAATAATAATAATAATAATAATAATGCTCTGTGAGTTCGCAAGTTAAAGTATAATAGACTAATAATAATGCTTTGTGAGTTTGCAAGTTACAGTGAAGGAAATAATAATAATAATAATGCTTTGTGAGTCCGCAAGTTAAATAATAATAATAATAATAATAATAATAATAATAATAATAATAATAACCCGTGTGGGGATTTACCGGTTACCTCCATCGGGCGCGTCCCATTGGAATTGGGGAAGCTCGCTGGCTCTGCCGCCAGCAGAGTCAGAGGGTAGTAGGGAAATAAAATACCACCGTGAAAAAAACACTGGTCCCTTGCCAGGGTTACGGCGAAGACTGGTAAATGACCAAAAACCAGAAAACATCTTGAGGCAACCTCTAGGGCTAACAACCCTAGTTGAAAAAGGATGGGTACCCGTCCAAAGCAAAGTCAAGTCAGAAAGCATGATGGCACAACATTTCAAGAAACATACCCCAGGGGGTAAATCTTCGGATAAATCCCTAGTCGTGAACGCCAAGGCGCACGAGTCTCGTTCGGATTCTGGGGGAGACTCGACATCATGCAGAAGACGAGTCGGAGCGTCTCGGTGTACCCCGAAGAGTCAAAACTCAGGCCAAAATCTAAAACCTTTCTAGCAACTTTCAACATAAATTCACTTACACAAACTGGCAAGCTGAAAACCCTCACCAAAGCTCTTCACGAAAATCAGATATCCATAATGGCCCTACAGGAAACAAGGTACCCAGATGAAGAGATTTTTGAATCCGAAGGCTACCGATTTTTCAAGAGCAAAGCGCAAAGAGGAATACTCAATGGAGCTGTGATGCTTGGATCCGCGTTTGCTGTTAGAACCAAGATCCTTAAATCGGTCGCAAATTTCGAACCTGTGAATGACAGATTGTCTATACTCACAATTAAATGCGCGAACAAAACCTACGCCCTAGTTAACGCACATGCTCCTACAAACGATAAGAACAAGTCTGATCCAGACGAAGTTGATAATTTCTGGGACCTACCGGATGAAAAATTAAACAAAATCCCCAAACACCATGTCAAGCTTCTTTTGGGTGACTTCAATGCCCAAATATTTCGTAAACAGAAGTACAAGAAAGTTATAGGAAATTACCCTGCTCACAAAAGAACCAATCCCAACGGTAAAAGACTGGTGTCCATTTGCGAAAATCACAACCTGCAGGTCATGTCGTCCCACTTTCGCCATCTACCCAGAAAGCAAATGACTTGCCGTTCTCCCGTCCAAGCTCTTGGAGAGTTCCAAATTGATCATGTTGCAATCTCCAGGAGATACAGCCCTGAGATTACGAATGTCAAGGTAAAGAAAGGCATCAATGTGGACTCAGATCATTATATGTCTCTTATCAAATTCAAACCAATTCCCGCAAACACAAGGAAGACAACCAAACAGATCACACGCTTCGACAATGATAAACTTCGGCAAAGGGTCGAGGAGTTCCAGGAGAAGGCAAGACCAAATGACTGTGACTTTAACAACGCCAAAAGTCTCCTTGTTGAGGCCGCCAAAGACGTTGCAGAAATCAAGAGAAGCAAAAAGCATGCCTGGTGGTATGGTACCTGCGAATCAGTCCTCCAAGAAAGACTCAATGCGTGGAAATAGTACTACTCTACGAAATCAGAAAATGATTGGGAAACCTACAAAACCCAACGTGCCCAAGCAGCTAGGGTGTTCAGAACTGAGAAACGTAAATACGAAAAGTCTCTCATTGAAAAGATAGAACAAAACTTTAGGAAGAATGAAAGCAGAGAGTACTACAGAACCTTCAAACGCAAACTCACTGGTTATAAACCACCATCTCTATGCTTTGAGCGAAAGGACGGCACACTGGCGACGTCAAATGAAGAAAATTGCAGCATTCTGGCAGATTACTTCAAGAATTTACTTAATTGCTCTAAACCGCAAAGCGCCATTGAGACCAAGGAACCCTTACTCAGGTACCCAGATCCCAGACCACCCGACAGAGATGAAATCAAGCGCCACATTGCCCGTCTCAAAAATAACAAAGCGCCGGGGGAAGACTCAGAAGTAGCAGAACTATGGAAATATGCCCCAGAGGAATCACTTGATATCCTGCAAAAGCAAATAGAAGAAATTTGGAACTAGGAGACCCTACCCGAAGATTGGAAAATAGCTTTGATCCATCCATTACACAAAAAAGGCAGCATGAAGAACATCAACAACTACAGAGGAATATCTTTGCTACCCGTGACTTACAAAATTCTATCACTTTCCATCCTGGAGCGTTTGGAAGCACAAGTCGAGCATCAAATAGGTGAATACCAAGGAGGGTTCAGAAAAGGTCGCTCAACAGCTGAACCGATCCAAAATCACAAAACGATCATCAGATATTGTACACTAAGGTCCAAGCAGTATGCGTCTGTCTTTGTGGACTTCAAGAAAGCGTACGACTCCATTGACCGAGAAGTCCTGCTAAACATCTTAAATGAATTTGGAGTTGATTTGAAACTGCTGGCATTAATTAGAGCCACCCTGACCGATACAAAATCCAAGGTGAAGTTCCACGGATGTTTCTCACATTCCTTTGACATCAAAACAGGAGTCCGACAAGGTGATGGGCTATCCCCGATACTCTTCAACTGTGTTCTTGAAAAGATCATCAGAACCTGGCGGGTGAGATTACAGGAAACCAACTACAGTCCATTGAGAATAGGAACCAAATTCAAGGGGATCGCAACAGACTGCTTAGCATTTGCCGATGATATTGCTGTTCTCTCAAACGACATAGAAACCGCTAGAGCTCAAGTTGAAATTTAAAAGGAAATTGCCGAACAAACTGATTTGCAGATATCGTTTGAGTAAACAGAAGTAATGACTAACATCAACGAGGCTCCACCAAAACTCCATACAAAATACGGGGACATCACCCGAGTAGACAAATTCAAATACCTGGGTGAGATCATCATGAAAAATGGACTGGACAAAGAAGCACTTCAGGAGCGAGTACGCAAACTGGAAATAGCCTACCAAACATCCCGCACAATCTACAACAAAAATGCCTTTCCCAAAACACCAAGATACGTCACTATGAAACAGTTCTGAAGCCAGTAGTTCTATATGCAGCCGAAACCCTGTCTCTAAATGCCAACAAAGGACTCCTTGAAGAACTGGAGAAAAGGGAACGCAAAATTGTGAGAGGAATCTTGGGATCAAAGTACAGACATGGAATCCATCAAAAGAGATCCAACAAGGAAGTCTACAGCAAAATAGAGAAAATTACCGACACAATCAGACAAAGACGGGCACGATTTTACGGTCATCTGAAAAGAATGGACGGAAGAAAGTTAACTAAAGAAATCTTTCACTTTTTTATTCAAACCCCAAAACCACAATTCCCTGGTTTAGAAATACCAAAGAAGACCTGCAAATGCTGCATATCTCAGCTGAAGACGCCCTTAACAGAGATCTCTTCCGCAAGAAAATATTGACGAACGGGCTAAACCGAGACGAGCAACCGAAGAGAAGACACGGTGCCCCTTGGACAGAGGAGCGTAAGCAGGCCCACTCACAAAGAATGAGGGAAATTTGGGCTCTGAAAAAGGCCAAGTTCAGTGTCAAATGCAACAAGACTTAACGTGGTCCTTGATGGCCCCAGCGAATTATATAATAATAATAATAATAATAATAATAATAATAATAATAATAATAATAATAATAATAATAATAATAATAATAATGCTTTGTGAGTTTGCAAGTTACAGTGAAGGACATAATAATAATAATAATAATAATAATAATAATAATAATAATAATAATAATAATAATAATAATAATAATAAAAATGCCTTGTGAGTTCGCAAGTTAAAGTATAATAATAATAATAATAATAATAATAATAATAATAATAATAATAATAATAATAATAATAATAATGCTGTGAGAGTTCGCTGGTGAAAGTAATAATCAATGTGGCGATAACATGTGGTAGTAAATTAGAGTTTTACGTAAATTGTTGATTTCACGTTTTTGGACTCTATAATAACCATAAAAATTTGTTTAGGAGTGATAGAGGCACGTGTATAGGATGGTCACGATATGTTGAAAGCCCAGAGTGGTTTGAGCCCAATTTTAATGTTGGAAGTCGTGCGGGACAAAACTCCGGCATGAGGTGAAATTTGAGCCGTACTGTTTTTGATGATGAAATAGATAAATATCGAGGCCTAAGACGATATAATATGCCGATTCCGGTATTATGAGTGGCAGAATCCGCGCACCGACGATTATTTATTGAATTAAATGTTTGAAGAGTTCCAGTGGAATAAATGGACTTCAAATGAAAAGGAAGGAATAATTTAGCAATCGCAGGCATTGGATGTATTTGCCCAGCCGCGATGTGCCATGGAATTTGAGATGTGTCTTGGGAGGACATGGTGTCCCCATAAAATTAACGGCAGTACGAAAATGAAGGTTGCAGTTCCGAATACCGTGGCGTCCCGACCGATGTAAATCGGATCTTGGTGGTTTATAATGGGACTTAACATAGGTGAATAAATTCTAAAGAGTGAAAACTAAAATATAAAACTATCAATTTAATAATAATAATAACCCAAGTAGATCTTATCTTAATTGATTGCTTAGTGCCAAACTATACCGAAATTGTAAAAGCTTGTGCATTAACCATAAATATCGCTAACGGTAGTGGAACATGTGAAATTAAGTTATCATGATAATAATAATTTGAATAGCGATAACAGGAATAAGTTATTAGATTATTTCTGAGAATAATAATAATGGTGAAATAAAATTAAAAGGTTAAATCCATGATGAATAAGTGATACGATAATGATAATCTCCACTGATGAAAATAATAATAATAATAATAATAATAATAATAATAATAATAATAATAATAATAATAATAATAATAATAATAATAATAAGTTAAAGAAGAATAAGAAGAACGTGCAATATTATTTCTGAGAATTATAATAATGATGAAAGGAAATTAAAATATTTAATGGACGATGATTCAGTGTTACGAATATGATAATCTCTAATAATAATAATAATAATAATAATAATAATAATTTATTATGAAACAGATCATTAATTTGTGCGGATTAATTACGAGGAAAGAAGACCCTTCGTTTGAAACGTCGGCATAAGGTTAGCATATAATCATCCCGAATGATAAATGATAATAATCAACTATAGGATGATAATTGAAATAAATTATAATAATAAAATAATTAATGGTAATCACAAAAAATGATAATGATAATTATTTAATAATCATAGGAAGATATGATTGGGACAGTCGTCATGTGTCGAATTGATCGGAACCAAATGTTGGTTTTCTATATGGGAGATTGTTGGCGTTATGTGCGAAATAACCCACGGACAGCACATGTCTTAATTGTGCGAGCATAAAAAGGAACCTCTCCGTACGTCTTGTCATATTGACAAATGTAAATATTGAGATAAGCTTTGAGTTGACGAGCTGGCATGTTTGAAAATTGGAAATATAGGCTCGAGTTCGTCCGCACAATTAGATCCCGTCTTAGATACGATAACATTTCCACAGTGGGAATCCGGCCTACTAGAATGTAAACACCGGTAGTGACTCAAATCCAACGGAAAGTAGAGATGACAGTAAATAGTTACTCTCATGCCCACGTCTCCGAAGGAAGATATCCAGCAGTGAAACGTCCACTCATACGAACGTGGATTCGATCCCCAGTGACCAGTGGGGCGAATTCACCAAATATTTCACACTAACAGAGTAGAGAGATGAATCCAAATTTATGTATTCCTTTTCAGGATGGAAATTTCTAAGTTAATAAGTGTCATCACTTGCAGTTTGCGAATTAAGTAAATAAATTGCTCCTTATTGCAAATTCAATAGGAAACAGTTTTCATATCTTTTTATTGCAGTTAGTCCAGTATGCCCATTGAATTTAAGTTGTCACTTCCGAGTCCTATTGTGGAGTTCTATAATTAGTATCTATGAATGAGCCGTCCCCTTTACCTTTATTTGCATGGCCCATTCATCGCTGTGTTCATTGGTGCGTCTACATATATATATTTTTTTTATTGTTATTGATTAAATATTTTAACATTTTTACGAACTGATCACTCCTGAGATTAAGGCTAGTCTGGGACTCAGGAGGTGAGCGGGTGCAATACATACATACATACATACATACATACATACATACATACATACATACATACATACATACATACATACATACATACATACATACATACATACATACTGTCCCCTTCAAAAGTGGAAATAATTTATTAAGGGAGAATGATTTATTTCATCAGTGAGTTGAAACATTATTTCGATCGCCAGGAGGGTGAGATTTTACACTCCCGTGCCAGCATGAACAAGCCGCCTGCGAAACGGTTTTCCCAACCTACCAAGAGAACGAGGAAGCAGGGTGAAATTCATGTTAGGTGTCCTTCAGACACATGTGTGTGTGCCACGTGATCAGGCGGGCAGCGTGATTGTAATCGATCAATAATGGCAAGGTCGTGTGACGTGAAACTAGGGCAGCCAATAAAAATGACAACCTTCACAGGAATGTAACAGATCCACCAATCAGATATAATCAAGAGGCACACCTCCGTCTTAAGACAGTGAATTTATGGTAATTCCAAAGGAAATTTTATAGAGGGTTTTTACTTCTGAACACTTGATTTGAGCGTTACTCTGAATGCAGCTATGGTCGAGACTGGACGTCGTTTGCTTTACTGGGAGACTTTGCATTAGAGAAGGCACTGAGGACTGAATAAACTGCAATTCAGGCATTTTAAAAACTTCTCTACGATTTATTTATGACTGTCATAAGTTAAGTGTCCATCTCGAAATTATTAAACATCGTGTGTGTATCCTGGACTATTGCTAAGACTTTTATTAGTTTCAGCTTTTCTACGAGAACTCAGAAGAAGGAAGGTCATTGATTCGAGCTCGCTTCAAGATGGCTACCCCTTTCCGAGATGAATCCTACTGTTTCCTGTGCACCTTCATCTCCTCCATGAGTCACTAATTATGTAAGGCGTCGGACATGGGCAAGACTTTGTTCGATGGAAGGTGATGTAACCACGTACTAGGTCATCAGCCAGAATCCAGTTAACACCAGCCACATGAGTATTCTTTAAGAATTCATCTTTCTATCTTTCTGTAAAATGTCTGTAAAACGTAGCCTTACCTTATTCATTTAGATTTTCTATTAGTTTAGCAGTAGTTTGACTTTTCATTCTTCTTTCCTCGGTGGGAGGTAGTTTGTGCTCTGGAATGAATGTGTTTTCGGTTTTATTAGTTAGAGATAAGAGTGAATGTCATCGAGAGAGACCTCAACTGTCCTAAAAATTTAAGACGGCAGGAGAAATAAAAGTAAATGACCCCTACGTTAATCTTGAATGATTTTGAAATAGTTTGAAAATTAATTGAGACAGATTAGGACAGTGTTCTAGTGTTTTTCTGAGTGTCAAATTTCATTCTACGATTATACGACATTTCTGTGGACTTGAGTTCGTTTAGAGTCATCTGAATAATTTCGTACGATAGCTTTGCAAGTGTGATTAGGCACGGTCAATAAATAATAATAATGAATAAAAATAATTAAACCTAATTACGGGCTAAAATTTGAATAAGGTCATGGGTTTAATATTGGTTTGTTCTTGGAAAGAATTGATGTGTGCTCACTGTATGTAAAGTAGGCCTGGAACATGGCATCCTCCGGACGGAGTAATGATGAATTATACGTATATTTTACTGTGCTATTAATTTGATTATGACTTGCAGATGGACATTATATTTTGTGTGATAATTTATGCATCCATTAGAGTCATTTTTGGAAGAAATGTGTCACTGGACATGATTTCTTCGAGATTGAGCGCAGTTTAATCGAGAGCCACGATATAGTAGGAGAATAAGAATAAATGCCGCAACTCATGTACCGTAAGCGCGTATTCTAATATTTTGACCTGTGCTGTAGGTAATTTACTTGCTTATTTTGGATGATTTCTGTTTAAAAGATTCCCTTGAACATCGTTGTATAATTAATTTTTGCATAAAAGTGATAACCTCAACTCTATCACGTCCTAGATCGACACCTGGAATGTACATGATATTGTCATCTAGAGAATGATTTCCCTAATTTGGAATAAATCCAAAAATTAATAATAATGGGTTAGTGTCCGTGTGAATAATATTGTAATATTGTCGTGTACCTGTGTGTGAATGTGTGATGTGTGATTTGATTATATTCTGTTTTTTGTGATTTTTCTTGAATGGTTTTATGATGATGTTTTCCACTACGCGCGTCAAATTTTGACCGATTTACGTTATTTTCGCGTGTCCGTGATTTGATGAATTATGAATCTTTAGAAGATTTTATTATAATTTAAGGTAGATTAGGATCTTATTCACTAAATAAATTGAATAAGAGAAGGCAACGTCCGTGGATTGATGTCACGAGGCTGAATTTATAGTTATTGTAGTCACTTATTGCATAAAAACGAGTAACTTTTAGGTTGACATGAGATCAAATCAGAATTAATTATGAGAAGTTCAGTCACTTAATAATTATACAAATGAATTGATTGATGAAGGAAAAGTCTAAGGAAGACTTATTAACCACAATTTCTTGAATTAAACATTTTTCAATAATTTTAATAAGGGAAAGAAAGTGATCATTTTCTTGTAGAATTAAGCGAGATCCAGAAGGAATATTTTAATATAAGCAATTTAATTATCGTTATTTGAGAGAGTGATACCAGATATTATTTTGATTTTCAATCCAGTTTATAGTAAATTAATGATCCCTATTATTATTATTACAGACAAGAACATTCGTTGAGCTTTAATTTGGTCAAGATTTCTTATAGACGATAGCACGAGGAGAAGAGATTTTCAAGAATTATTCCCAGATTTTGTAAATTTAATTGTTTATTGGAAGAGTGATAGTTTTTAATAAATGTTTAAAACCTATTTTAGCTTCTTTTCATTTGTCGCTAGTCCTTCATATATTCCTGCCTTTAAAATTTTCTGCACAGCCGATAAGCGAACGGTCTACCTCTGAGACTCTCGCACACCGGCGAGCTGAGCCCGGCATGATGGGGGCAATACATACATACATACATACATACATACATACATACATACATACATACATACATACATACATACATACATACATACATACATACATACATACATACATACATACATACATACATACATACATACATACATACATACATACACACTGTACCAGGAAATGCCCATGGCCTGGAACATAATTTTGGTTTCATTAATATTTGCAACGGGACGACTCGAACGTATGTGTAGAATGCACGAGGTAACGATACTGCACGGAGCTGCGAGCAGCGAGCGAGATACGTCACCAGCTGCAAGTATGCGGATGACGCAACTATCACGTGAACTTCATCTGACACTCTAGAATAAACCAGATGTATTTTACTAACTTCTAAACCCTTTGAGATATTGAAAAATGACATATATCATCGTGTAGCCCATTATCTGAATGTCAACATACTATAATTTCGTGAAAATCGGTCGAGGGATTTTGGAGTTATTGATCTACAAAGAAACTGCATTTTTCACGAGGAGAAACAGCTGACCTTGACAATCCGTATAAAATGACAGGGTCCGGCAAGGTATATTCAGTTACAACTTGCAACTCACAGCTGACAGACTGTCATGGTTGTCTCCGCGTACGGGTCTGCATGAGTCGCGTATCTTGTCGCGTATTATCTTCGATACAATCTTCGTCGTACTTGTACAAATTTTATAGTATTTTGGAACTTTAGAAAATTTCCAGTGCTTCGAGACGAACTTAAACATTTTACGGTGCTATTTCAGAACTACCGGGCGAGTTGGCCGTGCGCGTAGAGGCGCGCGGCTGTGAGCTTGCATCCGGGATATAGTAGGTTCGAATCCCACTATCGGCAGCCCTGAAAATGGTTTTCCGTGGTTTCCCATTTTCACACCAGGCAAATGCTGGGGCTGCACCTTAATTAAGGCCACGGCCGCTTCCTTCCAACTCCTAGGCCTTTCCTATCCCATCGTCGCCATAAGACCTATCTGTGTCGGTGCGACGTAAAGCCCCTAGCAAAAAAAATTATTTCAGAACTTATAATATTTCTGCGATTCACAAACTTAGTATTTTTTGTGCTAGATAGTGAACGACTTCACTTAACTTAATCTTGTGCTAACACTCAAACGGGATTTACTTTGAACTGTTATAGAGAATAACCGAGTGAACATTATGGCTATTTTACGACAATTTAGCTGAATATTAACTTTATTCAGTGGAAATAATCAATAATATCTCTTTAATTCGTATGTGGCGAATATTTAGGAAAGTTTGAACTAAACCAGACTTGTGCCACGAGTGAACTACATTTTACACTTCTCAGCATAATAGTCATTTGAACTCGTATTCAATTAGAATCCAAACATTTGTTATACATTGAACAAACTTTGAATTACGTGTGTAAATAGTATAAACTGTATACGATATACTGTGTTTCGAACTGTGCTTCCAATCAGCCAAGCAATAATTACTTTCCGCTAGTGACTTAAGATTTTTGCACTTAGTAAAATCGTACCAATTTGACACTCGTAACCCATACCGTCAGTTGAACTTCCTTGTGTTCGCTAAATTCATTAGTTACACCAGAAACCCTGACACACTGCCTCTTTCACCGTATCAACCTGATGTTCAAGTCGACGTGGGACTTTAAGTTGTACATCGTGGGACTTAACGTGGTACATCGTGGGACTTAACGTGGTACATCGCTGGAGATGGTACGTGGAACTATGGTGGACATCACGACATCGGTTGCAAAGGAGTTTCGAATGCTGTCCGCTGAACCGCATTTTCCAGTTCCAGTTTCAAGACTAATCAGGTGATATAAGTGCCTTTACCAACAATCTTACAGCAGAATCAACTTTTTCTCAATGATTGAACTGTAAGACAGCGATTTCTTCATTTACGGCGAACTATCATTGCTGATTGGAAATCACATAATTCGCATAACATTTCCAAGTGTTGAACAGTACTTACAAAATAGAACACAACACTAGACTTTGCAAGGATATTAACTTCACGTTCATTTACATTCTCAAGTGTTAACTTTATAAAGAGACTGTAGGTATTTTGAAGTGATAACTTTAGAAAGAGACTGTAGGAATTTTGAAATAATAACATTTTAGAGAGACTATAGGTTTATAGGGATATTCATTCTCAAAGTGAAGTGATATTTATTTTCACATGGTATTTTGCGTTATTTCTCAAGTCGAGCTCTATGAACTTGATGAAATGAAGTATCAATTTTGGATTTCATTTATTACATTCATTGAAAATTTATGGTATTGCCAGTGTCGGGCAACATAAAATTCAACCGAAGATATTTAAATTTTATTTTCTATTTTCAAATTCGAAATAATAGAGGAATTATTCATGCTATCTACAAGTTAAATAAGCTTAAAATTTTAAAGTACCATCTATTAGTTCGCACTGCGAATACCATTCTCTCTACATGCTCCTAAGAACTGAACACCCCTTAGTTAAGTCTTATGCCGCTTTTCCTTCGACTTTTTTTTTGGTATTTTGCTTTACGTCGCACCGACACAGATAGGTCTTATGGCGACGATGGGATAGGAAACGCCTAGGAATACGAAGGAAGCAGTCGTGGCCTTAATTAAGGTACAGCCCCAGCATTTGTCTGGTGTGAAAATGGGAAACCACGGAAAACCATCTTCAGAGCTGCCGACAGTGGGATTCGAACCCATTATCTCCCGGATGCAAGCTCACAGCTGCGCGCTCCTAACCGCACGGCCAACTCGCCCGGTTCTTTGACTTTTCCTGGTACAATACATACATACATACATACATACATACATACATACATACATACATACATACATACATACATACATACATACATTCATACATACATACATAGATACATCATTAGAGAATGCTATGCCTTCAGCGTTCAGTCTGCAAGCCTCTGTGCATTTACTAAATACAATCACAATCCTCTATTTGTAACTAGCTCTATGCCACGTTTAGTTTTATACCTCTTATCTTTAAACCATCGTCGTCTTTTTCTCCCTAGTATTTCTCTTACCGTCCATGTCCGAGTCCTTTATTCTCCCATCCACCTCCATTCGCCTTGCATGACCCCACTGTCCAAGCGAGTTAATGCGTACAGCTTCATCAATCGAACTCATTCCTAACTTAACCTTCCGACTACCCACTTGCCCTTGTTCCCACCTGTTTTTACCAGCGATTATTCCCGCTGCCTTCATGACTTACTTCTAACTTGCGTTTAAGATATCATGAGTCCACCCAGCTTGCACTCCCATAAGGCAAAGTTGGTCTGAAAACAGACCGATGAAAAAATAGTTTCGTCCGGCAGTTGACTTCTTTCTTAGAGAATACTGTTGATCGCAACTGCGAGCTCACTACACTAGCTCTGCTGCTCCTTTTTTGTAAAATAAGTAAAAATATGGGTGTAAAGAGGAAAATGTTAACAAGAAGGGAAATGAGAGGGATAATTGAGTGACTAATGGGAGTATGTAAGAATAAAGCCATTAGATGAAAAGGAATGAGGAAATCTATGCATTTTATGCAATAAAGATATGGAAGTGGCATACCTACTAAAATACTAAAGAAACAAGAAATATCAAAGAGAAACATCTGTAAATGGGAAGGAGATATGCAACATCGAAAACGAACCTGAACTTTACACTCTTGTTAAAACTAGGTAATAACATAAGATGAGAATGTGGGAAAGAAATCTAAATAAGGCGAAAACAGAGAAGATGCATGTAGCTAATATTAAGGGTATGCATGAGGAGGTATACTAGATTCTATTCGATGATTTAGTTAAAATTTAGAAAATAACTTAAAGGCTTTGTTTATCGAATCATTCAAAATACACCGAAGAAGTATATATGTGATGTAAAGTATACCAGTACATTACACTGAGTGGCCAAAAGCCACGGTAATGGGTGTCCCATTAAAAATATGCCGTGTATGACTCCTGAGTATTGTGGCTAGCTGCGGCGTAGTTGAGCAGTCTCTCACAGACACCAGTGTCGTGAAGATGGCAACATATCGCGAGTTAAGCGACTTCCAACGTGGGACATCGGCGTACGTCGCATGGGAACATACCATTCCGAAGATTACACGCGAATTCGGGTTTCCGAGGTGAAAAGTGTCGAGGGTGGATCTTCAATATCGCAGAGAGAATGTTACCACCCGCGTAAACCACCACACGGGCAGACTACAGATGTTTAACGAAAGGACATTACGTCGCCTCCGCAGAACCATACTGGGCGTTCGATGGGCTACTGTGAGTCAGATCACCGCCCAGTTGAATGTTGGGAATCAGGAATCCATTTCTACCAGGACTGTAAGAAGGCAACTGCACCGCAACATCTTCACTAGCCGACCACCAACTCGTGTCCCTTTTGCTGACACTTCGACACAGAGCTCAATGGCGTACATGGGCCCGCAAACATCGGCAATGGACGATGGAACAGTGGCTGCGTGTGGTATGGTCCGATGAATCCCAGTTCCAGTTGTATTGAGCTGATGAGTGCGTGAGAGTATGGCGTATGACCCATTAAGCTGTGGATGCTGCGTGTCAACAAGGTTTTGTCTAGGCGGAAGGTGGCTCAGTTCTGGTCTGGGTGTCGTTCTCATGGTAGCAATTAGGCACCATTGTCCGGCTGCAGCCAGCGCTGACAGGTACACGATATGTGGACATTCTTTCAGACCATCTGCATCCCTTTCTGACCCTAGAGTACACTGATGGAGATACCATGCTTCAACAGGACAATGCGCCATGTCACCGCTTTATGGTGACACGCAGGTGGTTGAAGGAGCACTCCACTGAAGTTACGACCATGGATTGGCCCTCCAGATTCCCCGATCTTAATCCAGTCGAGCATTTATGGGATGCTGTCGATGCTGGTGTACCTTCCATGAACCCTGCACCAATTACATAAGACCAATTGTGGGTAGCAGTGTAAAATGCGTGGGTCCAGATCCCTCCAGAACGATTCCAACACCTGGTAGAGTCGATGCCTCGCCGTCCTGCTGCCGTTTTGAGGGCTCGCGGAGGAGCAACTCGTTATAAACATCACATTCAGTGTCTTTCCATGACTTTTGACCACTCAGTGCATACTTACATAATTTGATTATATTTTCTTAGTTGGATTACTTTTAATATTTTCTTTATGCAACTAAATGCATATATTAATTATGATTGCGATAAATGAATGCTCTATCCCAGTCGGTGGTCATCCGTAACCTTGAAGAGGATTCCATTTATTCATTCATTCATCCATCCATCCATAATTCCTGTAGCTTGGGGACTGGGTATTTGTGTTCGTCTTAATAAATTTCTCTTCATCTACACACGACACAACACTTCGTGAAACACCATAGGAACACGCAATTATGAATATAACCCTCCACATTGGTTTGGGACCAGGAAGAACGTCCAGCCGTAAAACTGGGCCAAATCATATTAAAAGCCTACCCCAAGAACTTGGGAAGATGACCAGGAGGAATAAGGAAAAGAAGTGATTATTTTCTATATACTGTATAAAAAACACTAGGCTAATTGTTGTTACCGCGAGTTTGAGAGAACGGCTGAACCGATTGATGTCGTGAAGTATTCTGACGAAAGCTCTTGTCTTATAGATTTGTGGAGTGTCTTTAAAAGCATAAAATATTCTTGCCATATATTTTTAAATTATTAAAGGAAATGTAGGAATTTGATTTCTAAATAAAACGTTTATATATTTCTAATTATTCGAGTATGATTTTGATCGAATCTGGTGATGTTCTTCTAAGAGCGAAACATGCCATTTTATTTTAATTAACCCATTTCCTTTTCAGCTATGATGCTGTTGCCATAAGTTTTCTTTTGCAGATAGTTTATAAATTTATTACTCAAACTTAGTTTCGGCAGACTGAAGAACCTAAGAGTTGCATCGTGATCAGTAAACCTCAAGGGATGTGAAGATCTTATTTATCTCAGCCAGTTTTCAGCCAAGGCGGGTTAAATGTTGCAATGTCAAGAGAGCGATATTTCAAAGTTGCAAAAGTGCCAATTGTACAAGGAATACATCGAGCAAGTGGCCGCGTGATTTGACTCACTTAGCTATCAGCTTGCATTCGGGAGATAGCGAGTTCGAGTCCCACTGTCGGCAGACCCGAAGATCGTTTTCTGTGGTTCTCCATTTTCCTACCAGGCAAATGCTGGTGCTGTACCTTAATTAAAGGCACGGTTGTTCCTTCCGCACTTCTAGCAATTTGCAATTTCCTATCCCATCGTCATCATAAGACAAATCTGTGTCAGTGCGACTTAAGGATAATTGTAAAAAATAACAAAGTACAAGGAATGTCCTATATAAGGAAGTCGTTCAATAAATATTTACCCCATTGACCGTCTTATCTTGACATTGGTTTGGGACCAGGAAGAACGTCCAGCCGTAAAACTGGGCCAAATCATATTAAAAGCCTACCCCAAGAACTTGGGAAGATGACCAGGAGGAATAAGGAAAAGAAGTGATTATTTTCTATATTATTATTATTATTATTATTATTATTATTATTATTATTATTATTATTATTATTATTATACGAAAGTGTCATATCATAAGTCTACTCTGGAATACATGGTATGCAAACTTCTATGAATGATCCACCAAACATCTATTTAATTACAGCAGAGTAAGTTTGCACGCAAGCAAACTGTTGTTTCGTGTGAATATAGAATATTTAAGCCACAAATCCTTCAGTTTTAAGTGAAACTCGAACCACAGGGAATCGCAATTTCAGAAATCCATCTGATTATGGCTTACACCTATTTACTGTTCGAATCCTTAATGCTCTGAGGTATCTTTACTGTTATTCTATGCACACACTCACTGACTAGCTCAAGTTGGCAGGTTCGAACCTGGCTCAGTCTGGTGGCATATGAAAGTGCTCAAATACGTCAGCCTTGTGTCGGTAGATTTACCGGCACGTAAAATAACTCCTGTGGGACAATATTTCGGCACCTCTACATCTCAGAAAACCGTAAAAGTCGTTATTGGGAAATAAAAAAGTAGCATTATTGCACACACACACACACACACACACACACACACACACACACACACACACACACACACACACACACACACACACACACACACACAGAAGCGTGCTGAGCAGAATATTGTGCGGAAGAATCAGTTTCAGACATTGTTCTGTACACCTCGGACAGTGATATGGACTTTCGTGGTGATTATGTATTTCTTATCTTAGTCTTGAATATAAATTTGCTCAATACACATGTTGTCAATACTCGTCCGTAGTTCTATTATGTTAGTTATGTTAGGGAAGGTGTCAAACAGCGTTTGGGGCAGTTTGTAGGGAATGTTATCATTTAAACTCGGTATAAAATAACAGAGGTCCACTGGGCTGAGTGGCTCAGACGGTTATGGCGCTGGCTTTCTGACCCCATATGGGTAGGTTCGATCATGGCTCAGTCCGGTGGTATTTGAAATTTCTCAAACACTTCATCCCCGTGTCGGTAGATTTTCCGGCACAAAAGAGAACTCCTGCGAGACAAATTACCGCACTTCGGCGTCTTCGAAAGTAAAACAAGTACACTAATGTTCATAAAAACTAGAGCACCTTGAAAGACTAGAGATAGGAGGTTCATATTCACCAGACATGAGCATTAGTATCTTCTGCAGAAATGATTAACATTTGAACCATATCGGCCCTCAGGTTCAGTGTCCACATCGATATCTCGGCGCACCACCACCGACTGGTAAAATGTGCCTGCGGCTCTCGTAGTCGCTATAAACCGAAGGTAATGGATCAGTGTGACTTGAACAGACGTGCAGGCCTCGCAGATGTATGCGAGGATCGTACCGTCAAATGAATGAGTTTGAAAGAGGGTGCATTATTGACATGAGAGGACGTGATCAATCCATCCAGAAATTGCTGCTCGTGTGGGACGAATTGTGTCGGCAGTGCAACGGGTGTGTACAGAATGGTTCACAGAAGGGGTCTGATCGCACAAGCCACACCCCCGCCCACGATAAGATCACACCTCATCCGAATGGCATTGCAGGAAAAATCTACATCCTCGGCGGCTCTGGCGCAACAGTGGAACAGTGTAACACTTTTCGCCTACCTTTGACTAATGTGCATAAACATGCTGGACTGCAATAGTGTATGGAACGACGTCACTGGGGACAGGAATGGCAGCAGATAGTGTTTTCGGACGAATCCTGGTTCTATTTGCTTGAAAATGATGGCCGCATTTTAGTTCACAGCAGACAGGGTGGAGACATCAGATTGACTGCATTCGCACAAGACATATAGCGCCGACTCAAAGCCTTATGGTGTGGAGTACTACTGGGTACAACCACAAATCACAGTTGGTGTGTGTCCAGGGCACTGTGACCAGTTTGACCTACGTGAATGACATCGTGCGACCCGTAGCCGTACCCTTTCTACACGACACCCCAGACGCCAAATTTCAACAGGACAATGCGTGATCACATGTTGCTGCACGAACACGTGCCTTCTTATGTTGTCATAGGATGTCAGACTGTTTCCCTGGCCTGCCCGATCACCGGACTTGTCGCCAATCGCAAATGTGTGGGATATGGTGAAATGACGGATGCGGTGCTGTGACCCATTGCCAACCACCATAGGTGAACTGTGGAACCAGGTGAATGCAGCATGGATTGCTATACTCCAGGCCGCCATTCGCGCCGTAAACGCGTCGATGCTATCACGCATGGAACAAATCAGCGCTCATGGAGGATCCAGTGCCTACTAGGCAACAAGATACGTGCTGAACCTAGGTGACCGAAATGCTAATCGTTTATGCAGAACATACTAATGACCATATCCTGTGAATATGAACTTCCTATCTCTAGGCTTTCAATGTGTTCTATTTTTTATGAATGTGAGTGTAGTTAGCGGGACGTGAAACCAATAACATTATTAATGGAAATGCATCCGTTTATTTGAAATCAGTGTATAAACCTATAGTACTGTAAGTCAAAGTTCTAAGGGTTCATGCTGAATCAGACAGCCAAAAATCTCTATGATAATGTACTATTTCCTTGCAGTCGTGCTCGTAATCGAGAACTTAACACACTTTCAACCGATCATTTTCCTATGTCAGGAAGTACACCATGTATGTAACTACGATTATATATTGCCTATTGCACGAATATAGGGGCTGTCTACCCGAGGCGGCAAAGGCGTGCTTGTTTCACCCGGAAGGACGTGGGATCTATTCCATGCCAGGAAGTCGAAACATTTAAGGAACGAGATTGCCAATTCTGGAGGTGCACATGGCCCTGAGATTCGCTCAGCCTACACCAGAAATGAGTACCAGGTTAAATCCTTGGACCAAAGACGGCCAGGCGTAGAATTAACCACTCTACCCAACCAGGCCTGGACGGAGATTACATAGCTTTTTATTGCTCGAATATCACATATTATGCACGGAATGGACCCATAGAGTTAGAGGCACCTTTTGACTTTCGTGGGGATTTGTAAAGCTCACCAAAACATAGGGCCATTAGAGCGATATAACAGACACAAAACTTGAATATATAGCTTTAAAACTGTTATTCACAAATAGTAACATTTTCAAGTAAGGTGATCAGACGTAGACTGTGAGTTAACACTTAGAATAGCTCAGTGTGTTTTAGCATTGGCCAGTCAGTCTACATACGTTGCAGTTTGAATCCCGAGTAATATTCTATTGTTTTCCATTTCAAATTCCTCCAAATTCTGTTTTATTCTTCTTCCTTCTTCCTGGCCTCTTCCCCTTCGGTGTAGGGTCAGCGCTATACGTTGATTAAGCACAGTTTTACGACAGGATGACACTAGTCCTTCATGAAGGGAAATAATCACTTTTGTGTGTTTCTGTGTGTGTAGTGTGATGTATCATTTGTAAATGAACACGTGAATTGAGAAGAACAAGGACACGCAGCCTCGAGCTAGAGGAATTAACTGGGTGCTATTAAAATATCCGGCCCGGCCTGGAATCGAACCCGGGGCCCTCTGAACCGAAGACCACTACGCCAACCATTCAGCCAAGGAGCCCTTCCGAATGCTGCTGGAATACCATAATAAGCTATTCCTACTAACTTCGTGACAGAGAGCGTTGGCTATTCGGCACAGCTCGTGTAACCGGGAGTTTGCATTCGGGAGGTGGTGCATTTGAAGAAGGCCACGAGCGGTACCTTCCCAATCCCAGCTTCGCTGAAAACCTGAATGTGATCGTAGACGTTAAACCACTAACAAGAAATATCTGTTCACGAGCTGATGTAAGTTCTATGCGAATTTTCTGGCTTTTATGAGCACAGGCTGGTGACCAGAGAGATTCCAAACGACCTGTTTTCTGAATTCAATCCACGAAGACTTACCATTTGGCGAGAATGTAAATTGACGGAGTCACATTATCCGGTAAATTGTTACTATTCTTCTGGCTGTTGCGGACTTTGCTGTATGGAAGAACAATCTTTTCCAGCATCTGTTCACTTTGTTTGCCACAACTGTCTGTATTTTGTCTGTTGATGTACTCTGAAATGGGCCAATTTATTTGACCAGTTCGATAGCAAGTTCCCGCCATAGCGGTTCCTCACAGCTGCACACCCTACGTTCAGTTTGTAACAGGGGAGCTTGGAGCAGAGGGTGAACCTACGAACTCTGCTTCATTTAATTACATCTGAACTAACAGACGCCATTTACTGTAGTCCGTGTGTTTACTTTTGGCTAGAAAATTAATCTGGTTTCTCTAGAAGGAAGAGTGATATCGCATGAACGTTTGTGACAACATACTTTTTGTTTGTTTTAGACGATGTGTTGTCTACAGGAGAGCACAGGATCCATTTAAGTGCTCAAGACTTGTCGACTTAATGCAGCTCTCTCTACCCCTCCCCAAGTGTCTGTCACTCCGCTGTCGCCTGCGCGTTTCCCCGCACCCCGGACGGTTTTAATCTCTTCATAAGCTTAGTCATGCGACTAGCGCCGAGCTCTGGGCCTCTTTTCTCCTTCTTGCACATTTATACAAAGTATCAATATTTCTTTGACCCCGACCGACGGGATGGAAGGTAATTACCCCACTTCCCACTGACCTGGAATCTAATATCTAGATAAGAGTAACAAACATATTGCTCCCAGTCGCTCAAGTGAAACGTTGTAACAGTGGCTTCCAATTTGTTTCCTGTTGCTAAGCGTCCATCAAGAACCCACGTGCAAGATACCGACGGTGCCCAGTTAAGATGGAAACAACTTGAGCTCTATGTGCAAATAATCAGTACGCTATTCACCCACGGCATCCCCCAGCCTGACCCACGTGTGGTTAATTCATCTATCTCGGGGGCTGGGTGATTGTGATTGTCTTAATACACCTCTACATACAACAAACCACACTACAAAGAACACAGAAGCGCGCAAGAGAGTACATTCCTCTACTTATGATTGACGTCAAGAAAGGCATCCGGCCGTAAAAGTGGGTCAAACCCGCATTAAGTGCCGGCCCAGTAAACTGGGAAAAATGCCTTGAAGTAGAAAAAGAAGAAGAAGAAAGAGGCAAATCGTGCGGCGTTCTTCTCGTTTTATTTTAGGGGAAGGGGCATCATGCTCAAGATTCTGGTACATTTACTACGATCATAACGAGAAGAAGGAAAGCGTGTCATCACTCCCTCCCTTATCCATGGTGGGTAGTGGGTCAGCCACCATTGAGCAATGTATAAACGACCTTGTAATGTTTTATCCCCGCATTCCCATGCAACTTGATCTCTTGCCGATACAACCAGCACTTGCCGACTCAATTGTAGACTGAACTGCTCTACAGCTGCCTGACCCTACCTAAGGCTCTATAAGATGAGTATGCTTATCCGCCATTTTGGTTCATACAAGCGCAATGGGTCATGTGATCAAACTCTAGTTTCTCCTACGAGAGCTTACTTCGTCATATTGAACGTATCGCTTTAATCACCACGTGCATGGACGGAATAGTGCTATATTTGTGTGAATATTTATTACACAATGGTGGGTTGTTCTGCACCTAATTGTAGTAATGCCTCTACTGCAGGATACAGGTTGTTTAGATTCCCTTCTGATCTGCATTATGCCTCCACTGCCTCTGCTACACCTTCTACTTCAACCGCTGACTTCAACTTGCATCCAGCTCCCACTGACATTACTACACCCCTTAATTCAATCACATTGATCATTCAATATTCAGTTTGCCCCCAAAGTCCGGCAACAGGAGTTCAACATACAAACACCACAGTTACAATATTTGTCAAAATTACGGTAACTTCATATGACAGAAATAATTTGTTTAACATTGGTGGTAGTACAACAAATGCATTATTGAAAACCAAGATCTGTAGTAGGCCTATATGCAGACAGGTTTTAAACTATAAGCTTTCCGACTCAAGCTCTGAAACATTCGTACTTTTTTTTTAAATTTGGGTGGTCGAAAGAAACCAAATTGTGAAGTTATGAAATTAATTTGTTACTGTGAGGTCTTCCAAAGGGACTATACGCATTATATAATGCAAAATGGTGCAAATCTTGTAATGAAGGAAATTTTGAATGTTAAATGTACCAGCAGCCTACATGTTATCCAACGTCCTGTAATTTAAAAGAAAAAATGTTAGACACTTTTTCAAAATTCGATCCTATGCTGCTGTGGACTTTAATAAGAATGTACGGAAACGAGGTAAATTGTATCGGGCTGCTTTGGAAAAGAAGAGAAAAATGTAAACAAGGAATTGAATGTTATTGTTTTGTAAATACTGTAATAAAAGGAGACAGTAAATTTGTAAAATATATATTTTTTAATGCGCTGCCTGAGCAAGTTAACCAATGTTGCAACCCTTTAAAGTTTAATAAGGTGAGTCGTGTTGAGAAATCATACCTCTTCTCCTCAAACCAGAGGAATCTCTGTTGAAAAAAAGCAATGTTCACCTTGCAAGTCATTGGTAACTGATTTATGAGCGCAATACTTCAGGTTGGGAGAGAAGATTCAGCTACCGGTATAGAAGTAGTTAATCTATTCCTATTTTCTTCCTGAATGTAATTTATAATAACATGTTTCATGAATGTTCGGTTGAATAAAGTAAAATCCTCTGTTCATTACAACTCCATAAGCTGATGAAATTCATAACACTCACCAAAAATTAAGTTTATTTTGCACATAGAATGTATTTTTTAAATACAAGTAAATAAGAAAAGGGACTGAATTTTAAAAGGAAGAAGTAAACTTAAAGAATCCCAGTTATTTGGGCGTGTTCGTCTTCGTATCACATTTCAGCGTTATTTTTGTTCGAAGAATATTTTTCTTATTATTTCGACAACATTGAGAATAGCGCTGAATCAATTTCACGCAAGTATGAAATATCGACTGAGTTCATATGGTATCAAAATCTTCTATCACAATTTATATATCTTCGACACTGACCGATTACCACGTCAAATTCCACGACTTAAGAATGACGGTATCCTATATCAATACCACGGTGTCCCTCATTTCATTTGACGGTACCGCGGCGCATAACTTACAAACAACCTATTTTACTTATCAATAATAATAATAATAATAATAATAATAATAATAATAATAATAATAATAATAATAATACCGGTTTATTAGTAAGCTATTTTTCTAATATTTCTCCGGTGAGAGTACATGCATTTGTTTGTTTGTTTGTTTGTTTGTTAAAAGGCAAATTATCAACGATATTGCTTTTATAATCACCGTCTCGATTAAAACTTACACAATAATGTACGAAATATACCGTACTAATATTTATGTTGAGTAATCGTTTGAGTAATACTGAGAATGAGTATTTTTACAGTATGTTAGTTTAGCATAATTTTCTAGCGTGGTGAACGTTAAAAAAGAGGGATATACAAGGCTGGGGCGGTCAACTGCCTTACCAACGTAGTGCAGGAATGAACCATAATGGCGGGCGAGCATACCTAGTCTTTAGAGAGCCCTAACTATCGTCTACGTCACCTCTGACGTCATGTACTTTTTCGACTTTCGAGGAGATTCAGCCGTTCATCTGTGTTCTAGTGAGTTCCGTGCACATTCGTATAAACTGCCCGAGCAACCACCCGGCCATCGTTATCGGTATGGTTGGAGGGTGTTCCTCACATTTATCTGGAAGCCTTGCCGTTGTACTTCTGCATATGGTGAGCGAATAAACACACTCATTTACATCTAGTCCACGGAACTTTCTTTTCGTTCAGTGAGAGTCTTACTTTACTTTGATTGATTGATTGATTGATTGATTGATTGATTGATTGATTCATTCATTCATTCATTCATTCACTGTTATTTCATTCTCTCTCATGGGAGTAGGCCGTCTGCTATACGAGGTACGAGGAGCTCTTAGGTCATTGATACATGGTTTTTATTTACAAATTTATTGTGTGTGGGTGGTGTGCTATGTCACACATTTTAAAAGGTGTACATTTGGAAAAGAACATATAAAGTATACACGTATACAAAATTGAATTATTTTTTCCTTTTCTTCTTCTTCTTGCTGTTTAGCATGCTTTTGATCTTCTTTGCTTCTATTTTAAATTGCCTTGATTAAAACACTGCCATTTGTACATATATATACAAACTAAAGTTTCAAAATGAATGGTTTCTAGTGTTGATATTGATGGTCCGACTCATTGGCTGAATGGTCAGCGTAATGGTCTTCGGTTCAGAGGGTCCCGGGTTCGATTCCCGGCCGGGTCGGGGATTTTAATCGCTTCTGATTAATTATTCTGTGTCAGGGACTGGGTGTTTGTGTCCGTCCCAACACACTCCTCTTCATATTCAGTCAACATACCGCACTACCAAACACCACAAAACGCAATAGTGATTACATCCCTCCAGATAGGGTTGGCGTCAGGAAGGGCATCCGGCTGTAAAACAGGGCCAAATTCACATGTGCGACGCAGTTCGCACCCGCGACCCCACAGGTGTGGGAAAAGCGGTAGGAAAAGAAGAATTGATATTGATGCTTTCACGGCCCGTACTTGTAGATATGATATGAGCTTTTGGGCTCGTATAGCAGACGGCCTTTTCGTTCAGTGAGAGTCTTACTTTACTTTGATTGATTGATTGATTGATTGATTGATTGATTGATTGATACATGGTTTTTATTTACAATTTTATTGTGTGTGGGTGGTGTGCTATGTCACACATTTTAAAAGGTGTACATTTGGAAAAGATAGATAGATAGAATGATAGAGCTGAAGAATGGAAAGAAATTATGTGGACAAAACCAGAGGATGATAATGATGTGTAACAGCAGTGGTACACTCATTCGTCACCAGGTGGCTCGCTGTATGCTGACACAGCGCTCCAAGGGGGAGCTGACGACAACGTTAAGCTCCAATTAGCATGTTCTATCTCTGTGTGTGCGTGAGAAGTAACAAAGAGGACCGGACGAATCAGGGACGAATGTGGTACAAGAAATAAATGGAAACTAATAAAATACAACGAAAGGCACCAGGATAGAATGATAGAGCTGAAGAATGGAAAGAAATTATGTGGACAAAACCAGAGGATGATAATGATGTGTAACAGCGAGGGGAGTTGGGGGAGGGGAGGGGGCATAATCGGTGTACGCACGTTATTAAAGTATGTCACTTAACACATAACACATAGCTTGGAATGAACCATCTGGTGACGAACGTACGAAATGGTTTCTTCTTCCTGGCTTAAATCTATATATATATATATAAAAATAAAATAAACAGTCACGTAGTTATTTCATACCCGCCTCCATAATTGAAGGTGGGTAGGTCTTCTGATAAACAGGTAGCTCTTAGGACTGAGAAAAGGAATTTATTTGTTTTAGTTTAAAATATCTTATCGTATGTGTTGTAGATATATATTGTTCACATTCTATAGTCTATTGGCACAGCAGTCACCGATGCCCAACAAAGCAGGACCCACGGGGCTACCCACACCACACCCGCTATAGTTGGACCCAGCTACACCGCTTATTTTGTTAAAGGTCGGAAGTTTGCAAACGGGGTGTCACAAGGGGAGTAATAGCCTATGCGCAGTGCGTGACGGTCGAGTTTCAGAAACTGTAAATGCTGTCTGTTGTTCGCAGTCAACCATATCAGGGAAGCGTAGTATGTGACAGGACGTATGAAGGATTTGAGTAGGTCTGAATTGCCACGTATTACCTGTGAGCATACGTAGGGCACGGAAACCTTGCATGGCTCTTTTGTAAATATCAGTGAGGTGATGGTTCCATTGAAGGTTGTTTTGGAATTCGATGCAATGTATTTAAGGAGGTTGGTTTCTGTTCGTCTGTTATCATACATTATTATTAGGACACGATGTTTAGGTCGACAAAAATGGGGTTTCTTAGGAAGGACAAAGACTTAGGTCTTGAGGGATTGACGACTATGAGCCAGGAATTTAAGCAAGTTTCTAAAGTATTGAGGTAAATATGGAGCTGTTCGGTGAGAGTACGGGTAGTTGAAACAAGGGCCAGGATAGCCAAATCATCGGCGTATTGATAGAGACGGAGTGGACGTTCAGGCTGGGGGACGTCGTGGGTGATACATAGAGAAAATGGGAGAGTGCGGATCCTTGAGGAAGACCAGCAGCCATCTGCGGGTGTAGGATGGATATTTGTTGGGGCGGTTCGATGTTGCAGAAAGTTACTGATTAGTCGGATAATGGTAGTGGGAGGTAGCACTTTTTAAGTAGCAGGCTGGGATGCCAGACAGAGTCAAATGCTCTGTCAATATCACGGCATACAAAAGCAGCGGATTTCTTTTTGCTACTTGCTTTACGTCGCACCGACACAGATAGGCCTTATGGCGACGATGGGATAGGAAAGGGCTAGGAGTGGAAGTAAGCGGCCGTGGCCTTAATTAAGGTACTGAGCCGTATCCTGCCGGCCCATAATAATAATTGGAATATTATTTGACCAAATATGTAAAATGTATTCATAAAAGTTACAGTCTAGCATGTTAAAGCATCATATCCCAAGATAGTTGATACCGGATGTTGAGCAAGACAGTTAGTCGCTGGATATTGCTTCATATTTCCGTATGACCGCGAGAAAGGATAGCGTACCCAAGCGCTGGCAAGGATCGACACGCGTATTAGATGCTGACCAAGCAAGATATTTCAGCCAATGGGAACTTAAGGATTTGGCAAACCTGGAGGCTACACCGCGCCAAATCTTAATTCCAGGATGACCAACGTGCTCAGCTGATAAAGTCAGTTTCTGTAGGAAATCGGTTTTGCACAGTTTCAGAAGTCAGATATATTTGGAAATGTAATATAAAAATTGGTGGAAGAGATTTGCTAGTGTTTGAGCTGTGTTTTGTAAATATATCACAATAAGTATTGTGTCATTATATACGACGAACTCTCTGATTGGTGGTTGGTTCAGACACCCGGGAACCCCAGCATTAATGGCGTCACCGAAGCCTCCTCAGTAACCCAAGCTCTGGAGAGCGTCACTCTGTGTTAAAGACTTGGATAGTGCGGAAGCACCAACTCTGTATCTCTGTGTTAAATGCTTGGATAGTGCGGAAGCACAAACTTTGATTGGTGATCGTGATTAACGTGGTGTTATTCCAGTAACAGTAACTGGTTCTCAATGATACTGTAAATTGTGCAGTTGCTATATTTTACTGTTCTTGAGTAAATGGAATAGTATAATTTTAGCAGAGTTTACTTTCAATCGATAAAGACGGTGTTTAGTGACCGCTGAGTAACAAGTGCTGTGGAAACGTGCTATTGTTTCACTATTTCGCGACGGGCGCGTTTTCGCGTGGAACTTCCGTAACGAACCGTGTGCTGCTTTTCAAACTGTATTTTTACCCTTTAAGTGAAGTGTGTAATATATATGTGAATCAGTGTGTTTAGCTGATCTTGTAAAGAGTAAGGGTATTTCGGCTCGCAGCATTAAGCAGCGAAGATATTATCAACTATAGTCTTCTGTGTTCCAGTGGATTAATTTCCAGCAAGATGATGGATACGCCTGCAGAGGAAGGAAGTGCATTCCCACATGTTAATGCTGTGATTAACATGGTGTAGATCCCTAAATCAGTGGGGATGTAAGCTGCTATCCTGGTATCTCGAGAGTCGTCATGTAAAATACAGTAAGGCGCATGTGTTATCTATGGCATGATATGTAAGTTATGTTAAGGTACTAGGGCAGTGTAGATAGAATTTTTATTTTCATGTAAAGTAAGCCTGATGGCATGTGTTTGTTTAATTTTGTTACTATGATAGATTCGGATACGAGAATAATGCATGTTTATTTTATTTTCATTTTGCTTTATGATTAGATGTTTGGGAAAATGAGGGATTGATAGGATCAGTTGTTGTTTGTTTGTGTATGTTACTTAGCGTAGGATATTCCGAGTTTTCCTTAAATATATGCTAGAAGGGCTAGATGGACAGGTTCATTTTTATACAACGTTAAACACGTATTAGTTCATTTTATTTCGGTTATTCAGAGAGACAGGTATAGATATTTTGCATGATGCATGGTTTTACAGAAGCTGACAGAAGGAGCTGCAGAACATCGTTGTTAAAATAAGATCTTTGAAGTTAAGTTGGATTCTGTTTGCCTGATGGTCTGCCAAGGACACGAACTGCGTCTCATTATGTGGAAAGGCCAGTGGGATTCATGAGAAATAATGAGATAAAAATTGCATGCTGAATTATAATGTATTGGTGCTGTGGCTACTCCGACCACTACTATTATACCTTCATATCTTCCACACAATATAAATAACATTTGTTTGAGCGCCAGTTGCTTTTTTAAGAAAAACAACAAAATTCGGTAGAGCATACCTCTTATATCAAGTATCTCAAGGCGTGAGGTGATAAACTCACATATCTGGCAATATACAGGGATATGGATCAGGACAATATTAAATTACTGTTGCATTTCCACAATTGAGGATTGTACATGGAACTGGAATCACTTATTATAATTAAAATAAAACTGAGTTTATGACTAAATTTACGTCACAATGAACAATCATTTACGTCTTTTAATTTAATAAAAGAAATATATCGTGAGATTTGCGGTACAAAGAAAAGGAAAATTTAATCTAAACAAAGAAGCTATTGGCATGAACTTGAAGTGAGATGTGATATCGCCGCTGATTACTCTCTTCTTCATGTTATGAATGCATAACATGTCTGATGCTTTAATTACCTGTTGTCTACATACACCGCTGTTGAACTTGAAAATTCTTGGGAAAACCTGTGAGCTGAAGTCGGGAGCCGTCTGTTGTAATCTTCTTATATAACAAGGAGTTGGCCTACATACCATGTACGCGTGTAGGGAGCTCCAATGTAATTACGTCCACTCAATATATTTTAAATAATTGGAAAATATTATTGAAACATCTTGTGAAGTCCATCCTCACAAGAAGATGATGTTTCTTTATCAGCATAGTACCCGTCTCTGCTCGGATACAACCACCACTTGTAGACCTCCTCGATTATTACCGGACCTCTTGAAAACACAACTCTTAGCTCTTACCATCACACTAAGACTACTTCTTCCATTTGATACCTCTGACTGTAACATATGATCTGCCTATGAACTGAGTAAGAACAGAATACCTCTCCCCACCGTCGCCTTGACTTTATATCACCTCGCGATGACGACTCATCTCCCCACTCACTGTTCATCCCTTCCACTTCCACATACAGTAGCTGGCGAATACTGACACATGGTCGCAATCACGTGTCCACGCACTGATGTCATCAGTCACGCGCTGTCTAAGCGTACCCAAGCGGACCAAGAATGACTAGGCCGAATGCGTCACCGGGAAATCTCCTTGTACACAACATTCCCAGTTAAACATAGCCTCGATTGCAAAATACTATGCCAGCTCATCTAGCCAAAGTTACAAGCCACAGCATGACAATATGAAACCAACAAATCTCACTTACTACAATACAGAATAATTACAAACATATTCACTTAACCTATGATTAAATACAATAATATACGCGATACCTAATTATTACAGTCTAAATGATGAGAAACAGAATATATAAAATCTAATTAATCGGGTTAATAATAATAATAATAATAATAATAATAATAATAATAATAATAATGATAATAATAATAATAATAAATACAGAATGGAGTCTGTAACCCAGTTGTACGGTTACAGTGCAGGTTGATTGTATGCCTGACAAGATAAAGAGTATTGTGCAGATGTGTGTGCCTGCCTAGTGTCTTCTGAGTGTATATTGTGATCAGAATGGACAGTGTTAATTCCAGACTATTGAGTCTGATGTTGTTAAATGGCCCAAGCATGCTAAGAAGGAATGAATTTACGTGAGTTTCCGTGTAGACGATGAAAGGCGTTATCTCATGGCAAGCTGATTTCTGGCCTGTGTTTATCTGTAAGTGTGAAGGAGACAGTATTTCCTTGTGGCGGCCTCGGGAGACAAAATCCAATCTTTAGCATAGTGGAGTTCAACATTTATTTTCAGCTCGTAATCTACCCGGAAGTACATGACGGATGACCGCGCTGTTGAGCGCTCAAACGCAGCAGAAGGAGGCAATGTTGCCCATTGCTTTCTTCATGATATCAAGGGTTATTTATATGTTTTTCCCTACAGGATGATGTTTTACATTGTTTTATTTGTGATTGTATACCTTGTCTCGTTGTTTTAAAAGAGAACAGCCCGAGTGCTGAAATATTGTTGGTTTATCTAGTTCTGTCTAGATCTTTTGTAGTGAACCGGGATTCAGATTAGAATCAGTGTAGCATTTAAGATTTTACTCGATATCCGATGTATATACTGTAGATGTGTCTAGTTTGATTATTTGAATTGTTGTAAATATAGTGTAGGATTTGCCCCTAGTATTTTGCATAACTTACATAGCGTCCAGTGCGTCTTAATTATTTTTCTTTCCGTCGTAATTTTTCTGTATAATGTAACTTTTATTTATTTGTAATTTCGGCGACTCTCGGGGTTAACTTAACTTTGAAACCGTATCGTTGGGATGCGATAGTGTGAAACTCCATACGGAAATACCACATGTCAGTGTTTGCGTACACTTGTTCCCATGCAATATGAATATTGGACTATAAGTAGAAACTCAATCTTGATTTATATAAATGTTCTTTGTTGAACTTGATTTTGTTGTCAAATTTTGTATGATCATTCAATTAACGTTCTAATTTCGACTTATTTCAATACTTTGAGTTCATTTTGTTTTACAAATTATTATTTTTCTTGATTTAATTATTTTCATGTGATATGATCGGCGATATTTATTAATAAATCCATCTTACCCCCTATGATTGTTTCTCATTCGTGTTATACATCCATTTCCTGTCATTGATTGCTATTTTAGTGTAGAACTTCGACTTTTTATCCTGACCCAATCGACAACCAACCCACACTCTGCCCAACCCTGAGTTAGTCGGATGTTCATACAGGAATGGAGGCATCGTCCTAGAGGGTATTTACCCCTGGGTACGGTACAGTACATCCCCAGCATTTACCTGGTGTGAAAATGGGAAACCACGGAAAACCATTTTCAGGGCTGCCTACAGTGGGGTTCGAACCCACTATTTCACCGGATGAAAGCTCACAGCTCCGCGTCCCTAACAGAGCGGATTTCTAGGACGAAGATGTGAGTTAAGGGACTGAGATATTAAAGACGTGGTCTTGGGTAGCGTGACGATTACGGAAGCCTTATTAGGATTCGGGAAGGTATCCTAGTGAACTGACATTAGAGGACATTCTCTTACTCATTAATCCTTCTAGGATGTTAGGTAAGACAGGGAGGAGGGATTTAGGTATGTAGGACCGGAGATCTGAGAATAATTAGTTAGGTTTGAGAAAGAGATCGATGATGGCTTTTTCTCAGTGTTCGGGAAAAGAACCGGTATAGAAGATGAAGGTATAGATATTACTCAGTAGGTCAATAAGGGTTGGTGGGGCTTCTTAAAGTTGGCGGTATGTAATATGATTGGAGCCAGGAGAGGTGTTATTTCCTGCGGATCTGTTGTATATCATTGGGTGTGATGGGTGTATTTAATGGATGGAAGTAGTCTGCAAGACAGCAGTGTTTGAAAGAGGGTTGGAGTTCTAGAAGGTCTTGGTGGGTATACATATTAATGCTGGGTTCACCTGCGTGATCATCCGAGGGAGAAAAGACTTTAGAGCAATGTTCAGCGAAATGGTCATCTTTGTCTGTGTAATCGAGTGATTATCGGGGTTCAGTATTGGCTATTGAGGGAGATATTTATTAGGTTTAGTCAGTCTACGAAAAGTAGTCCAGAATTGTCGAGGCTCATATAACTCAGCTAGTTCATTGAATTTCTCAGTCCAAAGTTTAGGTTTTATTGCTTTAACATAAGAACGAGCGTGACGTAGTGTGCGTTGGTGTTGAAGTCCTTAGTTCGCGTGTAGGCGTGAGAGTAGTCATGCATAAGTCGGAGAAGACGTAAGGTTTTGGGTGGGATAGGGGGTTTGGAAGGGTGAAAAGAGTGGTGCATTATATGGAGGTTGTCGGCTGTGATAATAGCGTGTTCAGTTTTGGTGATGAGGGAATTTAGGAAAGTGATTTGTGTGAGAGTGTGTGAGTCTTGAAGTATTTCGGTGATGGTTTGCCGGTGGTTATTCCAGTTTGTTGGGAAAAACTTCAGGAGGGAGGGGATCAATTGCTGGGGTGCTCGGTTTTGTAAAGGGATTCCTGGAAGTGTAAGGAGAGAGGGAGAGTGTTTACTACCAATGTTGCTTACAGCAATTGCTGTTTAAACCTCACTGTCGGCAGCGCTGAAGATGGGTTTCCGTGGTTTCCCATTTTTACACCAGGCAAGTGCTGGGGCTGTACATTAATTAAGGCTACGTCCGTTTTCTTTCAACTCGTAGCCCTTTCCTATTCTATCGTCACCGCTATCTGCGACGGTGCGACATAAAGGCAATTGTAAAAATATGCTGTATGGTGGGCGAGTTTACTAGAGAAGATGAGAGGATGAGTACGTCAGGGGTGGTGTTATAAATAGGCAAGGTGGGGACAGGGAACGGAGATGCCCCGGAGATGGTCACAAATATCTTTAAATTCCGAGGATTTACGTGGAGTGTAAGTGTTAATATTTATGCCAGCAAGAATAATATATTCCTTAAATTTAGAATCGTGTTTTTAATGAAGTCGGATGGAATAGGGTTGTTAGAAGGTAAGTATATTGTTGCTACGGCGATTGCTTTGGATGAAGTGAAGATTCCTCTAATTGGACATTCAGTAAAGTTGTTTGGAAATTAAAAAAACGACGAATCCCGAGCCCCTTTCTGACGCCAATCACCCCGAGCTTCGTAGAGGCGAACATCTCGGAAGAGGTTGTAGGATCTGAACTGTGGCTGTAGAACTGGCGTCAGAAAGTTCTCGTTGAGGACGAAAATGTTCGGCACATTTTGGAAGAGGGAAGTGTCAAAAGACAGTCGTTGGTGGAGAGTGATCGTATATTCACGTAACAAATCTTCAGAAACTCAACGTATGAATTGGACTGTACCTAAGAGAAATGATATAATATACATCCTGTTTCCCGAATACGTCACATCCACGTGGGTATTTAGAGTCATCCGAGCCGCCAGTTGAACTTGAGCAAGGATTTGGGGCCGGTGGAATGGAAGGATGTTCTGAAGTATCATCGTTGTAAAACGGACGACATATTCAGAATTAGGGGATGGGAGTATAGAAGAAATTGCGGGGGTGGGAAGGTCCTGAAAAGTGACGGGGACTACGGTCTCGGGTTTGGTGTACTCGGGAGTGCGTTCGGCCTTACATGTGTAGTTGAATGCTTGTTGCTTGTTGTTTAAAGGGACCTAACAACTAAGGTCATCGCCCCTTGTGTATTTGAAGGCGGGATAGGGAAGGTTGCAGTTGACGCACATAACAAGGGAACTGTCCATACTCTCATATCGAAATCGACAATGAGATTTGTTGGAGAGGATGAGGGGTCCATAAGAAAGCAATGTTCAAAATTCAGCTGCCATTTCGATCTGTAAGGTTCTGAAATCGATAAGGAAATGTCTAATAGAATTGCACGCATTAGCGTATAGCTCGACGTGAACAGAGCAGGTGACCAGCTGAAGCAACCGGGTTACCTCGAGCTTTCTGCGCTAGCCAGTTGACACGTGTTCCTTTGAAAAGTGCAGTCATGAATCCGGCTAATGTTCTAGAGGGTTCTAGGACATTTCATACCACCGGATATTTCGTACCACTTGACCGGCTGATTACCTGAGAAGTGTCAGCTAATGAGTTTAAACTATTTAGGAGAGGACATTCCGTACCACTTAAAAGAGTGGGAAGTATTGCGAAGTAAAAAAGATATCCTGCTGAATGTATTCATTTATATATCCATTGTCCACTACTGGCGCAGAAGCCTCCGCACGATGTGACCACTACTGCTGTTAACCTTCCGTCGGGCGCAAGTGATCTCACTGGCACACGTGTTAATTCTTATATCGTATTCGTCATTTGCGGGGACGTAGCTACTTCCACCTTTCAGTAGTTTCTGTGTCCACGTGACCTTCAAGCCCATATCGGCCAGTTCATCAGAATCTTTTATTTGACTTGATCGTGGATTAAAGCAGTAGTTTATAAATGTTCAAAATAATACAGTGGAACCTTGGATTGCGAGCATAATTCGTTCCGACAACATGCTCGTAATCCAAATCGCTCGTATATCAAAGCAAATTTTCCCATAAGAAACTATTGAAACTCGGATGATTCGTCCACAACACAAAAACATTTATTCGCATAACATTTCTAAAACAAAATATAACGTAAAACAATTAAACTGCACTTTACCTTACAATAGAATCATTGTTGGTGTGAGGGAGACGAGAGATGACATGAGGAGAGTTACTGTGTAGCACGAATTTCACTAACGGAATCACTGCTATCGGTTGGCTCATTGGAAGTGTTTTATTTTCGTGCAATTTTAACGAGGAACCTGTCCAATGACTGTTGATTTTGCCTCTTTTTGAGGATTTCACGAAAATGTGACATTACATTGTTATTGAACAGATTCATCCACTGTAATCATCTCCTTCCTCCGACCGAATTTCTTTTAGCCTTCTTTTCGTTCACAGGGCCCACCGTTGCAGAACAGTTATATCACAGATGACAGAAACAAAACATGTACACTCGTACGGTGTTGACTATGCGAGCGAGGTACGCCAACTGAAGTCCAGCGCGGGAAATGATTACACACACTTTCCCAGGAAAGAAAGTGGCAGGGGGAGGGGAAAAAAGGCACAGGGGAGGTGGAAACGTACGTACACGTGGCGCTCGTATTGCGAAACCTCACTCGCTTATCAAGTCACAATTTATTTTAAATATTTGCTCGTCTTGCAAAACACTCGTAGACCAAGTTACTCGCAATCCGAGGTTCCACTGTATATTATCAATCCTCATGCTCGTCAGGCACATTGCGCCCAAATACGATGTATATTTCTACTGTATTGTTTTGTTTCAAGATTTATACTTTAAAAATCGACTTTTTAATGATAATATTTATGTAAACATAAGTGATAGGTACAGTTTAAAAGACAGTTATTAAAATAACATAGAAGTTTCCTTCAGCAAATGTAAATTATTTTTGTTTCTGATTTTTAAAGTGTGTCTGTCAGGCTCATTGCGCCCGCTGGCGTGGAAATGGAATTCCATTTTTCATCGAGTGGTATGGATTGTCCTGGCGTAAATATTTGGGGATTACGGGAAAATCGTTCGCAGGTAGACAACGACCTAGGTGGTACGAAATTTTCTCAAAAATCAAGTGGTACGAAATGTCCGGACACCGTTCTAGAGTATGCTTTACGTTATTTCCGTGAAAAAGTTTTCTCCCCTTCCTGTGAAATAACTTTCGAAGAAAGGGAGATGTGTCGACTTGTGATCGAACTCATTGAACTCATTGGGTGACAGCATCGTCTCTAAGTCGTGTCTGGAGAGAAATAGTGACAATGAAAGTGACAGTGGAAGCAGCGACACCTCATCTGCATTATCTGAAAGAGAAGGCAGCACACCATTGCCAGGAACAAGATGTGTTACGGATCCGATTTTGAGCCCCGTGTCTGACTCCTGTCAATCCAGTGAAGAGACACCGCAGTCACCTAGCAAATCTACTAGTTCAAGCTGTGCTTCCAGTCCACAGAAGAAAGTGAAACAAACTGTAGATCTTGCATGCAAGAGAAAAGCTGTAAATTTATGGTTAGATATGGGGGGTAAGAAGCGGCTTTCATTAACCACTGTTCGCAAAAGTTGTCGTAGCTAAGGTGACGTCAGTACAACCTACAGGTGGAATAACCAATTAGAATCTACATCAGTATGCCCCACTGAACACAGGAAAATTATGCATAAAATTTTTTTTCTCGCTTTACAGAACCAAGAAGACAAGCGCAATGTATGCGATGAAGACCTGGGAATGTGGGCCTTAGAAATTTCAAGAGAGATTTCAGTGGGACGAACTAATTTCAGCGCATGTGCTAGTTGGTTGAGTCGTTTTAAGAAAAGGTACAGTATAAAAAAGTAGAAAAATTACGAAATTTGTATCCCGTACGTATCTGCAAGAAGAAGACGAAAACTATAAAGTCGCAGAAAAATTTGTGGAAGCATCTACAGAGCGATTTTGAGACTACACTCCTTCTTTAATATACAATACTGATCAGAGTGGTTTCGTGCGCGAAATGAAAGCGCAAAGGACTCTATATCGTATTTTAGTGAGAAACATATAGAAACAGTTGCTCAATCAGTTAGTGCACTCACCCATTCGTACACAATTATGCCTACAATTAGTATGGCCGATACTCTTTTCCAGAAATTATTGATTGTACTACAGGAGGCAACTGGAACTTTCGGTTCGAGAGTTTCCAAAGAAATGTTTCATACCAGAAATATAATAAAATTGTAACAGCCACAAAATCAAGGAAAATGGGGAAAAGGAATTAAAGTATTGGTTTAAATAATCCTTCTTCCCATTTGCGGAAGAAAAGTGTTTGCTAGTGTTAGATTCCTGGACTACTTAAAGTGATAAGAGCTGTCTTGAAGACATTCTTCCAGGAAATAATATAGAAATTCTCCAGATTCCTCCCGGACTACAGGGAAAATACAGCCCTTGGACAAGTTTTTCTTCCTGCAGGGGAAAGCTTTGTATTGCCTCTTAAACAGACATTGTGCCGAGTTGTGAATTCTCTCAGTTTGATTTTTATCAGAGAAAGAGCATACTGAAAATGTAGTCCTTCATTCATTTCCAAATTTCTTCCCCACGTTTCAAGGACATGATTAAATATTCGTGGTTCGCAACCAATTATACTGTACAACGGAGAGACTTCCCGAGTTCGAAGTTCCTGAGAAATATTGCCTTCAAACAAGTAAAGAAAATTGCGAAGGACAGTTTGGCCTCAAAGTGCTTATTCACTGTGCATGGTGCCAAAAATATTTGTGTTTTTGTCATGTGATCAACGCACCTCATTTATGTTTTACATTCGTCCCGTAACAATAAAGTGATCTTGGCGCGTGGTAGCCTGCCAGGTCGCGCTTTCTCTCTCCAGCACAACTGCAACTCCACTCCGCTTTGCGCCGCGCGAGCCAGCAGGAAGCATGGGTTGTCCAGTAAGCTGCGTTGTCACACGAATTTTATATCAAGATTTCGAAACCTTCCTGCTCGAAATGGCAGCTAATTTTTTGCACATCGCTATTTTACGGGTCTTCTCATGGTCTCAGCGAATTTTCATTGTCGATTTCGACATGACAGTATGGACGGTTCCTTTCTTAGGAGCGGATTTGTTTGGACACTGAGAGGTGGGATGCTTCTCACTGGAGCAGATGGTGCGCCACTTGGTGTGCCAGACGGATGGTCGTATCTCTGGCATCGGCCACATCTAATCTTTTGAGGAGGTGATGACTGGGACGGCTGCACCCCGTGGCGTCGCGCGTACACCATGACGACATCTCGAAGTAGCGCATCCAGAGTGGCCACATCCCGTGAAGGAATCCTGATGAGCAATTTAGGTCTCGGGGCGTTGCGAATACGCATCACCCGTTATATGGTGGCCATCTAGATGTAGCTGGGCGGCGATTTCATATTCTCTGACCACTCCGTAGGCCACAACAGATAGAAGTGGAGCAGGGAGGAAGGGCGGCTCCAGGCGTCTGGCTGGTCTTTGCTGAGTGATATAAGTTGCTCTGCAATGCGTAACTAGTCGATATGCTTCAATATTTGTTTAAAAATATTTGTAGAATTGTTTTCGTGTCTTATTGTTGTATCCCTCTCAGGTCCTTTGTAGTGGAGATTGGGAGTGAATCGGGATAACAGTTGGTAGATCTTCCTGGTATTTGCTTTGTCATTGTCAATGCTGGCAAGTTTGATGGTAAAGAAGGTGGATTTGATCGGATTTGGTGATGTTTGGATGATATTTCTCTGACGAATATTACGGAGGAAGAGCAGGGTTGCGCGCAGTCTGCGCATATCTACGTAAATTTAATGACATGTGCGGTGCAGGCTAAAGTGGTATTAGTGTTGGGCTGGGCAGATGGTATCCAGCCATGGTAGTATATCCCAACGTAGAATTTCCTACTACCTCCTGCCGCCCTATCACAGAGTTCGGTGAAGTATATGTGGACCACATTGTCGCTTGAGATGACTGGTCGGCGTACATTTTCTTCCTGCTATCGTTCGGACTAAAGGAACCAGAGTCCTGTCATCGTTGAGATTGTTTTCCCTTCTCGCTGTGTTCCATTTCGGCCTTGCGCTCTGATGATCTTCTGTTCATTGTTGTAGTTGATAGGCTGTAGCTTCTAGTAGAGAGTTCCATTTTATCGCGGAGAGCGTCCTGAGGTGAAACATCACTGCAGTTACCATTAATTCTCACAGTAGCCCAATTGTCAATTTAAATGCCCTTGATTGTTTTTAATAGCGTGCCATTAATCCCACAATCCCTCAGTACGGCTAACACCTTTTCCCTTGGTAGTCCGTCGTATGCCTTCTCTAGATCTATGAATTGGCCGTGCGGCTAGGGGCGCTCAGCTGTGATCTTGTATCCGGGAGATAGCGGGTTCGAAGCCCACTGTCGGCATCCCTGAAGATGGTTTTCCGTGGTTTCCCATTTTCACACCAGGGAATTGGAATGGGAAGACCAGAAGGGATAGACAAGGAAGAGGGAAGGAAGTGGCCGTGCCTTATGTTAGGTACCATCCTCCTAGCCTTTTCCTATGCCTTCGTCGCCATAAGATATATCTGTGTCGGTGTGACGTAAAGCAAATTGAAATAGAAAATTGAAATATAAACATAACTGTCTATTTATCTCGTTATATTTTTCATTTAGCTGGCACATACTGAAAATCTGGTACTGACAGACCCTGTGTGATCTCAAACCAAACTGGGCAAAATGCCAGTGAACACCGTCCTTGTATACTGATCAGTGAAATACCTCAATAGCTGTTGCAATGCTTCCTCTTACCGTGCTTATAGATAATGTAAGTGCAATTACTGCTTTCGTCCAATCAGAAGGTACGTTACCAACATTCTTTCTTTCTTTCTTTCTTTCTTTCTTTCTTTATTAATCCGGTTACCCTACAGAGTTGATTTCTCCCTCGGACTCAGTGAGGGATCCCACCTGTACCGCCTCAAGGACAGTATCCTGGAGCGTGATACTGGTAAGGAGGACCAGTATCTCACCCAGGCTGCCTCACCTGCTATCACGAAAAGGGTTCTTGTGGGAAAATGGGAAGATCGGAAGGGTTAGACAAGGAAGAGGGAAGGAAGCGGCCGTGGCCTTATGTTAGGTACCATCCTGGCATTTAACTGGAGGAGAAGTGGGATACCACGGAAAACCACTTCGAGGATGGCTGAGATAGGAATCGAACCCCTCTCTCTACTAAGTTGACCTCCCGAGGCTGAGTGGATCCTGTTCCAGACCTCTTACCACTTTTCATATCACGTGGCAGAGCAGGGAATCGAACCTGGGACTCCGCGGGTGGCAGCTGTTTACACTAACCACTACAGCACAGACTACTTTACTATCTATGCTAATCTTATAACTCTGTAAAGCCATTTCATTCCTGCCTTCCTACTACATTTCACACTTGCGAATCTATTTTAACCTATTCCTGCTGCTATATGGCTTCTTCTTCTTCTTCTTCTACCGCTTTTCCCACACCCGTGGCATCGCGGGTACGAACTGTGTCGCACGTGTGGAGTTGGACCTGGTTTACGGCCAGATGTCCTGTCTGACGCCAACCCAATGTGAGGGATGTAATCATTATTGCGTGTTTCTGTGTGGTGTGTTGTCCGAATGTGAAGAGGGAAGTGTTGGGACAAACATAAATACCCAATCCCCGAGTCCGAAGAATTAATCAAACACGATTAAAATCCCCGAAATGGCCGGGAATCGAAATCCAGGACCCTCTGAGCCGAAGGCCTCAATGCTGACCATTCAGCCAAGGAGTCGGACTCCTACCGTTAGGCGGTATATGGCAATAGAGTTTATTTACCATTCTTTCCACGTCCTCAAACGTAATTTCACTAATCATTCTCCTCCTGCCAGTGAGGTCGGTTGTTCGCGACGTCAAAAGAAAGATTTCTTTCTACCTAGAGAATATTTACAAAATATTCCTTCCACCTGTCCAGTGATTCCCTGGGATCTACTGTAAGTTCACGTGAATGACCCAAAACACTATTCCGCCAACAGCTGTCATAAATAGCCTAGGAGTCACTGAAAAGACGTACTAGGGAAATGAGGAGTGAGGTAGTTTCCCGTTGCTTTCCTCACCCAGCCAGCCGTTGCTATTACATATCAGTCTGCCAAGCCCACTGAAATGCATGCACCAACCGACCCTATGAGAGATATTTTCACACCATCCATAACAGGGACTGGCTGCGTAAGCAATGGTATTACTAGCATCACTCATACCTCAGTCACATTCATATTGTCAAAGCCAAGGACGAGACTAAGACAGGTCAATGAAAGTGACAAATTTGATACAGCCCATACCAGAAGACATAGTGCACAGTAACACTACATCTCGCCAGCAAAGGCATAGTTATAGATTGTTAAAGTCAAATGTATATCACCGAAATAGGTGACAGGTCGTAGGGAGCGTCGCTACCGGGAGGCCAATTTTGACAGGGCGCCAATTACTTCATTAAGGAAATTCATAAACCAGTCCCAAAAGAATTAGGTTTGCACCACTTAAAATTTTGCGGTCCGCCTCTGTGGTGTAGTGGTTAGCGTGATTAGCTGCCACCCCCGGAGGTCCGGGTTCGATTCCCGGCTCTGCCACGAAATTTGAAAAGTGGTATGAGGGCTGGAACGGGGTCCACTCAGCCTCGGGAGGTCAACTGAGTAGAGGTGGGTTCGATCCCCACCTCAGCCATCCTCGAAGTGGTTTTCCGTGGTTTCCCACTTCACCTCCAGGCGAATGCCGGGATGGTACCTAACTTAAGGCCACGGCTGCTTCCTTCCCTCATCCTTACCTATCCCTTCCAATCTTCCCATCCCCCTACAAGGCCCCTGTTCACCATAGCAGGTGAGGCCGCCTGGGCGAGGTACTGGTCATACTCCCCAGTTGTATCCCCCGACCAAGAGTCTGAAGCTCCAGGACACTGCCCTTGTGGCGGTAGAGGTGGGATCCCTCGCTGAGTCCGAGGGAAAAGCCGAACCTGGAGGGTAAACAGATGATGATGATGATGAAAATTTTGCGCCGTCGGCATTCATCTAGTCTGTCCACTTATAAAATAGAGCCAGTTTCTTCGAGAACATTGGTGTATGTGTCCGCCTCTGTGGTGTAGTGGTTAGCGTGATTAGCTGCCACCCCCGGAGGCCCGGTTTCGATTCCCGGCTCTGCCACGAAATTTGAAAAGTGGTACGAGGGCTGGAACGGGGTCCACTCAGCCTCGGGAGGTCAACTGCGTAGAGGTGGATTCGATTCCCACCTCAGTCATCCTGGAAGTGGTTTTCTGTGGTTTCTCACTTCTCCTCCAGGCGAATGCCGGGATGGTACCTAACTTAAGGCCACGGCCGCTTCCTTCCCTCTTCCTTGCCTGTCCCATCCAATCTGCCCATCCCTCCACAAGGCCCCTGTTCAGCATAGCAGGTGAGGCCGCCTGGGCGAGGTGCTGGTCATACTCCCCAGTTGTATCCCCCGACCAAGAGTCTGAAGCTCCAGGACACTGCCCTTGAGGCGGTAGAGGTGGGATCCCTCGCTACGTCCGAGGAAAAAACCGAACCTGGAAGGTAAACAGATGATGATGATGACATTGATGTATGGTGATACTGAAGAAACTGAGTTATAAAAATTCGACTTATAGAGGGTGTATCCGTGATGTTACAAACTTTGAGGTATGATGGTAAATCGATGAATTTGAGATAAGGAACCATATTCCGGAAACGATCGAGTCAAAGTTAAGTATATATTATAGTCATTTAAGTCCGTTTACCTGCACAAGTTTCACAAGCTGCTCCATTAAACTTTACCGCCTAGCCGAGGCGGTAAAGGCGTGCTCGGTTCGCCCGGAAGGACGTGGGTTCGAATCCCCGTCAGGAAGTCGTAAAATTTAAGAAACGAGATTTCCACTTCCGGAGGTGCATATGGCCCTGAGGTTCACTCAGCCTACACCAAAAATGAGTACCAGGTTAATTCCTGGGGGCAAAGGCGGCCGGGCGTAGAGCTAACCACTCTAAAGCAAATTGTAATCAGTAGAGCTAATTAAAGACTCGCTTTTTTATTCCCTTGAATACAATGCCACTGGCGATCTTACCAAAGCCAGTAAAGGAATGGCAACTGGGAAATGAGGAGTTTGATGACTCGGTAGGTACCACGATCGTGGTCTACGTCGCAGTTGCCTTTCCTCTCACTGGCTAAATATAGGCCAGTATCCTTGTATTGAGTCAGGGTTAAAGAGGATGAGTGGGTCTTAGTCATCTCCTGGTTGAAGAGAACCGGAAATGCCTTCTTTCAATTGCAAGCGCGAGATTTTCCACTGTAATTCAACTAAAAGATGCGGCTAAGTTAAAGCTACGAATAGCCCTACCAGCATAATTACTGAGCTACACATGGCTATTACGAAACGACTAACTCTTGTTGATACTGGCTGGCGGGGAAATGGGGAGCGGGGAGGGTGCTGGTGTCGAAGGGAGCTGGGCGGGGAGTGGGGGCTTTACGTGGATGCCAGCTCGCTTTTTTGCTCTCCATCCGGATGACACGCCGGGATGACGCGGCTTCGTGCTCATCTGTTTCGAGGCCAGTTCGGCGCCACTTCCGGGCCATTAGCAGCAGATAATAGGACAGCTATCCAGCAATCAGCGATGGAACCTCTGCAGAAATAACTCGGACACGAGTGTCATGTATCAAGCGCGTTTTATTCCTTTAAATATTTTCACATTACGAAGATAAATACATTTTTACTAGTAACAGCCAGTCGGGCGTTTGAATGGGGTTGTGTCCAATTACTTTATTTTTCAAGTCAAACATCCCACTTCTATTAATTCATAGTAACTATTCTCATCAGCCGTAAGCCTACTTAACTAGTTATCAAATACAAATGTTCGGGTGAAAATACACGCTTTAACGATTTTAAAGTGAATTTAAACGTCAAGCCCCTTAAATCCTTGAGATTGAAGTAAGAGCCTACATGATGGGCCATGCAGAACTAGAACTGAGGTAGTGTATCTAGTATCAAAGACGGACATCCACCATGAAAAAATGGTTTCATAGGAGAAGCACGTTTACTTGGATGTTTCGATGTGAATCTCACTACCGGGCGAGTTGGCGGTGCGGTTAGGAGCGCGCAGCTGTGAGCTAGCATCCGGGAGATAGTGGGTTCGAACCCCACTGTCGGCAGCCCTGAAGATGTTTTTCCGTGGTTTCCCATTTTCACACCAGGCAAATGCTGGGGCGGTACCTTAATTAAGGCCACAGCCGCTTCCTTCCCATTCTTAGGCCTTTCCTGTCCCATCGTCACCATATGACCTATCTGTGTCGGTGCGACGTAAAGCAACTAGCGATCTAACTAGAACATTTTGGAATTCTCTGTTTATTGCGACTTCTTGATGGATACAGTACTTTTGCATCTGTCTCTTGGCACAGGCATGAGCAAAATGTAGCTCCCACCAAATTTCCAGTCTCATCCATGACTGTGACAATATAGTATGGGTTGTGCTGAGTAGTGACATTCAGAGCAGGACTAATGTGTCTGACTTTTTTATGGAAGTTTTTGCTCATATTGTCAGTCGTGCGGCAATAGTACTTTCTGTCCCAGTGAGGAAAGCAATGGTAAACTGCCTCACTCCTGATCTTGAATAGTACGCCTCATTTTGGCTCTCCCATCGGTTTTTGCAATTTTTTAAATAACCGCGTAACCTTTGGTGGTGATATTTGAGGATCCAACCAGCCTCTGGACTGATGATCTGACAGACATAATTTTGATCTAATTTTGGTTGTACGTCCATTTTTGGAACAAATTAAGATTCACGTGTCACTTTTATACTGAATTTAATTTTTCTAGGCACTGTGTTGAAACTAAAGTACTGAAACTTTAATTTTTTGGGGGAAAAACTGTCTAAAATTGTTTTTAAGAAGTATTACTCCATTCTCACTTGTCTCTAGACTTACACGTTACTGTCCATGCTTTAGCCATCAGCTTCCTGAGGTTGAATTTCTGCGACGTGCAGTATATTGTGAGATGAGGTCAGTGGAACCGCCTTTGAATTGCTTCTACAGACGGGCAAAGAAGGCCGACAATTAACTAATTAATGTTCTGCACTTTGATAGCTCATCTAATTTGCCATATGGTATACAAGTAAGTATATGTGAAGCACACAGCAGTGAGGTACAGTCTGAAATGAAATGTCGTATGGCTTTTAGTGCCGGGATATAGTGCTCGCCAGGTGCAGGTCTTTCTATTTGACTCCAGTAGGCGACCTGCGTGTCGTGATGAGGATGAAATGATGATGAAGACAACACATACACCCAGTCCCCGTGCCGTAGGAATTAACCAATTAAGATTAAAATCCCCGACCCGGCCGGGAATCGAACCCGGGACCCTCTTAACCGAAGGCCAGTACGCTGACCGTTCAGCCAACGAATCGGACAGGTACAGTCTGAGGTACCGATAGAAAACTTACCAACTTGCGTAGCTCCATTTTCATTACGCAGAGCAGTACTAGGGTGTAGAGACTCATATGGTGGATGGGATGGGTAGGCAATGTATGGAATTATGCGCTAACCAGTGACAGAATAGAACATGGTACTTGAGAATATCGGTCAGCTCACAAGTTTAGCGTCAAATAGAGTCTGGCCCTTATGTCCGGTACCAATCCTTATTTCTCTCTATCGAAAAAACAACAACAATAACAAAACACCTTGGGGCAACAGCCTGTGTAGGGCCTTTGCCTACTAAGCGGCTACGAAGTGGCATGTGATCAGCACGACGGTATTGTACCGATTTCGAAGCCCTAGAGAACTTCTTTAATGGTAGTCTCCTTGAGCCTGCTTGTGTTATATTTCACTCTTCCATATTGAGCTGATCGTCTCGCTGATGCTATCTCAATGCGTACACTTGCTGTGACTAAATAGTGGTCACCACCAACGTCTGCTCCTCTTCTATTACTCACATCGAGTAGACAGGTGCTCCAGTTCTTTTGATGGCAAAATGATCAGTCTGGTTTTCAGTCTTACGATCAGGAGAAACCCAGGTTACCTTATGGCATTCTCTGTGAGGGAAAATTGTACCACCAATAACTAATCCAAACATATCACACAGATCGACGAATCATTCTCCATTATTATTTCGGGTTCACATACCATAATTTGTTCCAGGCCTTCGTTAGCACTTCCAATTTTTGCATTTGAGACCCGTTACCATAACAATATCTCTTTTCTGTATACTTCGTAAAGTTTAGTGTAGTTTACAATAAAAGCTGTCTTTCTTTTCTTCAGCAATCGTAGTCGGTGCATAACACTGTACTATGGCAACCGGTCTTGCTTTGGATGCAAATCGTGCCGTGATTATCCGTTCAGAAATAGGATGCCACTCTGACAAACTCTTCTCTGCTGTGCTACTCAGTACGAGAGATAACCCCCCAGCATGGTTTTCATCAACCCTTTCCGAATACAGCAGAATAGTTCCATTCCTAGTTTTTATTTCTCCAAAACCTGTCCATCTCGTCTCACTATGATCCAGAATTGTCAATCCATGCCGCATTATAACTCTCGACATTTCTTCACGTCTGCCAGTCTGCCACAAGGTCCGAATGCTCCAGAATCAAATTCAAGTGCCCTTTTTCGTAGAAAATGTCACATCCTTAGAATCAGTCCGGTCATTTCTTGTTTCAATTTCTTTGATGAGGTTTATTCGGATTAGCATGAGTTATCGGTCCAAGCGCCCTATCCTGGTTGGAGGCTGCAGACTTCCGCTTTGAGCCAGTGTTATGGCAGCTGCAAATAATTTTGTGCGGATAAGAGCATATTGGCCTGGAGCTGATGTATCTTGACCAAATATGTCTTCATCGGGCTCATGAAATAGAAGTTGATTCTTTCTTTCTTTTGGCCCTATTAATGACAGATGACGCTCCGCTCACATATCTATCAAACATGTATTTCTTTCTCGCCTTACCTTGACTTTTTGTTTTCCTTGACTTGACTCTCTGGAATTGTTTTTATGAAAATGGAGGCTATGTGTATTCGCCCCTTTTCCTTAACTTACCGACTGTATTTACATCATTCAAATGTGTTCCATGCGAGCACTCGCCTATTTCTGGATTTTAATATTATTTATCTCCTGTGACGTCTCAAGGTAATGTTACCTTAACATTTTAAAAATTGATATGTTCGTCATGGCTATCTTGTGCTTTATGATTTATTCGTATTTAACTCCTTTTGGCTGAATCTAGCCAGATTTTCGTCTTGTGTATTTTTCTACGAGTCTTTTTATTTCGCTTGTGATTATGAGAATTATCGGAGGTATACAGTACGTCCTGTTATTTTGGTGTGTGTGTGGTGGAGCGGATCTGGTACCATATTTTATATGTAAAATATGTGTGTGGTGACGATATTTGCTCGTGCCTAGAGGTCTGATTTGAATGTGTTAGTGTGGTGGCTCCTTAAGTCTTTGGTTGTGGAATGATGTTGATAGGTGAAAGACATCTTATTGTGTGCCTTGTATTATGGTTGACTGTTTGACAGTATACTATGAGCCATTTACTTGAATTTGCTCATAGTGGCAACCGTCTGAGTGTGTTTTGTCACCATATTGCCGTTTCGGCCATTGAGTTTGATATTTTGGGTCCGTGGATGTGTGGGTGTGTGAATGAGTTTTAATAGGACGTGTATCACTGTCTGATTCCTTTTGATTGGTTGATGTGCCATTTGCTTTATAATGTTTGACATATTTCGCCATTTTAATGCTTTATTTCCCACGCATGTCTCCCTTTTTGTCATTTATTTCTTTTCTTTTTGAGGTAGCTATGGCAACGAGTGAATTTGCCAGTGATCCACTCCCTGGTCAGTTGCACTCTACGCGTTTCTCTGACCCTGTGTTTCGTCAGCGACTTAATTTTCTTTGATGTTCCTTGAGATTTCCTGAGGGAATATTAGCAAGAAGAAAATGTTCTACCGTGTTTGTATATATAAAAGGAGATATCTATCTTTTGACTACGAGTTAAGTCTGTAGAAAAGGTAAATTTCCACGAGCTTAAAATATATCATGTAACGTATTACATAACACTATTAAACCAGTATCGGTTCTTGGCTGTAGGCCTACAGAACTGTTTCGAGGAAATTGACGTGAGAAATCTCCTTTAATATTCTATTAGGTTTTTCTTACGAGGGTCATAAACTCATCCTATTTCTATGATTATGAATAAATCATTTACCTATTTTAATGTTTGTTGATGTTATTTATATAATTGCCTCATTTGCTTGTTCTCTTTGGCTTATGAGTCCCAGGTTCAGCTCCGGACTATTTCTGTCTGATCCGGTCGAATCCATTGGGTAACTCGTATTTCTTTCTGGGATACTGTTCTTACGTTTTCACTGCACGGCGATTTCTACTTTTTTTTTTGCTATTTACTTTACGTCGCACCGACACAGATATGTCTTATGGCGACGATGGGATAGGATAGACCTAGGAAGTGGAAGGAAGCGGCCGTGGCCTTAATTAACGTACAATCCCAGCATTTGCCTGGTGTGAAAATGGGAAACCACGGAAAACCATCTTCAGGGCTGCCGACAGTGGGGCTCGAACACACTCTCTCCCGATTACAGGATACTGGCCGCACTTTAGCGACTGCACCTGTCGAGCTCGGTACGACGATTTCTGCTCAGTATATGATTATTGTTGAGTTTACCTCAATGGTCTCTCTCTTTGATATTTTATTGAGTAAGGGGGTATCGGTACAGCTTTCAGACATGCGGGAATGTTCTGTAGGGGTTCTCTCCCTTAGCATTTAGGGATCACTCCCCTTCCCCACAAGGCAGTGGTTGCTAATTCTATTTACTCCGGAAAGCTGGGTTGCTTCTTCTGCAAGTTCTGCCGTTCCAAGAATTCTTCCTTTCACTTTCATTGCCATTGAAGACTTCAGTAGAGTCCACCAAAACCCCATTATCCGTCATTTTTCAAAGTTCATGCAGGGCCTTTGCTGCTACCGTGGCGGTCCTAGGGTACACGAATTCCCCGATGTAATTCGCCCCCGCAGGCCATCCCCTACTTCATACCGTTGCCCGTCTCCCACCACGGTGGTGTTGGACTTTTGAGAGACCCAGTGTTGTAGGCTGTAGGCAAATACACGTGATCCCGCTTCTGTGTCGATATACGCGGTGCACAACTTTTAACCGGAGAATTCAGTTCCAGTTTTATTTTTATTATTTCGTTACAAGTTACATTCTGCCTTTCAGTTCGTTACCACTCTCCTCTACAGCGAAGTTAGTAAGTTTATGGTCTTCCAAAATATCCTGACTTGCTCAGTATGACACTTTATTATTGGATTTAATTCTGGACATATACAACTGATGCGGTTTTCAGTTTTCGTGAATAATACGCCGAAATACTATAGCTAAGAGATAGCATTAAAATAATTCCCCGAATCCCTTCAATCAGCGATGACGTATACATACTTTGTGCTTGATTGCGCTCTACTTGACAATTTTTATATAGTTCTTAACGACCTAAAGTTGCTTGTCTTGGAACGACCTAGAATTGCTCATCTCCCGTGTTTAAGTTTAGGGAATCGAATTTCTGCTCTGTAGGTTGGCAATTTAAGCGATTACGAGCTATCTATATCAGTGGATTTACCAGTGCTAAATACCGGTTCTCCGTTGTGTCTTACAAATAACAATAGTTGAAGAGTCACTGAACAATTATTATTATTATTATTATTATTATTATTATTATTATTATTATTATTATTATTATTATCCATTGCTGGCGAGAGTCAGTGTTTACAGTACAGTGCACTACATCTTCTAGTATGTACCAGAACAGCAACTTGTTACTCTCAGTGATCTTTGTCAATGTCTGAATAGGCATACTATGGTTATGAGGGCCGGCCCCATGGTGTAGGGGTAGCGTGTCTGCCTCTTACCCGGAGGCCCCGGGTTCGATTCCCGGCCAGGTCAGGGATTTTTCCCTGGACCTGAGGGCTGGTTCGAGGTCCACTCAGCCTACGTGATTAGAATTGAGGAGCTATCTGACGGTGAGATGGCGGCCCCGGTCTAGAAAGCCAAGAATAACGGCCGAGAGGATTCGTTGTGCTAACCACACGACACCTCGTAATCTGCAGGCCTTCGGGCTGAGCAGCGGTCGCGTGGTAGGCCAAGGCCCTTCAAGGGCTGTAGTGCCATGGGGTTTGGTTTGGTTTGGTTTTATGGTTATGAGGAGTGAAGTGGTTTCCATTTGCTTGCCTCACTGAGCCAGAAGTTTCTATTACACATCAGTACGCCAAGTCTACTGAAACGTATATACAAATCAACGCTGAAAGGCACACTTTCACACTATTCATCACACGAATTGTACTGCGAAATGAACAGTATTGTTGGAAATAAGAAATATTATTTGGACGACCTTAAGCAGAAAGGAACCAGCCTTCAGAAGTTTAAACACTGAGTTGGTGGCATTTTTGAGCGTGGTTTGCCATTGCCTATTTTCAGCTAAAAAGAACTACTGTAGTCCTGTAATTCATAATTATTTATTCGTATTCTTATTGGATCATTTTACTGATATGAAATACTGTACAGGATTTCCGTTTCACGAGAAAGAAACAAGGCAGTGGCTACTTTCAGCTTAAGAGAAAATGGCCACTTTTATAAAACGGGAATATGTTGAAATGTTGACTGGAGACTCATCCCTCTTTGGAAACTATCGGTATGAAATATATAATTAGTAGACACAGCATTTTACCTCACGATTGAGATTTCGACAATACTGAACGGGCATTGTAACACGTGCAAGGGCTTTATCTACCCAGTGACTTCATTTATGTAATGAAATGTGCTCGGTAAAAGGAGCCATTCGTTGTAACTGAGATGCAAACTGATCGAGCGAGATGGCCGCGCGGTTACGGTCGCACAACTGTGAGCTTGCATTCGGGTGACAGTGGTTTCGAACCCCAGTGTCGGCAGCTCTGAAGATGGTTTTCCGTGTTTTCTCATTTTCACACCAGGAAAATGCTGGGTCTGTACCTTAATTAAGGCTACGGTCGCTTCCTTCCCACTCCTAACTCTTTTCTGTCCCATCGTCACCATAAGATCTATTGAGCCCTTATTGAAGTGCTAATTTGATTGATCATTCATTTATTGAGAGTACAGTGATTATTAAATTTTATTTAGTCTTGGTAACTTACAGGGACCAGGGCATGGATTCCAGAATTTCAACAGGAAGCTTGGAGCCGAGGGTCTATTTGTTCGCAAGCTATGTTAAGAAAGAGGGGTTGCTACATGACGCACTCGACCTTCACGTACTTGCTTTAGAACAAGGAAATGGCGTGGACCAACGAACCACATTTCGGAAGCCTGGCGAGAGGCTAGGATATCATACGACATGAGTTTGAAGTGAGCGTCGGTGACGCAATGATTTGAACCAATGAAAAGGTATCATCATTCCAATAATGGCTATACATTGCTTAAAGCGGGAGATGGCCCTGGACGAGCATAGGACAGCGTCTGTGGAGGCGAATTAATAAAAGTGACTAGTGCGTGGGCTAGCTACCCTTATTCGGCCGGAGTCTTCGAAGTAGTTACGTCGTGAGAAGAAGTGTGTACTTACGGCGAGTGCGGAGTCAGGTATTATGTGTCTTGATCGTGTGGGGACTTTCTAACATTTAGCTCAATACGCTCAAACTTCACTTAATAACTCATGATTTAGGAGCGAGCTAAGAATATTTGTAGGCATGGGGGCCTGTAAGAAGAATGCCAAGACAATAACTTTACCTTTAAGCGCTAATATTTCAGGGTGGAATTGAACTTTGATAAAATTTGCATTTTAGTGTCTTCAAATTTCAGACGGAAAGAACAGTTTCGATATGAACATTTATACCCTTCAAGGGCTGTAGTGCCATTGGGGGGATTTGCCTGCCTATTTCAGGAAAAGATTTTCCGAAGACACGAACGCCACAATCTCTAGTCCAACATTGTGTACTTTTTTCCAGATGTTGAGCAGTGACATAATACAGTTGAAGTGCGAAGTGAGTGGGAAATTGACCTACTGTAGTTACGATGTTATATAAGCGGAGTGCTGTCGCGCGGCAGGATGGGAACTGGTTTTCACGGTCACGGGAAATTACTTCGACTGTTGTAAATAGTAACTGGCAGGTTGCATTGACCCAGTTGTAATACTACGAATGAATGGAATGTTATAATCAAGGTCCGAACCAGCAGTAGCAGGAAGACGACGAGTACACGTTTTTCTACGTCAGGATGGAGAACCACGGACTGAACTAGTTCCAAATTGAAGGCATCACAGTCAATATGGCTGGTTAGGAGGATTGGAAGCAGGCTGACTGGAAGCGGGCGGCCGAATGAACAAACGATGAGTATTCAATTTGCAAGGCAATAACGTATTTGTGAACGTGTTTTAATGTAGCCAAAGGGATTGTTTCTTTTCTTATTATCAAATTCCAGTAGGTTTAGCTGTTGGTTGGAAGGACTACGTCCTCTTTCGGTAAATGTAAGGAAGCTTGTATATTTAAACATAAATAACTGTAAAGTATATGTGGACAGATTGCATAAGGTCACAGCTTGCCTTTTCTTTTATTGAGATTTTATAGCTGAGTGGTTAACGTCTTTCCTTTTACAAGTCAGTTTCTTGTTTTTGGCCTTGTTGTTTACTGATTTGCTTTTCTTTGATGTTTGAGACGCAGAGAACCTCCCGGGGCTTAAATGTAAATATAAAATAGATTTAAAATAAAGACTGGAAGGACTAGATTCATTGGATAATGGGATTTCAAAGTGTACGAGAACATGCTGTCATGTTTCCTCTGAGTTATTGCATGAAGTGTGGACGAAAGTGTGTGGGATGGTGGAGATTGGATCCACGACCTGTGTTACCGTCATCTTCATGATTATTTCAATGTAATTTTGGACGTGAATTTGTGATTGGTTCACGATTTTCCCGAACGCAGTTTCGTATTCCAAGTTCCGAATATTAGAATCAGTTTTATTTAAATCTTGCTATTATTATTATCATTATTATTATTATTATTATTATTATTATTATTATTATTATTATTAATGCGATTTTCTCGCATTGAACGGGTAAGATATTTCAGTAACTTTCAGATTTTCAGACATGATCTATGTCTATGTGGTAATTTCTCAGTTTCTTGTTATTGTATCATTACAGAGTCTGCCATTTTATTTAAAGTTTAACTTTAAGAGCCCGAGTGCTCTGGAATGTGACCAGCGCGGTATTGTTTTTCTTCTTGAGAGCGAAGGTAAAGCGAAGTCATTTATATTTTTATCAGCTTTGGCAGCTTTAGCACATGTGATATTTTTGTGTGATGATGAGTAAGGGGACGCGTTCCTCATTTTTAAAGACCTGCATTTTCTTGTTTGAGTAACTTTCCTCGGGTAGACTTGTGAGCAGCGTGTGTTAAGGGTTGGAACCCGGATGTTTTTGGTATTTACTGCAATTTCGGGAGACTGAATCTCCGCTTTTGTGTCATTTTGCCGTGTGGTAGGCGAGGGTGATGCGTGTTTCTACCGAGGAGTGTTGTATTTTAGCGGCCTATTTGTGTTAACTTTATTGGTGGTTGTCTATGTTACTACGGTTGATGCTGTAGGCGGGACTTGTATATCGCAATCCTTAGTTTTGACTTGTCTTTTATGAGAAGACCTCGCTGAGGATACTTTGTGCCATGTAATCTTTTCCAGAGACCAATTTTGAGTTATGTGTTGAAGGTGAAAGCCTACTCTGTTATTTTCTTGAATTTTGTGTCATGTAATATATTTCAGGAAACCACGTTGATTTATGCGTTACGTTGTAAGGTCCACCAGATGATTCATTTTGTCTCATGTTATATATTTCAGGAACATGTGTTTAATAGGAAGTGATTGCTCAAAGTGTAAAATTTCTCTCATTAATATTTCAATTGAGACTATGTGTGAGTTGCATAAATGCGGCGAGCTTTCTTCTTGGTGATGCCAGGAAAATATGACAACATATTTTATTCCTTGATTTGTGGATATTTTGCCATTTATGTGATTTTCATAGATGTTTGGTTCCGATCCACGGTTTTATTTTGTGTTCATGAGTATACCAATGATCGAGGTGTATACTTCGGTAAAATATTTTACCACTCAGCGTAGTTTTATAGTGTACAGTAAAATTAGTTATATTCACCCCCAAACGCATTAAAACACGCCTTTTCTTGTTAGGGTACCCCACTGTAACGTAAAGTGTGCAGGAAAGGGGATAAACTCATCTAAAGTGGAAAGAATTTAAAAACCAGCCAGAAGCGTGGTGCGAGCACGCAGGCCACAGTGTTAAAGTGCTAAAATTTAGGAATTTTTCTTGCTAAATGTTACGTATGTGTGTCGGCATACACTTGTTAAAATATATTTTTGATCCTCAAGATGAACTCTGTAAGCAGTGAGAAAGATCTGAGTCATATATTTTATTGTCACATTTGAAGATTTTGCTACATATTTTCGTATTTCTTGTCTTACCTTAATAAACATGTTTTTCCTCTAAATTGACGTCACCGAGCCCGATAGCTGCAGTCGCTTAAGTGCGGCCAGTATCCAGTATTCGGGAGATAGTAGGTTCGAACCCCACTGTCGGCAGCCCTGAAGATGGTTTTCCGTGGTTTCCCATTTTCACACGAGGCAAATGCTGGGGCTGTACCTTAATTAAGGCCACGGCCGCTTCCTTCCCACTCCTAGCCCTTCCCTGTTCCATTGTCGCCATAAGACCTATCTCTGTCGGTGCGACGTAAAGCAAAAAAAAAAAACCTGACGTCATGACTCGCCTTGTATCATTTATAGCTATTAGTTGATCTCGTCTTGTCTATATTAGATATATGCTCCCCATCAAATCCAGGGTGTCATTTTTAAGTTATTTTTCATAATTCGAACTGAGCACGCCTGGGAGCGGCTGACTAGTCTGGGGCAGATTACCTTGATGGTAGGAAACGGAGACACTATCTTTGTTCATGTAACGTAAAATCGGACTGTAATAGATGCAAACTGGAGATTTTTTGGTACAGAAGGTAGAAAACCGGATCGTCAGTAGAAAAATTAAAGAAGAAAAGAGAAATTAACTAGGTGAACTTTCGAGATACAGGTTTGTAAATGAACGGCCTCTAAAATTATATTATCGAACTGGTTGTAAATCACAGTATGCAGTAATTAGCATTGAAAGACGACAAATGAAGGGAAGAGAGCAGGAATGTATCAGTCCTAGCAACTATCTTCAATATCGCTCAAATCAGTGTATCTGGGAAAGAATCTGTGTCCAGGAATCAATTAATATCTCATATTGAGAGTTTCCTAAGTAGAATAAATTTTTCAGGCAACATTTCATGAAGAGAGAGAGAGAAGGAACACTGAAGCATCTAAATTAAAAGCCTTTAAGTCCGACTGGCATTGATGCCAAGGGACTTTGCCACAGTTGAAGTGGTAACTGTGCAGTGGAAGATTATATTGATGGTTTTTGTGTTTCCTTTAATTTTGAACTTGAAGATAAGTAGTGTTACATATGGTGGAAATTAGGAAGCAACTTTAACTACAGAAAGTCATCTGGCATGACATTTTCAAACTCCCAAGTCGAAAACATGTGACCGTACTATACTCTGTCATTCAAAGACTCGAGTTCGAACAAGTAAAAAAAAAAGTCATACATCCAGTATTCAACAGCAGAGTATCAGGAAGGTGCTGGAAAGACGGAGGGGTGCGTGATAGGTGCAAAAAAAATGCAAATATGAGGAAATGAGAAAATATACAATTATCTCAACACCAAGAGATAACATGTATTTTAAAAGAAAACAGACATTAACAAGATGAATAGAATAGGAATCGAGAGAACAACATGTATCAAAAGAGAAAGTTGAATCCACATATAAGAAGATGTTACACAACTGGTTAAATCGGCCACAGAAAATTACAATTCAATAAAAGCCAAGCGTGCGAAAGTTAATTAAAGTATTTCTTGCCAGCGAAAATGAATACAAAGCTGAACTACATAAAAACAACATGTAGGGAGCAGGGAATGGGTAAGAGAGGGGAGGGAGGTCGAATCCTGCATCGGTATTTATTTGAATTTCAGATAGAGGGAAGCAATGGAACACTGTTCTTTGTTTATTATTTCGTGTAATAAGTTTGAAAGTAAGTCCCTGTCCACATGTCGTCGCACTATATCTTCCACAGAATTAGATTTAAATAATTGAAAATTAAGTTCTTGCTGTAGAGGAATGAACGAGAATTTACATAAAGAACAGAACAAAATTCAAGTTCGGTCGGTAGATGCAGAGTGGGTATCGGCCGTTGGATTTTGCCCCTTAAGTGGCCACGGCTCTACCGTGGCTCTACGCCTCTGCATTCGGGAGACGGGACAGGGCTGGACCTCACGGCTGGCCCCAACCGTCGGCTGTCCTGAGAATGGTTTTCCGTGGTTTTCCATTCTCCTGCACTAAGGCGAATGCCGGGACAGTTAGTAGTATAGGCCACGGCCGCCAAACCCCTCACCTTCTCCACACATCTCCTTCACGTGACAAATCTCCCGTCCTGAGTGTCGGCGCAACCGTCTAGGAGGCCTGCCTTGCCCTTCAGGGGAGGAATGAAAACGTTTAGTAGTAGTTCAAATTCGAGCCTGAAGGGCGAAACGGGAGACAATCTCCCAATATTCAGTGCTTCAATAAAACATTACAGTTCGCTCACCCAGCGTCACACGGTGCACAAATTCAGTCTGTCAGTATTAAAATGAACGTGCACAAGACATGCACGTCTGCCGAAGGTCCTCTACACAAGACCACTATCAAAGCCCGACTAACTTGAGAGAGAATTAATTGCCATACTTGTAGAAAAACAGACTGAATGTCCTCGAACAGTGGAGGCATGGAGCAGCTTCAAAAAAATTCCGTGAGGACAGTTGCCACATGTCAGAGAAGCCGTTGGAAGTTAAGCATGGTTAGTAGGTTGATGGTAGGTGAAGATGGCGGTTGTACGAGTGTGATGAGCAGGTAAAGAGTTATTTTTCTTGCTATTTTAGGGAACACGTTACAGTAGACAGCCTTAGTTTCTACTGAAGTATTCTCGGTTGTAACATACGATCTCGCTTCTTGCCCTGTTGCACGTTTGTACTGATGAATAGAATAATGTTCATCTTTGAATGTGTTTTTATTTCTCAGTAATTCTTTCAGTATATTTATAGTAATTCAGAGAAAGGAACCACATTAACAGTCTTATTCAGTATTTTTACAGCCCTTCAATTTTCTAAAATGGGGAAAGTAACCAGACTTCAAAATGTTAATAGTTAATAAACAAATACATCGAAGATATTTACTTTCAATCAATCAATCAATCAATCAATCAATCAATCAATCAATCAATCAATCAATCAATCAATCAATCAATCAATCAATCAATCAATCAATCAATCAATCAATCAATCAATCAATCAATCAATCAATCAATACCGATCTGCATTTAGGGCAGTTAGACAGGTGGCAGATTCCTTATCTGTTGTTTTCCTGGCCTTTTCCTGAATGATTTCAAAGAAATTGGAAATTTATAGAACATCTCCTTTGGTAAGTTATTCCAATCCCTCACTTCCTTCCTATAAACGAATATTTGCCCCAATTTTTCCTCTTGAATTCCAATTTGTCCTCTTGAGATCCAACTTTATCTTCATATTGTGATCTTTCCTACTTTTAAAGACACCACTCAAACTTATTCGTCTACAAATGTCATTCCACGCCATCTCTCCACTGACAGCTCGGAACATACCACTTAGTCGAGCACATCGTCTTCTTTCTCCCAAGTCTTCCCGGCCCAAACTTTGCAACATCTTTATAACGTTACTATCTTGTCGGAAGTCAACCAGAACAAATCGAGCTGCTTTTCTATGGATTCTTTCCAGTTATTGAATCACGTAATCCTGGTGAGGGTCCCATACATTGGAATCATACTCTAGCTGGGGTCCTACCAGAGGCTTGTACGCCCTCTTCTTTACATCCTTTTTTAAACGCTATTTGTTCTGGGCGTCGACCTATGAAGATCTTTTGCTCCTACATGCACCATATGTTAGGAACCTGCGTGTATTATGTAAATGGCGGAAGTGTAGAGTGTTGAATGTGAAGAAAGGGAAGTTAAGGACGACACAAACACCCAGTCCCCGGCCAGGGATATTAATCATTTACAATTAAAAACCCCTGAACCGTTCGGGAATCGAACCCGGGTAACAGGCGGACGCATTGTCCCCTACACCGCGGGGCCGGACCTTTGCATCCTTACTACAACTACTGAACACCCTCATAACCTTGTGCAGAGATCTGTACCCTTTGTTTACAATCCAATTTATGTGATTACCCCAATGAAGGTCTTTCCTTATATTCACACCTAGGTACTAACAATGACCTCCATAAGAAACTTTCACCCCATCAACGCAGTAATTAAAACGGAGAGGACATTTCTTATTCGTGAAACTAACAACCTGACTTTTAACCACGTTTATCACCATACCATTGCCTGCTGTCCATCTCACAACATTATCGATGCCATTTTGCATTAGCTGACAATCTTGTAACTTATTTATTACTCTATACAGAATAAAATTATCCGAAAAAACCGTATCTCTGATTCCATTACTTTACTCATATCATTTATAAATATAAGAAAACATAAAGGTCCAATAATACTGTCTTGAGGAATTCCCCTCTTAATTTTTACAAGGTCAGATTAAGATTCGCCTACTATAATTCTCCGAGATCTAATTTTTAGAAATATAGCGACCTATTCAGTCACTCTTTTGTCCAGTCCAATTGCCCTCATTTTTGCCAGTAGTCTCCCATGATCCACCCTATCAAATGCCTTAGACAGGTCAATCGCGATACAGTCCATTTGACCTCCTGAACTCCGAGATATCTGCTATATCTTGCTGGAATTCTACAGGTTCAGCTTCAGTGGAATAACCTTTCCTAAACTCGAGCTGCCTTCTAACGAACCAGCTATTAATTTCACAAACATGTCTAATATAATCAGAAATAATGCTTTCTAAAAGCTTACATGAAATGTATGCCAAACTGACTGGCCTGTAATTTTCAGCTTTATGTCTATCAATCTATCCTTGTTCTCAGGGGCTACTATAGCAAGTCTTCATTCCTTTGGTATAGCTCCTTCATGCAAACAATAAACAAATAAGTTATTCAGATATGGTACTTTTTCCCAACCCATTGTCCTTAGTATATCTGCAGAATCTTATCAATTCCAGCCGCATTTCTAGTTTTCAACGTTTGTATCTTACTTTACATGTCATTGTTATATAGGTAAATTTTAATACTACTTAGCATTAGTCACCTCCTTTATGTGGACATTATCCTTGTAACCAACAATCATTACATACTGCTGACTGAATACTTCTGCCTTTTGAAGATCCTCACATACACACCCCTCTTGTTCATTAATCATTCCAGAAATGTCCTTCTTGGAACCTGTTTCTGCCTTCCATTTTTCACTAAAGTTTGTATGACTTCTAATTATGCTTGCCATCATGTTATCCTTAGCTAACTTCTTTGCTAGATTCAATTTCCTAATAATTCCTTCAGTTTCTCCTTACTTCCAAAGCCATTTCTAACTCTAATTCTTTCCAATCTCCACCTCCTTCTTAGTCACTTTATTTCTCTGTTATAATCAAGCTGGTCTTTACCATTCCTTACCACCTGTAAAAGTACAAACCTGTTTTCACATTCCCCAACAATTGTTTTAAACCAATCCCAGAGTCTGTTTACATTCTTATTTATCGTTTTCCACCTTTTGGATGCACAGAAACCATTCTGTGTATGAAATAGAAGATATTCATGAAAATCATTATCCTGTATCTTGCAACCAAACTACATAAGTGAGTCACTTAAGTGTACGAAAGAGGTTCACTTAAAGGAATAACTGGGATAGTTAAGTAGGTAATATGAAATGAAATTACCATTTGTTGCTGTTGGCTTGTACCAACCGCTTGTCAGATTGCATCAAACGTTTCTGAAATCATAACATCCTACATCAAAAGGTACATCAACTTTCCTACAGATCATCTTCTAACCACAAAAAGGCAACGATTGGCGTACAATGTATTTCGATATTGCTGTTAGAGGCGCGTGGCTGTGAGCTTGCATCCGGGAGATAGTGGGTTCGAATCCCACCGTCGGCAGCCCTGAATATGGTTTTCCGTAGTTTCCCATTTTCACACCAGGCAAATGCTGGGATGTACCTTAATTAAGGCCACGGCCGCTTCCTTCTAATTCCTAGACCTTTCCTATCCTATCGTCGCCATAAGGGCTGTCTGTATCGGTGCGACGTAAAGCCACTAGCTTAAGGGTTTCACTTATTTATAAGTGCTGTCTATGAATTCGGCCCTTTTAAAGAGATTCAAGCGGTAAATAATGATTAATAATGATGCTAATTTTAAAACTGAGTAGAATAACATACTGTTTCGTTTGATTGAAATACTTGACGATGTTAATTATTCCGAACCTGTACTTCAAAGTGCTACAGTAATTTTGAAGAGTCAAGGTGGTATTTCTCATTTTGTAATTGTGCACTTCTTCTAGTACGCACTCTCGTTACCGAAATTCTCGTTTTGGCTTCGCTTCAGGTAGAGAGCAAATCTACTTCAGCCTATTATTGCAAAATATCGGTTTCGCTTCGCGCCACTGCAGACAATAATCGGCTCAGATAGTCCTCAGCCATCTCGTTAGTCTTCAGTCGACCTTTGTAATTCAGGCTGATCAAATTAGAAACACCATTGTTATCGAGCTACAAAACATAAGACGACAATATCATCATTACCTCCGTGGAAAGCCGGCCTGGTGGCTATGATCGTTAGGCGTCAAATCTGTATGGTCTGACACCATGATTAACCAGTTCCAGTTCCGTTGGGTGCTGGAACTTTGTTTACCAGGGATTTTTCTACGTGTCAGTAAATATACCGATACGAGGGTGGTGTATTTGAGTACCTTCAAATACCATCGGACTGAGCTAGGATCGAACCTGATAAGATGGGCTCAAAAGGTCAGCGTTTTACCACCTAAGCTACTCAGCCCGGCGATTCAATTCCAGACCTATCCACAGTGTTCATATACTGTAGAGCATCGCCGTCTGCTACTCTCGCCCACTAGTCTGCTTCCCCCTAACTGACATTCTCTCCACAAGATTTGCTGATATTTCGACACTCGCAGCTGCTTGTCCTCTTCAGTCTGCACTGACTGCTTTTGATGTTACGGTTGTTTGCAAATTGTAAAAACACAGTAGTGTTTCTGGAGGCGTTTGAGCTGGTTTTAGGTCGTTTCGATACATATTGGAAGCTGAATCGGCGTGTTTTGGTAAGATAATTGTTTTAATTCCTGATTCAAAATTGTGCACGTTGCTGCTTGTATTAATTGAAGCTTCTTTAACTTGAATTATTCTCCACGCGCTTGCAGTTTTTACCAGTTACCCATAATACTGATTTGTCGTAGATTATCGACAACCGAAATGGTATATTCTTGCGTCACATACTGCAAAAGTACGAGCGGGAAAGCTAAAGATAATTCGTTCCACGAATTCCCTTGTGATCCAGACCTCAGGCAGAAATAGATTAAAATAATTTTTAGAAGTAATTGTGAGCCTAATTTAGAATCAAAATCATCTCATGTATTCGGAAGACACTTTCTTGTATCCGAATTTGATCGTGGACTGAAAATTAAGTTGAAAAACAATGCTTTTCCCAGAATATTAGATTATCTGCCCATTATGTTCCTGAACGATGACTAAATATGACAAGAACCGTAGAAAGGAAAGTAAGTGAGATGATGAAGGAGTGGATATTGCAGCCGAAAACGATGTTTTTACTGCTGAAACAGAATTTTTTTGCTAGTTGCTTTACGTCGCACCGACACAGATAGGTCTTATGGCGACGACGGGATAGAAAAAGCCTAGAAGTTGGAAGAAAGTGGCCGTGGCCTTAATTTAGGCATAGCCCCAGCATTTGCCTGGTGTGAAAATGGGAAACTATGGAAAACCATCTTCAGGGCGGCCGACAGTGGGATTGGAACCCACTATCTCCCGGATGCAAGCTCACAGCCACGTGCCCCTGACCGCACGGCCAACTTGCCCGGTGAAACAGAATTAAAATCTTCTCAAACATAAAGTGAAGTGCAAATGATTGAGATGAGAGATGTTAACAAGTCTGTCGAAGCTCATACGGAAAACAACAATGAGAGTAAATTTATTCGAGTAGGAAAGCTCGTGTCTTCTCTTCGATTAAAGCTGTTTTCGCGCCAAATGAAAATGAATAAACTAGAAATGTAATTGCAATACCAGAAGAAACAACTGCTGCAATAATATAATGAGTACCATGCATCTTTGAAAAGCATTGTTAATGACAACGAGCGTGACCCTATAAACACAAAATATTAATTTATATTGGAGAAAGTTATATATTGCTGTAATAAATTACCTAGATGATCAGAAACGCAGTAAAGCACTATGGGACATGGGAATTCATTTCTCCGAAAGGGTACATTTACGCCAGGAATAATATGTTTAAATTGCCATCGAGGAGTACACATAGTCGCTATATTGGAGAAACATCATGCGAGAGATACTTTCCTTGGAATCTGAACGAATGGATGACGTTGAAAATACGTACTCTTTAATTATTGACAAAATATCAATGAAGAAACACTTACAGTATGGCAAGAAGTTAGACACATTTTTTGGTCGCAAAGCCACTTTTCAACTTGTTGGAGCGCTAAAGATTAATAATGCCTCCCCAGAGGTGTCCGCTCGGCAAGATACGAAAGAGAACACGGCAGTTCTTGTGAACAGTTCATTGTGTTTTTTGATACGCAGTTTATCTACTCGTTACAGAATTCCTGTGGCGTACTTTTCCTCTAAAAGACTTTCCGGAGTAGATTTTCATGATTTAACGCTGCCGGTAATGAAACAGGTGGAGGCTTCTGTGTTTGTGATTTAAAGATTAGTTATAGAAACTCATCATAAGACAAACGCAAATATGATGAGAAGGAAAGGAAAGGAAATAAATCCCGAATATGTCATCGAGAAGACCAAGGCAGACATTTGTTTCTGGATTTTGACCAATGCCATATACTGAAGAAGGTTAGAAACCACACAGCTAGGGAAGAAAATGACAGATGGATGTGAACGAATAACCGGAAAATATGTCAACAATTTGTATGAAATTCAGTCAAAGGAAATTGTTAACAATGTTCCAGTTTTAACTCGGAAATACATGTTTTTGGTCGGAAAGACACTCTTCAACATGTTGGAGCGCTAAAGATTAATAACGTTTCCCCAGAGGTGTCCACTCAGCAAGATACAAAAGAGAACAGGGCAGTTCTTGTTTTTTGAGATGCACTTCACCTACTCGTTATTATATTCCTCCAACCTCCATCCACCATCCAACTTCGAAAAGACGAATGTGGGAAGGGCGAAGAAGGTATTTTCTACTGAGGTCTTAACTGCTTTTGAGTGTTTGAAGGGCAATTCTACGCGAACTTTCCAGTCTTTTAATGCGACTATAAATTTCCTGAAAATATTGAAAACGTGGTTTGATATTTGTTGCGACTGACGAATCAACATATCGGACGCGCATAAACAAAGTTAATTTCCATAGCGCACAAATACAATGTTAATTCAAGTCAGATAGAGGACCAGACTGCCCTACTTGAGCAGACACATCACATCACTCAGAAGGTGATTTAAAATATTCATTACACATGAATATACACCACATATTTACACATACGTACAATAACTTTAGAGATACACCAATGTGCGTCTACTGCTGTTGATCGATATTTTCTGTTGTTTGATAATAAATGACGTAGCAGCGCGTTGCCAACTGTGAAATGACAAAATGAAATGCGGCAGGCGAGTTTCCAACACAAAATCCGCAAATACTCTCCCCTTTGAGGGATCTCAACAGTCAAAATCAATGTCGAGTGCCTAACACACAATCACAGTAAAAATGAATGAAAAACGATACATACAATATTTACAACATATACAACATAGACGGTACAAATTATACAAAACCTTCGGGCAATGGACGCAATCTTACTATGGAACGGCGAAGGAGACTAGTTTTTGTTTTCACAGTAACCACACGAGTAATATTATCACAACCAGGTCGGAGCTCCTGGATTATACCAGTCTTCCAAACCAGAGGAGGATGAAGCATCAAATCTCCTACAGCTGTAGTTTATTTTCCTACGGAAGACCATTTTCATGTTTCTTGAAGTGATTGCATGTATTCCTTTGACCACCTCTGCCAGAAAACTTGATACGGCAGGTGCTGCACCAAATTCCATTTAGTCAGACCGGATTGGGAGCTGTTGGGTATGTCTGGAGAGGGGGCAGAGGTCAATCGTCTTCCAACTAGAAAATGTCCAGGTGTCAAATAGCATTGATCATTGGGATCGTCAATCATTGAACAGAGAGGACTCCAGTTCAACACAGACTCAATTTGATACAAACGGGTACTCAACACTTCAAAATTAAGAATAGAATCTCCTACGTTCGGCTTCAAAAGTGATTTTGCGAATTTTATTCCAGCCGCCCATAGCCCACCGAAATGAGGACTGGAGGGTGAAATAAACTTCCATTTCACATTCAAATTAGATTACTATTATTCTGTTTCAGTACAGATATCCTTAATAAATCTTAATAATTCATTGTTGAAAATCCTCTGCGGGCCGTAAATCTTCTAAAGACAGCAAGGAAGTCCTGTGTCTTTAGACTCTTCACAGTTTCCAGATGTATTGCCTTAGTGACAAGACAAACAAAGAGATCAATGCGTGCTTTATTTATCTTACTCCTCGGGTTATCACCTTTTGTAATGACTGGGCCACCATAATTAAGACCAACGTTAACAAAAGGTAAAGACGGTTCAACTCTATACGAGGGTAACTGATCCATTATGTGAATGGTGAGTGGAGGTTTGCTTCTGAAGCACTTGTAACACGAATGGATCACACCACGAATAACTGTCTTCCCACGTGGAATCCAGAATCTGTTACGCAAAGAAAACAGTACAGCCTGAGGGCCGGAATGCAATAGCATCTCATACTCATGTTTAACAATTAAGTTAGTAATAAAATGTTTTGGAGGAAGAACAATAGGGTGTTTTTCATTATATTCCAACAGAGAATTCACGAGTCGACCACCGACCCTCAACAAGTCATAATCATCAAGGAACGGATTCAAAGTTTTTAACGCGCTCGAAGAGGCAACTACATTATTGGACATCAAGTCATGTAGTTCCTTCCCATATTCACTAGCTGGCATCAGACTTATTATTTTCATTTCGCTAATCCTCAATTATTGAGGGGTAAGTGGACCAATGAAACGAGTACACTTAGTGGGGCGGACATTGGTAACAAATCTCAGAACACAGCTATAAACTCGCTTGAGTTTGAGAAAGGAAGATAATTTCTCTATCTCGGTTGGGTGTACCTTAACTAGCAGGACTCTCAAAGAAGGGTTCGATTCTGTATTCACAGCAGATGGTGTACTACTGGCAACACAATCAGGATACGCTGTGTACAATTCGTGCAACCAGGAGAGATAATATGAAGAGAGAACATTTGATAGGGAAAAACACCTCGAGACAAGTTGTCACCTGGATTGCTCTGGGTAGGTACATGTCTCTAATCTGAGACTGAAGTGAGAGACTGAATTTCAGCAACTCAATTGGCAACAAAGATTTTCTAACAATTGGCGGGTTTTTGTAACCAACACAGGACTGTCGTGTTGACAGTCCAGCAGTATGTGGAGAATGGGATGTGCAATTTCAGTGATTCAGTGACCTTACTCATAAGGCAAGAAAGCAATTGAGCAGCACAAAGCTCTAAGCGGACAATAGACTACTATTTCAATGGAGCAACCCTCGATTTGGAAGCCAACAGGATCACTGATAACTCATCATTATCAGATACTGTCCTAACATGCACACAAGCAGCACCATAAGTAGCTTCTGAAGCGTCAGAAAAACCATGAATTTCAGTAACCTTATTTTTAGCAAAGGGCATTACATTTCTCTGCAAGGGGAGCTCAGTGCAGATAGCATTCCTTTTTACTTTGCCATGGGCTTTACGTCGCACCGACACAGATAGGTCTTATGGCGACGATGGGATAGGAAAGGCCTAGGAGTTGGAAGGAAGCGGCCGTGGCCTTAATGAAGGTACAGCCCCAGCATTTGCCTGGTGTGAAAATGGGAAACCACGGAAAACCATTTTCAGGGCTGCCGATAGTGGGATTCGAACCTACTATCTCCCGGATGCAAGCTCACAGTCGCGCGCCTCTACGCGCACGGCTAACTCGCCCGGTAGATAGCATTCCATATTTCAATAATTTCAAATGAAGGCTCTAAAGGATCATCCCAATCGATTTTCACTTGCCAACGAGACTGCAGGATAAGTTTGCTCTTAAACACGGCACGTCCTAACAATCCAAGGGCATCAAATATGGAAGCAATGTTAGTGAGAATGCTTCTCATAGTGACTTCTTTAGGTGCTTCCTTCAAATTCATTTGAAATTGAAACTCATCATATTTAGGATACCACACAATACATAATGTTTTAATAGCTTCATCCTTAGTGAGGTTACAAGGTGACAAAATTTCTTTGTCCTCTACAGGAATATTGGCAAGAGCTTGTGGACAATTTGACGTCCACTTTCTAAGATGAAAATGTGCGCTATCAGGAAGGTAAGAAATTTCTGTTTGAAGCTCCTTAGCTTCTACAAATGAGCTCTTACCTCTCACCAGGTCGTCTACATAAAAACAAGAGCGAATGGTCTCTGATACAATGGGGGGAGATTCTTTGTATTCATCAGCAAGTTGAACTAGACATCCCGTTGAAAAAAATGGGGCAGAACTTGTACGTATGCAACGGTAGTAAGACGGTAGTCCTTGATCCATTCATCAGTAGACTCACGCCAAACAATTTTCGGAAGATTTCTGTGGTCAGGATGAATTAGCACACCTCTGTACATATTAGCAATGTCAGCTAAAAGAGCAACAAAGTAGGTTCTGAACCGTAAAACAATAGACAGCAAGTCAGGCTGAATATGATTCACAACTTCCGCCAGAAACAACTCTCAGCTTGGTTGTAGTGCTAGAATCCTTGAGTACACAACGATGGGGCATGTAAAAACTTAATGATTTAGAAGTCTCACTGTATTCATGTATGAAATCTACATACTCCTTTTTTTCAAGTCTGGAAGTCTATCAGATTTATTTTCAATTTGTTTGAACTTCTAACAGCATTATGCTTAGACGCAGCTACAGGTGATACTTCAGGACGAATAGAAAGTTTGACAACAAACCTACCAGAACCATCTCTTTGACCATTATTCACAGAAAGTTCTTCACAATCCATTTCTTTAGGAGTAAGATCTGGTTAATGAATTTCTTCAAGCCCTCAGAACCTTTGGAGTTTAGTGTCAATAGAATCAAGTTTTACAAAATTGGCACGACGAGCCTTGGTATTATTATTAATGCACGACTCACGGAAAGTGCCTGACAATGCCCAACCAAATTCGGTATCTAACAAGTCGGGATAACCTTTCTTATGCAAAATATTAGAAGACACAGTTTCATAGTAGACATAAGCTCCTAGCAAGATATCAATAGTAGAAGATTGATTAAATGTCCTGTCACTCAAAATAATATCATGGGGGATAACCCAGTTGGAACAATCTATTTCTTGCGCAGGAAGTGGATTTGCGATTGTGTTAACAACTACACAGTTCAACTTCGGTGTATAATCTGAGATATTAGAGCACAAAACAAGGTTACATGTGGAGCTTACAGGCGAAACATTGGCATTGGTTATAGACGACAAGCCCTTGTACGGTTACCAGGCTTCTTGACAAGATCAGAAGTCACTAAGGATAACTGACTCACAGAGTCTAACAAAGCTTTAACTAGTACAATCTCTCCTGAACTACCTTTCACCTCTACACAGGCTGTGCTCAGCAAAACATTTAGAGCGTAATCCTGAAACAACGCTCATAGTGGTGGATGAAACAATTGCAGAGCTAGTAGCCTTTATATTATTATTATTATTATTATTATTATTATTATTATTATTATTATTATTATTATTATTATTATTATTATTATTATTATTGGGAGTTGTTTATTCATCGTGAACCAATAAGTTGTGGCGTCCATTACCCTGCGGGGACTTGTTTTGCTTACACTGTTTAGAAACATGAGAAGCGGAAAAACACGCATAACAAAGTTTATTTTCCCTCGTAAACTTGCGACGATGATCGTTTGCATGTTTGAACTTTCTACAGTCAGAAAGGCTGTGATTATCATGTTTGTAAAACCTAGAACTCAAGGAAGTGCGGTTTTTGGTAGTGTGAAGTGTCTTTAGGTTGGATTTTAACTCTCGTTTTTGTTCAATAACATGTTTATTGGATTCTGTCAGCTCTAATGCTTGACATTTTCTTTCCAAGAAATCAATCAAATTATTTAGTGTTGGGATATCAGTGGAGGCAAATTTTGTTCCCAATTCACTTCTATGGTTGGACTTGATCTTATTTAGAATCGATTCCTGTAGCAAAATTTCATGAAGTGGAACTTGACCTTCCAAAATTTCAATAGCACTAAGGTTAGATTTTACTTGCTTTATCAATTTGCGATATTCAAAAGAAGATCCATTAGTGCAATTATGGAGATGCAGCAAATGTTTTACGTGCTGTGAAACCATCAAGCGTTTGTTATTGTACCTTTTCATCAATTAAATTCCGATCAACAGTGAAGTTTTCAGCACATGTGGCTAGGTTATATAACAAATCCCTAGGTTCGCCTTGAAGAGACGACTATAAGTAGTGTAATCTTTGCACGTTGTCATTGCGGGTATTATTAATAAGTAAGCTTTGAAAGGTGTTCCTGAAACTCTAGTATTTTGTCAAATCTCCTTTAAAAAACAGGCAGTTCAATGGGAAGGATTTTCAAACCAGAGTCAGATCGAGTAGAGTTATCAGAGACAGTGGATGCATCACTACGACTAGTGGGTCTCGCAAATGAGCAAAGCAATTCTTGAATCCTACCAACTATTGCAACATATCTATTTTGAAATTCATCATGCTCTCCAAAGCGATTTTCGCTAGATGTTGAGTCTAATTCACATTCTAGATACTCCCTAACAATACTGAATTTCTTCCAATTTTCTGGCAGACTATTCTGTTTGGAAATCAGTTAGTAATGGTTGATGCTCTGTTGCTTCAAGTAGTGTTCAAGATGAGTTAATTACCATTTAAGTAGGCCACATTTTTGAACAGCCTTTGCTTCGGTATCAAACACCATGCTGAATAGTTCGGGTAATCAATTATTGACAAGATAATAATGGAAGTCAATCCTACAATTATGGTGACTATGCAAACAAAAAGCTGTGCACTCAGTACACTGGATTCATTTCGCATTGTCAGAATGAGTCACAATATTTGAAGCGAAAAATGTAAGAAAATGCATACAAGCATGAAACAATGTATTAGTCACGTAGTCCAAAAATATGTAAAATACACTATGGGGCACAACGAATTATAACTACGGGGCTTTGTATTGCCCATGAGAAATCAAGATTAATCTGTTCTTTCTATACACGGAAAGTGCTAGCAATAGGGTTACGATATTAGGCAGTATGCCCACCCTAGTTAAGATAGGAACTATGAAGACAAATGGAACAGACTTACAGTACATAGCGGCCCTGTATCATTAATCATCACTACCACTGGAACCACTCTTTGACTGGAACTGATCCTTGACTGGAACCACATGGCCAAGGTGACTAGAAATTCTAAAGGATGACGTCTACAATGTAATGTTCGCCGGAGTCCCAATTCCAAGCAGCATTTAACATCTCGAACATCAGGTTATCAGACACAAACTGGTGAAAACAGCTCACAAGAGTTGATGCGTTACCACGTGGTAACATTCCACAAATTGCTAACATATGATATTAAAACAATTCGAATGCAATGTAGACTTCGTTGAAATCACAATATAACGTATTCAAACATTCGTAGTAGTTAGTTTTTAGCAGTGGTCTGCGGTGATCAGGTTCGTTACCCCCAACTGAAATAAAAGCAGCCCCACCAAATTACCACTTCCAAATTTGGATTCACGGCAGCATCATAACTGAGATACAGGATATTTTATACAATGCACTTACAGTTTCACCCGGTGAAACATCGTAATCGTACAGTTATGGTTTTCACAGAAATATACAGGGAATTTTTTAAACTTACAATCCTAACCTAAACTCAGTGAGCAAACGTTGGACGATATTTTAGCGACGAGAGACGTGGGAAAGTATTCCCAACGACGAATAACACTGTTATATTCATGAAGAAGGCCACAGACTTGCAGAAACTTCACTCATAATACAAGAATAACACTACAAACATTCACAAGCCCAAATACCATTACAGACAAACCTACGGGAGCACAGCAACAAAATACAAATATTCTTGTATTTCGCGCTCGGCTCTCTGTTCCAGCTGGGCAACCTAAATACACTTAAGAAAATGGAAATTGCAACACCATGAAGGCAATGGTCGTTTGTGTTGATTTTCAAGATATGAAACGATGCTATCTAGGTATGTAAACGATCAAAGTTTCAGACCCATTGGATTGTTGCTACAGGTCTCCCCACGTGTTTGGTCACGGAGGAATCAAGTCCAGTATACGGACTCTGGTGTAGCATAGTTGACTTGCAGTCTGTGCATTGAAGTGTTCCCCGTCAAACATGCCTCAACGACAGAGAAGAGCACGCTATCAACAAATGTCGCCGTTTGAGAGGGCTCGGATATTTGGACTGTGTGAGGCTGGATTATCGCTAAGGACTGTCGCTGCACGTGTTGGCCGACAGGCATCTACGGTACAACGTGTATGGCAGCAGTGGCCAAATGAAGGTACCCACACTCGTAGACCTGGCACAGGCTCAGCGCGACAGACAATTGTGAGAGAGGATCGCCGCATCATTCGGATGGCCTGGATAGAACCCCATGCAACAGGAGCGCAAATTCAAGCAGCTGTGGCACCCCACGTTACACAACAAACAGTTGGTAATCGCCTGCGTGCAGCTGGCTTACGAGTCCGTGTCCCTGCAGAAGGTGTTCCATTGACCCCACAACAGCGACGTGTAAGGTTGGCCTGATGTCGAGAAAAATCGACGTGGGTCGACGAATGGCATAGGGTCGCCTTTAGTGATGAATCGTGCTTCTTCTTGCCCGCAGTGATGGCCGGAATCGTGTGCGCCGACGTGCCGGTGAGAGGGGCCGCCCAGATTTTATTGTCGAGAGGCACACAGGGCCAACACCAAGCATTATGGTCTGGGGAGCCATTGGCTTTAATATGAAATCACAATTAGTGCTTGTTGAGGGCACTATGACTGCTTGACAGTACGCTGATAGGGTACTCAATCCAGTGGTTGTCTCTGTGATGGCGACCATTGCTAATGGGATGTTTCAGTAGGACAATGCCCGGGTTCACACTGCACGCATCTCCAGAGAAGCTCTCCACGACATCACAACCTTAGAATGGCTCACCAGATCCCCGGACCTCAGTCCTATTGAGCATGTGTGGGACATGATGGGTCGACAACTGGGCAACCGTCCTCAGCCACCCACAACTCTGGAACAACTGGCCCGTGCAGTGCAGCAAGCATGGGCCACAATTCCTCAGGAAGCGATCCAGGGCCTTATTGACTCCATGTCTCGACGAATTCATCAATGTATTGCAGCTGGTGGTGGGCACATCCTGTATTGATTGTTGTCCAAACTTGCGGTCAGAGGGACCTGAAACTGTAATCATCGAATCACAACTGAACACTGGTCCTGCATGTTCAATTGCAGCAATATAGCACCACTCCTTCTGGGTGTTGCAATTTCCATTTTCCTCAGAGTATTTTCCCGAGTGTACCGAAAACAACTTCTCTACATGTGCCATCAATGAATAATCCCCAAAATTTTATACACGTCGAGATCCAAAAATAAAATACATACTTTAATTACAATTGATTTCATAAACTAGCTATAGCCTATCCCTTTTTCTCTTCATTATCTTTTCAAAAGTTAGACTTTACAAATTCAGGTACCAAAATTTAGCTCACAAGCTAGGTATCAACTTTTAGAAAATCAGAACAATCAATTAATAACAAATTAGCAAGCTTTAGCTTGCAGCTCCCTAATTACCAATTTTACAGGAGCACAAATTCTCCCATTAGCAAACAATCAAGGAGACGGGTCTCCCAATTTCTTTTACATCAGCAGGAAGAGTGCTATTGCTCTATCAATTTACACTCAGGAATATTTTCAAAAAATTCCAGGCCTATAAAGAGCACAACCTACATTTTACAAAATCAAACAGTATTCACTGTCTTAAATGCCCAACAGTCTGATATCTTTACCATTGAAGAGAATGAAATAGAGTTTAACACGGATAGCAAGTACCCGTTCTACGAGGCCTTTCTTAAAAACAAAAGGTTAAAGTTACTGGCCCAAAAATCAAAATGGTGAGGAAGCAGACACTTGCACTCCTTAAAATTTACATTAGATGCATAAAACCCTATTTGAGCTTGTGGCCCGACGTTACAGAGGCTAAGCCTATACTACGGAGGTGACTAGATGGAGAAAAATACTTAAGTTGTAGAAATTAAAATATAGAAAATGTTACAAAGTCATAGTCACCTCAAAATCGAGTTGAGAAGGAATACAAGAGAGTACCTCACTTTCTATTCTCTGATTTCGGATAAGTTCTTTCGACTAGCTTGAAATTACATTTAGAGTTTGAAATTTATATATATATATATCAGATTTTAATCAGGATCTGTCATTACCTTGAGCTGGTGGACCTCTCGAAGATGGACGAGGCGCCTCCGCCTCCTTTACAAACACACTCTAGACAGGAGCGATCACTAAGGCAACCTGGTCCGAAAATGTGCCAGATTTTATAGGCGAGGGGAAAGTTCCAGAAAACTCTGGGCTAAGGCCTTGACACACCCCCTAATCTCATTAGATAATCAAATAAATACCTAAATTTTCTCATTGGTGAATAAGTAAATGTACAACATTTTTGATAGGTCAACGTCTTGAGTTGGCGGGAAGAGACAGAAGTGTCGATAACTTTTGAAAATCAAAAAACAAACGTTAAACATTCCAGTTTAGGAAACCTTTATATACAAAATTACTCTAGAATTTTAATAGGTCATCTTCACCCCAGGGGGCACAGTATAAGTTTACAGTAGCGACATCTGATGAGAAATATTCAAAATTCTTGCACTAGTGGTTGGAAGTTTTATATTTTGGATGGCATTCTCCAAGACGCTTAATTTAAATATGCGGGGCGGGTGTACTTCCGCTACAGACCTCCACCCCCTAAAGTTCAACACCGGTGACATAATTTAGAAAATTTACTTTTTAGGAAAATTTGAAATTGAGATTTTCAGACAGAAAATTTCTTGATGAAATTTCATTTGTAAGTAATTATGTCGAAAACAAGAGTGTGGAAGTCTTCCTTAAGCCGTAGTAGTCCGGGATGTACAGTTCAATTTTGACGGCAAGAGCGCCCGCTACTGCCGACACCCGGGTGCGGTACCCCTGACCCCCCAAGTACTGTTAGATACATCTCTCCCCGCTACCTTGAGAGGGGTAGCCATGGTGATGGCCGCTACAGACCAGATATTGAGACACTGCTCCAAGATGAAGTAGGTGGTTGTGTTACCGCACCTCAGCCCTTGCCGGTAAGGATGGTGCTCAAGTACGCCGTCATGAAGGAGACTGGGTCAGAGTGGGGTGGGCCCTTACCACCACGCCAGCATCTCTCGTCAGATGTAACTCGGCCGCAGGAGGCGGGGGAAATGTAATGGCAGCCGGGCAACGGAGGAAAAGCAATCTTCCTCTAGAGGGGAAGGTTTTATAAGGTGATACATCAACAAGGTAATACCATAGATGCTTTTCATAGGGCAGAAAGCCTCGACATAACACAAATTAAATAATGAATTTCAAGATTCTAAGCTGTTAAGGAAAGAAGTATAACTACCTCCTCACTGCTAAAACTCAGTGGCCTTTACTGCAAACAGGATGATTTCATACGGGTGTTACTTGGGACAAATTCACCCTAAATATCCTTTCTGTGGTTGGATTGCTCACCAAAATGGTGACCGGAGTTATGAAATCCAAAATAATACACGGCCCATGAAATCTGGGGGCAAGCTTGCCTGCCGGTACAAAATTCTTAACCATGACCTGATCTCCGACCTTTAAATTGAAGGGCCTCCGTCCACAATCATATCTCTCTTTAACTTTCTCTTGAGAGGTCTTAAGGTTACTTTTAGCCTTCTTCCACAGGTCCCTAATGTGATCGGGATCTATTGTCCCTGGCAATATTTCGTTGATGGATCATAAATTAGACAACGGCGTGTTGGGAACAAACTTATACATGAAGATGGTTTTCCGTGGTTTCCCATTTTCACACCAGGCAAATGTTGGGGTTGTACCTTAATTGAATCGATTATTTCAGAAACCAGTCAAGCGCCAAATCTGTCATTTTTGGGAAAATGAAGAAAACTGTCTAGCATCAGACAAAATGTTATGGTAGGAGTTTTAATGTTTTAGCATGAAAGTATTATATCTTTTAATACTTTCTATCTAAGGAAAAATATTTTGTGCTCATTAACTTTGCTGCAAAAAATTCCAAAAAATTTCTACTTAACTGGTTTCTGAAATAAACAAGTGTTGCAAACATATTTTTATGGGATGATTCTTGAATTTTGAAAGGATTTTGTCATTAAAACCCTTATTTGTGGAAATAGAAAATATTTTAATATGTTTAGACTACATTGCTGATACAAATATAATTATTAAAAGGATGAAATCAGTAATGACAGGAGGTAATCAATCCTCATAAATAAACTCTACAGCACATACTGTCTCTGTAGTAGGCCATTGTAAAATGCTGTCATAAGTGTTCATATCCCATCAGGTAAGGTTTTAAGGGATTTAGGTCACGTGTCTTCTTGATATTGATGGGCAACTAAAACAAACAATAACAAAGAATAATGTAAGGCTCAGACCAGTTATTTCCTTGCCTGAGTAAGAAATATAACCTTCTCCTTTCACCCTTGCAATCCGAATAATATTACGCATGTGAGTTTGTTTGTCTATCACCCCTCGTTTCATTTTAGATACAGGTTCGTCTTCTGAACTTTCAGACATATCACTACTGTACCGTGAAGAAAATTTTCGTTCTACTCCTCGTCTTATTTTTATTTATGTGTAATTGTGCTTGCAAGCTGTTTTAATTCAGGTGTTATTTATACATGTTATATTGTATTATGTTTTTGCATTGCCCTTTCCTTAAATAAAACGTTGTCCTCATTCCCTCATGGTCCCAGGATAAAGGGAAGTTTCTTCCCGTCCTGGGGTATTTTCTATCTTATGTTGGCTATCGTCCTCTTGCCTTCACGATCTGGTGAGAAAACTCCCCTCCCCTTTGGGTGTGCGCGCGCCTCTCCCTGCTGGGCAGGCGAGCGCTCGCTGGACCTTGCCGGTGATTCTGACTGACTTAAGGTAATCGCCCACTGCAGGGAACCGCGCCGCGCCGCGCGGAACAAGCTTGTGGAACATTCCACGGGTCATTTTCCGAGACTTCGCCCATACAGCACACCTCACCGCGCCGCCTCTCTCCAGTTGGGGAAGTGCAGCTCACACAGAAAGATGAGTTCCAGTTCCGAGGAGGATTTATTATTTGCAGTTGCGCTACTTGCAAATGAGGAAGAAGAAAAACGCGAAAGAAAAGTTTGGGTCCACAACATTTATGAGAAAAGGGAAACGTACGGAGAGTTTCACCATTTATTTCCTGATCTACTAAAGGACCGAAGTAAATTTTTCCACTACTTTCGTATGTCCCAAGAAAAATTCTATGAACTATTGAACCTAGTTAAGCCGTGTGTAGAGCGAGAAAATACCACCTTTCGCCGAGCTGTACCATGTGAAGAAAGACTTGCTGTATGCCTCAGGTAAGTTATTTGATTCATTTATATTTTAATTTCATATTTTCTCGTACAAACAGAGTAACACAATATAGCTACAGTAATAGTAGTTACTGATAATTCAATGTAGCGTATCGAAAAGGTTTTTATTTATTTATTTATTTTGTTGTCCGATACACAAAAGCCTATTTTATCCGAAGTTACTTTAGGGCTAAAGATGATAATAGATTATACAATTGCATCAGATTAAATAGTATGAAATTATCACAGAGCTGCTGAAAATTTCCATCCTAAGGTAAAGCACTAAATCATTTTAAGACTATACAGGTTCTGGAGGAAATAAAATATAAAATCATTGATTCAGTGTTTTTTTCAAAAGGCGTAGGTGAACAAAAGTTAGTTGGGAAACTAAATAAAACTTCCCCAAAGGCTGAATTTTTAATATACTTTTTTAAAATGGATTTTTTTACTAACATACTTTTATGGAACATGTTCCACTCTCTGAAATAATTGTAAAAATGTTTGTCCGGAAGATATGCGCAAAAGAAAATCGTGCAACTACGCCCTTTCCAAAAAAATAGACACAAAAACGTTCATTAAATTGTTTTAAAATGCAATTTATTTGCTAGAGACAGATATTTACAGAAATACGTGACAAAGACTAACACAAAATATAATATCAGTTTAGGACTTAAATTGGAATGTTTCGCAACACTAAGAAATTAGTGCAAATCTAAAGCACAGACAATTTGTTCAGATGGAATGTATTTGCTACACACTAAAATTACCGTACTACAAATCTGAAGCACAGAGAACCACTTACAACATAACAAAGCCATTGTTACTCAGCAGTTTAGGTTTGAAAACCTAATATACAGTATTATTTAATGCAAATCTAAAGCAAAGGAACATAGTTATAAAAAAACATTACTAAATAGAAATTCAAGTTGTTAAATTGAACGTATTTGCTACACTGAGAAATGAAAGCAAATCTGAATCACAGAGACAGATACCATGAACATATCATTGTTGCTCTAATAACATCTTATAACAAAAGCAGATGTCTCAATAATTTTGTGGGAGGCGGTATGTAGTTACAGCTCATGGAGAGTAGCGAAATGGTTTACACTTTAATTGTCGTTCACTGGGTGGTTGTCATCATTCGTCTGGTGATTTTGATTGAACTGGGGTGCCTGAATATGGCCTGGTGTTGGTGAGATTGGGATCTGTGAACCTGCTTGAGTGTGTGTAAGGATACTGGAAGAAGTCAAACTTGGTGGAAATCGATACTGGACAGGAATTTCGGGATGGATAAAATTTGGTGCTGGAAATGACTGCATATTGATTGCTTCAAATTCTGCCTGATGAATGATGGTGGAAATCTGACTTTTAATTTTTACTTGTAACTGTGGTGGAAATGTTCTTACTGTCTCTTCTACACTTTGAAAGTATTTGCGGAGATGGTCACCCTCTTGCCCCAGAGAAGATTGTCGCGATTTCTTCAACTCAACAAACTCTTTAAAAATAGCAGCCGAAGGTGTTAAAGGCGCAGTTTTCTTTCTCTTGCCACTCCACAATCCTGGTCGTTTGTCATTTTTCTGAGTATCTTCAGTTGTATGTGAGGAACCCGAGTCGACATTCTGAGATTCTTCCTGAACCTCAGAAATATCTGTTTGTTCATCGTCATCGGATGGAGTTCCTACATTGCTCACCTGGCTTCTCTGCATTGTGATGAAGGGCCTGATGAACTCCATTTGTGCCTCGAGGCGCCAAGGGTTGATTTTCTTGGCTGCTTGTCCAGATTTTGGTTGTCTTTTTCTTAAAGCCTTCCGATAACATTCCCGCAGGGACTTCCATTTGGCTCTGCACTCATCAGCTGAAAGTAAAAAAAAGATGTAATATAAATAAATAAATAAATAAATAAATAAATAAATAAATAAATAAATAAATAAATAAATAAGTTAATTATCTAACTATGCATAAAAGTTTAAATAATTTCTTAAATGTTTATATCATTATTGAAATATAAAAGCAATCAATCAATCAATCAATGAATTCAAATCAATTATCTAAAGGCTAAGCCTTGTCGCTGTAGCCACATCCCACGGTCTTGAGCAGTTCTCTTCATCGTGACGTAGGAAGCAAAACTGAGTATATCATATTTATTTCGTCCACTAGAAATTAAGAGAAACACGTAACCATCAATGGCTCAAAGCGAAATTGTACTAAATTTTGAGATGTTAAGAGACGTGCAGGATCTCTCCGAATATTTTACCAGTCAGAAAATTGTATCCTTTCAGTTTAGGGATTTCACAACTAAATTACAGGCTTTTGATCAAAATGACAGGGCATTTAATATTATCAAATTATTTCTTGTTAGCTGGAGAAAGAAAGTAATCAGATCAGAGATGAATTAAAATTTGTGATCATTTAACAAACGCAAAGAATTAGGCAAGAAGCAATAATATTTATTTATTTATTTTATTTATTTATTTATGTATTTATTTATTTACTTTTTCTTTTCAGATTTCTTGCTACCGGGAACTCTTTCAGAACACTTGCATTTAGCTACAGACTTGGAGAGACAAGCGTCAGGAGGATTGTGTACGATGTGTGTGACGCTGTGTGGACAAAGTTGGTTCCTATTTTCATGCCTCAACCAGACAAAGAAATCTGGGAGAGAAATGAACTAGAGTTCCGAGAAAGATGGAATTTCCCGAACTGTGTGGGAGCAATGGACGGGAAACATGTGGTGTTTGACAAGCCAGCCAACAGTGGGTCATTGTTCTACAATTACAAAAAAAGCTTCTCCATTGTGCTTCTAGCTCTAGTCGATGCCAATTATAAGTTTGTGATGGTAGATGTAGGGGCTTTGGGAAAAAATAGCGATGGGGGAATATTTTCTAATAGTATTTTCGGAAGAAAACTTCAGCAGAACAAATTGGACTTTCCTCCGGATAAAATTCTACCTGGAACGAATGAGCTCATGCCTCATGTTATTGTTGCAGATGAAGCATTTCCTCTGCAACGGAACTTGATGAGGCCTTATCCCGGTGATGAATCAAAAAGAAACACGGAGAAGAGAATATACAATTACCGACACAGCAGAGCTAGAAATACCTGCGAGGATTCATTTGGCATTTTATCTAAGAAGTTCAGAATATATCAGAGGAAAATGCAAGTTTCGCCAGAACATATGACGAAATTTGTTTTGGCAACCTGCGTGCTTCATAATTTCTTACGCGAAGATCATCCAAATCTGCTTGCAGAACTTATAGAAGAAGCTACACCTGCGCTTCAAGATTTGAGAGGCACTGGAGGGACGTACACAGGATCAGCTCTTCGGATCAGGGACAGATTTAAGGACTATTTCAGCTCCCATGCAGGATCGGTTGAATGGCAAGAAAGAATGATAAATGTTGGCCGAAGGAACACTAACGAATAAAAATTAATTCTTAACGTATTGTCCTCGTTGAGAACTTAACATGATAGCCTACAATTATTAGTAAACGTTTTACATTAACTAAGTAGTATAATTTTAGACTTTTCATCATAATGAACCTAAGTTATCGTTTTTAATCTCTATATATTTGTTTTGATGAACAATTGCCTGACCGGAAACATAATCATGAAATGCATAGGATATGGCAATGAATATGTGAGGTAATAATTATTATAACAAACAATAAGTTTCTTAAGTAATAAGAAAACAAAAATGTGATCAATTGTTAAACATATTTATAATGTTTAAATCTGATGTCTTTTTCAGGTTGCACTACATCTGTTTATCTTTTAACTCCTTTCGTTTACTCTTTCTTTTGGTATAGGATCATTGTTTTCTTGTCACGTAGTACAATTTTGTAGCGGCTTTTGCTTTTACGCTACTACTTTCCTTCCAACACGTTTTGCTGATGGATAGAAGGCTGAGCGTTAATTATGGTGTCCTTAGAATTTAATGGCTGTATGTATTTGATATGTCATTTTTTTAAAATTCTTGTTCACTGTACTGGGTAATGAAAAGTTTTAATATTATTTTATTTTATAATAGCTTTAACGTGCTTGTCAATTGGAAATAAATATACTTACCACTGAGGCCCATTTCCTTGCTGATTTCATCCCACGAATTGTCCTTTGCCAGATTATCGTGGTACTTGGGATGAGAGGGATCGTACAGATGGGGATATTCCTTCACCAAAAGCAGCAATCCTTCTTCATTCATTCTGAAAACCTGAATTTAAAAAACGAAATGAAAACCTTAAATTTGTTTTACTTAACTTAATAAACGTGACTGAGGAGTTTGTTGGAGAACTAACACGTTTACATTTTTAAATTATATTCTAATTAAATTTACAATATAAAAACCACATGAAAACATCCGGCTCGATGTTGATTTTGTTGAATTCTAGCTCAATTTGGTTATGCATGATTTTACTTACCACAATGAACGATGAGAACAGGACAGAAGAGGAAACACAACTCAGAAGACAACAGAAACACAGACAAGATAACAGAAAGGCGTACAGTGCACAATACCACTAACCGCGTGAAGGTACGAGCATGCTGGCACTAGTCGAGGACTCCCGAGGACCGCCGAAACGGCACGAAACCACATTCTTTCCGTTATTCCATCCTTCTACCCTCGCCCAGGCAAGCGCGCCGAAAGGAAAAAGTTCCGTTCCAGAAACCTGGGGGCTTCTGGCGCGGAAATTCCACAAGCTTGCTCCGCGCGGCGGGGCGCGGCTCCCTGCAGTGGGCGTTAAGCCATTTCATTTCACAAGAAGCAGACCACGGAAATTTCTTCTCGGCTGCGCTGCGCGGCGCGGCGCGGTGTAGTGGGCGATTACCTTTACTCGCTCGCTGCACATTTGCAGCCGGTCCCGCTGCGGCCTCGAACCGAGGACTCACCAGACGTGGAGGTAAGACCTTAGAGAGTTACCCCCTTGTGTAGCGCGTTATGAAAGTTGAGGAAGCGGATCGCAATCTTAAAGAATTTCATGTTAAAGCTCTAGTTTACGTAAGGTTTTAATGGGTTCTCGCCCCGGGCAAGTTTTCGCTAAAAATATAGTATGTATGATGGAGGTACTTTAGGGTCTTAAGACCTGTGTTTCCTTTTGCCATGTTGTCCTTATGTATGGGACAGATTACTTTTAAACAATGTTTTTAAATTTGTATTAGCGTAAACCATTTTGGTCTCAGAAGTTTAAAAGAGTTTCGGTAAATGTGTGTAATTACTGAGTACGAGAGGGTACCAGAAGGCTATGATGTATTGAGCAAGTATTATGTGTTTAAAATTCTTGCTGTTATGTACGATACTTTTGTGGTAAACGCTCTTGCGTAGTTTTCTAAGTTAAAGATTATACTGGTATGATCTAGAACCTTTTGGTACTATTGAGGAATCTGGGATACCAGGAGACCCTAAGTTGGGTGTTTGTAAAGTAAATGATGTATTGTTTACAGGGCTAGGCCCCGGTTTCTAACGAATATTATACTAATCAGTAAATTGTGCTGGTCACATGTATTTAAATTCTTTTAGAATGGTACTTTAAATTGGGACATGTCCCTGGTGTTGTTAAATATTGTATACCGAAGTAACGCAAGCTTCCATTTATATAATAAATTGTTATCTGGCAAACTTATCGTGCCTTTACGCCCCATTCCCTTGGCCCACTGCTTCTTTCCTTGAAAGCTACCGGGTATAAACCCAGTACAACTACGATTATAAAAACACTGCACTAAACCAAAGAAACACTTTTTCAAACAGTTGTTCACAAAACTACGAACATGGGATTCCAGAAACACAACAATGACAATATGAACAGCTGAACAGCTAGCTATTCTGGATTCAGAGCAGCCGGCAAGGTGCGGCACATTACAAAATGTACCAGCAGTTTACTGCAGAAACCAGCCAAGCTGGTTTCTGAACTAAATACGAAATACAACGTAATGCCTGACCATAATAGCAGGATGTTTCTTGATTGTTTTCAGCACCAAAATGTGCGTATATCTTCTTAGTAACATATTCTGCCATTAACTCATTTTTTCACTTTTTGGCACATGACTGCGTTCTGAAATAATCGGTTCAATTAAGGCCACGGCTGGTTCCTTCCCGCTCCTAGCCCTTTCCTATCCCATCGTCGCCATAAGACCTATCTGTGTCGGTGCGACGTAAAGTAACTTGTGAATTAAGGTACAGCCCCAGCATTCGCCTGGTGTGGAAATGGGAAACCACGGAAAACCATCTTCAGGGCTGCTAACAGTAGGGTTCAGACCCACTATCTCCTGAATACTGGATAGTGGCTGCACTTTAGTGACTGCAGCTATCGAGCTCGGTATATATATTATATTGATATTGAGGCTAAAATCTAGCGTGTTGTGAAACTTTCAAACAAACAGGGTAACCTGTTTAACTTTATTATCGTTGCATTATACTTGATATAGACACAAACTCTTAAATTTCTTGTGAAATGTTATAAAACTGTATTACATTTCACAATATCGTATTATTTACAATGTGTATTTAAACGAATGGTTTATAATCAATTAACGTGCCAGGTACTCATGTTTTAAACCTATCATTTAGGGATTTTTCGTTGGGGTACACTGAATTTTATCCATGAGTGAGTGGTACAATCACAAAATAGTTTGAGAACCGCTGCTCTATACGATTCGTCGCAGGTATTGCCGACTGAAAATGAAATGGTGTATGGCTAAAAGATCTGGACGCACTCCGAGCAGAGTGGGCTTCGGCTCAACTAGCCTGGCAGTTCTGTATTTGGGAGGCGCATGGGCTGGTCCCCACTGCCGGTTGTCCTGAAAATGGTCTTCTGTGGTTTTCCATTCTCCTGCACTATGGCAAATGCCGAAAGAGATCCTTTTGTTAACCACGGCCGCCACCCCAGCACCTCCTCCGCACCTCAAATAAACTCTGTGGACGCTATTTTCAAGAACGGACGTTTTTCTTTTGACAGTAGATTAGAACTGAACTGAAAAGGCTAGGACCTCCGAAACCCGATTTAAATATTGCACAGGTTCAGAATCCTTGCAAAAGTAAATCGCACATCGTATAAGCATGCAGACCGGTTGTGTGGATGTGAGATAAGAAATGCCTACTTTTGCTACACGGGTTTGGCTATGAAGTCTCGCGATCTCGCGTAGACATTAACTGATGTTACGGACCGAAAACTGTTGAATGAGTTAAATACAACAACGTAAATCTAGAAGTAGTGAAAAGCATACAAACAATAGTATTCAGTTCGCGGTGCTTGGTAAGGCAGACATCAGGTGCTAGTTAGATAGCTCGTATAGGTTGAAAATTAACCAGTTCAGTAAGGACGTATCGAAAAACTGTTACATACACAGTAAACTGATTGAGTGCATTGAGTTCATGGAAGATCTGAGATCGCACTGCGAGGACACAATTAAACCAATTCATCGGATAATCCTGGGATTTTTCGTGAGTTGGGTAATGTAGTGGTCGAGCTAGAGTCTATTTTAAAGGGGCACATTCAAAAATCTAAGATCCGTGTTTTTCTGGGACTATCTAAATCTATACAGAACGATTTTTTAGGCTCAATCTATTCCACGCGTTTTCAGTTGATATATGACGAGATTTCTCTGAGACAACCAGAATAAACTTTACAGTCATCCAAAATCTTTACTCAGTTCAGTTTTGGAGACGAAAACAGTTATTATCAATCAATCAATCAATCAATCAATCAATCAATCAATCAATCAATCAATCAATCAATCAATCAATCAATCAATCAATCAATCAATCAATCAATCAATCAATCAATCAATCAATCAATCAATCAATCAATCAATCAATCAATCAATCAATCAATCAATCAATCAATACTGATTTGCATTTAGGGCAGTCGCCCAGGTGGCCGATTCCCTATCTCGATAATGATGAGCGTAACAATGAACAAAGTGGGCATTTTCGTGCACGGCCTTCTTTCTTGCCTTTACACCTGTGTGTTGCCCGCTTATCACATTCGAACCATCATAGCTTTGAGGTATTGTTTTTCCAGGGGACTTATTTACCTCCAGTTAAACTAGTTCGGCAAATAACGCTTGGCTAATTCCGTATATAGGCCTACGTAATTTTCATATCAGATCCTCAGTGACGACATCATTTAAATGTAATCATCATTGTATATCCAAGTGGCCAAAACAGCTGATAAGGGCAGCCTTAAGACCTCAATTTTCTCTTCTATTTTCTGCCAAAGTTGTCAAGAAAGAGGTGTGGTCTGACCTCATTTCCTTGGCAACAATCTCTCTTACTCACTTCTAGCCCCCTCCCCCCCAGGCAGTTAGTAAGCGGACCTCCCTCTAAATATTGTCAGAGCGCATCTTTCTGTAGTACGAGTATAGTAAAAGGACGATTACGATACAAAAATAAATAGTATATACGTCTTTGGAATGTGGTACTAAAAAAATATTGAAGTTAAGAAAAGTGGATGGGATCTCGAAGAAAGAGGTAGAGAATAAAGATGGCAAGAGAACAAAGCGGTGAACTCTGACAAGTAGCAGAGATGGATAGACAGGATAAATCTTAACACAGTCAGAACTTATTCCCATACATGTAAAACGAAGTATGGTGGGTAAGAGCGTGAAAGGAGACCAACACCGTCCTATTACAAACGGTTTTACATTAATATATCTGCAACAGTTATGCAGAGAAGAAAATATCTTCACAGGACAATGTGGTATAAAGAGCTAAATGAAAATTGTCGATGGGCGGATGACCCAACGGCAGTTTTTGAATGATCATACCTTCAATTGTACCATCAAACATTCTTTTATCTAGGAATATGGCCTTCGTCTTGTTCTTGTCATTGTTCTTCTGTTCCCAAGATAGCTTATTAGTTTCCCACTAACGTCGATGGAATTTGAGGGTGTTAAAGAGCAACACCACCTCGATGTTTGGCTCCTGGCATGTTAAAATATCCCCTGCGAGATTTACCCACTACGTCTCTTAAAATCTATGGCAATGGAAGGGCTGTAACGGTTCAAATCCCGTTACAAACATTCATTTGTATTATTATTATCTTATTTGTATTACTATTATCATTATTATTATCATCCTTTATTATTATTATTATTATTATTATTATTATTATTATTATTATTATTATTATTATTATTATTATTATTATTATTATTATTGTTGTTGTTATTATTGTGTCTGTATTTTTATTATTACTATTATTGTAACAATTATTATTGTTTGATTCAATTCTATAATCTGATTTCGCTATGTATTATTAAATTATCGCTTGCTTCGTTGCAGTTAATTTATTGTGTATATATATATGTGTGTGTATAGTAGCATTAAAACCATGCAGAATCATAGTTGCTGCCTAATACCAGATTTGGATATGTTTTGGGAAACCTTTTGAAATTGCAACATATGGTGTAATACTGTTACATTAACTGTCGAGTCATCGCTCTCTCATTGTGTGCATTTTGTGATGAGATCATATTTAAGGAGTTCCAAATTTGCCTGAGGCTATTTCAACACAATATGTAACGTTTTTAGCTAGGTGGAAGTGACATTATAGCTGTTTCTAGCTCTGACGTGGGTGTTATACCATGTGACAACTTCTGTCTATATAGAGGTCTGTATCCTATAGCAGCTAATCAGTTTTTAATTAGAGTTAGGCCACAGTTGCTCAATGAGTAAGGGGATGAAGAAGAAGAAGCAGTCACATGGATACGTAATCGTCAGTGACCAAATGGATTATATGTTCGGTGTGTGTATCGTGTATCTCTTCGGTCAAGTTCTAGTGTCAGCTGGGTGACAGCCGAATATTAAGTCGTCGTAATGCAGACTAACAGTTATCAGTTAATTACTTGTTAAGTTGATTGTGAAGTGTGAATATAATTTCAAGTCATGCTATATCTAGTTTGTGAAACTAAAAGGATACATCACAAAATTAGGTTTGAGATACCTACAGCTGATACCAATTCAAAGAAATACGTCGTAATAACACTCAAAGTGTTCAAGGTACAATTAAGTGAACCAGTGAGGGATACATTTCTTGTACGACTTTCAAGTGTCCCGTCAAGAGGATTTCAAATTTAATGCCTACACTTTCGTTCAGTTGCAATTTCAGAATTTTGTATCATACCTATATTATCGCAACAAGTCTTGTCATTTCAGTTATCAGTTTAAATAATAATTTTGTTTAGTATCAAAGACAATTAATTGTTTCATTTCAATAGTAGATAAGATAACCTCACATTTTAATGGGGAATTCAAACTTCAATATCCCTTTCCCAGAACCTATATGTTATGCTGTCAAAGTAAGCTTATTACCTCACACCCTAGATACATTCAACTCTCTCATGCTATTATCGTTACATTTGTCCGGCTCCATAGCTAAATGGTTAGCGTGCTGGTCTTTGGTCACAGGAGTCCCGGGTTCGATTCCCGGCAGGGTCGGGAATTTTAACCATCATTGGTTAATTTCACTGGCACTGGGGCTGGGTGTATGTGTCGTCTTCATCATTTCATCCTCATCAGACGCGCAGGTCACCTACGGGTGTCAAGTCGAAAGACCTGCACCTGGCGAGCCGAACATGTCCTCGGACACTCCCGGCACTAAAAGCCATACGCCATTTTTATCGTTACATTCATTCGAAGTTACAAAGTGTCACCGCAACGTGGGACTCCAATAAATTCAGAACTTGTTCTGAATGACAACATGCCATAAGTTAATTTCGGGAAGAGTATGCACATCTAAGCCAACGGAATTATAACCGGTAAATGTGAGGAGTGTAATTTTGTGTTATATATTTGTATTTTGGGGGCATGTTAAGGATTTGAAAAGGGAAATCAATCTGAGATCGCGTACTATTACTAGTGAACTGAAGATGGACAAAGAAGGCAATAGCACGTAATGTGACGAAGAGGCTATTGCTTCTACGAACATCCAAGGGGAGGTTCAGAATAGGGAGCTGATGAACACGATGGAAGTTTCTGAGGTCATTCAGGAAAGTGCAGAAGTTGAGAAGCACACTGAAACTCAAAAGGAAGTCTCAGGGGGTAAGGACCGACAACTTCTTAATTTGCTGATGTCGAGAATGACAGAGCTCAGTGAAAATTGTAAAAAACAGATTGATACTAGTAATGAAAATAATAATAAACAGATTAACTTTCTAAGTAGTAAAATGGAACAAATTATTAGTAATAAAGAAAATAGTAAGAAACAGATGGAATAAATGACAAGTAGTAACGGAAATAATAAGAAACAGATAAGTAGTAACATGGAAGAAATGATTCGTAATAAAAACGAAAATTTTAATTCAATCAATATTAAAATAGATGGGTTAAGTGAATCGCTAAATTATAAAATAGATACTAAAATAGTAGAGGGTACTAATCAAATATCTAAGTTAGAACATATGTTAAATACAGAGTTTGTTGAAATTGGAGGTGAAATGAAGTTGAGTCGGAGCAATCTTCATACTCAGACCGATCAAGTCAAGGGAACGTGTACAGAGAACAGTAACAATATCGTACATTTAAACAATAAGATTTCTAGTAACCTGGAAGAAATTTATGAGGTGTTCGAGAAAAGATTGGACAAGATTTACAATACCGTTGGGCAAGAGACGATGGGACAGGTTAGTAGAATCGAACAGATTGAAAGCAAACTTGGGTAGGTCAGTGAACTACAGAACAAGCAGGAAAAGCTATCACAGGAAGCGACAGAGAAAGAAGAAATAATACAGGAAGCAGTGAGAATAGTGAAAGGGAATGCTGAGAGAGTAGCGGAAGAATAAGTTTTGAATTGCCAGAGAGTGCTAAGGCAAGAATTTAGAAGTCATACGGCGGGAGAGGTGGTACTAGCGAGTGGTTTGTTCAGTAGGGACCAAGATTTACCTATGTTTTCTGGAAAACAGTTAAATACTATGTAATTTGTAAAACTAGTTGAGAAAAGATTTGCAAGTAAGTTGAGGAATAATATTATTGAATGGGAATACGTGTTGGAGATCTTGTCGAATGTTGTTATCGGTAAAAGTAAAATATGGTTTCAATTGTACTGGAATAATATGTCCAATTAACGAGAATTTAAAGAGAAGTTCATTGATAAGTTTTGGGATGAATATGTACATGGTCGCGAGAGAGAACTTCTTTTCGTAAAAATAGAGCATTAGAGGGAGGGGGAAGCATGTCAGACAAGTATAAGAGGAAATGTAGTAATTATGATCAGGAGAAGAACAATAGAAATTTCAATGGTGATAGGGATAAGCAGAGTAACCAGAGACAATTCGAAAATGGGAAGCGTGAGGATTTGAGTTATCAGAGAGATAATGATAGGCCGAATATGAATGTTATTCGGGAGTCGTCATCGAGCCAGAGTATTTTAAACTCTCGGGGGATTGGATAAAATTGATCAGGACGACAGGCCGAAGGAAGAAGTTGAACAGGTAAAAATGAAATGGCGTGTTTCTTTTATTGCCGGGAGTATCCGAGGAATGTTCGGCTCGCCAGGTGCAGGCCTTTTTCGATTTGACGCTCGTAGGCAACCTGCGCGTCGTGATGAGGGTAAAATGATGATGAAGACGACACATACACCCAGCCCCCGTGCCAGCGAAATTAACCAATGATGGTTAAAATTCTCGATCCTGCAGGGAATCGAACCCGGGGCCTCTCTGACCAAAGGCCAGCACGTTAACTATTTATCCATCGAGCCGGACGTTGAACAGGTAAGCAGTATAAATAGGTGTGTAGTGAAAGTAGATTTAAGAGAACAGTGTGATCGTGACCTAAGTAATGTTAAGCGAGATATTTTAAGTAATGAGGTAGTCATAGTTAATAAAGTAATTAATGGTAGTAGTAATTTAGACATAAGAAGTGATCGATTAAGATATGTAAGTAAATAAAGTGCAAATCGGACGAATTCAGTTTGGGTGACAAGATGCTACTCAGAGTTCTATTTCCTTCATCAGCTGAGGCGGGAAATATCTCTAATTCTTTTCTTTGGTATCAGGGGTATTTCACGATTGTGAACCGTATCGGGAAGTGTGCATAATCTTCAAAAGATCAGGAAGGGAATATTGTCGGTACTTATAACATCAGAAATTTAAAGAAGTACGTCACGTGAGATTTGTTGAGATATTAATAATATGATTAATTTTTGTAAAAAGCTGATATAAGATCAACTATAACTTCTGTGAATTAATGTGTGAATGAAGTGTCGTATTGGTGCACTGAACTCCAGTACATGGAAAAATAAGTGCTATATTGTTGTGAATTGTATGATAAGGAGGGAACGGCACACTCAAGAGTTATCTATGATGACAATGTGCTAGAAAAGGTCTCATATAAGTGATATTTTATAAAAATTATTGATGTGTTAAAAAAGAAAAATAATTGTTGTATGCTCATTCAAAAGTGTTTATATGTGTCAATGTCAGTGTTATATATATTATGTTGTTCATAAATAAATTGACTCTTTGTTCTTCGATTTATTTATGAGGGAGGCGAATTGTAAAGGTTCAATCCCGTTACAAGCATTCATTTGTATTATTATTATTATTATTATTATTATTATTATTATTATTATTATTATTATTATTATTATTATTATTATTATAACACTTATTATTGTTTGATTCAAATAAATAATTTGATTTTGGTATGTATTAATTAATTATAGCTTGCATCTTTGTAGTTAATTTATTGTATATATATATATATATATATATATATATATATATGTGTGTGTATGTGTATATTAGCATTAAACCTCCATGCAGGGTGAGAGTTGCTGCCTAATATCAGATATGGATATGTTTCTTGAAACCTTTTGACATTGCAACATAAGGTGTAATACTCTTACAGTAACTGTCGAGTCACCGCTCTGTCATTGTATGAATTCAGCGATGAGATCATATTTAGGGAGTTCCAAATTTGCCTGAGGCTACATCAACACAATATGTAACATTTGTAGCTGGGTGGGAGTGACATCATAGCTGTTTCTAGCTCTGACGTGGGTGTTATACCATGTGACAACTTCTGTCTCTATATAGGGCTGTATCCTATAGCAGATAATCAGCTGGAAGGAGAGTTAGGCCACAGATGGCCAGTGAGTCAGGGAGATGTAGAAGAAGCAGTCGCATGGATACATAATCGCCAATGACCAAATGGATTATATGTTCAGAGTGTGTTTCGTATATCTGTTCGATTAAATTCTTGAGTCGGTTCGGTGACAGCCGAATATTGAGTCGTCGTAATGCAGACTAACGGTTATCAGTGAATTACTTCTAAAGTTGATTGTTAAGTGTGAATATAATGTTAAGTCATGCTATATCTCGATTGTGAAATTAAAAGAATACATTACAAAATTAGGTTTGAGATACCTACAGCTGATACCAATTCAAAGAAATACGTCGTAAGAACACTAAAAGTGTTCAAGGTACAATAAAGTGAACCAGTGAGGGATAAATTTCTTGTACAACTTTTAAATGTCTGGTCAAGGGGACATCAAATTTAATGCCTACAGTTTCGTTCAGTTGCAATTTCAGAATTGTATATCATATCTATATTATCGCAACAAGTCTTGCTATTTCAATTATAAATTTAAAGAATATTTTTGTTTAGTATCAAAGACAATTAATTGTTTCATTTCAATAGTAGATCAGATAACCTCACATTTTAATGGGGAAATCAAGCTTCAATATCCTTTTCCCAGAACCTATATGTTACGCTGTCAACGTAAGCTTATTACCTCACTCCCTAGAGATATTCTCTCATTCTGTTATCGTTACATTGATTTATAGCTGGCGCCCTTCAACAATTGTATGTGTAAGTAATCAGGTAAGTACTAAGTGTGAGTACATAATCCGACGATTGAATATTTTAATATTGTTTCATTTTAATTCAGTAAATAATCACAGGGCGTACAACAAAATTATTATTATTATTATTATTATTATTATTATTATTATTATTATTATTATTATTATTATTATTATTATTATTATTATTATTACTATGCCATCTGAAATGAAATCGAATCACTCTACTGTTGCTTCCTGTTCTTCTCATTGAAAGTGTTTGAGCGCATTAAATTTATTAGAAGGGGAGAACTTTCTTGCGTTCTGTTGATGAATATAAACATTTAAAAATAGCAGAGGATCATTTTCCATTAAATTGAGTGATGAGGTACGTAATATAACGAATATGCGTTAAAGTATCAGCGAGTGTCAAATAAACGCCAGGGAATTTCTTTCAGTACGGTTGTAATACAAATGTAATTAAATGGCTCAATGCACCCATGGTATAATGTTGATTTATGGGAGTAATCTCAAGTAATGAAGGTTATCTTTCATATTAACGCCTCTTTTAAATTTCACTCAGAACATGAAGGGCAATTCATTTCATTCCCAGTACTACTGGTGAAGAAAAGTAAGTGGTAGTGAAATCCAACGAAACTCAAGAATGACATTATCCATCTTCTCGAGGAGATTAAAGGAAATATATATCCTGTTTAACGAGCAATGAATGGAGTTCTCAGTGCTGTAAGTTTAAATGGGATTGCTTAAATTAGACCTCAGAATTAAGGGAGCCTACTGTGATTGGGTAACCACCGCCTTCATTTTAATCGACTCAGTTTCAAGACTTAAAATAAGAACACTGGATAAAGACTTTTTCTTTGTCTTGAAACTAAAGTGCAGACGTAGCCATAATTTTATTATAGTTAAAAGAATGAAGCAATATGAATGAATTATAATGCAACTCTTAGGAAACATTGCCGTGTTTGATAAATGAGTAACAATTTTAACTCTGCACTCTCAAGGGTACAAAGCGTACTCTCGATATTACGCTTATCTTTATGTATTGTATAGTGCAGGAATATGAATATACAGAGTGAGTCAATAAGAACCTACACCACCGGGCTGAGTAACTCGGGTGGTAGAGCGCTGGCCTTCTGAGCTCAAGTTGGTGGGTTCGATCCCAGGTCAGTCCGATGGTATTTTGAGGTGCTCATATACGTCAGCTTCGTGTCAGGAGATTTAATGGCACGAAAGAAACTCCTAAAGGACAACATTTCGGCACCTCGGCGTCTCTGAAGACCATACAAATAGATAGGTCATCAACCCAATGACATTACGATTATTTTTTAGAACGTCCGCCAGTGCGATGCGTGCTACTATCCACCGTTACCACTGGTAACAGTTTGAAAATATAAAAATCGAATATTATTTAATATTAGTATTTAAAATTTTTGTTTCTTCGCCTGGAAGTGTCGTGCGAATTCTATTGCAGCAGTTTGCCACCGCCAAAGCTGAGCGAGAGGCTGTTGCCACTCCATGCAGTGGTTACGCTTTGGATCTCTTCTGATAGCTAGGCGAGTATTACTGCGCCTGCACCAAGCAAAGCCCCTTTCTTCTCGACACTGTGATGTATCCTACTACGTTCTCCGGCCGTGTTATCACAGTGAAAAATGGAAACAAAAGATTATAACGCCGGTGCTGAGCTGTTCCGTCCGTTCTTTCCACCGCGCTCAACAGTGCATTGTTATATTATTGTGTTTTTGTTTTCTATTGTAATACGATGTGACTTCTCTTGTTAAAGTGTGAATTTATACTTAATTTATGTTAGGTAAGGATAGTATATAGGACAGCAAAACGTATTAAACATTAAAATGAGTGCTGTCGCTATCACCTAAAGATAAGTGAGTTGGCGGGCCCAGAATATCAATGTATAATAGAAAGCTAAATGGACACACCATTTTTGTTAAGAACTTTTGAGGAAAAGAAAAACATAATTGAAAAAGGTAGACCCACGCCTTCTCTGAAAAATTTATTCAAGAATCGAAAAGAACAGTACGATACTTTCATGACTCGTGGTACATAAATCTGGACTGGTTATGTGGTTATGCAAAAATGAATAAACTGTATTGTTGACCATGTATTCTATCTTCTTCAGGAAATAATGCTTGGAATAAAGACGATGTGGACAATTTAGATAGTTTCAGAGTTTGAAAGAGACGCCATGAGGTGTCTCAAGCACGCATCAATGCTGTTGCGGATATGATTCAGTTCGGAAGATCCAGAAGAGAGTTCTGTTTGAGTACAGCCTACATAAAGAAAATAGACGAGCATAAAGAGCTAGTAAAAGTAACAGATATATTGTGAACACTTGAATAGATACTGTGTATTTTCTTTCAAAGCAAGGATTACCTTTCAGGGGTCATCAGGAAACTGAAGAATCCGACAATAGGGGTAATTCCAGGGAGTTACTAGCATTAATTGCTAAGAAAGATGACGTATTTCGGCACCACTTAGAAACATCTACAGTTTTCTCAGGACTTTCATCTGGTACATAATATGATAAATTGAAGCCATATCTACTTTTATGACCAGCGAAATTAAAGACGAGGTCAAGAAAGCAAACTTTATTTCCGTTATTTTGGATGAAAGTACAGACGTTTCTAACAGAGCACAACTCTCGACTGTATTTAGATATGTTAATCCAGAAAGCGAAATTCAAGAGAATTTTTTGAGATTCAGTGATGTAAGCGGTGACCGTTCTGCTGTTTCTCTCTCTAAACATCTCTTTGTAGGGTTACAAGAATTTCAGTGCGGTGAAAAGTTAGTAGCAGAAATATTTGATGGCGCAACAGTGATGGCAGGACAGCACAGTGGGTTGCAGAAGCCAGGGATAAATATAACCAGACTATATTTGTTCACTGCTATGGTCACAGGCTCAACTTGGTATTACGTACAGCAATCTGTTAATCACATCAAGGAATGCAAAGTATTCTTTTAGACCTTGTCCGGGTTAGCAGAGTTTTTTCATCATCCCCTAAAAGGGCTGCTGCTCTTGACAAAGTAATACAGAGACGATTACCAAAAGTAGCGCCTACCCGATGGATATTTGCTGGTTGGCTCGTTGAAGTTATATCCTCTCTCTATACAGATCACCTTGAATTCTTCAGAGAAATGAAAGATAACGCAGACGAATGGGATGGTGGGACGAGAATTCAAGCTAAGGGTTACTATGTTACCCTGCAAGAATTTGATTTCTATCTCCTATTAATTTTATTTGCTGAAGTGCTTCCTCAAACTGATGTTCTGTTTCAGATCCTTCAGAAGAAAATATGTGATATTGCCTTCTGCTTCAAAGAGATCCAGCAATTAAAAGGGTTTTTGCAGACAACCAGAAATAATTTTGAAACTATGTGGTCAAAGTTGCAAGACAATAGAGGGATGCACGATTACCCTCAAAAGCTCCAGAGAATTGATTTTATAAGAACTAAGAAAACATCGTATCTCCGTTTGTATTTTGAAATAATAGGTGAGGAGTTGTCGGAGTAGTTTTTAATTATTTCAGAGATAGTAAAAATACGCTGTTTTCTACTTATCGCTGGTGTACTCAGTGTTCTGGATAGTGACTGCTGTTCGTTCATTGTTTTGGAAAGTTAACCTCAATTTGGTGTCGCTTAATTTCCCTTATCCTACTGCATCTACAGTACACCCTTCATAGATTATAAGTACAGTACATACAGGGAGTGAATTGCCAATTAATGCTCAATAACATGTTACTTTATTTTATTTTATTGTTTCGTTAGTTAGCACGCCACCAAAGCCTTGGCACCAAAAATATACATGGTATACCATATCACGACAACTGCACTGAATGATTGCAAGTGTGAAGGGGCAAGACTGGGTAGACTAGAAGAGGGGCATCTCTATGTCACGTGATTATCAGAAGCATGCTATTGGCTAAAAATGAATGAGAGACTATGATATGAGCTAGCTCTTCTTGGACCCTCAGTTCATCAGAGAGTCCGTTCTCTCATGAAAGTGTCGACTCGTATCTGAAATACCAGCTCCAAGGAGAGAGTCATTTCAAAGAGTCAGTTCGTTCATGAACGACTCATCACTAGTATATGCGCATTCGCTCTTAAGCGCAGCACTCTGCGCGCTATTCGGCGAATGTGTTTTGTAATTTAACCTTGAAATGCTGGAGGATGAAGCCTGTAAAGTTTACTTTAAGATGGAATCGGTGTACAAATCTCGGTTATTAATTGTTGTACCAAAAAGAAAAGAAAGAAAGAAAGAAAGAAAGAAAGAAAGAAAGAAAGAAAGAAAGAAAAAGGAGGGAGCATATTGTTTCACGGCTTCCTTTATTAAACAACTTTGCTACCAGCATACCATCAACATATTGACTTTTGTTCCGGATGAGGTTTTCACAATGAGTAGTGAATGAAGGAAGAGTCACTACACTGATTACAAACGTTTACTCCGTCTTAATCAAGTACAAGAAAGCGGTGTTGGTTCATTCAAGCAATTCAATCGGGTATTTTGTTGTGTGGTCTCCATAAAAGTGTCTGGAGACATTGTATAGCCACAAGGAAATAATAAAACTGTGACAGCGGTCCAGAGGGTGTGGGGAAAGAATTGTCAGAGCAATAGGTGTGGACAAAATAGAAAGGAAAATACTAATATATTTTTCTCTATCTCACTCTCTCTCTCTCATTCTTTTCCTTTCTTTTTGTTTTGTTGCTCTTTCCTCTTTAACAAGAAACCATCACAAGTAGTAAACAATTGTAATTGATCACACTTAACAATAATCGGTAAATTCTCTAAGGACTGTTGCACACGATCCAATTTTTCAAATTTAACACTTCACAAGACTTTACAAGAATGTTGAATACTTCACAAGTTTATTGTCAAATCGCTTGCAATTCTTAACAAGTCTTGAGAAGTCTTCAAAAGTCTTGAAAGTGATTTAGAACATGCTATAATCGATCAACGAGTAGCCAAGTCTTTGACAGAACTGACAATGGAATTCGAGTATTGACGGTGCGCGCTATGCCGCTAGGCATGCTGGGATTGCCGGGACGGGTATCAAAACAACAAAAATGGCTTCGTCTTCACGACCAAGTGGTGTGTGTGTGTGTATTAATTGCTAAATATGAGGCACATCGCTGCCTATATTCAGTGGGTACCCTAGACTACCTAATAAAACGGCAGCGTGCGAGGAGATTGCACGAGAAGTATCTCACAGAAGTGGACAGCTTGTATGTATATTACTTTACGGTAACATGTAAGTAAACAATGTCAGGAATGACCGATTTATGACGATCTTCACACATTGTTCTGATTCTTATTCTTATTCTTATTCTTATTCGTATTCTTATTCTTATTCTTATTCTTATTCTTATTCTTATTCTTATTCTTATTCTTATTCTTATTCTTATTCTTATTCCTATTGTACCGGGAGGTACACCCCAAAGCTGCGCATTCAAATTCAGCACCTAAATGAACTCCTCTATTGGCAAATCAGTGAAAATGAAACTACACCAACTTAGAACGTTACTCAGAAGATGTCACCACAGAAATATGATGTAATTTTGTTATTGTGCAGTTGCCTAAACTGAGTGAATTTCTCCTTGTATTGTTTGCCATCCATCAAGAAGTTTGGACTTTTTTCCACAGATGACACCACAAAAAAACTATGATCATGCACCCTGGTGCAAAGTGAAAGAACTAATTTAAAGAAGTTTTGTATTTCTAGGTTTTTGTAACTGATTGATGTTCATTTATTTTTGGGTTGGCAATGTTTCCTTTTTATTTCCGCCAGTTTTTGAATCTAGCCAATCCCTAATTTCTGTATTTAATTTTCAACCTATCACAGGCCTCTTCTTCGATTCTGAGTGTTACTTTTGAAATCTACCAATAAAATTGAGAGGGTGTGGCTAGTTTAGTCTTGAATGATCTCGAACCTTCCCTGACTGTTTATAAACTGCGGCTTTTCACGTGTCTTGGCCATTTGATCGTCTATCAGAGTGCGTGTGTGTTAAGCAGGAGGCGGGCGGCCTCTTTCGCAGGCAGCTAGATCATCTACAAGGTAATGGCCACATAACTTTATTCTCTCTTGCTACCTCCACAGTTTAACCCGATGGAAAGGTCTGACCCTTTAGTTATGTAACAAGCTTTTCTAAAATGTAACTTTCTTCCGGTTAATGTAAAACCTTCATTAAATATTTAACTGTAAATCGGAGATAGAGAGTGAATTACCCTCTCGAGCTCCCCTTCATCTTGGTTTGGGGTGACTACGTTTTTCTCTAACTGTTTTTCCTACTGTAATGTGTTAAAGTAATTTCTATACGAGTCACCTCAGTAGTCTGGGAATAGCCCCTGTTTCATCGGCCTAGAGCCCCTTAGGTTATTTTAGTGTTCATATCTAGGAGTGCAAGTATACACTTCCATTCAGTTTGTGTTTCGGGCCATTTACTTAACCTGTTCTTTTCCGCAAAGGCCCTATAGGTTAGGTACGAGATACCCCTGTTTCAAATTGTAAGTTGGGCCATGGAAGTCCAGAGAGTGTAAGATCTTGGATTTTTCCCAATCTTGTTTAATGATTGCTATTTGTACCTGTAATATTGTCATGAAAGAGATTGTTAAGTCTGAAGTTCTAAAAGAATAATATAACCTTTTACAATTTTAATTCAGTTCTTGATACTGTAGATAGACCCATTCACCCCGGCACCTTCTTCAACCCCTCTGCGTTCCACAGAAACCCCGGAACATTTATTATTACTATTATTATTATTATTATTATTATTATTATTATTATTATTATTATAGGGTTTGGCAATATGTTTTCACGTAATAAGATATGATTTTCCGTTGCATTTCTATCATATTTATTCAATTAATGTGAGTGAATATGATATAACGTAACCTCTGCAATTGAAGTTATGGTAGTGAATTATGCTGAAGATAACCACATTAATATTTTCCCCATGAAAATTATGGTTTATTGCGAGTTTCTCTTCTTTCAACAATGTATCCCACTGCTAATCGAAGAACAAAACTGCTGTTTGCCTTACCTCCAAACAAAAACAAAATGCTATCAAACCTTTGCCAAATATTTTCAAATCTTGTCAAATCCTCGGCTATGTTAAACAGTCTTTGGTAAGATTTGACAACTTTTCTTGTGAAGTATTAAACTGAAAGAAAAATCTGATGGTGTACAACATTCATAAGTAACTTTATAATAAGGCGTCAGCTCTCAAGAAGGGAGAATGGAGCTCCCAATTTCCTAGAACTGCGAACCTTCACATAGCATAATAAAGGACCGATGACCTAGATTGTAGGCCCCTATAAACAAGCACAAGCAGATTAGCCTCTGCATCGGGCGAGTGGGCCGTGCGATTAGGGGCGCGCAGCTGTGAGCTTGCATCTGGGAGATAGTGGGTTCGAATCCCACTGTCGGCAGCCCTGAAGATGGTTTCCCGTGGTTTCCCATTTTCACACCAGGAAAATGCTGGGGCTGTACCTTAATTAAGGCCACGGCCGCTTCCTTCCAACTCCTAGGCCTTTCCTCTCCCATCGTCGCCGTAAGACCTATCTGTGTCGGTGCGACGTAAAGCCACTAGCAAAAAAAAAAAAAAAAAAAAAAAAGTAGACTCTGCTGAACACTCGTTGCGCTTTTATTTCTGAGGGAAACCAACAAAAATACATAATTACACGAATGGGAAAAAATCCTCAACTAATCAGGAACTAAACTCATATTACAAATATAGGACAAGTGCAGGTTTAATTCCAAAAGATCCAAAAAATGAATATTTGAAAAATAGGCCAACACACCAAAAAGCAAGGGGATGCTGAAAATAACCGACCGATTCCATAACACTGCATAATAATAAAAAATAATGCGGCTAGAGGCCCAGTGAAGTAGAGGATAATCCGATACTACCTTAGAAGGAAGGAAAATTAACGACCGAAAAGTGAAAGATGCACCTCAGTTTTGAAAATTCTAGTCACCAGAGACAAAATTGAGGAAAGGGGAAATTGGGTCTACACACGTGTTTGCTTTTAAGACATTGCACCCATTGGGATGGTTACCTTCGCTGCTTGAAAAAGATAAACCTACATGACACAAAATAACTTAAGTTACAGAAATCCCTACATAAAAGCCGAAGTAGGTGTGGCACAACCCTAAACTGTATATTCTAAGGGAACAATGTTATCTTCACGATGCCACTAGAATCTTCTAGAGTTACAAGGTTTAGGATACAGAAGTCTACCTTACTTGTTCCACCCTGCACGCCAGCACGCGAGGTGACAACCTCGTTCGATGAACCCATAGTGAAGATAATATTTAGCGGGCAGCTAGACCTTCCTTTTATAATGGTAGACTGGGATATGATTGGTTAAATAAAGTTCAGTTGGAGCAACCCTTAGAAGTGACCAATGAGAAAGAGTTGCCAATCCCTAACTATTGCATTTTTTACTAAAGGAAAGTAAATTAAAGTTCTAACATAGGTTGCTAGGTGGCAACCTCAAACTGGAAAGGTAGGCGTCAGATTTCATATTATGATACATTTGAGCATATCTCCACAAGACGTCACTGTCACTATAGGTAGATGTTCAAAATGCTGCCTAACTCCAGGGAGAGTCCCTCTTCATGTCACAAAACTATATTTCGAAAAAAGGCAAATATAAAGTCTCCGCTCCTAAGCGGCTGGCTGAATATCCTTGGATTTTCATAAGGAAGTAGGACCCCCTCACTCGTAGAGGTCCAATGCTTGCTAAAACTGAACTGCTAAAAATAGCATATTACGATTTTACACGGCAAATGTCACGGTACGGTATCTCATAAACATTTACAGTACGCAATGTAGGCTAATGTCTCAGACACAAAGTGACGCTAAACCCAGGTCAGATTCGATATTTGTTCAATAGGAGGCATTTGTCATGTCGGTCAATTTAATATCACTTGAATACTTGAATCTTGAATACTGGAACATGTGGAAGTAGGATAACCCCCTCAAAATACGTTTTGCATAGCACGATTGTACACTGTATATGTTACGGTAGCTCAAACTTATTTGCAGTATGCAGTGTAGGAAAATGTCTGAGACAAAAAGTGACGCTCAAACCAGACCAGATTCGTTGTCCAATAGGAGGCGTTTATCGTGTCGGTCAGTTTAATAATATCACTTACAATGTCGGTGGTGTTTAGAACTGAGGTGAGAATGGGAAGACTACGATTTCTGCCACTGATCGTATTCGCATTGTGACATTGCTGTAAGATGGACGGCGACACGTAAATTCCACTATTCGAGTTGGAGTGAGTCAGACTAATGTTCCTAGAGGTTGATAAAAAAAGATTAGGGAAGCAAAAAAAAAAAAAAAAAAAACAACTCGCAGGGAGAACCGGTATCGAGTGAGTCAGTATGACATGTTTAGAGTTTGAAAAAAGATTAGGGAGACAACTACTAAACAACTCGCAGGGGGGATCGATATTTGTTGCCTTCAGTACGTCATAGGCCTACTGCTACTTCCACCTCGTTCCGCCAGGATTTTAGAGGGCTACCGCAGCGAAGGTGTCATACCAGACGGTGCGAAATTGGTTGTCCGATGGAGGATTGATGTTAAGGAAGCCTGTGCCAAAAGCTCTTCTCAAATTACACCGTAGGACAGCCAGTGTGAGGTGGGCAACAACTCATAGTTCATGGCATCAGGGACAGTGGGGCGTGCGCTCCTTTCTGATTAGGTCGCTATAAGCTTGCTTCCATACAACAGGAGCGTTAGATTGTGGAGGCGTTCGGGTGAGAGATGGAACGAGACCTTTATCCCTGAACGCCATCAGCAACTCCTTGATGTTTTGGGGTAGGATCATGTTTGGTCGATGTACGCCTCTAATTCCTATGCAGGGTAACATGAATGGTCTGGTATACAGAGACAACATCCTTCAACTTGTAGTTAGAGGCATTACTACCATAGTGAACAAAGGGCTACACACCAGTGGATGACAATGTTCATGTCCAGAGTTGTCAGTCAGTTCCTTGAAGTGCATGGCGTACAGCGAAAGGTGTGGCTGGCGTATTCTGCGGACACGAACTGTGTTGAACATTAATGTAGTGAACTGAATATAGTAATTTCTCACCGTTCTAATCCTCCTACTAACATTCAGCAACTGGCAGAAGGTGGTATCCAAGAGCGGTATAATATTTCCCAAAACCAGTTGGATTCTTTGGTGCTGAGTATGCTTCGTCGTGTTGAAGCATACCTCAGGGTCCGAGGTGGCTATACACAGTACTGATCTTCCACACAATGAATGATAATTTTGTGTACAAAATCTCACATTACCAACTTTGTGCATTTGTTGCCTTTCTACCGCTTTTGCATAGCTAACTGCATGTTGTTCTTCTTTGTATATATCCTTCGTAATGGATAGGGTACCTACATACACATAGCAATATAAAAATGCATTAATGCATTAATCCCAAACTTTTTTTGTTGAGCACTGAATTAGGAGCGCTTTAAGTATGTGTGTGAAGTACGTTGCTGACCTTACTGATATTGCCACGGTCAGATTTTTATTTCAATGTTTTTGGGGGCCACCAATGAAGTAGATAATCCTAGCCGCTTGAGTACAACGAAAGCAACAACTCAAATCCTTTAGAGCTGTATATAATTACTTCACAAAATGAATTTATATATACAGTATACTATAACCTTCCAATGTATGTCGGGATGAGGTTGGTGAACACATTGGAAGTTTTTGTTGAGAAATAATGTCAATGAAATCTTATGTCCGGTCATCATACGTCCAGAAGAATTTGAATTCAGTTGACTTGTCTAATTATGTGAACAGCATCGCTGAATTGAAGACATCGGCGGAATGATAACAAGTTCTAAACCCCGTGGTGCCTCGAAAATATTGGTAGACAATAAAACATCGTGAAACATAAGGCAGGATTAAATGAATAATACACATTCCTCAAGTAAAGTTACTGAAATGCGTATGAACGGCAGAAAATGTCAGTGACAGAATGTTACTTAGGGCCATGAAATGTGTGAATAATTTGGAATAAGCAAAGTTTATATGAGAGGGCCATACCTTGTGCATCTAGTCTCGCACGATTCGACGATCGAGATGGAGAATGAAACTGTCGATTACTAACCTAAATACGAGGCAGCAAATTATTAAACAAGTTTCTTTGCCGGTACAGCTGATTTATACGAGATCGTTATGCATTATGTGTCAAATGTTTTCAATTGTCAAGAACACATGGGAGCTGGAAGCACAGAAGAATTATGAAGAGCAAACCGTCCGCGATTATTATATTGATGTAGAATTTGTTTTTGTCTCTGAGGAAGTTGACTCTCAATCTGTGTGTCTTAGAAGGATCGGAATCGTAAAATTCGTGGGGAGAAAGATTGTTTTGAAGAGATATATAACGTGATATTGGCATATTGTAAACAAATATTATATTGTAAAACAAGATATCTTGTTATCGAAACGTAAAGGCAAGTGTGTTGATTGAACTGTGAAATTGTATCAAGGTGCATGACCCTGTCCTAATAGACATTTCTGAGTTTCAGGTAACATGGAACCGACGATTATTGAATATAAATATGAGATGACAACACGTATTAACATGAACAACAAAAATAGAGGGACCTCGAAGGATCTGGCCAGGAATGTGATGGACACTAATGGATAAATATTAATAATTGAGAGCTGAACATGGAAGGTGATACCGTCGTGGAGCAACAACCCAGGATGAGTACTTAAATATCGTCTACATATTCCGCCATGTAGTTGCTTATTTTAGATGTAGAGTAGTATTCATTTTTTTCTTTATGTCGATTTATGACATGTGTAATTTTCAACTTGAAGGCGACCGTTATTTGTTAATCATTGCGTTGTGTTGATTATGATCGCTGCGGTAGGATCTTTGAAAATATGTATACGGATAATGAAATGTGGATGATTATAGACGTGTCATTAGGATTGCGTATTTTGAGATGATGCAATGTGAAGGTCCTGATGAAGGTCTTGACGTTAGGAATTGTGTTGGTCGTGCGTGAATTTTAATGTCGTTATGATGAATGATTTATTTAGGCACGAGGCCGTATTTAGGATAATGTTATAGGATTTTCGTACTCGTGAACACTGATAGATGGTCGTCACATTTATCCTATTTAAATACAATATAGACCAGAGCGCACAGTATCAAGGGGATGTTAGGATCTTCACAAAATGAACAGTAACATAAGAATATTGGGTCATGTCTTAAAGGGAATACGATCTCCAACGGTAAGTAAATCATTTCTTTGCTAGTTGGATATGTTTTTTGTAGATCATTTGAGTTGGTGCCTCGTGCTGATGTAGTTTATTTCAGGCCAAACTTCGCAGTGGAATCCGGTGGCGCAGAATCAACGTAGTTAGAGAAGGTTATTGTAGATGCTGCAGTGTCTCTTGATGTCCTTTATCTAGGTGCAGTCTTCGATGAATGTCCGAGAGGATCGAGTCTGTCTTTTAAGTGCATGATATTGATGGATGTTATATTATGCTACGATCCTGTGTCTTTCAAACGATTTCTCTTGCATGTGCGATGATTTATGAATTTAGAATAACGGTGTTTTCAAGTTGCTAGGTAGACAGTTTACCGATAAATAATGCGATGATTTAAATGAGAGTGACGGAATACTACGACATATTTAAGTAGGAACAACATTTCGACGCGGACGATTCAGCGATACCCAGTTATATATTTTAAAAATGTGTGATATATAATACATCTTTCACTGTATGCCTTCAGCAGTGAGACACTTTGTCTCTTTTGTTTTCGATTTCTCTTGATTGACGATGTTGTAATTCCTTTTGTAACAAGAGCAAGAAGTTAGGTGTTTATTTCGAATTAACGTAACATTCATTTTTCCTCCTATATCCGTTTGTGTTGCTATTAATTTGTTCATTATGTAGCTGTTATTCGAAGTCATTTTGTAGTCATTAAACGGAAAATCCTTCCATAAATGAAACATTTCACAGAGTTCTCATTTGATGTAGTGTAGGAATACTAGGATAGTTATTTAATTTAGGATGAAATGAAATAATGTTCAATGAATCTTGATGAATATGCCAATATCTTAAATCTCTTGACATTCTGTTGCGGAATATTTACGTAATTTTGGGTAGGAAATGATGATTACTTTCTACGTTTAAACTATACTGATACCAGTCCACTATATAAACCTGTGACCCAACTCGTCGAACTTGCACGTCCCTAGAGTGGAGGCTTCATGGATCACCGACTGTTTTGCATTGCCGTGGCGTAACCCAACACCGAGATTCAGAATTGAGATGTGCAAAATGGTCACAGGGAGTGCTGTCAGGGCTCAATACGTGTTATTGATAGAATCAAAACTCAAGTGACAAAGAATACTTCTAACCAAAAAGCACAAGAAGGCGCTGTCTGATGTGTCCGAGAATTACTGGGAGGATGTTATTTGATTTTGATGTTGTTTTCTCCAGTATGGCCCAAAACATATCTCATGGATTTTATGACACCTGTTTCCATTGATGGATGCAATACGTTTGCATCTATCTCTTGGGGGAGGCCAGAGCAAAGTGAAGCTTCCACCGAATTCCCAGTCTCATCCATCGCTGTGAAAATGAAATGGCGTATGGCTTTTAGTGCCGGGAGTGTCCGAGAACAAGTTCGGCTCGCCAGATGCAGGTCTTTTGATTTGACTCCCGTAGGCGACCTGCGCGTCGTGATGAGGATGAAATGATGATGAAGACGATACATACACCCAGCCCCCGTGCCAGCGAAATTAACCAATTAAGGTGAAAATTCCCTGCCCTGCCTGGAATCGAACCCGGGACCCCTGTGACCAAAGGCCAGCAAGCTAACCATTTAGTCAATCCATGGCTGCGACAACATACAAACTGTTGAGGTGTGTGTGGTACTGGATAATGCCATTCATAGCACAACGAATGCCGGTCTAGAAAGCCAAGAATAACGGCCGAGAGGATTCGTCGTGCTGAGCACATGACACCTCGTAATCTGCAGGCCTTCGGACTGAGCAGCGGTCGCTTGGTGGGCCAAGGCCCTTCAAGGGTTGTAGTGCCATGGGGTTTGGTTTTTTTTAGCACAACAAATGTATCTGGATTTTATTAAAGATGCTACCCACAGGACTGCTCATGCAGGCCCTGTGAGGACAGCAACGGAAAACTATCTCACTTCTCGCCTTGCCTAGTACGCCTCATTTTTTCGTCGCCATCAGTGTTTGCGCTTTCCCTATAACTACGTATTCTCTAGTGGTGCTTTTTGAGGATTCAACCAGTCTCTGACCTAACAGACAGACAGACAGACAGACAGACAGACAGACAGACAGACAGACAGACAGACAGACAGACAGACAGACAGACAGACAGACAGACAGACAGACAGACAGACAGACAGACAGACAGACAGACAGACAGACAGACAGACAGAAGTGTTATGGAATTTCCTTAATTCTGCCAAGGTGAAATTATTTCCATGCTTAGTAGTGTACATAATTCGTTTTGAGGGTCAAACGTGAAGAACTGCAGTAGGTAAGCATCCGAATTAGTTAAAAGTTTAAAGCAACCGCAAGGGGAGGAAGTGTGGAATGAAAGGCATGTGTTTTTTTAACTTTATTCCCTTGTTAATACAGGCATGCATTACTTTATGTGTTGCGCTGTAGACAAAAATATTCCATACCCCTTATGAGAAGCAACAAGAAGCAAGAACCGTGTTCGTGTATTGACATCACTTTAAATGGGACGGAACGAGCGTGATAATTTCCATAGAAATTACTGATTCAAGCTTCTGTTTAAGCGTTCTCTCCTTATATTCGTACGGCGATTCTAATATGCTTCAATGAGGACATATGAGTAGCCGCTTACTCCCTTTGGAAGGTTATTTTTAATACTGGCTGTTTATGTCGCAAGTTAACGGCATTCTACGCGTTCATGATGGGATAATGTGTTTATAGGGATTAGACACGCATTAGCAAAGCTTAGCTGGTATAGCGCGTGGTAGAGCTTGTAGCAGCAATATCGAGTGAAGCCCATGTTTAGCATCCTATTCCAGTTTCGGTCAGTTTCCATGTTTTTCTTACCCACCGGTAGAAATGGGTAGAATGAAACTTTATAAACTTCTGAGATGTCTTTCGCATTTGCGACCACACCCACAGTCACTCACTTACATTATAGCCTAGCCACGATTATACTCTACAGGGAACATTCTAATCTGTGGTTTGACTGACCTCAGCAAGCTGGATATTGAATTACTATAACCCACTTTATCAACTTGACAGGCATGATTATTTACTATCAACGACAAAACACCTCGAAAAATAAGAACAAACATGGTGAAACCAATCCACGATACATGCAAGAATGATTTAAAATGATGCGATTTCTAAATATTGCATGTATACAATTAGTTTAAAATAAATGTGGTTGGCAATAGTACTTGCCGCCTCGCTGTGAAAGTTGCTTATTACTGCATGCACACAGGTGACCGCACGCATTCTTAAAGGGTAATAATGCTATGCCCTTTCATAAATCACTACAGGTCTTAAGATATGCCCTGGGAAGCGGATTTTTGCTGTGCTAGTAAATGCACGAACACATGTCTAGCATTTACTTTTAAATTGTTTTTTTAATGTGTTGTGATTTATCAAGGTACACCTTCGCAGGTTTTTTTATAAATGATATTTGAAAATGAATTTTGAAAGGCTTTTAACGTAACCTCCATCGTTCTGTGAGGGCTATCGTCGAGAGTGCACTCAGTCGAGAAATTTAGAGACGATACTTCAATTTCCGGGGAGGAACATGACCCTTGGTTTATGATATTGTAAGTACCTTATCTATAATCCCTGAAACCAGCGTCAAATTTGTGGCAGAGCCGATACTCAAAACCGCGCCAAACCGCTTGACCACCATGTCGGACAGAGCAATACCGACTTCTGTGGGTTACGAAGATCTCCCAAGTCACATCAAGAAACATTTCTCTGTAGCCCTTGTGTTAGACCGTTGCAGAGACCTGTTTAACCTTGCACTATCACATCGAAGGGTTTCAGCGATGCAGGGATGGGGAAGTGGGAAGTGATAGGATTGGGATTGTGGCGTCCGTGATCTTAATTAAGGTACAGTCCCGGCACTTTCTTGGTGTGAAAATGGTAACCCACGGAAAAATGCCTTCAGGGCCGTCGATAGCGGGATTCGATTCATCATCTCCAGAATGCAAGCTCGCAGCTAGGCGACCATAACCGCACGGCTAACTCTTCGGTGCAGAGACTTGCCATAATGTGAATTACAGAGGACGCTTTTAGAATACTTATCGTTTTTGTTCACTTATTTTGGGGGTTACAGAAGAACATTATCATCACATACGCGGACACAGTGAGTACGAATTATGGTTGATATTATATTGTGATTCCTTCTAATTTCTATAACTAGCATATTAGTATAATTATTATTTTGAAGTGATATTTCGGAAAACAGTGGTAGGACTTAAGAATCTCGTTTCTTGGTGTAAGTGTAAGTGCAAAGGAGAATGATCGTTGTCCTTGTCAAATTCAGAACTGTAACAGCCAATTCGTGACGCTGCCTAGTCTCACATACTCGTCTTACCATTTGTGCTAAGGAGAAAGCTAAACATTCAATAAACTGAACTGAACTGTCTATTTTGAAATTTCAATTTTTGGGAAGTTTCGTTCTGCCTTGATGACTTACCGTGGGGATCACTGGTTGGATTACCAGCTACGTCCTGCACTGCCTTTATGAAAAAGGGGCGTTATGGCCAGGTGGAATTACCACCGGTGCCTTATAAATGAAGTCGCAGTTCCAGCCCTGGCCAGTGCACGTGGGATTTCTAAACCAAAAGTCACATCTCTTTGATTCGGGTTCGATGTAAAACTGCAAGCTTGGTTGATTTGATTTTCTCAAGGTTCTACTGACGTTAAGTAAAGTAGTTCTGAACAGAGATGGAAGGAGAACGCTCTGCAGCGGTGAGAACAACGGCGTACGTTAAGGAATTAGATCGAACTTGTCCGGTAAAGAGAAGACATAGCAGAGGCCGGAGTGACTCAGGCGTGAAAGCTCTGGCTTTCGGAGGTTAAGTTGGCGGATTCCAAACCGGCTCAGGCCGGTGGTATTTGTAGGTACTCAAATACGTCAGCCTTGTGTCGGTACGTTTACCGGCTCGTAAATGAACTCCTGCAGACAAAATTCAATTATCTTGGCTTCTCCGTAAATCGTAGAAATAGTAAGTGGCACGTAAACAAAATATATTAATAATAATGATAATGATAATAAAATAACAACTCCGCCTGCAGTAGGCACTGGGTGGATTGAGTAGCTCAGTAGTAGCTGTTGCCGGTCCTCATCGCGGATAAAGGAGGAGCGTTGCCATTAGGTCGTAAAACAAATGCCTCAATAACAACCAAAACCCTCCAGGACTAATATTCCTGGTTGTATTTGCATGGAGCAATCGCTCCACAGCAAACTCAAGTTTACAAGTATGATGGCAAAACAGAAACAAACTATTACCCCATAACTCTTTGCATAAATCCACCGTCGCTGGCAAGCGACAAACGCATCCCATTCGGACTCAGGGGGGAGGGGAATGCATCGTCATGCTGAAGACGAGTCGGAGCGCCTTGGAAACTCCAAACAGTCACGAAAACTGAAACCCAAATCTAAGACTTTTCTGGCATATTTCAACATAAACTCTCTCACACAAATTGGCAAAGTGAAACAACTGAATAAAGCCCTCCATGAAAACAATATCTCCGTAACAGCACTGCTGGAAACCCGCTCCACAAACGAAGAAACTTTCGAATCAGATCGATACCGTTTTTCAAGAGCAAAGCCCCATAAAAGAGTAATGAAGAACACTCCAATCTTCGGCACGGCATTTGCGATCAACACCTCAGTCCTTAGATCTGTCTCAAATTTTTAACCTATAAATGATCGGTTTCTATCCCTGCGCTGAGCAAACAAAATGTTGACCAATGTCCACGCCCCGACTAACGACCGAAACCAGAATGATTCCGCGAACACAGATAGGTTTTGGAACACCCTCGATATCAGAATCGCAAAAATTCCAAAATACCATGTCAAGATATTAATGGGTGATTTCAACGTAAAACTAGGACGGGTACAGAAATACAGATACGTCATTGGGCGATACTCGGCTCACAAGATGACCTACGAGAATGGAAAACTTCTTGTTGAATTATGTGAAAACCATAACCTCCAGATGACGTCCACCAACTTTCCACACTTTCCCAGGAAACAAGCTATATGGCGATCACCAAACATAGCAATGGGAGAATTCCATCTAGACTATGTTGCAATATCTCGAAGGTAGAGTCCTTAAATGATGAACGTCATAGTCAAAAAGGGGATGAACATAGATTCAGACCATTATGCCTCTGTAGTTAAGTTCAGACTCATCCCTTTAAACAAGAAAAAGAACAACCTACCATAACCCGCTTCGACACAAAGAAACTTAGACTTGGACTTTAAAAGTACAAAAAGGCAGATGGTTCAAGCTCCAAAAGAAATAGCAGAGGTTAAAAAGAGGAAAACACATGGATGCTGGGACGAAAGCTGCGAACAAACCTTGATGGATAGTCTACGTACCTGGAAAATATACTACACGTCCAAAAGAGACGAAGACTGGAACATCTGCAAAATCCAACGGGCACAAACGACGAAGATAATACGGAGTGAGAGACGCAAGTACGAAAAAGAACAAATTAACAAGATTGAGCAAGACTTCCAGCGAAGTGTTCCGAGAATATTACAGGGGCTTTAAAAATAAGATACAAGTGTACACGCCCCCCCCCCCTCTGCTTTCAAAGGAAAGATGGAACTTTAGCAAAATCAAACGAAGAAAACTGTGAGGTCCTTGCCAAAATTTCTAAATTGTGAAAAACCAGTTAACCAAATTAGAACCAACAAATCAACATGTCAAAACCTGCCGTCTTCTCCACCGGATCGCGAGGAGATCAAACGCCACATAGGGAGACTAAAAAACAACAAGGCCTCTGGTGAAGACTCCATGATAGCAGAATTATGGAAATAGGTACCGGAAGAAGCAATAGATGTCCTGCATAAAATCATCATTGATATATGGGAGAAGGAACAACTAGCGGTGGACTAGAAGGTAGCTATAATCCATCCTTTACCTAAGAAAGGAAATAACAAAGATATTAAAAACTATCGTGGTATCCGATTACCACCAGTAGCATACATGATTCTATCGTTATCCATCCTTGCACGACTTGAACAGCAAGTTGGGCGCTCGCTTTTAAAATACCAAGGAGGTTTCCGGAAAGGCCGATCAGCAAAAAAGCAGATCCCCAATCTTGAAACGATAATAAGATATCGTATGTTGAGAGACTGAACATACGTGTGCACATTTGTAGATTTCAGAAACGCACAAGACTCCTTTGACCGCGGTGTGGTGCTTCAAATAGTTGCAGAAATGGGAGTCGGGGAGTAGAGGTCCAATGCTTGATAAAATTGAACTACCGGGCGAGTTGGCCCTGCGGTCAGGGGCATGCGATCACACCAGGCAAATGCTGGGGCTGTACCTTAATTCCTACTGTAGGAAGGTGTGGATCTTATGAAGCCTGAGATCATTCTCATTGTGTTGTTCAGCTGGGTGTCGACAAGCTTCACGTGACTACTGTTGAGCCATACTGGACAACACTATTCAGCTGCAGATAAGACTAGGTTCAGTGCAGAACACATCGAGGTAGTGGCAGAGGCACTCCAAAGTTGTTCCACAAACCCTCCGTAAAATGTAATTACGGCTCCTTATTTCCGCTGCAGTGTTTGAATGGTGCTGCTTAAAGGAGAGTGTCTCGTCAAGCACTACACCCAGATACTTATGAAACCTGTTATGTCTTAGATTTTTTCCTTCTAATGGTATTTGGAGTGTACATGGAGCCATTTTTTATTTAAGTGGAAGCAAGACAATTCAGTTTTGCTTGCGCTTGGTTGAAGTCTCCACTTCCTAAAGTAGTTCCCAAGGATGGCTAGGTCTTTGGTGAGTACTTTCTCCGTTTCCTTAATGCTGCTATGTCTTATGACCAACGCTTTGTCATCGGCATAGTAGAATTTCTTAGATACAGTTTGAGGCAAGTCAGATATGTAGAGGTTAAAGAGGAGAGGAGCCAGAACCGATCCCTGTGAAAGACCGTTGTTTAATTTTCTCAGTTGGCTCATTTTGGTTCAAACAACTTGGAAGAGTCTATTGCTGAGCATGTTTCCCATGAGGTTTACTGTCTTCTTACAGGGTATAACCTGAAGTATTTTATACAGCAGAACCCAATATCTCACGGATGCAAGCTCACAACTGCGCGTCCCTAACCGCACGGCCAACTCTCCCGGTCGAAGAATACTACACTGAAGAAAATGGAAATTTTAACACCCAGAATGAGTGGTGCTACATTGCTGCAATTGAACATGCAGGACGAGTTGGTGTTGCGGTTAGGGGCAAAAAGCTGTGAGCCTGCGTTCGAGATATCGTGGGTTTGAACCCCAATGTCGGCAGCCCTGAAGATGGTTTTCTGTGGTTTCCCATCTTCACACCTGGCATATGCTCAGGCTGTACCTTAATTAAGGCCATGGGTGCTTCATTCTCACTGTTAGCTCTTTCCTATCCTATCGTCGTCACAGTGCGACGTAACTCAAATTGATAAAAAAGGTTCATTGCAATATACCACGTTCCATTTAAAACTGCAGTAAAAATTGTGTAAATATTATATTATGGAAAAATGACTATTACAATTATGTTTATGATGTCTTAATTGATCATTCTACCACGTTTTATCGCAATCAGTCTTGTGGAATCTAAACTATTCCCTTGTGAGCGTTTGAAAACATTGGTAATGGTTTGTTCATAGAAAGAAACACCAGGAAGGATAATCGTATGAAAATAAATTGCCGCTAGCTCACGGTGAATAAGTCTCTACTTACGGCCATGCCTCTACTCTCTCAGTTGTTTTGAACCTGCCTGATGATTAATAGGAATATCGAGAGAGCTATCCTAACTAAAATGCTCTCAGCAGATACCGCAATGACACTCTACAGCAGTCCAGGAAACGTCATCACCGTGCATATAATTGACCTAATAGAATACCATTAATACGAGAGATTCTCCTCCCGCCGTTCAAGTGGAAATGACAGCAGACTGGTTAGCTGCATCGTTGGTGTTCAAGGTTCCGTTTCCATGAACTGATAATAGCTCTACAGAGCCTGCTTTCCTCGGGTAATTCTACACTCTCTCCAGGTAAATTTTAAACTGCTTGGGTAATTACCTCAGCCTTAGATCCTAACATCGGTGTTATACCAGCTGAGGTCAGTGGATTTTTGAAGACAAGAGAATCCTTAGGACACCATGTTGTACATGTCGACATTGAAGAGAACCCTGTTGAGTACATTAGGAATTCAATCGAATAAATTCTCTCAGCATTCTAATCTGTCTACGTAGAGCTACGTTGTTTCACCGATAATAATTATTATTGCCCCGTGGCATATGCGGACCATTGAGGCCCTTGGTCTGTCAAGGCGACCGCTGACCAAACATATAGCCTGTTGATACTGAAGTGGCTTGTGATTAGCGAGACGACATTCTGAGCTATATTGCTTGGATTTCGCGGTCGGATCCGCTGCCTCTCGTAGCAAATAGCTCCTCAGTTAATTTAATGAGGCTGAGTGATCCTCGTTGCAGCCCTTAGTCCAAAATTAAAATCTCTGGACGAGCCGGGGATCGTACCCGGAGCCTCTGCTTAAGAAGCACACACACACACACACACACACATACACACACACACACACACACACACACACACACACACTCTCTCTCTCTCTCTCTCTCTTTTTCTCTCTACACCTGACCTATTAAATACGGTTGTCTAAATTAAGGCAAATTTTAACAGTGAAAGTTAAGGATGGGCTAGGAATAGACTGCATTGTCGTCGGTTGGAAAACCCCCTCACTGAGTTCTGTGGGATTGTGATAAATACCGCAAACAGCCCGGGAGAAATGTACGGGTGAGATTAGTTTATGTTTTTGTGTTGAAACTTTCCAGTGACTGAGATATACAGAAAATATGAATGCCTTGATAATACTGTAGCCACAGAACTATGTGGTCTGAGATGCTTTCTACGAAATGCTCTTAACCGTCAAAGCCGAAACACAGTGCAGGAAATAAATCTATGTATTTCCTTTCAGATTATGTTAGGTACACTACAAAAAACAATCCAAAACTAAAAATCTACAGGAAACGTGGTCCACAAAGAAAATTTAGGGGTGTCACCTGTAGGTGACAATGGTCAGTACTTTTCTTTCAAAATTTTCCTCCACTTGGAGGCTGCCAAAGACAAAGAATACACAAACAATTTCATTCAAAAACAGAATTAGTAAATTATGTCTCAGTCTGGCGAGTCTCAGTCTGGCGATTTCACAGCTTGCTGGTAGCCTAATGTCACGTGTGAGGACAACTGCTGCCCTTAACACATATTCGGACTTCCCCGGATTCTGAGCCGATTTAGACCCTTGGTAAGGCTCAAATCCTATGAGATAACCAAATCGCATAGCAATTGACCACAGCTATGTCTAGCATATGGTTCTTGTGCGGAGCGTGTAACTTGGACCTTTCCACAATGAGATTCTTCTTATTCTTTTCTTCTTCTTCGATGAACAATAGCCCAAAACACTGAACTGGGGACAGTTGCGGTCCGTCATATTCAGAAGGTTCCTTATGTACGTCACCTCACCCAATCGGAAAATAAAATTATTCTCTGTAGCTGCCCACAATGTATTGTATCTTTTCGTAGAAGATGCTGGTTTCTTTGTCCTAGAAATACCAGAAGCCTGCTGCATTTCATTAGAAGTTATCGGCGTGACATCATCTGCTGCTATGACATATATTTACACTGCCAACCTTGACATTCTACCAGGAAGGGGATTGACATCAACAGAATTAGTTGCTTCATCGCCACTTCCCTCATGCACAAAATGTCCATCATTTGGAGGAAACATAGTAATATCATCTGTGGTGCATTATTACTGTCATCTTCCAACATTTGTAGTAGCGCATCCAGTGTCAGGCTGAAGAGAGAGAAAAAACATGAAGTGAATATCAGATACTACCTATTCATAATTGAAACTGGACAAAAAGGCCTACTTGATGTGATCAACGTCACCTACAGGTAACATCATGCTTTTTCATAGTAATAACATATGATTAAATTGTAATATTATGCTTAAGAATGTATCACTTTCATTATTGAACCTTTAAGCAATATACTTGCATAAAATGCAAAATAAAATTACCTTTTATCACACGCTTTCCATGCTACAATAACTTGCGGTTGCTTCAACACTTCAATTCAGTCTGTTTCCTCCTTTATCTGAACGAGAGCTGACTGATCAGTGCATTCTGCGAGTTCAACAAGGGTCCATTTCAAATTATAAGAACTTTCTTTAAATACTTCAAACAGGCAGAAAGGTTCAAGCAGCCTGATGAGCAGGAAAAGTTATTAATATTAGGTGTCACCTGTAGGTGACATTGAGCTTCGACGGGTTAAGATATATTTTACCTCAACTCAGGCTGTTCTGCCCGTAGAATTCTTAAGTGAACATAGTTCTACGAACAACAGTAATTAAATTTGTCTGGTAGTACAGAGATTCGCATCCAGATGTAGAAATCAAAACTAGAATAGACTTTGCAAGAATTATGTATTGTACCGGGAAATGATTGTGGGGCTAGAGCATGGGGAGGATCTCAGGTAGTGTTCGGTTTATTTTGGAGCAGGTACAGAGACGGATGGTGTCGCAGGGCGAATAATAGATGGTAAATCTTTTTGATAGAATTTATTTAAAATATTCACAGAAATATCACCCTGCAATTGGAATTTCAAATTTAAATTTCCAGCTAATATTTTCCAAAAAGTGCAAAATAAAAGATTGATGTTACTATCTTCTGTGACGTCTATTTTCTTGAGGATGTCCAAAATAAATATTACTATTTCATAGATCATGTACAACTTACAGTTCATCTAATATAAATGCAAACACAAAAATATCACTTAGCACCTTGAATATTATCAAGTTCATCACTTATGGTGCTGACCTACAGTCTTTCTAATATTTAGAGCATAAAATGAACACACACTATCATGAAAAATTTGATAGATTAAATACAATATTTGATCACTTGCTGTACGTCTCTACAGTTCATTTGAGTTGAAAATGAAATTAATAGTGCACTTGTAGATCCTAAAGTTCATCTAGGTGAAATTAATTCTATTAATGAATTACTTTGAAAAGGAATTTATAGTTTGAAAGCAAAATATGAACTTTTTTGAATGATGATAAATTATGAGTTGATATTCACACGAAGCACTTGTTAGAGCACTGTAATGAACTAAGTGCTTTGTAGAAAGTCAGCCAGTTGGATTACTCACTCAGAATACGAGAAGATCTGCTTACAAGTGTTGGAGTTGTGCTGTACGGCGACTTGGTGTCTGGAACATTCCGCAGCATGCGGCCAGGACTCGAACTCAGCACCGGCGATGTTCAGTGAAGATACCACGTCAATCTGCCTCGTCGACGTCCCTCGATGGGTACCATAACTGAAGAAACCACGTAAATCCCTCGTTGGAAGCGACGTTCGATGTAGCAGAATCTCGCAGCACTTTGCCAAGATTTCCGTTGTTCTTGGAGGCAATGTCGGAACACGGAAAGTTCAATTGGCACTATAGAGCTCACAAATATCACGGATATTAATACTACACACCGACATGAGTTGTAATGCACAGTTCTATTCTTATATTAATTTTACGGTGTTGAATTAGAATTCACAATCCATGCTACGGAAAACGCAGTTTTTATATACACAGTTCATGGAACTGAGATTTAACACAGTTCATAATTGTCAATAGTTATGTCTGAGATTCGACTGTAAAGTAATGAACACAGTCCATAAGCACTTGAAAAATGTTATTTATAACAGTCTCTACCACAGTCTCTGAAATAACATTGTTCATGGATTAAGGCGATTTTATGGCTGGATTTACAACACACTAGCCTGTACTACTTAATATTATCATAAAACGTCCTTAATGTTCACTGGGTTTCTCACAGTGGTGATCGAAAGATCGAAAAAGGACACACAAAAATACTTACTTCTAGCCCTGTTATGGGACGAATGTCGAGTGAAATAATGTCTCATACAGTTCACTGTTATACTATCGTAGGAGAAATACGTCTTAGATTGGTTAAAATTGTCTCAAATTAGGGTTTCAGTTCACCACACGCAATGACTTAGAATATTATCACAGTTCAGGATTACGTGAAATTGGTAACGTTCACGATGTCGTATACTGGTCAGTAAAATATTGGACACCTCAGTTTACACTTCCTCGTATAGCTTCACTCAGTTAACAAAATTACAAGTACCATATCACGACAATTTATTTTGAGAAACTTTTAGAATATTTCCGTCGTTGCCGCGGCAGAAACTGTACATACAACGTCGTTGTACTATTTTCACAGCGTTCGAGTGTGGCCACTACTATGTCCTCGCGAATCGCGACGGAGCATACTGTCCTTACGGCATACTTACTGCACACACACACACACACACACACACACACACACACACACACACACACACACACTGGTTATGGCCTTGGTCCACTGACCTATTTATACAGGTCTTGCAAGCAGCTCTCGGAATCAGGTGATGAACGGGCGAGAATTTTTTCCAAATTTTAATTTATTATATTTCGAAAACCACTGGACGGATTGACTTCAAATTTGCAGGGTTTATCTTCCAGAATATTAGATACAATTCAGCGTTAGTCTCGTATTGATCGGTCCAGGCATTAAAACGTTTATAAAATAATCGAGAAAATTCCGGAGGGGAGGTAAGCTATAGGCAGCGGTGACGTCACTTGACCTTACTCGACTTGCGCTCTCCCTCGTGCAGAGCAGTGGGAACGAGGACCTCCTCTCACACAGCTGTTCATGCATCGGAGCTTAATTGTATGCTCATAAATAAAATTTATAACTCGTATGTGGCACGGCCTATGCCTTCCTGGTACAGTATGTAAAGTTAAAATACCCTACGTGCAACCCGTGACTTCAGGTTCGAAACTCCCGTGAATTGTTATGTGTTTTTCGGTGTCGACGGCTGAACGCTAAAGGTTTCGTCAAAGAATCGACTGCAGGCTTTTGAAATATGGATGCATAGCAGAATGTTCAAAATTCCATTGGTAGATCGCGTGACCAACGAGGAGGTATGCCTGCTCCATCGTACCAGGGTATCATGTGAAGCCCTAACCATCGAAAACCCACGGAAGCAGTCTCCTTATGTCAGATATTCTCAAATGACATACATCCTGACAAAACTGATCACAGAAGACAAGAAAGAAGGAAAACATGGAAATGGGCGGAGATTATGCTCTGTGTGCAACCTCGGTCAGTGGTTTGACACCCATGGTACGGCAACTGTGGCATGAGAAGCACAAAATGATAATAATTATTTGAGGATGGTCGCGAACTCTCCGTAAAGAGGGTTAGGAGAAGCTAGTAAATGACTTAAATAGACATTAATCAGGGTATTAACTTCACAGCTCTCGTACCCGTCACTGACTTGAAAACCACTTAACATGTGTATGGTTAAACTTCTATCGACCATTTGCTGAAAGATTTGCACAAAACTGGGGCTGTTTTTTCCCGGATGTTTGGTTAATGTTTTGATATTAGGAGTTTCGTTTTTGTTGATAGTTACCTAAGTAAATCCGAATTACGGATTGTGGCAATATGAAATCCGAGAAAATAAACATATTTATATAATGCATGTTTCGTTTATGTATTTGCGCATTTAAAAATGTTAAGACAAATAATAATTGCCTCTTAGAATAAATAATAATAATATAAACACATTGTTGTAGTTTGGGATAAGTTAAAGCTCGTCTAAAAAGGAGTGAATGAAGTCGGGTAATGCATGTTATAAAAGCGACGACATTTTATATTCAGCAAATTCAACAGCTAAGTTTTTCTGAAGAAATATATCCGCGTTTTTACTGCGATTTTATTTCGACAAACATGAGGCAGACCAAAAATATTGTTTATCGGAGGACAGTCTATTTGAATACCACTATTAGGACAATTGCTCTACTTGAACATTGTTTTGTGATTCCGCAAACAGAGCAGAAATTGCACGACCACTGTAGCTAAATTTGTGCAGCATCGGACATAAAATCCGAAGGATGTGGGTTCGGTGTACTACCGGCGTCCTTTCGATCCCTTTATCACCGTCCTTAACTTCTCTTTGACATAGGCCTATACTGTATGCTGTCGATACGATTTATTAGCTGCAAGCCTATTTAAAAATACATTTTCTACTGTCTCAAAAATGTGTAGTTACTTTGTAGAACTTCGGATGAAACTTTCGACTAACCTATCATCCAGAAGCACAAAAATCACACTCATTAAATATTATTTTAAATTTATGGGCTGAAATAAGAAAAAATATGGTTTTTAACCCCGACCCCCACGTATATTACTGGAATGAGCTTAGCTGTTCGACGACCCTATGGGACGTACGGAGACGGCGAGATGCTGGAATTTAGTCCGCCGGAGTTCATTAACGTGCCAGTAAATCTACTGACACGAGGCTGACGTAATTGTGCACCTTCAAATACCACCAGACTGGGCCAGGATCGAACCTTCCAAGTTGGGGTCAGAAGGCCAGCGCCTCAACCGTCTGAGCCACTCAGCCCAGCTTTTTAACTAGTGACGGTCTTCGTAATTAGTAAAGGTTGGAACGCTAGAATATTTTCCTAAAACAGGTAGGTACTTTAACGTGACAATAAACCGACTACTGACAAGAGTCTCTCTCTCATATGAGTTATGTCAAGTATTACTTATAGTATCGAGACTTGATCGCAGCAAGCGAACTGTGCTACAGAGATGTCTGGAATTTGTAACAGATACTTGTGGAAGGGAGATCACATTCAGAAACATAAGTCAAAGCAGTGTCTACTTTTTAAGATTTCTTTCTCTCTAGCGCTTCCTTCTCGACTTACAATTATTTTCAGTAACAAGGTCTACGTATAACGCGTCAATTGGCTTCTTTATCTACACACAATTCTTCTCTGTGTCATGTGAAGACAGATGAAATCTGAAAAGACTTTTCCTTTTGGTAGGTAAAGAGTGGAAATAATTCTATGTCTTTGTTGAACGTTGTAGCGCACATCAAAATTAACCATCTGATTCTGAGGGAGCAGCTCGTAGTAAAGAATCCCTTTGAAATTTTACTGCACACAGGGCAGAAGCTAATTTATATGGTCGGTTCATTCGCACTTCGCTTATGAGTTCTCATGTACATGCTACATTGTTTCTCATCTTTGTAGAATAACAATGTTACGATGTCAAGAAAATAAAATAAAAATAAAATGGAAATTTTACTCTTCCACTTGCTAAACTCAATTAGCTTGCCTCGTTTCTCCAACTTGCATCGTGCCCGACAAGGAAACTGGAAATTACCTGAATTCGAATCGAAAGAGCATTGACCCTTCTTTAAGAAAAAACAAACATCTGAAATCATGTTTTAACTTTTTGAAAACTGCACGGATTTCCGACACGTGCCGACAGAGAATCACAGAGAAACAGAAATACCACAGGATTTCGTTTCGGTTTAGGAACATTAAGGCCTGTACCGTGGACCGTTCAGGTGAAATTTCTTCGCACTCATTTAGAGAACAGGGGGAATTGAGGTTTGAATCTCGTGGACACCTAGTCGTTCGACTAATTCTAGCTTATGTTGCTCTATTATCAAAAAACCCTCACCTACATTTAAATTCAATATCAAGCTCAAACACCAACTGATATTTTCATTAAGCATAGTTCAATCACGGCGCTTATGGATTATTTACCAGTTCGACCTTTGCATTTCTACTTGAACCAGGAAACGGTGTTTTATAAACGTTGTATATATTATTACAGCAAACGTAAAGATCTCGTAAATAAAACAAGTAGGTAGCTATAACGGCGGCCAGTCTAGCCAAGGCGAGCGAAGAGAACAGACGTGTTGTGCGGAGTGAGTGGAGTAGGAGTGAGGAGCGGTCAGGTCAGGTCGAACCGGGTGTTAAAAGGAAGATGATCAGCGTTGAAAAATATAGGGCCATTATAGGTAGATGGCAGGGAAGTAAGAAGAATGAAACAGCCAAAAGTAAGGAAGTTAGATTAGGGATGAGATTGAAAGGCGAGATGCTGATGGTGCCAGCGTGGTCGCGGTCCTGCTGGTTATTGAGGGTGTGGAAGTAAACCCAAACCCGCAGAGCAGTGGCAACATGAATTGGGAGGACGTTGAAGTAATAAGGAAAGTGGTGAAGGAGTTAATAGAGGAAATCTGTCAGTTTGAGCAGTTAAAACGGATGATGCAAGAGCAAGTTAAGGAGCATGAAAAGACAAGACGGTGGGTCCAGGGAAACACCAATGAAATCAAAGATAAAATGGAAAGCAGTGAGAGAGATGTAGTTTTCTAAGGGATGAAATAAAAAATATGGAAGAGGAGGTGCAGAATTTGAAGAGAGAAGTTGAAGCCCATAGACTTGAAAGCATGGAGGAAGCCATTTTTATTTATGGAGTACAAGAAGTCATGGTAGAGACTTAGGTGGACATAATATACAAGGTGGTAGATGTAATACAAAGAAAAATGAAAATCAACTTCAGTGAGGTCGATACAGATGACGTGAAGAGGATAGGAAGGCGGAGGGGGTACAGACCTATAAAGGTCACGTTGCTATCATCATTGATGGCAGATATAGTAATCAGAAACACCGGAAAACTGCAGAAAGAAAAATTTGGATCAAGAGAGACTGGGGTAGAGATGGGAATAGGAACTTCAAAATTTTGAATAAACATACGATTACAGCAAGACTACAAGGGTAGAGAGCTCATTTTAGGGGCCATGTACTGGTGGTGTCCAATGGAAAATGGACTCGAAAGTGGGGAATGTCGAAACTTTTGTCTATGGAAGAGGATTTAAATAAGAACGAAACGAGTAGGGGCGGAGAGGGCATGCTTGGTATAAGGAGTGGAGCACCGAGTGCGAGATAGCGGTGGAGATGACGGGCACGATGAAAGGGCAGAGGAGGGCCTGATGCAGGAAGCAGTGATAAGGAAGAGAGTGAAAGAAAGACAGGCAATAGAAAGCAGCGCTGGAGAAGACGGACATGGTGAGGAAAGATCAAATTGAAGCAGTGAGCTGTGTGCTCTTAGGATGGCGTCGAGTCGGAGGAGATCAGTGAGTTGATTGTAAAAGGAATCAGTGAAGTGCTGAGGAAGAGAAAAGCATAAGAAATGGCAAGTGGACACAAGCATAGTGAAAATAATTGCTTGAGGGAAGAAACAGAAGTAAGAGGAACTATGATTAAAGGGAGAAGCATGAGTTTAAAGGAACTACGGGACGAGAAAGGTAAAAATGGTGAAGGTGATACGAGGAGGTAGTAAAGTGTGTGTATTAACTGTATGTGAGCTAAGAGTGAGGAAGTCATCTAATTGTAATTTAATGTGGAGTTTGGATTGGTGTATTTGGATTGTTATTCATAAGGGGTAGATTTGGTGACATGTGAGAGTGAATATAGTAAGTGGTGGTACGTGTATGTTAGTTGTATATATCTGGAAAGCGTATTTGAATTGTTCAGTAAAGGGACTATAGTCCCTATTGATTGATTGATTGATTGATTGATAGTCAAGATAATGTTGGTTGATGTTTAGAGAGATGATGAACGTGATTATGAATGTTATACGTTTAGTAAGAGGTAGGCCTAATTGTATTTGCAATGTCTAACGTTTTGTATGTATAGTCTAAGGATGTTTGAGTGATGAGAGTGGTAGTGATGATTTGGTTGGCTGTTTAGGTTTTGCTACATGCAAGAGGCAGATTTGGTGGTATAGTGGAGAACATAGTGATTTTTTATAGATATAGTATGGTAAAAATGGATATTTATGTGATTGGAATTTAAGTGTGGAATTTGCCTATGAGCAGGTTGAATGGAAGAAAACTAGTTGAGTAGTTGGATGATAATTTGAAATGTGGAGTTTTTTGGGTCTGTACGTCTGTTAGATAAGAGAGGTAGTGATGAGGTGATTGGGAGAGGATGATGCTCAGAGAGATGATGAACGTGTTTATGAGTGTTATATGTTTGGTAAGAGGTAATTGTATTTGGAATGTCTAGTGTTTTGTATACATAGGGTAAGGAATAGTAAATTAAATAACGCTATTTTATTAAATGTGTAGTGTGTGGAGTGAAGCATTTCATACAGGAAGTGATAAATGGAAGTGGAACTACTTGAGGAGTTGGATGAGAAATTGAAAGGTGGAGTTAGTTTGGGTCTGTAAATATGAGATACGTTTGATTGTTAAGAGAGGCAGTGATGAGGTGAAGTTATTTTGGCTGATGATGGATAGTTATAGTGGTTACAAGTGGGAATAGTAAATTAAATATTATTATTTATTGCATGTATAATGTGTGGAGTGAAACAGTACACACAGGAACTGATAAGTGAGGGGATTACGGCACACTATTGCAGCGGGTATATGCAATGCCTTGGCTTAATCAGCGAACCGGTAGTAGGTCAGGGACTGTGTAAGGTAGTACTTACGGAATATGCGAGGTTCGCGAGATTCAGCCAGAAGAGGGGAGGAGGTCGCTCAACCTCCTTGTGCTGAGTTGCCATTTCTATTTTCGTGAGTAGCCTCGCGATTCCATGGCAACCACAAGTTATATGGTATTCACTGATTTCCACCGCACAGTGATCACTGCGGGGAGGGCCCACTATTCCATTAACTTACCTTTTAGTTAACTCTATTGTTGTTTTGGTTATTCGAGTACTTTTGTCTATTATTATGCTTATTATTATCACATTATTATTTTATCTATAGTTGAATATGTTCGCCTAGTTTGGGCAATGTCATTTTTCTCCATTAAGGATCACTAAGGTAGGAAAGACTGTAGATCCGGAGGGAAATAATAATTGTAATAAATAAATAAGGATAACAGCGGTATTGAGCAGTTTATCTTCGTCTACTATTTTTTTCTCACACCTGTGGAGTCGCGGGTTCGACCTGCACAGCACGTGTGGATTTGTCCATGTTTTACGGTCAGATGCCCTTCCTGATACCAACACTATATGGAGGGATGTAATCACCATAGCGTACTTCCGTGGTGGTTGGTGGTGTGGTGCCCTATACGAATGTGAAGAGGAGAGTTTTGGGTCAGACGTAATTAAAACCACCGTTCAGGCCGTGAATCGAACAGGGGACCCACTGAACTGAAGGGTAGTACGCTGACCATTCAGCTAACTAGTCAGACTTTGAATAACATATCGATTTCAAGAATGTACATTCGTGAAGGAATTTGTACGATGGAAATGTGATCATTAATTTAGAAGCTGTGTCGTATCTGTTTCTCTTTCTGGAATTCGAGTGAAATAAACCTACACAAAGCAATTGATATTGATTAGATAACTGATGATGCCAGCTACGAGGCGTGGACTTTGGAACTGGGGCAATTTACCCAGATGTAGTTTTAATTTGTTTTAACGAAGACTTCACGTAGGCACGAACGCAATTCAAGCCATGAAATACTTCGTTCCCGTTGTGGTCGTATCCCCGAACTAACACTGTACAATACAACATATGGGATAAAAAATAGGTGGTTGATTGATTGATAAGGAGCTGTTAGATTGAAGCGATTAGTACACAGCGGTAATGAGATTGGTTAGTGAGATCCACGCTCGATTTCCGGTCGGGACAAGGTTGATGTATGGCGTCCAGTCCATTTGACCACAAGCCTGTGGGACAACGTGGCGTGAATTCACTAACACATGTCGTCAGGAGGGATTCGAAACGCGCTTATTTGGTTGTTGGAACGATCCAACGAAGAATATACTCAATTCAGGTCACCCTAGACACCAGACACAGATCATAAAGTACATTCCCATCACTCTTTATACGAATAATCCTGAAATTCAGTATATTTTATACCTGAAACCACGCTGTTAGGTGCTCTGTAAACGAATTCTATATCAGAAATACAGATGTAGGGGGTTACTGCACAAACTAACTTTCTTCAGCTTATCCTAAGTATTTTAAGGTCGCTGGGTCCATCCTGGTTCATTTAGAATTTGATCGAGGTATAAGGTGAGATACCATTCCTGAAGCCATCTGATATTTTTAGGTGATAATTTCAACCCGGATACACCAGTTTTCAAACCTCAGCCGTCCAGGTGGATAATTAACAACTAAGCCACTGCGTTCATGTCGGACTCGTTGTCTGAATGGTCAGCGAACTGGCCTTCTGTTCGGACGGTCCCGGATTCGATTCCCGGCCGGGTCGTAGATTTTAATCTTAATTGGTTAATTCCGATGGCTCGGGGGCTGGGTGTGTGTGGCGTATTCAACATTAGAAATCATTCTAGGTAGGGCCCTCATCTTCACAGACATGCAGTTCGCTTAATAGGCCGTCTACGAGAAAAAGACCTGCACCAGGCCTCTCCGGAGGCCATACGCTATTATTAACTGCTTTCATCACGTTCTCAAAGCTGAAATTTTACAACTCTTTTAGTGTATTGGAGACGGTTTATAAAGAGTATGAATTTATATTTATATCCGGAATTTAGCACGATGATCAGCGTACCGGATTTCGGTTCAGGGGACGTCTAGTTAATTTCTCTGGCTGCGGTACCGCGTACTTGTGTTCATCTTAGTACGCATCTCTTCATTTACACTGTGATAATACATATATCACACCCCCGCATTATATTTATTATTATGTCTATTCTGTATTAAAGTATTCATCTCATGTATTAAATGAAGCTGGAAAGTTGTCCGTAATTTGCGTACAGTACTTCCAAAAGTAAAATAAAATGCGAAGCTATTTATACAAGACAAACATACCATGAGAAACTTACATGAGTCATTTCTGCGACTAGTGACTTAGCCAAGTTGATTGCATCAGCATGACAGCTACTGGTCCAAATGTACAATTTCAGGGTGTGTCTTCACAGGACGACTTTGTTGGAAAGTATACCTCTAATAACTAAAGTTGATATCTGACAGGTAGGGTTGGAGGGAGGAGCATTGCACGTGCCATTTCACGTTGTTGCCACCAGTCCAGCAAACCTTTCTCTTACCCCCCGCTTCCGGCTCACTTGTTCCCTCGTTCATTCTGACCGCTGTGATCTGACCTGGCCAGGCGGTGTCGTCCCATTTGCGATCACTCTTATCAGTGACATACAAACAGTCAGGTTGCTGTGAGGGAATTCCTTACTGAAGGACTGGTACAGGAAGACATTTCTCAAGTAACTGGCGAAACTGGGATTCTTAAGAATCGTATGTTGGAACTCATTAAATTACTTATATTTACCGTTTATATCGTTCATATGCCTTTGCTGGCAGGACCTAGTGTTTACAGTGCACCATGTCTTCTGGTATAGGCTAGAGCAATTTTGTTACTTTCATTGATCTGTCTCTGTCTTATCCTTGACTTTGACAATATGAAAGTGACTGAGGTATGAGCGATGCTAGTAATGCCATTCCATGTGCAGCCAGTCCCTGTTATGAATGGTGTGAACATGTTGCTCATAGGGTCGGTTGGTGCATGCATTTCAGTGGGCTTGGCAGACTGATATGTAATAGCAACTTCTGGCTCGGTGAGGAAAGCAACGGGAAACTACCTCACTCCTCATTTCCCTAGTACGCCTCTTCAGTGATGCCTAGGCCATCTATGACAGCTGATGGCAGAGCTGTTGAGGATCCAACCAGCCTTAGGGCTGAATACTGAACATACATACATCGTTCATATCGGGTCTGACAAAGAATAAACAGGACTCAAATAAACCTTTCATTTAGATTTGCCAGATGGTTGTGGGTGTAAAGGCAGTTAAATGAGTTTTAAGAAGTAGGACAAAAGATGGGCGTATTAAAACCGTTGAATTTTACCCTTTCCGATTTCAAACAAAGGATTTTGCTGTAACACTTCTTCGACAGTGCTACCCTTCTTGAAGCAATTGTAGCTCATCTTATACTTAACTTAACTTACACTTTCTTATACAGTAGGGGGCACAATTAAATTACTGCTTAAATCATGCTCAAACTGTTCAACTATTCATTCTGACACGTTCAGTAAACAGCTGTTCAAAATACAATTTGCCTACTTTCTTCCATCTGTATGTATGTCTACCCCTTAGCCTCGTTTCCTGATATCCGGTGGGGATGAGATGAGAGTAATGTATACGGCCTATTTCTACGGCCAGATGCCTTTCCTGACACCTCAGTTGAGAAACTAATGAAGATGAAATGTGTTATGGTGAATGAAATTGGGTAAGGGAGTGGGAGGACTCAGCTCTGGCCTGTGGATAGGAACTGTACCGGCATTTACCTGGAAGTGAAAATATTAAACCACACAAAACCATTTTGAGAACAGCCGACGGTGGGGTTCAAACCCACGCGTTTCCCGAATGCAGAGCTTGGATCCACAGCCATAGTGCGCTCAAACGAGCAGCCACCTACATAAGTAAAATTAGTCTGTACGCTCGGATTAGACGTTCAAGATTTCAGAACTTAATGTTAAGAAAATGTTTAGACTGAAATAAGTTGAAGAAATTATAACTCTAAAATGATAGCGCGGAAAGATGAGATTGCATTCGGGAAATAGTGGGTTCGAACCCCATTGTCGGCACCCCTGAATATGGTTTTCCGTAGTTTCTATTTTCACGACAAGCACGTGTACCTTAATTAAGGCTACGGCCGTTTTCCTTCCCACCTCCAAGCCCTTTCCTATCCCAATGTCGCCATAAGACTTATCTGTGTCCTTCCGACGTAAAGCCAGCGGTAAGAAAAAACATCCCTGACCTTTCCGTAAATTTCTGTAAAAGTATCCATAATATAAAGCACAAGGCTTGCCTCTCTTCGTCTCAAAGACCTGCACGTCGTAAGTAAGCACGCAGATAACAAAAGCTGCATTAACGATGGATGACTACAGCTGGAATAATTACAGTATGTTAAAAACTATAGACTTAATATTACCTCAAAAAAACTTTCAAGAGAGAGGGGACGGGTTGGGAGAATCCTTATCACACGGTTGCTTGGAGTGCGCCCTAATTAGCAGTCCCCCTGCTGCATGGACGTTGGAAAACCCCGATAGGCTGCTGATAATTTTACAGTGATCGCAAATGGGACACGAACTGGCCTTTCTTCACATTCTTTTTTTCCACTGTAATGGGAGTGAACGCAAATGGGTCAAATTTTGCTCTGATCGCAAATGGGACTGATCGCAAATGAGACACAACCTGGGACACAGCCATAGGAACAAGGCACCTGGAACTGACATACTCTCAGACTTACTGACCGCCTTAGGAGCAACCAGCATGGGGAGGTTATTCAGTTTAGTGTGTAAGATACACGAAAATTGCAATGCCATTTTAGGCAGAAGGTTGTTTTACCTATTCCCAAGTCATCAGGTGCTGACAAGTTTGAAAATTACTGCACCATTAGTTTAGTATCTCTGGCTTGCACAATTTTAACACGTAGCCTACTAATTACAGAAGAATGGAAATACAAGTTGAAGCTGAGTTGGGAGAAGGTCACTTTGGCTTCAGAATAAATGTAGGAATACGTGAAGCAGTCCAATCTTTACGCTTGATATTAGAGGATCGAATTAAAAGAGACAAGCCTACGTACATTGCATTCATAGATCTAGAAAAGGTAGTCTATAATGTTGATTGGGCCAAGCTATTTGAAATTCTTAAGGTGATCGGGATCAGATACCGAGAAAAAAGTATTGTATACAATTTGTACAACAATCAGCCTAGAATTATAAGAAACGAAGGCTATGCAAAATAAGCAGCAACCCAGAAAGGAGTGAGGCAAGGCTGCTGTTTGTCCCGTCTCCTTTTCAGTGTTTACATAGAACAGGTTTAAAGGAAAATAAATGAGGAATTTTGAAAGCGAATCACAATCCAAGGAGAGGAAATCAAAACTCTGAGATTTGTCGATGATATTGTTATTTTATCTGAGTCTTGAGAAAATTTTCAATGTCATTGAAATCATTTAGGAAAAGGCTAGGAAAATAACAGGTAGGGAATCTGCTACCTGGGCGACTGCCCTACATGCAGATCAGTATTGACTGATTGATCTGGAGAAATTGCTGAATGGTATGGAACTTTGCTGGCAAAAGAGTACGACGTGGAAATAAGAAATCCGAAAATTTGACTGGAGTGCAGTCGAATGTAGTCAGGTAATGCTGCAAATATTAGATTAGGAAATGAAGTCTTAAAGGAAGTCCCCCCTCATGGCACTACAGCCCTTGAAGGGCCTTGGCCTACCAAGCGGCCGCTGCTCAGCCCGAAGGCCTGCAGATTACGAGGTGTCCTGTGGTCAGCACGACGAATCCTCTCGGCCGTTATTCTTGGCTTTCTAGGCCGTCAGATATCTCCTCAACGTCTATTCACGTAGGCTGAATGGACCTCGAACCAGCCCTCAGGACCAGGTAAAAATCCCTGACCTGGCCGGGAATCGAACCCGGGGCCTCCGGGAAAGAGGCAGGCACGCTACCCCCTACACCACGGAGCCGGCCTTAAAGGAAGTAGATGAATATTATTACTTGGGTGGTAGAATAACTCGTTGCTGTTCGGGTACAAGGTCATATCTCACAACGCTCTTCCTTTCCATTATTTTCCTTAAGACTGATCACGCCACCCAGCCACATATGAATATGCAGGCCATGAGAACAATTTTCGTTATGTTCATTTTCCTATGCTTACATGTAAAGGACAGTGAACCTTAAGTACCTTATACTGTAGGAGTGCCTAAATAAAGCATGCAAACATTCATTCCTAGAGTGCGGTACGGCCAAACAGCGACGAACTAATGATGGCAGAAGTAAGGCGCAGACTAGCACAAGGAAATAAGACTTTTCTTTAAAAAAAAAAAAAAAAAAACCGCTCACTTCGAACCTTGATATAGGAATTAGAAAGACTTTTTGAAGACTTTCGTCTGGGGCGTGGCATTGCATGGAAGTGAAACATGGAAGATAACTAGCTCAGAAATAAAAAGAATAGAAGCTATTGAAATATGTGGTGTTACAGAAGAATGATGAAGGTGAGATGGGTTGATCTAAACAGGAATGAAGAGATACTGAATCGAATTGGTGAGAGGAGAATGATTTGGTGAAATTTGACGAGAAGAAGAGATAGAATGATAGGGCACATCTGGACTTGTTCAGTTAGTTTTTGAGGGAAATGTAGGCGGTAAAACGGCAAGGGTAGACCCAGGTATGAATATGACAAACAGATTAGAGTAGGCGTAAGATGTTGTCATTACATGGAAATGAAAAGATTAGCACAGGATAGGGTGGCATGCAATGCTGCATCAAACCACTCTATGGACTGATGACCCAAACAACAGCAGCAGAACAACAACAATAACAACAACAACAGCAACAACAACAACAAAAATAAGGAATGCAAGAACATTGGCAGAAAATTGCGTTTGTTGTACTGCAAGTTATGCCCATGAGTAAGTTCTTGGACATTTGAAAAATTAATTCCAGTAATTGTCGAGAGCAAATTAATTTTAAGTAGGCACATTGTATCCCTGGGCGCAGTATGTGTGTGGCTTTGTTAGGGTATCGAATAATAACGTTCGTAGAACGTAAACGTTCTTATATGCCATATTCGGAGTGTGGGAAAAATGGCGTCCAATAATCACAGACTGTGACAGAAGGGAGCAGGACAACAATTACGATAGGAGACAATTCCCTAACTCGTAATTTTCCCCCAGAGTCAGATAAGTTCGTCATTTTCTGCTCATCTATATCTCGGGTAACGATCAGTAAATAAAAGGCAATGTTACAGCACATTCTTCCGTTTATCATAAGAGGCCAATAATGCAGACTAGATAAGATCCCAGATTACTCAATTGAACTACAGTGCACAATAGGTGAGCACAATGTTCCTTATATTACATTTATCCGTTCACAATGAAAGCCGGTGCACAACGGAAAATACATGTGGCACCATATGATTACATTGTGTACAGGATTCACCAGTGGCATTCGCAGAATTTTGACATTATCGGTGTTTTGAAATTTGTGTGTTATTTTTTTTTTTGCTAGGGGCTTTACGTCGCACCGACACAGATAGGTCTTATGGCGACGATGGGATAGGAAAGGCCTGGAGTTGGAAGGAAGCGGCCGTGGCCTTAATTAAGGTACATTTGCCTGGTATGAAAATGGGAAACCACAGAAAACCATCTTCAGGGCTGCGGATAGTGGGATTCGAACCTACTATCTCCCGGATGCAAGCTCACAGCCGCGCGCCTCTACGCGCACGGCCAACTCGTCCGGTGTGTGTTATTATTATTATTATTATTATTATTATTATTATTATTATTATTATTATTATTAATATTATTATTATCATCATCATCATCATTATTATTAATATTATTATTATTGTTATTATTATTATTTTTAATATTATATCACTTTATGGTATATCTATTAAACTTTTCGAGTAGGACATATTCATAAATTCCCTAATTAAATCTAAAAATATGTTTTTCCATAGCCTTAGGCTGCAATTTTTTTTTACATCTGTTTCATTTAGTAGGGTAAACCTACCTTATTTCGTGACATACTTTATTTCGTGATACGCGACATATTGTTGATCCTGAAGTAAGGTAGGCGTTTTACACTTAGTTCCAACAGTCCTCAGTACATAGCAGGAGTGCTTTTTACACGGGGAAACTATTTTGAGCGGGAATTTCAGCTGGGTGAAGGACAGGCAGTTGATTGTATGCTGTGCGGATGGAAACACGCTACTTGTTGGTCTGTCCCTGTAGTAAAACGTTATTAAGGTTAGTTGGTCAAGTAATTATTCAGACAAGTATATGCACTTATATTCTCTAAGGAACACACTTATAATATCAGTAGCCAGAGTTGGATTTAAGTGCGTTATTAATGATATAATTGCTTAAGAAAATGACTACGGCTCTTACGTTTTGTGTCCATTTCAGACATAATGGCTCCAGCGTTAAGCAAATGTGTGCAGAAGGAAAACAGCAACAAGCTCAAAAAACCGGGTCTTGTGACGAAAGAAGACAAACCTATTTATCAGTTGACCTTCGGGAAGCGCTTCAGAAAGTTTTGGAGGAAAAGTGGTCTATACGCAAGGCTGCTAAACATTTCACCGTTCCGTGGAGTACTCTAAAAGAAAATATGACTATTGGAAAAATGGGTAGAGCGTTTGTCCTTACGAGTGAACTGGAGATTAAGTTCGTTAATTTCATAGTAAAAATGCAGGAAATAGAGATCGGTCTGAACGTTTACCGAATAAGACATGTTGCGTATGCTATGGCCAAAAAACAGTATGCAAACAATGACAAAGTTCCCATTCAGTGAAGTGAAAAATTGTGCAAGCTGGAAATGCTGCAGATGAATTCGGTCCACTTCTAATCATTTTTTAACGAGTGAGAATGTCAGATTCATTGACGAATGGTGCCTTCCTAACGCCTCAGTAGTCCTGTCATAGAGTGAATGGATTAACAGTGAACTTTTCTTAAAGTGGTTCATCAGATGCTATTGTATTTATGTGTAGTATTTGTGAATATGTCAGTGACAACGATACCGATACTAAAAATGAGTGAAAAGTGCGTGAAGTGAACTGTAACAATGCTCAGAAAAGTTATCACGGAGTTAAGTATAGTGTGTCACGGAATTAGGTATGCTATCACGAAATTAAGTAGTACACCCACTTCGCTTATTACATGTTATAACTCCAAATGTATTGCATTTCTTGAACGTTCTTTATCATGTGTTTGTAGAATAATGTATTGGTACTCAGCATGTAAAATATAAAATTCCTAGATCGAGTATTTTTCCTGATATATTACTTACAATCCTTAATATCACGAAGTTAGGTTTACCCTATAATAAAACTGCTTGTGCCAGTGTAACATGCCATTATTTCATTTCGGTTACACAATAATCATATACCGTGCTTTAATCAACGGTTATTTGTATATACGATAGGTAAGCACTTTACATAACAATAAAATCCATGGAAGCAATTAAATATATCGAAGTGCATTTAACTTAATACAAATATCACTAATAATTTTTTTTTGCTATTGGCTTTACGTCGCACCGACACAGATACGTCTTATGGCGACGATGGGACAGGAAAGAGCTAGGACTGGGAAAGAAGCGGCCGTGGCCTTAATTAAGGTACAGCCCCAGCATTTGCCTGGTGTGAAAATGGGAAACCACGGAAAACCATCTTCAGGGCTGCCGACAGCGGGGTTCGAACCTACTATCTCCCGAATACTGGATACTGGCCGCACTTAAGTGACTGCAGCTATCGAGCTCGGTACTAATAAGTTTACTAAGACTGAAGAGTGAAAATGGAATGATGAATCCACACTCTATTTGCCGGCCTGAGTGGCTCAGACTGTTGAAGCGCTGGCCTTCTGACCCCATCTTGGCAGGTTCGATCCTGGCTCAGTCCGGTGATATTTGAAGGTGCTCAAATACGTCAGCCTCCTGTCGGTACATTTTCTGCCACGTAAAAGAACTCCTGTAGCCAAATAAGTTTATACGGTGTCGGCATTATTTTATTACATGCCGGTAATTTTGTAGCTTGTTAATAAGCGGCATGACTTCGATGCTCCTTTGTCCACGCTTTGAGAGCCACCGCACCAGTGAGAGCACTGCCGCGTTCTCAGAATCTGAATGACAGCTACTTGTGTCCCACGTTGAGTGATGGACTGTACGTGGAGTAGCCCCAGGCACAGGGTTTATATTATTGAAAAGGGGAGGGCGGTCTCTACCTTATGTCACTAGATTTTGTTACTCAGACAGTGAGAAATTAGAGGAGAGAAAACGATTAGGGATTTTTAAAAATAGACTCAAATAACGAATAAGTACGCCAATTTTAATTTTATATAGATCTAGTATTGAAAAGTGGTTAAACTTTCGAGGGGGGTGTTCAAACCCGGTAACACACCCCTACCCCCGCTTGCGTACGCCTCTGGGTTTCACAGTCCAAAGAACTATTATCACTTCAAAATCTCAACATATGCAAAGGTGCATTTGATTGCTTTTTGTAGGACATCTCCGCAATTATAAACTGTTATAATTTAGAGTGTTCAGTCCGTAAATCTTTGTAAATTACCTAATAATTTGAATATGTAGCTAGTGCTGTAGCACCCACCTCCTCCTTCCACGTCTCTTATCTTCAAATTATTAAATATTGTTTAATCATCGTCTTTTAGCCCTCTCTGTGGACTATTTATCGCCTACAATTTCTCGATTAATTAGCGCCCACAAAAATTAAAGGGTAAAAAACAGGCGTTTCCTGCTGCAAGGGAACAGTTCAGTAATAAGCTGTCAAAGATGTCTACATTTTTATTTACCTAACGCACCTTTCTAATGGCAGGAACCTTGTCTAAGGTCATGATGGCTCCCGACCCACTTTAGTTTCTTCCAGCAGTGGGAAATTGGAGCCGTTTTAAATCACTCTTCCCGTGAAATACTGTATCTTCGCTGTAGCAGTTTGATGCTCTTACTTAGCATTCGATGATACGTTATCGGATGAGGGCATGGGCAAGCCCAAAGGTCAGGGCCAATGCAATGTCAATGCAGACGCCTGAATCAAACTGAGAGCGAATAGGCTGTAACACAAAAAGTTCTTGCCCTTGTTTTTGATTATATATAGCACTGAATCCTAAAAGTCAAATTTGCTAGGTCGAACATGTTGAAGTTAAAGTAATGATTAAACTAGTATGGTTTGCTCCTGAGAGCTGCTGGTGCGAAACTTGAGCTCAAACACCACAACTGGTTGGTTGTTCCCTTCTCATGTACGGTGCAACATGAAGTTCGTGTCTGGCGTTCTAGTGCATCTGTCTTCACAACGGTATAAATACTTTGCAGCACTACGATATACCGCTGGATTTCTGTGCCCAAGGTACGGGGCTCGATTCTGGCTCAGACCAGTGGTATTTGAAGATGTTCAGATGCGCCTGGCTCGATTTGGTAGAATTCCCAACACGTAAAGGAACTCCTGTGGAACACCATTTCCGGGACCTTGACGTTGACATGTTGAGGCAGTGAGTACACTTTTACGGTTTGTTCCTTAACGCTACTGGTGCCACCACAAGAAGTCGCAAAGAGGGAAAAGTAAAATTATTGTTATTGTTATCACGATAACAGGGCTGTACGGTTATGCAATATCTACACATATACGAACATATAAATTCATTCGATTTTCCTTTCATCCGAGCGAGTTGAGTGTGCGATGCGGGCCGTGTAGCTGTTATCTTGAATTCGGGAGATGGTGGCTTAGAATACTACTGTTGCCAGCCCTGAAGACGGTTTTTCCGTTGTTTCTCTTTTCTCACTGGGCAAACGGGCTGTATTTTAATAAAGGTCACGGTGGCTTCCATCCTATTCCTAGCCCTGTCCTATTCCATCGTTGCTATAATATTTCTCTCAGTAGGTGCGACTTAAAATAAATAACAAAAAGAACGTCCTGATTCCCTTTGTCACGGCTTCTTATTATTGGATGGCATTTTTCATACAAACTATATATCGATTTTTTATACTGAGCATGGTATTACGATATGAGGCTCTGGAGTATTACAGTTTCTTGAAACAGGGCCAATTATCATTTACACTTTCTCCCGCACTTCCTTTTGGCAACTGTTTGTGTGTTTCAGCAAATCACGAGCAATGAATTTAATTCACGCATATGCTTCGTAATTTCAGTTCTTGCTAGTGGTTTTAACGTCGCATTAACATATCGAAGGTTTCGGTGATGCAAGCGGAGCAAAGGGGTAAGATCGGGAAGATATAGGCCGTGGCCTTAATGAAAGTACAGTCACAGGATTTGCCTGGTCTGAAAATGGGAAACTACGAAAAAACCATCTTCAGAGATACCGACGGTGGGGCGCGAACCCACCATGACCCGAATGTAAGCTCACAGTTACGCGACCCTAACTGCACTGCCAACTCGCTTGATAATTTCAGTTCTGTTTGTGGCTATGCTAGTTGCTTTACGTCGCACCGACACAAATAGGTCTTATGGCGACACGATGGGACAGGGAAGGACTAGAAGTGGGAAGGAAGCGGCCGTGGCCTTAATTAAGGTACAGCCCCAGCATTTGCCTGGTGTGAAAATGGGAAACCACGGAAACCATTTTCAGGGCTGCCGACAGTGGGGTTCGAACCTACTATCACCCGAATACAGGATACTGGCCGCACTTAAGCGACTGCAGCTATCGAGCTCGGTATATTTGTGGTTATGAGGGAAAGAAAACTATTTATTTCACTGGGGTAAGTACACTTAGTTTATAAAGTGAAGAGTAATAGGCTACTAGTTGTCATAAGGTCATCAACTGGATTCTTAGAAATGTAGACATAATTTCAGAGGTAGAGGATAAAAACCCTCCCTTAGGTGCATTTTTATCCGAGGTAAAACTAATTAATAATAATAATAATAATAATAATAATAATAATAATAATAATAATAATAATAATAATAATAATAATGTTATGTTTTCTTTACGTCCCACTAAATACTTCTACGATTTTCGGAGACGCCGAGGTGCCGGAATTTAGTCCCACAGGAGTTATTTTACGTGCCAGTAAATCTACCGATACGAGGCTGACGTATTTGAGCACCTTCAAATACGACAGGACTGAGCCAGGATCGAACCTGCGAAGTTGGGGTCAGAAGGCCAGCCCCTCAACGGTCTGAGAAACTCAGCCTGGCCGAGGTAAAACTACATTCTTTGTGTTTGTTTACTTTCTCGCATGCTTACTTGCTTTACTAACACGTGCTAAGTCCGACTCGTTGTCTGAATGGTCAGCGTGTTGGCCTTCGGTTCAGAGGGTCTCGGATTCGATTCCCAGCCTGGTCAGGGATTTTAACCTTAATTGGTTAATTTCAGTGCCTCTGGGGCTGGGTGTGTGTGGCGTATTCAACATTAGAAATCATCCTAGGTAGGGCCCTCGTCTTCACAGACATGCAGGTCGCCTAAGAGGCCGTCTACTAGAAAAAGACCTACACCAGGCCTCGCCGGAGGCCATACGCCATTATTATAACACGTGCTAACAGTTCCGTGTTTTGAAAATACGGAACATACGGGAATATAAGCTGGTTACAAAGGGTTTTGAATCCTTCTTACCGAGCTCGATAGCTGCAGTCGCTTAAGTGCGGCCAGTATCCAGTATTCGGCAGATAGTAGGTTCGAACCCCACTGTCGGCAGCCCTGAAAATGGTTTTCCGTGGTTTCCCATTTTCACACCAGGCAAATGCTGGGGCTGTACCTTAATTAAGGCCACGGCCGCTCCCTTCCCGCTCCTAGCCCTTTCCAGTCCCATCGTCGCCATAAGACCTATCTGTGTCGGTGCGACGTAAAGCAACTAGAATCCTTCTTCTTCTCCTCCTTCTTCTTAATCTGTTTACTCTCCAGGGTTGGATTTTCTCTCTGACTCAGCGAGGGATCCCACCTCTACCGCCTCAAGGGCAGTGTTCTGGAGCGTGAGACATTGGGTCGGGGATACATCTGGGGAGGAGGACCAGTATCTCACACAGGCGGACTTACCTGCAATGCTTGACAGGGGCCTTGTAGGGGGATGGGAAGATTGGAAGGGATATACAAGGAAGAGGGAAGGAAGCGGCCGTGGCCTTCAGTTAGGTACCATCCCGGCATTTGCCTGGAGGAGAAGTGGGAAACGACGGGAAACCACTTCGAGGATGGCTCAGATGAGAATCGAACCCACCTCTACTCAGTTGAGCTCCCGAGGCTGAGTGGACGCCGTTCGACCCCTCATACCACTTTTCAATTTTTTTGTGACAGAGCCGGGAATCGAACTGAGGCCTCCAGGGGTGGCAGCTTATCACGCTAACCACTACATCACAAAGGCGGACGTTTTTTAAATCCCAATAACGGTATTTCACTGCGAATATTCTGATATGAATCTCTTATATTGAATTTCACGTGAACTGAAACTTATATTTATTACATAATATATCAGTACAAAGAATAATAAAGTTGTTATGAAAAATAAATAGTAAATTCAATGATAGTGTCATCATTCATTATTACCGTACAAGAAATAACCATTTTGTGATGAGACAATGAGATTGTTGCTTGTCAACGTCCATGTACTTAGTTGAGTTTCTAAACACAAACAAACTATTTGTGTTAGTGTTCGGACAAGTTACTGCTTTGAGTGAGTCTTCTCTTTAACCACAGCCTAGATCCGTGAGATGACTTCATTCTCGGTTTCTCAATATTCTGTAGGGTTTCTGTAACTCCAAAGTCCAAGTGCTGTACAGGATGCTCGCCTAGTAGACGTTGTGGGGCCAGAGCCTGTTTTTCATTTCATCAGAAGGAATCTAATGAAAGTGCCTATCGAGCGAGAGATTATAGAACCTATGTCTATCCCTTAGTTCCATTTCCTTGATCCGTGGCCGGGGATGAGGTGAGATTAAAATATATGGCATGTTTCTACGGCCGGATGCCTTTCCTGACCCCGACCTCAACTGAGGTTCTAGTGGACATGAAATGAATGATGGTGAACGAAATTGCCTAAGCATTAACTTTGGCATACGAATAGGAACTGTTATGGCCTTTGGCTGGAAGTGAAAAATGGGGGATCACAAAAAACCTTTCTCAGAACAGCCGAAGGTGGGGTTGGAACCCAATCGTCTCCCTAATGCAGAGTTTGGTTTCATAGCCGTAGCGCGTTAACACACGCGGCCACTCTACTCGGTCGATAGATGTATAGAACAAGATTGAATAATTTTACTGGTAGTCAGGGTAAGATGTGCTAGGAAAGAGTACATAATTCTTCCTCCTCAGTAAAAAAAAGAAAGGAATAACACGTGTCCGTAAAGTAACCGTAGAGAAATGGGGTGAAGTATAAATAGGCAAGAATAATCAATATTCTTGTTCAGAGTGTTTATTTGGACAGAAAATGAAATATAACAAGGAATAAAATTTGTTACCTTATAATTCGTTATCTTGAATCTTTACCTTGGATTTCAAATCCCACACTGTTCTTTTACTGTTCGTACTTTCCTACACGTTTCTAGTTTTGCCATCGTCACTGTTCTATGATCACCACCAAATGCTTCCCCCAGCCATGGCAGTAACATTAATCATCCATCAATATTTCTTCGAAGATATTCACATTCAAGCGTAGAAAGGTATGTCGTTAGCTTGTACTGTAATATAGAGTGGTGTTATTATTTATTCACTTTGTACTGCTTCTTACGCTACAATTTTAGGCATGATATGGAATTAATATAATACACAGTTCAAAAAAATTAGGGGAACATGTTTTGTAACGTCTGGTATGTGAACGTTAATTTGGTAGATGGGGTTCCAATGGTCGTACAGCATACCTTGATATCTTAGCTACTCAGGGTATGTCAAATCGAATTTATACTCCATCTGTAGGCGTAGCCATGCATTAAACTCTCAGGTGACCTCTCAGAACAAAATGAATAGCGGTGCATCCGTGTGTCGTCGTATGGTACACGACTATTGCGGTCATTTGAGCACGTTGTACGTAAACCACCATATCCCATGAGACATCTTAACGAGGTTCAAGTTGCAAGGGCCGTCACTTTGATCCAGGAAGGATGGACTTTTCGTCGTGTCGTTGTGGATCTCAATGTCTCTCCGTCAGTTATTCAACGCTTGTGGAATCGCTACAGTTAGACAGGCCAGTTCACAAGGAGGCTTGGACAAGTTCGTGGACGCATGACAATCCCACAGGATGACCGATAACTGACCACCTATGCGTTGCGGCGTCGTTCAGCAACTGCCGGGGAACTGCAACAAGACCTCAGGAGTGTCACTGGAGCCACGGCGTCTGACCAGACAGTACGGAACAGGTTAAGAGAAGTGTCCTTGCGACCCTGACGTCCTGTTTGAGTGCCCCCTTTAACGCAGCAACATCACGCAGCTCGCCACCTGATTATCCGTACCCACGTCAACTGGCAACTTCGAGAACGGAGACCTGTGTTGTTCACAGACGAGTCCAGATTTTCCCTGACACAGCGTGATGGACGTCAACATGTATGGAGACGCCGTGGTGAGCAGTTCATGCAAAATGATGTCCAGGAAGGCGACCGATTCGGACAACGTTCTGTGATGTTGTGGGGTGGCGTTAGTATTGATGTCCGTACGGATCTTGTCGTTGTCCGTGGTAATCTTACCACTGCGATGTACATCGAGCAGATACTGCTACAGCATGTGTTGTTTGCTGCATACGGCGTTGACGCTGAATTCGTACTCATGTACGACAATGCCAGGGCTTATGTAGCGCGCATCACCAGAGCTGTCTTTTGAGAACTGGACATTCAAGAGATGGAATGGCCGGCAATGAGTTCCGGCCTTAATCCCATCGAGCATGTGTAGGATGGACTTGACAGAAGTGTTCGTGGACGTCCTGTTCCACCACATACTCTCCAAGACCTCGATCAGTCTCTCATTGAAGAATGGGAACTGATACCGCAACGTGACCTCCGTCAACTTATACGGCGCATGCCACGTAGGTGTCAAGCTGTGATAAATTCTCGTGGAGGACATACGCCGTACTGAAGCTCTCCAACTGTGATAAAGTACACTCTGGAGGACCCTTATCACTTTGTTTTCACCCCTACTTGGACATTTCCGTTTGTGTTCTGAAAATTAACGCGAATCAATCGATGTTCCTTTTTATACTTCAACGGTAGAGAATAAAGGTTTAGTTGGTAATATACCTGGGTGTGAGGTATTGTTTAGTGGAGCATGGCATACGTTCAAAAACATGTTCCCCTAATTTCTTTTGAACTGTGTACTAAAAATCTAAAATAGTGTATGGTCTCTGTATTCGTCGTTTTAAAAGAAAGGGTTTTAAGGTCCTTACCTAACTGGACATAATCATAATGATTATTAGGGTTCGACAGGATATTAGCAAACGTTTTGTGCATATGTCCAGTTATGACCCATAATTTTGAGCAATGTTCTTGGCCTAGTGAGCGGAGACTTAATACATACAGATATATATATATATCTTCATTAACGACTGTTGCTTTCAGCGTTCGGTGTAGAAGCGTCAGTGAACGTATTATGTGTTTCTACAGCCCTCAATATTACCTCTTCCAGGTCTACACCTCCTACCTTGAAATCATTAAATACTGAATTAAACAATTTCTCTTCTAGGTCTCACTCTCCTTCTTTCACGACTGTGCCTATTATAATTCTAGTCCACTTCATTTATCCATCATGTTGCCACCACCAATGTTGGCTGGTTGGGCACGGCTCATCCATCGAGTTCATGCTTAACTCAGTCCTATCTCTTCAGTGCGAGAGTCCACTTGTTATGTTCTCACCTATTTGCATCAGCAATTATTCTCGCTACTTACAAGTATGTTACCACTAGGTTATGTATAATATATCCTGAGCCACCCCACCTTGCAATCCCATGCAACGAAGTCAGATGGTCGGACGGTCCCGCTTGCATACTCACTTCCCTTTTACAGAATATCCTTGATCTCACCTACGTGCTGACTGGATTAACTTTCCAATCATCTTAGGTTTCTTTTAAATTAGATTTTAACTTGGAAACGCTAATTTTCATATCACGCTTACTGCAATTTTATTCAAGCTCTGCTATTTTTCAATACAGTCTGCCATTAAGATGAAGTCTTTGATGTACGCTAAATTATGTACCACATTTTCTCTCAAGTAAATCCTCTTATGCCACTCTATGCGCTTGCTGATGTGAACTATGGAAATGATGAACAATAAGGGTGGAATATTGTCCTTATATAAACTTCGGTAACTATTTAGAACATAGAATTTATGCTCACTGCAGCCTGGTTGTCATCATAAATAACTTTGATTGCCTGTTATAGCCTACTCTTCATCCCATAATTCCTCAATATATCGAAGATACGATGCAGGGGCGTACGCAGAAATTATTTTCGGGAGAGGATATTAAATATTAAAATTTGAAAACTTCTATAAAATAAGGTTGTGTGCATATTGTGAAATAAGAAACACTAAATTAAAATTTTCAGAATAACTCAATTTATTAAGACACATCACATCGGCAACAACTATGTCTTTCCGCAGAAACCGACATCAGTAGTTTACTTCGCAATGCGTACTGTTTGGTGTCTGACTCTCCGTCTGAAGTTCTGAATTCGCCACATCACAAATATTTTACCAGTTCGTGCCATACATTGTTCACACAGCCCTGTGCTGTAGGTCATTCAACTTCCCGCTTAACTGTACACTTTCTCCACAGGTCCACACTTCCTCTCCCTCAAACCCTTCTCTTGAAATCAAAAGACCGTACGGAGGTCTTATAATACAGTCTTCGTCCTTTGCTAATGACGTATGGGAATTACCTGCGAACTGCAATGTATTAACAAATGTACAGAGTGAAGGTGAAATGCCAGATCAAGCTCACTGTAGTATTTTTTAATGGAAGCATCAACACATTGTTGGCAAATACGTAGTTCAAATTAAAACCAAATCTTCATTTACATGGTTGCCACAAATAATTACAAGTTCTAAACTTCAAAAATTTTGAGGGGGGATCTAACCCCTCAATTCCCCCCCCCCCCCCACCTCTGCGAACGCCCCTGATACGATGGGACGTGGAGAATGATCAGCTTTTAACTTGGTGGGCTGAGGAAAGAAATATGTAGTGCTATCTGAAGAGGAATCATCAATGTTTGCACCTAAGACGCCTTGCTGAGAATGTGCAGTCGAGAGGAAGAACGACCTTGTGCGTCCAACAGGGTAATCAAATCACAAGCGGTTTCTGAAGCACAGTAAGAAAAGTGTGAAGTCCAGAAATTCGTGATATTTATGGTATATAGAATTTAAATTATGTTATTTAACAATGCGATTATTCAAGGAATGACTCTAGTGAATCATAAAATGATAAACGAAGAAATGGAGATACCTAGTCGAAATCATACTCTTGACAATACTAATACTAATCTCACTTGCTTTCTAATTTTTATAAATATGTTTGAGATGCTTATTTATGGACAGTTCTTTTATCTGAACATAGGCCTAGGTTTCACTTATTCTGCAATTATAAAGAGAAGCAGGTTGATTCCTGTTTTACCCCACACAGTGTCGAGGTCACGAATAGTGAAAGACTTTACCTTTCACTCTTCATGGGGCCTTCCATGGGCAGGATAAGGAGATCTCTCTGCCTTCCACTCAAGAAAGTTGAACGATACAACTGAAATGTCGAGACGCTGACCATGTAACTCTAATTCCTACAAGGACAAGTGGCTATAGTGCGTCTGTACCTTAAAATGGAACATGGAGTTAGATGTAGTATTTGCTTCTCATTTGCACTCGTACGTCTTGCAATTAGCTTCGTCCATTTTCACTTCCGCGATGTTGCCCATTTCTCAATAATCCAGAGTGAAAAATCAAATAAAATGATTGCGTGGTCTTTTAGAGAACTTCCGCTCTTTCTGACGATGTCAAACGTAAAGTTATACATTAATTAATACAAGGCTTAAATTTCAAAATTACCTTATTTTGGCCCGAATCTTTTATTTTTGCAGAAAAATAATTTATCATGCGATAGATAAAAATGCAATGATCAAACCAGAAAAATATTTTGTTTTGGATTGCATGATGTTGACATAAATTACTCTCTTTCCCTGGATAGTGAATTTTACATAAGAAGAAATCAATAATCTAAAAAATTAAGTACTCCGTAGCCCGCCTCTGTGGTGGCGTGTGGTTAGCGTGATTAGCTGTCAACCCCGGAGGCCCGCGTTCCATTCCCGGCTCTGCCACGAAATTTGAAACGGGGTACGAGGGCTAGAACGGGGTCCACTCAGCCTCGGAAGTTTAACTGAGTAGAGGTGGGTTCGATTCCCACCTCAGCCATCCTCGAAGTGGTTTTCCGTGGTTTCCCACTTCTCCTCCAGGCAAATGCCGGGATGGTACCTAACTTGAGGCCACGGCGGCTTTCTTCCCTCTTCCTTGTCTATCCCTTCCAATCTTCCCATCCCCCCACAATGCCGCTGTTCAGCATAGAAGGTGAGGCCGCCTGGGCGAGGTACTGGTCCTCCTCCCCAGTTGTATCCCCGACCCGATATCTAGAACTCCACGACACTGCCCTTGAGGCGGTAGAGGTGGGATCCCTCGCTGAGTCCGAGGGAAAAACCAAACCTGGAGGGTAAACAGATTAAGAAAGAAAGAAAGAAAGAAAGAAAGAAAGAAAGAAAGAAAGAAATACTCCTTGAAGATTCCCGGATGGAAACACAGAAAGTTCGGTAGCTCGTGGCCTATTTTTTTGTTGACTGTAAGATGTTGACTAAACCAGAAGAAATGTTTATAAATGTCTGAAATAGTTTTTGAAACAGACCAGAACTCGGTATCAAATAGCATTCAAAGTTATCGCACTTCCCGGCTCCATGGCTAAATAGTTAGCGTGCTGGCCTTAGGTCACAGGGATCCCGGGTTCGATTCCAGGCAGGATCGGGAATTTTACTCATAATTGGTTAATTCCTCTGGCACGGGGACTGCGGTGTATGTGTCGTTTTCATAATCTTTTAGTCCTCATCACGACGCGCAGGTTGCCTATAGTCGTCATATCAAAAGAGCTGCACCTGGCGAGCCGACGTCCTCGGACACATCCCAGCACTAAAAGCCAGACGCCATTTTTTGTGCCCAGCGCTACGTCACCTCCGTAGTATAGGTTTAGCCTCTGTAACTTCGGGCCATATGCCCACATAGGGTTTTAAGTATTTTCATGTGAATATCAAGGAGTGCAAGAGTTCGCCTCTTAACATTTTGATTTTCGGCCAGTCACTTTAACCTTTTCTTTTTTAACTAAGGCTAAGGGAAATGGCACCTATTGCCCCTGTTAAAGTTAACTGTTTCTCATACTATTTTCCTATGCAATTTCGACTGTTCAGCAAATAAGACAGTGCCTACCGTTGGTTTTTGTTAAAGGCTTGTAACTTCTAAAAGTTGGAGACTAGTCTCCTAGAGAGTAATTGTGTGGAGCAAAGACACTCTTTTCCCACTGTTATAAATTCTGGAACTTACGAGGGAACACATACGTGTGTTACACTCGGACTCGACTGAAATTTGGTAGGAATATTCGTGGGAGGCAGTAGAATGCTAAGGTGAAAACTGCATGTGCCCAGCGCAAGTTTAAACGCCAAAATTGAACAAATAAATAGTCGTAAAATTAGAAGTGCCGCGGGAGTATCGGAGTGTGGCGGAGAGGTAGGGAGGAATGAAGCAGTGGACGTGAACCAACCAGGCTGTAACGAGCTGCGCCAGCAGCCAGGCAGCGTATAGTTAGCGCGTTCCCCTTAACTTCCCGATCAGATGTGCAAAACGTAAGTATGAAAACAGCACATGAAACAAGTGTACAAAGGACGATATTTGAACAACGATGTCAATAAGGTTTGAAAAATTACATTGAGTAACAAGAACTCGGGCGTGAATTTTTCAAACCTTATTGGCATCGTTGTTCAAACGTCGTCCTTTGTACACTTGTTTCATGTGCTGTTTCAATATTTACGTTTTGCACATCTGATCGGGAAGTTAAGGGGAACGCGCTAACTATACGCTGCCTGGCTGCTGGCGCAGCTCGTTACAGCCTGGTTGGTTCACGTCTGCTGCTTTGCTCCTCCCTACCTCTCCACTACACCCTGATACTCCCACGGCACTTCTAATTTTACGACTACTTATTTGTTCAGTTTTGGCGTTTAAACTTGCGCTGGGGACATGCAGTTTTCACCTTAGCATTCTACTGCCTCCCACGAATATTCCTACCAAATTTCAGTCGAGTCCGAGTGTAACACATGTATGTGTTCCCTCGTTAGTCTCCTAGAGGAGTGATTGCTGTTGTTACATTTGCAGATTTTTAGTTTGAAGTTCAGTATGTAAAATTGTTGTCCTTTGATTATCCTAGACTTTTCTAATATTGTTATTCAAGCTCTCAAGCTAAACTTTTGTACCTGATTTTTGTTTATGGTCTAAACATGTTTAAAATTTGAAAAAAACCAAAACCTAAGGATGAAATAAAATCGTAAATTTTAAAGTTTTAAATTACTATTTAATCTTTTCTCTATCCACCCATTCATGCCCGCACTTTCTTACACCTCTGCGTTCCACAGAATCCCCGGAACAATATTCTTGAAAATATTATTATTGTTATTAAATTAAAAATATAAGTTACTACAGTATAATGTGTGCATTTAAGTCGTGCTCTGAACTTAGCCGTATCGTACCTAAATAATTGTATCGTCGTTCATCTATAGGGCATGAGGTACAATTAGATGCAACAAACAAACAAGTAAATAGCCTATATCGGTTTTTCACTAAAAACACATTTGTATAAGAGTTTCGCCTTGCAGAACTTCGTATGTGCTTCAGTGCGCCCAATTAAACACGTACTGTCTTTTAAGGTAGAGATGCACTATAGACAACAGTCGTCTTTGCCCGGTCCACGGCCATTAAAGACTAAATGAGTCTCTTTTCGTCCTTGAGTCATCATCGTAACGATACATAGCGTGAATCATTCTTTTGTAGAATGTGTATAATGCATGTCAGTCCTTGGGAACCAGGTTAATTATTCATTATTTCTCACAACCTACGAGTACTGAGATACCGAGTCTCTTTTAAAGGATGTCTGTTCTCACCAATGAGTAATGATCTAAACGTATTTCTTGATGTATTGTTCCTAAGCGGAGAATGTTAAGAAACCCCACAGCAAGTGCCCTACGAAGTACAATATTTTTTCTGAAATCTTGTGCAAAGCTAGTTGTCGTGTGAACAAATTAGGTAGAATACATGCTATTCACAATCACTCCGTCATTCCTCCGCCAAGGTATTCCTATGAGTTGACTTGCTCTAATACAGTTCATGTCTTTTACGTATAACTTTCAGTTCATAACCCTTCTGCTGCACCCTGCTCACTCTCATTACCTGATTCCTCCGACAAGTATTCACCCAAATTTGCATGGATAAACAAAGCTTCATTCACAATATAGCTGGTGATAATTTCACAGACTTGTAGGCAATTGTTGACGGCAACTAGAAATCCACGACCACTTTGCTTAGTACTAGTAAATTTACTTCTGTCCTTTCGGAAAACAGTATAACCATAGTCTCAGTTTAGAGGAGGAAATGGAGAGAGCCAAATTCGTCTTGGTAAACATAGTGATATCGTGAACACATGCTGATGAAGCCTTCCTTAAAGTTGACATCTTACTGCGTAGACCATTTGCATTCTGGTACAAGACAAGATATGACCGTAGAATTTGTAAGGTTTTTTGAAATATATCTTCACAGTACCGTTAATGTATTTAATAGTAAGATATGCTACTTCCAACTTTATTCGTTCAGCTATTTCCTTTCTCAAAATTTCAAGGTGCTGCCCTCGCTCTTAGTTCTATACATGGAGAGTTTTATATGTGCGTATTTGGGGTTTAAATTCGTGATGATTTCTTGGGAAAACCTCTTCAAAAGCGATTGAACATCAGCCTCAGAATTTAAAATAACTTTGCTAGGCTTAGTTTTATCAGAAGATAGTTTCCCTACACCAAATACCTCGATATGATTACACCAATATCCGAGTTGATTGCTAAACATAACTAATTTTCATCCTTTTCCTTGGCTGCCAATTTCTTTACAGGATTTTCAGGAACTTTATACCCCATTATATTTCTAGAACGCCCGGATCTGTCATTAATTTCTTCCATGATAGATTCAGAGCAAATAATGGGAGATAATGTTTGACTACAATTTCGTTCAAGAGAATAAAGTCAGGTTTCATTGGTTTTCAAATTGGCAATGGATTTATCTGCATCAATTCACAAAGCATTTAATGAATCTTCAGCTACAATAATACGAGGTTCTGAAACATATATCTTGGTGTTAATAGAACGTAAATAAGATTTAATTACAACAAAATCAGTTGATTGCGTCAATTTTATCTACTTTAAGTAGGAGAACGTCAAGATTGCTAATGACATCAGCTAACTGGGATCATAAAAGAGTCATTGGTCGCTGCTGAGGAGAAATACAATCTTTTCTATTACATTTCCATGTTCTTCTATCTCTAACACCGTGAACTATCAATTTTTGATAAGCCTATACACTTGCTGTGAAACCATCGATTACATTTGCAATCACATTTTACACTATCCTCGCCTAAAATAATATTCTTTACACAAATAGTGCAAATTACCGAGGTTATGATATTACAATAATGGGCAGCCATGTTGGAGTTTTGGATTATGAAAAGCTTAGAGATCACTACTCAAAATACTTCTGTGCTGAGTAAACAGTGAATATGGCAGAGAACAAGATTTACACAGGCGATAAATGCTATAACTTAGTTTGTGGTGATTCGTTTTCGAAGATAACACAGGATATACACCATCTTGCACTTTGTATTTTTATTTACTTCATTCTTTCGAGAAACATGCTCTGTTACTCTCGATATTGCTTCCTGTAATCTTTTCCAGTATTTATTAATTGCCGGGATGAGTGGCTCAGACGGTTGAGGGGCTGGCCTTCTGACCCCAACTTCGCAGGTTCGATCCTGGCTCAGTCCGGTGGTATTTGATGGTGCTCAAATACGTCAGCCTCGTGTCGGTAGGTTTACTGGCACGTGAAAGAACTCCTGCGGGACAAAATTCCGGCACGTCGGCGTCTCCGAAAACCGTAAAATAGTTAGTGGGACGTAAGGCAAATAGCATTATTATTATTATTATTATTATTATTATTATTATTATTATTATTATTATTATTTATTCCCAAATCCTTCGTTATTTCCATTTTACAGACTGCTCAAAGAAGAAGTTGGGTCACGTCATTGTACGAATGCACAGTGTAATTGGACTAATACTGCAATAACATGTCCTGTTTACATAACAGAGGCCTTCGCTGCCATCCGGATGTTTGGAATGTATCAGTGTCAGCTGAAGAAGCCACTCGTGCGCTGCTACTGCTTCAAGAAGGCTACTCGCAGAGGTACTTTGGTAGAATGTTAGGGGTTGTTCACAAAACGATTTGGTATGCTGGGAAACGTTTCCAGGAGAATGGAAGTGTTGTAGGTGCCCTGGCATGCGTCACCAAAGGAAAACAACCCCAGGACAGGATCATTTTGTTCGCCTAAAAGCTCTCCGAAACCGCCATGTTACAGCGCCTAGCACTATAGGTAGAGGATCAGTAGGCGTCTAGAGTGTGAGATAGAGACCAAACAGTCAGACACAGGTTTCGGCAAGCCAATTTAAGATCCTGACGAACCGCTCAAGTAAAATGGAAATGACGTATGGCTTTTAGTGCCGGGAGTGTCCGAGAACATGTTCGGCTCGCCAGATGCAGGTCTTCCGATTTGACTCCCGTAGGCAACCTGCGCGTCGTGACGAGAATGTAATGATGATGAAGACGACATATACACCCAGCCCTCGTGCCAGAGAAATTAACCTATGATGGTTAATATTTCCCGACCCTGCCGGGAATCAAACCCGGGTCCGCTGTGACCAAGGGCCAGCATGCTAACCATTTAGCCGTGGAGTCGGACACCGCTCAAGTACCTGCACTGAAAATACAACATTGTGGCAGGAGACTCCAGTTTTCTAGAGATTAGGGTAAACCTACCTTATTTCGTGACATACTTTATTTCGTGATACGCGACATATTGTTGATCCTGAAGTAAGGTAGGCGTTTTACACTTAGTTCCAACAGTCCTCAGTACATAGCAGGAGTGCTTTTACACGGGGAAACTATTTTGAGCGGGAATTTCAGCTGGGTGAAGGACAGGCAGTTGATTGTATGTTGTGTGGATGGAAACACGCTACTTGTTGGTCTGTCCCTGTAGTAAAACGTTATTAAGGTTAGTTGTTCAAGTAATTATTCATACAAGTATATGCACTTATATTCTCTAAGGAACACACTTACAATATCAGTAGCCAGAGTTGGATTTAAGTGCGTTATTAATGATATAATTGCTTAAGAAAATGACTACGGCTCTTACGTTTTGTGTCCATTTCAGACATAATGGCTCCAGCGTTAAGCAAATGTGTGCAGAAGGAAAACAGCAACAAGCTCAGAAAAACGGGTCTTGTGACCTAAGAAGACAAACCTATTTATCAGTTGACCTTCGGGAAGCGCTTCAGAAAGTTTTGGAGGAAAAGTGGTCTATACACAAGGCTGCTAAACATTTCACCGTTCCGTGGAGTACTCTAAACGGAAATATGACTACTGGAAAAATGGGTAGACCGTTTTCCCTTACGAGTGAACTGGAGATTAAGTTCGTTAATTTCATAGTAAAAATGCAGGAAATAGGGATCGGTCTGAACGTTTACCGAACAAGACATGTTGTGTATTCTATGGCCAAAAACAGTATGCAAACAATGACAAAGTTCCCATTCAGTGAAGTGAAAAATTGTGCAAGCTGGAAATACTGCAGGTGAATTCGGTCCACTTCTAATCATTTTTAAACGAGTGAGAATGCCAGATTCATTGACGAATAGTGCCTTCCTAACGCCTCAGTAGTCCTGTCACAGAGTGAATGGATTAACAGTGAACTTTTCGTAAAGTGGTTCATCAGATGCTATTGTATTTATGTGTAGTATTTGTGAATATGTCAGTGACAACGATAACGATACTAAAAATGAGTGAAAAGTGCGTGAAGTGAACTGTAACAATGCTCAGAAAAGTTATCACGGAGTTAAGTATACTGTGTCACGGAATTAGGTATGCTATCACGAAATTAAGTAGCACGCCCACTTCGCTTATTACATGTTATAACTCCAAATGTTTTGCGTTTTTTGAACGTTCTTTACCATGTGTTTGTAGAATAATGTATTGGTACTCAGCATGTAAAATATAAAATTCCTAGATCGAGTATTTGTCCTGATATATTACTTACAATCCTTAATATCACGAAGTTAGGTAGGTTTACCCTATCTGCTCTGGCAGTTAAGACACTGGTGTCCTGTGCTGTTCTCAGATGAATCCCGTTTCGCGTTATATCGTTCAGATGGACATCAGTGAGTCTTGATAAGAGGTGGGGAGCCATTTTATCCGACAATTGTACAATCTACTGTTGCTTATGGAGGTGGATTTGTTGTGGTGTAGACAGGCACAAGTCTTGATACGAAAACAAATCACCTGATCATTCGCAACGAACTCTTAATTCCTGGACGGTACCGGTATAATGACAAGATCACTAAGCCACATAAGAGTCCTCACGTGAGGTAACTTAAGGTACATCTCCAGCGCTTATCTGGTGTGAAAATGGGAAACCACAGATAACCGTCTTCAGGGCTGCTGACAGTGAGGTTCGAACCCACTATCTCCCGAATGCAAGCTGACAGCTGTATTCATGCATGATAATGCTAGAGCGCATGTTGCCAACATCCTTCAGAGATTCCTACAAGAGCACCATATGCAACGAATGTAGTAGCCATTCAGAAATCCCGACCGACTTGAATCCGATCAAATAAGACTGGGACCAACTAGGAAACGCATCCGAATGAAAAACTACCATCCCAAACACCTTGCCCTGGAAGAATGGGGACGTCTGCCTCAACTGAACGTGCGTCGCCTTATCAGAAGCATGAAAAGGCACTATGCGAGGGGTGGCAATACTTCTTATTAAGACGATTAATTACCACATAGCCATTTTCTGTGTGACTTTGGACCACTTGGTTTCATACACGTTGTGCAATGATGTCGTCTATATCGTGTCCAAAGAAAGTTTTCATTTCTATTCTTAATTGTTGCGCATAAGGTTTTTTCATTGCGTGTCCGTTTTTCATTTCAATATGTGTTCGGCTCCTTGGCTAAGTGGTTAGCGAGCTGGCCTTTTGTGACAGGGGTCCCGTGTTCTATTCCCGAAAGGGTCGGGAATTTTAACCATAATTGGTTAATTCCCGCGGCAATGGTGACTGAGTGTATGTGCCATATTTATAATAATTTCATCCTCATCACGAAACGCAGGTCGCCTACGGGAGTCAAATCAAAGACTTGCACCAGACCTCCCCGGAGGCCACACGGAATTTACTTTCATTTCAACATGTATGCAAATCATGGAGTTATGAACATATAAGAAGTGATCAAATTTCTCTTTTTGAGCAGTGTGTACTTGTTCGTCCATTTTTTCTCTCTTAACGAATTATGTGCCTCTTAACGTGCAACACTTTACCGTATTCCTCATCTTTGTTGAAGACACTATGCCATCTAGGTTATAAGCTCTTTGGCCGAATGGTCAGCGATGTGGCCTTCAGTTCACTGGGCCCCGGTCTCAATTCCCACCTGAGTCGGGGGATTTCAACAGCGTCGGGTTAGTTCCTCTAGCTCGTGGCCTGGGTGTTTGTGTTCGTCCTAACACACATCACACTGTAATCCACTAAAGAAACATGCGATATTAAATAGGCTTGGTCAAGAAAGGCATCCGGCCACAAAACTGGGCTAAAGTCGTATAAAGTGTCAACACCAGGTAACTGCGAAAAGGCCACGGAGGAGAAGAATGTAAGTGATCAATCTTTCCCCACTTCTTCCTTCAGATCGACAAGTGATCTGATGCACCTTCCTTTGTGTAAATCAGTGTATTTAGCGAGAGTATGCTTAATGAATGTAAATTCAGTTAGTATTATCGTGTTCTTATGAAGGGTTCTCTCTCTCTCAATAACTTCGACTGAACTCGATAGCTGCAATCGCTTAAGTGCGGCCAGTATCCAGTAATCGGGAGATAGTGGGTTCGACCCCCACTGTCGGCAGCCCTGAAGATGGTTTTCCGTGGTTTCCCATTTTCACACCAGGCAAATGCTGGGGCTGTACCTTAATTAAGGCCACGGCCGCTTCCTTCCACTTCCTAGGCCTTTCTTATCCCATCGTCGCCAAAAGACCTATCTGTGTCTGTGCGACGTAAAACAAATAGCAATAACTTCGAGTATCTCTACATCTAATCACATTATCTGTCCCGAATCTTCAACTGCAACGATTTACTTTACTTTAACATTTTCTTGAGACAGCCTGTATGTCTTTGAGTTCAATATGAAATATCCGTTTTTCTACGAGGTCTGCATCCTCTGTGGAAGCATACGTTTGAATAAATCGTGCTAATTTTCATTTCTGTGAGTTGCACGTATCACGTTAAGATCTTTGAGTTGATAGGCTCCAATTGTGTCACACGTCTATCCAACTCTTCATTAAGAATGATACTAATTCCACTGAGCAAGTCGTCGCGTGGTTTGGCACGCGCAGCTGTCAGCTTGCATTCGGGAGATAGTGGGTTCGAACCTCACTGTCAGCAGCCCTGAAGACGGTTATCTGTGGTTTCCCATTTTCACACCAGATAAGCGCTGGAGATGTACCTTAATTAAGGCCACGATTGTTTCCTTCCCACTCTTAGGCTTATCCTATCCCATCGTTGCCATAACACCTATCTGTGTTGGTGCGACTTAAATCAAATTGTAAAAAATACTAATTCCTTAATTGACTCTTCTCGCTGTCACTCGCACGAATATCAATACCCCAACTTCTTTCGTTCCCTTAAATCCAATTTCTTTATTTTAGATTTCACTGACGGCAGCCCTGAAAAGGGTTTTCCGTGGTTTCCCATTTTCACACCAGGCAAATGCTGGGGCTGTACCATAATTAAGGCCACGGCCGCTTCCCTCCCACTCCTAGCCCTTTCCTGTCCCATCGTCGCCATAAGACCTACCTGTGTCGGTGCGACGTAAAGCAACTAGAAAAAAAAAAGATTTCACTGACGTCTAGGGTTAGAATGCAACATGTCTTATTTTCTTTCACTATTTCTATTTATTTCCCAACTAAGCGTGTGACATTCTATGTGCCAATTCGTACAGTAGCATACCACATTACCACATTCGAATACCATGGACTATCTGTCCTAGAAACTCAGTGAATTTCATTTTCATCCCTGAATACTTGCATCTAATAGCAAATATTTCTCCGGATTTCACTGTGTTTGGCCGGGTATTTAGGAATCATGAATTCCTAACTGTTCGCAAACGGCTTCATAGGATCATCACTTTCAGAGAAGTAATGTATTGTGTGCTAAAAGTCGTTGCAAGTATTGCCACCAAGATTTTTTGTTACCAGTGGAATTATATGAGACTTTCTCTGGGTTAAAAAGTAAAATGCTATACAAGTTTTCCTTTGTCCTGTTATACAGTTGTAAATGGAACACTTTTAACGAATATCAGGCCATATTTGAAGGAATGGAAGACAGACTGTACATGTTTGGGAAGTTCTTCATTTAGAAGAAATATGTGGTTGTAAAAGTGTTACGAAACATCTAATATATGGTGAAATTGACTGTGCGTGCAACCTTAGAGGTCACGACAGTGAGCGCATGACCAGCAGTGGGAATGTAGTAGGGAATGGTAGGGAACGGGTAAATGAAAAGAAAAAAAATCCGCGATAAATGCACGTTTTTGGCTCTGTTATATCTATCAGCAGATTCGCTACCGTGGTCGTATCGTACTATTTCCACGGTGCCGTCGCAAAACCTACCAGTGGATAGGAATGTCATCAAATAACAGTGAAATTCACTCATGCGTGTTGGCTGATAACATATCATTGTTGCATTTTTTGCTAGTGGCTTTACGTCGCACCGACACAGATATGACGATGATGGGATAGGAAAGGCCTAGGAGTTGAAATCAAGCGGCCGTGGCCCTAATTAAGGTACAGCCCCAGCATTTGCCTGGTGTGAAAATGGGAAAACACGGGAAACCATCTTCAGGCTGCCGACAGTGGGGTTCGAACACAGATATAATTGGTACCAGAATTTTTCGGCAAATACATGTAAGAATTTAAATGAACCAAATTTGCACCGAATAAGTATGCAAATGCAGACACCATAGGAGCAAAAATTTTATATTTTGGTAAACATAATTTACAAACACATGAAAATGAGCAGTCATATAAAACACTTTTGCACAGATTCCCGACACCGGTACTTACTTTGTTATTACTACCTGTACGAGTACTTACAATTACACACACTAATATCGACAATGTCATCTTCGATTTTCATGTTTACATGGGCAATTTTCCCAGGACAAAAATGAGGATTGCACATGCTAAATGATCTTCAAAACTAGAAAATACACACCTCCTCGCGAATGGCTACAAGCATATATAGTCGTTTCAGGGAAGTATGTGGTATGCTGGACGTAGAGGAATATCTACAGGGGGTGTTAGAACTGGCGTCAATGGGCTTCGGTACAGCCCGCAAGACACATCATCGACTGTTTAACCTGCCCGAAAACTGCAGGCCTATGGTGAACCACCTCACAAGTATTCATAATGCGCTGCTGAGGGTCTTGTATATTCTCCACAGGACTGGAGTAAACCAAAGACTTTAGATGTCCCCAGTAATCCAACATATTTTGGACGGGTGAAAGCAGAGGCCACGAAGTGGATTCTCCTCTACTTATCCAACTGTTTCCGAAGATGCCATTCAAGACCGCCGCGTGAACGTATGGTGTGGCATCGTGTGTTATCACCTCATTGGTCTCCATTTCTTTGAGGGACCTCTGACTGGAGAACGCTATCAATGGTTTCTCCAAGATGACCTACCACCGTTTTTGGAACATGTGCCACTCCTTGACTGCTGCAGGATTTAGTTTGAACATCACGGAGCTCCACCGCACGTGGTCGTCCCGGAACCATCTCCATGCGACGTATGCTGATATATGGGTTGGAAGGTGGGGGGGGGGGTACATGTCCGCTGGCCCGTCACATCACCCGATCTTAGACGCCTGGACTTTTTTCTGTGGGATCATGTAAAACAACTGGTCTATGCACAGGAGCCGAGTATTTCTGGTCACTTAAGACAGCTCATTAGCGAGGCATGCCGATTCGTACCGCCGGAGATGTTCTAACGTGCCAGACTGTCTTTACAGATGGTGCGTTAAAAGAGGTAGGTAACTGAAATGCTGCCCTTCTCAGGGCCAAATAAACAAATAAGTCTGTGGAAACTATTAAGTATGCAACTTTGGCACATCCCACTCAACTCGCTGTAAAAAAAAAAGCTAAAACAAAAAACTTGCGTGGGATTCGAACCTTCAACCACCGCGTCCCTGCCAAGTGAGCTATTGCAAATTAATTGTGGCGCTCACAATGCCTACAGGTTTTTAGCCCGTTACCACGAGAGAGGGACCGATGCATTTCAGAACTGTAGAGGAAGCGGCGAGATGCATTAAACTGAATCGCAAGGGGCTGGTAAAACACCCCGTATGCCGTTGTCCTTATCCTGCCATCGTTTGGAAAATATCTGGCTTTCCTTTTCCTTTGACTTATTGGTTTACTCTTGTGGGTGATTAGCTCAGTGATAAAATTTCTGCATGGGAGTTTTCCCCATTGCAGCCTCCTGACCAGAATATCCCGAGCTGTGGGCTTATATTTCCTCCTAACAGTTTTCCCGCCAATCCTCAGAGTGGCTGATTGCAGTGAGGCGTTGGAGTTGCCACATGCCAACGTCATTATGGTATTTTCTACAATAATTCAGTCGGAGAATTATTTCAGCGCATTACTTGGTGCTCATCATGACTTTAATATCATGACCTTTGTGGATAAGTGGTATAGTGTCGGCCTGAAGACCTCATGACTGCCGGTTCAAACTCGTCAAAAGTAGTCGGATTTCTGAAGGTTGTAAAAAAGATCATTCGGCACTACATATCGTACGATGTCGCCAAGTAAAGGATTTCCGATGACACATTTGGTGTTTACTCTACAGAATTAGTTAAAACTCAGCCGCATGCGACCTAAATAGAGTTCTAGTTTCCCTGTCATCTGGTAGTCGAAATCAGAATTTTGTAACTGACACGTAGTGAGCCAAATGGCGTCAATTCAAAATGCCTGCACATGGCAGCCGAGGACATATTCTTCTTCCTTTTTCTCTTTATAATATTGCATTTTGTCAGAAGAGGGAAGTAGAGATTTTGTTTTTAAAATGCCCTCAGTGGTTCAAAATTGTTCGGATACTTTTCCCAATAAGTGATGTGTATACATAAACCAGTATCGTCGTGGGATTTGTATCTGTATTATCTTTTCTGGGAGGTCTTGTGGATTTGGTATTGAGGCTGCTATTCTACATAATATGTAGACAACATAGTTTCAGTATTTGCGAGATGTTCCCATATGACATGATTCAAGAAATCACTGAGTATAATTTTACTTACAAATTATATGTCTCATGAATGGAGAAGACATGCTTGGAGGTACCTAATATTTGTAACAGTGGACGTTTAAATTCAGGACTGAATTTTCGCCTAATTCATTCACAAAACCTTGAATTCCTGACGTCGAATATTTAACATTACTTTCACTCTAGCTTGATCATGTTATTTTGTTAGTTTTCGAGAAAGGAACTCGCCGATCACTTAGCCTAGGAACAAACGGAACACAACAATTCATCGACCGTTCAGTAAATTATCGTTTTCTTTACATGGACAACATCATCAGAGAGAAGCTCAATATTAGGACGAAAATTCTCATGATGTCTTTCATGGTCTAGACTGTCCACTGGACTTCAATTGTTTCCATGTGGTCGTGTCAAAAAGCGAGCTTAACCTATTTTTCCTCTAATTTCTTAAAGTGGAGTAAATGTGAGAGGGACTTGCTAATAATAATAATAATAATAATAATAATAATAATAATAATAATAATAATAATAAGCAAATTTCCAACAATATTATATTGAATGAACAGTGTATAAACGCAATTTATAAAAGATGAATCTGGAAACGTTGCAAATCTTTTCTTGAAAATTAACAAATGTAATAGCTTAAGAGAGGAAGTGACAGTTTCATCAGGAATAAGAGAGAGAGACTCCCTCAACCCGACTGTATGAAATAGTTTCAGAACACAAAAAGGCGAAATATTTATCTTCTGTTCTGCTGACGAAGTAGTGTTCAATGCTCATGTCTGAGAACGAGTAGAAATATCAGAGAATATTTCATCGGTTTTACTTGACGGTAGCACGGTACTAAATTATGATCTCTGTACAGAAATCCTAATCCTTTGCATTCGTGAAGACGCCAGTTATGTGCAAGCTGGTCATGAACAAGGAAATCATCGCACAAGTCATGTCATTCAAGCAAGTTTTTCCTCATATCTGGATAGAAGTGTCGAGATCAGGAACTAGAGAGATAAAGCAGTGGGAGTATCGGGGTGTTTAGAGAGATACTATCTTGCACAAAAAGCGCATTGAGTCGGAAAGCTAAGATTAGGATATACAAAACCTTTATTCGACCAATTTTGACCTACGCTTCTGAAATCAGAGCAGATAATAGTCCTAGGAAGACCAAAAGAATAGATAATTTATTTTACTTGGCATCGAGCAAGTGGTTGCGTGGTTTGGGTCACGTAGCTGTTAGCTTGTATTCGGGAGATAGTGGGTTCGAAACCCACTGTCGGCAGGCCTGAAGATGATTTTCCGTGGTTTCTCATTTTTACACCAGGCAAATGCTGCGGCTGGACCTTAATTAAGTCCACCGTCACTTCTTTCTCCGTCCTAGCGCTTTTCTATCCCATTGTTGCCAAAAGCCCTAATGTTGTCGGCACGACATAAAGCAAGTTGTACAAAAGTCCAAGTGGAAATATGGACAGTGTTTTGAGGATTTGCATGATTATTTAAAGAATTAAGGAACACAAATACATGGTACAACAGCCCATCAGTACCTTGGCCTCCCAAGACGACTGCTGACTATTGAAATGGACTTTAGATACTGGACTGCCACCTGGTCAGTGTGACGATATCCCTAGCTGTATTGTTTGGCCTTCTTAACCGGATTAGCTGACTCTTGTGTTAGACAGCTGTTCAGTTGGTCTCATGATTCCGAAAATTCTTTAAATATCGAAAATGTTTCCTTGCAGGAAAAGTAGTGGTCCCCATACAATGAAAAACGTAAAATTAAGCAATTTCCTCAATTATGCCGAAAGTTGAATGTCTAAAACAGGGCCTCTCAAACGCCCAAAATCTCACGCGTGCAGATCGAGGCGCAAGAGCTCCGTGCACTGTGCATCGGTGCCGTTCGGCATGGCTCGGATCAACGCTTCGTCTCTGGGCTACTCGGCTAAGCTCGGCTCTACTCAGCCCGGATTTGGAGCGCTACGGCACCAGTGGGGCAGAGGGAGACAGGCGGAGCGAGCGAGACAGGTGTGAGGAAAGAGAAAGTAAGCGCTATTGCTCCAAATCGAGGAGTGGGGGGTCTGCACTCTGGTAAACCAAGCCAAGTCGTCTTTTGCACCGTGCACAGTGCATGCACCCTGAGAGGCCCTGGTCTAAAGGGTTAGGAAAGGTTTCAAATTGTGAGTCGTGGATCGCTCTATTAAAATAAAAAAAATTTCGAAAATCACTTCCGGCCTAAATGCAGTTCCAGTAAAACAGCCTAAAATCGCTTGTTTATTTACTCGATTGTTTTTTTATTCTAATCCTAGCCAAATTAACTTATTCTTTCTCTAATATGTTCCTTGGTTCAATACCCTCAGGAGTTTACTGATTTTTGAAAAATGTCCACACCGAATGTAGTTATAAGGGCTTAAATGCAACTCTGCATTGACTAACATTAGCGCTCGGGTGGTGCTTAAGTGAAACAATGCTCTGACTCGCATTATCGCTCGTAGTGGTAGTTAATATACCAGATAACTATGATTAAGGAACGGATAGCCATTTCAGGAATAAATAAAGAATATATTCTCATAATTTATAATATTTTATTTACCTAAAATTCGTAGCTCATATCCCTAGGATGTTTTCAACATTGAGTTGCTTGCCTGAAGGGAGAAAGTGGTTTAACTTCGCACTAAGACATGGAAGGTTTTCGGCAGCGCAAGGATGGGAAAGGGCTAATATTGAGAAGGAGGTGGAAGTGGCCTTAATTAAGGTCCATCCCCAGCATTTGCCTGGTGTGGAAATGGGAAACAACCGAAAGCCATTTTCAGGGATGCCGACGGTGGGATTCGAACCCAGGCTATGAATGAATATCCCTGGAGGGACCGGGAATCGAACCTGGACTCTACGAATAAAACTAAGTCATGATATCCCTACACCGCTGATATGTTTTTTTTTTAGAATTAGAGAAGAAAAGTATACTTTCGAGATCTGCAAGAGCTCTATTTTGACATTTATTAGAAGATACTAGGATAACCCCATAATTCTATACAATCTATTTAAGATTATTCCCATTGCTGGATAATAATAATAATAATAATAATAATAATAATAATAATAATAATAATAACCCTGTCAGCTTGCGTAGGAGTCTAGCACTGAATTGAGTAGGGGTTAGGCATAACTCTACGTGAGACACTGGAGCGGGGGCCCTCAACCCCGACACGGCGCGTCCTAATGGCTGATAGGGGAAGTTCCTGCAGATATGCAAGACAGGTGTGAATAAGACCTAGCCAAATAAGCACCCGCGGATCAACTGAGGGAATGAGAATATGGTCAACGGCCTCGACGGCAGAAGATGATATATATTCCAATGGCGAAGAGGGCGGATGAACCTACTAAACACAAACCATCTAGTAGCGTCTGTAACCCATGTTAGGGGCAGCCTCATTAAAATCCTGGCAGTAGGTATAAAATGCAACTCATCATTGATGGAGGAAATGAATAATAGAAATGAGCCGCGGAAAAGGACGCTACCTGAGGATCGTCGGGGCACGCTTGGAGCTGCTCCTGAGCGTGACAGCGGGCAAGCCATCAGTGACATAATGCTGATCGGGCGGGCACATGTCGGGTCACCCAAAAATTCTACAGCCGACAATTCATCTAGGAGAACTCAAGAGCTACCTACTCCTACTGGCGAAGATGTTTCAGAAGTTCAGCAGACCACTAAGGCAGGTAAACCTAGGCAGCGCTTGAAATGGACAGATGAAATGAATAAATTCATAATGCGCTCCTACTTTATAACTACGAACTTAGAGAAAGACCTTACAACGTACAGGAAAGATATGCACAGGTTGTTTGTGGACAAATTCCCCCAGTACTCCTTTGTCACAGAACAAAGAGTTGCAGACCAACGACGTGCAATAGTAACCAACAACAGACTTCCTGACACAATAATTCAAAACCTTAAATAATATGCTGCTAAGATTCTAGCTACGAGGCCAAGCAGTGAAGGCCACTCCATCTCTATGTCTCAAATTCGGCAGGACGATCCTGGAAGAAAAAAACCACAGGAAGACAAATCTGTGGAAATAAGAGAAACTGGTGATATCTCCGGTGCTGATGAAGCACGTCGTGCTGAAGACATGTTTAAAGAGGCAATGGCGGAGTTCGTGGGTCTCAAAGTGAACTATAGACCAAAACTGCCCAAAATTCTAGGAACACCAAAGAGCAAAACCCTTGTAAGTACTGTAAATGACATTCTACAACAGTACATAGAAAAATCCAGTAGCACAGAGGAAACAAATGCCCTCGTTTATTGCGCAGCAGTAACTGTGGTTAGGCTGAACAACCAAAATCTAATACCCCTCTCCAGAAGCTCTTGGAAGAACGCAGATTCAGAATACATTCCACCATGGCAACGTCGATTACAAAGTGATATCCAAAGCTAAGAAAAACCATTGCCCAACTTTCCGCATACCTCTGTAACATTTTCTTTTTGCTAGTGGCTTTACGTCGCACCGACTCAGATAGGTCTCATGGCGACGATGGGATAAGAAAGGCCTAGGAGTTGGAGGGAAGCGGCCGTGGCCTTAATTAAGGTACAGCCCCAGCATTTGCCTGGTGTGAACATGGGAAACCACGGAAAACCATCTTCAGGGCTGCCGACAGTGGGATTCGAACCCACTATCTCCCGGATGGAAGCTCACAGCCGCGCGCCTCTAACCGCACGGCCAACTCGCCCGGTCCTCTGTAACAAAACTAAAACCTAAACTAACAGAAACTTGTGGAATATGTTCAGGAAAATCAACACCCACATAAATGAACCCGAGCACAGAGAAAAGGCCAAATAATACATTACCACCCAAAAACAAAAGTTGTGTGCAAAAGCTGCAAGGCTCAGGAGGTACAAAGAGTCTCGAGCTAGGAAATTGCAAAACAAACTTTTCTCCAAGAATGAGGGCCAGTTCTACAGAACGCTCAAGTAAAACCGCCAAACTATGGCAGAATAACCTCCAAGTATGCAGACACGGAAGACTTTTGGAAACCTATTTGGTGTACCAACACAGTCAACAATACAAACAAATCATGGATTAAGGAAGAACAAAACAACAATGGTTATGCATAAATGAGTTTTGATACCATAGAAGAAAGCCGTGTGAGTAATGCTGCCAGGAGAACTCAAAGTTGGAAAGCACCAGGTACAGACAAAATACAAAATTTTTGGTATAAAGATTTCACTTCCGTCCACAAGAAAATAGTTCAACAATTCACGTATCTCATGCATCATCCTCAAGAGTGTCCTGAATTTCTTACATCAGGAATTACATACCTCCTACCTAAGGAAGGTAGAAATGCTAAAGATCCATCAGCTTACAGGCCAATCAATTGTCTACAAACGATATACAAATTTTTACATCCATACTCACAGAAGAAATATATTAACATATCAGCAACCATAACATTCTGACTGAGGAGCAGAATGAATCCAAAAAGTCATCACTAGGGTGCAAAGAACAGATAATCATAGAGTCCGTTGTAACACAATAGGCAATACACTCACAAAGGAACCTGTACGCAGAGTATATAGAATATATGAAAGCATTTGACTCAGTTCCCCACTCATGGTTAAAAGAAGAACTTCATTTGTACAAGATCAATCCTACCATAATTCATTTTCTTGAGGTTACTATGAACGACTGGAAGACAGTGCTCTGCACTAAGATAGAAAATAAATGTATCATGCCCGACACAATTAAAATTGAACGTGGTGTATTTAAAGGAGATAAGTTGTAACTGTTCGCTCTCGTCAAAACACTTGGGGAGATGAAAGTTATTATCTTGGGACACATGAATATCAAATAAACTATTTGTGGCTTGCCCACAAATTGCCACGCAAATAGAAACAATTAACATTCCATGGTTTCCCATTTCTCTATGTAATGTTTGGGCGCCAGGGTTAAAGTTTTAAACAAAACTGTAAACCAAAATTTATATTTACTAGCATAGAGACTTATAATTAAATCACAGGGGTAGGATTTTAAATAATTAACCATTAAGTATCGCTTAAGAAAGAAAATTAACGCAATATAAAATACAAATGAATTTATTATACAAAAATGAGATGAATCGGAAAAGTTTCCTTAAAGCGTGGAGGAATTTAGAATTTACTTTAATGAATTTACTAATTGCTTGCTTTATCTAATTGAAGCTCACCCATTGCAGCTTCCGTTGAAATCATCTGGTTTCCGTGGTTACTCGTTCTCTTCTTCTCGATGTAGAATTTGCTCCATGGACACCCTTCCTTCCTTCTCTGATATGGTACGGGCTATCTGGACTAACACTCCCTACTTGCCTAGTCTTTAAATTAGACATTGGCCCTATACTTGTAAAAACTGATCAGCGTTGATCGTATGAGGAGAAAATTCAGAGATATGAATTTTTCCATATTAGTAGAAATCTCAATCCAACTGAGCTATACTATTTATACGGTACAGACTTGTACCAAATTCCGTAGACTTGAACTAAACATAGTACTTCGTCCAGAATATTTACTGAAAATAACACAAGCCGTAAGCTTGAATGAATACATGAATTCACGTTTTCCAACTCAAGTACATTTAATGTTATCAAAACAACACCTGGGAGACATTACACTTAATTCGCAGAAATATATCTTCTGAGAGAGCGAATATTATAAGTGCCCAACATGACACGATTACCATCTTTCAATCTGTATGCACAAGGACCAACCCGACAATGAATCTGGAATGGACCCTGATACAACAAAAAGAATTTCTTCGTCACCTTCTCTTCACTGGACGAGAGAATGGGAACACGTAACAGAACAGAATCTCCTACCTGAAATTCGTCTAACACCTGACGTTTCTGCTGTCTGCTACGCTTCTCAGCCGCTGTAATCAAATTCTCTCTCACTAATCTGACATATATCTGAGAGTCCCGCTGAGGTTCCTGTTTAATACCTAGTACTTTTGTCAGCTCATTCCTTGGATTGCTGCCAAAATGAACCTCTAATGGGGTGAATTTCGTACTATCATGCTTAACCATGTTAATCCATTTCTCAATCAACGCTAAAGAACCAACCCACGCAGTGTGCTTGTCATGAACTAAAGATCTAAACATCCTACCTAATTCCTTCATTGTGCGTTCACACATATTCCCTTGCGGATTCCTAATTGAGGAAAAAACATGTGTGATACCTAACTCTGTCATCACAGCCTTCCACTTCTTCGATGTAAATTGAGATCCGCTATCAGATAAAAACCTACTAGGCGTACCTAATTCCTGAACATACTTGTCACTAATAATCTTACTACAACTAAGACCTGTCGCTTTTCTCAATGAAAGATTGACACCTTCACTACTCGAAACTTCAATAATACCATCCTCTAACATAGCTTCAATTTGATTGTCTACCGCTTTAGCATACTTATGTGGTATCGGATATCTCGGTCCAGCGAATATACTTTTATCCAGCACTGAAAATGAGTGTTCATACACATGTGTTTTGCCAGGTTTCGATGAAAATACTTCCTTGTGTTCTCTCAACACATACAACAATCGGCCCCTCTGACCTTCTTCCAAATTGCTACTATCTACCGCTTCTCTCAAAGCATCATCGTGGTTCTCTTCTAACCACACTTCACACAACTTAAAATCCGCTCTCTCTTCTTCATCTTTTGAAACCTGATTAACACACCACATGTTACAAACCTCCACTTTCGTCTGAACTTCGGCATCCCACGTGACTTTAACATCCTCATTGTCCCACCTTAAATACACTATCGCCTCATTGTAATTTAACCGAGCTGAGTATAAACTTAGCCAGTCAGATCCCAAGATAACATCAAATATAAGATTCGGAATAACAAGACAGATCTGAATTTTCGACTTCCCGTTAATACAAATAGGTATGGCAACTTGTTTACATATTTGCTTGGATCGTTTACCTACGGCAGTGACGATATATGTGGATTTCACAGGCATTTCTTCAATCTCAATATTCTCTTTCTTTCTGTCCTCATACCACTTCGAACTTACACATGATCTTTGACTGCCTGAATCCAATAAAGCCTGATACTGCGCCCTCCATATAACGATCGTAACAACGGGGTTCTCACTTTTACTACCAACTTCGACTTGATCCATTTCCACCTCCCTTAATAACTCATCCCTGACATCGAGATCATAATTCATGTGCGTCATTACACAATTTCTCGCAACATGTACTGAAGACTGATAATCTGATCTCTCATTACCGTCTACTATCAGTTTAAATTACTTTGTCTACTTGTAACCTGATTTCGGCTTGTACCTTCATCTACATTGCGTTCCCTCTGAACATTCCTATTTTGCTGGTGTGACTGATTACCTACAGGTCGTTGTCTCGGTTGAAACTGACCACGGTGATTATGTTCTTGTCTTCTTGGTGGTGTCTGATAGTTTGTGTGCTCTCGTGTACCACTACTATTTAAAGCATCCATCTTAGCATTAACTTCTCTGCTAATTTCGGTTTTCGTTCTCTCTACTTCCTTCCTAATTTCATTTATCCCTTTCGTTTCCTTTCTAATTTCATCTATCCCTTTCCTAATTTCATTCATTTCTTTCCTAATTTCACCTATCCCTTTCGTTTCCTTCCTAATTTCATCCGTTTGCTGTAATATCCCTTGCATCATCACAAACAGTTGTTGAATATACATTTCACTATTCGTATTACCTTTCTCGCCCTCCATCCTAGCTACATCAGATTCTGTGCTATGCTCCATGCTCCCACCACTGTCTACCGTTTTATCTACTTCAATGCTTTCATCAACAACATTCCTAGAATTCTGCGTCTCGCCTCCCTTGACTAAGTTTCCGCTACGTAATTTCATGTCCTTTTCACCTTGTGCAGCCATGATTCCCCCAAAATCACACATACAAATTATATGGACACTCACTTAACCCCCACAAACACAGACTCTACTTTACTGCTTTCTTTCCACGAATACTTCATGGTTTTCGAGCTCCACGTTGGTGCGACAAATGTAACTGTTCGCTCTCGTCAAAACACTTGGGGAGATGAAAGTTATTATCTTGGGACACATGAATATCAAATAAGCTATTTGTGGCTTGCCCGCAAGTTGCCACGCAAATAGAAACAATTAACATTCCATGGTTTCCCATTTCTCTATGTAATGTTTGGGCGCCAGGGTTACAGTTTTAAACAAAACTGTAAACCAAAATTTATATTTACTAGCATAGAGACTTATAATTAAATCACAGGGGTAGGATTTTAAATAATTAACCATTAATATCGCTTAAGAAAGAAAATTAACGCAATATAAAATACAAATGAATTTATTATACAAAAATGAGATGAATCGGAAAAGTTTCCTTAAAGCGTGGAGGAATTTAGAATTTACTTTAATGTATTTACTAATTGCTTGCTTTATCTAATTGAAACTCACCCATTGCAGCTTCCGTTGAAATCATCTGGTTTCCGTGGTTACTCGTTCTCTTCTTCTCGATGTAGAATTTGCTCCATGGACATCCTTCCTTCCTTCTCTGATATGGTACGGGCTATCTGGACTAACACTCCCTACTTTCCTAGTCTTTAAATTAGACATTGGCCCTATACTTGTAAAAACTGATCAGCGTTGATCGTATGAGGAGAAAATTCAGAGATATGAATTTTTCCATATTAGTAGAAATCTCAATCCAACTGAGCTATACTATTTATACGGTACAGAATTGTACCAAATTCCGTAGACTTGAACTAAACATAGTTCTTCGTCCAGAATATTTACTGAAAATAACACAAGCCGTAAGCTTGTTTCGTCTCACGCAGATCCGACAACATTACCGCACCTAAGTACTGTATCGAAGCGACAACACATTATACAAAAATAACTATGTCGCGGAGCGACCACACACTGTTTGAAAATCAAATAACGTCGTTCAAAGTAGATGTTCACAGTAGAAGTAGTAGTGATGGAGTATCTGTAAGTATCTCGCTCCGCACTTGATAATATCACCGGGCTCCCCCACTCTAGGTAACAGCTTCATCTCAGATCTCTATATAACGAAACATCTGATTCGTAGATCGCATTATCATCTCCCCTTCTCTTCTTTCTCGTCGAGTCCAGTAGGCGTGGCGATGATGTACTCTGCTGGTATGCAAGCCTCGCGCGCGGGTCGCTGTTTACTGCCTTCGCCAAACCCATGAGTCACGCAAAATCCCAACTTTAAGAATAACTTTCCGTATACACAAAAATGAGATGAAATGAAAACAACTATGTCTCAACATATTGACCGTATTTACAACATAATGAATTCCTATCCTACATAATATAATAATTTAAATAATAAAACGATGTTATCATATATACAAGATGATTCAAAAAGGCCTTGATTACAAATGATTGACGTAGAATAAATATGTTATTACGAAAAATTGCCGATGGCGGATAAACTTGATATCAAATGATATCGCGTAAAATGATATTATATTACATTAGTAGGGCTGGAGAAGCCTGGACGGTTACAAAGTCCTCTGTGGTTTTGCCTTGCAATGAATCCCCTATCCAATCTTCTAAACGCTACTGGATTTGGATTTGATATTAAATGTAACAATAGGAAACACAAAATATCTCACTATTTTATATGGATGATATGAAAGTGTATGCCCACAACGAAACACAAACGAACGCCCTTCTGAATATAATAGATTCTTACTCATCTGATGTGGGAATGACGCTGAGAGTAAAGAAATGTGAGCTGCTAACAATTGAACGTGGTCGATACACAAACTCCCAACCATATGAGCTTCTTACCGGATCTTTAACTGAGGGAATGACACAAGCAGAGACATACATGTACTTTTGATTTGCTCAGAATGCCACTCCGGATCACATGAAAATCAAACAGGAACTCATTGACAAATATACATCGAGGTTGCGTCAGATTTTGCGCAGCTACCGAAATGCAAAGAACAAAATTAAAGCAATAAACATATACGCTATTCCAACTCTTGTTTATTCATTCGGAATTCTGAAGTGGTCTGCTATAGAAATAGACACCATACAAAGAAAAACAAGAACTTTGCTCATCACCTATAGATTACATAATCCAAATTCATTCATGGAAAGTGTCACTCCTCCACGAAAATCGGGAGGCCGAGGGGTACTGGATCTTCAAATCATGCTCCTGAATCAGATAAAGAACCTAAGGAGATACTTCCATGAAATGCAAGAAAACAGTCTTCTCCATAAAGCTAGTAGTACTTGCTGACAAGTACACTGTTCTGTATCCATACAATGCCTCTGACCCTCATACAAATCACCAAGTATCCCTGCAGGAGAAAGGACCTGGCGAGAGAAGACCCTCCACGGAAAATACTACAGCAATCTAAACCAAGAGAGCATAGACAAGAATGCGTTGTGCATGTGGTTACAAACTGGGCGCTTATTTGTGGAGACAGAGGGATTTGCAGTTGCTATACAAGACCAAGTAATAGCTACAAACAATCACTAAAAGCACATCATCAAAGACACCAGCGTACTCTCCGACAATTGCAGACGATGCTCCGTTCATCTCGAGACCATCGACCATATCACTGCGAGCTGCCCAGTATTTGCCCCCGTAGGATACACGAGACGACAAAATCATATCTCGGGAATTATATACCAAGAACTTGCTCAGGAAAGCCAATTAATTCAGGAGCGTATCCCTTATTACAAGTTCCATCCAACACCACTCCTGGAGAACGAGTCGATTAAACTTTATTGGGACACTGCTGTAGTGACAGACAAAACAGTCAACCATAACAGACCAGACATCACACTGGTAAACAAGAAAACTGATTCAACTTTCGTTATTGACATCGCTATCCCCAGTGACAACAACTTTGACAGGAAGTACCATGAAAAAATCTACAAGTACAAAGAACTTGCAGAACGGATCAAGAGGATTTCGAAGATGAAACTGGTACGGATAGTTCCTGTGATTCTGTCAGTCAACGGCCTCATTCCACACACACTTCACAAGAGTCTGCGAGAACTGGGTCTTCCACCGAACATCTACAAAATTATGCAACATTCTGTCTTCCTGTCAACATGCAACATTGTGTGATCGTTCCTCTCGCAAGAATGAAGATCCCGTGATCTACAGTTTTGTATACACCTGTACATCAATACTTGTGTTATAATGTGTAAACACTTCAATTATTTAAGGCACTTGGTGCATGCCGTGCCCTATTACTACCCATATTTCCTGTGGAGAAGTGTATGGTGTATGAATAATAATAATAATAATAATAATAATAATAATAATAATAATAATAATAATAATAATAATAATAATAATAATTGTACCGGGCGGTACACCTCCACGTCGCTTATTTAAAATTTGCGCCAATTGAAACTCCTCTGCTGGAGGAAGCCTGAACTTTATCTACGGAATTAATTTTCAAGTTTCTCAGAAGATGTCACTACTGGGAAATTTTGTAGTTTCTGAACTGGGTCGTTTTCGACGCATTTTTGTTTCCCTATTGTAAGAAGTGTGAACTTTCTCTTCTAGAGGACACTACTGAAGATCAACAATAGTGCACCCTAGTGCGAAGTGAAAGAACTGTTTTTTGGAGAAAATTTTTATTTCAAAAGTTTGTTTCTTGTTAAATTTCTTTCTGTTATTGTTTAGGTTGGCTGTATACCCCTTTCTTTCCCCTTGTTTTGTATTTAGCCAATCCCGAATTTTTAGAATTAATTTCTAACCAATCAGGTGTATCTTCTCCAAAGGGGGTATGTTGCTGTACCCTAGCCAATAAAGTGATTGTGGGCGAGTGTTTTCTTACCTGAAACGCCTCGAACTTTCCGCGAGAGTATATAAACTGCTGATTCTAGGGTCTCTGTGCCACTTCAGTAACATCTTTCAGTGTGTAAAGTACGTAGCAGGGGGCGGGAAGCGCCTCTTCCTTCGGGCAGCAGTTCAACAACAAGGTAATGGCCGATTAATAACTTCTTTTCTTGCTAGCTCAGCAGTTTAACTCTCGGGGCGGGTCCGAAGCGTTTCCACCATGTAACTTTCCCTAAAATGTAAAGACACCTTGTATTTATTCTATCTTTTAAGCTACATATTGGGATAGAGAGTGCTTAACCCTCTCGAGCTCCCACTCATATTGTTTTGAGGTGAACTTATTTGTCATAACCGATTCTTCCTTAACGTAATGTAAATTGTTTCCTTCCTAAGTCACCTCTTTAGTTTGGGATTAGCCGTTGCATTAGCGGCCTAGAGCCAGGTTAGGTTTTTAACAAAAGATATTAGGAGTGCGGATCGCCTCCTCTCAAATTGTTATTTTAGAGGTCATGTAATTTATCTTTTTCTCACTTAATAGACCTCAGTAGGTTGGGTATTTTACCCCTGTGTCTATGTCCTGAAAAGACAACTTGAAGGTGGAGTTTGGTGTGGCCTTTGAGAGGCTTAAAGTTTGAGAGCAAGTGGCTCTTTCTTGAAAATTGAGTGTGGTATGCCTCGAGGAGGCTTTTCTGTGTAATTTGGAGCAAGGGCTCCTGAGCATGAATGGGGTTTTCTTCCCCTCTGGTAAAACTTATTTTGGAGTAAGGTTGGGCTGATTGCCCAAGAATTGTGAAGTCGGGGCGCGAAGCCCAAATACGGTAAATATTGTAACTATACTTTTGTTGCCTTGCTACTCTGTACCTGCCATGCTTGTTATGTCTTAATTTTGAAAAGAAAATATAACCTTGTTAGATTTTACATTAACTTTATTTTCGTAGTTTGAGACCCGTTCAAGCCCGCACCTTCTTTCACCTCTACCTACCGCAAAAACACGGTAACAATAATAATAATAATGTGTTGTGTGTGGGTCTTTAGTCCACAGTCTCTTTTGATGCAGCCCTCCTCATTGCCACCCTATATTGTGCTAACCTTTTCATTTCTATCTACGTAACTCCTACTTCCTACATCTACTCTTATTTGTTTTTCATATTCATACTTTGGTCCACTCCTACCGTTATTAGCATACACTTCCCTCAAAAACCAATTGATTAAGTCCTAGGTATCTTAAGATGTGTCCTACCGTTTTATCTCTTCTTCTGGTGTAAACTTGCCAAATCGTTCTCCTCTTACCAATTCTATTCATTACCTCTTAGTTCGTGATCCAATCTACCAATCTCACCTTCAGTAATCTTCTGTAAACACCATATTTCAAAAGTCCTCTTTATTTGTGAGCTAGTTATCCTCCATGTTTCACTTCAATACAGTGTTGTGCTCCAGATGAAAGCCTTCAAAAACTTCTTTCTAATTCGTATATCAATGTTCGAAATGTTCTTAAGAATGCCTTCCTTGCTTGTGATAGTCTGCATTTTATGTCCTGCTCACTTCTGCCATCGTTAGTTATTCTACTTCCGAAGTAACAATACTCATCTACAAACATTCAAGCTCTGTCCTACATTGTCCTACATAGGAGGCATTCAGTGGTGACTCAACAGCGCACTAGCTGCCAGCGTCCTGAGAACGTGTAGCAATCCAACTGATGAACCCACTGCTACACTGGGGCGAAACGCTGGTAATTTCACGATTGAGAAGTTGTAAAGAGATTGAATATTTCTAATATTTGCAATCGATTAAATTAAATTGATTTCTTTCTGGGAACTTAATTTTTGATGTTATTTATCTACTTCCTTTAAGACTTCGTTTCCTAATCTAATATTTCCTCTGTCACCTGACATCGACTTCACTCCAATACTTGTGTGTGAGGAAACCTTCTGATAACCTGTTTAATTGTTGTGGCTCATGTATTGTCTAATTAACTCAATAGGATTAGTGTTAATAGAAGGAAGACGAAGAAAAGACTTTTTAACGCTCTCCAAAACTCCCACTACTTCTGCCTCGTCTAAACCCGAGAACTTTTATTTGGAGGACGACACACTACCACTCGTCCACAGAGGGAGCTATTAGCATTGCTATTAAATGTAAAAACATCTTTAATGCAAAGAACTACGCTCGCGTAGTAGTTCCTGAGCGAAAGTAAGTTCAATGAAATACACCAGCTCACGGCAGGACTTAAATTAAATCGAGGATTATTTGCTCTTCTCTGATTTACAGTAAATAAATACGGTTCGAATGCCGGCCAAGGAATATAGGATTTTTAAATGTAGAAACACGTGCCCATGATTCTGGTTCCACGAAATGCGGGAAGTCTCGTGGCTATGAAGGGGATATAAACAGTCGCGTAATATTACAGGTTTGGTTGGTTCCTTTAAAAACCATTACTACTAAAATCGTACCAAGGACACAAGGATGAGGTGATATGAAATTGAGACCTGTAATTTATTTCTATTCTTTGAGCATTTTCAGATTAAATTAATTTATGTCAACCAAGACCTATAAAACTGACATTTTATCAACTTTCATATGTTATTTTATTTTTACTTCATTTCAAATATCTTCAGCTTAAGAACTTGTGTGTGTGAGGAGACCTTCTGATAACCTGTTTAATTGTTGTGGTTCACGTATTGTCTAATTAACTCAATAGGATTAGTGTTAATATAAGGAAGACGAAGACTTATTAGTAAATATATCTTCGTAGGAAGTATGAGTTTTACACGACAAGAAACGTATGGAGTTATAAGCCGAGACAATCCTTCATCCACCAGATTTAGAACGAGTATTTCTTTTGGTGGCATGGACACCTCGTAACTCAGCCATTTGCAGGGAACTTCCCTCCCCATGCTTACCCTTCCACACTCCCACAGGGGCTATTTTGTTATGCTGCGCTCGTGAGGAAGCGAGAAGGGATTAGATGAAGACCACCATTTGTTTCCTGCTTTCTCCCTCCGTGTAGCCCGCCTCGCCTTCCCGGAGAAGCCATGGGAACTGATAAATACCCGTACGTGACTTGAACAAGAATAAAAAAATCCTTAAAGGACGTCATGTTAACTAGAAGCGATGACGGCCACTAACAGGTAGAGGAAGTATGTTCTGGAACAGATGAAGAGACTGCAGTAAAGGGGTATTACTATTCTTCATTACTATGCGAGGAAGCGCTTGGCATGCTTCCCCTTCTAGTGCCCAATTATTTTCCTCGGTCTGTGGTACAGTATCACACAGAAAGCCTGATAAATGCCGTCAACAGCCCTTCAATGTACCATCTTCGTGGTTTAAAAACTTTGCTAAAACTGTTATCGAGCAAGGGTGGTGTCATTTGCAACTAACTTATACAAAACAGTTTCAGACAAGCAGTTCGTCATTGTTAGGAAGTTGGTAGAAAGGAGCGGGTGAAGGAGGGGTAAGCGGCGAGCAAGAACGAGGAAAGAAAAATAGCTGCTACATGGCGGTGACATCACTGGCAACATCAGGAGACAATTACAACGGAATAAAATTTCAAGCAGGCCTTTGCTGGTGACACACACGAGACCTATTCGAGACGGATATCCTTGAACTGCCAATTAATATGAGACTCAGAATGTATATAAATGAATGTAAACACAAGATAAATAATGCGTACCGGAATGCTGAAGTAAGTAAGCGCAGTCTAGATTACACACGGGTTATGGACTACTGTCCGTCAGCCTGGCTTTGTTTCGATGCTTGTGGTGCCTGTCACGAATTTAAAGTGAGGAGAGTGGTGCACCCAGAAATACATTTCGGTAGGAGATAAGGTGGGTGTAAGTACGGACTGTCTTATATCATCGTACGAATGACAAAATTACGAATTTGCAACATTTTCTTCTTTTTTTTTTTACCGTAGTGCACCTCTTGAGCAGGTTACGTATAGTTAGTAGATTCTTGTGCCGCAGTAACGTATGTGTTAGATCATTAGATTCAATGTTATTTACAACTCTTAAAACGCGTATGTGACTGGAAATTAAAACTTAATATGTCAAAACACTCATTGTATACATTCGTGCTTTTAAAGTGAAAATATCGATTCCAAATAGTCCAATGCGGGGGTACGATGCGCATCCGTATCCCTTAAATATCACTATAAAATTTGTCATAAATGGAACATAATAATTGCTTTTGCACATATCAACTGAAAAATCTGCGGCAAATTAAGAAATACCGTCGTTATTTGAGAAATATGAAAACATACTTAAGGCTTGTAGACAGGACTGGTTTATGTCGTACTCCGCTGCTGGTGCCGTCTTTTGTTACTTTCTTCAGGTCCAGGACTAGCACCGTGGAATGGGAGTGCTATGTCTGTGGATTCTCATTATCTTTGTCCATATGACTAGAGCGGCCAGTTCAAACAGCAAAATGGAGGTCAACAGCATGATCCCTGGACCAACAAATATTTTTATTTTTGTTCGAACGAAAGTAGCTCGATCCCCGGACCAATAAATCACTAGTCCACAGAATTATTCTTATGTACATTGGCCATACCATTTTGTCGCCTATTAAATATTGCATATCGCGATACAATTCAGGAAATGATGTCATTGACAACTGAAGCAATGAAACGAAAACAAAGAACTTCAGTGAACACAGACATCACACACGAAATTGTTGAAAGTGTAAGACAAAAGACATACGTGTGTCACTGTAAGCGTAACACCAAATGTACTTTTAAAGTGTTAAAGCCGCAGATTTTTCACTTGATATGTGTAAAAGCAATTAGTATGTTCCATTTGTGACAAATTTTATAGTGATATTTCAGGGATACGAATGCGCACTATACCCCAATGCGGTACATGTGCAGGGTTGACAAGGCGCATACTAAGGAACAGGCAAATAAACCAAGATACCTGCCATGTGTGTCGGTTACAGGAAAAAGTGTTTTTACTTATTATACCTAATGTTGGCAAATCAAAGAACGATATTGTTACAACGAATTCATTCCCACGTGGAACAATGCTTGTAGAATCCTTCGAAGCTCATTGGCAATGCAGTTATATTAAACATCGCAGAAGTTTCCTGACGGAAATTAGCTAATAGAAGTAGAGTATAAGAATCACAGAGTGACAATTAGCTCTCATAATAAGCTGAGAAAAATTCTCAATTAGACCTATTAAAGACTGTGACAATACACAGGTGGATATTCCTAAGGCGTTACATATCACTGTTCTTCAAGTATAAGGTAATGGATATAATTGCCTAATTTGAACGAAGAACTCCCTCCACCATGAAATGGCATGCTGTATGTCTAGAGTATTATTAATTTCTTTTCCATATTCTTGTAACCAATTTCTACAGCCGAGGTCACATCACTGCCACGGTCTGGAGTGATGACATCACATTTACCCTATGTTCCCGTCCCACGATTACAGCAGTAATGACTTGTTTTGCGAGACTTCAGCAGTGTTTGAAACATGTTCGGCAAGGGAGCGGAAATTAACATAACCACTCCCCTTATCCCGGCCGCGCGTCGCTGCACTGCTGGAACTAAATACAACCCTAATACTCATGTTCTTGTTGTTGCTTCACTTTAGAGGGCACAGCATTGTGGTCATTAGTCATGTCCACTTAGAATGAATTCGGTATGATAATCTGTTTTACTGTGGGATCTCTACACGTAAGTAATTCCGTTTATTCTAAATAAGCTGTCAACGTATTAGGCCATGTTCAGTGCATACAGTATGTATTTAAGAGATATTAAATAGAAGATAAAAATGGCCAAAGGAACACCAGTGGGAACCTAAACCATAACTTCCCGATTTCGTGTCAGTCGCTCTATTCAATTCGGCTATGGTGGCCTAGGTCATATTTGTTCTGTTGGAAACAATCCAAGCTACATTTCTGTTAATATTTGGAATGGGTCTTGGGTATGTGCCCCGAGACTTGAAATACAGTGGTATTTAAATATGTGAGAACATGAATAGAACCTGAAATATTACATTTTAGAGGATATTTAGGTTATAGGTCTTATGACTGTTGCCATGGGGACGATTCCCAAAAGGTGGTGGAAATCATGTGAGTGTTCGGGACGAGCAATGATAAACTTGTGGACTGGGGACCAAAATCACTCACAGGATCTACCCTCATTTTGAGACATTGTTTATACTCATCGGAATAAGATCAACTGGCTTCAAGTGCGATTCATATTTATATTTTAAGCTTCGTAGGAATTATTCATCAAGTTGTTCTTAAATTTTTTTAGACTTTTACATGTTTTTGTAGCTTCTAACGTCACTAATTGTACAGAATTGTTAATTTTTTTTGATTTAACCTCACAATCGTTTAAAATTTTTGAGTTCTTTACAAACTATTTCTTTTTAATCAATATTCACTATTTTGTGTATACTTTGTCTTCGGGCAGCATCTAGGTGGAGGAAGAATTTAAAAGAAAACAGGCCTATATAAAACCTTGAATATAAGTGTACCGGGAGGTACACCACAAGGCCACGCATTCAAATTCAGCGCCTAAATGTACTCCTCTCTTGGTAAAACAGTGAAACTGGAACTACACCAACTTAGAACTTTACTCAGAAGATATCACCACAGGAATAGGATGTAATTTTGTTATTGTGCAGTTGCCTAAACTGACTGAATTTCTACTAGTTTTTTTGACATTCATCAAGAAGTTTGGACTTTCTTCCACAGATGACACTACTAAAAGGCTATGATCATGCACCCTGGTGCGAGGTGTAAGAACTTATAATTTAGAGAAGTTTTGTATTTCTAGGTTTTTGTAACTGAATGATGTTCATTTTTTGGGTTGGCAATATTTCCTTTTTCTTTCTGCCAGTTTTGAATCTAGCCAATCCCTAATTTCTGTAATTAATTTTCTACCTATCACAGGCTTCTTGTTCGATCCTGAAGTGTAACTTTGAATTTGACCAATTAAATTCAGAGGGTGTGGCTGGTTTATTCCTGAATGATCTCGAACCTTCCCTGAGGGTTTATAAACTGCGGCTTTTCACGTTTCTTGGCCAATTGATCGTCATCTTACTGAGTGTGCGTGTCAAAGCAGGAGGCGGGCGGCCTCTTTCATCGGTCAACAGAACATCTACAAGGTAATGGCTACATAACTTTATTCTTTCTTGCTACCTCCGCAATTTAATCCGAGGGAAAGGTCCGAATCGTTAACTATGTAACTTCCTTTTCTAAAATGTAACTTTCTTTCGGCTGATGTAAAAACTTCATAAATCTTTAACTGTAAATCGGGGATAGAGAATGATATACCCTCTCGAGCTCCCCTTCATCTTGGTTTGAGGTGACTACGTTCCATAACTGTTTTTCATTCTGAAATGTAGTAATTGTAATTTCTATGCGAGTCACCTCAGTAGTTTGGGAATAGCCCCTGTTTCATCGGCCTAGAGCCCTTTAGGTTTTTGTGTTTATTACCTTGGAGTGCAGGGTACGCCTCCATTCATTTTGTGTTTGGGCCAGTTATTTAACCTGTTCCTTTTCTATGAAAGCCCCCGTAGTTTGGGTATTAAATACCCCTGTTAAATCAGTTTTTATATCGCAAGTTGTACCTTGTGGGGCCAGTGTTTGTAAGTTGGGGTTGCCTTGAGTAGGCAGCAAGAAACTGAGAGCCTGTTAGCTCTTTTCCAAGTTTTGTAACTGTAAAGTGTGCCTCTGGGAGGCTAGATATTGTGATTTAGGGAGCAAGTGCTCTTGAAGTAGGGGATTTATGTCCCTCATTAAATAATACCTCTTCCTTTCGTAACATTGTAAAATTAGGGGCTTAAAGCCCAAAGAGTTATGGTTCTGAATCTTGGATTTTCCCCATCTTGTTTAATGATTGCTACCTGTACCTATATTATTGCCATAAAATATTGTTAAGTTTAAAGTTCTGAAAATATAACCTTCACTTTAAGTTTTACATTTAATTCTTGACGTTGTAGTTAGACCCATTCATCCCGGCACCTTCTTTAACCTCTCTGCGTTCCACGGATATCCCGGAACAATAAGGATAGGGTAGCTCTCAAGCTGTCTCTCTAATAGTTCTTGCTATTGAAACGAGCAATGAAAACCAAACCCAATTGTACTAGAGTCCTGAGGAGCCTTGGTCCACAAAGTGACAGCTGCTCAGCCCACAGGCCTGCAGATTACGAGGTGATGCGTGGTCAACGCGATGAATCCCCTTGGCCGTTATTCTTGGCTTTTTAAACCGAGGCAGCTATCTCAACGTCATCAATTATGTAACAGCGAGCTCGATAGCTGCAGTCGCTTAAGTTCGGCCAGTATCCAGTATTCGGGAGATTGTAGGTTCGAACCCCACTGTCGGCAGCCCTGAAGATGGTTTTCCGTGGTTTCCCATTTTCACACCAGGCAAATGCTGGGGCCGCTTCCTTCCCAGTATTAGCCCTTTCCTGTGTCGGTGCGGCGTAAAGCCAATAGCAATTATGTAAGCTGAGTGCCTGTCGAACTAGCACTAGTAGAAGTAGGCCTACGGAATATGGATGGTAATCGAACCAGAGCCTATGGGTAAATCCAGGCTTGCTATCCCTAGACCATGGGATCGACAATAGGTCTAATATTAGTGATAAATTTTCACTCAGTATACAACACAGGGTAGAACATTCCACTATCTGATAGTTTACTTCATGTCTTCTGGAATAAGCAAAAGAAGATGAATATACATCAGTATTTATTTGGAAGTATATATATTTCTATAACAGGTGGGCGTGATTAGATCATTGGCATAGCTGCTGCCTAACCACACGGAAGACTGAAGCTCGATTTCCGATCTATACTGGATTGAAACGTTCATCTCACATATCATGTGGCGTCAGGAAGGGCATTCGGCCTTAAAATCCCAAACAAAACCAAAATGAACTTCGGCGGCTCCAACGGGCCCAAAAATAACTCGACTAAGCTGAAGAAACATATAAATATGCATAGGCCTATTTATATAACTTTATCCTGTCCAATTATGTTTCAATAACATTCAGAAAATATCGATTTCAACTTCGTAAGTCAACATTTCAAAACGCTGGAAACACTTTGACAGTAAATGGCAGAGGAAGAAAGCCGTAATAATGAGCATGAGCGATTTTACTCCATTACGCAATCTCCCAATTGCAACTGTAGCGCAAACCTTCCACCTTAAAATGACCCCAGTAGCAGAATAGGGAATGTAGAACACCTGGCCACACCTGAAATATAGGGATTTGCCAGAAGAGAGAAAATCAAATTCATCTACCTAAAACCGAGCTCGATAGCTGCAGTCGCTTAATTGCGGCCAGTATCCAGTATTCGGGAGATATTGGGTTCGAACCCCACTGTCGACAGCTCTGAAGATGATTTTCCGTGGTTTCCCATTTTCACACCAGGCAAACGCTGGGCTGTACCCTAATTAAGGCCACGGACTACGGAAGGCCCATTCGTAGTCCTTTCCTATCCCATCGTCGCCATAGAACCTCTCTGTGTCGGTGCGACGTAAAGCAACTTGCATCTACCTAAAGAGAGGCTTGTGTCTTCCAAAATTCTTGCCATTACGCCTAGCTTATACTGTAATGTGTAGGCGGGTGAATAAATGAACACACGACTGATAGCATTTACTCTAATGTTTATTAACAAACGCACAGGCACACAATCACGCTTGTTCGCGCTCTCCACCTCTATATAATAAAACATAAAGGTCCAATATTACTACCTTGAGGAATTCCCCTATTAATTATTAAAGGGACAGATAAAGCTTCGCCTATTCTAATTCCCTGAGTGCTATTTTCTAGAAACATAGCCACCCATTCAGTCACTCTTTTGTCAAGTCTAATTGCACTCATTTTTGCCAGTAGTCTCCCATGATCTACCCTATCAAATGCCTTAGATACGTCAATCGCGATACAGCCCAATTGACCTCCTGAATCCAGGAGGGTTCCACACACTGGAATCATACTCTAGTTGGGATCTCACCAGGGACTTAGATGCCCTCTCCTTTACATCCTTACTACAACCCCTAAACACCCTCATAATCATCTACAGAGACCTGTACCCTTTATTTACTATCATATGTATGTGATTACCCCAATGAAGGCGTGCTCGGTTCACCCGAAAGGACGTGAGTTCGATTCCTTGTCAGGAAGTCGTAAAACTTAAGAAACGAGATGTCCACTTCCGGAGGTGCACATGGCCCGAGGTTCACTCAGCCTATACTAAAAATAATTACCAGGTTAATTCCTGGGGGCAATGGCGGCCTGGCGTAGAGATAACCAATCTATCCCACCAAGTGCCGAGGTTACGGACGGTGGAGGCCTTTACCTTCCACTCCTCCAGGGGCCTTCATGGCCTGTACGGAGATGACTTTGCTTTTCTGTATATTATCTACAGGCCTTATGTTCGAGATGTGCAAGGACGGTAAGGAGAGTGCAAAACAGCGTGGAAAGGCGGTGAGGTACATTTGCATCGTTGGGCACAGATTCATGTTGCATTGTTAGTACACAATGAAGGAAGAACATATGTGTAGACGAGTATATTTTTGGAAATATTTTCGCAGTAATAGAGATTTGTTCCCGATAGAAGTGTGGAACAGCATCATTCAACTCTATTTTAAAGTTGATATTCCACTCATATTGTGACCGTATCGGTCATACACATAATTAATTAATAATTGATTTAGGTGGTGGAAACTATTGTCAAGCTCCTTTGTCCATATTGGAGTGAAGTTGCATTAGGTTGCATCAGTTTGCACAATACCTACGACTTGGTGGTGTAAACACGAGTCCGTCATAGATGTAGGAATCCCCAGAAAGAGAGCGAGCTATGAAAAATGACAAGGAAGGAAAATCTATAGTAGTAACTCCGCCCACTAAAAATGGCCGAAACACGGCAATGCCAACCTGCAAGCTTGATTTGTATTCTAAGATTTTGAGATAAGCATATCAATTATTAAGGGAAACCTCGTCATGTCATTTTTTATAGTAGACCTCTGCCAAAATTCTAATTGTTTATAACATTTCAACGTGTGGAAAATTACTCCACCAGAAGAGTACATACGCACCAGTAGCGTACCCACGCCAACTAAGTACGCAGACTTCGGATGGGGATCCGCGAAAAGGCATCACTTTTATAATAAATTTCCGATAAACCGCCGATCGATTTGTTTTCTACACGTAACTAAATTACTTAAAACTCTGGCTTGGTTCTAAAGGGGCCAATGTCATTTTTTTAAAATCGAAATTGAGATATTAACTGATACAAACGCGTTTCATCCTGACTTGCAACATGTTAAAAGGGCCAATTTCTCTGTTAAGTACTAAACGAACAGTTAACGTTTAATTAAATAAGCCCTTGCCAATAATGTTAGATTATCAATAAATATTAGAGACCTGGCAATTTTTTAAGAATACGATAGAAAAGAATAGCGCTTAATAAGGTGACTTCCACAAATAAAGCATACAGTTATTTAAAGTTAATTGTTGAAAAAATAATCGGAAAACTATAAGCAAAATTTCAAATGCTCATAGCTCAAAAACAGGTTTTTTGACATTGGCCCCTTTAGAACCAAGTCACAGAAAAGCCTGAGTGTCACATTTGAGCGCATTGCCGATATCAAACAACTCGTAGGACCACTGATATGCAAAATGTCATGGGGACTGTTCGCCATCTGTTGTTCGTGTAGGGGTGAAATAAATTATATAAAGGCCCGCCATATTGAGGAAATTATCACTTGCCGCGAAATATTGAAGGCAGACACACAGTCCGTTGGTGTTCTGGCCTTATCTGTATTCGGGAGTGCTAATATACATTTTGCCAATACTCGGTGTGAAAAAACTTTGTCCAAGCTATAGATGAAGTTAAAGTACTGAAAGTGTTTGAAAATTTTAACTAACGTGACCGCGAGAACTGTGTTACAGTTTCGAAAATTGTGTTTGTGAATGACGCAACTTAATTCAACGTCATTAGACTTGTTGCAGTGAAGAAGAGGACCTTAGGATTATGAACGTGCTCAGCAGAACCAGAAAAGGATTCGAACCTGTGATCCACGCCAGCGCGATGAGGGGTTAAAAGACACCAAGGGCCTTTCCGGGGCCCGAACCGTGGATTTCTAGACATGACGATGAGTACATCAAATCTAAATATTATCCGAATAAATGGCACGGTTATTTTCATGTTAACATGTAGATCACATAAGCTAGATTATTAATACAAATTATATTTTGAATTAGGGAGAGACTTGTGAGTGGTCTTCGTAGTGTATTAATTAACATTTATCTAGATGGGAACGGATATTCAGTAATATGGGTTCAATTTCGGGCCTATAAAATGTAAATTTAATGTAACACATCTGCGTGATTTAATGATGAAATATCAGAAAGGTTGAGAGTGCTTTAAATTGAGGGGGTAAAATATAGATTTGTTTTATTGATGATTTCAAACCGTAAAGTGCATATTTTTTAATATATTGAATATTCAACCTATATTGGTAATGCATGATGATAGTGTCTTCAAAATGCCAGTATTAACATAATAATCATGGGTATAGAAAGGCACTCTGGTTTTTAAAGTAAATTTGCACGAATAGCATATAGAGATGGATGTATTAATTTGTGTTATTTCTGACAAGCTTGGTCACAAACGGACGCCCTTCCATTTTTAAATAAAATTTTCCTTTTATGTCAAGAATTATATGTCTTTGTTTAAAATTAGATTAAGATTATGGATACATTTAAATCCATTTGAGATTTTTGTCTAAGTTCAAATTTGTAGGAAAACATAGGCTGGCTTTTTCTATGTGATCGACTGGATGTGAACCTGGATATTCTAAGTCTATTGATGTGATACTGAAAAGATGAATAGTCGCTTGATATTGAGTTAAATAATTGCAAGCGGCCAAAAGAATTTATATGCCAATGGAGCTTTTGAATATGATACGAGGATATCAGTTGAAATGATATACTGTATATTTACCTCGATGTTTTTCTCAGGGAGACGTTTCGTCTCGCCTTGAATGTATTTACAATGAGTGATCTCCTGCCAGCCATTACAAGGTATGGTTCTGCGTTGTATGATTTATAGTTTTAAAGGGGTGCGTTGGCACTCTCTTGTAAGAAGGGACTATGCTAGGAGTATTGTTGAAGCCTCTCCACCAAGACTGAATGCTTGAGAATTCGCATAAATGCGATCGCATTTAGAAAATTTCTTTTTAACTCGTTCATGTTTACTTCTGTAAACAAATTAAATAACTGGAACGTCAGTATTGTATTGTTTGTTGATCTTATGAATAACTGAGATAGGGAATTTTTAGAGACCCGTTTGTTGGTGGCATCCTGGAGACTACTAGTTCGAAGTCCAAGGCAGACCCTGGATTTTCGTCACACATACGTTTATTTATTTTTTGCTGTACAGCCAGTCGCATGTGTTTATTGCTTATACTTCTGTTGATAATGTGTGTACATAATTTTTAAATTTGCTCTTTGAGATTTGTTTAATGTTTTATGTATGAATTCGAGAACGGGTTCTATCTCGTTATTTTGTCATCGGGTTCATTGCGATGTGGGTTCGATTACGGACCGACATCTGCTTAATTTTGCCCACTAGTGTTAGCTTATTCTTTTGTTTATTAATTAGAAGTATAGTTAATTAGTTAGGCGACCATTCCAAGTTGTGCCAGATTTTAGCGTGGATAGTGTGTTTCTTCTAATAGTGAAGAAAGTTTGTAATGCGAACCGTGGCATTTACAAGGATATTTCTGTACTTAACAACTCTAGGTGTATACATTGTCATGTGATAACGGAGAGGATCGATCAACTGATTAAACTATCAAATATAATGAATTGTTAAAATTCTCAATGAAAGGAGTGACGTCTCCAAATTGGTATTTAGTCCATCAGACATTGTACATTGTGTTTTTATTATTGAAGGATTATTTAGGGTTGCTTTGAATTAATCATGTATTTCTTAAGGTATGGTAAATCGGTTGTTAAACTTTTCCTTGCTTATCATTTTGCCTTAAAAATGCATCCTATTTTCCTCCATTCATTTATGCATTTAAGTTCGTTTAGTGTTGTATTTAGATCTTATGCCGCGAACGCACCGTGGCCCTGGGAGGCCGGAGGTTTGATTCTATGGAATGGAGGAAGTGCAGTTGATCCTTGCACGGTCGAAAGAGCTTTTGTTCACTCGTCACTTTGAAGTTTACTTTTCTTCGCTTTCTAGATGAGGTTCACATTTGACTCCAGACTGAAAAGGTCCCATACCATCGAACGCCTTGGCGTATAGTGCTGTATGGAGGTAGCCCGTTCTTGGGAGCGATGATGCTGTCGTATAGTTCTGTGGGGCAATGGCGTGTATGGTATGGTTGCAATATTCACTAAAATTTAGGGTGGCAAAAGGAAACTGATTTTCAGGACTTATATGAGCAAACTAACCAAACCCTCCGCTGTATAAAAATGAAGACTTTGTTTGTTTCCATTGAACCACGTAAAGGAAAACGTGAAAATTGTTAAGTACTTGTTCTCTTCATTTGCTACAGATACTTTAAAATCATTACCGTCTTGGACCTAAAGTGGATGCACAACAATGACAGCTGGCAAAAGTACTCGTACATTCAATTTTGAGAAGAAATGGAAGTGGCACGTTATACTCCACGTATGTAACTTTTAAATGTCTTGCGTCTAGAGAAACCTGAGCACGGAAGTGTTTATTGAGGTATAAGATGAGGGGCTTTTCTGGTTAACGAACGATTTATTGCTGTTTCATAGCAAAACTCCACAAAATCAAGAGTATAGGGAATAGATCCAGCAAACAAACAGAGTAATCCCTAATTATCACAATCCAATCCATAACGAAGTGTATAAAATATCTGCCTCCAGGTGGGTATGTTTATTATATTAAGCAGAAACTGGAACGGGCGAATGAGCTGAACGAATAGATTTAGGTTAGTTAATTTTGTTTAAACTGACATTAGTTACAACATAGCCAGATTATTATTATTATTACTGCACTTCTTGTATCTTAAATTTTATATATGAGTCGCTTAGTTCCAAAACTCAACATGTCCAAAAATGTTTGAAAAAATGGGATATTTTATGTTTCAAAATCTTTGGGGCTCTCCGTTTAATATGTGATAATGTTTTGTTTCATAACCTTTCATACTCCTTTGATATTAAACCTTAAATTTTTAGTTCTGTTCCGAAACTGAGTATGTCCACAACGTGTTCTGTTCCATAACTTGACATGTCCCAAGTAACCTGGTAACAGAAGGAAACTTATTGTTGTAAGAAAGGTTTGCTGTTAATAATCCATTGTTCAATATATTGAGAGTGACTTCTTTCATTGTGAGGAAGCCGGTGTGGACACTCACGTAACTTTTATAACTAGTGAAATGGATGGTGAAAAAGAGATTAGTCTGTGAAAACAGCATTATAGCTACTGAACCATGACGTAGTAAGAAGAGATCAAGAGATGTCTTTACACCATCGTAGATTTAACAGGCCGACTGCAATCGAGATCAAATTATGACGGGTAAGTCAAGGAAGTGGTTGAAAAGTGACGCTCCAAATCACATAAAACAGTACTTGTGGCTTTTCCGGTACCAGAACATTCTTTTATACCCCATACAGATTATTTGGTTGCATTGAAAAATAAATCCGAAGAAGGGAAATCATTCAAAACCCAGGGGATTTTAGGGACAATTTTCAGAAATGGAAAATGTAATCTGTCCTGTTAATTTTTTAAATTGGAAGAAAATAGTCAGCGAAGTTTTGAAACCATCTGCTAACTAGCATTTCATATTTTCTTTTTTTTGCTAGGGGCTTTACGTCGCACCGACACAGATAGGTCTTATGGCGACGATGGGATAGGAAAGGCCTAGGAGTTGGAAGGAAGCGGCCGTGGCCTTAATTAAGGTACAGCCCCAGCATTTGCCTGGTGTGAAAATGGGAAACCACGGAAAACCATTTTCAGGGCTGCCGATAGTGGGGTTCGAACCTACTATCTCCCGGATGCAAGCTCACAGCCGCGTGCCTCTACGCGCACGGCCAACTCGCCCGGTTCATATTTTCTACTTTGAAAAGATTCATCATACAAAAGAACAAGACCAGCGTAAGTATTTGGGGAGAAGCAACATATTTCACAAATCAAAGGGGAGCCTAAAGGTGTTTGCAGAAGAGGCAAGAATATAAACCAAATATTTAGTTAACCAATACAGCTTGCTGCTGTACCTTAGGTCACAAAAGTCAATGACGTTCTAAATCTACTCAAAAAGCATTATGGAAGAGAATGGAAATCTAATCCAGATATCAGCTTCTACAAAAAAAAAGACAAATTCTAGACAACTGAACTTCCAAGAGCAAAAAGAACAACATGAGGAAGATGAACCAATAACGGACAGTGATGCTATTTGAAATTTTTCTCCAAGAAGACAATATTAATTTACTCCTAATGTTCAGGTAATCATTGAATTTCAAAATTTTTCCTTTGTAAAATATGGCATTGTCATCAAATAATAGCTATATAAAAATTAACGTAAAGATACTCGTACAAATATTTAGTTGTATTAAGTCTGTAACTTCCCTCAGAATCTTTTCCAAAACACATTGTGTCCATTGTTGTTTGTTCCAAAACTGAACATGTCCACTTATACTTTCCGATACTCAATATGACCAAATAACATTTATTATTATTTACATCTAGAGAAATCCTACATTATTGTCACTGTTGTTATTTCAATCATAACAACTGCCTTTATCATATTACACATTATCATCTGTTTAATTCCAATATTAATATTGATGACAGTTTCATAATTTTTTTCTCAATTCACTTTAACAGAGACGTACTGAGTTTTGGAACTAACCGACTCGTACACACACACACACACACACACACACACACACACACACACACACACACACGCACACACACACACACACACACACACACACACACACACACACACACACACACACACACACACACACACGTACGTTCTATATATAAGTGTCCCGTATGTAGTAATGGTGAATGGGACTTCTACTTGCTGGCTTAAAAGGAGTGCTACAAGGTTGTGAAACAAATCGCAGTCATTTTACAACAAACGTTCTGTAACACGGTGCATTTTTAAATATGCTAAAGATGCAGAAAATGAAGTCCAATAACTCATTGATTTATACACGTACAGATATTTCACTGTGCCAAAGATTTGCTTGTGTGTGGTATGTGCCTTGAACGATCCATCAGGTCTTAATTTCGGCTTTGTTCGGTAAAGTACGCATAAAGAAGGCGGGTGGCTATTTGACAGCCCCTGCACATACCGTCTGCAAGCTTCGGCTGCATTCCGACCAGATTCTCCACGTATTAAATATTAGGGCTATGTATTTGTCGCTGCTGAACACAACAGCCATTGTCGATATTTTGACAGCATCTATAGTGCTGCTGTACCAAATACCAGCCTGCAATTAAGCGTTCGAAAATGAGGCTTACCAACGCGAGGGGACGCGTTAGACGGGTAGCGCTGAGGAACCTTAAATATATTATAGGCCTACTGTATTAGTACATACATTCGCCATGCAAACAACATCCTTATAAAACGGTATTGTAAGGTTCATTTTCCTTCTCACATTAGCATAGGGAAATGAACACAACGAAAATTATTCTGATGGACTACATATACATGTGTGGCTGAGAGGAGTAGCCAGTATTAAGGAATGTAATGGGTAGGAAGAGCATTGGGACATAAGAGATTTTAAAAGAAAACCATCGATATATTGTGTACCGATTAAGCGTAAGAGAGAAACTTTAGTCCTAACTTCGCCACAAATAAAAGTGTTATCTATCACTTATCGTAAAAAGCATATTTTCAGGTGAGGATGGGGTTTGACGTACCATCGCTGTTGAATTCCCGAATCATGCGACACGACGTGATATAATTTCTGTAAATGTGATATCAGCCAAATTAATTCTGTATTTAATTTATTCGCAATTCTGTTTTCCTGGTGCCCAATGTTTATTTCAGTTCATGAATGGTCACATTTACATCCCGTCGTCCAAATTCATGCTCAGTCCTTAAGTGACACTAAAATCAATTGATCAATATTGAAGTCCATTGAATGTTTGAACGCTAGTCTATAATTAAAAGAGAGGCCATACAAGTTCTTTCTCAGAAAGGTCGGATCGGAACTTTCTTTCAGAATGTCACGGCGTACTTTGTCGAGGATAATATACGGTTCGCCTGTCTAACTTCATTCTTCTATGGTTATTTTAATCCATCAAAGGAACTCAGTCGCAGCCAAGCCTATAATTTGACATTACATAGCTGACTAGAGTGTGACATATAGGCTTACTGTATACTTTATGAGAACAGTAACTTTGAAGATTGTGCACACTGAAGGAAAGGAAAAGAGATCTGTAAATTGTGGATCAGCAATGATGGAGACACCCTGAGCCTAAATGTAACGAATAATACGAATTCTTTTATGTTTTAGTATCTGGTAATTAATCAAACTTGGGCCGATGACCTTCGATGTTAGGCCCCTTTAAACAACAAACATCATCATCAATAAATCAAACTCTTATGAATTTAAACCCTTTATTATTATATAAGTTTGCGTAGCCCGTTCCATAGAAGGCCGCATTGAAAATTAGTCTTCCATAATAATAATAATAATAATAATAATAATAATAATAATAATAATAATAATAATAATAATAATAATAATAATAATAATAATAATAATAACGTCATTAGGTTTACTATTTTCAGAGAGGTAGAGGTGTCGGGAGTTTTGTTCCTCAAGGGTAAATCTATAAAAACGAGGCTGGCGTATCTGAACACCTTGAAATACCACCTGAATGAGCCAGGATCGAACCCGACATCTTAATTTCGGAAAGCCAAGGCTCTACCATGTGAGCCACTCACACTGGCAAGTTTTTCTTTCCAGGGGCGTTATATAAGAATGACATCGTCAGTGCTTCTCAACAAGGAGACTGGGGGTTAAATAATGACCAACGAATTTGAAATTATATATCTATAAAATATTGTATTTATTTATTTATTTATTTACTTATTTATTTAATTAAGAATCAGAGACATCATGAGTAGAAGGGCAAAGTATGTTCTAAAACAATGGGTGTTGAGTCAGCATTTTCCAACGCTTTCTTGCTGAGCCAGCATTTTTTGGTGCAGACAAGGTCATTGGCCCGAGGTCATTGACCCATAGTCAGTGACGTCAAATCAATTACGACATTGTGATATCAAACCTTACCTACGTGACCAGGCCTAACCTCACGTAGGTAATGTTATGACATCACAATGACGTTTTAACCTAACCTGCAACCACGGAGGCTAACCTAACCTCATTGGGTTATGTTAGGGACCGAGGTTTTAGATTTTTGGGATGGTGAAGAGGGTCCGCTCCTCCCTCCCTGGGGGCTACCTCCCAGCCCCCTACCAAAAATAGGGGAATGGTGAGTGAGAGATTGCTCTCTCTTTCTCAGAGGACCACCTCCCGATCATCGACCACAAATTTTGCCAGGCATGGTCGTTTTCCCTTGAGGGAAAACTGGCAGAAGGGGAGGGGCGAGACAATCAGAAGGTAGCGCCTTCACTCTTGCCAGGAGATTTGGCGGGTTTAGAGTATGAAGGAGTCGGGTGGTGGATTAGTTCGGTTATTCGGTGAAGGTGATGAGGGGGGTTCGGTGCTCCTCGTTCAGTGCTTTATTTATTCTTATTAGTTTTTACAACCTTTCTATGAATATATATTAAATAAAAAAAAGGAGTTTGGACTTTCGTTTGGATACAGTTTCGATTGAATGAAATATTATAATGACTGGATTACAGTCATGTCGTTGTTTACATTGGTGCTTAACTGTATTTACACTATTTATACCTTTAGATGAGTTGGTTGTTGGTTAATTGCATTTACATTGTTTATACATTGCGGTTAGTATACATAGAGACTTGGATATGCAGTTATTTAGAATGTTGTTTCAGTACAATATTGGAGGTTTTCCTTGGAGATGAGGACTTACAGAGAGATTTTTAATTTTTTATAATGCAATGGTGAACAATGTGGTTACAGTTTTCTATTTCTTAAATACAATAATTAAATATACATTGTATATTGGAGGCTTGGTTTGAAGATATCTCCCACCACTGCAATATCATTTTGGACACTGAATACATATCTGGATTCTAGTGTTAAAATACCACGATTACAGTAAGTACAGGTTTTTTGTTTTCCAAATGATTGTGCTACCAATATGTACAAAATGTCGGGTTAGTAGTTTATGTTTAACAATTAATAACTACGAATGCTTTTCTAATTTTCCAGAAGATCTCTCAGATAAATACAGAATTATTTACATGGTTGTTTTCAGATATAAGTTGTTACAATGCTTGCTATATTTACAATATTATTTACGGAGTATCTATAGACATGATGGGGTGAGGCAATGTGGGGTTATTATCTTGTTCGTGGTTGACAGTTTTAAGTGGGAAGGAGGTCGCCGAGGGCTGACCTGGCTGTTTGATTGCACGTTATTTTGGCTTCGTTTGGGATTGCGGGGGAGGGTGATTTAGGGGTTTGGGGAGGATCTAGGGGATAGGGTTATCGACACAGTTCTCATCTGTTTTATCTACCTTACCTTTTCTCCTCGGGGCCCCACCCTACGTTGGGGGGGGGGAGGGATCGGTAAAAATGGAGGGGAGTTTCGGTGAAGTTGAGAGGGGGAGGGGCTCCGCGGAGGAGTTGGTTTAGGGCGGGGTAGGCACGTAGGAACTGGGAGAAGGACGTAGGAGTCGAGTGTGGGTAAGGGTAATATGTAAATCAGACTGGCGGTGGGGTAGTGGAACGGGAATCATAGGTCGTGGCGAAATATGGGGCGTTTTAATGTGAGGAGGGGGTGGAATAAGTTTGGGTTGGATTTTGCGATGGCTGCCCAGGTGGTGAGGCAATAGATTATTGGAGGTAGGACAAAGGAATTGTAGGTGTGGAGGAGGACATTAGCTTTGAGACCCCACCTGGTCCCTGGTAGACGGCGCACTCACTGGGTTCTGGTGGCCGTCTTGGTTTTGAGATATTGGAAGTGGGGGCGGAAGGTTAGATGTTTGTCGAATAGGATGCCTAGGTATTTCAGGGTGGGTTGCGTTCTAATGGGGATGTTGCGGATCCGGAGTTGGAGGTGGTCGGGATTGTTGGAAATACCGGATTTACCGCGTTTGCGTCGGAAGGGGATGGACTGGGCCTTGTATGGATTTAGCTTGAGGTGTCACCGGTCACACCAGGAGAGGAAGTTTTCGAGGTAGGGTTGGACTGATCGGTTTATGGCTTGGAGAGTGTGTAGGAGAGCTAGGATAGCGGTGTCGTCGGCAAATTGTAGGAGTTGGATGGGGTGTTGGGGTTGGGGGATATCTGAAACGAAGAGGGTGAACAGGAGAGGGGACAGGAGCGATCCTCGTGGGACTCCAAGTGTGAGGGTAAAGGAGCAGGAGAGATGGTTGTTGATGGAGATCTGGGTTGAGCGATTCGATAGGTGGGAGGATACGAGGCGGATATAGGCGATGGGGAGGGCGAATAATCTGAGTTTAAATAACATGGCTGGGTGCCAGGCGGAGTAGAAAGCGAGTTGGAAATCGAAAGTTATTAGGAGCGTGGGACTAGGTCGGTTGAAGTTATTGGAGGCGGTTTGGATGAGTCGCAATAGTTGGTCCTCAGTGGATAGTTTTGGACGGAAGCGAACTGGGATAGAAGTAGCAGGTGGTGGGATTGTAGGTGGGATTGGAGGCGGCGGACTAGAATTTTATCAAGGACTTTCACCAAAGCCGTGATGAGGGTAATGGGGCCTTAGGAGCTTAGTTCGGATGGGGGTTTCCGGGTTTGCGGAATGGTAGCATTGTGGTGTGCTTCCAGGAGGTGGGGTGGAACAATACATGAAGGATGAAGTTGTAGAGGTCAGCCAGAAGTGTTAGTACGGTAAGGGGTCGTGGCGAATACGCAGGTAGCGTGTTTTGCCTGGGCTTTAGGCTGTATTACGGGATTTGGATAGGACTGCCTGAATTTCGGTTGGCGTGATGGGAGCGTCGAGGGGGTGGGTTGAGAGCGTGTGGGAGTTGGATGGGGTGAGTGGGGAGGGAGGAGGCATGGTTCACTTATAGTTGAGTGTCGGAATTATCGAATTCGGGGTCTCCATGCGTGTTGAAGCAGCTACGGAAGTAGTGGGCGAAGGCTGAAAGTTTCTCTTCAGTGGTTGCTGGTGGTATTCCCCTGTGGATGATGAGATAGCAGGGAGAGGTTTTGGTACCGAGGAGGGAGTTAAGTTTTTTCCAGAATTTGGTTGGGTGGATATTTAAGGCGTTGAGGTAGATGCAGGTTTGGGTGCAGGAGCTGCGGGTGTGGGCTGCTAGATAGTTTCGTATTGTACCCGATGCATTTACTGGACGTATTCAAAATGGCGCCTACGGAAGGTAGAGGCCAGCCAAGGCAAAGAAATGTATAACAAGATATCGATATTGATATATGCTAGGAGGCCTTGACTAACTTAAACCTACCACTATGAAGGCGGTGTACAATGGTGCAGAATCGATAGAATTGTTTTTAAAAAAATAAGAAGGATAAAACAGATTATAAAAAAAAACTGACTTGAAAAATTGACGTGGTGAGAACAAGACGTTCCGAACTTTGCATTCTAAAATAAGCGACATCGGCAATATTTAGCGAGAAACATTAAGCTGAGTAGAAGGAAATACTGAGCGAATTGAATAAATAAGCGTTAAAATACTGGAAAGAGCAAGTAAAATCCTGAAGCTCAGAATAATACGTCCAGATACTCAGACGCAAAGCCGTTTGAAAATAGGAACTTGATTGAGACGAGAGAGATCGAGATTAAGCCACTCTTAGTGAAAATAATCACTAGGAAAACCAAATAAGGAAGCAATCACCATAAAATATATATTCTACGCAGAACTATGATGAGCTTATATTTTTCAGAATCATCGCATTTTGTCTACTGTCTTGCTGAGCAGATGATGGCTTGCTAAATCGGCATAGACCAACCTGGAGGGAGATGTCGTCCTGGCCGTTAAAACCACCCGACCCGTGTGGAGGAGGTCACACTACCTGACATACCACTGGTGGAAATCCTACTTAGTTCCTGACCCAAGGACTACAATCACACCGAGGAGCAACTGAGGCCCGAGATATTGAATGGCGAGCTAAGTAATAGTATTAAGTAATATAAGTTCTTATGTGGAGTATTAGAAGTATATACAGTAGATCTGAATAACCTAAGCATGAGATAATTGAGTGTGCTTATGAATATAAGAAAGTGCAGTGTGATATATTTAAGTTGACATCTCGTTATGGAGTGATAGCGTGTTGCTACATTATTTTATCCAAGGATGAAGGAATACCATTTAAAAATACAACATAGAGCTACAGCTGTTTTCAAAGAATCCCGGTTAGTTAGGAAGGTCCATGCGTGATGTAGTAATAGTCAAACCCGGTTACGTCACAGAGGGACGCACGTTGAATTGGTTGAGACTAGTTACCATACTCTTTGCTGTATGATTTTATCGAAAGGAAAAATACTGAGTTTGGGGTTATATACGGAATTGCAAGATTAAAAATGTGTTCTGAGGAACGAATTCTGCGCTATTCTTGGGATACATATCGTTGTATAATTAAGTATTGGAGGTTAAACGCGCTAGTTGTGAATGTTAAATGAGTTAAATACGAATTGAATTGGAGGTTAATGGTGACATAATGAAAGTGTGTATAGTATTTGAAATGATATATTGCGCAGAGTAATAGGAGGTAAAGCGTATTTGATATATTTAATATGTGATGTTGGAGCACATGCAGTGCCATTACAGAATATAAGTATGCCCCAGCGAGGAACTACAGCAAGGTACGAATAATAATATTTCGTATATTTTAATGATGTGTGAAAGTGGTTTGACAGGAATAACAACCGGTGATGAATAAACGAATACATGATTATGTCATATACTGAATGAATGGATATTGCATGGAAGAATAAGCGTGTATGCAAGTAGTAACGTAATGTAGTATTGAAATATCTTTGTGTTGGCATTAGCACACCTATATATGATAAATGCTTACTGGCTGTATGTATATCGAGCTGGAATACGATACATAAGAAATTATTTAGCTAGATTAGGGAATTTATTTGACATTTACATAGGGTATCATTGATGTTTTGGGTTAATATGGAATATTATTAGAGTGAATACTTAGTTAGGAGCCGTAATTTAAATGGCAATAGGACCGAGGAACTTAGTGCGTCATTCAATATTTCATTTTCTTCACGCTAACCTGCACCAACGAACTCAGATACTTTTCAACATAACATAGGTCACTGATATTTGTGTTCAGGACATATTATTCAAATTCAATTCATTTTCGCAGAGACTTGAACAACGTGATGGTTGTATTTCCAATGAGGTATATAATTATACCGTGACTGATGGAATAATTTAGTGATATAATGAATTTCGTCCGTGACCAAAAGACTGTGATTTAATATATTTAAATGACCAAAAAAATGTAATTTTTAAATGGAAGATAATTCATTTCAGGAATACGTTACTCAATGTATTAAGATGAAAGCTTAGTTTAGGAAATAGGCAGCGCTGACCTAACATATTTGATTCACTGATTAAAATATTAATTTATTAAGTTGATAATTGAAGATTATAAGTCATACCTGATATTAACCATTTCTTTTGCGAAACTTGACAATATAATAAATATGTTTCTTGATTAGTTTCTTATATAATGAAGTGAGTTTTCATTTATATTGGTAGTTAATAGTTTTAGTTAGTGTGTAAGATTCTCGTTGTGCGAATATATATTTTTTATTTCTAAAAGGATGACTGAAATTTGCATTTACAAAACAACTACTGAGCGTATGGTATCGTTACTTTCCCTGCACCGCGCATGTCATCGTTACTTTCTCTGAACCGCATATGGTACTGTTATTTCTCCTCGGACACACGTAAAACCAAACATAGAAAAATTAACCATTTTTCTGGAGGCATGGATACCCTGAGATAAATTTAACTGACTAGTTGGGAATTACTGTGGTTACCCTGACCCGTAGGGTGCAGTAATTTCTGGCGCCGCAACGTGATGCAAATGGAGAAAGACACCGCGGGATCGAATATTGGTCGCCAAAAGTAATTTTTGGCGCCTCAACGTGATGCAAATGGAGAAAGACGCCGTGGGAACTGTTGGTTGCCAAAGGAAGTAATTTTTGACCCCCAACAGTGGAGCAAAATAAGGAGAAAGATGCCGTGCGAAATGAGGAAGAGTCGTGGGAAATTTGAAGAGAAAGACACCGCGGGAACATCGAATAATGAACCGCCGAATGTAAAATTTTTCCGACGTAGCGCGATTAAGGAGAAAGATACCTGGGAGAAAAACGTATCAGTCACCAAAAGTAAGGAAGTAAAAATCGTCGCACAACAGTAAGGAAATTGAAGAGAAAGACACCGCGGGATCGAATATTTAATTGAGGATCAGACCCGAGAAAATAACCCGATAACTTACTGCTGAACCAACATGCAGGTCGAAAGAGAATGATATTGCGGAACGTTGTGGGAAGCAAAGGAACCCAACGTGCAGTTGATGAAAGAAATACTTAGAGATTTGTCAAGAAAATAGGCCCGGATGAGAAACTGATAATTAAATATTGAGAGAATGATGTGTAAATATGAATATTTTCCAGAAGTAGATTGTAAGATGGAGTGATAGGAGGATATTTTACCATTTTTATTGAAATAATTGTAGGTCCTCATATTTCATTTTTTATTTTTAAATATGATTGAATTTGCTCTTGATATTTGAATTAATAGTTAGTATGTAAGTAAATGATGAATACCACATGGTGGATAACCATTTTTCTCTTTTTGGGAAACTATTTCTGAAATGAATTCAAAGGAAAATGATCTGAGTTCGTTGGGAAGTTGCTCATATTTTAACGGGTAGGATGATGTTGATCTTCAGGAAGGTCTATATTTCAAATTATTTTGAGAAACTAAGTGAATATTTAATATATAAGACTTGATTGCTAGCTTTAAGGATATTTTAGATTTAAAAATTGAATATTTCACATATTTATTGACACTGTGTGATAGTAGAGTACTCGAAAACTTAAAGTTGGTTAGGAAATTAAGGAATTATTCGAAATTTAACTGAAATTGACAAAAAAATGGCAACTCAGGGAAGAGTGCAAACCAGAAGGGAACAAGAAGAAGAAATGGAAAGAGCACAGGAAGAATATGAAGAAATGCCGTGGTGGTTCCGGGAATATATAGAGAAACTAGAAGAAGAGAAAAGGAAAGAAAAACAAGAACAGGAGGAAAAAGAAAAGAAACAGGAGGAGAAAGAAAAGAAACGAGAAGAAGAGAGAAGGAAAGAAAAACAAGAACGTGAGGAGAAAGAAAAGAAACGAGAAGAAGAGAAAAGGAGAGAAAAACAAGAACGAGAGGATGAAAGGAGGAAAGAAAAACAAAAACGTGAGGAGAAAGAAAGGAAACAAGAAGAAGAAAAACAGAAAGAAAAACAAGAACGTGAGGAGAAAGAAAAGAAACGGGAAGAAGAGAAGAATAGGAGACGGGCGGAGAAAGATCAAAAGCAACAAGCATTCCTAAAGGAGTTACTTAAAATACAACGTGAAATATACGATAAGTTGATCGAAGAATGCGGAAAAAGTCGAAAAGAAGATAGAGAAGAAGTCATCCAAACTTCAAGAGAAGAAGAAATGGAGGAAAACCAGGAATTGGACGTAGAAACAGAAAAAGAAGAGAAGTTTATGGAACAACAAGAAGACACTCAGGAGATGAAAAATGAAGAAAATGAGGAAGATCAGCCAAAACTCACGAAGGAGACGGATAGAAAAGAGTGTCATAAGAATCAAACGGAGTTACCCCAAGGAATAAAGAGGAAAGCAGAAGTATTACAAGAAAAAATTGATAATCAGGGATTACCACAGGAAATATGGAATAAACAAGAACTACCGCAAAAGATAATTCGTCAACCGGAACTGTCAGATAAAACAACCAATAAACCGGACTTAACTCAGAGAAACCAGAGAAAGAAGAAGAAGCGAAGAGAAGTAGTTAAGAATGAGGGAAAAGAGTTACGGAGGAAGACCAAGAAACAAGTAGGAAAACTGCAAACATTGCTTGAACTAGAAAAGAGAAGAGCAAAATTAGAAGAACGGAGTATTCAAAGTGAATGGCAACATAATCAGCTAAATCAGATGAAAAGGATGGAAAAGAAGTTACGGAAACTGAGAAAGATAAAGATTAAAATAATGCAAACAGAAATATTGAAAAGGAACGATGACATAAACCTACATCAGGGTGATATGCAAGAACAAGGAGATTTCCGTATACTCGAGATGATAGGAACATTGACAAAGCAAGTTAGAACTAGGTTAAAATACATCGTGGAGACATGTCAGGAAAATTATTGCGAAAACGGTAGATTGATTCCGGAAGGCGGAATAATGTCGAAGCAAATACGGGCAACATCCAAACCACCAAGGAAGAGAAGGAAATTACTAAACGTCAATTAAATTGGACTCTAAACTAGCAAAAGAAATGGTAAATTGACAAAATTCGTAGTTGAATAATTACACAAGCAGACCACGGGAATATTCGACATGATAACCAGCGAAAGAATAACTAGGTGGATACATTACACACGTTATGTTCAGTTCGACACCCATCTGCAAATCCAGTGGAGCGATACATGAAAGAAATAGCCAAATTCTGTAGGATATACTGCAATCATTGTCACTGGAAATGGATTGATGTAATAGAGACAATAGAGGAGTGCCTAAATAACACCATAAATGAATCAACTGCTCAGGTTCCAAACTTGGTACATCACAATAAAGAATCACGAAGAACATGGGACAATATATTAAACATATCACTTGAACAGAAACCAGATATCCAGCAGGTCAATAAAATGGTCCAAGAGAGGCTAAAACAACAGTCTGAGAAGAGATTAAGAAGGTTACGAAAGACAAGATTTCGCGCACCATTTAAGAAAAACGATCTCGTTTTAATTAAAAAGGCACCAGTAACGAACGCACCAGCCAAAATATGCGCTAAGTTCAATCATTTATATGAAGGACCGTATAGAATTGAACATGTTTATGGAAATAACGCATATCTTATTATAAGCATGGATGGAAAATACAAAAACGTTCACAATGCGTGTAATATGAAGTTATATTTCCCAGAAAATAAGGCTGGAGAAACGATAATATAAGTCCCACAGAAGTACAAACCAAGTTTAGAGTAAAAACATTGTGAGTCAGCTGATATGCAAAGAGATAGGCTTATAGAAGTTAAAAAAACATCAATCATAATAATAGAATAATCGATACGATTCCATAGAGAAATAAAATCCATTAATCGATCAAAGAACCATGGAGAAATACCAGAAATGCATCGTCACATTTGTCAATCATAATTCAAGAGAATAAATATACCGCAAGCAATATATTTAATCTGTACTGGGGGAATAAAATGTACCCGATGTATTTACTGGACGTATTGAAAATGGCGCCTACGGAAGGTAGAGGCCAGCCAAGGCAAAGAAATGTATAACAAGATATCGATATTGATGTATGCTAGGAGGCCTTGACTAACTTAAACCTACCACTATGAAGGCGGTGTACAATGGTGCAGAATCGATAGAATTGTTTTTAAAAAAATAAGAAGGATAAAACAGATTATAAAAAAAAACTGACTTGAAAAATTGACGTGGTGAGAACAAGACGTTCCGAACTTTGCACTCTAAAATAAGCGACATCGGCAATATTTAGCGAGAAACATTAAGCTGAGAAGAAGGAAATACTGAGCGAATTGAATAAATAAGCGTTAAAATACTGGAAAGAGCAAGTAAAATCCTGAAGCTCAGAATAATACGTCCAGATACTCAGACGCAAAGCCGTTTGAAAATAGGAACTTGATTGAGACGAGAGAGATCGAGATTAAGCCACTCTTAGTGAAAATAATCACTAGGAAAACCAAATAAGGAAGCAATCACCATAAAATATATATTCTACGCAGAACTATGATGAGCTTATATTTTTCAGAATCATCGCATTTTGTCTACTGTCTTGCTGAGCAGATGATGGCTTGCTAAATCGGCATAGACCAACCTGGAGGGAGATGTCGTCCTGGCCGTTAAAACCACCCGACCCGTGTGGAGGAGGTCACACTACCTGACATACCACTGGTGGAAATCCTACTTAGTTCCTGACCCAAGGACTACAATCACACCGAGGAGCAACTGAGGCCCGAGATATTGAATGGCGAGCTAAGTAATAGTATTAAGTAATATAAGTTCTTATGTGGAGTATTAGAAGTATATACAGTAGATCTGAATAGCCTAAGCATGAGATAATTGAGTGTGCTTATGAATATAAGAAAGTGCAGTGTGATATATTTAAGTTGACATCTCGTTATGGAGTGATAGCGTGTTGCTACATTATTTTATCCAAGGATGAAGGAATACCATTTAAAAATACAACATAGAGCTACAGCTGTTTTCAAAGAATCCCGGTTAGTTAGGAAGGTCCATGCGTGATGTAGTAATAGTCAAACCCGGTTACGTCACAGAGGGACGCACGTTGAATTGGTTGAGACTAGTTACCATACTCTTTGCTGTATGATTTTATCGAAAGGAAAAATACTGAGTTTGGGGTTATATACGGAATTGCAAGATTAAAAATGTGTTCTGAGGAACGAATTCTGCGCTATTCTTGGGATACATATCGTTGTATAATTAAGTATTGGAGGTTAAACGCGCTAGTTGTGAATGTTAAATGAGTTAAATACGAATTGAATTGGAGGTTAATGGTGACATAATGAAAGTGTGTATAGTATTTGAAATGATATATTGCGCAGAGTAATAGGAGGTAAAGCGTATTTGATATATTTAATATGTGATGTTGGAGCACATGCAGTGCCATTACAGAATATAAGTATGCCCCAGCGAGGAACTACAGCAAGGTACGAATAATAATATTTCGTATATTTTAATGATGTGTGAAAGTGGTTTGACAGGAATAACAACCGGTGATGAATAAACGAATACATGATTATGTCATATACTGAATGAATGGATATTGCATGGAAGAATAAGCGTGTATGCAAGTAGTAACGTAATGTAGTATTGAAATATCTTTGTGTTGGCATTAGCACACCTATATATGATAAATGCTTACTGGCTGTATGTATATCGAGCTGGAATACGATACATAAGAAATTATTTAGCTAGATTAGGGAATTTATTTGACATTTACATAGGGTATCATTGATGTTTTGGGTTAATATGGAATATTATTAGAGTGAATACTTAGTTAGGAGCCGTAATTTAAATGGCAATAGGACCGAGGAACTTAGTGCGTCATTCAATATTTCATTTTCTTCACGCTAACCTGCACCAACGAACTCAGATACTTTTCAACATAACATAGGTCACTGATATTTGTGTTCAGGACATATTATTCAAATTCAATTCATTTTCGCAGAGACTTGAACAACGTGATGGTTGTATTTCCAATGAGGTATATAATTATACCGTGACTGATGGAATAATTTAGTGATATAATGAATTTCGTCCGTGACCAAAAGACTGTGATTTAATATATTTAAATGACCAAAAAAATGTAATTTTTAAATGGAAGATAATTCATTTCAGGAATACGTTACTCAATGTATTAAGATGAAAGCTTAGTTTAGGAAATAGGCAGCGTTGACCTAACATATTTGATTCACTGATTAAAATATTAATTTATTAAGTTGATAATTGAAGATTATAAGTCATACCTGATATTAACCATTTCTTTTGCGAAACTTGACAATATAATAAATATGTTTCTTGATTAGTTTCTTATATAATGAAGTGAGTTTTCATTTATATTGGTAGTTAATAGTTTTAGTTAGTGTGTAAGATTCTCGTTGTGCGAATATATATTTTTTATTTCTAAAAGGATGACTGAAATTTGCATTTACAAAACAACTACTGAGCGTATGGTATCGTTACTTTCCCTGCACCGCGCATGGCATCGTTACTTTCTCTGAACCGCATATGGTACCGTTATTTCTCCTCGGACACACGTAAAACCAAACATAGAAAAATTAACCATTTTTCTGGAGGCATGGATACCCTGAGATAAATTTAACTGACTAGTTGGGAATTACTGTGGTTACCCTGACCCGTAGGGTGCAGTATGGTTCGAAGGATTTGATGGTGGAGGCGTAGAAAGTAGGGGACCCAGGAAAGCATACATTTGCGGAGGTAGCAGTGGGATAATTTTTGGAGGTGGACGAATCGTGAGGGAAGACGTTGTTGAGATGGGTAGTGAAGGGTGTTGGGGATTCTGGATTTTGAGGCAGATGTTATGGCGGAAAGTATACACGTCTTTAGGCCGTCTACGAATGTCTGGTCGGAGAGGGGAGAGGAGGATCTTGCAGGGCTTGGTTTAGTTCGGTTTGGTAGGACGGCCAGTCGGCTTTGGCGAAGTTGTGGATTCGAATACGGGGGAAGGAGTGTGGCGAGGTTTGGTGGATTGGATTTGGAGGAGGACCGGAAGGTGGTCACTTCTTATACTGGTGACTAGCTGAACTGTTAGGAGGTGGACTAGGGAGTTGTGGGCTATGAGGGAATCTGGTTTGGTGTTATTTTGCCTTCGTCTCTGTCTTAGCCGTTTGCTTGCCCACCAGGCCGCCATGTTTGCTTTCTTATATTCACGCTATACGCGTGCCTGTGGTTCTCCTTGGGTTTTAATTTTTTTCCTTGGTCCAGAGAGGTTTTCTCTCTGTGCCATGCTGATACCTGCATTCCATTATTTTATCTGCTCTGAGTTTCTTCTCCCGGATTCTTGGGGATCTTATCCTTCTATAGCTATTGTTGCTGAGATGGTGATGGAGTTTGAAGGACGCGTATTTAATTAATCTCGTGGAAAGAAAGACAAACTTATGCGTGTGGATTGTATTCAAATTAGCTAAATATGTAGTGAGATTACAATTGAGACGGAAAGCACGTCGTAAATTTAATATTAAGGTTGGTGTTTTGAGAAATGCTGTGCTCACACATTTACGTTAGTTCATCGACTGAACCAAATGAACTCATGTACGTATCCTGTTAATACTTTAAATTGCTGGCTTCATTTTCTTTTTCTTTAAAATTTATTACATCAATATACCCTCATTTAAATTTATATTTGAATTTTATTGCTAGTAGTATTAGTCTCATCCCTGTTGTGCATTGTTGAAAAGGGTCATTTCCAGTTCAGGGCTGTGTCTTAGGCCTTTCCTAGTTGCGGCCCACGCCTCAAATCTCCCGATGTGCGTGTTATATTATGTCATATATTATCGGTAAGGGAGGGGTGCGGTTCAGGAGGGAGATTGTTACGAAGCAGATTATATCTACTAGGGAGGGGTAGGGAAGAGGGATTGTGTGGGCTGGTAGGTGGTATCGATGGTTCCTACTGGAGCGACGAGTTCGCGGCGGTTTCCAGGTGGTTAGTGGAAGGCCTTGAATTTAAGTGAGTACGTGGGGTGTGGTTCGCCGCAGGTGTTACATTTTGCTGGGAGTTGTACATTGGGGCATCGGGAGGTAGGGTGGGGTTGGGAGCAGTGACTGCACATCGGATGTTCTGCGGTGCAGTGTGCGGTGTCGTGTTCATTGTATGTGAGGCATCGCTCACACGTGATCGGTAAGGGAGCTGGGGCGCGGGAAGATTCTACACGGTGATGAAATATGGACACCCCACTGGCCAGGACGCGGTCTACATCCTGGGGAGTGGGGAGGAGAATCTTCACCATGAAGGTAGCCCCCGAGGAGTTTCTGATACCAAAAACCTTCCTTACTGGTATGCCTTCCTCATTTAATTCCTGGACGATGATATCGTCCGGGATATTGGGGTCTACCCCCCCGGACCACGCAGCTGAGGAGACTGAGGCAAGAGGTGGGGGTGGGATTTTGACGGTGGGTGGGGAGAGAGACTTGAAAGGGGATAATGAGCAGAAGTGGGTTGCGCCTACTGAGTCTGTGAGCCATCGTGCGACCTCCTCGCCATTGATGTTAATTATTACCCCATTATTGGTAGGGCATAGTTCGGCGATCTCCTATCTTCGGAAATTCATTGGAACAGCTTGTGAAAAATTCGCTGTGGATTCCTAAACTCGGGGAGTATTGAAGAAGGAGGAAGGGGTGGGTACCACTCGGTTTTTTGGAGGGATCGGGAGTTGACGATGGGACGGCGTGTACCAGATAGTGGAGGAAAATCGGTGGTAGAAGAGGCTTTTGGTGTGGGGGGTGTCATTTCATGATTCTGAATCAGAGAGGTCGGTGTTCTTTGGCGGCGATCTTCGTCCTGGCGTTGTTCTCTGCGTGGCAGGAGATGGGTCGTTTGGGAACCACGGTGCGAGAAGAATCCCGGTTGGGAGCAGGGGTTGCAGGGAACTGATGGATTGTTCCTGTACATTGAGGCGGTTCTAGATTGGAGCATATGACAGTTCTAGAATGGTCCATGGTGTAGAGCATCGAGTCTGTGGTTGCTTGGGTTGTAGTGGTGGAAATGGTAGTGAATGTGATGCAGGAGGTGGCAGACGTGAAGTGATACATGGCGAGTCAAAATATAACACAACACAGTAATATATACACTGTACACACAATGTCGCTTTTTACTGCACTACACTCATTTCACTTCACTTCGCTTAGCGTATAATGGGACTTATAACCCAGTAGGATTGCTAGGCACTTAAGAGTGTCTATAGTGGGTTGGTATCCTGAGAGTCTTAAGAGTGCGCCTGGGTGGGCTGAGGGGCACCTACACCAATTACTACTGAGTCCTGAGGTCCTCATCGGACAAGAAGAGTACCAAAAACATCACTCACCACTTTTTACCAGTATGTACTCTTGGAGCGCTCACTCTCCCTGGGCGAGTCGGAGTAGTTCCACCCTTGCCGTAGTAGCGCTGGGCTACCAGGAGCTACTACTACTACTACTACTACTACTACTACTACTACTACTACTACTACTACTACTACTACTACTACTACTACTAAGTCAGCCTCTGCCTTAAGTATGCACACTGCTCATTCAAACAGCGCGTCAGAATAGGGATACTATGAAGAACCAGTGTGTATCGTACCAGCTGTATCAGAAAATGTATGAACCAGAGGAATGGCATGCTAAGGAAGAAAGTTTTCTAACTCCCCGGCTATTTCCCGCCAATATTCAGTCTGGCTATGATACTCGGTACGCGGCAGTAATTCCATCTATCGGAGTTGAGAGGCAGCATAAGACCACAACAAACAATGGTCGATGTAATCTTATTGTTGATCAATGTTATGCGCTTTCGATATTGTAGGTCTTCACATTTCGTTTTCTTCCGACTCCGAAATACCACTCTTATCATAGTCTGTACGGTAAAACTGAACAAAACATACATTGTCGGAAATTGTATTCTCTGTAACTCTTGTTATGTAGTACTTTTCAATAGGACCAAATATATAGGAATTTTAAAAATTAAATTTTAGGCGCCTTCCCCTAAACTACAATTTCATCCAGGGTGAATAAAATTGTTTATATCATAGACTGTATTTTCTTATTCCCCGACTCTATATACAGATTTTCATCAAATTCTGTAAACCCATTTCTCCCATTTACGCGTGGCTCGGTGTCGATATGGACTTACGAACAAAAATGCAAATTCATGAATGTCTCTGTTATCATAGCCGGTACGGTAAAAATGTATAAGACATAAATGGTCGGAAATTTAATTCTATATAACTTTGGTTATATAGTATTTATCGATACGACCAATAACAATATAAATATTGGATAATTAAATTTTAGGCCTTCCCTTAAACTACCATTCCATTCAGTGTGAATGAAGTGATTTATAGCCTGGATTATAGTGACTCATTTTCCGACTTTGTATACTAGTTTTCAATGAGATAGGACCACTAATAACGTAAATATTTAAGAATTAAATTTTAGGCCTTCCCCTAAACTACCATTTCACTCAGCGTGTATACAATTATTTATAGCCTAGATTATAGCGACTTATTCCTCGAATTCGCATACCAATTTTTATTAAGATAGGACCACTAATAACACAAACATTTTAAAATTAATTTGTAGGCCTTCCTCTAAACTACCATTTCTATCAGCGTGAATAAAATTATTTATGGCTTAGATTGTAGCGACTTATTCCCCGATTTTGCATACCGATTTTCATTAAATTCAATTTAGCCGTTTTCCAGTGATGCGTGTACAGACAGACAGACAGACAGACAGACAGACAGACAGACAGACAGACAGACAGACAGACAGACAGACAGACAGACAGACAGACAGACAGACAGACAGACAGACAGACAGACAGACAGACAGACAGACAGACAGACAGACAGACAGATTATTACGGAAATGTAAAAAGTGGATTTCCTTGTTACTGTGGACATGACCGATACAGAAATACCATTCTTTTCAAATTCTGAGCAATGTACAGACAAAACTCTTATTTTATATTATCAAAATATAATTATAAATAATTCACTTCCCATTTAGATACAAACCCTTTGGATACTCACAACAAACATTATATCTATTGTTTTTGAAAAGAGTCGTATCTTAAATCACCGTTTAGGAAGTATGGCTGTGTACACAACATCTTATTTTTGGACAAGTATTCGTTTGTTCAGATAGGGTCGATTATGACCCACCAGATTCATCCATAAATAACGGAGATAACTTTACTCCTCTCAAAAAACTTTCTATACCGGAATGATCACATTGTTTTTCACAAGTGGAGGTGAAACACGGTGCAACAAAGTGTCGTCAGTATGTGGAGGCTACAGTAATTGGTACTGATGCGAGAGTGGCCTGTACACTATTTATTTTGGAAGATGTCAGTTACATATGATTGTGCTTCACGAGTTCAAACCTGACGGTAATAATGCGTAGAGATAGCACCTGAATATGATATCACGACAAATTTTCGATCATCATTTTCGATTACGTCTGATAATCTATTCCCTGTATGACATTTCCGAATGTGCACTGAATCAATGTTTTCTGTCACACATAGCACTTCATATGGCGACATTGCCAAGCCTGTTTCGACAGCGGGTTAATTTTCCACTCCTAGTTCTGGGGGAAACTTACGTATGTACGGGAATTAGGACCAATACAAGTCAGTTCCGGAAATCGTACCGCACGTGAGAATGTGTTCCACTTTCGGCCACCTTCCACCACCAGACGACGAAAGAGTAGGACCTAACACTTTTTATCGTTTTGGGGATTATTTTGGAGAACACCATAATTTCTGTCGACATGTGGAACTGTTACTTTCTGCGACACGGAACAAAGAATGCTGTTGAGCAGTTGAATAATAGACTGAATTGTTCGACTTATAAACTTATCCTAATGTTTACCGCTTGATTAAATATTTACCTGGAAGGATCAATGCAGTGACCACCTGTATAAGCGAAGGATTATGAAATTATAAGGGAAGTAGTGTGCTCGAGCCCCACTGTCGGAAGCCCTGAAGATGGGTTTCCGTGAATCCTCATTCTCACACCTTAATTAAGGCTACGCCACTTCCTACCCAATCTTAGCCCTTTCCTGTCCCATCGTCACCATAGTTCCTATCTGTGTCAGTGCGACATAAAAAAAATCGTAGAAAAATGAAGTAAACTTGGAAGGTAAGCGATTACCTAGCACTAAGTGGAGGAATACTGAAAGCTTTTCAAAGGTTCGAAATCACAATAGACAGCAAATATTATCTGAAGACGATAACCTACGTCCAAAAATTAATGATAATATCTTTGGATATTCACCTGGAGTATCCTAGCATTGGAACAATTAGAAACAACCATAACAGTAACCAGAATGTGTAAATATTATAAATAGTGTTTAAAGGTGACGTTATATATCGCAATCAAAAATTGTTTTTATACGATGCAAATATGGCAGCAGCACCCACAAAAGCCAAGATCTGTTCGGAAATAAACCGACAAAGGAACTTAACATCTAGCTTTTAAACGCGCCTGCACCCTACTGCAAGCCCTAAGCCTTTTTTTTTTTACTAGCGGCTTTACGTCGTACCGACACAGATAGGTCTTATGGCGACGATGGGATAGGAAAGGCCTAGGAGTTGGAAGGAAGCGGCCGTGGCCTTAATTAAGGTACAGCCCCAGCATTTGCCTGGTGTGAAAATGGGAAACCACGGAAAAACATCTTCAGGGCTGCCGATAGTGGGATTCGAACCTACTATCTCCCGGATGCAAGCTCACAGCCGCGCGCCTCTACGCGCACGGCCAACTCGCCCGGTAGCCCTAAGCCTAGGTAAAGTGGGAAGGAAAGCTGTTAAGTTGTTATTAAAATAATCCTACTGTCGGATATATCACAACGTGAACGACCTAACGCACTTGAGAAGATGCTCGGAAATGTCATGCTGTTAAATACTTGCCTCGCGCTCGGTCTTAATTGTAACTTAACATAAGAAAATGTACTTGCTCTACTATTAAGCATCAATTTTAAAATTAAAAAGAATGTTTTTAAATAATATTAATTCTCATACCATAATTGACGTAATTAACACTTTGCGACTTCCACTTAAATTACATTTAAAATAACTGAATAAATAAATAGTAATCATAAACATAATCATAATCATAATTCATAATTTGCCAAAAATGCCGGTAAATGGACGCCAGAGGTCATCAAAGGATCCCTCAGTTTAGAATATTAATAACAACAGCAATAATAAATGGTGGAGTATAAAATGTCTTGTGCATAAAAGCTGCACTCTGTTGACTGGGCCTTATCTGCTACCCCCTGCAAACGTTAGAAAATAGCAGAAGCACGCTAACAAGGCTACCATAAATAAATTTAATTAACTGTTTGCCTATAATATACATATTTAAAATAGAAAAGCAAGATCACATAAAACTTTATCAACTGGAATTTACAATTTTCTGTAATAATCAGAACATCCGCACTCCAACACATTATTATCCATTTACCTCCCAGCTTTAGAATATATGGCCACTAACTCCAACAGATTACTGCTTCCGTGACTATATCTGAAGTCTCATGCCCTGAATAAGTATCCACAGAAAAGAATGAGTAGCGTTATGAGTACTCTGAATCAGAATAAACAGTCCCCTCCAGACTAACTCTTCCAACGTATCTACAGTATGTCCTCGTTATTCGGCTTTACTGCTTCACTCAAATCGAATTTCTGTTCCGTTCCATCACTCAACCTTTTAGTAATCTGGTGTTTGGATAAACCAAGGCTGACATGTCCCGTTCCGTACTCTTCAAATGCACGTGACTCTTTTTAAATGAATATTCATGGCCATAGTTATACACAAGATTACTTCCTCCCTTTGTACACAAGTAGGCTGAGTTAAAATTTCCAAGAAAAGACAGTCCGATTCTTACCACATATATATATAATTTTAAAAAATGCCCGAAATATCTAGTTTGATTAATATAATCCAGACATGTTCATTACATCATTAGACATTAATTCTGGCAAACTAATAACTAGAGCCCGGATTTCCATGCAAATGAATGTTGTTTAATAAGCTGATTACACTTCACAAACTTCGCAAATATTCGTTTTATGGCTTAACGATCCGAAATAACCGTACTTCTTCCATGCATGTTTGCATGTTTTGGTTTTTCTAGGAGAAAATTCATGCATAATGCATATTTTGAAGATTTTTAATTTAATAGTGAATATTTTGGGCGTTTATATTGCATAATAAGACTTTTATTAAGACTTTGGCGCATATATAATGTTAACTTGCATGATAGTGCCTTTTATGAATGTTGGTTTGCCGAATTTGGGACCGTTTTTTTTCACGTTTTACAATATGTCTTTTATTGAGAGGCGGAGAGTATGTATTGCTGGCATCTTATCTGACAACCAAAATTAATACATGCAGTAGAGGTCCTATAATCCAATTAATTAAGCACTAAATCCTTTTTAATAAGAATTTCTTACACAAATGATTCCCTTGTACCATCCTGTAATACTTGTACTTTCAAGTTTTTAAGCAATGAAGTGACTGATTTAAAATACTGTGATAGAGTAAATCATGTAATTATTTACCTTCATTATAACTTCTTGGTAAACAAATTATAGAAGGTGATGGAAATATAACTCAACTCAACATACACCCCCCTAAAACCACCATCATCATTAACACCAACATTTTTAGCATAATTCGACCTTCATCGTTTAAGGGATGAAATGAAGTAGAATTAAATTCACCCGTTATTGAATAGTACACTAGTTGTAACGAAAATAGGATCTAAACCTACTGTTTGAGTAAACATTGATGTAAGTCGGAAGACCCCACGTCGACCTCCATAAATCTTAGGAATAAGGTGTCCCTGTTACAAACTGCTACAGCCTACATTGAAACGTAAATTGTGCATTACTAAATGACGGCTAATTTTTTTCGATGAACAAACAAAACTTGTATCACAATTCTATGATGCCGTGTTACTGAGATAGCAGCTTACAAAATATTTGTTTTGCTCTTCCCCACTTCCGTTGTTATCCTGGAATTTCTTACCCGGAAACCTCACTCGTTGTACGTCTTTGTAATCGCAGCAGGCCATCGTTAGCAGTTATTGACGACATTCAAATGTGTTTACAATAATCGCATGGAGACGTAGCTACGGCAGTCCAACAAAGTGGTCCGTTCAAATCCTGATTTTGAATTCATCAAAGCTTATAAAGTACGTATTGTGATGACAATGCAAACGACGTACAATTTGACCTCACTTTGTACCAAAAGCTTTCATTTAAGTATGCACCTGTCACTTCTTGTTACGTAGAAAGGTACTTTTCTGCGCTTAAGAATGTGCTAACAGATAAATGGATGTGCTTAAATCAAGACAATTTGGAGAAATTAATTGTTGTACAATGTTTCAAAAGGAACTGCATTTTTGAAGTGCATATTTTTATAGTTTATTGTGCATGTTTTGCCATATGATACTGCATGAATGCATGCATACTTTGAGATTTGGTAGTGCATGGAAATACGGGCTGTACTAATAGCATTACAGCCTCGTTATTTTCTTACATAATACACTGTTACTCAATAACGTAAATCAACCTCGTCTGCCGTGAGTGCAACATGGTACATGTTACAATGCAATCCCTAAACATACTGTTCGTCTTTGCTTTCAGGAATCTCTTCGAAGATACGAGCATAGAAGGCAAGAAGGGTCGAGTATGATGTCATTGTCCAGGACAATGATGTTCTGAAGTTATGTACGGATACAAATTCTCGCTTTCCCGTTCCATTGTCACCTGTAACTGCCTCCCAAAAGTCTCCACCAGTGAAGATTTTAGATACGCAAGTCTCCCATGGAGATATAACACATATTTGTACTTGCCTTCTTTTCGCTACGGAGAAAGCTCCTACTTTATCGTAATGAAAGCAATTTTGGAACTTGGACGTTGCACGGTGATCGTAACCGATCTGGACTGTGGTTGACCAGTGTAAACCTCCGGGAAGACATCATAAATCAAAAATAATTGTGTTGAATTTTTAAAGTATGATGCTGTCTGACTCCTTGATTGAATGTTCAGTGTGGTCGTCTTCGGTTCATAGAGTCCTGGTTTCAATTTCGCCCCGTGTTAGGGATTTTAGCTACGTCCAATTAATTTCCTTGTCTTGGGGACAGCGTGTTTGTGTTGGTCTCAATACATGTATCTTCGTAGACACACACCACTCTACCAGCCATCAAAGAAAGACGCTATAGTGATACACCATTCTACACACGTCAGCAAGGGCATTTATTCGCTTTTTTTACAATCTGCTTTTCGTTGCACGGACACATTGGTATTTTGGCGACGATGGAATAGGGAAGGGCACGGAGTGCGAAGGAAGCGACCGTGGCATTATTTAACGTACAGCCCCAGCATTTTCCTGGTGTGAAAATGGGAAACCACGGAAAACCGTCTTCAGGGCTGCCGACAGTAGGATTCTAACCCACTATCTCCCGGATGCAAGATCACAGCCACGCGCCCCTAACCGCACGGCCAACTCGTCCGGTGTTGCCTTAATTAAGGTACAGCCCCAGCATTTGCTTGGTGTCAAAATGGGAAACCACGAAAAACCATATTCAGGGTTGTCGGCAGGGGAGTTCGAACCCACTATCTTCCGAATGCAAGCCGATAGCTACGTGACCCAAACCGCACAGCCACTTGCTCGGTACATCTATTCGTAAAACAGGGCCAAATCCACATATGCGTCACTGTTGGGACCCATGATGACATTAGAGTGTGGGAAAAGAGGCGAAAGAAGAGTAAGAAGAAGATGAAGAAGATCTAACATGAGATACAGTAGGCCCATAGACTTTTAAATGTTACTGAAAGCTTAACTTCATGTTCACACAGCAGTGAATTTGACCGAATGTAGGAAACTCGGTGTGACGAAACGCAGCCTTTGATAATACGCAATTGTTTGTGGCGAGCCCAATCTTCCCACAGAACAACTCAGTACCATATTTATTAAGCACTGTGCAACAGAAATTACATCAAATGGGGTACGGTCATATTGCTTTGATGTAGCATCCATCTACCTTACATAAAAAGGATGATCTTTAGAAACAGACAAGATGAAGAATTACACACCAGTGAGGCAGATTTTCCAGACGGTACCGAACTAATTTTAAGAGGTGGGTAGGGACTGAAGGACTCTTTTTCTAATAAAATAATTTCAAATCAAATCAAATCAAAATCTCTTTATTTGCAAATGAGGTGTCTACCTCGGTGGCAAATGGTACACTAAAATACATTATTGTCAAGCACTAAATTTTAAATTAACAAGAGACGAAGAAAATTTTCCTAGAATACAATATTATACAATTTGCGCTAATAATTTGTTCTATTAAACACATACATCATCCTTAATAAATTTATATTGTTTACAAGATTCTACTTATAATATCTTACAAACATAGTCAACTCATATACAGTATGTGAAATTACTTCTAATAATAATATACAACTGGTATAAGATTAAAATTAACATTGAATTTATTTACATATTTATATTTTACCCATTTTGGAACATAAGTAGCATAACGACCTGCTGCGTCTTAACCAGAGCCCCTTTTGCCACCACTTTTCAGAGTTCCTGAAGGGCCTTCACAGCTACCGTAGCGGTCCCAGGGCCCTCGAAGTCCCCACTGTACTTCACCCCTACAGGCAGTCCCCTACTTGGGCTGTCCAAACACCTTAGACCAGGGGATGGAATTAATTTAATCACACACATTTTTATTTACAATATCCTGCACTGGTCGAATGCCCTCTAACATTTCATTTATTTTCTCTGTTGTTGTTTATTCTCTTCTTGAATATCTGTACAGATTTTGGAAAAGGATCAAACACTACCCCTGGTAAACTGTTCCACTCCTTCACGCCCTTCCAAATGAATGAAAATTTACCCCAATCGCTTCTGCTAAAATTCCTTCTAATTTTGTACTTGTGGTCAGTTCTACCAATATAATTATTTTCCAACTGAAGCCTCTCACGGATATCTCTCCATGCTTCTTCTCCTGTATAGGCTCTATATAATCCTATAAGTCTAGTTTTCTCCCTTCTCTTACTTAAAGGTTCCCAACCAAGTTCCTTTAGCATTTCTGATACACTACTCTTTCTCCTGAAATCCCCTGTTACAAACCTTGCTGCTTTCCTCTGCACACCATCTAGTTCTTTTATTAGGTATTCTTGGTGAGGATCCCAAACACTGTTTGCATATTCCAATAATGGACGAACCATACTTAAGTAACTTTTTTCTTTTAATTCTTTGTTGCATCCTTTAAGTAGCCTCATTATGACATGTACGATCTGTATGCTTTCCCAACAATGTCATCAACATGACCCTTCCAGTGCAAATTACTTTCAAATCTCACACCTAAGTATTTGCACTTGTCATCTTTTGGGATAACTACCTCATCCAAAGTATATTCAAATTCAGTTTTAAAGCTCCTGTTTGTAAATGTTGTAACAGTTGATTTGCCTCCATTAATCTTCATATTATTTTCTTCAACCCATTCTTGGATACTCTCAAGGTCCCTTTGTAATTCTGAGCAATCCTCAATGTTATTAATTTCCCTATAAACAATTATGTCATCTGCATACAATCTTATTTTTGATGTTATATTGTTCCCTAAATCATTTGCGTATATTAAGAAAAGTAACGGACCGATTATACTACCCTGTGCAATTCCCTTCCAAACTGTCTCTTCCTGTGATATATAATTTCCTACTTTGACTTTCTGAACCCTTGAATTTAGAAATGTTCTTATCCAACGTATAACCCTTACGTCCAGTCCAATTCCCTCCAATTTCTTTAATAATATTCCATGTTCCACTCTATCAAAGGCTTTGGAAAGATCTATGGCTATGCAATCTAACTGGCCTCCTGAATCCAACTGATCTGATATGTCCTGCTGAAATCCCACCAGTTGTGCCTCGCAAGAAAATTTCTTTCTAAATCCATACTGGCTCCTCATGAACCAATTTTTATCATCACATATCCCTCTGATGTACTTTGCTATTAAACTCTCCAGTATTTTACAAACTATACTGGTCAGGCTGATTGGTCTGTAGTTCTCTGGTTTCCTTTTATCACCCTTTCCTTTATAAATTGGTATTATTATAGATTCCTTCCATTCCTTTGGTATTACACTATTATTTATGACATTTGTGTAATATTCTCTGTCATACTGTATTTTCCTACTAAGTAGGTCATTGCCTCTGAAACGGACAGTTATTATAGAAAATAGATTTTTGAGTGGAATGATCTTTTAACATAATAATATTGGACAATGTTGCAAATTTGAATGATTAAATACTCCCTGGATGCAAATATTACCTGAAGTGAAGACAACGCACAAGGTAGACTTACTTACAAGGAACATTCGCAAAGTGCCTGCCTGACTGATAATGGTAGTCTATAAAATCAAATACGATCGAAAGTTCAGCTGTAATTAATGCTTGTCTCTTAGAGTAATTGGGAGTAAAACCATAATAACTTCATAACATACAAGTGTTGAATTGAATTAAGGTATAGGCTTATCTTGTAATACAATTCTTCTAGTGATAAACAAAAAAACCTAATAGAACGGCTGGAGTGGAGAGAGCACTCTCTAATTCTGATGTCCTCGTTAAGTCAGTAGAAGGTCCAAATAATTTTAGACAGATTGACAGAAATATCTTAAAATAATATTATTTGCTTTACGTCGCAATAGATATTTTTACAGGCAAAGATTTAAATTCGATTTAAGGTATAACAAATCATCCTGTCTAACCAATTAGTACAACTCTGTAAAAAAATTAAGTGCTATATGTACACATATGTTCATAAGAAACATAACACCTTGAAAGACTAGAGATAGGAAGTTCATATTCACAGGACATGTCCATTAGTATGTTCTGCAGAAACGATTAGCATTTCAGTCACCTACTGTAGGTTCAGCATGTGCTCTGTTGCCTAGCAGGAACTGGGTACACCATGGGCTCTGATAACTTGTTCCATACGTGCTGGCATCGACACGTATACAGCGCGAATGGCGTCCTGGAGTATAGCCATCCATGCTGCATTTACCTGGTTCCATAGTTCATCTTTGGTGGTTGACATTGGATCACAGCGCCGCACCCGTCGTTTCACCATATCCCACAGATATTAGATTGGCGACACGTCCGATAATCAAGCAGGCCAGGGCAATAGTCTGACATCCTGCAAAGGCACGTGTTCGTACCGCATCATGGGGTCGCGCATTGTCCTGCTGAAATATGGCCTCTGGGGTGTCGTGCAGAAAGGGTATGGCTACGGGTCCCAGGATGTCATTTACGTAGGTCTAACTGGTCACAGTGCTCTCGACACGCACCAATGGTGATTTGTGGTTGCACCCAATAGCACCCCACACCATAAGGCCTTGAGTTAGCGCTGTATGTTTTGTGCGAATGCGGTCAATGTGATGCCTCTCCCCCTGTCTGCAGCGAACCAAAATGTGGCCATAATTAAAAAAAAAACCAGGACCTGGATTCGTCCGAAAACACTATCTGCTGCCATTCCTGTCCCCAGTGACGTCGTTCCATACACCATTGCAGTCTAGCATGTTTATGCACATTAGTCGAAGGTAGGCGGAGAAGTGGACGACGCGCCAGCAAACCAGACATACATAAACGGAGACGGACTGTAACTCCTGATAGTGTACGACGTGTTACACCGTTCCACTGTTGCGCCAGAGCCGAGGAGGACACAGACCTGCTCTGCAATGCCATTCGGATGAGGTGTCGATCTTCTCGGGGGGGTAGTCTAGGTGGTGCGACCAGACCCATCTAGTCGTGTTCTATGGCCTTCTGTGAACCATTCTGTACACACCCGTTGCACTGCCGACACATTTCGTCCCCCACGAGCAGCACCTTCCCGGATGGATGCATCACGTTCTCTCATGCCAATAATGCGCCCTCTTTCAACTCACTCATTTGACGGTACAATTCTCCCATATGTCTGCGAGGCATTCTGCACGTCTGCTCAAGTCACACTGATCCATTGCCTTCTGTTTATAGCGACAACGAGAGCCGCAGGTACATTTTACCAGTCGGTGGTGGTGCGCCGTGATATGATGTGGACCTTGAAGCTGAGGGCCGACATGTTTCAAATCCTAATCATTTCTTCAGAACATACTAATGCACATGTCCGGTGAATATGAACTTCATACATACATACATACATACATACATACATACATACATACATACATACATACATACATCAAAATTATATACCGTTACGCTTTTCAGCGTTCAGTCTGCAAGCCTCTGTGAATTTTCTAAACGTCGCCAGAATCCTCTATTTGTAACTAGTGCTGTGGCCTCATTTAGTTCTATACCTCTTATCTTTAAATCATTAGAAACCGAGTCTAACCATCGTCGTATTAGTCTCCCTCTACTTCTCTTACCCTCCATAACAGAGTCCATTATTCTCCTAGGTACCCAAACTTCCTCCATTCGCCTCACATGACCCCACCATCGAAGCCGGTTTATGCGTACAGCTTCATCCATAGAGTTCATTCTTAACATAGCCTTTACCTCCTGATTCCGAGTACCCTCCTGCCACTGTTTCCACCTGTTTGAACCAGCAATAATTCTCGCTACTTTTATGTCTGTTGCTTCTAACTTACGAATAAGATACACTGGGTCCACCCAGCTTTCTCTCCCGTAAAGCAAAATTGGTCTGAAAACAGACTGATGAAAAGATAGTTTCGTCTGGGAGCTGACTTCCTTCTTACAGAATACTGTTGATCGCAACTGCGAGCTCACTGCATTAGCTTTATTGTACCTTGATTCAATCCCACTTACTATATTACAATCCTGGGAGAACACATCCTAAATACTTGTATTTATCTACCTATTTCAGGTTTTTGTCACCCATCTGACATTCAATTCTGTTGAATTTCTTACCTACTGACATAAATTTAGTCTTCGGAAGGCTAATTTTCATATCATATTCATTGCACCTATTTTCAAGTTCCAAGATCTTACACTCCAGGATTTCGACACAATCTGCCATTGAGACCAAATCGTCAGCATAGGCCAGACTGCTTATTACATTTCCATCTAACTAAATCCCTCCCTGCAACTTTATATCTTTCAGCAGATGATCAATGTAAACTACGAACAACAAAGGTGAAAGATTACAACCTTGTCTAACCACAGTAAGTACCCTTAACCATGAACTCATTCTACCATCAATTCTCACTGCAGCCCAATTGTCAACATAAATGCCTTTGATTGATTTTAGTAATCTACCATTTATCCCACAGTCCCCCAGTATGGTGAACATCTTTTCCCTCATTACCCTGTCATACGCTTTCTCTAGATCTACGAAACATAAACACATCTGTCTATTTCTCTCGTAGCATTTTTCAATTACCTGGCGCATACTGAAAATCTGATCCTGACATCCCCTCTGTGATCTGAAACCACACTGGTTTTCATCCAACTTCCTCTCAACCACTGATCGTATCCTCCGTTCCACGATTCCAGTGAGTACCTTGCCTGTATACTAATCAATAAGATACCTCTATAGTTGTTGCAATCCTTCCTGTTCCTTGCTTATAGATAGGTGAGATTACTGCTTTTGTCCAATCTGAATGTACCTTACCAACACTCCATGCTAATCTTACTACTTTATGAAGCCCTTTCATCCCTGCCTTCCCACTATCCTTCAACATGTCTGGTCTAATTTCCTCTATTCCTGCTATTTTATGACAATGGCGTTTATTTACCATCAATCAATCAATCAGTCAATACTGATCTGCATTTAGGGAAGTCGCCCAGGTGGCAGATTCCCTATCTGTTGTTCTCCTAGCATTTTCTTAAATGATTTCAAAGAAATTGGACCACTTCTTCAAGCGCAATTTCACCAACATAATTTTCCATCTCTCCATTAGCTCTGTTATTCACGACACCACCATGGAGATTTCCTTTTACGTTGCGAAGATTTTCAAAAAATTCCTGCATTTGTCCGGTGATTCCCTGGGATCTATTTCGAGTTCACCTGAATTGCCAAAATCACTGATCTTTTCCTTTTTCCCTCCCTTCTTAAGATTACTTATTACTATCCAGAAAGGTTTCCCTGCTGTTTGACCTAGCCTTTGCAGGTTATTACCAAAATTATCCCACGACTTCTTTCTGGATTCGCTCTGTTTCCTTCATCTACGTACAATTCCCTGTCTGCATCAGTGCTTGTTTGGAGCCATTTATTACAAGCCTTCGTTTTACCTTTACAAGCTGCTCTCACTTCATCATTCCACTAAGATGTTCGCTTTTCCCATCTTTACACGCAGTTGTTCCCAGGCATTGCCTTGCTGTTTCCTCTGCAGCAACTTCTCGCTAATCATATCCATGTACTTCTGTCTAATTCCCTCCTCCTGGAGATTTTCTACCCTTATTCGTTTGCAGACAGATTTCACTTTCTCTATTCTAGGCCTAGAGATACTTAGTTCACTACAGATCAGATAGTGGTCTGTATCATCGAAAATTCCCCGAGAAACCCACACAATCCTAACAGACTTCCCGAATTGGAAGTCGTTTATGATATAGTCTATTACTAGCTGATGTGCCCGTGCTTCGCTACGGGATTCTCAGGAAGACAAACTTTGTGGTTTCCCTAAGTGAAGTCAACTTAGGCCATTACAAACAATTCAGTAGGAAAGTAGCGATTAAAACCAATGTTATCATATAAAATACTCGATCAAATGAAAAACCGCACCTTTTCTCACTTAACGAACAGTACTACGGTGTCGATCTAACAGTCCGAAGTTTCAGAGCTGGAATGACCAGGCCACAGACAGCCATGACCATTCCTCTGCCATTACTTCGTTAAATATGCACACTGTTCATTCCAATCAGTGCCTCAGAGTAGGGATTGAATAGTTCGAATGCTGTGATGAACCAGTTTGTTACGTACCAGTAGTATCAGAAAATTTATGAACCAGAGGAACGCCATGATAAAGAAGAAAGTTATCTGACTCCCCAGCTACATCCCGCCAATATTCAGGCAGGCTGTTATACTGGATATGACCGGGCGAGTTGGCCGTGCGGTTAGGTGCGCGCGGCTGTGAGCTTGCATCCGGGAGATAGTGGGTTCGAACCCCACTGTCAACAGCCCTGAAAATGGTTTTTGTGTTCTCCCATTCTCAGACCAGGCAAATGCTGGGCTGTGCCGTAATTTAGGCCAGGGCCGCTTCGTTCCACTCCTAGCCCTTTCCTATCCCATCGTCGCCATGAGTCCCATGTGTGTCGGTGCGACGTAATGCAAATTAAAAAAAGAGAAATCGGTATACAGCAGTAATCCGATCTATCGGAGAGGAGTGGCAACAGAGGCACAAAGCACATCACAACAAACAATGGTCAACGTACCGGTAATGTTATTGTTGATCAATGTTATGAGCTTTGTGTTTTGTAGGCCTTCACATTTAGTTTTCTTTCGACTCTGTAATATTAGGGCGTCTTACTAAATTAATTATAGCGTAGACTGTAGTTCCTTATTCCCCGACTCTACACACCGATTTTCATCAAATTCTGCTTACCCATATTCTCGTGACTCGGCGCTGATATGGACTTTGCAACAAAAAGTCCAAAATTATGAATATCTCTGTTATCATAGCTGGTACGGTAAAAATGTATAATACATAAATGATCGGAAATTTAATACTATATAACTTAAGTTGTGCAGTGTTTATCGATAGGGCCATTACTAACACAAATATTTGAGAATTAAATTTTAGGCCTTCCCCTAAACTTCTATTTTACTCAGCGCGAATAAACTTATTCATAGCCTAGATTATAGCGACTCATTTCCCGACTTTGCATACCGATTTTCATTAAGATAGGACAACTAATAACATAAATATTTGAAAATTAAATTTAAGCTCTTCCAATAAACTACCATTTCTCTCAGCGTGAATAAGATTATTTATGGCCTAGATTGTAGCGACTTATTCCCGGACTGTACATACCGATTTTCATTAAATTCTCTTCAGCCATTTTCTCGTGATGCGTGTACAGATAGACAGACAGACAGACAGACAGACAGACAGACAGACAGACAGACAGACAGACAGACAGACAGACAGACAGACAGACAGACAGACAGACAGACAGACAGACAGACAGACAGACAGACAGACAGACAGACAGACAGACAGACAGACAGACAGACATTACGGAAAATTTAAAAAGTGCATTTCCTTGTTACTATGGACACGACCGATACAGAAATAACATCCTTTTTAAATTCTGAGCAATGTACAGACAAATCTCTTATTTTATATATATAGATGGATCGGGTACCCGTGCCCTCCCATGTTGAGCGGTTAATAGCGTTATGCTTGAAGAATGTATTTGTAACTGCTAAACCCGTACTAGCACATAAGTCCAGCAAACACTTCACATTCCTATTAGATTCCCTATCTACCCCACATTTACCAATCACCCTTTCGTATCCTTCAGTTCTATTTCCAACTCTCGCATTTAAATCGCCCATTAGCACTATCCTATACTTGCTGTTCACCCTGACTACGATGTCATTCATTGCTTCATAAAACTGGTCAACTTCATTCTCCTCTGCACCCTCGCGTGGTGAACACACTGAGACAAATCTCACCTAATTCCTCCAACTGCCAAATCTACCCACATCATTCGCTTATTTACTTGCCTAACGGAAACTATGTTGCGTGCAATAGTATTCCTGATGAACAGACCTACCCCATACTGTGTCCTTCCCGTTTTAACACCCGTCAAGTACACTTTATAATCTCTTCCTCGTTATCTGCTTTTACCCGAATATCACTTACTCCTAGCACATCCATATGCATCATTCTTGCTGACTCAGCCAGTTTTACTTTCATTCTTCCATAAGCCCCATTAATATGGATAGCTCCTCATCGAATTCCATTTCGTTCTCAAGTTGTTTCCTATGAGTCCCTCGCCTGTCAAATTGCAGTGGGACTCCGTTACTCCCATAGGTCCGAGGCTTGCTTAAAATGTTCTGAGCTCGGTGAATTCGTGAAGCAGGATGCTACCCTATTACACATAGTCCAAGTGAGGAGCTCTCCTCTAACGTGTTAGGAACCACCGATGGATTGTATAATCCTAGCCGCCTGAACACAAGTAGGGCTATGACACACAATATGTCCGAGATGCTCATTCCCAATCCGTAGCAACTGGTATCCCGACTCTCAGGACCACTTACTATGCCATTCAGCCGTTGCCCATAGTTCACGAACTAGAACGTGACTACAGTAACCCACATCATGAACAATATGAACTTCCTATGTCTAGTTTTTGAAGGTGTTCTCGGTTTTAGGAACATGAGTGTATTTAGTGAGAGTCAAAAACAGATGACATTTGATGACTTCCATATTAATAATTCTGGCGTGTTTCAGGGCGTTTTCTCGCTTCGCTCTCCACGAAGGACACTGAATTTTTTCGGCGGTCAGTTTTATATTCATACGAATCCTACCCCCTAACGATAACTTATTGACAAAGAATATAGGCGGTAAGTATACGGCGGGCAAAAGTACACTTCGAATGTGAAATTAATTTTCCTGGATTTTCTGAAAGACTACAGAAATTTGTTAAGAAAGAAGCTATGCTGGTACTTTTCAGTGTCGACTCAGTCAATGTAACTTTACAGGTTGTCAGTCTTTCGAAACATTAATTATAACACATATAAGACCATAATATA